>NC_133502.1:52442500-53692500 GCF_049354715.1 Callithrix jacchus
AGCTTTCGCATTTTTCAGAATTAAAGGATGTTAGTGCTGCTGGACCATTAAGGATGAGTATAGGCCTTGATGTTTGATAAAAAGCAAATAAACAAAAGAAACAAGCCAGGAAAAGGTAAACAATTAGGAATGAGTAAGATGTGATTATTAGATGATTATTTAGTAGTATTATTAATTTAAGGATCATGCCTGGAAATACTGGAAAATAACTTTTGATAGATTTTATCTATAGAAGTATAATAAAAGCAAGTATTATCCGGAATATTTATACTAATATACCTAAGTATGCGTAAAATATCCGTAAGTTGTTTGGAAGTTAATGTTACATAACTGAAATAGCATGAACTTTAGTAAAAGGTAGAACTAGGTTTGATACCCAGAACAATTGTTTACTATAAAATTATTTTAGGGCCGGGTGCATCCCAGCACTTTGGGGGGCTGAGGTGGGTGGATCACGAGGTCAAGAGATCTAGACCATCCTGGTCAACAAGGTGAAACCCCGTCTCTACTAAAAATACAAAAATTAGCTGGGCATGTTGGTGCACGCCTGTAGTCCCAGCTACTCGGGAGGCTGAGGAAGGAGAATTGCTTGAACCCAGGAGGCAGAGGTTGCGGTGAGCCGAGATCCTGCCATTGCACTCCAGCCTGGGTAACAACAGCGAAACTCCATCTCAAAAAAATATATATATATATATATTTTAGTTATTTAGTCTTCACCTCATTATCCTTACCTTACAAGATGGTTGTGATGAATAAAAAAAATATGTAGACCAGGTGAGGTGGCTCATGCCTGTAGTCCCAGTACCCTGGAAGGCCAAGTGGGGAAGATTGCTTGAGCCTAGGAGTTAGAGACCAGCCTGGGCAAAATGGTGAGACTCCACCTCTACAAGAAAAAAGAAAAAAAAATTAGCTTAGTGTGATGGCATGACTATAATCCTAGCTACATGGGAGACTAGGACAAGAGGATCCATTGAGCCCTAAAGTTCATGGCAGCGGTGAGCTCTGATTGTAACACTGCACTCAAACCTGGGTGACAAAGTGAGATGTACATCTCTTAAAAAAAAAATAAGTACCTAAATATATTATGTAAAGTATCTAGACGATATGATTTTTCATTTACTAAATATGGAAGTTAACATTGCCCCAATAAATTTTTTCTTTTGAGAAAGGGTCTCTCAAGATTAAAAAGAATAATAAAAAAAAAGAAAAAAATTTAAAGAGAAAGGGTCTCTCTCTGTTGCCCAGGCTGGAGTGCAGTGGTGTGATCACAGATCACTATAGTCTTGAAATTCTGTGCTCAAGGGATCATCCCACCTCAGCTTCCCAAATAGCTAGGACTATAGCATGCCACCACAACAGGCTAGTTAAAAAAAAGTGTCTTGTAGACAGTCTCACTATGCTGTGCAGGCTGGTCTTGGGCCCTTGCCTCAAGCAGTTCTGTATTGTCGGCCCCCCAAGTGCTGGGTTTACAGGTGTGAGTCACCACACCCGGCCTACAATTTGGTTTAAAATTCACATCCCATTTTAGACACTTTCAAATTAAATATATAAAATGTGGAGAAATAAAGTTGTTTCATTGGCATGCAAGGTTATGACATGTGTATAACTATGTAACAAATCTGCACGATCTGCACATGTACCCCAGAATGTAAAGTATAATAAATTTAAAAAAAGAAATGTAAAGTAAATAGAGCAATTGTAGTTTCTTTTTGACCGTTAGCCACTCTTCTCTTCCCACCTGTATTTAATAACCAGTCACTTCTCTTCCTGCTCTTCTAAGTGGCAACAGTCCTCAGTTTGATATTCATGGCAACCCGTTTAGGCATAGTGTCACTCAGGGGTGTGTAGTGCAGAAGCATACCCTTCATCCAGGCTCCTTTTGTACAGATTGCCAAAAGCAAAGGTGCACGTGGGACACCACTGGTGAAAGATCATTTGCAAATTCAATGTAGCAGTGTACGTAAGAGAATATGGGACATTTATTGATTCAAACCTCATAAATGATCATTAAATGTATTTAAAATGCATAGATAAATAAAAGAAATGTTTTAAAATATTTTGTAGTATATCTCCATAGCCCAGTGAAATTGCTCCATTTTTAAATCTTAGTGTCCCCATGACTAACAGGCTAGAACAGGCTTTGCCTATTGGGTAGTTATTATTGGTTCCAATATATTTTGCAACCTCTCTGTGTAAAATTTGCTTATTCTGGAGATTAGTTAAGTGTGTCATTGCCCCAACTGGTTTACTTCACTGTATGAAAACACAAAAAGTAACTAGTGTCTTGCAAACTTTACACAGCTCCTCGGTTTTCATGTCAAAAGCAGGAGTCCTGTTATTAGCTAATTAATTCTACTTCCGATGTCTTTATTAGATGGATGAAAAAAAGACAATTTGCTGCTGACATTTGTTTTAAAAAAAAGGGTCAAAAATAGATAAGAACACAGATATTGCTAAGAAATAAGGGACTATTATCCCTCTTGTAATGATTGAATTCAATAAACATTTTGGAGATCCTATTATATGCAAGGTAAAATGCTGGGCATGTAAAGTGAACTAAATGTTTATGTACCTCCCAAATTTCTGTGTTGAAATCCCACTGTGTTGGTATTAGAAGATGGAGCTTTTGGGAAAATTAGGTCATGAGACTATAGTGCGCGTGAAAAGGATTAGAGCTTTTATTAAGGGAACCCCAGTAGCTTTCTCACTCTGTTTCTACCATGTGAGGCTACAGTAAGAAGATGGCAGTCTGCAGCCTAGAAGGGAGCCTTCACCAGCACCCAACCATGCTGGCACCCTGACACCAGACTTCCAGCCTCCAAAACTGCAAGAAATAAATTTCCAGTTTGTATAAACCATTCAGTGTATGGGTTTTGCTTTTGTTTTTGTTTTTGTTTGTTTGTTGTTTTGTATAGCAGCCTGAACTGACTAATATATCATGTAGGGAAGGAGAGATAGTTAAGGCACAAATACATTGTAAATTATTCAAACTTCAAGAAAATAACAGTTTAAAACATTGTAAAGGGTCACTGCCCATTTGCCATCTTTCTCCACTCTTATGTGACTGGAAAAGTTGCAAGTATAGGTGGAAAACGATAGGATCTACTATAGCCCAAGACAACTACGTAAAACTATGCATTGAATATTAATGTGTTAACAATGAAACAGTTGACAATTAAGTGGACATAGAATAATAATATTTTCATATTTTTAATATTGTCATTTTATACTACCACTTCTCTTTTTGTTTAAACAAGGGAATATTTGACATAGATTTTATACCATTTAACATTTTTTTCAGTGTTCTTAAAGAATAATATGTTTGCATACCATCAACTGGAGGAATAAAACCATAGCTTTGCATTGTTAAATGGTTCACTTGAGCATACTCCTTAGTCCACAAGTCAGTATTTTTTGAGTGGGGATCAAGCCAACAGGCCATGTTGTAAAATTGTCCTTTTGGACCTAATTACCCAAATGACAACTTTAAACTAGAAGTTTCTGTGACTGAATATTTTGCCAACTGCAGTTTGGTAAAGGGGATTTGTGTACTTGGATAGCTTCTTAGAATTCAGGGTTAATTGCTTCCTTGATGGTGCTGCTGCCGGATAGATTCTTTTGGAAGAGAAATGACAAGCTTTGTATTGTATTCACTGTCTAAACTAAACACACAAACTATGTCTACCTCTTGTCTCTCAGGCTTCATGTTCCTAAATTAAGGTGGTGTCATATCAGATTTAATTACGAAAGAGTTGAGAAGGGCCTTTTCAAATGGAAATGCAAAATGGAAAAGAATGCAGGAAATCTGGTCCCACTGGCACCTTGACTTTATGTGAAAAAGTGGCAGGCTTTCCTTAGGGCGAAACATGAGCCCCCACTCAAGTTCTCAAAGAATATACATTGGCTCATTTCACTGAGATTCCTCTAAATTACTAGGCTTTGGTCACTGATGAGAATGGTCTCAACTAAAGCATTCTCAATAGTGCATAAGGCTGCTGTTCACTTTTAGTATCAGGGATATCTATGCAGAACTGAAAGCAGAGATAATCACTGTATTCTACAGGCAGAAATCAAGGTCATTCTCTTAGATATGCCCAGTACTGTTCTTGATGGGTTTGTTTAGCTGTTTAAACATTGTAGTTTCATTTTTCATTTTTTCTCAAAGGAAATAATGTTTCCCAGACACTACATATTTCCATACCCTGGTTTAGTTACTGAAGACCATTGTTAATAAGTTACATATTCCAAGTTGTCTGTGGCACACCATGTACTATTTTCATAGTGTAGTTTCTTAAAGCATGCTTGCAGACTTCTTTATGTATCATCGACACTTTATCTCTGATTGAGATTACATAACTTGCCAGGCGCGGTGGCTCACGCCTGTAATCCCAGCACTTTGGGAGGCCGAGGCTGGTGGATCACGAGGTCAAGAGATCGAAACCATCTGGGTCAACATGGTGAAACCCAGTCTCTACTAAAAATACAAAAAATTAGCTGGGCGTGGTGGCGCGTGCCTGTAATCCCAGCTACTCAGGATGCTGAGGCAGGAGAATTGCCTGAATCCAGGAGGCGGAGGCTGCGGTGAGCCGAGATCGCGTCATTGCAGTCCAGCCTGGGTAACAAGAACGAAACTCCGTCTCAAAAAAAAAAAAAAAAAAAAAGAGATTATATAACTTTTATAATTTATTTTCTCAAATATTATTAGTTTAACTACTAAGAAATTATAATTTTAAAGGTAAAATGCTTAATGTATAAAATTATCAAAATAAAGACAACGCCATAGATGAACTTTCATCATTTAGATTTATTAATATCATAATGATTTTATAAGTGCCCTGTCCCTAGCTGGGGCTTCCCTTCTGTTCAACTACTCATTTGTTAATATATATGTATGTATGCATAGGTATACACACACACACACACACACACACACACATATATACACATGTATACACACTTACATATACACACATTACTATGTATGTATATGTGTGAACACATATGTACATATATAAATACTATCTATACATTATCTCTTCTTTAATATAAAAAATATAGTTTCACTTTGCATTTTTTCTATTTTTCCATTTTTATATGTTTTACATATATGGCTGAAGGAGTGATAATGTATATAAACACACATTACACATTATCCCTCCTTCAACTATTCTCATAATTTTAGAAGTGAAGTTTTTTTATCCCATACTAATAGTTGATTTTTTTCTTGGTTAATGTAATTTTTTCCACTGTTCTTTGATACAAAACAAAGTTTCATCTAATCAGAAATGTGCCTCTTCAACTAACAAATCACTTCATTATCTTTCTAAATGGACTGCTGCTAAGTGTTGCCAATTTTCTCAGAAAGCATGTTTTTTCTTGAGACAGCAAGTGTTTTTCATCTTGATGAGAAGTCTCTAGAAAGGACATTTGGACTTATGTCCACTGTTCAAGTCCAGTTTTTAAAACTCCAAAGGTTTCTTCCTTTACCAGGCCAGAGTTGATTTTGCCATCACATATGTTGTCTTCTGAACAGGCAATGATTATATCATTAATGTTGTGCACCAAACTACTCCTAATGAGAATGTTCACTCTTGATGGATTATTGTTGCTCTCCTATATTTTAATAGTGTTCTGGTTTTGTTACTCTTTGGTAAATTTTTGTCTAAATGAAATAATGTGATGAAAAAAAGATAATCACCTAAGTATTAAAATTAAAGCAATGTGGATATGAAATATTGTGATAACAATCTCTTTAGGCCTACATACCAATCACTGAATAATAAGTGCTTATGTTGGGAAAAGAAATAAAGAAACAATATAAATAAAGAACAAGTGAATCTAGGAGGAATATAACATTATTAACTATAAAATTGATCTTAAAGGTGAAAAATATCACAGGTATTTTTAAAATTAATTTCTACAATTTTAAGAAGGATGTGCAAACTATTGTTGATCTCCACTATTTATTATTCTGGATAACCAAGGTTATGCTTAAGCTTAAAACCAAACCAACACAAAACAAAAACAATAAAGATCTACATGGCAATTACTTATTATAAGAAAGCTTTATTTTTAGCCACACAAAGTTGTTTGTAACTTCAAGCAGCATTTAAATGCATTTCAAGGATACAGACCTATAGGTCTATCCTTTTGTTAAGGAAATGTTACATGATTATTCCCGGAGAAAAATAAAGCCCTAGAAAGTCTCACAAAGGAAATTCGATGTGTTTGCCTGAAAGTTGTTTAGTTATGGCCAGAATTGTCATGCAGCACACCTAACTGAACAGGAGCTGAGAAATACAGTTTCTTATGTATCCACAAGGGGAAGAGTACCAGATATTGTGAATAATAAAATTCCTAATATTGAAATGGATACAAACACACCTAAACCAAGATTGAAACTAGACCCCCTTCCAGTTCCAGTACCAGTTTTCTGTACCCCATAATAAAAACAAACAAGCAAACAAACAAACAAAAAACTGGAGATTGATTACAGATTTAATGTAGAACCTAAAATTATAAAAATCCTAGAATATAATCTAGGAAATATCATTCTGGTCATAAGTCTTAGCCAAGATTTTATGATGAAGATGCCAAAAGTAATTGCAACAAAACCCAAAATTGACAAATAGGACCTAATTAAACTAAAGAGCTTCTGCACAGCAAAAGAAACTATCCACAAAATAAACAGATAATAAACAGATAACCTATAGTATGTGAGAAAATATTTTCGAACTGTGCATCCGACAAAGGTCTAATATCAAGAAATATAAAGAATTTAGATGAAATAATAAGCAAAATCAAACAACTATGTTAAAACGTAGGCAAAGAAGTTGAACAGACGCTTCTCAAAAGAAGACATACATGCAGCCAACAAGCATATGAATTCCTAATTGTTAGATAAATGAAAGTCAAAACCACAATAAGATACAATCTCACACCAGTCAAAATGGATATTATTAAAAACACAAAAGTATAACAGACTCTGGCAAATTTACAGAGAAAAGGGAATGCTTATACTGTACTTCTGGTGGGAGTGTAAATTAGTTCAGCCATTGTGAAAAGCAGTTTGGTGTTTTCTCAAATAACTTAAAACAACATAATGACCATTAGACTCAGCAATTTCATTACTGGGTATATAACCTGAGGAATATAAATCATCCTACCATAAGGACAGATGCCTGCATATGTTTGTGGAAGCACTATTCACAAACATATGAAAACTTAGCAAAGACAAGAATTCATCCAAATGCCCATCAGCCGTAGACTGGGCAAAGAAAATGTGATATATATACACCATGGAATACTATGCAGCCATAAAAAGAAAGGGATCATGTCCTTTGCACCAGGATGGATGGAGATGGAGGTCATTATTCTAAGGAAACTAAAGCAAGAGCAGAAAACCAAATACCACACATTCTCACTTAGAAGACACAAAGGACAAAAAGAAGAAACAACAGACATGGGAGCCTATGTGACGGCGGAGGGTGGGAGGATGGTGAAGGTCAAAAAACTACCTGCAGGGTGCTATAATTATTACCTGGTATATCTGTCCATTCTTGTGCTACTGTAAAGAAATACCCAAGAATGGTTAATTTATAAAGAAAAGAGGTTTAATTGGCTCATGGTTCTGCAGGTTGTACAGAAAAGATGATGACTTATGCTTCTGGGGAGGCTTCAGGAAATTTACAATTATGGTGGAAGGCAATGGGGAAGCAGACATAAATTACATTGTTGCAGTAGGAGGAAGAGAGAGTGGAGTAGGTGCTACACATTTTTAAACAACCAGATCTTGTGAAAACTCTATTAGGAGAACAGCCATAAAGGGAGTGCTAAACCATTCATAAAGGATCCATCCCTAAAATCCAAACTTCTCTCACCAGGCCCCTCTTCTAACACAGGATTAAAACTGAATATGAGGCCAGGGGCAGTGGCTCATGCCTGCAATCTTAGCTTTTTAGGAGGCCAAGTTCGAGACCAGCCTGGCCAACATGGTTAAATCCCATTTCTACTATAAATACAAAAATCAGCCGGGCATGGTGGCTCACACCTGTAGTCCCAACTACTCGCTAGGCTGAGGCAGGGGAATTGCTTTAACCTGTGTGGCAGAGACTTCAGCGAGCCAAGATTATGCCACTGCACTCCAGCCTGGGCAAGAGAGACAATGTCAAAGAAAAAAACAAAGAGAGAGATTTGGTGGGGACACAAATCCAAACCATACCACCTGGTTGATGAAATAATCTGGATACCAAACCTTGTGACATGCAATTTTTCTATAAAACAAACCTGCACATGTCCCCCTGAACCTAAAATGAAAGTTAAAAAACAAACACACAAAAAGAAACACACTTAAACCATATAGGTTGAGAAGAGGCGGTCGGTGTCAAGCTATAGCTTCTAGCACTTATCTTTATTTTTGTTCTTCAATCTGTCCTAAAAAAATCTTTGCATTATCATAATATTCTGTAATGTAAAGTAAGTGGATGATATGTACTTATAAATTTTTTGCATATGTGTATTTTAACATATATATTGCTCAACTTATCTAACTAATCCCTTATTTAAGAATAAAAATTATATTTGAAATGTTTTCTATTATAAACAGTGCCATGATAATCACCTTTATAGACAGTTGTTTGATGGAAATAATTTTAATATTAAAGTTATAGTATTAGTTATCTATAACATGATGTTTTTATCTCTATCAATTTAATATCAAAATATGTTTGACCTAAGCCTTCACTTTCTATATTTCAAAATGTCCAGTGCTCTTGCCAAGGTATCAGTCATTTCTGGTCCAAAGTTTCTGTTGCCTATGAATTCACTTCACTTTACTTTTCAACTGTTCCTCTATCGTATTTACACACTGATTCCAAAGGCATCAGGAATTGAAGTCTGGTATGTGGAAGAGAACTGTAACTTTTTATGTATAATTATGACATGAAAAGTTGCATTCTACTGCCATTCACTGTGAAAGTTGAAATGCATAAGTGTCATCCTTATCACCAGAAATACTTTTTGGACACCCTGATATGGATTATACTAATTATTCTCTGATCACCTTTCTCCCTCCGGAGCTTCACCCACTCACTGGAATTGCAGACTTGTTTTTCATTCCTTCCATCTTTCCATCTCCCCTTCATACTTCAAATTACCTTTTCTGTCTAACTATGCCCAGGACAACTTTTGTATATAAAAAACCATAGCTATTCAGGTGAATAAATGGACTGCTCTGAAACAGGTTTTTTTTTACACTCCCTTGAAAATTATTTGCCTTCCTTACAAATCAATTTTGCTTTAAAATATTATTTTGATTATAGGTAATACTAGAAAATATGTTACAGGCTAAAGAGGTTTAAATATGTCCCTAAATAAAATGTTCTTAAAGCAGACCTTGCCGTAAAATATTCAATGCATGTAAGTTATTATTGTTGTTATGCACTCATATTATTTCCCCAACTCTTCCATATGCATTTGCTCTTATCCAGCATTTTATCATTTATTAAATTTCCACAAAATATAACATTTTTCACAGATTTTATTGCAATTTTATAATACCTGACATTTTAAAAATTTTCAACATCTTATTGTTTCATAATCGTGTTAGCACTATTTTATTTAGAATCTCTAAATTTATTTATTTAGAGTCTTTGTTATTGTTTATTTTACATATATTTTTCCCATTCCTGTCAATTAATGTCTTGTGATCTCTATTATTTTTTCCTAAGTGACTATACTTTCTGACTCTGACTACTTGCACGTCAATGAATGCCCTTCTCTCATCTCCCATGTGAAAGACAGCCTGACAGATTTTGTCACAAAGGGCACAACCTTTTTTTCACATAATGCAGATAATGAGCCCTTGTCTTCTGACATTTGGTGTTGCAGAACAGCCTAACGTCAACCTCATTATTTCTTCATTTCTTTCTACTGGTCTATAGAGTTTCTTCTTCATTCTTGACTTTTTAAAGGACTAACATATATCTACTTACAGATTATTTTCATCAGTGTTACTTGTTATCATTAACTCATTTGATTTCTGCACTAAGATATTTCTTCAGAAAGATGAGTTTAAAAATATATTGTCCATCTTCCTTTATTTCTACTATTTGGGTTTGGTTACCTCTGCTAACACCTTCCCTACCTCTCACCCTCTATCAGGCCTTTGACCTATTCCACAGAGACTGCAAACACATTCATGCCTTAGGGTTTCTACATTTACTTTTGTTTTTTCTTGGAACACTCCCTTATTTGATATTCACAAAGTCACTCTTACTTATCACTTCCTACCATATTATGTATTTTATTTTATTTTTGTTGTGTATTTATTTTCAGTTAACTCCCTACATTGCAGACCCAGTATAAACTTTGAATAATAGATTTGTTTATTATTCTCAAATTTATCACTTTTATCTCTAAATCTGAAAGAAGTTTCTGGAGGTACATAAATATAGTTGGATGGTAAATAAATTGATAAACAACTGGGGATATGAATGAGTGAATGATAGATGAACAGAATACTTCCTCTCTTAATACCTGACACAATTCTTATTATAGAATTGTAGAATCTATTTTTATTCTTTGTGTTTAACTCGAGTGTCATTTAAAATATATTTTGTGTTGTGTGTGTGTTAGGAGAGACCAGCTTCACCTGGTCTTTCTCACTAATTTGGTACTCTTCAAATTTTGTTCATTGACTCAAACACATTTTCATATTTGTCCTTATTTTCATCTACAGAAGCTCCTTTTATATCTTGTTATTGATTTATATATAACACTATATTCTTATGTTATTATTGCAATGTCTTTATGAATAAAATTAAAAATATGAATAAAAGTGGGATGAAAAGCAAATTCAAGTGGTAAAATGATACCTGAAAAATAAATCAATATTGTCATCAATACAATCTTTGTGTTTATGTTCTGTGTTTTAGAGGCCACCATAGTTAACTGAGGCAAAACCATTTTTTTCTTTGTCGCACAAGAACCTCTCATTAGAAGTCACCCTTTACTAGTGCATCGGCAGTATCATGTGTAAAAGGCACAGAAATTGCAACAACATATCTAATTTCCATAAACTTCCCAAATCTAATTACAAAATGTTTATCCCTAATTTAATTTTAAGAACTGTTCCATGATATACACTAGTCTCCAAGCTGTAAATTTTAAAATTCAACAATTTTGGTGAGATTCTATCTAGAATCTAAAACTGATGATTCTTTTTGGTGTGATAAATCATAAATTTGGAATTTCTTTACTGTGATCTTGTCAGTTTTGTCAACTTGGCAATGTGATCAGATTTAAAATTGAAAAAGAGTATGAAACTTGTATAATAGGAGAAAAAATAAATTATTTATATATATATATGTACAGAATACAATAGGTCAGCTTTTAAAGTAGTAACCATGGATAAAATAGAAATAATTATAATCCTTATTACAGCTAATATGTGCTTGTTCTTAATTAAATTATGAGCTTTGTATTATGAACTTCACATGTATTTTCTCATTAAATTCTTATCATAATTATGTGCAGAGGGTTTTTTTATTATCTTTATGTTACAAGAAAGGGTAATTAGAATCATGAAATTTTTTGCGAACAAGCAAGTACTCAGAGATTTCATCACCACCAGGCCTGCTTTACAAGACCTTCTGAAAGAAGCATCACACATAGAAAAGAACAACTAGTATCAACCATTCCGAAAACATACCAAAAAGTGAAGAGCACCACCACAATGAAGAATTTACATCAACTAATGGGAAAAACAGCCAGCCAGCATTAAATGGCAGTATTAAACTCATACATATCAATATCAATCCCAAATTTAAATGGACTAAATGCCTCAATCAAAAGACATAGACAGGCAAATTGGATAAAAAGCCAAAACCCATCGGTATGCCGCATCCAGACCCATCTCACATGCAAGGATACACAAAGACTCAAAACAAAGGGATGGAGGAAGATTTATCAACCAAATGGAGAGAAAAAAAAAAGTAGGAGTTGCAATTCTCATCTCTGATAAAATAGACTTTAAAGCAACAAAGACCAAAAGAGACAAAGAAGGACATTACATAATGGTAAAAGGATCAATGCAACAAGAAGACCTAACAATCCTAAATATATAGCCATCCAATACAGGAGCACCCAGATACATAAGGCAGGTTCTTAAAGACTTAGAAAGCGATTTAGACTCCCACATAATAATGGTGGGAGACTTTAACACTATATTGTCAATATTAGACACATCAACGAGACAGAAAATTAGCAAGGATATCCAGGACTTGAACTCAGACCTAAAATAAGTAAACTTAGTAAACATTTACAGAACTCTCCACCCCAAATCCACAAAACACATTTTTCTCAGTATCGCTTCACACCTATTCTAAAAGTGACCACAAAATTGAAAGTAAATCACTCCTCAGCAATTGCATAGCATTTCGCAGGTTTAAATGAAATATTGGTTGGCTGCTTGTTTGTTATTTTCCTCTCTTATTCCTTCCTGTCTCCATTGTTAAGCACATTTATTGTCATAAAAGAGGTTTTTTAATATCCATTTTTAGACTGCATTCTGGCCTGGGCAATAGAGCAAGATTCCCGTTCTCTCTCCCTCTTTCTCTTCCTCTTTCTTTTTTTCTTTTATTCTTTTTTCTCCTTCTTTCTCTCTCTTTTTCTTTCTTCCTTTCTTTTTCTTCCTTTCCTTCTTTTGTTCTCTTTAAAAAAAAGAATCATGAAATACAAATGAGCATAAAGTAGTATTGTTGTAACCTGCAGTGTCATATCGTGAATTCAATTCTATCTGAACTGAGTTCATGTTTTTATTTACTTTTACTCATCCAGTTTTATCTACTACACTGGTCCATATAATTAGTGATTCAATTTACATGAGTGACAACTGCTTGAGGATAGATTATGTCAAATCTTATTTTTAATTCGATCACCTCTTTTTCTATTGGAGTAAAAAAAATGTACAGGGTAAAAAGTATGTTTATATACATACCTTTTTTTTCTGTTTGTTTCTGTCTATAAAAAGAAATTCAAATACTCAAATACTAAATAAAACTACTAAAGAAATGCAAACCTAAATAAGTTTATCGTTTTCCTTTCATATGTAAATAACAATAACAGCAATCGTAATAATTGTTACACTTATTTAGAATGTATTGTCTTCTATAATTAATTAATGATTCTACATGCCTAATACATGTGTTCTTCTTGATAATTAATATACTCTTTTTTTTTTAGACAGCGTCTCACTCTGTTGCCCAGTCAGGAGTGTGGTGGCATGATCTCAGCTAACTGCAACCTCCGCCTCCTGGGTTCAAGCAATGCTCCCACCTTAGCCTCCCGAGTTGCTGGGGCTGCATGTGTGTGCCACCACGCCTGTGTAATTTTTGTAATTTTTGGTAGATATGGGGTTTCGCCATGTTGTCCACGTTGCTTTTTAACTTCTGACCTCAACTGATGCACCCATCTCAGCTTTTAAAAGGTTTGGGATACAGGTGTGAGCCACTATGCCCAGCCTAATATTTAGTATACCCTTAGCAGGAATTTATTTCAATACCTACATTATATATTAAGAAACTCAGATGCAAATATGTATGAGTGTGAGTTTGTGTGATTTTGTGTTTACATACATACCTTTTTTCTGTTTGTTTTGACTAAAACTAAAAATAAACACTGGCATATAGATACATTAGGTATAGTATCTAAGTGGTTAGATTGTATAAAGTTACAGAAAGTGTAAAACTATAAAACTCATGGATGGGATCAATTAAATAATATTTATTACTTAAGACGTAACAAATTTTATCTGGGCATTTATCAGACAGTACAGAATGGGCAGTACAAAACTCTGAAACAAGGCTAAAGTGCATTTAAACAAAGAGTGCTATAACCATGAATGCTTTAATAAAATCTACGAAAATTCATGATACTAGCATAGTGATTATACATGTAAAGTTTGTTTTTAATATCATTAAATATCAATCTTCACTGTTCTACTCTATTTACGTTTTATTATCTTAAAATATCCTGCAAGTATTTTAATGTTCGAAGTGAGCAAAGATGAAAAAAAGGCTAACATGAATATGGTGTATAAACAGTCTCTGATTATCTTGCAAGGGTGTGCAATAGTACAGATTCATGTGTTCCTAGAATCTGTTTGCTAGAGTTTTCCATTTTGCATCTGCGTGTATAAAGGATAATTTTCTGTGGTTTTCTGTTCTTGTAGTGTGTTCCACTGGTTTGATATCTGTGAATACTGACATCATAGAATGAATTACGAAGCGTTCTCTACACTTCAGTGTTTTGGAAGGTTTTGTGCAGGGTTGCTGCTTTAGTTCTTTTTAAAACATTTGTTAGAATTCACCAGTGTAACCAGTTGGACTTAGGCTTTTCCATTTGAGAATTTTTTCTTACTAATTAAATCTTGTGCTTGTTACAGGTTTATTGAGAGTTCCTTCTCAAGCTAGTTTTGATGGCTTGTTTCTTTTAAGAAATTTGTCCATTTTATCTATCTGTGTTGGTAAACAATTTTTATAGTATTTCCTTATAATCCTTTTTATTTCTGTAAATTCATTAGTTACTTTCACTCCTAAGTCTCGATTTTACTCATTTGAGTCCTTTATCCTTCTTATCCTAAATTTTTTTAAATTTGTTGATTTTTTTTTCAAAGAAACAATTTGTGGACTTGTTAATTTTCTCCGTTGTATTTTTATTTTTTGTTTTATTGATTTCTACTGTAGTCTTAATAATTATCTTCCTTTTTTTGCTGTAGCTTTAGTTCACTTTTCTTTTTCACATGTGTTAAGATGGGATGTTAGGTTGTTGATTTGAGACAAATCTTGGTTCCTTCCCTCGTTTCCTTTGCTCATTTTCTTCCCTCCCTCCTTCCTTCATTTTCTCCTTCCTTCTTTCCTTTTTATGTATAGTTGTATACAACTTCTATTTTTCCTCTAAGCCGGTTTTTATTGCATTCTGTAAGTTTTAGCACGTTATATTTTCATTTTCATTCCTTAATAAAATTTATTTTCTAATTTCAATTTTAATTTCTTCATAAATTCATTGTTTATTGTGAATTTTTAAAAAATATAGATATTTGTGAATTTCCCCATTATCCATTAGTTATTGATTTTTAATTTTATTCTAACTTGGCTTAGGAATGTATTATCTATTATTTTAATGGTGTTTGAATTTTTGAGAGTGATTTTAGTTTAACATTTAAAATGTTTTATCCACATTTGAGAAAGAATAGATACTCTGCTTTCATTAGCTAGAGTAAGATTTAGATGTCTTTTAAGTCCAGTTGTTTTATAATGTTGTTCCTGTGTTTTGTTTTTTGTTGTTCTTTTGCCTAGTTATTTGTGTTATTCAGTGTATGGAATTGAAGTCACCAACTATTATTGCTGAATTATATACTTTTCAATACTGTTAGCCTTTGCTTCATGTATTTTGAGGCTCTCTTGACAGATGCTTTTTTGGTTTGCATCTACATGCATACCTAAATCACACTTTGAAATGTAAACCCCAATGCTGGTGGTGAGGCCTGGCAGGAGGTGATTAGATCATGGGGGCAGTTTCTAATTGTTTAGCACTATCCTCTTAGTGCTCCAATTAATAGTGTTCTCATGAGATCTAGTTATTTAAAAGTGTGTGACACCTCCTTCTCTTTCTTCCTCTAGCTCTGGCCACGTAATGTGTGCCTGCTTCCTCTTTGCCTTCTACCATGAGTCTAAGTTTCCCAAGGACTCCCCAGAAGCTGAGCAGATGCCAGCATCATGCATCCTGTACAACCTGCAGAACTTTGAGGCAATTAAATATATTATCTTTATATATTACCCTGTATCAGGCATTTCTTTATAGCTGTGCAAGAACAGACTAATACAGATGCAAATATATTTATAATTATTATATCTTATTGATGTATTGGCACTTTTGTCATTGTAAAATATCTTTTGACTAGAAAAGCAAATATATATAAAGCTATTGGTATCATTTTTATATGGCCAATGAAGTTTTTTTTATTATTTTAATATAATAGATCTGTATTCTCTTTTTACTTTCAACCTATTTTTGTCTTTAAATCTCAAGTGTCTATTCTGTACACAGCATATAGTTGGAGTATGTTTTCTTAACAATTTTTCTAATTTCTACACATAATTGGAGTGTTTTCTCCATGTTAATTTGATGCAATTATTTGTATGTTTGACATTTTGCTATTTGATTTCCATATGTCTTATATTTTTTTCCTTATTTCTCTGTGGGGACTTCTTTTGCATTACACACACACACACACACACACACACACACACACATTTACTAGCTTACCATTTACATTCTCTTGTTCTTTATTTTACTATTGTTTTCTTAGTGTTTTCCTGAGGATAAAAAATAACATTGTAACTTATAATAATTAGTTCAAATTAATAACAACTTATTTCAAGTGTTTTCCTCATGAAGCTGTTTGCTCCTCCCACATTTGTGCTATTATTATAAAAATTACATATTGATGAAGTGTACACATCAATAAATTTATAATATTTATTTCATAATATTTTGATTTAACTTGTGGCTATTTTTGTCATACAGAAAAAAAAACTTTTAATGAAAATATAATTACGTTATCTTTTATATTTACCAATGGAGTTGCCTATACTGGTTCTCTTTTATTTCTTCATGTCGATTTAGGTCACTTTAGTGCCCTTTAATTTTAATTTCAATATTATCTCTCATAATGTATTTTTTGGTATGTTTGATGATGTCATACAGGTCTCTGAGGCTTTCTTCATCTTCTTTTATTTCTTTTCCTTCTGCTCTTAAGACTAGGTAATTATATTAGCCCATTTTCCTACTGCTATAATGATATATTTGAGATTGAGTAATTTATAATGGAAAGAGGTTTAATTGATTCACAGCTCTGCATGGCTAGAGAGTCCTCAGGAAACTTACAATTACGGTGGAAGAGGAAGCAGGCATGTTTTATGTGGTGGCAGGCTAGAAAGAGTGGGAGAAGGAGGAACTTGCAAACACTTAAAAAACCATTAGATCTCATGAGAACTTACTCACTATAATGAGACCAACATAGGGGAAAAACTCACCCATGATTAAATCATCTCACCCCAAGTCTCTCCCTCAACACCTGGGGATTTCAATTCTATATGAGATTTGGGTGGGGACAAAAAGCCTAATCATATGAATAATAGAAATTAGCCTATATTTAAGTTTGTTAATTTTTTCTCCCACCTGTTTAAATATAATATGAAGCCCCTTTTAATTTTTTTATTTCAATCATTGTACTCATGATCTTCAAAATTTATCCTTAAAATATTTTCTTCCATATTTTAATTGATATTCTACATATCATAAGGTATCATTCTTGTACTTCTAATTTTTTAGATATGACTTAGTTTATTGAAAATATTTAAAGTTGCTGATTTAAAGTTTTTGTCTAATAAATCCAAATTTGGGATTTCCCAGGGCTAGTTTTCTTGACAGCTTTGTTTTCTATGTATGAATCATTCCTTCTTATTTCTTTAAATGACTCATTTTTTGGTGAAAAACAAGACCATTTATATAGTATGATATGGTAGCTCTGAAAATTATCCTATTTTTTTCCCCAGGGTTTATTTGTTGCTGTTTGCCTTAGGTGTTTTGTTTATTTGTCCTGTTATTATATTGAGCAGCTTTAATAAAATGTGTTGGATCTGTTGTTTTTGTTTGTTTTATTTTTACATGGCCACCGAAATCTCTGCTGTACTCAGCTAATTTGGTGTTCAGCTGATGATGTAAGGAAAGCTCTTTTACTAAATAGAGTCAATAGGTCTGTCACATTTTGCCAAGGTGCACTTATCAATGTTGGGCCATACTTTTGACAGTCAGCAGACAGCTAACACCTCTGCCTTATTCTACAGGTTTTACTTTCTCAAAGCTTCAAAGTCAACCAGAAGTGGGAGCACATCCTTGGCCATACATACAACCCTACACATTCACATGGCCTTCAGTGTTGTAGCTTTTCAAATTCCCTATAGACAGGCAATTTCCAGTATCTCCTTTTAATCTTTTTAGTTCATTTATTGTTTGCTCCAACTGTTATCTACCATCTAGGCAGCTGCAATGTTAAATAAGCTCCTGTAATTATTTTTGACAAATTCCCTGGGGCATGAGCTTTTTGTACTCAGCAAACATCAAGACATAGCAAATACAGACAACTTTGTAAATGAGGAATTATCAGATAGCTAAAATAATAATAATCTGTAAATAACCTTAAATGAATTTCAACCTCATTCTGTAACCTCCAGTATGTGTTCCATAAAAAACAGTAAGTGCTGTTTATTTCCAGGCTACCATAGCGACAGAGAGGAATAATGAGACTAGGTGAGTTAAAAGGTTATAATACTCACTATTTTCATTAGAGTTCAACCAGTTGTCTTAAGTAAATGATTCCTGGATGGTTACATGCTATAAATTAATTTTTAGTGTTCTGAAAAACTTGATTCTGATCATGTTTATGAGTTTATATTTTTCTTTCATGAAAAGATTTTTTTAAAAAGGTTTTTATTGCAATTTTTTAATGATTTTACTCTGATCACTACATTTTGTTTCTTTGCTCTCTACTGTGTCACTTTCTTCAGTGTAAGTACCTCCTGATATTCTCCCATCCTATGAGATAAGTTATTTTGAAGTGATTTTCTTAACGGCTATTCTCCAAAATCTTTGTTAAAGCTTTTCAAAATGACTTTTCTTTCCTGCTCTTGTCATTCATTCAACTCTTATCTTCTCTAAATCAGACATTGTCTCTTAAGACACTCCCAAAATACTATTTTTCTGGTCACTTGAACTCCATGTTATTATTTACAATATGTATAGTTTACATAGTTTAGATACATGGGCGTATTGTATACGTAGTTCTTATCTTACTTGACTACTCAGCAATATTTGATGAAGAGGAGCAGGCTCTCATTGATAAAATGTTATACTTGCATTCTAGAACACTCCATTCTGTTATTCTTTTTTATTATACATCACTGGTCACTTCTTATCAGTATTATCTGATGGTTCTCCTTTTTATCTCTGATGCTTCTCATTGAAACCCTGAAGTCTCAATCTTGAGTCATCGTTATGTATATTCTCTCTTGGATATGTCCATTCTGACTCATGCATTTAACATATATGCTGAAAACATCAAAATTATGCACCAAGTCTTGATTTTTCTTTCACAATAAAGAAGAAAATTTTATTTGAGTAAATAGTAGACATCACCACTTGGATATATAAGACATATATAACAATATTATAGAACTGACTGTTGGTCTTCATAAATGGTTCTACCTGCACTTCTTTTCTAATATCACATGATGGTAATTACATTCTTTAAATAACTCAAGTCTTTCTTGTCTTAACTGGTTAAAACATATGCATATATCATGGGATGTTTTAGCTTAGTTTTTTCTTTTAACTTAAAATTAGTAGAATAATTGTCTGGCCTAGTGGCTCACTCCTGTAATCCCAGCACTTTGGGAAGACAAGGCAGGTGGATCACCTGGGGTGGGGAGTTTGAGACCAGCCTGACCACCATGAAGAAACTCCATCTCTACTAAAAGTACAAAATTAGCCAGGTGTGGTGGCACATGCTTTCAATCCCAGCTACTCTAGTCTGGGTCAGGAGAATCGCTTGAACCAGAGGGGAGAAAGTTGCAGTGAGCCAAGATCACACCATTGCACTCCAGCCTGGGAAACAAGAGTGAAACTCCATCTCCAATAAAACAAAACAAAAAAATAGTAGAATAATTAATGAACTAATATTCTGGCATTGTTTACTGAAAACTGTGTGAATTCATCATATTTTATGTGTGGCCATAGTTTTTTTAAATTTGAATACATGTATAATATTCTATTGAATGATCATGCTACCCTTTAATGCATGTTACTTTTGAAGAACAATTTTTTCCGATTTTCTTTACTCAAAGCAGTGCTCTTATAAGAAGCATGGTGTATTTTTCCTATTGTATATCTATAGGTTTTTTTTTTTTAATTGAGATATACCTAGACCTGTGAATCACTTGAGATATTTCCTCTATGTGTAAGTTAACAAATTTGACAGATTTAGTTTCATAGACACTGGAAGAACACAGAACTCCTGGGTCAGATAAAAATGGCGTTATTTTTCACAACACATTTGACAGCATGAGCTTCATGTTTGCTTTGGTTGCTTTTCCCCTCAAGTCCCTTCATAGGTACTCAGAAGCAGGCCTAGATAGATGCCAAGTAAAAAGTTCTTTTATATCACAGCAGAGAAATTCAAAACTTTTTTAAGGTGCTGCCAGCCAGCTGCCATAATAGTAATTGAAAGAAAAATAAGAGTCTTATATTCTGTCCAGAAAACAAATCTGATTTCTTTACCTATACAGAGACAGTATTTCAATTGTCCTTCAAAAGTATAATGCATAAAGCATGATAGAATATTACAGAATCTTATACATGTATGCAAATGAATAAACTGTGTAAGTCAAATATAATGACTCACAAACCTTATGTTGAGTAAAGGAGCATGTCACAAGGGAATATTAATTTATTAACTATTCTATTATAGTAATTCCGAAGTAAAATGGGCAAAAATCCCAAACATTAACTCTCCAAATATACTTGAAATGACACTCCAGAACAAAAGCTGATACAAAATATATAGATTTGCCAGACATAGTTTTCTCCGACAAGATGACTGTTCAAGTCATTCACCTAACTTTAAATTGAGTTTCATGTATTTTTAATCATTGATTTACAGGAGGTTCTAATATATTCTGCATTGTTACATTTTAAAAATTTTTATGTGTGTATGTCTGATACATTTTATGTTTTATTTTCAAAGAACACCTCTTGAATATAATTTTAGTGAAAACCAAAAAAATCTATTGGAAGAAACATACATTTTGTTATTCAAAGCCCTGGATTTAAATCTTAGCTCTTTTTTTATCATTTGGGGCATATTTTTAGAAAGGCTAAGCATTATTTTACAAAGTAGACTAGCAATACCTATATCTCAATATTATTATGATAAAAGGAAAATTTAAATACACCTGACATAGAGCATTTTAATTATAATTAAATTCTAACATAATTCAAATAGTTTCACTTTTATAGTTAATTAGTATGCATAAGGACTTTGCCTAATAAATATCAGCAATTTGCTATGCAGAGATCCTTACATAAATACAGTAAATAACAATTCAATCCAAGGTTATTTATAAATACTTATGTGTCTAACATGAAATGATAAAATTTTAAAGATGGTTATCCTTTTTAAATTTTGACTCACTCACTTGCTGTTATATTTCTTTTTCTTCTACATTTTGGACCTGATTTCATGAATAATTTTACCCTATCATATATTTTAAAAAGGATCGTGAAATAAAATAACATTATTTCTGAATAGACTATGTAGATATATAGTACTTATTTCTGGAATGTGGCATAAAGTACATTTAAAATATCATGTTCTTTTTTTGTAAAATTCAGTATTTTTTCTTAACCATTTAACATTTATAAAAGATATGAAAGCCTTATGTATAGATTACATTTGTATTTTTCATGGAAAAAGTTTATAATTATTTTTAATTCATGCTTTATTAAAATGTTTTTGAATGCTGGATTGCAAAATTAATCAGTAACTTTACATTTTGAAAATAATATTTTGTATCATGATTTTTTTGGTAAATAAATGAAGTTTAATTGTGCTTGGTTTGTACTAATAAGCAGTTATGTCACAGGCTTGAAAGGATAAAATTAACTATAGTTCACTTCTGTGATAAAGGCATGGCTTTTTAAATTACTTGGGCTTAGAGTAATCATAAGGTCTTCAGTCATTGTTTTACAATCTTGTGTTTTACTATATGCATTGGCTTAATTCAGACATGTTAACATCATTGATTTTAAGGAAGCCCAAACCTAAGTTTCGACAAATAAAAGTACGAAGTGAAACTTAGATCTCCGATTTCTTGATTCCTTCATTTCGATTTTGATTGCAACGTGCAGTTGCTTGTATTTTTTTTTTAGTGAAATTGTTTTTGGTAATGTATAATATGATCCAAATTGAAATGATTTCATTTGGGAAATATATTCTTATATCTCATTATAATAAAATTGTTATAAATGATGATTTAGCCTTTATATAATTATTCACATATTGCTTTCCAAGTCATTAGAATTTCAGAACAACTCCTTGTTTTATTAGTAGAAATGTGAGTTTTATGAACACCTAAGAATTAAAAGTGGTATTAAATGAATTCATCAATTACTGATGATAACTAGAAGATATCAATATTATTATTACACTTTTCAGACAATATAATTTTAAAATTAATTGCAAGTTAAAACATCAAATAAACAAGCAAACATATATAGCACTATGATATCAGGCAAATGGACTATAAAAACTTAAATTACAAAATAATAAAAATGACTGACTAATTAAAATAACAATTTATTAAAATCTGAATTATTCTTTTTAACTTTTGTTACTTTGCTCTGAAAGTAGGATAGAGTTGAAGTAAAACAATAAAATATAACAATAATTTAAATTTATATAACACATTACTGTAAATTTGTTTCTGACTTTCTTAAAGAAAATATTTCATGTTGTCTCTCTTTTATTGCTTTTTAACATAGTAATAAAACTGTTCATGTCCTTTCATGTAAACTGCAATAAAGATAAAATAATTTGCAATAGCATCAGAACTAGCTTTCTTTTTTAGGTGTGGCTTCCAGAGATTCATTTTTTTTTTAATTAATGCATTTTCCACATAATGACAGTTTGAAAGGCTGTTAAAATATCATTAGCTAATGTATACCTGCTATCTCATATTTGTAGTCCTTTACAGTGATGACTTTGTTAAGATATATAAAAAGAGACTCAAATTTTTAAATGTTGAAGTTCCTAACTGGATACCTAAAAGGCATTAGTAATTGGGGTCTTGAGTCCTTCACATTGTTGAAGTTACCCTCTACATGATAATTCACTTTTTTATCAAAATAGTATATTATTAACCACTGTGCTGAATGCTGGGCATATAAAATAGAAATAAATGACAAGATTGCTACTTACATTTTTGGAGTTAAATTATATCCAACAGGCTAGACTTTGGTTGCTCTTGTTTTGCTGACCAGAACTTTGAAATTAGGGATACTTGATAATTCAACAGTCAGAAACACTCTGAGCCTTTTCTCCGGTATTACATTTAATTTAATTATTAATTGAATGCCAATTTAATAAACATTATCTGGTAAATTTAAAGATGAATCATATATAGTCACTAAATGCAATAAATGTATACTCTAAATAGATAAGTGCAAAGCATATAAAACTATAATTTTTGCAATTGAGATAGCGACATATGATAGTGGATAAGCAGTTGAGTCTCAGAACATCAAGTATTGCTCTGTGTAAAGAGGCAGGCTATAGTGGCTCATGCCTGTAGTCCCAACTCTTTAGGAGGCAGAGGTGTGTAGATTGCTCGAGCTCAGGAGTTTGAGACCAGCCTGGAAAATATGGTGAAACCTCATCTCTGCCAAAAAATTAACTGTGTGTGGTGGTGCATGTCAGCAGTCTCAGTTACTTGGAAGACTGAGGTGGGGGGATTGCTTGAGTCCAGGAAATGGAGGTTGTGGTGAGCCAAAATGGCACCACTGCTGTCCTGCCTGAGTGATAGAGCAAGAACCTGTCTCAACAACAATGAGAAAAAGTATTGTTCTGTGTATAGAATTGTCTTTGTTAGGATTTACAGTGTTTAAAATGTTCTGATTAAAATATCATAAATTATCATTCTGTGGGATTGTTCTATCTATGTGATAGTTGCAGATAAGGACAACAGACTTTGTGTCAGAAGATGCTATTTTAGGTAAGCATGGAGATTTTAATAAAAAATTAAAAGCAAACAGCAAATTCTGGAAACAGAGCAAATAAGCACAGTTCATTTCTCCTTTACTTAAAATTCCAAGTATTTGTCTTTTCTGAGCTGAAAGAATGCTTAGGCTTATGACACCTGAGTGTACTTGAGTCCTGGGGCTCTGTGAAGATTTACTCGATGAATAGGAGAATGGTGTCAGAGTTCCTAATGATTGATTTAGGGACATCTCTCTAGAAAACTGCCTGAGAGATAGCGGGAAAGGACTGGTGTATTCATCTACCAGGAATGTCAGAACAAAATTCATACATTAGGTGGCTTAAACAGCAGAAATTTATTTCCTTATGGTTTTGGAGGTGGGAAGTCCACGAACAATGTGCAATAAGGGTTATTTTCTGATGAGGTTTCCCTTCCTGTCTTGTAGATGTCTCCCTTCGTGCTGTGTCCTCACATGTCTTTCCTCTACATGCTCCCGAAGAGAGAAAGGTCTCTTCCTTTTCTTATAAGGACAACAATATTATTAGATTAGGCCCTGTGCTTATGATCTCATTTACTTTTAACTACCTCCTTAAAGACCCTGTCTACAAATAGTAGCCTTGGAGTTGAGGGCTTAACATATGAATTTCAGGGAGACAAATTCAGTCTATAGAGCTGGAAAGCCACAGAATCTGGGAAGGTTTTGGTTATTAGGTTATTTTCATTGGCCCAAATACAAATGCGTCTGGTCTTTATTACCATCCCTACCCGCACATGTATACAAAGCTGTAAGAAATATCTGGATCTTCTTGCCTCTTAGATAATCTCAGAGTTCAATGGCAAAGGACTGAAGAAGGCCTCCAAGATATCACAGTGCAGAGCCATGAAGTGTAGCAGCTACTGTCATTTTCAAAAGAAAAACTGAACAAGAAGGTATTACATTACAAATACATTTTTTTACATTATAAAAATATGTATTGAGCTTCTATACTATGGACTGGGATGAATCTTAGAAGAAATGGGATGGGATCTCAGATTTCGGGAGCCTTGCAATTTAGTGAAGGGAAGAGCAGAGGATCAAGAAAGACAGAAAAAAAGAGAAATAAAAATATAATCAAGTAAACTTAATGTTTATAGAGCTCTCCACTTTAAATACACAAAATATACATTCTCCACTTTAAATACTCAAAATATTGATCGGCCATTACGAATAGCCATTTTTAGAATAAAGCAATATTCCTGTTCTCTCTCCCTCTTTTTCTTCCTCTTTCTTCCTCTCCTTTTCTTCTTTTTTTTCTTTCAAAAAAAAAAAAAAAAAAGGCACCTCTAGTCAGCATTAAGGAATTAGCAGTAACCTAAAAAAAAAAAAAAGAAAAAAAGAGAATCAAAGTATATGTGTTGAGATGCTGGTCCCAGATTCCTCTTTTACATCCTTTGGAAAATCCTAGGACTTATAGCCAGCTGAATAACACGGAGGAAAAGGGGCCATTCCCTTCTCTGTGCACAGCTGGATTCTAACAGCTGCTCCTGGTGGCTCCCATAATACTGTGTCATAGGTTTTTGTTTTTGTGTCTGTTTCTGCCTCCATAATTCTAAGTCCTTAATGCCAGGACAATATGTTAAGAATATATATATATATATATAATCATACATTCTGTCTGGGATTAAGAAGTGGTCAGATTTTAAAAAACTATAGTGTAAGTTGTCTAAAATTATACTATTTTGCTATTTTTGTGAGAATACTTTAGAAACCCTATCTAATAAAGTGACATCGGAACAGAAGTAAATAGAGAGTGAGCATATATAGTCAAATAGAACTGGTGGAAGGGACACACACATATAAAGATGGTTCAAATAAAGGAGATCAGAGTAATAAACAAACACAAAAATCTGTAGTTAAAAATACTTTTAGATATTAGTGAATGAGAATGAGAAAACACTTCAGAAAAGGAAGAACACAGCAGAAAAATTTTGTCCTGCCCTACTACCACCACTGACAAACTAAGAGTAACAAATAAATATATAAATGCAAACATTAAAGATAATTGATTAACAGTTTTAGAAAGTTGCTCAAGCAAGCAGAAGTAGTGAAGTCAGGAGCCTGATAAGAAAAAATCCTTAAGCAATGTGGGTAATATTCCTTTCCTCCTTCCCTCCCTTCCTCCCTTCCTTTCTTTCTCTTTCTTTCTTGCTTTCTCTCTTTCTTTCTCTTTCTTTCCTTCCTTCCTTCCCTTCTTTCTTTCTTCCTTCCCTTCTTTCTTTCTTTCTTTCTTTCTTTCTTTCTTTCTTTCTTTCTTTCTTTCTTTCTTTCTTTCTTCTTTCTCTTTCCTTAATAAATCTATCCAAATCTTAGTTTGTAATTGAGGAGTTATTACATGCAAAAAGCTTTTCTGCATAAGTGAGGATATCCAAATGATTGATCCAAATTGTCCTCAGCATCATTAATCATGAAAAGTGCATATTTATACTAAAATGCTATACACACCAGGAGAATGACTCTATTTAACAGATTGATAATAGCAAGTACCGGCAAACATGTGGGCCAACTGGAACGCTCATATAATGTTCAAGGAGGCTGAATAGAAAATTACTTGAAAAAATTCCAGACAATTTTTTATACATTGAAAATAAACCCACCTTATGGCCAAGCAATTATACTATCTATTTTTCCTTGTTCAAAAAAAATTAAAGGGTGTCTATAAAAAGTCTCATAACAGCTTTATTCATAACAGAAAATATCTCGGGTAAAAAGCAAATATCCATAAAAAGAAGATGAGTAAACATATCATACTGTATTCATGCAGTGAGGTATTACTCAGCAATCAAGAGAACAAATGCTCATACTGAATATTATTATATGCAGCACAAGAAACGAGACACAGTAGAGAACACACTGTGTGATTCCATTAACGTGAATTTCAATACCAGGCTACACTTCTCTGTGCTAACAGAACTCCTATCTTTGTTTGTTTCTGGGGTCCGGTAGGGAATAACTGGAAAAGAAGCCCAAAAGAACTCTCAGAGTTGATGGAAATGGTCCATAGGTTCATGAGAGAGTTAGTGGTTATGTTGGTCTATTTGTCAAAGCATATGTCATAATTAATCATGTTGTAAACTTGAATATATGCATTTTATTGTATAGAAATTATATATATATATTAAAATAAAATTTAGAAAAACCAAAGAGAAATTTTTAGGGGTGGATACTTCATCAGAGGCATTAGAATTGTGAGCACACTGCTGTAATAAGTAGAGCAACTTTTACTTGACTTTATTATTTTTTTTTTGTTTTTAAATTCTAGACAATGTACTTTTTTTAAACCTGCCTCTCAGGTAGATCTTCCCCTCTCTGCAGTCCTGAGTACACCACTGCCAACTCCCACTTCTTTGAATAGTCCATAAATACTTCACAATATTTATCATCTCTGGCCTCATGGCTCCACAACAATTTGACTCTTGTTTCTATTGTGAGGCACAATACAGCCAAAGTGAGATAAAATTGACCCCCACCCCTAGGAGTGAGAACTATTCTTCTTTAGGAAAACTGGAGTGAAGGCAGCAGCCATAACCATAGTGACAGGCCCAGGTTGATTCAGTCAGGACAAAGAATAAGATTCGTATTGGAAAAAGTAGCCTCTTTCTGTTTAGGGTAGAGTGGCCTACAGAAATGAGACCTGGAACTCCTTAGCATTTTATTGAAACACTGACTCAGACCCTAGTCCATTTGTGACTATAGCCATCCACACTTCTATACCTTCAGTGTAGGTTGTAATAGCCCTTGTTATTTGATCTGGGTTATATTTCTTGTAATTTATTAAACTAGGAGTCAAAACTGCTACAAAAAGAAGTAACTCTGCCTTAAGTGTATACTTCCAAGATTTATATAGAATATGCTTTAAAATGAATTGATTTAATCTAGAAGAATTTATATTTTATGAATTGACATTTTTAAAAGGTGAATTTTATTTTCCTTTGTATTCTGCGCACCTTACTGAAATACTATCTTGTGGTAAGTTCCAACGTTTTAAATTTTCTGTTTGTTTCTCAAAAAATCATACCAAATAACGTTAGCTTTAGTTTTTCTTCCCCCCCACCCCTTTTTTTTGAGACAGTCTTTCTCTGTTGTCCAGGCTGGAGTGCAGTAGTGCCATCTCCACTCATTACAACCTGTCTCCAGGGTTCAACCAATTCTCCTGCCTCAATCTCCTGAGTAGGTGGGATTACAGGTGCCTACCACCACGCCCAGCTAATTTTTGCATTTTTAGTAGAGACAGGTTTTTGCCATGTTGTCCGGGCAGGTCTCAAATTCCTTACCTCAAGTGATCCTCCTGACTTGGCCTCTCGAAGTACTGTGATTGCGGGCATGAGCTCAGCCAGCTTTAGCTTTTCTGCTTTCCATTTCTATGAAGTTAATGAAACCTATTTAGCTTTCTCTTTCTTGCATTTACGCTTCTTTATTTTTTTTCATAATTTACAGCCATCCTCTGTACACTTTTCCTTGACCTGTGAACAACCTGCTGTGACAATGATATCTTGATTTCATACTTAATTCTACAATTATTTTTTGTGAGGGTAGGTGACAAGAAATAATGGTGAGTTTGCCCCTTATTCTACATGTGTCTTGTCTCTGGATGCTTAAGCACAATTACAAATTTAACTAAGAGATTTGGAGTTTCACCTACAGTGATAAGCTTTTGTGAACTGAGAACTTCTATGTTGCTGATATTTTCATTAAAAAGAAATGAACAACAAAAATAACTTCTCAGCTTAAATGGAGACACAGTGACTCACCTACAATATTCTGCAGCAAGAGCCTGTAAATTTTTGGGTTTTGCCTATGGGACCCATTCTCTATTAGAACTATGATGGATGTATGCTATTTTTCACACACTCTGAGAGTCCATTTGTATGTGGCCATATGACTAAATCCTGCTTAAAACAGAGTTATTCAATAATGCTTTGGATATTTTCCTGATATGTTAACATTTTATAAAGAAAGACAGTTTTTCTATATTTATCCATATGTTTAATATAGGTACAAGTCTTGAACCTCAATTTGTTTGTTTTCTTTATTGAACTCAAAGTTAAATAGAGTTTTTATAGACCTAAATATATAATCAATAAGTGATTCAATTATTTGGGTAATTTAAGACAAAATCAAAAGTTCACATTGATACCTCTACATATTTTTATATTAAAAATATTTAAATCATACATAGTTCAATATAATTTTTGAAATGTTCAGAGAGTAAAATGGGCTAATATTATTAAATGAGAGAATCTGTGTTTTTTACTCCTATTTTCCCTTCTTATTTTATACCTGTCCCCATAGTGTTTCCATTCTACATTACTCTTACCAGCTACATAACTACACTTCAGCCCAAAGCTCCGTCATTCTAATTTTCTGACTTTTTTCAGTCCATACTTGTGTTACTGTGTACAACTGCAATCTTTGTAAATAAATGGCTTCCTACTGCTGGATGTTTATATCTTTTTTTTTTTTTTGAGACAGAGTTTCACTGTTACCCAGGCTGGAGTGCAATGGCGCGATCTCCGCTCACCGCAACCTCCGCCTCCTGGGTTCAGGCAATTCTCCTGCCTCAGCCTCCTGAGTAGCTGGGATTACAGGCATGCGCCACCATGCCCAGCTAATTTTTTGTATCTTTAGTAGAGACGGGGTTTCACCATGTTGACCAGGATGGTCTCGATCTCTTGACCTCGTGATCCACCCGTCTCGGCCTCCCAAAGTGCTGGGATTACAGGCTTGAGCCACCACGCCCGGCCTGGATGTTTATATCTTTACTCAGCTATCTCATTCATTCTGCCCAATGATAATTCAAACCTTCAACCTTTCCTCAATTATGTACTTACCAAAATATAATTATATTCAAAGTTGGTTTCACCATTTACTTCTGAAAAATTATTAGACATTAGATTAAAGCTCACCATAGCTTCAAAACATTGAAATGGGCCAAACTTATTCTCATGTTCTTTAAAGACTCTATGAAAGACTAATCAATCCAATTCTGTTTCATTCAAATTTCTTAATGCCACCTCACCATCCTCATTCAATAAGTTGTTTTTCCCCTTCAAAACAACTTACTTGTTTTGCTTTCCCATGCCAGTATAAACTTGCCCATGACTTTCCCATCTTAAACAACAACACTATTATCTTGTTTCAAAATTAAGATTCCTGAAGAAATATCCATTTATTAATCATCTCATAGAAATTTGTTCTACTAGATCTAGTATGTTTTTTTAAAACAAGCTTTGCTAACATTACTGTCTTTGCTGCTAAATTTAACAAAATTTCTTCGGCCTTACTCTTACTTAAAATTCTGTGGCACTGACCAACTTTATCAAATCCGCATTTTTAGTACACTCTTCCATTATATATATATATATGTAATACTTCCTGAATACCTTGTTTAAAGATGGTTTCTATGGTTTGAATATGTTCTCCTAACTTTGTCTGTTTAAATTTAATTATCAATGTGAAACAAGTGGGAACTTTTAGAAGGTGATTAAGTCACAAGGACAGAGGCTTCATGAATGGGATTAGTTTCTTTATAATACAATGGAAGTGCCAGGGAGCTGTCTCTCTCTCTTTTGCCCCTTCTTCTCACTCTTTCACCATGAGATGACATATCATCTGTCTCCTTTTTGCACTTTTATCATTTCCACTATGTGAGAACATCTAAATATTGTCATCTATAAGAAACAGGCTTTTACTAGACAGTGAACAGCCTGGTGCATTGATCTTAGACTTCCCAATGTACAAAACTGTGAGAAAATAAATTTCTGCTCCTTATAAATTACCCCATCTTGGGTATTTTGTTGTAGAAGCACAATGGCAATGATTTTATAATCTGAATTATATCTCCCCAAAAATATGCAGAATTCTTAACACCTAAAAACTTTATTTTTGAAATAAGGTATTTGCAATTAATTAACTTGAGGTTGTTAGAATGAGTCCCAATCAAATATGACAGGTGTTCTAATAAAAGGGGAGGGGGTTTAGACACAGACAAGGGCAAACACAGAGGTAGACAATAGAAAGAAGGTCATGTTGATGGAGGTTATTTCTCTGTCACTTTTGCTAGCTGGAGACAACTGTCTAGCAACACCCTTGCCCCACCTCAGCCTGTGGCCTTCAGGCTCTCTCCAGTCCTACTGCCCTTTCTGTCACACGAGGGAGCTGCCCTCCCCTGTTCAAGAAGAATGAGGATATGCTGACAATGGAAGAGTGAGGAGAGCAGAGAATAATTTATTGAGCAATAGAACAATTCTCACTGGAGAGAGGATGTGGGAGTGGTCCCCCACCCCCACAGTTGGCTGGTTTGTCTGTCAGTAGTGGCTGCACCCAGGGCTTTGATGGGCTCAGAATTGGGGAATGTGTGCTGATTGGTTTTTTGGGTATGCAAAGAGAGGCTAAAGCAAAGGCACCACCCAAAAGTGGGCACAGCAGTGAAGAAAACCAAATAAGAAGGGGTAGGTATATGCAAAATAAGTGAAGGATGGAGATCAATTAGAGGAAACCATGCCAAATGGGAAGACAAGTTTTCAACCCAGTCCACGAATCCATAGCTTGGCTTTCAAGGTTTAAACTGTCGTTGGTTTGGAGGTGGGGTTTCATCAAGGACAAACCCCTATCTGCCTAGGCAATTATGGGCCTCCTGACACTATCAACGTGACCTTAGAAATGGAGACAAGACCAATGCATTTGCAAGGAACAGAAAATGGCAAGGATTTCTGGCCGCCACCAAAAGATAGGAAAACATAAGGAAGGATCTATTCAAAGTCTTGAAAGGACTGTGGTCCTGCGAACCCTGATTTGAAACTTGTAGTTTCCAGGGATGTGAGACATACTTTTCTGTTGTTTTAAGAGATCCAGTATGTGGTCCTCTGTTAAGGCAACTTTAGCAAATGAATACAGATTCTGCTTTTTTTTTTTTGTCATCTGCCCTTTTCTTTCTTCTTCTTCTTCTTCTTCTTTTTTTTTTTTTTGAGACGGAGTTTCGCTCTTGTTACCCAGGCTGGAGTGCAATGGTGCGATCTTGGCTCACTGCAACCTCCGCCTCCTGGGTTCAGGCAATTCTCCTGCCTCAGCCTCCTGAGTAGCTGGGATTACAGGCACGTGCCACCATGCCCAGCTAATTTTTTGTATTTTGAGTAGAGACAGGGTTTCACCATGTTGACCAGGATGGTCTCGATCTCTTGACCTCGTGATCCACCCGCCTCGGCCTCCCAAAAGGCTGGGATTACAGGCTTGAGCCACCGCGCCCGTCCCCTTTTCTTTCTTCTATTCTGAATCTTTATATTCTCCACATCACCTTATCGATTATAGTGATTACAATTATCATCAATACTGGAAAAAATGTTACATGCCATTCAAGGCATTTAATGCTCTAAGATTGTATTTTATGGTTCATTGCTTTTCACTTGTTCCTTATATGCTACATTCAAGTCATGCTATTCTTTTGGATAGGAATTAAGAGCATGGTATCTTATATAAGAAACCAGCTCTAAAAGGTAGTTATTTTCGTGAAAACTACCAAACTTAAAGTCTCAATACCCGGATCTTCCAAGTTGAAGTTATAGAAACATTCAAGAATGCTACTTTCTAATTATCCTATCAATTATATTATTTGCTTCTTTCTTTTATAAAACATACTCTCAACTAGCATTTTCTAATTCTGGGGATTAGCTGTATTGAAAAAACTTAAGTCTCTAAATGAAGACAGAAAGGTTGATTATGTGACCACCGTTCCTTCGTTATTTATTAATCTCTTCTTCGTTGAGTCCATTATAAGGGTCCAGATAAAAGGTTAATATGAGAAATAAAGTGCCAAAACAAATGCAAATTACCAACTAGCTGATTATGTTGTTCACCAGCAATAATGTTCATATACAAATATTTAAAATATGTTTGATCTATGATTTAATGATTTCCAATAAATATTAGTAATTCAAAAAATAGTATATATCTATTTTGGTCCATTTAACATATTTCTACCAAGGCATAACTAAATATTGACAAATAAATATGTCAGTACAATTTCTAATTATGATTTACCTTTTCTCCTCATTGTTCAAATATGTATATTCTTTCTTGAAAGCTTTAAATTACTCAATTTTTTGTATTGATGAGTTTTTTGGTTTTACTTAGTGTTTGCTCACTGTATTGTTAGATTGATAATTAATTTTTAATGCCTATTGCAGAGTTGAGGGACTTGGGCATTAAAATATTTCTAGAATTTTTAGTTGAAGAATTTATCAGTACAGACATACAGGACAAAAATGTATTAGTGGAAATAATAAAGTTTACTGGTTCCACCTAGTGGCAATGTAAAGCAAAATTAAAAGTAAAATTATTAGCATTACTAAAATGATATTAAATGATTTATACATAAAGGCTTTTAAAAGTTTACCTGTATAACCTTTGAAAGAAAGTGAATATTCAATGCTATCCAACTAAATTTGCTTACTCACTATGGGAATAACCCATTATAATAAAAACTAAAAAAAATAAATTTTTGATTTCTACATTTTGTTTTCTGGCAAAACAAGTTATTTGCTTATTTTTAAAGAACTGTCCAAGCAATATAGAACTAACTGGATTAGTACCTCCTAATAGTAAACTTTTTTGTTCATTTGTCTACTAATTAAGCACGTTTTTCTCCATGCGGCTATTAAATGCCATTTATTCAGCAGCTGGAAGTTAAATTAATAGTCCTAAGGATATTTTTTAAGCATCAGAAACAAGACCATATAAATTTAGAAGATAATACAATAGTTCTTATAGACACATTCATCTTTTATATGAACTAACAAAATATTTTAAAGATAGCTACCACAACCTCAACAATCCTAAGAACTAATCATCAGGGCTTTTATTAGCAAAAGCCCTGTATTATTTACAAAAAAATATTTAAGCAGATGAAATGTTGCCAGAGTAAAAAAGCAGTTCCTTTAAATGTGTAAATTCAGTTTCCTTTAAATGTGTAATTGACTGTGGCATTCTACCCTAATTGCGTATATCATCATGGAGTATGATGAAAGAATGCTATATGAATATGGTATGTTTCACCAATGCAAGTATCAGTGGAACATCTGCCATAGAAAATTATTTTTCTTTCTCTGCATCAATAGCACCTTCAAGTTTCTTATGCAAGCCATTTATACCTTACAAGTAGCTTCATTTTTATTCTTTTTAATGTCTGCAAAAATTTAAAATGCACACAGCATTTTTATTATAGAAAAATGTTTCTGTTTAGATATGACAGATTGAGTTTTATGTGATATACAAAAGTATCTTATCTGTATACAAAACACATAACTAGGCGGGGGGAAAAGCACTTAATGCCTGATATAGTTAACTAAACTTGCGGATATTTTTAAAGGAGAAAATAAAAGGAAATTGACAACAGAGTATTTTTTTAGATAGAAATAATATGCTACATTAGGCAAAAGAAATAAAATCCACAGTGTGTCAACTTTCAATCTTGTTTGTTTAATTAATTTTACATATAAAAGCAAACGACTTAAAAACCATTCAGTGGTAGCAAATTACTTTACTATTTTTACCTTTGCAGCTTGCTATAGATAAGCTACCCACATCCTTTTATAGCTGACACAACTGTGAAAAGTTAATGTGCTATTATTGAACACTTAGAGGAGAAATAATTTGTGAAAACAGCATAATCCTTATATTCTTATAAAGTGGTATTGAATTACATTAAGTTATGAAGAATGCAAGCAAAGACAGGCAATATGTTGCTCAGACTAATAAAAATACTAATCCAATATGCTTACTTCCTACATTAGCAATTGCTTATATTTTCTTCTAAATGTATAAATGAAATTCATTTTTAAATCATATCATGTAATCTTATTGATGGCAAAGAATGCCACAAAATTTTAATACCACTGTTATAAATAAGGATTATGAAGTAAGGCTTATATCACAAATACTTGTTACTCCTCCATAAAGAGAAAACAAAACTTGTGAGAGAACCTATGAAAAGTACCTAGACTTTCAATAATCATTAACTCCTACAGAAATTGAATATGTGAGTATTTAACACACCAGAATCCATGTATAATTTCATTTCGCAATCTTAAAACTGCTACTGAAAAAGCTATATCTGATGATATATGAGCCACAAATCATAGATTAACCCAAGTACAAATAAAGTATGATAAAATAGTACTTTGAAGGTTAATTAATTGAGCATATTAACATTAGATTATAAAAAGTAGAATGTGTTTTTATTCCAAGTTGTAATTTGTTAGATGTATATTTCTGCCTCAAGGCATTTCTATCTCTCTGTTCCTGTGCCTGAAAAAAAAAAAAAATATTTCCCCAAAAAACTCATTGGTCTTGCACCATCATGACCTTTAGGTCTTTACTGAAATGTATCATTCAGTTAGACCTCTTCTGACATCTATATTTAAAATTCCCCCTTTCCTGGAAGGTAAATTCAAAAGTGAATGAAAATCTTAGTCTCCCATGATGCCCCCAGTTTCCCAATCCACGCTGCTTGTTTTTCTTTGCAACATTAATGACCATCTGAACACTGTAGACTTTCTTATATACTCTTAATATATGACTTGCACCCTCACTGCTATGTAACCTCCATGAAAGGAAGAGATTTTTTTCTTTGAATCTTGGATTTCTAGTGCACAGAACACGACTTAGAATACACAAAAAAATGCACTGCAGATTTATGTTGACAAATTAAGAGAATCATAAGATGAATAAATGATTAACCCAAATATGTACTGTTAATACGGTCACATTGAGGAGTTAGAGATGACCATTTGGATTACAAAGAAGGGCACCTCTCATATTGACTAGTGCTCAGGAGGGTTACACGCATAGGTGTCTATAGTGAAACATGTAGGGTTTCTCACAAGAAGTTTTCTTGCTTCTTTTTCCTTCTTTTCCCTATTAAGTGTGGATGTTTTTCAGAGTAGACACCTAGAACCTCCACATTTTTTCTTTATACTTCACTTTGAAATCTAAGTTTCCACAATTTCCACAAATGTCGGCATGTAATATGATTCCAAATGTTACTTATACGTTTCTAGGTTGCAGATCTTTTAACACCCGTAACACACATGTGCACACACACACAACACTATTACACATTTTCCCACATTTTAAATTGGTATATAATTCATATAACATGTAACTTGCCCATTTAAAGTATATATTTTAGTGATTTTCAGCATTTTTAGAAGTTTCAGGATATTTACAGATTGTGCAAGCATCACCATTTTCTATTTTAGAACCAAAACAGAAAAAGAGGTGCTTTACCTATTAGCATTTGTTCTCCATTCTCCTTTCTCTCAGCCCTTGGCTAATAGTAGCTATTAGGAATAATGCTGCTATGAAGAGCCTTTTCAGATGCTTTTCATTTTATTGGGTATAAATTCTGTGCAGACATGTCTATTCAAATACTTGCCTAAGTTAAACATTCCACGATTTGTTTTTGTGTGGTTGAGTTGTAGGTTAATATTGTGTATTATGGATACCAGATGCTTGTCAGACTTGACTGGACACATTATGCGGATCATTGTCACACTTTTTTTTGATCGCGTCCTTTGAAGCACAAAAGAGTTTTAATTTTGAATCCAATTCATCTGGTTTTCTTTTATGACTTGTGCTTTGAAACCATATCTGAAAAACTAGTTCTTAATCCAAGATCACAAACATTTATAATTATTTTGTATTCTAAAAGTTCCATAGTTTCAGCTTGTATATTTAAGTCACTGATGGCATGAGGTAGGTTTCAAATTTATTCTTTTGTGTATGGGTATCCAGTTGTACCAGAGCCATTTGTCAAAAAGACTCTTGGTACTACAATATCTTTCTTGTAAATCCAGCTATGTTATTTTAAAAAGCAGTTTACAGCCGTAAAAGATAAAGGCAATTGCCTCAAAAGCAGACAATTGCATAGAGATATATTTTTACTGAGGCTGCCTCTGTCTACACTATCATCTACCCCCAACTGGCCCTGGAATCTATGAGAATAAAAAGGCCATTTGGCTTATCTGTGTATTCATTGACTAAACATTTTGTATTGAAAATCAAACAGTATTTGATTCCTATAAAGCATTGGGAAAAAACTGGGACTTATTCTCTAATAAAAAATATAAATATAAATATAACAATTCAAAATTTTAGAGAAAGGTGTGGAAGGGTTTCTGATGCAGCAAGCTTGAACACAAAAAATATGTAATTTGATATTTTTCCATTAAGATATTAATTTAGCAAATACTATACTAAAATTTATACTAAATATTATAATAGTTAAAAAATATTATACTAAACTAGAAAAAGTATAATATAAAAATAAAATTATGAAGAAAGCAATATATTTTAAAAGTACAAAACATAAATACCTTTAAAAGTCCTTTTCTTTCTCCCTCATTTGATATTAATAAGAGTGCTGACAAAAGAATGGGCAAAACAACCAGTTTATAGCATAATGAAGTAGAAATAGAATAAAATGCAACAGAGATCAAAAAAAGTCAAATTCTATTAATATTCTCGGCTAACACATTTGATAACTTTAATGAAATAGAACTTATGTTAAAAAATAAAAACAGCCAAGTTTATTCAATAAGAAATGATAATTTGCACATGAAATATTGATAAGATAATTAAGCAAAGGAAACAAACTACATGGGTGAGTGGAGTTTCACAAGTAAAGTTTGCTTTTTATCCAACAATTAGGAAGAACCATGTAGATATTATCTATTTTTTCAAGGGCAAGGAAAAGACTTAAAATTCCAATTAGTTTTAAAACGTAAAAGTAAGCTGCCATACTAAATTCTGGGAAAATACAATGTGGATAAGGAGAAATTCCAGAGACTTAGAACAAATCTCAAATAAAATTTAGCTGAGTAATCCAAGTAAGAGTCAATTTTAGAAAACATTGCAATACAATGAATTACATTAGCATATTAAATGGGTAATTATTTTGATGATTTCACCATGTTGGCAAGACTGGTCTCAAACTCCTGACCTCAAGCTGTCAGCAAGTCTTGGCCTACCAAAGTGCTGGGATTACCGGCATGAGCCACTGCACCCAGCACAGAAGCTATTTTTCTTTAAAGGATTTACCTCTATTGATCTAGTTCATGAAATATATAAACCTAGAACTATAAACATATTTCAAGGAAAGAGAACATTCATGTAAAAAGCAAAAATTATATAGACAACAATGATTTATTTTCTGAAATCTTTTTACTTTAGATGATCCAAGTTATGGATGTTACTTTTGTGTTTTTATACATTAAAACCATCATGAGTTCACTTGTAACATGTTAAGTTTTTGAGTGTTTGTTATGGAAATACAGTCAATTTTGACTTCCAAAGCTCTAAGTGCTACTACTTTAAATATCTTCATGACAGATAATGTATTCTCACTTATATTGCATATTGCATTTAAATAACTGGTGAAATTTAGGACCACATAGTCTCTCGTAACATTTCAAATATTAAATTGTTCATGCTTTTTTCCACTATACGTTTTAAAGAAAATAATACATTTTAAACTTTTAACATGGATGGTTGAGTTATTTGCTTTCCCTTAATATCCATTCTGATTAATACTTTCAGAGACTCCTTCTCAAATTATTTAAAGATTTTCTTTGACCTTACCTGCTAGTATTGTAAGGTTTGTATTTTGTGATCACGTACTCTATGTCACTGTTTGGGCTCTCTAGAAAGCAAATGACAGGGTTAACATGCAGGAGGTTTATTAGGGAGTCAACTTAGGATCTCTCTTTAAGGACAGCAAAGGAGAGAATCAGGATTGGCCAGAGATGGGATGTGGGCTGTGAAAATGTCTCAGAAAAGCCCTCAACTTACCTCTATGTTCTGCAGCTGGAAAAGTTTTTTATAGCTATTTTGAATTGGAACATGGAGGCCAGGCTCTTATACCCCTGTATCAAGGAGGCATTGGACATAGGTTTCTCCAGGAAGAGGCTACTAGCTACACTGTAAAAGCTCCTTTTATTTCTGTATAGTGCAGTAACCATATAGTGCATAACATATAGTGCAGTAATCTCAAGGTCAAAATCTTTAATTTGACACTTGAGAAATGAGAAATTTAAGAAAGGAGAGAATGGTGAACGTTTTATAAAACTACATATAATTTATTACAATGCCCTTCAAGATATTAATAGCACACTAAGGTATATGGTATAATTTATCATTTTACATGGGAAACAATTTAATTCTCACTTTCACTAAGGCCAAAGCATTGAAAAAATAAACAGGTACAAAGTACCAAGGTAACTAGTTCAAAAGGAAGATGCTACAAGCATCAGGGTATAGTAAGAGACTGACATGTTCTTTCACTTACATTATTTCCTTCCTCTTGACCACAGAAAGGTGGTTGTTGAAGATTCAAGAAAAGTGCACTAAAGTTAGTCATGAGTATAACGTTCACCCCGCTTCAAGGGAAGTGTGAGATGCTTCATTCCCGGCCTAGTGAGAAAAAACACATGGAGACTTCAGATATGAGAACATGAGGATTTACAAATGTATCCTTTGTTAGGATGAATAAAGTAGAATGTTTATGATTGGAGCTTTTGGCCCTATTCCAGAAAAAAGGAAGGTAGTTGCATAGATAGCAAACTTGTCAAAGTTAAGGCAAGGCTGGGTTTGGTGGATCATGCCTGTAATCCCAGCACTCAAGATCCCTTGAGTTCACAAGTTTGAGACCAGCTGGGACAACGTGATGAAATCCCATCTCTACAAAAAGAAAAATAAAAAATACCAAGTATTATCTGGGAATGGTGGTGCACCCCTGTAGTTCTAGCTGCTGGGGAGGCTGATGTGGGGTGATCTCTTGAGCCCAGGAGGTGGAGGTTGCAATGAGCTGAGATTGCACCACTGCCCTCCATCCTGGTTGACACAGCAGGACTTTGTCTCAACAACAGCAACAAAAAGGTAGGAAGAACTTCTGTTTTCTAAACACCTGGTATAATTTCAAATGCAAGGAATCAGTTTAACAACATGCATAAATTAATTCCACTAAAGAGGATTAACTTAGGGGTCAAAGGGATCTAACACCATATTTTTTTTGTGAGGCAAATCACTGAATCCTCTGATTGAAAGAATTTCCCATACATACTCACGTTGTATCTCTATAATTTACTTACTTTCCAATAAGATGAAAACTTTTAAAAATTGCTTTTTGGTACCCTTATGTTACTCATATGGCTGACCAGCATGAAAATAATAGAATGTTCCTAAGCATAATCCCAAGAATATTGCTAACCTTTCCAAGTGTAATTCATTAGTTTACTTCAATTATTATGGTTATCCAGCATTTATGAATATTCCTTTCACAGATAAAGTTATAAATACTTAGCTTATCAAAGGCAAATAATTAACCCAAAGATTCATCAGCCAGCCAGAAAATTGGTAAAAGTTTTAAATGTCAAATTTTCCTAGATTAAAAATAAAAGCTGTCTAAATATCTCCAAGATATTAACGGGCAAAAGAGTGGGATCCAGACTCACTTAGAGAAAGTACCGTGTTGCAAATTTAGATTTAACCTGGTGAGTACATGATTCACTATCTCCCCTCAACTTTAAGAAGAGAGAGAATTTAAATGGCACTTACAAGTGATAATTTTTACTGGCCTGCCTTCCACCACTAACTGCACCAAGATACTGCCCATCCTTAAAGAACTACCAAACCTTCCAAATCAGATACAACATATTTTACTTAAAACGGCAGGGTAAGGATAAGAATATTTGTTGTATACAAAATAAGTGTCAGTCAAAATGTAAAAGCCATTAAATTTAATCTGCTTTAACTCTGAAATTGCTTATAAATACCTTCTCTTAGAAATAGCACATAGATATAGAAAAAGGGACTGTAATCTCCAGACAGATTGATTAATTCTTCTCCTTCCTTGTCAATCCTCTGACACCATTTTTGCCAGCTTAGCAAAACTGCTCTTCAGTGTCACTCATTTTAGACATAGCTTAAGAAGGTAATCCCCAGCATCTTTTTCTGAGCAGGGGGTGAGGTAAGAAGCAGATTATACATGAAAAATAATGATGTTTATATACTAGGATGTGGGAAACTAAAATACTTTCTTACATACATCAAGAAACCAGCCTAGGGCCTGCGGCCATGGGAAAGCTGAGGAGATTAATATCTTGGCACATATGTAACCTAGTTGAAGAGTAACAGAAGTTGACAATCTCTGGAGTTTTAAATTAAATAATTATTTTGAGGAGAGGCAAAAAAAAAAAAAAATAGCTAATCCTGCAGATAAGAAAACTAAATGTAAGTCATGACTATCTTTACATGATTTAGAATTGATGCTTTCCAAAGAGATGCCAACTTGAATAGCTCAAAATGGGACCCTAAAACTGTTCTTTATTTTACCACCATTTCTTTTCTTTCTTTTCTTTTCTTTTCTTTTCTTTTCTTTTTTTTTTTTTTTTTTTTTTGAGACGGAGTCTCACTCTGTAGCCAGGCACTAGGCTGGAGTGCAGTGTGGTGTGATCTCGGCTCAGTGCAACCTCTGCCTCCCGGGTTCGAGCAATTCTCCTGCCTCAGCCTCCAGGGTAGCTGGGACTACAGGCACATGCCACCAGGCTCAGCTATTTTTTTTTTTTTTTTTTGTATTTTTAGTAGAGACGGGGTTTCACCATGTTGGCCAGGATGGTCTCGATCTCTTGACCTTGTGATCTGCCTACCTCAGCTTCCCAAAGTGCTGGGATTACAGGCTTAAGCCACTGCACCTGGCCACCACCATTTCTTATACATCTTCAGATGTTGTTATAATATAAGCCTTTATCAGGTGACAAAAATATATGAGTTGTAAAATGCATAGGTAACTATTTTTTAAAATAGCAATGAATGTTCTGTTGCAGCTTTTATAGTTTTACATATGCACATTAACTTATATTTATGTGAACATTAGTTTACTAAATTGCTCTCAATTAAAACGTACAAATAAGCTTAAAGTAATTTGCTAAAACGATTAGTGGCATTTGGAAATATAACATATTTTATTGAATATTCATAAAATTAGAATGTGAACTCTTTAAAAATTATGTGTTAATCAACTATTTAATAAAAATACTTCTCTAAATAAAAGAGATAAGGACATTGGGAACTCAGAGTTCATAAGGGGAAAAACATGTGCCTTAACTTAAAAACCAATGTATATGAAAGCATAAAGTGTAAAACCAACAGGTTTCTTTTGTTTTTAAGTAGTAAATTTTTAAATTAATTACTCCAATTTACATGGCAACACATCACATACTCATCTTCTGTTTACAGTGGTAAGTTAATGCAAATCTAATACTAGAATTTAACAATCAGCAATTAATAAACATATTAATTGAGGCATGATATTTTCAGACTGTAAAAAGCAGTTCTGTATAAAAATAAATATAACAACACCAGGACACAATTATGTGAGAAGTTAAATGGGCTATTAAAGAAGCGTCCTGTTTTAGATGGTCCTCAGATTGAAACCAAGAAAATAATGGCACTTTTTTCTTTAGTGGCAAAGGTGAAGGTAAACCTTAAATCTTTCACAAAAAGACAGTGAGGACCTGGGCATTTAAATTCCTGCTCCCTGTTTTCAACAAAGACGGACCACAATTTTTCCCTTTTCTACTGGATTTTCATATACATTTTGTAGTATGATTTCTACTTTTTAAGATAAACTAATCACAATTAAAACAGTAGTTAACGACTGAAAATGTCATAGTAAATTACTAAATGTCATTTAGTAATAACTACTGAACCTAAAATGTGGAACTTTGGGCCAACATAAGATAAGGGCAGTAAGAATCAACCAACTTCAGGTATGGGAAAATTACAATATTAACATTATCTTTTGGGATTTTGACCATGTTTTTGATTCCTTGTCATTTGACCTCATGCCTATCAGCACTGGATATTTAGGGGACTCAGAATATGAGAATATTAATATTCTCACTTTTTCAAAGTTACTGTAAGAAAAATAAGAGAGGAGACAATATCAACAAAGACATGTAGTTTTATAAACGTGTCTATATTCACCTATTCTAGATGGCCAAGTGTTTATATATAAAGTATATTATATATATTATGTATAAACGTATAAATATATACATCAGACATATAATTTCTATATATATATATGATATATAATTTATTACTAAATAACTTCCAATTGAAATTCAGGGTATATGTTAAAAATTAAATGTGTTATACAAATCAGAATGAAAATATTGTAACATTTAAGAATTATAGACAGGCTTTTCCCATCTCCAGTTACTCTGCATGCTCGCCCAATAAGAATTTGTCTTCAAATGAGACACAGCAAGGAAGGAAATGGCAACATCCCAGGCAGGTGAGCCAAGCCAACACTCTGGCCTTTAGTAGCCTACTTCTTGGAAGTCATTGCCAAGGTCTATAGAATTAGCCTCTGCCTTGGATAGCTAAATAGATGTTCTACCCAGTGATTCAGATGTCAGAGCCGTTACACGCAGAGATTTTAGTTTCATAGATGACCAAGCAGGCTATTTAGCATAGGCCTTCCACAGAAAATTTTACGAGGTAAAATCTGTTGTAGTGTGATTACAGAAAACCCTCAAGTATGTCAAGAAGATGTTTAATCTTCAACATTCTAGAAAACCTCTAGTTCAAGAGGATTTGGACTGTGAAATACATGATAATTTCTAAGTGCCTTTTACATTCCAGAAGAAGGCCTGAAAGATTCTAGATAATTATTCATCCTGATAGAAAGTAGATGAGTTGGACAGATTGGATAGCAATGAAACTTGTGGAAGTCTTCCCTTCATCTCTGTCCCATATTTGCTGCTAATTAAGGACTAGTATCCCACAACTACAGCACCATGCCCAGTAGCCAAAGGTCAAATATATCATGTAAGCCAAACAAACCAAAATTTTCCCTAAGATTATATATTTAAAATCAAAGAAATAAGCACAGTCTCCTTTTTGGTAGGGAAGTTTAGGGTTGATAATGGGAAGGTACATTTAGCTATAAAAAATAATAAAGACAAGACAAAAAAAAATCTTAGAGGCAAGAAATGGAATGAGAACTCTGATATGACTCAATTCTCTTTTTCCAGTTGCTCTTCCCTTTCTGTCAATTTGAGACATATTAATCTACATTTTTCATTATTCACAGAAATATCTAAAATAATAATTGAAACTAATGAGACAATAAAAGAAAGAAAATGAAAAATTTTAAATTACCAACAGAAAAAACAGTTGAGGATTTAAGTAAGCATTCCCGCATACCAAACTATTTTTAGTTTATGTGAAACTGGTCAAATTGATGGTGATAGCATTTCTTTTTTTTTTTTTTTTTTTTTTTTTTTTTTAATTTTTTATTGGATTATAGGTTTTGGGGTACATGAGCAGAGCATGCAAGACAGTTGCGTAGGTACACACATGGCAGTGTGCTTTGCTTTTCTTCTCCCCTTCACCCACATTTGGCATTTCTCCCCAGGCTATCCCTCCCCACCTCCCCCTCCCACTGGCCCTCCCCTTTTCCCCCCAATAGACACCATGGAATATTATGCAGCAATCAGAAATGATGAGTTTGTGTCGTTTGTAGGGACATGGATGAATCTGGAAAACATCATCCTCAGCAAACTGACACAAGAACAGAAAATGAAACACCGCATATTCTCACTCATAGGTGGGTGATGAAAAATGAGAACACATGGACACAGAAAGGGGTGATAGCATTTTTTTTTCACCAATTATTTATTTTCTTTTTTTTTTAAGACGGAGTTTTGGCCTGATCTCAGCTCACTGCAACCTCCGCTTCCTGGTTTACTAACATTTTTATTTTGTTATACTGGCAAGTTCATTTCTACTGTAGAATACATTTCTCAATATACGTTACTTGTTCAATTACATATCTTATTTATTTCTCCATCTCAACTCACAACCTTAAAATAGCTCAGCTTGTCTATGAAAAATATAAGCTAGAGGGAAGTAAGTATCCATACTCAGTTTTTGACTGTCAGTAATTCACTCTGATCCTTTTGGCTCTAAAATTCTTTCTGACAAGTTACATTTGCACTGAATAACTTGGCAAACAGAAGAATAAGTTACTAAACATAATCTATTACTCTATCTCTAAACAGGTTATACTCCTCTCTCTTCCTTTCTGTTTTCACGATTTGCTGACATATTTGCAACATTTTTCAATGCTTCACTTAGCTGGTAGTCTTTTCATTTTATGGGAATTAGAATACTTTAGGGCTATCATATGCACTATATGGTACTCACAGAGGCCAAGATTGCCATGATGACGTTGATTCATATGTCATGTTTATGGATAAGAAAACTGAGGTCCAGGGAACTAAATAAACAAGACATTTGGACTACTTAATTTCTTATGTTTCTTCCATTATATTAACTGCTAGTAGAAAAGGTAAAAGCAATTCAGAAAAACAAATGCTTTTCATTAAAAATGTGTATAGTATAAAATATAGGTCCACACACCAACATACCACAGTTATGTAGTATCACTCTTCTAAATACAATTGCAAACATTTCTAATTACATTCAACTTTTTTATGTATCACAGATTAGAATAGTTTTATTGTTTTATATACGCATTCCATTTTGACAATGCTTATATCACCTTATTTGTTGTCTAGCCTGTTTAGACAGTGTAGATAAAATACTCTTTGTTCCTTATAATAGCAGATTTATCTTCAGTGAACAAATTCTACATTATTGAGAAAAGTCTATACAAAATTCTGACTATAAATATTGTATTATTCATATATATAAGACTATTATATAAATTTAAAAGTTTTAGCCAGCAGAAAATTCAGAAAAGAAAAAATTAATACTCAGAAAGTCATAATCTAAATGCAATATAATAATGGATCTAAGCCACTTAGCTATAAAATGTAAATATATTGTGAAGGAAAACAGGCATACTGGCACATTTTGGAATTTTCAAGAAATCATGTGCCTTTAGTGGGAGAACATAAGCTGAAGCTCGAGAATTACTTATTAATTATTTTGAAAGAACTAGACAATATTATCCAATTTAATATAAAGAGAAAATTTAGTAGAAGAGAGCATATATATTTTTATGTTTTAAATAATTTTTTTCCATGAAGTTTGCAAAGAAAAAATGAATTGGGGTTGACACTTAAATTTAAAGTAAAAAGTCTCATTATCAAGAGTGAAATAATAGCAGCAAACTACCTAAATAGCAAAATTATTCTTATAGTCATTAAGTGTTTTTTATGTACAAATTTTCTCATTAAAACAAAACACATACACCCCCTAAAGTTTTGTTCTCTACTATTGTCTGAATTTTGTAAAACAATCCAGAAATCTAAATAAAGCGATCTTAATTTTAATAACCTAAATATGTAGGTGACTTAGATATTTTCTTAGAGGAAATCAGAGCTGAAAGTGGTATGCAGGAGATTATATTGGTAAAAAATAGGTAAAAATTGATGAAGTCATTAAATTTTCAAAAGTTATAAATTATCCTGTAAAGCTTCACTGGCTGCAAATTAGCCTGTGCTGTAGCCCTCTGCTAACAATCTATAGATCATTTTGTTATTCATGAATTTTAGTAATTTCAGGACACCACAGGTCATCTTATGCTCATTTATTTGCTAAACACCTTGTGCTAGCATGCCTATACTGAAAAATTGCTACTATTTACTCCCTGTGAGACAAGCAAGCAACAAAGTGCGGAGTTTGGCCCCAGACATCCAGTATGTGAGGCTGCACATATATCTTGCTGTCAGTGAAATAAATGAGCCCTTAAATTGGCTGCAAAGCTTTAAAAACTGAAATTTATATGTCTAGTTATCAAACAGAAAGTTCAGAACACCTGCCAATATGAAACATAATTGTGACAAACTGTTACATTTTACCTTTAACTTTTCAGTTTTAATACCACAGCTTCATTACAAAAAAAATTCTACAAAATACCCCAAGTCAGTAAAACAAAATAATTGTAGCTCTATAGTGTGTGTGTGCATGTGTGCATGTATGTGAGCGTGCGATGGTCTTACCATTGAAACACTAAGTCATCCATCAGGCCATGAATAGCACGTCACAAACAACCAGAGCCTCAGAATTTACTTTGAGCAGAAAGTCAAGTCCCAGCAGATTTGCCAACTTCAGGGAGCATTACAGCTTCTTCACAAGTTCCTCTTAAAATATCAGCAATACTGATGGCAAAGACTTTCTATTTTATTCTCTTTCCTAATCACTAGAGAATTTGACAGTTGGAAAGATATTAATTATGAGAAATCCCTTTATACTCACTTCACGATGAAGACACATTGCTTAACGGTTATGTGACTTGTCTAAGAAAACAAAGGCAGTCAATGGTGGAAGCAGAGAGCATCTGTGGAGGGGAGGAGGCCTTCATACCTTAGAGTTCTAAATGGATAGAAAAATATTTATATTAATAATTACAGTAAGAAACAGCCATGACAGACACTCCCTAAATATTTTAAAAAGAAGTCTTACCTATATTGTATATTAAATCCTCATGATGGCTTTAATTTTAGTGATGAAAAAACTGAGGTAAACTCAGGAAAAATAACTTGCTCATGTTGGTCATGCATACACGTGTGTTGTGGAACCATGATTCAAATTCCACGGTCTAGCTTTAGGATTCTCATAAGTAAACCACTGTGTTAAATTCCTGAAGCCTCAAGAAAGACTAAACCTGGTTTGATGATATCCAAGCTACCCTCTTTTTTCATTATTCCACACCTCGTAACAGTAATTTGTATTGTGCTATACAAAGTGTTTATCTTTAATGGCATTATAACTTTTGACAACCACATACGACCTTCCAAGAAATAGCATTCCTTACATATGTACTCTTATAAGTCCTGTGTTACATGTATGTATGTGAGCTGGTTTGGGCACACAAAACGCAGAAACCAACTGAAGAGTGAGGCAGGAACTCTTTCACTCTTTACTTGGTTACACTATTTTTTTTTGTCTCAAGGACTGTCTTTCTTCTATAAAACCATACATATCCTTTAGGATTCTAAAGATAGCACATATTAATCAAATTCATTTTTAAGTAACAATATAGTTAATTTAAACTTTCTATTCTACTTGAAATGCTCAAATGAGAGATTTGTGAAATAATGCATTGGCAGTATAAATGAATCCTTCCTATCAATACAGCTCACAAAAGAAACCAAGGATTATATCTTATTCTTCTTATGAATTCATTTTGTGTGAAATTCTCAAGGCAAAAGAAGAGAGGTTTAATAATTCTGAAGGAAGAACTATACTTTAAAAATGTATGACACTTGTGCTTTGATTAAATTTTTTCTGATGCCTTCTTTTAGATGTTGGCTCTCAGATTGGTGATAGCCAATAATTTGTCCTCTTGTTAGAGGAATGTGATTTGTCTGTCATATATTTTGCTAACCGATTTTCCAAGTCACTCTGTCCTTCATTATATTCATCATATAAGCTGCTTCTGCAGCTATCTTAGAAAAATACAAAATTGATTATTTTACATTCCAGTTTAACTGCCTTTGTTCACAATTCAACTCAGACATATACTCTCCTGAATTTTAATTTACCAGTGTATCCAGTGTCACGAACTATTTAAGATGCCCACAAAATTCTTGACATATATTAACTACTCAATATTGAGTAAATTATTTCTATTTATTTACCTCTCTTTTCTCCAATCTAATGCCCTAAACATGCCAATGTTGTATTCTGAATCAGTTCCCTACAACCAAGAGACATGTGATGATATTTCTAAAAATAATTGCAATCAGCATTTCCTGAGTTTTATTAAGAGCCTATCTCAGTTTTAATAAGGTTGCAGATATATACAAAACTCAAAATAAACGTATTATTAAAGACAGTAAGATCACAAAGAAGTTGAGTAAATTGTTAAGGTCGGAAAATTATTAAGTTTTGGAGGCAGTGGGCACCTGTGACAACTGAAGACAAGGTACAGAGTGAGGTTAGGCTGTTATGTTTCCCCACCTATTAAGAGCTGAGTGTGAACGTGGACTCAAAGTTACAGTTCCTGCATTTCTATCAGGTGGCCCTCTTGTGCTAATCTACCCTGTGTTAGCCAGACAGACTCCATTTTGCTGAGAGCCAGAAAGGCTCTGTCTTGACCTCCGCCTCACCCCTCCTGCCACTCCTCCCTTAAGGGCATACCTGGGTCTAGCTACTGCACTGGGTCATGCTGTACTTAAAACTATAGAAACATATAACCTTTGTAACTACAGCCTGCTTGGCAAGCCCACTTGACATTGTGAATGCCCTCCCTTGATTGATTATATGGCAAGTACCAAATATCACCCTTGGCAACAGGCAATCATGGGAACCGCTTGTGTATACCCTCTTTGAAAATCAACAATCGTGAGAATCTCCTGCCTCCTAGTTACCAGCCTCCTTATCTAACTTGCTTGTTCTGCTTCTGTAAACTCTGCTCCAGCTAGGCTCCCCTTCCCCTACCTTAAACAAGGTTTAAAAAGAAACCCAGACCCTTCCTCAGGGCTGAGAGAATGTTGAGGGTTAGCCATTACTTGGTCACTGGCTAATTAATAAAGGACTCGTGATTCAAACTAAATTGTGGCGCTATTCCATTTAACTCACCTGGGTATAACACTCTCTACTCGAAGATTTGCTGAAGGCCAGGTTAGCTGAGTCATCTGGTCCCTTCAGGCATAGCTGTAGGAATAAATATTTCCTTACCTACTCATCCCTCCACCCCCAATTACTTGTCTTAGAAGCTATTGAGTTTCCTATACTTTACTCACAAAAAAATTTCTTAAACTCTCTTCCAGTTACTGAGTTTGAGTATGTTCTGTGTTTCTTGCTGGGATGTCACTGATTGAGGTATAATTTACTACGTTCACAGAAACAATAGCAGGGACTAGAAAAGGCTAGGTGATTTGTTCAAGTTCGATCATTTGGAGGAAAGTTGCCCTGGCTAAAGAAAGGTGATAAAAATTAGTGGATTTTCAATGGCTCCTCCATGAATGTTTTGTGGTGAGAATAATACATACTTGTTTGCTTGTTTTCTCTTCCGGTCAACAAATTCAATAGCTACATTGAATTGTAGCATTACTAGAAGAACATATTGTTCCTCAAGTATGACTAGGATGAGAAGCACACTGGTGAGAAGCTGGAACATAATATTCCCGGAAGGAATAATATATAGCATAAGGCACTGGAGAGCCAGAGAGTTATATGATGGTTTTGAGGGGTGAAAAAGCATAAAGGCAGAAGGAGGTCTCCATGAGTGTGTGTGTGTGAGTGTGTGGTGTTCCTCTGAGTTTCGGAAATATAGAGTAGGAGGTAGGAAAGCACTAATTTAACTTTGAAAATGTGTTTGAAGTAATGCTTTTAAAGACCAATATTTTCGACAGTTTTTAGTTAACAAGTTTCCCATTCCCATTCCCATTTCTATTTAATAGAGTAAAGTTATTAAATAGGTGTTTATCTGAATAATTATAATCTTACATTGTTTTTGTTTTTCAGATCTATATAATCTACATTATATATAGATTAATATATATATAATCAGATTTTATAGATATGTATAGATTGTATATAGATTATATGCAAATATATGTATTATATGTAATTATAAAATATATATTTATATAATCTATAAATATATATAATTATATAATCTATAATAATTATAATATATGTTATATATTACATATATATAAAATCACAAATGCTGTTTTAAGTCATGCCTTCTTTTTTTGTAATTTGGACAATTAGATATTAACCACTTATTAGATTTATATTATCACTATATTGCTTAACCACAATAAATGTGTTCCATTATTCTAGCTTACTGAATTTAAGATTATTCTCATTATTATATTTAACATCTATTATATGAATATATATATATACAAACACACACACACACACACACACACACACACGTATCAACTGTTTATTGCTCATTCCTACGTATGTGTGTTTTCTGACTATTCCAGCAGAGAGGAAATAAAATTTATGATGCAAATGATTGAGACATATCCAAAAACAGAGGCATGCAAGAGCCAATAGGGATAACTTTACATGTTAACATTAACTCCTTTATATTCATTTTTATACATACTCATTCACCAAAAAAATTATTTTCTAGTTATCATTAAGATATGATCTAGTCCAGAGGTGAGCAAACTACGGGCCACAGGTCAAATCTTGGCCACTACCATTTTGTAAATAAAATTTTATTGGAACACAGCCAGATTCATTCAATTGCATACTGTCTATGTCTGATTGTATGTTCCAATGTCAGTGTTTAGCAGTTGTGAGAGATGCCATGACAGTGACTGAGACGCCCACAGAAAGCAAATTCTCTGGTCCTTTTCAGAAAAAGTTTGATAACCCCGATATAGATGATTCTGCTAAAAGTTGTCAATTTAAACTGCTACTTGGAATCAATAACTCATTTATTCTTAAATTTGATAAATAATTTCAACAGGTTCTACTCTGACCCACATTTAATATTTAGGGAAATCAATGTTGAGCTTTTGAAGAAAGCCTAACTCTTAGCTACTATTATTCCAGACCTCATCCCATTTAGTTTTCCAAGATATGGTTATTTTTCTCTTTGTTAATATAACATGAGTTCAAAAACTACTCTTCTAAAATTCTTCAAATATTTAAGTAATTTTTTATTTTTGATGCTACATATTTTCTTTTGGAAGTTTGCCAAATTATTGTTAAATAACACTTGTAAACTTCAGGCATTTAGAGCATAGTGAGAGGAATTTTAGGTGATGGAGAGACTTGTTTGTTACCTTAAAAGTCATACAATAAAGGTTTCAGTTGCTTTACATATCAGAACTGGCCACTTACTGTACCTCTCTTAAAAGTAAATTACACATGAGTTTGGAGCGGTATGGAATAAATTTTTTTAATAAATTAATTTGTTTAAGACTATAAATAAAACATTCTTCAATGTGACTAATGTTGAAGAAATCTAAGGACAAAGATAATACAATGTATTGCAAATAAAAATGGTATTATTTTAGTTGATTTTCTTATTAAACAACAATTAGTTTTCCAAGAGACACAAGCATATTAAAACAGAACAAACATACATTTGGTCTAAAAATAAGCAGCTAACAAATGATTCTGGGGTAGTTTTAAATATACAGAAATAGTAATGGGTGCAACACAAAGGAGATGGTTTTGAATGAAACCACTACTCTTTCTCATGTGTACATGAAACAGTCTCCAATCTACTGCAACAGTACTCTTGTTCATAGATCATTATGTTTTTAGTCACCAACTTATTCCCTTAGAGGCAGTCTGCTTGATGTCAGTAAATATTACAAAAACATTTTTACACCTATATTCTAGCAGGCCTTGTGCCAGTCACATTTACCCTTTCTGTCTTTCTCTCCTTCCTTGTTTTCTTCCTTCCCTCCCTCCCGTCCTCCTTCCCTCCCTCCCTCCCTTCCTCCTTCCCTCCCTTCTTCCCTCCTTCCTTTCTTCCTTTACTTCCCTCCCTCCTCCTCTCTTCCTTCCCTCCTTCCTTCTTTCTTCCATTCTTTCTGCCTTCCCTCCCTCTTTCTTTCTCTCTCTCTTTCTTTCTTTCTCTCTCTCTCTTTCTTTCTTTCTTCCTTTTCTTTTCTTTTCTTTTCTTTCTCTTTTTTCTTTCTTTCTGGCTCTGTTTCCAGGCCAGAATGCAGTGTTGCTATCTCGGCTCACTGCAACCTCTTCCTCCCCAGCTCAAGCAATTCTCCTGCCTCCTGCCTCAGCCTCCCGAATAGCTGGGACTATAGGCACACACAACCACACCCGAGTATGGGTTTTTTTTTTTTTTTATTTTTAGAGACGGAGTTTTACCATGTTGGCCAGGATGTTCTTGATCTCTTTACCATATGATCTGCCCACCTTTGCCTCCCAAAGAGCCGGAATTCCAGGTGTGAGCCACCAAGCCCAGTCAGCCAGTCACATTTTCTATTCCCTGTGACCTCTTAAAGAAATTTCTCACTTGAAGTACCTAAACAAAATATGTTCTTGTATGTCCATAGAAGCATTATTAACTTAGTGAATTAAAGATTCACATTGCAGAGCTCTGTTTCTTAAATTACTGAATTTTTAAAGGATCATTTATCCCCACATTAATTACTGATCAATACCAAATATATGGAACTTTACATAGGTTTGACTGCATTTCCCCTTTTCAAACATACAAGAGGCTGTTAGTGACTTTTGCCTAACTCTGGTTGCTTGACATAAACTGGTCAGCACCAAATGAGTATCACATTTCTCTGAAATTCATGTGAAATAGAAACTAGTCCTATTTTAAAATATTCTGTTGTCAGAGGGTAGAAATTGATGCAAAGTATAGAAAAAGTCACTTTACTTTCCTGTAGTATTTAACATTTTTTTGTGCATGAAAATATTTGAATAGTTTCTTAAACTTTAGATTCTAGCCTCATATGTAAGGATTACGACCCATTAAATGGGAGATTAGGCCATAAAATTACATTATAAGTAAGCAGTTCAGGAGATTCTGAGGTTGGACATTCATGAAACAAAACTGAAAACATGTTGGCATAAAATTGGATAAATAGTTTTCAGATAACATACTTTAATATTAGTCATTGATGAATCTGTTTTATTAGTAGAGTATATGGCTTTTCTCCCCAGAATAATGGCCATCTGTATCTATAAACACTTTGTTAATAGGCTTTTTTAAAGACCTGCAATGGACACCAAGTTAAGCACATCTGGATTTAGAATAGCTATTAATATAATGACGATAGATTTGTGACTCATTTCTACCATAGCATGTATGATATGCATTTTAGAATCCTTTTATTAAAAGATGCAGAACTACAGAGCCTTGATAAAGTAATGGTGGCATAGTCTAAGTGTGCTTATAGCAATAAGGGGAAAAAGAACTTCATTTAAACTGCAGGAATTTTCTTACACACAATTCTTATTAACATTTAAATTGGTCATTCTAACATCTAGGCCAATTCTATGCTCAAGGAACTATGGTAAAATTCTTAAATCTGATCTCTAGTTCTTCTACTAATGTATATACACTACTCTGCCTTTCTGCCCTCTCTTGCTCTCTCTCTCTTTCAATCAGATGCTTTTCACATTTCTTAGCATAAGTTCTTAAAAAAAAGTGGCCCTATGATCGTTTTTACTAATTTAACACGGCATTTTTCACCAAACTAATTCATAAAAATTAGTCCCGAGTTGCCACCTTGCAAATTTTCTGGAATTATGCCATTAATAGTGATAGTTAGATAATCAATCTTATTCCCATCATCTGTTTACTGGGTATAGATAATACACAGTCCCATTCATTTTCATTAAAGACCCTTATCCCCCAGTGGAGCTGGGGGTGAAACAACTTCTCTTAGAAGAGGCAAGTCAAGGTACATCCAATGCAATATGTGGGAAAATAACTCAAATTCACTGAAGTTGTTTACCTTATCTGTAAGTTATGAAGGTGGAGTCGATTTTTCTGTTTCCTCATGCTGTGACATTCATTATATCACATACAAATAATTTTGTTAAAAGACATAGAAGAGAATATTAATTTTAAACATCTTGTAATAAAGTTACTATGTAAGAAATATCAACTTTTAGCTAAACAGATTATAAAGACTGGGAAAGGTAAAACGGCAATCTTAAGTGTATTATAATCAATGCATAACCATTTGTAAAAATAAAATTCGACATAAGCCAGAGAAATCATGATTATTTTATATATAATTAAAAACTTGATATATATAAATAGTATACATGCATACTATATATAACACATGCACACACATACATAATGTATTACATATGCACACACATATGCCCATATAATTATTGTATTAATAGTAACTTTCTTCTTATTTTTCATTATATATGCAAACTCCAAAAGTGGATCTCTTATTGAATTTCGTGATGTTCTTGTATTTTTTATTCCATTCTGTAGAATATAGTGGAAATAATAAACCGCTTTTTTTTAAAGGTAGAGAATAGATTTCAACTTATGTTAAAGTTATACTGAGAATGAAATCCAAACTACTGTTCATAAATTGCACTAAAAACAAAAACTTGAAATTAGCTTTTAAAAAGTGAATTTCAGTATAATTTTACTTTAAAAATTAGAGTCTAAAATGGAAGTTCTCAGTATTTCCTTAAAGAATAGCCTGACTAACTCCCCAGCTCTGAAGGCTCAGTATGTGAAGGCCGGGGGCAGTCCGTGGACCTGTAATACAAACATGCCTTCCAGTTTGTGCTGAGGCAAACATTTGCAAAAGTCTGAGGAACAAACTTTTACAACCACTGTTTTAAAACTCCAAGCACTCTTTGAAGATATTTAGGAAGTGTTAGAGGAGAAATGGTGATTGAATAGACAAAATAATAAACATTACTTGACTTTTATTCTTCCAAATTAAAAGCAAAATAAAAAGTGTGATTGTTAATATAGTGATAAAATTGAAGATTCTTTTTTTAAAATTATATTTTAAGTTCTAGGGTACATGTGCTGAATGTGAAAGTCCTTTTAGGGGACATGGATGAAACTGGAAATTGTCATTCTCAGCAAACTGACACAAGAGCAGAAAACCAAACACTGCATGAAGATTCTTATTTAAAATTAGAAAAGAAGAAATGAATCACCCCTAGATTTCAATATCAGATTTACCTATAATATACTTTGTGGTTTTAATTAAGTTACTGAAAAATTTCTCTGACTTGGTCTCTCCCTAATGTAAAATGTGGCCCAGTAGTGCCTCAAAAAAAATATATTGTGAAGAAAAGCAAATAACTCTTTGCAAAATTTCTTTAAATAAAGCTAATCCCAGATATGTGATTTGGCACAGATATAATTTTATAAAAGAATATTTTAACAAACTGGTGTCTGCTTCCAAAAGCCATCATTGAGCTTTATTTATTCATGAATTATATAGGATTAGGATAAGGAATTAGAGTTAATGCCTTATTCTCTAATTTTCATTAATGTTTAAACTGAAGACTGTTGTCAATCTGCTTAACTCTGTACTTAGCAATTCAATATACTATCAATGTAGAAATAAACTGACATCCAAATCTTTTATCCTAACATAACTGATATTAAGCAGAATATTTCTGAAAGTTTTAGGTGTTTAATTAACTATTTATATTTACCTGTCACTAAGACTAAAGTCTACGTGAGAGGAAGGTGAGAAGAATGATTAAGTTTCTGGATACATAATTTACAACTAAAAAATGCTTCTCCCAGTTGTACTCTATTCTCTTTACTTTCTATTGAATATTTAAAACAACATGTTAACCATTTCTTTTAAAAAAGAAAGCAACATTACTAGTGTGAACTCTTCCTGTTAGGCCATTTATCTTTGGACACATTGCAGTCTCAAGTGACAGAGTATGTGACCAAGTCTGATGAGTTCTAAAAAATAATTCTATGGAAGAATTCTAAACATACCTTTTTCAAGATAAAAACACATTAAAAAAAAAGTAGACTAGTTCCTATGTAAAATGAAAAAAGAAAAAAAAGGCACTTTTTTCTGCACTCCGCTTTGGGACAGAAGTGTGTGATATGATGCTTGAAACTGCCACCACCCTCTGAAAGTAAGACAAGCTTTCTTTCTCTAGCTGTTTTACCATATAAGATCATGGAATGTCTTGAAGGAATGAGACACCATTAGTTCAATGGTCTCTTATTTACTGCCAAAACTTTGTCACTAATGAAGAGCATTAATTTATTTTAGCAGCTTTGTTCAATCGTCTTTAAAAAGGAAAAAGAGCTGTTTGGCTGAGCTAAAATGGTCTCAAAAATGTGATATGCATACACGAGAGACAACATATATGGTATATTTCACTGAATTGGTCTGTATGTGCATTTCTATATTGTGTTTATTTATAGACCAGGTAAGGATGTCACTGACTCTAGTCTATTTTTCTTCTCATTTTATCTCATTACATGTCTCTTTAATAGAAAAACACACATACTCTCATGTATGCACACACATTATGAAGATTCTAATCCAGGGCATTCAAATAACTAATATTTACTTATTTGAACATATGACAATTTACATATGAAAGTGATTATTTAGACCAGAAAGTGAGAGATTTACAAGTAAAGTATAAGTAGAAATACTTTTCTCCACCTGTTAAAGCTGTCATCTCTTTATCACTACTGAAAAACATGTGCAGTACCTAAGTTGTGTGTAGGCATTTGTGAATACATTCATAGAAATAAACACATATGCACATATATGAACATAATAGGTATTAAGTTTTTCTCCTCTTACTGCAGGAGAATTTAGCAAGAATTCTCCTACAGTAACAAGAGAAAAACGTAATACCTATCCTTTATCCATCATAGGTTCATGGCTGAGCTGCCTACAACAAAGGATCAATTAGCAAGAGAAAAACATAACAAATTTATGTAATACAAGTTTTACCTGACATGGGAATCTTCATAAGGAAATTAAGACTCAAAGCAAAGGGAAACTTGTATAATTTTATGCTTAAGTTTAAGAGTGAACAGTCAGGGGAAAATACAATTGGACAAAGTGGGAATGATCCAATGCGTAAACTAGGGAAGAATTTAGCAAGGCCCATTGATTGGTACAGATTCTCCTTGGTGTCTCTGCACCTTAGACTCCTTTCCTCTGGGTATACAGAGGGGACCTCTCAATTAAGGATTTTATGACTTGCTTTAGGAGAAGTAAAACAATTCTTCCTAGGTTTTATGACCTGCTTCAGAGAAGAGTGAGGGGAAGGCCGGAGAGACCTTCCTATTTCTGCTGTTTTCTCAAATGCCAAAGTACATGGTACCCAAAAAGTATTTTGGGGTAGCATGTACATCAATACCATTATTTTTGCCCAAGTTAAAATAATATGATAAATATTATTTTATTTGTATCATAATTGTAAATGATTTTCTTTTAAAAAGAGACATTACATATGTGCTGTTAATAAAGACATATCATCAATTAATGCATATGCCAAAAGGTGGAGAGATAAAATGCTAATAAATAGGAACAATTACATCAGCTATGAAATATGATATAGAACATTCAATAATATCCAATCAGCAAATAGTTTGCCCGAAGATGTAATAAAGAATTTTTTTTTTTTTAATCTCCAGCTTCTAAATTGCAAAAATAAACGTCATATATTTTGGGAAACATGGTGTCCATAGGTAAGCATTTCCAGAAGCAGAAGTGAGATGGAGATTCTTGTACAAATGAGTTATTGAGGGAGTGATCTCAAGAGAAACATATCAGTGAAACTGGGAATGCAACCATTTTTTTTAATACTTTAAGTTCTGGGGTACATGTGCAGAATGTGCAGGTTCCTTACATAGGTATACATGTGCCATGGTGGTTTACTGCATCCATCCCCCCGTCATCTACAGTAGGTATTTCTCCTAATGTTAGTCCTCCCCAATCCCCCCATCCCCTACTACTTCTCCCCTTACCCCCCAACCCCCGACAAGCCCTGGTGTGTGATGTTCCCCTCCCTGTGTCCATGTTTTATTTTTCAACACCCGCCTGTGAGTGAGAACATGCCGTGTTTAGTCTTCTGTTCTTGTGTCAGTTTGCTGAGAATGATGGTTTTCAGCTTCATCCATGTCCCTGCAAAGGACATGAACTCATCCTTTTTTATGGCCACATAGTATTCCATGGTGTATATGTGCCACATTTTCTTTATTCAATCTATCTTTGATGGGCTTTTGGGTTGGTTTCAAGCCTTTGCTATTGTGAACAGTGCCATAATGAACATATGTGTGCATGTGTGTTTATAATTGAATGTTTTGTGATCCTTTGGGTATATGCCCAGTAATGGGATTGCTGGGTCAAATGGTATTTCTAGTTCTAGATCCTTGAGGTATCACCATTTTCTTCCACAGTGGTTGAACTAATTTACACTCCAATCAACAGTGGAAAAGCGTTCCTATTTCTTCACATTACCTCCAGCATCTGTTGTCTCCTGGTATTTTAATGATCACCATTCTAAATAAGATGGTATCTCAATGTGGTTTTGATTTGCATTTCTCTAATAACCAGTGATGATGAGGTTTTTTTTCATATTTTTGTGGCCGCATAATTCAAAATCCAAAAATCCTTTAAAATTCTGATTTCAGAAGTCTAATACAAATATTCAGAAGTAAGATTGTTGGACCACATGGTAGTTGTCCTCTAAATTTTTTAAAAACTTTCATACAGTTTTACACATTGACTGTATCGTTCGACATTCCCAATGTTGTATGAAGATTCTAGTTTATCTACATCCTCACCAACACTAATTATCTCTTTATTTGTTTTTATTACATCCATCCTAACAGATGTGAAGTTATATCTCATTGTGAGCTTGATTTACGTTTCCTAAATGATTAGTGATATTAAATATTTTTTCATATTTCTGTTGAAATATAAAAAAATTTTTATGTCTTCTCCAGAAAAAAATTATATTCAAATCATTTATCCCTTTACTAATTAAATTATTTGGTGTTTTAATACAAGTTGAAGAATTTTATCATATAGTTTGTATATTAACCTTTTATCAGATGTGTGATTTGCAAATATTTTCTATTACATAAGTTGCTTTACATTCTGTTGATTTTTTCCTTTGCTGTGCAAAAGTTTTGTTTTTCATTTTTTATGATCCCACTTAACTATTTTTGCTTTTGTAACCCCTGATTTTGGTATCACAGTCAAAAAAAAAAACATTGCCAATAACAAAGTCATGAAGATTTTCACCTATGTTTTATTCTCAGTTTGACAGTTAAAGTTCTTCTACTTAAATATTTAATCCATCTTGAGTTATTTTTTTTTTTTGTGCATCATATAAGGGTCAACTTCATTCTTTTGTATGTGAATATTCAGTTTTCCAAATACCATTTGTTGAAGAGATTCTTCTTTCCCTTTTGGTTTTCTTGGCACCCTTGTTGAAGATCACTTGATAGTCTGTTAATTGGTAATATCTGGGCTCTATTCTCTTTTACTGGTCTATTATATCTGTCTTTATGCCAGTACCCTATTCTGCTAATTACTATATGCTTTATCCCTACACCAGAATTGTTGAGTTGTTTCAATAGAGACCATATGGCTTTGCAGCCTATAATATTTACTATCTGTCCCCATACAAAAAAATTTACCCATTCTTGAACTAAACAAAAGTGTGATTTTAGGAGATATCTGTCCTCACTTATTTCCAGGGGAAATTCTGCTGTGTAGATCAGGGCAAAAAGCCATTATACTTATTAAGTCGTGCTTTGTGCTGCTATGACCCGGTAGGTTGGATATTGGCTTCCGTATAGAACCCATGGAGCTTTGCTAAGGAATCTAATCTCCCAATCATCTCAAGGTAAGATGGCTCTCATCAGTCAAATGCAATCCTCCAGAGAAGAGGGCAGATATGAGCCAGCCAATAGCTACCACTCCCAGGAAATCAGTGTCCCAGCCTGGTGAATGTCAGCTTAACAGTGCAACAAGAGCATCTGTTATTGGTGACACTACTAGTGTCTTACCAGTAGAGACTTGTTTTTACTGCAAATCATATGACTAAGCATTCAGAATATGTAACCAAGAGTACATTATTTAAGTGAAATAAACCAGGCACAGAAAGGGATTGGAGGGGTGCAAAACTGCCTTTACAGAGGGATGACTTTTTGTATATCCAGGTTTTACAGGGCCTACTGGGGGACTTGTGTTCATGGATTTTGGTATATAGAGGTCCTAGAACCAATCCACTGTGTATATGGAGAGAGGACGGTGCATGTTAAAATTCATACAACTGTACTATGTGCCCCCTCCAGCAAAAATAAAGTTTATTGTATGCTGTTTTCAAGTTACATATATAAACACACAAATGCACATACAAAGTTCATCTTTGCTCAAGTTTGGCAAAAATTCTGAGCTCCTCACACCCAACCTTACACTGGACTATTTAATGGATAGTTTATAGTTTGCACTTAAAGTTAGCACCAACATTTCTATTTACATCAGACAGTCACTACCTTGTACAAAGGCTTGAGTCATCCCAAAATTTGAAAACCCTATGTCATTGCGTATCCAGTTGACAATTAGTAATAGTTGAAGTCACTTTCTCTGCCTCTGATAAAAGCCGCAATCTCTTCATGCTTACTCACTGAAATTCCACTGTATCAATGTTATTGCCCATGCACATGAATTTGGAGGTTTTCCAGAAACCAGATAAATAGCATTATCTTACACACTCCAGAGTTAAGAAGGAACTGTTACTGTTTACATGGAAGTAGATACATAGAGAATCGAAAATAATCTCTACTAAACATAAAAGATGGTATGTGTTGGGCCAGGCACGGTGGCTGAAGCCTGTAATCCCAGCACTTTGGGAGGCCGAGGTGGGTGGATCACGAAGTCAAGAGATCGAGACCATCCTGGTCAACATGGTGAAACCTCGTTTCTACTAAAAATACAAAAAATTAGCTGGGCATGGTGGCGTATGCCTGTAATCCCAGCTACTCAGGAGGCTGAGGCAGGAGAATTGCCTGAACCCAGGAGGCAGAGGTTGCGGTGAGCCGAGATCATGCCATTGCACTCCAGCCTGGGTAACTAGAGCGAAAAACTCCATCTCAAAAAAAAAAAAAAAAAAAAAAAAAAAAAAAAAAAAAAAAAAAAAAAAGATGGTATGTGTCTTACATTATTGGCAACTTTATTTACCAACTCATAGGTAATCTAGTGATTACGGGTTTCTCTCATGGAAGTAAGCTTTTTTAGTCTATAATGGCAAAATAGAAATACATTTTCACTTCAGATAGACCAAATTAAAAAAGGGAAGAGAAAGGGACTGAAATCTAAATGTCTAGTCTTTCTGCCCCATCTCATGAATAAGATTATATCATTACTTTTTTCCTTGGGGGTTGAGCAAAAGATTAGAGAAAAGCCCAAAACATTTATAGTACTGAATTTCCTTTCAACTAAAAAGCTACATCAGGACTGGGTAAAACATTTTCTTCCTTAAAGATCAATAATGGGTATATGTAACTTTATAACATTCCTAGAAATATATCTGGCAGCATCAATTACAATTATAAATACATATACAATTTTAAATGAAAATTCTACTTTTGAAAATTTCTCTGTTCATATTCCAGAACATTTATAAAGGGGTTTAATGAAACACGTTAATAATACTGACAAGGAGCTTATCACAAAAATTGTTATAATTTGTTCTCAACAAAATGAAACAAATAAGCTCAGAAAAAAATCCTGTAAAGATAAATGCTATTGGCAAGAGGTCTCTCAGTGGCAGCTCAATAGTATGTAATTTCCTCTATTTTATTTCTGAGCATATTACTTTTATGAAAAAAACATATTGTTTTTATGAATAAAATATTTTTTAAAAAGGACAAAGTTACAGAGCATATGAATTCAGCAAATAATGGAAATTTTAAAAATTATTATGGAAATGTTTAAACAAAGAGAAAGAATAGTAAAATAAACACCATATATACATCACTTTGATTTAACAGTTGTTAATATTTTGCCACACTTCTCTATTTTATTATTGTTGGAGTACATACATTTAATTAAAGACATCAATACATTCCACCACTAAACACAGATGGTCCCTAACTTATGATGGTTTAACTTTAATTTTCAACTTTACGATGGTGTGGAAGTGATATGAATTTGGTAGAATGCAGTAGTGTGCTGTCTTGCCTTGCTGTGCAACCGTAGTAAGCAACTGTTCCCAGTCAGCTGTGCAATCATTAGGGTAAACAGCTGATACTCTACAGCACACTATGTTGCCAGATGATTTTGCTCAACTGCAGGCCAATGTAAGTGTTCTGAGCACATGTAAGGTAAGTTAGGCTAAGCTAGAAAGATTTTCAGCAGCAGTCCCCAACCTTTTTGGCATCAGTTACCATTTTCATCATGGAAGACAATTTTTCCACAGACAGGAGAGGCAGAGGGATAGTTTCAGGATGAAACTGTTCCACCTCAGATCATCAGCCATTGGTTAGATTCTGATAAGAGACACACAGCCTAGATTCCTTGCATGCACAGTTCACAATAGGGTTTGCATTCCTATAAGAATCTTATGCTGTTGCTGATCTAACAGGAGGCAGAGCTCAGGCAGTAGTGCTCACTCATCTGCTACTCACCTCCTGCTGTGAGGCCCAGTTCTTAACATTAGTTAAGAACCCATTAGTGCCAGCCCGTGGCCTGGGAATTGGGAACACCTGATTTCAGGATGTTTAGTAGGTTAGGTGTATTAAGTGCATTTTCAACTTAGAACATTTTTAATTTACAGTGGAATTGTGGTATGTATTGCTGTGGTAAGTTCAGTATCCATACCTAAAAATAAAAACATTTTCACTATAACCATAATATCATAAACACTTCTAACAAGAGTAATAACTTTTTTACTTGATGATGATGCCATCTATTGCCAATTGTATTCACATTTCCCTACTTAAGTTTTTAATCTTTCAATTGTCAAAAATTTTGGTAAAATAAATGTGACCTAAAATTTATCATCTTAGCCACTGTAAAGTGTATGGTTCTGTGGTATTAAGTACATTCATATGGTTGTTGCTAAACCTCACCACCATTCATCTCTACAAAGTTTTTCATTTGAAAATTGAAACTATATACTCATAAAACAAATATTCTCCATTTTCCCTTGCTATCAACACCAGGCAACCATCATTCTACCTTCATACGGTACCATACAGTATTTCTCTTTTTGTAATTAGTTTATTTCACTTAACATGGTATCCTTAAGCTCTATCCATGTTGTAGCATATATCAGAATTTCCTCTATTTTTAAGGCTGAGTCACAGTCTATTGCATATATTTACCACATACTGCTTATCTCTTCATCTGTCCATGGATACCTGGGTTGTTTCAACATTTTAGCTACATGAAGAATGCTGCTGTGAGCATGGGTGTAGGAAATCTCTTCAAGACCCTGCTTTCAGTTATTTGGGTATTGTGCAGAAGTCAAATACCTGGTTCATATGTTAAGTCAACTTTTAAATTTTGATGAACCATTGTAGTGTTTTCTATAACAGCTGTATCATTTTACAATCCTACCAACAGTGCAACAGGGTTCTCAATTCCTCACATCCTCACCAATGCTTTTTATTTTCTACTTATTCGATAGTAACTATTCTAATGGATTTGAGGTGGTATCTCATTGTGTTTTTATTTTCATTTGCCTAATGATTAGTGATGTTGATTATGTTTTCATGTGCTTATTGGTCATTGGTACATCTTCTTTGGAAAAATGGTTGTTCAAAATTGTTGCCCATCTTTGAATTTGGTTATTTAGGTTGTTAATATTGTTCCCTTTTAGAAGTATTCTATATATCCTGGATAGTAATCTTTATCAGATAAATTATTTGCAAATATTTTATTCCATTCTGTGAGCTGCCTTCTTACTTTGTTGATATCTTTTGATGCACAAAATTCTCAAATTTTTGTTAAGTACAATTTGCCTACAGATTCTTTTGTGACATGTGCCTTTGGTGCCATATTCAAAAAATTATTGCCAAATTTAATGTTGTGAAGATTTCACTCTATGTTATCTTTTAAGAGTTTTATAGCTTTAGGTCTTACATTTAGGTCTTAAAAGTACTTTGAGTTAATTTTTGTATGTGATGTTATATAAGGGCCCAACTTCATTCTTTTGCATGTGAGTATCCAGTTTTCTACAGTACCACTTATTGAAATAACTTTTTTTCCCCATTGAGTGGCCTTGGCATCCTGTCAAAAATCATTTGACCATGTATGGGAGGGATTTTTGGGGGCTCTCTATCCAATTCCATTGGTTTATATGTCTCCCTTTATGTTGGTATAACAGTGTTTTATTACTTCATATTTCAATTAAGTTTTGAAATAAAGAAGTGTGGGTGCTCCAGATTGTTTTTGCAGTAGTTTATGTATTTTTAGAAATTTACGCATTTCATCAAGGTTATATAATTGATTGGCATTCAGTTGTTCGTAGTACTATCTTATAATCACTGTTATTTCTCTCAATCTGTATCTGTATCTGTAATATCTCCACTTTGATTTCTGATTTTAGTAATTTGAATCTTCTCTCTTTCTCTCTTATTTTTCTTAGTCAATCTAGATTAAGTTTGTCAATTTTGTTGGTTCTTTGAAGAACTAATTTTGGTTTCATTGTTTTTTTTCACTATTGTTTTTCTATTTTACATTTTATCTCTGCTTTAGTTTCTATAACCACCTTAGTTCTGCTAGGTTACTTTTTGTTTAGGTTGTTCTCTTTTCAAATTTTTAAGTTGCAATGATAAGTTTTTGATTGGAGATATTTCTTTTTAATATAAGCAATTACAACTATAAATTTCTCCACTGACGGTCCTTTGGCTGCATTCCATAAGTCTTAATATGTTATGTTTTCACTTTCATTTATATTTCCTTCTAGTTTTCCATATGACTTCTTTGATTCATTAAATAAGAGTGTTTATTTTCTACAAATGCCTGAATTTTCCTGTTTTTCCTTTGTTACTGATTTCTAATATCATCCCACTGTGATCAGGAAAAGGTAATATGTATAATATCAAACTTTTATAAACAATTGAGACAATTTGTGGACTAACATATGGTTTATTCTATAAAACCTTTCATGTGGCTGGGAGTGGTGGCTCACGCCTGTAATCCCAGCATTTTGGGAGGCCGAAACAGGTGGATCATTTGAGATCAGGAGTTCAATATCAGCCTGGCCAAAATGGTGAAACCCTGTCTCTACTAAAAATACAAAAAAAATTTGGGCAGTGGTGGTGGGATCCTATAATTCCAGCCACTCAGAAGCCCGACTCTGGGGAATCACACAGGAGCCTGGGAGGAGAAGGCTATGGTAAGCCATGATTGCACCACTCCAGCCTAGGCGACAGAGAAAGATTCTGTCTCAGAAAAAAGAAAGAAAGAAGAGAGAGAGAGAGAGAGAGAGAGAGAGAGAGAGAGAGAGAGAGAGAGAGAGAGAAAGGAAGGAGGGAGGGAAGGAAGGAAGGAAAGAAGGAAGGAAGGAAGGAAGGAAGGAAGGAAGGAAGGAAGGAAGGAAGGAAGGAAGGAAAGGAGGAAAGGAAGAAAAGGGAAGAAAGGAAGAAAAAGAGAAAGAGAAAGAAAAGAAAGGAAAGAAAGAAGAAAGAAAAAAAAGAAAGAGAAAGAAAGAAGAAAGAAAGAAAGAAAGAAAGAGAAAGAAAGAAAGAAAGAAAGAAAGAAAGAAAGAAAGAAAGAAAGAAAGAAAGAAAGAAAGAGAAAGAAATGAGAAGAGAAGAGAAGAAAGAAAAGGAAAGAAACCTTTCTAGAAGACTGTGTATTCTGCTGTTGGGTAGAGTATGTTGTATTATCTTTTAGATCTAATTGGTTAATTATGTTTTTTTAAGTCCTCTATTTTCTTGTTAATATTTTGTTATTTTGTCTGTTTTTTTGTTTTGTTTTGTTTTGTTTTTTTTTTTGTATTTGACAGTCTTGCTCTGTCGCCAGGCTTGAGTGCAGTGGCATGACCTTGGTTCACTACAACCTCCAACTCCCTGGTTCAAGCGATTCTCCTGCCTCAGCTACCCGAGTAGCTGGGATTACAAGCATGCACCACCATGCCCAGATAATTTTTGTATTGTTAGTAGAAACAGAGTTTCATCACGTTGCAAAGATAGTCTCCATCTCCTGACCTCGTGATGCACAGGCCTTGGCCTCCCAAAGTGCTTGGATTACAGGTGTGAGCCACAGCTCCTTGTCTGTTTTTTTTTTTTTCTATTTATTATTGAGAGTGGGATATTGACATCTCGTGAGCCAAAGCTCCTTGTCTTTTTTTTCAATTTATTATTGAGAGTGGGATATTGACCTCTTCAACTATTGTTAAAGAAATATCTATTTTTGCCTTCATTTCTGTTAATTTAGCTTCATATATTTTGACTAATTAATATTAGGTGCATAAATGTTTATCATTGTTATATTTTCTTGCTGTATTTCACCTCTTATTAATATATAATATCCTTTTATCTCATAACTTTTTTCTGTTTAAAATCTATTTTGTCTTATATTACTATAGGCAATAAATCTTATATCTTTTAGTTACTACTTGTAGGAAATGTCTTTTTACATTCTGTTGCCTTCAGTTTATTTTTTACTTTTAATCTAAAGTGAGTCACTGGTGGACAGCATGTAGTTGGCTTATTGCTTCTTATCTATTTTGCCAATTTCTGTACTTTGATTGGAGAGTTTAAACAATTTCTATCTAAAGCAACTGCTGACAAGAATGACATACTTCTATCATTTTGTTATTTGTTTTCTATATGCCTTGTAGCTTTTTTGTTCCTCATTTTCTACATTGCTGTCTTTTGTGTATAGTTCTTGTTTTGTACTGAAATATTTTGTCTTCTCATTTCCTTTTTTTATATTGTATACTCTTTGTTTGGTGACCATGGGGATTATAATCAACATCCTAATGTTACAATACTCAAACTTTGATGACATAAGAAAACTCTGCTCCTTGACAGCACTGTCCCTAATCATTTTAGTTATTGATATAACAAAATTGCATCGTCATTCATCATGTCCAAAACCATAAGCTAATAATTGTTTAATATTATTAGCTAAAACTTTTAAGAAATCATTAGTCTCTTAAATTATGTAGAAAACAAAATATGGGATACAAATCTGTTACAATATTACCAGCTTTTATCATTGCTCATGCATTTACTTTTACTGAAATATTTATTTCTTCACAGATGTGAGCTACTGTCTAGTGTTCTTTCATTTTAATGGGCAATATTCCTTGAAGCATTTATCTGAAACTAGTTTCAGATAAATTTAAAACCAGTTTCTTTCTCACATTTAAATGGTCATTTTGATAGATACAGGACTCTTGGCTAAATTCACATTTGATAGATACAAGATTCTTGGCTGAATTCACATATGAGTCTAGTTTTTTTCTCACATTTAAATGGTCGTTTTCATAGATACAGGATTCTTGGCTGACAGTTTTGGTTTTGTTTTTTCTTTTAGCAGTTTAGATATCTCCATCTATTTTCATCTGGCCTCCCAAAGTTTCTGAAGAAAAATCTGCTAATTTTTCTTTGTATGTGATATGTTGCTTCCCTCTTGCTGCCTTCAAAATATTAATTTTGTCTTTTAACAGTTTGACTATAATGTGTCTTGGCAAAAGTCTCTACTATATTTAGACCTCATTAAACTGCTTGAATGTTTACATTTATGTCTTTTATCAAACTGGACATTTTGGGCCATTCGTCTTTTAAGTATGCCCCTTTTTCCTTTCTTTTCCTTATATAATTCTCATAATCATCTGTTGACCTGCGTGGTGATATTACATAGGTTCCTTAGGCTCTGAGTAGATGTCTGTAATAATTTTTCTTTCTATTCCTCAAATACATTAATTTTAATTGTGCTATCTTCAGTTTCACTGATTCTTTCTTCTGCCTGCTCAAATCTGCCTTTGAATTTCTCTAGCATTTTTTCAAGTTATAGTGTTCCATAAAAAAATTTCTTATTAAATAAATGTTTTATATTTTGTGTTTTATCGATATATTCATGTTATTTTATATGTCATTTTCTTTACCTTTTCCACATCGTCCTCTAGCAATATGAACATGTTTAAGACAGTTGTCTTATAGGCTTTTTCTGGTAGATCTACCATTGGGTTTTTCTCATATACAGTTCCTTTTCATTTATTTTTTTTTTTCCTGTGAATGAGACTTTTCTGTAACTTTTTCTTGTAATTTTTTGTTGATAACTGGACATTTGAATTTAACAATGTGGTAACTGTATAAATCATTTTTCCCCCTTTATTGGGTTTTGATTTTATTTTTCTTTGTTTTGTTTTTATTACTCCTGACAGTCTCTGTCCTGAGCATTAGTCTGTGGTGTAAACTTAAGATATTCGTTTTAGATCTTTTGGGGTCTACATCTTTCTCTGGGCAAGCACAAGGATTTTCTAACCTTCTCCACAACCTCCACACCATCTGCCAAATAAGCAGTTAATTTTGAATATTCTAGTCTTAAATGTCTAACACTCAAAAGGAGAAAAGGAGAAAATTCCTGATGTCTTAATTCCTCAAAATATCACTTCTGACAGAGAAAGAGAAACTCGCCAATATTTGAGCAGTTGCAACCATAATGGTTGCATGCATCTGTGCCTACACCTCTGTGATCAGAAACAGCAATCAATGATCACAACATAGATTCCCAATATTTAAAGAACAGGATTTTAAACCCCCACCTTGGTTCCCACAGCCTACTTGCCTGCTTGTATCAGGAACATGTGCAGTTTTCTGCGATGGAAATAAAAGCTGGGGGCTATTGCTGAATTAAGAGCTCAGTTGGACCGTATTATCTGCAATGTAGTGTGTTTGCTTTCCCCTGCAAGTTGCAAAGTAGTCACAGACTCCAGAGGTCCAAAATCATCAGACAGATTCTATCTGTTTAATCATTGTTTAAAATCATCAGACAGATTCTATCTGTTTAATCATTGTCTAGGTATGGAATAAGATCTTGTTCTTTCTACTCTACTGTATTCCCAGAATCCAATTACAGAACATTTTTAATATAAAGGTGGAAACAATGTGAATTCCCAGTAGTAGAAAAACACTTTTAAAAAGTTAAATTCTTTTCAACTGAATATAAATAAATAATGCAAAGAAGTCCCTTAGATGTATAGCAATTATCTGAAAAACAGTTCAAGTATATACACATTGCTTATTTTATAGCCCATATGTATATTTTAAAAACATTTTAAGAGAACACTTTTAAATACTATTTACACTAAATTAGAAAACTTTGTCATTTGCTTGAAAAGTTAAAATGTATATAAGGCAATATGAACCAATTAATGTTTCTAATTTTGAAAAGTGCATATGATTTTTCAAAAGACCAGCAGACATATAGAATAGAAATTATGTTTTTAAAAAATGAATAGTAAGTAAAAAACCAAGAATTAAAAGTTCATATATAAATTCTTAAACTGTAGGAATAGAAAATAGCTCCAATGTAAAAATACTGTTTACTGAAAATATTTTAAACTGTCAGTTATTTGCAATTGCAGAAATCTTTCATACTTATGGCTGACAGTATTTTAAATATTACAATACATTGAATAATATGTCCTAGGCCAAATTATACACTTTTACAGTTATCTAAATACTTCTTCTCTTCTGTTAACTATCTGTAACAAGCATGCCTCAGGAAGTGCAGTTGGAGAGGGATTTGTGTATTAGAATGGTTGTGTTTTCAACTGATATGCTGTGTTAAGGCAAGTTCTCTAGGGAAAAGATGGCTTTTGGCAATTTGCTAAATTTCTATAAAAACTTTGCAGTTTTTAAAAAATCATAATAAGGTAGAAAGCCAAATTAGACAGTGATAACATACATCAATAACCACATTTAAATAAAATCAATTAAATAAGCACTGGAGTATTTTAAATGATATCATAATAAAATTGCTGTTTTATTTCAATCCTGAAATTTTAAAAGAAAATTAAAATTTTATCTTCTTAAAAAATATAAGTATATATGAACTCTCAAAATTTTAGTTCCATTTTGCCTTTCCAAAATTTGTACATATATTTTATTCTTGAAAATAGGACAGAAAAGTATCTTAAAGTTGTACATATTTCATCTCTTTGTCCCCTAATTATTCAATAAAATAAATATCAATTTAACCAACAGAAAATATATTGCTCTGGTTTAGTAAATGGAAGAAAATAATAACAGAAAAGAAAATTTTAAGAGTATATATGTTTTGAACAATAACTGACAAAATCCTTTGTCTTTATGCTTCAAAAGTTTAACAAAATGTAACACTTGATCGTTGATATAGCTATGAAAGAAATATTTGGTTGCTTTATGTTTTGTACTTTTTGTGCTTTCCTTGCTCAAATTGAATGCCATTTACTCCATTGTGAAAAACATTTAAAACAATCATATGTTATTATAAAGGGAAAGGAAAATACAAAAGAAAACTGTTTATTCACAGCTAAAATTGCTTTCATTCTTTTTTAAATCATTTATCTAATAACTATTGATTTATTTGACAATATACTGACATGAAGAAAACAGACATGATGAAAATTACACCTTTCCTTCCAGAAAGATGTAACAGAATAGTGATATAGTAGTGAGGTACAGGAATATATGCAAACTAGTAAGTTTACTAACTTATTTTAGTTGCTCTTACAAAAGTTTTTGTAGGGTCTAGTTGAAGCCAATAATAGCAAACAGTTAAGTCTAACTGTGAGTAAGAATAGTTCTGCATTTTTGTGACAATTCATTTATTCCATGCATATGTGGTTTTGGAACAATAGTAACTCAAGACAAATATAGACGTACATAAGCCCTATGTGTATATAATTCTGTAGAAGATATTATATTGTATTACAAAGCTGAGTTTTTTGGTAGACAATGAAGTATCTGTCATTTTGCATAGATGCTACTTTTTAATCATTTACACTAAATTAAATGCCAGGGTAAAATTCAAAGAAAAAGATATATCTATATGATTTTTAATCAAAATAGTAACACTACTTTAATGTACTTCCCTTTTGAGTTGTTTTATTATTTCTTCCATAAAGTAGTTAGAATTATTATTTGACATGCTCCCTTGGATCTCCGTCATCTAGATTATTTTGCCTCCCCACCATACAACTTGATAATTCTCTAATCTTTCATCTATTACATTGTCTCCATTATTTAAAATCTTTCTTCTTGTGATGATGTCTGCCTTAGCTGGACATTTTACAAAACCCAAAAATAGAAGGGATAAATTCAACATAAAAATAATTCACCCAATACTTAATCAAAAGAAAGTAGGGGTAGCTATACGTATATCAAACAAAATAGATTTTAAAAATAAAAAAAATTGACAGTCTAACAAAGACATTGCTAATAATAGAACAGTTCATTCATATTGAAGATTTAACAATTCTACATATATATTCATCAAACATTACGCATCTAGATATATAAAGCAAACATCAGCAGGCTGAAGAAAGAAACAGCAATACACTAATAATAAGAGGCTTCAACATTCCACTTTCAATAATAGATGTAATATACAGAGAGAAAATCTGTAAGGAAACAGTGGCCTTGAATAACACAATTAATCAAATGGATCAAACAAACATATCAAAAACATCCCACTCAATAGCAGCAGAAGATACACTCTACTTAAGCATACACAGAAGACTTTGCAATATAGGTAGTATATTAGGTCATAAAACAAGTCTTAACAAATTCAGGAAGATTGAAATCATACTGAGCAACTTTTTGAACCACCGTGGAATAAAACTAAAAATCAATAACAGAAGGAAAAAAGGAAACTTAAAAATTCACCCTCCCAAGACTCAACCAGGAAGAACTTGAATTCTTGAATAGACCAATAACAAGGTCTGAAGTTGAGGCAGCAATTAATAGCCTACCAACCAAAAAAAAGTCCAGGACCAGGTAGGTTCACAGCCGAATTCTGCCAGTGTTAAAAAGAGGAGCTGGTACCATTTCTTCTGAAACTATTCCAAACAATACAAAAAGAGGGAATCCTCCCTAACTCATTTTATGAGACCAACAGTATCCTGATACCAAAACCTGGCATAAATGTAACAACAACAACAAAAAAATTCAGGCCCATATCCATGATGAATATTGATGCAAAAATCTTCAATAAAATACTGGCAAACCAAATCCAACAGCACATCAAAAAGCTTATCCATCATGATCAAGTCGGCTTCAACCTGGGGAATGCAAGGCTGCTTCAACATAAGCAAATCTGTAAACATAATTTATCACATAAACAGAATGAAATACAAAAACCACGTGATTATCTCAGTAGATGCAGAGAAGCTCTTCTACAAAATTCAACAGCCCTTTATGCTAAAAACTATAAATAAACTAGGTATCAATGGATCATACATCAAAATAATAACAGCTATTTATGACAAACCCACCGCCAATATCATACTGAATGGGCAAAAACTGGAAGCATTCTTTTGAAAACTGGCACAAGTAAAGGATGCCCTCCATCAGCAATCCTATTCAACATAGTATTGGAAGTTCTGGCTAGGGCCATCAGGCCAGAGAAAGAAATAAAGGGTATTCAAATAGAAAGAGAGGATGTCAAATTATCCCTGTTTGCAGATGACATAATTGTTTATTTAGAAAACCCCATCATCTCAGCCCAAATCTCCTTAAGCTCATAAGAAACTTCAGCAAAGTCTCATGATACAAAATCAATGTGTAAAAATCACAACCAATAATAATAGATAAACAGAGAGCCAAATCATATGTGAACTCCCATTTACAATCGCTACAAAGAGAATAAAATACTTGGGAATACAACAAACTAGGGATGTGAAGGACCTCTTCAAGTAGAACTACAACCACTGCTCAAAGAAATAATAGAGGACATTAACAAGTGGAGAACCTTTCCATGCTGATGATTAGGAAGAATCAATATCATGAAAATGGCCAAATTGCCCAAAGTAATTTATAGATTCAATGCTACCCCCATCAAGCTACCAATAACTTTCTTCATAGAATTGGAAAAAAACACCTAAAACTTCATATGGAACCAAAAAACAGCCCACATAGCCAAAAAAACCCCAAAAAACAAACAAAAAAACAGAAAACAAAGCTGGAGGCATCACACTACCTGACTTAAAACTATATTACAAGGCTACTGTAATCAAAACAGCATGGTACTGGAACCAAAATAGAGATATAGACCAATGGAACAGAACAGAGGCCTCAGCAAGAATGCCATATTACTGCAACCATCTGACCTTTCACAAACCTGACAAAAACAAGCAATTGTTAGCAGAAGAAAGAAAATCATGAACATTATAACAGAAATAAGTAAAATGAAGAATAGAAAAACAGAAAAATTTTTTAAAGAAATATTATTTGAATTTTTGAAATAACAAATGAAAACCTATTTAGACTATGAAAAAAGAGAAAGATTCAGTTAAACAATGTTTTTTAAAAGGAGGCATTACAACTAATGCCACAAAAATCATAGGAAATAAGAGACTAGTATAAAAAATTATTTGGCAACAAATTAAATAGTCTAGAAGAAATGAATAGTTTAATAAAATAAAACAACATACTGTTTAAAAAGAAAACTTTAGTCAAATTAAATGTAAAAGAGTTTAATTGCTCAAAGAATGATTCATGAATGGAGCAGCCTCCAGAGTCAGAGTAGGCCTAGAGACTCCAGCTCAGCTACATGGGAAGATTTATGGACAGAAAAAGGAAAATGAAGTACAAAAAATGTAAGCGAGGTACAGAGTCAGCCAGATTGGTTGCAGCTTTGTGTTTGTCTTATTTGAACACAATTTGAACAGTTGGCCCCCTTTGGCCAAAACTCAATGACTGTCACAAGAGTAGGCTACGGTCTGTTTACAACTCCATTTAGGTGATAGTTAATAATGTATAGAGACACCTTTAGACTGAACTTAAAATATGTAAGGAAGAAGCTTTAAGCTGAACTTGATTTAATTCTACCAAAAGTTAATAAATACATAGAAAATCTGAACAGGTCAATAACCAATAAGGAGAATGAATAAGTATCAGAAACCTTCCAACAAAGAAAAGCCTCATGGGTAAATTCTCCTGAACATTTAAATAAGAATTAGCATAAAAAATAAATAAACAAACAAAAAGAAGAAAACAAACAAAGAAAAAAATAAGAATTAGCATCAATACTTCTCATTCTCTACCAAAAAAATAAATAAATAAAAGATAAAGGAAGAATACAAACTAGTTTTATGAGGCCTACATGACTAAAATAACAAGGCCAGGCAAAGAAAAAGACACAACAGAAAAAGAAAATCACAGGTCAATATCCCTGATAAACAATGAAAAAATTCCCAATAAAATGCTGGAAAACCAAATTCAGTATCTTAAGGATCATTCACCACAACTAATTATAATTTATCCCAGGGATGCAAGAATGGTTCAACACACATAAATAAATAAATGTGACACATAGCACTAAGAGAATGAAAGTTTAAAAAAAAACATGATCATTGCAATAGTTACACAGAAAGTGTTTAACCAAATTCAGCAACCTTTCATTGTAAAAACTCTCCACAAACCAACAACGAAAAAAAATTACCTTACGTAATTAAGGTCAGATGTGTAAAAACCACAGTTAACATCATACTCAACAGTAAAACACTGAAAGCTTTCTCTCAAAGATTAGCAACAAGGCATTCACGGCTACTCTTGCCTCTTCTGTTAATTATACCACTAAAAGTTTTTTAGCAAGGAAAATTAGGCAAGAAAAATAAATAAATAAATGGCATTTAATAGGAATAAAAGAAATAAAATTATCTTTCTTTTCAGATGGCATAATCTTATATGTAGAAAATCCTAAAAATTCTACAGAAAATTGTTAGAATTAATAAATGAATTCAGAAAAATTATAGGATGCAAAATTAAAATACAAAAACAATTGTGTTTCTATACACTAAAAACAAACTCTTTGACAAGGAAATTTAAAAAGTAATTTTGTATACAAGAGTATAAAAAAGAGGCGCTGTGGCTCACGCCTGTAATCCCAGCACTTTGGGAAGCCAAGGTGGGTGGATCACAAGGTCAAGAGATCAAGATCGAGACCATCCTGGTCAACATGATGAAACCCCGTCTCTACTAAAAATACAAAAAATTAGATGGGCATGGTGGTGCATGCCTGTAATCCCAGCTACTCGGGAGGCTGAGGCAGGAGAATTGCCTGAACTCAGGAGGTGGAGGTTGCAGTGGGCCGAGATCACGCCATTGCACTCCAGCCTGGGTAAGAAGAGCGAAACTCTGTCTCAAAAAAAAAAAAGAATAAAACTGTTAAAAGTAAACTTAACTAAGTAATAAAACACTTGAGATCTGATAAAGACAAAACATTAATAAAAGAAATTAAAGGAAGCACAAATAAGTGTAAAATATCCTATGTCCATTATGTGGAAGACTTAATAATGTTAAATTTTCATAATTCCCAAAGCAGTCTATATGTTCAATTAAATCTCTATCCAAATCCCCATGCCAGTTTTTACATAAGTGAAAAAATTAAGTTTATATGAAACCATAAATAATTCTGTATAGTCCAAACTGTCTTAAACAAAAAGAACAATGCTAAAGGCAACATGCTTTCTGACTTTAAAATATAGTAGCTTCCTCCTATTTGAGAGGGTATGTTTCAACATCTCCAGTGGATGCCTAGACTCTTAGATGATGCCAAACTCTCTATATATTATATTTTATTCATTTAATAACTGAGAAGGCTACCAACTGACTAACGGGTGGGGAGTATATACACAGTGTAGATATGCTGGACCCAAGGATGATTCATATCCCAGGTAGGATGGATAGGGCAGTGTGAGATGCCATCATATAATTTAGAACAATTCACAATTTAAAACTTATGAATTGTTTACTTCTGAAATTTTTATTTAATATTTTGGAACTGTGGTTTACTGCAAGTGACTGCAATGGTAGAAGACAATCCCACAGATAAGGGAGATACTAGTGTATAATTTGGCATATTGTATATTACTGTAAGTTACAGTAATTAAAAAAAATATTACTGTCATAAAGATAGACTTATAAACCTATGAAACAGAATAGATCCCAGACAAAAAACCCTGGAATATACTGTCAGGTGCCAAGAGTACACGATCTTTTGCAAGTGTGCCAAGAGTACACGATAGGGATGAGAGAGTTTCTTCAACAAGTGGTGTTGGGAAAACTGGATATCTCCATAATAAAAAATAAAATTGGAAACTTACAGCATATACAAAAAATCAACTCAAAATAGATTAAAGACTTAAAACAAAGACCTAAACTGAAAAACTCTTAGAAGGCAACATAAGGAAATATATTCATTACATTAACATTGGCTATGAGTTTTTGGATATGACACCAAAACTGAAGGCAACAAAAACAATAATAGGCAAGTGGGACTGCATGAAACCAAAAGGCTTTTGTACAGCAAATGAGTGAAAAAAGGTCATTGAAATATTTGCAAGTTTTATATCTGTTAAAGGTTAATATGCAAAACACATAATTAAGTCCTTCGACTCATACTAGAAAAACAAATATCCTGATTTAAAAGAATTTGACAAATAACTTGAATAGACATTTTTCTCTAGAAAAACATAAAAATGTCCAAAAGGCATATTAAAATATTCTCAGCATCACGAAGCATCAGAGAAATGTAAATCAAAACTACAATGAGATATCACTTCATACCTGTTATAATGATTATTGTAAAAAACGAATAAAAACAAAATGTAAGAAGTATTAGCAAGCATGTAAGAAATTAGAACATTAATATATGTTGATGAGACTGTATAATGGTGCAGCTGCTATGAATAACAAGTATGAAGTTTCCTGAAAAAAATGCAAATAGATATCATAGGATGTAAAAATTCTACTTCTGAGTAATTAATCCAAAAGAAAAAATTATGATCTTGAAGAGATGTGTGCACCCTTATGTTAATCACACATCATTTACAGCAGATAAGATATGGAAACAACGTAAATGCCCATCAGTTGATTAGTGCATAAAGAACATGTGATATACAAATACAATGAAATATTATTCAGCCTTTAAAAAGAAGGAAACTTTGTAATATGCAACAACATGGATGAACCATGAGGTCATTATTCTAAAAGAAATAAAAGAGTCACAGAACTACCAATACTGCATAATTCCACCTATGTGACATATCTAAAATAGTCAATCTTATTGAAGTAGAAAGTAGATGGCGGTTGCCAGGGACAGGGGAGAGGAAAAAATGGGGAAATGTCATTCAATGAGCGTAAAGTTTTAATAATGCAAGAGGAGTTATATTAACTGATCTGCTGTACGGCACTGCGATTATAATTAACAATACTCTATTGTGTACTTAAAATTTTGGTAAGCAGCTAGATCTCATGTTAAATGTTCTTAAAGCAGTACATTTTTTTAAATCAACAAATTAAAAATAATACTAACAATTACCTTAAGATCAGAAGAGATTTCTTCTTAGAAACATTGCTGGAGTATAAAACCACCACATTTTGCCTTAAGATGTGCTCCATCTTCTTTCTTGCACAGTAGGTCAAAATGGGGTTAATTTATAGCATACTCCATTTGAGGATATATTGGTTGTCAATACACTACATGACAAAGAAAGTAAAAAAACAAAAACAAAAACAAAATCTAGCTGTTCTTTATAGGTAGAAGCTCTCCAGTTAGTCATGAGACTAAATTCTGAGGATGCTTGATTCAGTGAGCTGGTATATAAAATTCCATTTGTGGAGTTATCCCAAATTTCAGGATAGAACACTGTGAAAGAGGATCCTGGCAGGTGATAAACTCACTTACAGAATGCTCACTAGAACCATGGAAAAGTGACTCTCCATGCTGAATAAATATGAGATGCCAGAGTTGTCTCTGGTGAAGGGAAACCATGTTGAACTAGAAATGCAGTCAGAAGACTCACAGATGATAGCGTTCCATAGGAAGATCACAACACTACACAGTGCACAAGTAAAGAATCATTCTTTCTGATACCAAGACTAAATGTAGATGTATTAGTCTATTTTTGTGCTGTTAATAAAGACATATCTGTGACTGGGTAATTTATAAAATGAAAGAGGCTTAACAGAGTCACAGTTCCACATGACTGGGGAGGCCTCACAATCATGATGGATGACAAAGGAAAAGCAAAGGGACATCATACATGGCAGCAGCCAAGAGAGAGCTTGTGCAGGAAAACTCCCCTTTACAAAGCTATCAGATCTTGTGAGACTTATTCAATGTCATGTGAACAGCATGGGAAAGACCCAACTCTGTGATTCAATTACCTCCTACTGGGTCCCTCCCATGATATGTGGGAATTATGGGAGCTGCAATGCAAAATGATAAGATTTGGATGGGGACACAACCAAACTGCATCAATAGGAGAATTTACTACAAAACTTGATTGATTATTGCAAGACAACAGAGGTGGGGCAGTGGTGTTTAACCACCAGAAGAGAAGTGATCATAATCATCATAATAATCGGCAAGTTTTGAGTGGCAGCCAAAGGGAAACAACCAACACAGCGTTATGGATATGGTTAATAGAATACAAAATTTCTAGAGAAACACAAGTGGGCAGCCAACAAAATTACTATTCAATTTGTGCCAACAGAAAACAAATGAAGGATGAAATGTCTGTGAACTGAAGACAATTGATCCATTTAAAAGTACCGATTGAGGCCGGGCGCGGTGGTTCAAGCCTGTAATCCCAGCACTTTGGGAGGCCGAGGCGGGTGGATCACGAGGTCAAGAGATCGAGACCATCTTGGTCAACATGGTGAAACCCCGTCTCTACTAAAAATACAAAAAATTAGCTGGGCACGGTGGTGCGTGCCTGTAATCCCAGCTACTCGGGAGGCTGAGGCAGTAGAATTGCCTGAACCCAGGAGGCGGAGGTTGCGGTGAGCCGAGATCGCGTCATTGCACTCCAGCTTGGGTAACAACAGTGAAACTCCGTCTAAAAAAAAAAAAAAAAAAAAAAAAAAAAAAGTACCGATTGCCCAGTTTCTGGAGCTAAGCAGGTTATTGCAATTAGAACACATGACCTGAAGAAGTAGTGAAATGCCCAGGGGGGAGGACTGTGCAAAACCATGGTGAGTAACATACACAAACTTATATCCGGGTGCTCCACTAAAGAGACTCATGATAATTTCCTCTGGTAACTGAACTGGAAAGCAGAAGAGTCCCTGACACGTTGAGGGTTGTCAGAAACAAGGCCTTGTTGCCACTACTAACATCATCATGCTGTCATGCCCCTTCTCTGTCAGAAAAGGGATATATTGTCACATACGTGGTGAAGAAAAATAATATAAATAGAGCTCTAGCCAAGGACTGGCCTACAGACCTTACAATGGTGACCTGGCTGTCATTTCGTTACAATGTATCTTTCTTTATTCCATAGAGGAAAAGCTATCATTGTATAAAACTTTAGGGAAGTCTTCAGAAACTATTACTCCCTGTAAAGCAAGTAATTCAAAAACAATATTACATCCCAGTTGGCTTAAAAATCTAATATCACCCTCAATAGTATACAAAGGGCTAGATTAGTAGATTGGTAGTTCTTATTACATGCATTTTGATTCACCCATGTGACTCCTATAGAAATAGGATGGATGCTGGAGAATAACCACAGAATACTATAGGATCAACCTTGTTGGAGATCAAATCCCAAATCACATGAGGATGTGACACCTTTGCTAAAGATAATCAGTATAGCCTCAGTGACCATTGATTTGGAAAACATAGTTTTCTATTATGATAAGAAAATGATTAAAACAGTTCACATTCACATGGAATAAACAACACCTTACAGTCACAATTTTGTCTCAAAGCTACATTAATAACTCCACCTCTGTCAGAGTTTAGTCAGAAGGGATATGGACTATCTGAAATATTATGCAAATCATCTCCAATAAAAAAAATCCTGACATATGAATGAAGCAGTACACCTGGGAAGCATTACATCAGTGGCAGGGTGCACAGCCAGAAACATGTGAGGGAATCCTAGATGCTCATGACACCAAACATTGTTACGCCAGTGTCCCTTCCTTGGCCTATGTCTATGAGAATTTCTTATGGCCAGATGAAAGAAAAGAACACATCTCAATTTGGTTTATCAATAATTAGTCTCAGCATTAGCATGCAAGCCAATATAAACGACAATTGCACTATAACAGCCTATGCTATTAGCTTTGAAAAGTGACAGAGGAAAATCTTCTCAATAGATATACATTCAGACAATGACACTAATTGTCCACTTTGTATGGACAGAGAATTGTACCAAAGAGACAGTAAACATAGGCTCATGATTACTATTGAGTAGCTGGGAAGTTATTCAGGATCCTGGATGGAAAATATTCTATTTTTTGCTTAAAGTCTGGATTATAAGCATATGATGTGTAAATATGTCACATGTCAAAAAATTCACTCACCTCTGAAAATGGATCAATTCACAAAGAAGCCAAAAGGACTCAGCAAGGGAACCTTAGCACACCTTTGCAGTTAGCAATTACAGGTCTAGCATGATGGGCACGTGAATAAAGTGTCCTTAGTGGCAGCAGTGAAGGAGATGCCTGAGATTAACAGCCTGTACTCAAATTACCAATGTTAGTCTGGCAGCTTCTAGAGACCAGTGATCCACCAGCCAGGAACAGGAAACAGTGGCATGATCCATTGAGGGAGCCAACAGCAGGTTGGTGGTAAGGACCAGTGGATTATTCTCAAGGAATAAATGTCTGTGTGGATAGATTCGCATATTTACTGCCTGTACAGCTTTGGTATATCTGAAAACATGTCTAATATGTTGGCATCAGGTTATATATAAACTTGCATAAACACAGGGGATCCATTTCATATTAAAACATGTACAGAATTAGTCAATGACCATAGATCCGCATGAAGCACATGGCACCAAGATACTTCCAGGCTCCATAGCTGTTCAAAGGTGGGTAATCACTCCAACAAACACACACCCTTACCACCTGAAAGGGGAACTGTGACTAAGAATGGGCGTGAAACAGTGTTAGGAACAAGTGTTGAGTAATCCCCATTATAATCCAACTGACTTAATACTTGTTACATGAGTATTTGGTGAGTGAAAAAACTATTAGAAAAATGTGGAACTTTTAAATAATATGACTCTCCTACTTCATTGAACCTTTTGGGTTTTTTTTATTTAGAAGAGGGAAGAGCATTAATTTTATAGTCAGCAACAACACATTGCATGCCTCCTACAAATGGGGCATCATAATATCTGGAGAAAAATAAATGTCATGAACCGTGATCTGTAATTTCTAGGAAACTACTTGCCTCATTTCTTCATTTGTCAATACCTGTAGTCCCCAACCTTAATTATGTACTGTTCAATAACCTGCTTACTTGCTTACTTTAGTATAGCATCTTATCTAAAGTTTCCATCCACTGGTGTTAATCTATTACTGGAAACAGTTTCAACCATAATTTTTTTCACTCTTGATCAGGACTCACTCATGACACACTGAAACAAATAACAGTGTTCTCATTGCATTGATTTGACCTCTGGGCCTTTGTAAATCTTACTTCTCTAATTAGCCTGTAAAAAGAAACTGCAATATATAGACTCATGAAATAGAATCAGGACAGGGGAAACATTTTTACCAGTTTTGAAGCCCAAGGGGATTTTAGAACTGTCACTGCAATGAGTTGGGTTTAAAAATTCGATGGTCTATATTAAATTAATAGTCTCATGACAACACAGTGCCTGCTCTAGGCATCTCGGAGTCACCATAGTTTTGTATATTCAGAAATGCTTGAATATACCGAAAATAAAAAATTGCATTACGTTTTCTTATTACAATATTAAACATTCAATTACTTTTCCTCCCTGCAACTACTGTTCAATTTCATGTCCTAATCATTGCTTGTCTGTACAATTTCAACAATTTCTCAAATGTAATTTGTCCTTTGTCAGGTGACTTTTCTAGAAAACTATATATATATATAATTATTTTGAGACGGAGTTTGCTCTTGTTGCCCAGGCTGGAGTGCAATGGCACAATCTCGGCTTACCACAACCTCTGCCTCCCAGAATCAAGCAATTCTCCTGCCTCAGCCTCCCAAGTATCTGGGATTATAGGCATGTGTCACCATGCCTGGCTAATTTTTGTACTTTTTAATAGATAAGGGGTTTCTCCAAGTTGTCAGGCTGATCTCGAACTCCTGACATCAGGTGATCACCTACCTCAGACTCCCAAAGTGCTGGGATTACAGGCGTGAGCTACCGCACCCAGCTGAAAACAACGTATATTTTATGTGACTTTAATATTTCAGAATCATGTGGTTTCCTCATATCTACTCAGTTGTTTTAAAACTAAAGAACATATTCATTATATGATGGCAATATCACATAAAACTTTATATTTTAAAAAGCATAGAGATTTCTACTTATGGCCATGATGGAATAATTGGTACTGGAATAACCTTCCATGTATAAACAAATATTAAACTGAAAGAATGAACAACCACTGGACTATTTGTAAAGATCTAAAATATTCTCCACTTTCTGATAAAATGTGCATATGCATTTATATTATTCTTCAGAAATGTATCTGTTAATAGCATTTTTCCTTGGATATGTATAAATAGAATGTTAGCTATTTTCTAGTTAAAAAATAATTTTTATAACGAGTGATTATTAATTTATTTATTTTATGTTTAATTGTAATGAAATTTTCATTTACTCCTATATGTTGATTATTTTAATTCCTCCAAATATAAGTTTCCTGAGATCAGCAATATTGGCTGTCTTTTGTTCTTACATATTCTTATAAGATTGTTCAATACTTGGCATTCTTTATGTACTCAAAACATATATGCTGGGTTTATGAAAAGATATGCACCTTTTATTATATAAATTTATTAATTTTTTTGTCAAATAAATATTTATCCATGCTGCAGGTTAAATAGCTTTTTTTTGAAGATTCTTTAATAAATATCTTAATCAAAATCACCATATTTGCATACATATTTTACAGTATACATGATAGAAATTATAAATGACTTGGTCATATATTATTACTTATATTAAAGTAAACTATATTAGCCTTCAATTACTTTGCATAGTTTTTTGGTAAGATTAGTAGAAAAAAATTTAAATTCAGTAAAGGAAGAAAAGATACTAAACACATTAATTTTCACAGAAGAATACACTTTGACAGAGGCAAGGTAAGCAAAATAAGATTTGAGACTGGGTGTGGGGTCTTTAAAATGATAATGGAAAAATGCATACTGTGAAAAACTACTCATGGATTTCAGAACTTTTACACAGTAATAAACTCGTACTAGCTTTTTATAACATGTTTCAACAGTATCTAGTTTGAAGCACAAAGAAGAAAAAGGCATCAATTTGAAAAGAGACCCTAGCAAAGTTGCATGTATTTTACTCAAACTGAAGCAAGAACCATATCAAATTTATTGTGAAGCTTAAGTAGAAAAATGATAAATCATTGATGCTTTATGAAAAGTTTCAGAGGACAATAACTAGAGAAATTAACAGTGTACAATGGTTAACTTATTTTAAGAAGGGACAAGACAATGATGAAGCCCACAGCCCTAGACTATCCACATCACTTGCTAGAAATTATCTTGTTCATGCCCTGATTGAAGAAGACCAATAATTAACAGCAGAAACAATAAGCAACACCACAGTCATCTCAACTGGTTAAGCTTACACAATTCTGACTGAAAAATTAAAGTTGGGCCAAGTTTCTATTTAATAGATCCCCAAACTGGTGTGCTGGGGCAGCTGTAGACAAAAGCATAACATTCAATAAAAATTTTAAAGACATGGGATCAAGATCCTGAAGCCTTTCTTAAGGAAATTATAACAAGAGATAAAGCATAGGTATACCAATATTATCCTGAAGACAAAGCACAAATAAATTAATGGCTATCAGGAATAGAAGTGGTCAAAGTCAAGGTGGATGTATCAAGGACAAAGTCATGGCAACAGTATTTTGGATGCTTGTGGCTTTGTGCTGATTCTCTGGAAGTTCAAAAACTATACAATCTACTTATTACGAGTGTTTGAGAAAGTTAGTCAATGCTTTAACAGAAAAACATCCAGCAAATTTCATCAGAGAGTCCCTCTTCATCACGACAATGCTTCTGCTCATTATTCTTATTTACAAGGGCAATTTTGTTTTAATGGAAAATCATTAGGCATCCCACTTAGGGTTCTGATTTGGCTTCTTCTGACTCCCCCCTCCCCGATTCGAAAAACAACTATAAAGGACATGTATTTTCTTAAATTAATAATGTAAAAATGACTACATTGACATGGTTAAATTTTTCAGACCATCAATTATTTAGAGATGCACTAAATGGCTACTGTCATTGCTTACGAAAGTGTCTTAGCCTTGATGGAGCTCATAGTGAAAAATAAAGTTCATATTTACATTTTTAAGTTTCATTTCTTTATGACTTTTTGAAGTTCCCTCATGTATGAAACCTTTTCCTATAATACATACAAATAAATGTATTATGTTGTACAGCAGCATTCATTCAACAAATATTTTGAGTATCCATCACATGTGTTAAACTGTAGAAGAAATTTGGTCTGTATCTGTGAACAAAGCATAAAAACATCCCTGTCTTCATGAAACTTATATTCTTGTAATGGAAAATATGCAACAAATGATAATCAAATTGATATAATAAATTACATATTATGCTGAAATGCTAAGCATTTGGGGGAAAATGAAGCAAAGAAAGTGACCTTACAAATGATAGAGGCTGGGCTCAGTGGCTCATGCCTATAATCTCAGCACTTTGGGAGGCCAAGGAAGGTGAATCACCAGGTCAGAAGATCAAGACCATCCGGGCCAATATAGTGAAACCCCACCTCTAGTAAAAATACAAAAAAATTAGCCTAGTGTGTTAGTGCAAGACTGTAGTTCCAGCTACTCTGGAGGCGGAGGCAGGAGAATTGGTTGAACCTGGTAGGCGGAGGCTGCAGTGAGCTGAGATCGCATCACTACACTCCAGCCCAGTGACAGAGTGAGACTCTGTCTCAATAAAAAATAATAATAATAATAATAGAGAGATAAAAGTTGCAATTATAAAGAACATTGGGTGATTTAGTGATATTTTAACCATAAGAAGGTATTTTATGAAGAGATTAAAAAATATTTTAGTCACATTGTTCTCCTGGTAAGGAGCATTTAAGGAAAGGAAAAAACATATGCAGAGCCCCATGACACAGCTAATTTGACATGTTCACGAATCAGTAAGATATAGGATATAGGGAGGATATAGGGAAGTGAGGAAGGAACAGAGGAGTAGATGAGAAGGATAAAAATATTAATATTTTACAAAGATATTTTATATTTGATAATTTTTTTGTATATTTCCTAAATAATCATGTAGAGACTATGGACTCTAGATTTTATAATTCAAATCTAAGAGAATAAATTAATAAATTAATGAAAATTAATTTCACAATAATAATAATGAAAGGTGCAGTGTGTCTTGTTCAGTTGATAAATTCAGAACCAAAAGATAATGGAAAAATTCAGGTATTCTTATTCATATTTAAGCAAGAGAACTTCATCTTATAGTCTTCGATGACAAAATAAAATGTTATCATTTTATCTTGTACCTTTAGGTACAAAATAGAGTAGCTTTAGGCATTTTTAAAAGGAGTTTATTCTATCCAGGAGACTAATAGTCCACAACTCATAATTGGTAGCAGAATGTAGGATGTTGCTTTTTTTTCTTAATCCAAATCTTTAATATCTCATGGTATTTCTAAAATAAGAGCAATTTGATTCTTTGGTGTTGTGAAAGTGAAAGCCCTATAACCTTTTATGGAACAAGTGGTGCGTCACATTTGATCTGTTGACTATAAAAGCATGAAACTTCAATATGAACATCAGACAGAACCCTCACCATTTCTTCTTTTGTTCCATGTGGCCATAGCTTTCAGCTCTTAAAAGCACTTCTTTTACATCAGTTTTTGAAGTCGGTACCTTTACTGAAAAGGTTTTCTTAATGTTCATGAATTTTGCAACTACTATAAATCAGGTGGCAGCTTAACAGTAAAGAACTTTAAAAATATTACTTTGCTTCATTTTTCATAAAATTTAAGTACACAGAATAAAATAAAAACACCATTATAGCGAAGGCACCAGAAAAAGACTATATCAATACTTGAATATTTATGATATAGTCAGTCATCTGTAAAATAGATAACATGTATGTATACATATATATTTATATTCAGCAGCTAGTTTGCACTACCTCTCTACTCTTCCACCCACCTCTCCCTCTTTCAAGTTGTTTCACATTTCGCAGCTCTATTGCTTGGTGCATAAACATTTAGGATAGCTATGTTTTTTGAAGGATTCTCCCATTCATATTAACATAATATCCCTCAATACCTCTGATAATTTGATTTGCTATGAAGACTACTTTTTGATATGACTATGAATATATTCACTGTTGTTCTAAAAACTTATTTGCATGAAATGTGTTTTATCATTTTACTTTCACTTTCCTATATTTCTATATTAGAAGTGGTTTGCTCAAGGGCATATAGTTGGCTTATGTGTTTAAATTTACCCTGCCAATCACTTTTAATTGGTGTATTTAGAACATTTACAAGTAGTTATTAACACATTAGGGCTTACTTTTGCCTTTTTCTTTGTGTTGCTGTTTCCTCCATTGTTTTTGCCGGATTTCATTTACATATCTCATTCTGGGTTATTTGGACATTTGTTAAATTTTGATTTTGATTTATTTGTAATGTTTATGAGAGTATGTATTTATGTCTATAGGCTTTATTTTTAGTCGTATTTATGTAACTTATTACAATCTTCTGCTATTCATTTTACTGGTTCAAGTAAAATACAGAACTCTTACTTCTCTCTATGTCACTTCACCTTCTTTCACTTATAATAGAGTTCTGTTAAATATTTTCTTCTATATTCTAGAGTTACTGTAGAAAATTCTGTGGGAGTTTTGAGTGTAGATCTTTTTCTTTTCTAGACATGTTACTGTTTTCTCTTTAATGCACTGAATTCTTATGATTACGAGTCTTTTCTGAGGTATAACTTTTATACATATAATGTATAAAATGTATAGATATAATGGTATATGTATAATAGTTCCATATATAATATATACATATATATAGTAATATATGTGTGTGTGTGTTTGTGTATGTGTGTGTGTAGACATATGTAATAGAGCACCAGTGGCCTCATCAATTCAGCAACTATACAACACTTCTAAAAAATAATGTCAATAATGTCTAACCCTGTTTTCATTATTCTCTCATTTTAGGACTCTGAAATCTAGGTTAGTTATTTACTGCTTTGACGAATGAAATACAATGAAAGTGGCATTTTGCCATCTGGCCTTCCATTGGCAGTTTCCATTTCCTAACTTTCTAGTCACACTCAACTCATAGGAAATCTATGTTAGCCCATTACCACACTGCTATAGGGAACTACTTGAGACTGGGTAACTTATGAAGAAAAGAGGTTTAATTGACTCACACTTCTACAGGCTATAGAAGAAGGCTGGGGGACCTCAGGAAACTTACAGCCATGGAGGAAGGTGTAGGAGAAGCAAGCACATCTTACCATTGAATAGCAGGAGAGAGAGTGAAGGGGGAAGTGCTACTGCTTGTAAACAAGCAGATCTCTTGAGAACTCCATCATGAGAAAAACAAGGGGAAATCCTCCCTGATGATTCAGTCATCATCCACCATTCCCCTCCTTCAACTCGAGGGAATTGCAATTCACCACAAGATTGGGGTAGAGGCACATAACCAAACCATGTCAGAATCCAACCACCCAGTGCACAACCCAGCTTTCCTAAAGTCATCAAGCTTTGAAGAAGAGTAATCTGTAGTAAAAAGTGCAGCAAAATTGAAGATTCTCAGATGCAATTATAAGATTAACTTCCTCAGATTAAATATTCATTTAACTCTTTTTCATCATATGTTAAGTAATTAGAGCAAATGGGATATTAAAATTTTATATTATAATTTGTGTTAATGTTGCTATATTAGAATAATATCTAGATAATGAATGAAGAATACAGGTTATGGCTCTAAAGCCTTTATTTTGCAATAATGAATTTAAAATAAACAGCAAAATTCTTTCTCATAAAAGCATTCATTATTTTGTGTGGAAAATTTTTCTTTCATTAGTATTGTAAATAACTTTTTAAAAAATGTATCTATGATTTGGGTTTACTCATGCCGTTTAATATTTTAAATTAATATATTTCTAGATAAATTTAAGTTTAGGATTTTTTTGATACTGATTACTTTTTAAATATTTCCTAATTTTTCAAAAGTGTGTACAGAAATAGTAGTCACCTTATATTTTACTTCTCAATACTTTATTACTGGATTATTATTGTTTAAAATTGTATGCCTTGTAACTTTTTTTATTAAATGTACTTAGGATTTTCTTATTTGTGTTAAAAACATATAATTTCTCTGCCGTATACAAAGGTTTGTGTGTGTATACATAGATTTAATACTGCTGATAATTGTACTCAAATCCATTACATCATTGCTAATTTACATATTTTGTCTTAGTGAAATTACTTATATGGTCACATGTGAAAGAGACACATCAAATATTTTAACTCTGTTTTATGCTTTTAAAGATCTTATTTTATGAGTATTCACTTCAGCTAATTCAATACAGTATTTTTTGGTATGTTAAGCATATATTGTTATAAATTAAGATGAATTATTCTGTTTATAATTACATAATACATCATGGCTTTGGTGATGAATAAGCTTTGGTCTATATGAATGCCCTTATATTCATCCATTTTAACTATTTTATTATATAATATATGATACATGAAAGAGTTTATGAAACACATATGCGAAACTAAAAGCACAATAATTTAAAAAAATAACCCTCAGGAATCAACTACCTAACCCATCAAGCAGAAGACTTTATGAATTTTTGTTTCTTTTTACTGTATCCTAAGGTTTTCCTCTATCACATGTGAACCAATAACATATATATATATATATATGTATATATATATATATAGCGATTTCACAATGGCAATGTGGTAATCATAAAAGCAAATCCTTCTTCAGAGATGATCAGTGTGCTATTTACAGTATTACAGTATTGCAGTTATTTATGATCCTTCAAAGTAAACTAAAACTACAGTATAAATAAATAAATGAATTTAAAACTACAGGGTAAAATACATATATATATGCAGAAACTTTTTAGACCTAAAAATGTTGAGTCACAAATGTATAGTTCCTAAAATGCATAATATATATGCATATGCCTATATGCATATGCAAGCATTTATTTGTGTACATATTTAGGTGTTTATGTATGCTTGTTTATAATTTTGCTGACAATAAAAGTCATAGTACAAATAGTCTTACAGAATTCTTTTTCATTAATATATTTTATTTCTTAGATGTGTTCTCCAACTGTATTTTCTCTGATCTGTGGTATTGCATTGACTAATATACTACATTACATACAGCCATTCAGTCCTCTGAACCATTTTTTCTCTCCAACTTAACTACAGTTGCATTCTTATGGAAACATTGGTGGTGAAGTGCAAGAGTTTCCAAAGATATATAACTCTTAACGGTGGAACTACTGCTTTTTGGAGTTTATGGATATTTAACTTTATATGGCTGTCATGTTATTAATGTATTTGTATCAATTTAAACACATAGTAAGAGCAATAAAATTATCTACTGATAAAAATTCTTACTAATGCTTGATATTAGAAAGCTTCTTAATCGTTGTCAATTTGATATGAAACATCTCATTTTGGTCTTAATTTGCATTTTCAGGATTCCTAATTATATTTATGTAAGTCATTCCTAATTGCTCTTCTATGAAAACCTATTGCCCATAATTTGAAGTTATCAATAGTTTTCTTAGGAATAATTAACCCTTATTATATATTATTTTTATATTTTGTTTTTAGAATTCAAATAATTTTATCAGATTATAAATTCTTACATTCTCTGTGCGGTTTTTATTCTAATTCTCACACTTTATTTATTTATGTATTTATTTTTATTTTTATTTATTTATTTATTTTGAGACAGAGTTTCGCTCCTGTTACCCAGGCTGGAATGCAATGGCGCAAATTCCGGCTCACCACAACCTCCGCCTCCTGGGTCCAGGCAATTCTCCTGCCTCAGTCTCCCGAGCAGCTGGGACTACAGGCACACGTCACCATGCCCAGCTAAGTTTTTGTACCTTTAGTAGAGACAGGGTTTCACCATGTTGATCAGAATGGTCTCGATCCCCCGACCTCGTGATCCACCCGCCTAGGCCTCCCAAAGCTCTGGGACCACAGGCGTAAGCCACCACGCCTGGCTAATTCTTACACTTTATTATGGTGAAGTTTCATACACACCAAGTTAGAGAGAGGGTTACTAAAACTCATATGCGTATGCCTTATTTGTAATGTTCTCAACGTTTTGCCAATGCTGTTTAATTTTACATGGTAGTTTTAAATTAATTTATTTATTTACAATGTAGTTTTAGTTTACTTTGAAGGATCATAAATAACTGCAATACTGTAAATAGAACACTAATCATCTCTGAAGAAGGATTTGCTTTTATGATTACCACATTGCCATTGTGAAACCACAGCAAATTAAAAATGTTTTCTTGGTGTCACCTACTAGCCACTAATTATGCTCTTTTGCTTCTAGTATATGTGTGTGTGTGTGTGTATGCAGTTGGTTCCTGCAAAACTTTACCCAGTTATCACCTGGCAAATTATAATACTTATTTCATAGTAGATATTAATTACACTGGGAATAAATCCCTTGGCTCCAAAATTATGGTAGGTGCCCTTTCTATATAGTATGATGGCAACACCCACTTCTTCCATCGCACATAGATTCCCAGCCACTGTATCTCTGGAAGTATACCGTAAGAGGTTTATTTATAAATGTACTGCTTGTTCTTAGTAGGAGAAATTGCATACAGTCATTACTCTATATGAAAGAACAAAATACATAAAAATAATTAATATTTTTGGAAAATTTTTAAACATAGATACTATTTTTTCATATTTCCATGGTGCCAAACATGGTTCTAAGCTCTTTACATATCAGAAAAAATAAACAAACTTTTCAGTTCTTCCCTTTCTGTGACATAGGAAAATATTTTAACATCTTTAATCTTAAATAATTGTTCACCAAATTTAAGCATGTTTCTTCTGGAACATACAATTAATATTTATGTTCCCATGCAAATATTTTGTTGGCCAAAATATCAACTATAATAAGCACTTATAACTGCAACAGTTATAAATGGAATGTATTTTAGTTTGGCTCAGTATTCAGATTTAACATTTGCAATTATTGTGAACATGGTAGCTTTCTTAAGAACGGGACGCTATGCAACCATCTACCCTTTACTTACCTTCAGGTGCACAGTATATCCAAATGCTCTCAGGAAACCTCACAAGGTTTACTTTGCTCTGCCCTGGGAAATAACTTTCATTTGTGTATATATTTATATTCTTCCATCTATATTCACTTATGTAGGTAGACAGTATGTCATTCTTTCCTCTAAATATTTTATTTACACAAAATTTCATGGTGATCTAGGCAACAGAAATAAAAAAGTGTTTTTCACAATGCAAACAGAAGACTCATAATGTAAAGTACTAAACTTTAAAAAGAAGATAATTTCTGTGTGTGTGTGTGTGTGTGTGTTTGTGTATTTAAGCAACTCACATAAATGATTGTATTCACCTCTGAATTAAACTGGCCCTAGAAATTAAACTCACCTAGAAATCAGTTGAAGCCTTTTTTGGTTTTTGGGGGATTTTTTTAGGGTTTATGATTCTTGGAGTAAAAATAGGTAAATACAAACAATTACCAAAAAAAAAAAAAGTATTTGTTAGACTCCAATCTATTTCTTTGAAAATTCAGCCTTACCTAAATTCCACACTGATAACACTAAGAATATCCAAAGAACATTCCCACATTTTGTTTGGTTTGGTGGGCCCTTGTAGAAGACTAAATGTGTTCTGAGGACTGATAACTGGGACACTGTTTTCACCAATCCTTTGCATTCTCTACTATTCCAAATGATTAATAATTTTCCTGTGGATTACACTGGTGTTGCAAGAGTTATTGTTACATATATTAACCATTTGTATTATCACACAGTAGTGTGCTGCATATTTTTATTTTATTCATTTTAGAAAGACCTCCTTGCTCTGAAAATATTTAAGCTCAAGTATATAAAACTACTAGAGGCATTCTGGCGGCACGGGGAATCAGAAAGAGGGGATTTGGAAAGACTGAAGTTGACAGACACCATGTATTTCACTTAGAGAATGAAGAGGATAAATCTACTGTAGGTCGTATCTTATTAACAACTTAGGAACCTGTTGAATTTGGTTTTGAATTGCTATATGCAAAAAAAAAATAGAAATTTTGTTTTGAATTTCTATATGCAAAAAAAATGTATTTAAAAATTGAACAAATATTAGAGACATAGGATGGCTTAGAAATGCTCCCCCTCAACACATGGGGATACAGTTCAAGATGAGATTTGGGTGGAGACACAGAGCCAAACCATATTACAGCCCTTCCAAACTAAAGCATATACATGGTTTCAAAACCCCATGATGTATTTGGATAAGTAGTCATGTGCCAGGTCATATCTTATTAAAAACTTAGTGTCATAGGCCTTAATTTTTGACCATATTGTAATCACTCTAGATATTAGTAACAACAACAAAATAATATAAAAGACCCTATGGACATAAAAATCTAATGATCTCATACAAAAATAATACAAATAAAATTCCTTAGAACTCAGTATGTAAATATCACTTCTTGAAACTTGTGAAAGGCAGATAAAGCAGTATGTATAAATTTGCATTATACAATATATGTTAATTAGAACAGATGGGATAAAAAAAGTCATCATTACTAAGATGCCAAATTCCCAGATTAATCTGTCAAATTTTATGATATTTGGTGCAATATCATTATGTCATATCTCATTAAATGTCAATGACTTTCAACAAGATAAGAAGTTCTTGTTGATACATTGATCATCTCCCAATAAGCAGCCTTAGTACTCCAGCTTTTCTTAGTGACTCACTGGCTATTTATTTTGGGCTAGGGATTACTGTGATGAAGCTATATGGCCCTGGTAAGAAACAGATAATTATTTGAAAAACACTATAGCATTTTATCCTGTTTAGCATTTTTTCAAATTGCACACTTTTATATAATATTGAAACATGTTATAGCTTCTCTAAGTTAATGTAATACACTAAAAGTCATTAAAGTATCCTAATTTGGAAAACCAGACTAGTTGTAATTAGCCAAAAATTCTAAGATTTATGTCCTCTGAAGTAATGTTCCACAACTGTTTCATAATCGATCTGTGATTTTTTTGTGTGTGATGGCATAGGTAGCATAGATGATCTTTGTCCAAAAAATTAACAAAGAAACAGCTTTCAAAACATTTGTAATTATTTATCATTGTCTATGCATATTTTCATTTTTTGCTGCTATAACGGAATACCTGAGACTAGGTAAGTTGTAAAGCACAGAAATGTATTCCTCACCATTCTAGAGATCAGGAAGTCCAAGATGAAAACCTGGTAAAGCTTTCAAGGGCATTCTTGTTGCATAATCCCATGGCAGAAAACAAAAGGGTGAAGAATGCCAGGTGCAGTGAGTAATCCCAGCACTTTGGGAGGGTGAGGCAGGCGGCTCAAAGGGTCAAGAGATAGATACTATCCTGGCCAACATGGTGAAACCCCATCTCTACTAAAAACACAAAAATTAGCTGGGCGTGCTGACACATGTCTGTAATCCCAGCTACTATGGAGGCTAAGGCAGGAGAATCACTTTAACCTGGGAGGTTGCAGTGAACTGAGATCAAGCCACTGCACTCCAGCCTGAGTAACAGAGCGAGGCTGCATCTCAAAAATAAATAAATACATAAATAAAAACAAAAAAATAAAAAGGAGAAAAGAAAGGTAAGGTAAAGAGAGAAAACAAGGCGGGGGGGGGTAAATCTTGCATTATTTTTCTAAACAATGGACTCCTGCAATAACAAACTCACTCTTATTATAAGACCATTAATCCACTTATGAGGACAGAACTGTCATGGCCTAGTCACTTATATGTTCTACGTCCCAGCACTTCCACATTGGGAATTAAGTTTCAAACACATAAACTTTGGAGGAGCCTATATTTGACTTTGAAATAAATCACTGATAAAACTGTGAAAACATTGCTTTGATTGTGTTTTAGATGTCTAAAAATATTATTAATAGCTCCTAGTGCTAATAGGCATTTTTTCAAATCTCTTTACCTTCTCAATTTCCATTAAGAGAAAAATAATATTTTATAAATATGACTTCTGTTTTTATGTTCTACAATTCTCTAAAACATCCTTATTTATCATATTAAATGAACTATCTCTACTATTCATATTAAATGAACTATTTTTCTATAGTTAAATAGCTCCATGGATATCTTATTTTTTTCCCTGTAGTTATACAGCTCTATGGATAGTTTCTTACCTCAAACATAAATATAGCAATAAAATACACAGATACTATGTATTCTATGTGCCAATATATAATAAACTCTTTCTCCAATGTTTACTGTTTCTTAGGACATAATAAATATTAGGCAACAATTTGCTAGATGAATGAATAAGTAACTGAATTAATGAATAATATGACCATTCTTAATTCATCTGAGATTTTCCACTTCCTACATAATTTGAAGCATACTGTAATTGGAAGGCCTCAAGATAAGAATATTTCTAAGAATTTAATAACAACAGCATTCTCTCTTTTTAATTTTTTTCTTAACATGGACATTTATTTTAGGAAAAAAAAAAAAAAAGGAAACCACATTTCTACAAGTTTAGATGCTTCCCTAAGTTGTATGCTTAAATTTGATCCCTAATGTTGAAAGCAGAGCTTAATGGGAGGTGTTGGGGTCATGGGGACAGATCACTTATGAATATCTTGGTGCCATTCTAGAACAGAGTACTTCTCCCTCTATTAGTTCTCCTGAGAGCTGGTTGTTAAAAAGAGCCTGGCACCTCCCTTCTCCCTCTCTTGCTTCTTCTCTTACCATGTGATCTCTGCACACTCTAGCTCCCCTTCACCTTTTGCCATGAGTGGAAGCAGCCTGTGGCTCTTGCCAGATACACACCCAATCTTGAATTGTTTAAGACACCAAAATCACAAGCCAAGTAAACATTTTTTCTTTATAAATTACTCAGCTTAAGGTAGCTCTCTATAGCAACACTGAATGAACTAAGACACACACATTTTTACTTGTTTTGTCTTGGCATATGTGAAAAACTAAGGCTTATTGTCTCAAAATAGATGGAACAACAAAAACAACAAGAATGCCCAATGCAATATAATATATTTATCATCAAAATGGCTAGCTGAGCTTATGCTTTAGAATAATGTAGTATTTTTTTTAAAAAAAAGTTAAATCTCCATTTTTGGGCAAGTTAACAAAATGAAAATATCAAATGAATACAGGCCATCATCATAGAAAGGAAATAAATATTTTTATTGGAAATAAAAAGAAAGTGACTTATTATTTTACATTCTAAGTATTAAAAATAAATATTTGTAGGACACTATCGAAATTTAATGAGGGTTCTATTTGAAACCAATGTCTTCTCCATTGCATACTAAACAACTTACAGTGAGAAAAGAGAAAATTAGTAAAGAACTGATTTCTTTTTGGAATATTCTCATAGGAATTACGTAGCACATTGGAGACTGTGATTAATATGTTTTATTTCTAAGAGCCAAGAACTGTGAATAAAATGATAACATTTGGACTACACAGATTTTTTCAGATACACCCCCTCAAACACCACAGTAGTATCTCTGAGATCTTATAACTTGGGCCAGACAATACTATTATTGTAAAGGAACCAGTATCAAAAGAGCAAAACAAAGCATTGGCATATATTATACAGACACTTGAAAATAAATATTTCACTATCTCATTTGTAAAGTTCAAAGTAGCTTAGAAAATTTTAAAATTAGCCCCACTTGTTAGCTTGTTCATTTAAAGTTTATATAAATATTTCTTACTTTTAAATTAATTTATTCATGCTTTAGTTACTACAAGTGGTCCTTCTCATCTGTGTTTCTAAATTATAATATATTCACATAGCAAAATCATGAAGCATAAGTTAAAGAGATATTTAATGCAACAGTGTATACCCACTATTATTTACTGCATTATACAATTAAGAATCTAGAACTCTATTTTTAGTCATGTGCCAAAGTAAAGCTTCGGTACTGGTCAATATAGTTGGTATTGCTAATTTCAGAAAGAGAGAATGGGGGAACACAGAGGAGATGGAGGAAAGAGAGAGGGAGGGAGAGAACTAAGAAGAGAGAGACAGAAAGAGAAAGAGACAGAAATTCAGTAATGCTTCTACTATTAAAAGATATGTTCCTTAAAATTGAATTATTAATTTTCAGCATACAGAAAAATAACTAAACCCTAAATAAAATGGGGTTGACAATAAGGACATGAAAGAAACTACTTGGAAATATGACATATATTAAAGTCTATTTTGAGCTAGAAAGTCTCTGGGAAGCTTTTCTCTTTCTCCTCATCTCTTTCTTTCTCTCTGTAGACTCTTACTTCTCCATTTCTATGTGCCAGTATTTAATCTCTCTCAAACGACTGGTTTCTCTGGTCACTTGATGGCTTAAACAAAGTTCGTTATGATCATGCCATTATGGTAACCTCAGTGTATGAAACTTTGTTATCTTTTATGTCCAGGAGATCTGTTTTTTATCTCCCACATATGAGTGGAAGTGTGTCATATTTGTCTTTCTGTGCTGGCTTAATTCGCTAAACATAATGTCCTCTAGTCTCATTCAAGCTATTGCAAATGAGAGGATTTTATTATTTTATATGGCAGAATATTTCATTGCATATATATATATATATATATATATGCCACATTCTGTCTAAAATGAAGAAATAATAAATATTTGAGGTTATGGATATTCTTATTAGCCAGATTTGATTATTACACATTGTGTGCTTGTATAAAAAAATGAATCTTAGGCTATTATCTGTGAATGTCACATGGACCCAGTGCGTTTATTTGCCATTGCTTATTTATTGGTATAGATCCTAACCTTGTGACATCACTCCTGTATGGCAAAGTGAGCAGTGAAGATGTTCAATATAAAATTTCTCCATGGGAAATATTTATTTTCGTATTCTACTTTAGTTACATTCCTTTTTGGAATAAGTACACTCTTCAGAGCAAAACAGAAGCCATGCTAGAACATTTTTTCCTTTCCCTTAAAAAAATTACAGTCAATTTACTCTGAGAGACTATGTTAGGGTCTCTAAGTGGACTTGATGATGAAGGACTGCTAGTAATGCCTGTCTTTATACTTTGTGGATCAGGTAATGTCATACTGACCAAGAGAAACAAATATTCTGGCTCCATGGGTTCCATGAAATTTACATTAGTGCCAAGGACGGTTTCTCAAAAAGATCTAAAAAACAATAGAGATTCTCTCAAAAATCTCGTATATAGGCCGGGCGCAGTGGCTCACACCTGTAATCCCAGCACTCTGGAAGGCTGAGGCGGGAGGATCACTAGGTCAGAATATTGAGATCATCCTTGTCAGCATGGTGAAATCCTGTCTCTGCTAAGAAATAATTAGCTGGGTGTTATGGAGCGTGCCTCTACTTCTAGCTACTCAGGACACTGAGGTAAGAGAATCACTTGGACCTGGGAGGTGGAGGTTTCAGTGAGGCGAGATTGTACCACTGCACTCCAGCCTGGTGACAGAGCAAGTCTCTGTGCCAGAAAAACAACAAAAAAGAAACAATCGAAATATTATATACAATGTCTATAGTCACTAATAAAATTCAAAGTATTTCTAATCCATTGAATCACTTGCCCATCTACAAAGTCCCATATGAAAGAATGAAATGGCCAAATTAAAAGCACAGGAACTTGCCCTAGATTTTAAGAATGTGGATTTTAAAAAAATCACTTTCTTAACTCACAATACATAAGTCCCTTAACCCCATAGGTAAGTCTTATTTTCCAGATATAATTGAAATTTCAATGTTGAAAAACAAAGTAGTGTGATATATGCAAACTATAGAAGAATAACTATCAAATTCATTCAAGATGAAATTTAGAGCAGAATATTATATCATAAATAAAAGTAAAGCATAGTACATAGGGTGGTGGTCCTTGGTTCTTGATGAGTTGAGAGATATTATTAACACTATTCAATCGTGATTGATTTTTTAGTAGATCAATGACTAGTTTGAAGTATTTGAAGACTTACTTTTTCTTTATAGGCAGCAAGGAAAAAAATCAAGTGAAAATATTCTCACTTAAATTTTTTCAAGTGCATCAAGTTAAAACTAATTTTGCACATACAGAAATGGAATTTGCAAAGATGGTTTACAAATAGTGGTGGTAAAAATATATGTGTAGTCAAAAAGTACATAGTTGGAAAAATTTATAGTATTTGAAAATCCAAGATATATAAACTCTGTTGTCATTCTTCATATATTTGAAGAAAATGTTTGAATATATCATGGGAACTTCATTCATTCTTGTAGATGTGACCATTGCCAATTTTATAAATATTTTATAAAAAATTGGAGAATCCTAACCTACCTGCATAAGGATTAGATAATTTAGCAGTGGTAACATTTTATACTAATTATTTGGGCAGATTGGCAAGAATAAAATTATTCTAAAGAAGAATCACCCCAATCTCTACATTGGAAGGCTTTGAAATTAGCTTTTAGTGTAAACATTTGTAGATAATTACAAATGATTTAATTCAAACACTGCAAAGCAAAATCATGCTTACATGAAAATTGTTGACTGCTATAATGCCATTTCAACAACTAAACAATAAATCATTTAACAAAATGCCAATCTGCTGTATATTATGTCTGTGCTTTCATAAGTTATAAAAAAAAGGTGTTTTTTTCATTCTCATGCAAATTTGCAGTAAGGTATATTTTCTCTGAGTTCAAACTACAGTTTCAGAACTGGTATTTGAAAATTGATGCAGCTATAAAAGAAAGTTTAATATTTCAAAATGGGTGTAATTATACAGTTGCCAAGCTCCTACCTAACCTAACTGGAAGTGACTAATCTGCAATGTAATGATATAATGATATGCTAAATGGCAAATATCAAGAGACGAATCTAGTAGAATATCTTCTAAATGTTTTATATGCTCAATTAAAATAATATGCTTATAAAATGATATTAATATTTGGCAGTATCTCTGTGTTAAAAACAATATCAAAGATAAAATACATAAAACTTAATTATAGGTGAGTATTAACAGATGAGCATCTGCAATGAATTTTGATGATAGATAAAATAAACTTTGAATCTCAATTAAGCCAAAGACCATTTCCCAGTAACGAATTCAATGGTTTTCATTGGTAGACCCATATCATAAAATAAGCCTACTTAATTATTATATTTTTATTTTTGTCAATAAGAAATCTGGAAATATGTTTTCTTGTTTGCTGTATAAGCAGATATATGATATCCTCAATTTTGCCTTTTGGCCAACAAAACTTAAAACTTTTACTATCTGACACTTTAGCAAAAATGTTTGCACCCTGCTTTGTCATTGACTGTTATACATTATCAATTCAAGTATTCCTGAGTAGAAAAGTTATACCTATCTTCTACTTAGTATATACAGGCAACTGAGGCACGCCCCGTAGCATACTTATCACATTTGCTGGTGACTCATACACTATCATTTTCACATTGCTCTTTCCTCTTCTCTTTAAACATTCTTGTCATTCATCCTTGCCTTTGCCCTAGATAATCTTTCTGTCTGAATCTCTTGTCTTCCAATGTCTGGCTATTTCTCAACATTTAAATTTTAGAAATAATATTAGCTCTTTAGAAAGACCTTCTTTAAGCACTATATCCAATGCTGCCCATCCCACCAAAACCTATAAGTAATATCTCTATACTCAAATTTTCTTCAAAATATGTAAGACTATATCAATAAATGTATTTATTTATTTGTATATTTAAGTTAGTCTCTCAGATTTCCCTATGATAGTATTTTGTAAGAGCACAATGATTTTTCTTCCAACTACTAAATGACTTAAGTAGATTATACTTTGTGACCATAGGGACTATTACATAATCTTAGCACAGAAGTTAATACATATTTAATAATGCAAAATGAATGATTAATTAGATTCTACTTGTTGCTAAGAATTGCTAGTCAGAAATGAAGGACTAATACTTCTGCACTCATAAATTAATAAAAAGTCACTTTGAATTGATTCATAGTTTTCGTTTATCATGTACTCCTCTAATTTTCCTTTGCATTTTGGTTTTGATTCTGATTTAGTTTTTTTTTAATCAATCCTACTCAAAACATAATATATGTAATAGGAAGATAGAAGATTCTCACAGGTTCTGAGGAAACCTTGTACAAAAATAGGTTTTTGATTTAAATTGCCTATTACCATAGAGTCAAAATACGCTTTTGTAAATCTATAACCTGACAGATGTGATTCTACTCTATTTGAACTTAACTAGTCATTCCACTATAAGTAACATTATAACTGAAATTTTGCTTTTAATTTAGCTACTTCAGACTTGTTCTTATTGACCTTAACCCTGGTTTTAAACAACTATTTAACTAACCTGCCAAAACCATGACAAATGCCCCCAGGGAATATTGTGATTGAATGTGAAATCTCTGCTATAAGAATCCTCCTAGGCAATGTTAAGAAAGGCACCAGAAAACTCTGACCCTTAAATTCAAGACTAGTTGGTTGCACATTAATCCAGAAGTCCTAAAATAAAGAAGCAATATGTCACCTTTATACATACAAACACATACACAGGATATGCCAATAAATGGAGCATTTAGTATTGTGCATCAGATGCAAAATAACTAGAGAAAAAATCAAACCACATACTGTTTTTTAAAATAAAATATTTTATAATATGTAGAATTATATTTTCAAAGATGCCTGGGCATATTTCAACTCAATTTTAAAAAATTATTTTCATAAATTATATACCTTTTAAAATGTGATTTCCTCACTGATTTTTAAAGTACAACATATTTGTACAAATACCTTTTTGTATGCTTTTTCTTCTTGGTTTTGCAAATATATACATCAGCTTTATTGAGATAGAATTAAAAAATAAAATGTACATATTTAAGACTGAGAATGTGATGGTTTGTATAGGTATGAACTGTGAAGTGATTATCACAAGATGAGTAGCATAGATTGATTGATAGATAGATAGATAGATAGATAGATAGATAGATACATATATACATACATACATACATAGATATAGATCTTAGAATATTTTTAAATGAAATTTTGGAATTTTCAAAAGTGGATTTAGAGTATTAACTGGTGTTAGGCATTTCTGTTTTATTATTTGTAAAATATTGGTCCCTTCCCCAAAATTAAATCAGCAGAAAGAAAACATGTAAAATTAAAATTAATTTGTGTTACATAGAATTTTTACATAATTGTATTTGAAACAAAACTTACACAATGTCTAACTGCATTTTATGTTCATTTTAATGAACATGTTAATGGTAAAATATTAGGATGATGATTAAATGCACACAATCTGTGTCTTTTTTATAATTTGTTACATAAAATAAAATAAGTTGTATCAACATTCGATTCTGATACTAAGTATTAGAGCAGACAGACACTCAGGAAAATGACATATTTCAAGTTATATTTAAAATTAAATTTTATGTATGGCTCTCTTAGCAGTTTTATTTTAGGAGATGCAGAACAGTTTATGAATTTTTGATTATAAAATCTAAATCAGACAGCTTGGGATCAAAACTCGTCAAATACTAATTTACGATTTTAGGTAAATTGCTTAATGTACTATGGCACAGTTTTCTTATAACAATAATATTTATATTTTCTTTAGTGATATTGTGAAGAATAAATGAGTTAATGTATCACACATAATAAGTACTATACGATTGTTAGGATTTTTTTAAAGGTATTATCAGTCTAATTCAGTCACTGACAATCTTTCCCAATTCAAGGTTCTAAGATTCAGACACATTAAAAAGCAATGTAATTATCAAATGATGTCTTCTAACTTGATTTAAAAAATTTGGCTTTATTCTCCTGTGAGAAATAAATGCTGTAAACAAATGACAAACTTAGATGGGTACTGGAATCACTATCAGCTCTGACACTGATGCACAGAGCCACCTTGTGGAATTCTGGGCCATACACGGAGGAAAGATGTCTATATATAAAATAGGTTCAAGCTGAAAAAATGTAGAACCATAGACACAATTTCTCGAAATGAATTATGAAGATAGCCTTAATGAGATGCCTCCAAAATACAAAATAATTCAATATAAAACTAATAATATTATACTCTCTTCAGGATTTTTTCTAAAAACATTTTTTTACTATCTATATGTATATAAAAATCATCATTATTTACATTATATATATATACACACACACAATAATATTTCCAAAACATTTTAAAACAAAGGTTCATACTAATAAAAAAATGTAGGACTACCACAGAAAATTTCTTAAAATCAATTATAAAGATTATTTTGACTATGTCCTTTCCAACAAGGACTATGCTTAGTGAGAAGAAAAATTACTGAGGACAATTATATTTTTCTTCTCTATATACTTGCATATCCCTGCTGTTATTGAAGGCTGGAGTTAATAGGTTGGGGTCATCACTATTGCAATTCAGTTATTAGTTTCGTATCCCATTGAGTTACTAAAAAGTGTGTCATATGGCCAAAAAAATCAACAAAGACTATCTTCAAATGTTGAGAATCCAAAAGTTGTCATCTTGAGATGTCAGTGCTATGAAAAAACAAAATAAAATATTTATAGCATATGGTTCTCAGTCAATTACAAACCACAAGATAATAAAGGCATGCTGGTTTGCTAGGCTGGCAGGATTGATCTGCCTTTAGGGATGATCTGATGCTTCTGTACATAGCAGTCCTGACCAAGAGGACCTTGGTACTTTTTCCCCTCAGCTTCACAAAATTTTATACAGGCTTATTTCTAATCTAGGCCACTGACCTTCCTTTTTGTACAGCATTTGATTTAGAACACTTGAAACCATAAATTCTTTCTCTGTCCCTTTGAGATGTAAATATTTGCACAGCCATACACCAACAACCACCTAATCTTTGACAAACCTGACAAAACCAAGCAATGGGGAAAGGATTTCCTGTTTAATATATGATGTCAAGAAAACTGGCTAGCCATATGCAGAAAGCTGAAACTGGACCTCTTCCTTACACGTTATACAAAAATTAACTCCAAATGGATTAAAGATTTAAACATAAGACCTAACACTATAAAAACCCTAGATGAAAACCTAGGCAATACCATTCAGAACATAGGCATAGACAAGGACCTCATGTCTAAAATGCCAAAAGCATTGGCAACAAAAGCTAAAATAGACAAAAGGATCTAATTAAACTAAAGAGCTTCTCTGCACAGCAAAAGAAACAATCATTAGAGTGAACCAGCAACCAACAGAATGGGGAAAAAAATTTGCAATCTACCCTTCTGACAAAGGGCTAATATTCAGAATCTACAAAGAACTAAAACAAATATACAAGAAAAAAACCAAACCCATCAAAAAGTAGGTGAAGGATATGAACAGACACTTCTCAAGACAAGACATTTATGCAGCCAACAGACATGAAAAAATCCTCATTATCACTGGTCATTAGAGAAATGCAAATAAAACCGCATTGAAATACCATCTCACACCAGTTAGAATGGCAATCATTTAAAAATCTGTAGATAACAGATGCTGGAAAGGATGCAGAGAAATAGGAACACTTTTACACTGTTGTGGGAGTGTAAATTAGTTCAACAATTGTGGAAGACAGTGTAGCGATTGCTCAAGGATCTGGAAATAGAAATTCCATTTGATCCAGCAATCCCATTATTGGGTATATACCCAAAGGATTGTAAATCATTCTGTTATAAAGACACATGCACATGTATGTTCACTGTGGCACTGTTTACAATAGCAAAGACTTGGAACCAACACAAATGCCTATCAATGATAGACTGGATAAAGAAAATGAGGCACATATATACCATGGAATATTATGCAGCCGTAAATAAGGATGAGTTCATGTCCTTTGCAGGGACATGGATGAATCTGAAAACCATCTTTCTCAGCAAACTGACACAAGAACAGAAAACCAAACGCTGTATGTTCTCACTCATAAGTGGGTGTTGAACAATGAGAACACATGGACCCAGGAAGGGGAACATCACACACCAGGGCCCGTTGGGGTATGGAAGGGCTAGGGGAGATACACTGGGAGAAATAACTAATGTAGGTGACAAGGGGGTGGATGCCGCAAACCACCATGGCATGTGTACACTTAAGCAACAATCCTGCAAGATCTGCACATGTACCCCAGAACTTACAGTAAAATGAAAAATAAAAATAAAAAAATAAAGAAAACATAAAAACAAAAGAAAGTCACACTCTCTGATCAATATAGGAGAACTAACATCATAGAATGGACTAAAGGCAAGGCCAGGCACCATGGCTTACACTGGTAATCTTAGCACTTTGGGAGGCTGAGGCAGGCAAAGCACTTGAGGTCAGGAGTTCAAAATCAGTCTGGCCAGTCTGGCAACATCCCATCTCTACTAAAAATATAAAATTTAGCCAGATGCCATAGCTCACGCCTGTAATCCCAGCACTTTGGGAGGCCAAGCTGGGCAGATCATCTGAGGTCAGGAGTTTGAGACCAGCCTAGCCAGCATGGCAAAAACCAATCTCTACTAAAAATATAAAAATTAGCCAGGAGTGGTGGGATGGCACATACCTGTAATCTTAGTTGCTTGGGAGGCTGAGACAGGAGAATTACTTGAACCCAGGAGGCAGAGGTACACTACAAAAATGGCATTCTATTCCTCTATCTCCTTTTGTCGCCTATCTTGACAGAAAATTTAAAACAGTCTAGAGTAACTAGACATTTAGAGCTAGTGATATCAGAATCTATGTTTCAGAAAAAAAGCAATAAACTCTGAAAGTAACTTCTCTGACCAGCAATATCACCAAGGGGTCACGAGTCTAGCAAACATTGACAGACACGCTCTTAGGATAATAACCCTTTAGTTTTAGCCTTGGGATTTTAAATATCTCCACAATATAGTTATGCAAATTGCATAAGGCTTTTGGTAATCAGAAATGAGCCCCATATATAGCCAATATGATACAGTGAAACTATGAAACTCAGGCGTACAATAAAGGTAACTGTTTTTTTTTTTCTTTAAAACATGGGTTCTGTCTCACAATCTTATATGTATGTGCTTTTCTTCCACATCAATTTCAAATTTAACCTATGTTAGTTAAGATGTCTCTCCTTTTTAGAAAATGATTTTGCTTTAATTCTACATGGGGGCAGAATGTGGTAAGGTATATGACTTTTGCAGTGCTCTGGTCACACTAGGCAGCATTCTTCCCTTTATGATGTTTTTCATTTATCCACATTAATCCAGATGGTCCTAGTGATTAGGAACAGTTAAATCTGTCCGTCATTTATTTGTTCAATAAATATTTGTTTATTTATTCAAGAAATCCTTGTTCAAAACCATGTATTGCTTGGGATGGCAAAATAAACAATATTTCCCAAACCTCATAGTGCATACATTTTCACATTGAAAGAGAAAAAATTGACATGTTAAAGTATGTGTCATGTTTTTGTTTATTTTTTTTATTATACTTTAAGTTCTGGGGTATGTGTGCAGGTCACACAGGACTGTTACATAGGTATACACATGCCATGGTGGTTTGCTACATCCATCCCCTTGACACCTACATTATGGATTTCTCCTAATGTTATCCCTCACCAAACCCCCAATCCCTGGTATCTCTCCCCTAGCACCCCCACACCCTGACAGACCCCAGTGTATGATGTTCTCCTTCCTGTGTCCATGTCTTCTCATTGTTCAACACCCACTTTTAAGTGAGAATATGTGGGGCATGGTTTTCTGCTCTTGTGTCAGTTTGCTAAGAATAAACCAGAAAGAAGTTGTATCCCTGAATAGACCAATAACAAAGTCTGAAGTTGAGGCAGCAATTAATAGCCTACCAACCAAAAGAAGTCCAGGACAGGACAGGTTCACAGCCAAATTGTACCAGCGATACAAAGAGGAGCTGGGACCCTTCCTTCTGAAACTATTCCGAACAATAAAATAAAGGGAATCCTCCCTAACTCATTTTATGAGACCAACATCATCTTGATACCAAAACCTGGCAGAGCCACAACTAAAAAAGAAAATTTCAGGACAATATCCATGATGAACGTTGATATGAAAATCTTCAATAAAATGCTGGCCAACAGAATCCACCTCAAGAAGCTTATACATCACAATCGGCTTCATCCCAGGGATTAAAGGTTTGTTCAACATAAGCAAATCTATAAAGGTAATCCATCACACAAACAGAACTAAAGACAAAAACCACATGATTATCTCAATAGTTTCAGAGAAGGCCTTCAGCAAAATTCAACAATACTTTATGCTAAAAACTGTCTTGTTTTTTGTGAGAAGCAAAATACAAGAAAAGAGGATTAGGAGTGCTAAGGGCTTTAATTTTAAATAGGATGGTAAGAAAGTGCCTTCATAAACATGCTACTAACTAAAAAAATGAAATGTGTTGAGGGAATGAGCCATTTTTATGTTGTGAGGAAGAACATTTTAATTCAGCAACACAATAGGTAGAACACAACAGAATAGTCCCAAGATGAAGAATGGTTTCAAAGAACCAGGTCTGTGAATGAATGAGAAATAAGAAATGAGCTTAGATAAATAATGGGGATGAGGTTAGAGTGTATCTTATAGGCGTGGAAAGCCATTGTGGTGATTTTGCATTTCACTGTGGATGAGTTGGAAAATCATCAGAAAGTGTTGAACATAGAAATAAAAAGATGTGACATAATTTCAGAGACACTTTAGCCCCTGAATTGGTAGTAGGTGCTGGAAGTCAAGTGTGATAAAAAGAAAATCAATTAGGAGAAACTCATAATAATCCAGGAAAGACCCAATATGGAGAGAATCATGATGAAAGCAGCAGAGACAGACAGAAGTGGTCAAATTTCTGAATGTTGTAAGAAAGAGCCCACATCTTTTTCTGAGGAATTAGGAATTGAAGTGTAATGTAAGAAGATGTTAAACACTATGGATGAGTCTAAGAGTTCGGCCTAAGTAACAGAATGGAGGTGTCACCGACTGAAAGGAGCAAGAGTATAGGAAGCACACATTTCAGGGGTGAGTAGAAAAATCAGATTGTCATTTTGTATGCCTAGGAGGCATTTGAGAAGTGACATTGAATAGATACTTGTGCCTGAGAGTCTGTAACTCAAAGGAGACTGAAAAGCTGAATTTATAAATTTGAGAGTTCTAAGTGTACAGATTTTATTCAAAAACATAGAAAAAAACAAAAATAGAGTGAGTATAAATCGAAGAGTTTGAAACAAGACACTTTTTAAGATATAGGGGTTACAGAGAGGACTAGAATTAAAAATAAAGCAGCAGGAACATCTGATGGTAGAAACAAGAAAGTAATTGAAAACCAGGACAAGAGCAGTTTCTGTGGGTTAGTAGCAATAAAAAATGGTGGGAGTGGACTCGATGAAGCTATATATGAAAATTTAGATCCAGAAAGAATTTATGTTTGGGATAAATTTTGCTGTAAAGGGAAAAAGAGGAAAGGGTTGTGTGCATTTTCTTTAGTAACTATATATGCTTATTTTGGGAATTTGATCATTAAGCAAGATAGTCAAAACATATGTGCTTTCCTGGAGTTTATAATGTAGGGATACAATATCAATGACAAATAAATAGTGAGAGACAGAAAATAATGTAGTTCAGATTAACCAAATAAATCAAACTGTGATAAATATTTTTGCATTGTTTACTTGTACAACTAGAAAATATTTTTTGAGAATATTTACAGATGGCAGATTAATATGTATTAAATTATAATATAAGAACATGTGTGTGAGTGTATTTGTGTGCGTTTAAATTATACTGAAAAGCAGTAGAAACACACAAATTACTTAGTGGTTAATTCTAAAAGGGTGCTGGGGTACTGCCTTGGTGGTGAGCACAGAGGACCTTCAGTGGTATAAGTAATATTGTATTTACTGAATTATTGTGAGGTTGATATTATCATTTTACTATTATTGCTTATATATGCTGTTGTTATTTGTACTTATGAAAGATTTATAATTTATATTCTTAAAATTAAGGAAGAAAATGATATTTTAAAAATTAATGATGAAATAAGAATTATGTAAGAAAAGTAGCCATGGGTAGGGCATGGGGGCTCATACTTGTAATCCCAGCACTCTGGGAGGCCAAGGTGGGTGGATCACAAGGTCAAGAAATCAAGACCACTCTGGCCAACATAGTGAAACCCCATATCTACTAAAAATACAGAAATTAACTGGACATAGTGGCACATGCCTGTAGTCCCAGCTACTTGGGAGGCTGAGGCAGGAGAATCACTTGAACCTGGGAGACAGAGGTTGCAATGAGCAAAGATTGTGCCATTACACTCCAGCCTGGCGACAGAGTGAGACTCCATCTCAAAAAACAAACAAAAAAAAAAAAAGAAAAGAAAAGAAAGGTAGCCATGATTAACTGAAAGAAACACTGCCTGGGCTCTTATCTCACTAATATTTAGACTAGAAGTTGACTATTTCTGAAGGACACTCATTCATAGCTACCATAGCTAATCTTCTTGCTCACTTTTACATCCTTTCTTTCCCAAAGCACAGTCTTTTATTCAAAATCTAAAAAAGGAAAAGTAGCTCTTTCATCATCATGTATTCCTACAAATATACCTTCATGGGAGCATAAGTATGGGTTTGATCTGAATATTTTATTTAATAAAATATTTTATGAAGGAAAAATGTATTTCAAAATACTTTGAACTGTGAACAACACACTTGGAGTTTGCTAGAGACAATAGCATGTAACTTTTAGAGCATGTAAATTCTAAATGTTTTTAAAGGAAGAGACAAAGGATTTATATCAATAGAGGTAAACTATTATTTAACATGAGATTTTAATTCAATAAAATGTGAACATTTTCAAATATATTGTTGCACAAAACAATTAAACTCAAATTCTCCAAAAATTGATGGTACTTGCAAAACTTTCTCTAGATATCATATGACGTATTAGAGTTCCAATATTAGGAAATACAATCTTGCAACAAAAAAACTCTGAGTCTTTGCATTCTATTATATTTCTAAAACATATAAAGAAGCTGAAATAGTCAAAACCATAAATAATTTTGAAATCTGGGACTAAATATGACACTGGATATTTATATGAATATCTCTTAAATGCAAAGCCAGACATCAGCTCAAATTTAAGCAAAAATAAATTTCAGAAGTAAAATATACTTTGAATATGGCTTATTCAAGTATCTGTACATAAGGGAAGACAATTAGTCTCATAAACTCTCAGTTTAAGTAAGCTGGAGCAAACTGTGCTCATTTAAAGTTTGTGATAATATTTACTGTGATAAATGTTCATAGTATACCTATCAGGATTTCTGTGGACCATATAATTCTTCAAAGAACAGTTAAGTTTGAAGATGAATACCTATGTCTAGTCGCTATCACCTGGATATTTCTGCCTTGTTTATGCTAACAATCTTAAGCTTCGAGGAAATATCCTAATGAGAGATCATGCTGGGACAATCTGCTAACTAAGCTACTACATGCAAACTGATTTCATTATTTTAAATGTGTGAACCCCTGCCTATGAATTCATGATTTCCATTTTACCCTTGTCTAATCAAACTTAAGTATATATCCATGAAAAAGCGAACAGATGCCTTACAATGATCTAATCCTGATTTCAGCTTTTCATTGATAAACTTTTCCTTGGCTTTGCATTTGCAATTCAATTTGCTGATAAACACCTTGGACATCTTTTCTGGCCCAGATTAGTAAAGCTTCTTTTAACAATGTGCAACACTGATAGCTTTTGTCCATTGTCCTTTATTTGGTTCATTAAAAAAATTATTAGAAGTTTATTTTCTTATACCTCTCTACTATAAACAGATCTGCAAAGGAAACATAACATTTATTCTAACCTAATTTTAGCCAAAAACTCCTCATAAAGACTATCAGCAGTTTTTCTTATTTAATCTCTTTTTAAAAAAACTGTGATTTAAAAAAAACAACTCTCTGGGCATTTAGGATCTAGAGAGGAGTTAAAATATATATGACGAATATTTAATTTTGCCCAACATTTAAACTAGTGGTACTCAATTTTTTGGCAGAAACTCATACTAGGAAATACAGTTTACATAACAATCTAGTTCACACATAAACATATCTACAATAGCACCTCACTAGAATATAGCAAAACTGATTGTTTTATTTCATTATAACTGGGTCTAACCAGGTAAAGCTGATAAGATGTCATGGATTTGAGAGACCTGAACGAACATTTATTTATTACAACAAACTATGGAGTCTTTCCTGATGAATGGACAGTGCAGACATATAAACTCACTTCACTTAATTTACTGTTCTAGTTTTCACTCTTAATTAGCAGGACTATTGTGAATTCCCTTTTTTAAATCATTTAAGGAACCCTGATTATACACTGCAGAAACTCGGTAAACTTCTTGACTGTGGAGTGTTTCCTTGCCTGGTAAGGTCATAGACTCAGCAGCTTTGTAGTTGCTATTACAGGTGGTAGTATGAGTATGTGTAGTCATAAACATAGTCACAGTCATAGTAGTACTTAGCCCTGGACTTGTTTTTGCTAAATGCGTGCTGTGAATGAAGACACTGCCCAAACAGGCTTTTTGTGAACAATATGGCTGTTTATTCACCCAGGTGTGGGCAGGCTGAGTCTGAAAAGAGAGTCAGTGCAGGGCACTGGGATATGAGTTGGATTTATAGGTTTGGGGTAAACAGTGGGAAGTTACAGAAGTTACAGTTTAGGGTGGCTTCTTGCAAGCTAGGAGGGGGTCATAGGTTTGCAAGCTGGGAGGGGGTCGTAGGGTGTGGAGTCAGGAGATTGACCAAGGTTGGTTACAAAGTCCAATGGCCTTGTCAATTGAGGCCAGAATGAGAAACAATAGAAAATGTCTCAAGTTAGGCGCTGTAGGGGTTGATGGTTCTGCTTTTACTCTGCAGGCCTCAGAGGTTACCACGCCCTCCACGGTGAAGTCAGACCTTGCATTCCTGTCTTTTTATATTAGTAATGTAAAGAAAAAAGAAATGAAGAGTGGAGGGCAGTGGAATATCAGGAAGGCTGGCATAGAGAGGCGATGGGGCAATTCTCCAGTCTTCTTCAAGAGGAATTAGGGGCGGTGCTGAAACCTAGATATGGGAAAGAATTTGGACTGGGAGATCTTGGAGCAAAGGTTGATATTGTGGGGTTGTTAGAAGGAGCATGTGTCATATTGACTGATTGGTTATAGCTTGTATGTGATTTTGTAGGAATTGGGAGATGAATCAGAAAACACAAGGTCCAAATAAGAGAAGGAGAAAGATAGACATCAGAGGACTAAAGATTGGAAGAAGCCATGACTCCCAGTTAGAGAGAGTCCAGCCAGTCCAGCCAGGTCCAGAATAACCATTTGCCTGATTATCGAGCTTTTGGGCCCTGCCTTTTAATCTGTTGATGGCATTTTATGTGAGACTGGACTGGTTTACATAAAAACATGAAGAAGGGACAGTGATTAAGTTAACTCTGCAATAGGATCAGAGAAATCATTAGAGAGGCTATGGAAGGTGACAATTGAAGTGGTAAGGCCTGCTATGCCTGTGCCAAGTGCACTAGTAATTCCTAACCCTACAAGTAAGGGAATCAATGGAATGACCCACTTGTATCGTGTTGGGATTGCAAGGGGAACAGGGAAGCTTTCATTTCCATTGGCAAACTGAATTTGGGGAGTAAGGAAAACTAGGGTACAAATGCCTTTCCAGTTGGTAGGAAGGCAGATGTAAAAGGAAGAACCACAGAGGAAAAAAGTCCTTGGCTTAGACAGAACTGGAAGTGTAAACTGAAAAGGTGAGAAAGTCTGCTGAGGGGGCTGGGGCTTTGGACCCAAATGCCAAGGGAACCAGCAAGGGCTGCAGCTGTTAAAGGTTGTAGAGGGTTTGACAGGGTAACTGTGTGGAGAGAGTGCTCTTATTTTCATGTGGTGTCTATAAGTAATCACTTGGTTTCATTAACAAGATTGGGCATGAGCAGACAGGAAGAGGGGTCTGTAGGAGAGTCTGAGGAGCAAGGGGAAGGGAGCAAATGATAAATTGAGAGGCAGAGTAAATGCCTTCCTAGGCAAAATCTGCTATTGACCTTTTTAAGCTGCTAGTAATAAGGAAGGGCTTTTCGGTAATGTGCAGTTTGTATGCTCCTGTATTTTGGTTAACTTGGGTAGCAGGGCTCTTGAGGTGAAGTGTAAAGGAACACAAAGAGGACGGGAGACGGAGACATGAGGTTCATGGTTCGTGTTAGGTATTAAGAGACACGCAGGTTGAAGTCAGGTCTAAGAGCAATGGTTACTTTGGGAGTTTCAATAAAGACTGCATAAAGCTGAAGAAGGTGAGGGGCTGAAAGTAAGTGCGTGAGGTGTGAAGAGAAAACTAAACTTTGGAGGCTGTGAGAGCTGTAGAGAGTAAATGCGGCATAGCCTGTAACTTTAAGAAATTCTAAGAGTATCAGGGCAGCAGTTGCTGCGATGCGTAGGCATGAGGGCCAGCTCAGGACTGTGAGGTTAAGTTGTTTGGATAAAAAGGCTACAGGCCATGGGCCTGGCTCCTGCGTAATACCAATGGCACAGCCTTTTATTTCTGCTGTGTAGGAAAAGAAGGGTTGAGAGGAGTTGGGGAGTGCTAGTATAGGGGCTGTTTCTAAGGATTTCTTTAAAGAGTGAAAGGAAGAATGGGGGAAGGATTTGGTGTCTATGGGATCAGCTAAGATTCCTTTTGTAAGTTTACAAACTGGTTTGGTCAGGAGGGAAAACCTGGTATCCAGAGGCGAAAATCTCCTACAATGCCTAGGAAGAAGAGAAGCTTTTGTTCAGTGGATGGGATTGGGTTTGGGAGATCAACCAGATGTGGTCAGCAGGGCAAACACATGTGCTCTGTTGGAGGATTATGCCAAGACAGGTGACAGATGGGGAAGAAATTTGGGCTTTGGAAGGGGATATGCGATACTCCTTTGAGTATAGATGCTGAAGTAGAAGGGTGAATTAAAAGGCCCTGCTGCAATAGACACGTGATAACAGGCTTTAGGCTTTTTACAGCCTGTTGTGGGATGAGATACTGACTCTAGGTGGGGTAAGGGTGGCTATGTTTTAAGGGGATGATGAGGGGTGAGTAACTTGTAGCAATGGCTGGGGAGGTGGTCTCGCACCCTAGGGTTAAGGTAGGGAGACATAAGGGAAGCTATTGAGGGAGGTAAGGGTTCAGGAAGGGGGGCAGCAATGAGGTGTGGCTGTAGCCCAGGAATAGTTAATGAGGCAGACAATTTTGCTAGGATATCTTAGCCTAACAGGGGAACTGCACAGGTGGGGGTGATTAGGAAGGAAAGTGGAAAGGAGTGCTAGCTTAATTGACACCAGGCTTGGGGAGTTTTGAGCGGCCTGGAGGCCTTGCCGTCAATTCCCACAACATTTACAGGGACCAAGGAGACAGTTCCTTGAAAAGAAGGCAGCGTGGAGTGGGTGGCCTCATGTTGATTAAGAAGGGAATGGACTTACCCTCCAACATAAGAGTCACCTGAAGTTTGGCGTCCGTGATGGTCCAGGGGGCCTCTGAGATGTTCAGGCAGCATCAGTCTTCAGCTACCAAACTGATTCGGTCCAGGAGCTCTGGGAGCAGCGATGTGAGTAGAACAATCCGACTTTCTGTCAGGGTCCACACAGGCAGGGCAGGACTTAGGAGGAATCCTGGGCTGTGGGCATTCCTTGGCCCAGTGGCCAGGTTTCTGACACTTGAAGCAATGTCTGGGAAAGGGAGCTGGACGCTGCAGTCTGGGAGTTTTGAAGACTTTGTGAGCTGATGGTGTGGCTGGGGTTTGTCTTATAGCAGAGCCAAGTATCTGTAGTTCTGAGATCACTGCTGCCGGGCAGCTTTTTCCTTATTATTGAGTACCTGGAAGGTTAGGTTAATTCCTGTTGTGGGATTTCAGGGCCAGATTCTAATTTCTGTAGCTTTTTTAATGTCAGGGGCTGATTGGATGATAAAATGCATATTAAGCATTCTTCAGGGGTGAGAGTAGAAGTAAGGATGAATTTAAGTCACTCCAGGTGAGATAATAGGACTGGGTTACATATTGGAACTCTTGGATGTACTTAGTGGGATGTGATGAAAAGGAGCCTAACTGTTGGCTGATTTGGGAAAGGTCAAATAAGAATTAGGAACATACACCCTAACTATGGCTTTGGCTCCAGTCACCTATCCAAGGGGAAATTGTTGGGAAGAGGTGGAGGAGTTAGCCTCAGGACTAAACTGTAAGCCGGACTGCATATGAGCGAGGGAGGTGACAGGAGGGGCATAAGGAGGTGGGTTGTGGGCAGAGGAAGAGGAGGGAGGCTGTGAGGGTGGTTACAGCCTGGATTAGGGACTGGTTCAGACAGGTGAGGAGGATAAAGGTTGGAAGGGTCAATGGACAAGGAGGGTTCTGGGTCACTGGCAGAGGCAGGAGGAGTGGGCCTAAGGGAGAGAGAAAGGAAATTTGGTATGGGTTTCATTGAGAGCAGAGATTAGGGAGGGATTGGTGTATTTAAAAAAAAGTCTGGACATAGGAAATTTCAGACCATTTGCCCATTTTACAACAAAAGTTGTCTGGATCCTTCAGGATAGAAAAATTAAAGGTACTATTTTCTGGCCATTTAGAGCCATGGTCCAATTTATATTGTGGCCAAGCGGTATTGCAGAAAGAAACAAGATACGTTTTGGTCTTCAGTGAGCATGTACTGTAGGTACAATTGCAGTGGTGACGAAGATTGTATTCTTCTTGCAGAACCCCTTGAACATACTACATTTACCAGTATGGTCTGCGGAATTGTAACTCTGAGCTACCATAGCTCATGACTTACGTATGATTTTGACCATCAGTCACCTGTCACTGAGCTTCCAGTTTTATTTTGTTTATTTTTTGGTGATTGCTTGGGAAAAGAGAATCAGTTGCTATCTTTTCTGGTGCTTTCCTAAGTCTGTCTTTTGGCCGTCACAGATAACATTTCTTGGTCTCTTACACGGTTAGCATAGGAACGACAATGTTGAATTGTTATCACCTTGTACCCTCACTCTCCTGTGGGGACTCTTTTAATTTTACAACAGTCAGCCTTTTAAATTGCTTTTTGTCATTATATATGCACAGTCTAGGAATATTTAGTCCTGGTTTACATAAACCTTAGTAGGAAAAAAACAATTTAACTGATTATAAGGTCTCTTAAATTTCATGGTAACTCTAATGCTAATTGGTTTACTGAGACTTATAAATATGTAATTTAAAAATAGTACAAAGTTCAAAAGGATTTTTTAAAATTAATTACCAGTGCTTAAAATTTCTATCTGGCTTCTAAGAATAACTTCCTGGTCATGTCTTTAATTATGGAAACAATATCTTTTTTAAAAAAATAAAAAATAAAAAGGAGAGTTCAGCTGCAGTAAGGCTGACACATTGGCGACCTTGGGTAAGAGGTCATAAAAAATGCGAGTCATTCAATGACTAAAAATTATCCTATATTTGTAAAAATCTTTTAATTTTCTATAAATATAACTAGTCAAAGTAAATCTTAAAAAATTAATTTATTTTATCAAGTAATTATAAGTTCAAATTTGCTGCAAATTGGATGAGTCTAAAGAAATACTGGAAAAAATATAATTTTCAGTGTCTAATATGTTATCTTGTTCTTTTTAAGTCTTTATTGAGATATAATGGACATAATAACTGCACATTTTAATGTATATGTTTTAATGTAATGTATTATATATATATATATATGTATGTATGTATGTATGTTTATATACCATTACCAAAATCAAGGAACTAAACATATCAATCACCTCCAAAACTGTCTTTCGTGTTTGCATGCTCACATGTCTGAGTGTGTGCGGCCATGGTGAAAGCACATAACCTGAAATCTATCCTCTTAAACTATGAATCTCTGCTCCAACATTTAGTAGCTTTGTTACCTTAAAAAGTGTACTTAACAACCTTAGTGTATGTGCTCACAATAATCGCTACCTTTTAAATTTTTTAAGGATTACATGAGAAAATTTGTAAAGTCTGTAATACGGTGCCTAGAACTTACAGTTCTCAATAAATATTTGAGCATGATTGTGAACATACAATTACCATAAGTGTTATTAATATAATTCTAATTAGTGAGAATCAATTTTTGAAATTACTGTATTAAACAATCCCATCAATTGTAAAGGATATTTTTTAGCATATGAAATCACACTCACATACCATAAATGTTAATTTAAAAAGATTTAAGTGAGTTATGTAATGGATTAATTCTCCTCTGGGACCACACAATGTTCTCTTATTTTGTAAAATTATTAAACAATATAATGTAAATGAAAGAATACCACTTCCTTTGACGTTCTTTAAACCATAATAGGGGTTGCCTTGTTATGTTAATAATATGAAATATGTTAAATTATTCTATAAATTTTTATGATAAAGGATCTTATATCTGTTATAAGGAATGACATGTACGTTACTGACAGTACAGCTTTTTTTGTGAATATCAGATATTTGATTAAGTTTCTAATAAAGCTGAACACTGGAGTATTTTTATTTAAGTTTGCAATGGGAGAAATGTTTAGCTTAGATGACTAAAGTATTAGAAAATTATTTGTAAAATTTATTGACATTAGATAAGATGTTAAAATAGACAATAATCTGTAACATGTTCAAGAAGGACAAAACAAATGGCTCAATATAAATGCAGTTTTAAATGTGCAGAATTTGGTTAATTACATCAGTCAATGGAACTATGATCCATTTATATACATGTCCCAGGTGGATAGTTCCAGTGGGTGACTAAGATAGCCCGGATTCTAAGCCAAGCTATATTGAAATCAACCATATTATATCTCTACTTCCAGACTCTGATCTTTCAAGAAAATTGACCGCTGATATGTTTTTCTTCTATAACCATCTTGTGGACAATGCTCTTTACTTTCATTATATTAAGTGAACTAAAACTTCACATCATTTTATTGAAGAAGAAAATAAGAAACTTTGGAATTTTACATAGAGGCAATTTTGAAAATTAAACTGCTATTATATTTTTTATATTTAAAGCATATAAATTGTTCAGTATGTAATGTAATACAACTTTCTAATTTAGGAAATAAATTGTTGACAAATAATGTATGCACTTTCAGCAATATTTTCAAACAGTAAAATGTTTATATAATCACAGATCTATTTCATCAACATATTGGTTATTATAATGTTTTGGTTATTTTAGTGTTTGCAAACCTGAACGAGAAGAAACTGGTTTTGAAATTTTAATTAATCCATTACAACCACAAGCAAATCTCCAAACCATCCTTTATTTTATTTTTTTACATTTATCGATATACTTAAAAGCATCATTGACAGTTGTTTTTTAAGGTCTAAGACTGCTTATTGAATTTGAGAACATTAAATTATTTTAATTATCTAAATTCTCTAAAGTTTTTAATTTTTTCTCATTTCTTTTGTAGCTTTTAAAGGTTACTAAAATTTTTTTTTAAATCATGAATTCAGAGTATCATGGATTCTTATCCACAGATAAGATAAAAATCCATGATTTTTATCATGGATTCAGAGAATCAGCACATTCAGCAATTCTCATTATTGTTATTTGTATAAAAACAACTGACTTTCTAAGATATCCTAATTACATCATTATTTGATCTAATTTTTTTATTTCTTAAAATAGTATTTGTTAGTTTAGTGTATTGCATGTAATCTTAGTGTGCTTTATAAAAGCCCACATAATATTTCAAAGTTATTTTAATCTTTAACAAGGAAGTGAAGATAACTTTCTACATGATTATCCACTCAGCAATACAGCAAGAAATTTTGAAATATTTGTTAAGAAAAAATGTTAAAAACTTGAAAATACAACTAATATTGTATTACAGTTAATGTATTTTCACTCAAATAGATGAGATCCTGAAAGTTATAAAATGAAGAGCTTTTATAAGCTTTTGATGTTGGGTGAATTTCGTCCTAGGCAACTGTTCTAATATTTTAACATTTTAAATATTTTATTACATTGTCCCTGAATTTTTAGAATATAAAACATTATTTAAAAATATGTAGTAATTAAATATTTAGCCAATATGTTTTAAGAGATTTTAAGAAGCACAATTTTTCCTTTTTATTTCCTCTGTATATTGTACTCAAAGTCAAAATGAAAGTCTCCCACTAAGATAGAAACAAGATAAAGATGCCTACTCTCATCAGTGCTATTCAACATTATATTGGAAGTTCTAGCCAGAGCATGTAGGAAGGACAATAAATAAAAGGTCCTCCAATTTAAAAGGAAAAAATAAAGATATATCGATTCACATATGACATGTCCTTATATGTAGAAAAATTTCACAAAATCCACAAGAAAGTTACTAAAAAACAAATTTAGCACAGTTGCCAGGTGCAAAATCAACATAGAAAAATTGAATGCATTGCTACACATCTGCAATGAAAAATATGCAAAGGAAATTTTAAAAAGTTATTCCATTTACAATATCATTCAAAACAGTAATCAAGAAAGTTAAATTGATTCCCAAGTATTCTAATGTACCCTGAAAAATATAAAACATTGCTGGAAAAAAGTAAACACCTATTTTAATGGAAAGACAGCCCATATTCATGGAGTAGAAGACTTAATATTTTAACACATCAGTACCACAGAAAGGTATCTAGAGAATTAAGCCAATCCATATCAAAATTGCAGCAGCCTTTTGTTTTTTTGCAGAAATGCAAAAGACTGATCCTTAAATAATGTGAAATTGCAAATAGTCAAAACAATTTTGGGAAAGAACAAATTTAGAAGACTCCCAATTTCCAATTTCAAAAATTATTACAAAAAGCACTAATAAAAACCATTTGGAATTGGTATAATGATAGTTATATAGATCAATTTGATATATTTAAGAGTCAGAAATAAATTTATGTGTCTATGAGCAGCCAATTTCTGAAATGAGTGACAAGTCTATAATAGAAAAGCAAGGTCTTCATCGAAAGGTGTTGGGCCAGCTCTACTTCCACATTGAGAAGAATAAAGCTGAGACCCTACTCCACACCATATAAAACATTAACTCAAAATGAATCAACAACATGAATGTAAGAGTTAACATCATAAAACTTTTATAGGAAGGCATAGGAATAAATATTCTGAACCTTAGATTTGTTGATCGATTCTTATATATGACACCAAAAGCATGAGTAACTGTAGGTACATATCTCTACATATACGTATCTATCTATCTATCTATCTATCTATCTATCTATCTGTCTGTCTGTCTGTCTGTCTGTCTGTCTGTCTGTCTACCTATCTATCTGTCTATCTGTCTACAAAGAAGATAAACAAATAAGCACATGTAAACATGATCAATATTTTTAGTCTTTAGGGAAATCTAAACCATTCGATACTACTTTATACCTACTAGGATAGCTATTATAACATAAAATAAGTGTTGGTAAGTATGGGGAGAAATTACAATAATTGCACCTTGCTGGCGGGAATGGAAAATGATGCAGTCACTGTTGAAAACAGTTCTATGGTCTCTCAGAGAGCTACAAACAGAATTACCATATAACCCAAACAATTGTACACTTTGTTATATACCCCCCAAAACTTGAAACCAAGATTCAGGTATTAGTATGTCATTGCTCATTCTGGCATTATTCACAGGGCCAAAGGATGAAAACAACACAAGTGTTTATCAACAACTGAATGGATGAACAAAAGCTGGTGAGTACATATAGCAGAATATTATTCAGCCATAAAATGGAATGAAGTTCTGATGTATTGCCATAACATTTATAAACCTAGAAAACATTATACCAAATGAAATAAGCCAGACATAAAAGGACAAATATTTTGTAACACACTTGGAAAAATATCTAGAACAAGTAAAATTATAGAGACAGAAAGAGATTAGAGGTTCCCATGGGCTGAGGGAGGAGATAATGGAAAGTTATTGCTTATCACGAAATTTCATTTTGGGTGATAAAAAAGTTTTAGGAATAGATGATGATTATGGCTTCACAACATTGTGAATGCAATTCATGCTTCTGAATTATACATTTAGAAGAAGCTAAAATAAGAAAATTTTATTTTATACATATGTAACCACAATAACAATTTTAAAAATAGAATTCTTAAAGAAATACTAAATCTGTGCAATGTTCACAATAATTGATGCTTAATGAATAGGTACATGAGTCTCTTGAAAGGCATAATTGACATTCAATTAAACTTTCCTGGTTTATAACAGCATAGTATCTTCTTTGAAATTATTTATGAAGGCATTTATTACTAAATAAAAGTGAATGTTACTTATAATCGATAAGCATTATTATGTACTGGGGAAATATAAGGTAAAACAGGATTGCATGTCTCAGGAAGCTTCAAAGGAAGAAACTAAATCGGGTGGGAAGAAGGACAGAGAGAGACAAGAGAATTGATATAATAACATTCTTGAGAGACAAGAAAATATGTAATTCAATACAAAGATCAGATAGCAGGAGAAACAGCTATTTTATTGTAACAGGACAGATTGTATCCAAATGTAAAAGTATGTATATAAATTTGATATTCAGAGAAAATGACTACATGTCTAATAGAAAAGATAGAAATAAATTTTGAAGTGTATGAACAATCTTTGAAAGAATTGAAATAGAATGGAGATTAGTTGAACAGATATCTTGCTAAAGAATTGAAGTGATGAGGGATTATTTCAATTTTAGGATGATCATTTTATAGTAGGAATAATGCATCCTGATATTTTATGTAGACAGAAATCAGATAACTTTTTCTTCAGATTAGTATAATGGAAAGAAAAAAAGAAGCATGGGCCTCTAGAATAATGTAAAAAATCATATTGAACTATGAGCCATGTAATATAAGCTGAAAAAAGAATCATACTAAGAAGAGGATTTTTGACATTTGGGATATCCTATGGCTTAATAAACTAAGGCTTCTGATAACATCAGAGTAGGAGCGTTTGAACAAATAAGCTGTAAGGTAAAAAGCCAAGGACTTAAGGAATGGAATATTTGCATGATTGATTTTCCAGCTAAAATAATTGTATGCATAAAAAGATATGCCCTGGTATATGAAGGTATCTGAAATGATAGTGAGGAATAGTTATTAGAAACAAGAAGTTCAAGAACAAAGATATGTTATTGGATACCTCATTCACTAGAAGTTTTCAACAAATATTATGAAATAAATTAAGGTTGAGAAAAAGTCTGTTGGCCTGTTGCCAAAGTTTTAAAGATGACAAGAGGGGGTCCAATTGTGAATTTCAAAGATGATAACCTCAAGTAAAGAAAAAGGTTGTTAAAATTGAACTGTAAGATCTTAAAGTGAGTATAATTTTGTATTTTTTCTTGTGAGGGGAAGGAAAGGAATGATAATGTGCAGTTGCTTAAGTCTTTTATACTTTATACTAATTATAACAGAATTCAGGTCATAGACTTTTTTATTTCTCTGTCTCTGCCATTGTCTCTCCCTCGCGCTCTCTCTTTCTCTCTCTCTCTCTATATACACACACACATATTTGGAAATCAATATGTGTGTGTGTGTATATATATATATATATATATATATATTCCACATAAATATATGAATTTAATATATATTAGTCTGTTTCAGTTCTTCGTAAAGCTGGGTAATACAATTGCAATATATATAATTATATATATATATATATATATAATTATATATATATATATATATAAAATGCTAAATATGAGAATTATAGTTACCCTCCATATTAAAGATATTTTCATGAGCTCTTGAGTAGCAATAACTAAGTAGAATCTTCCCCAAACACTTTACATGTATTATCTCATTTAATTTTAACGACATCTGAGATAAAATTTTAAAACCAATTTTGCACTTGAGAAAAAGAAGACTTAAAAACCTAAATGCTTTGAACACGGTCACATGGCAAGTAGAAGTTAATGGTTGGGATTGAAACCCAGGTGTGCCCAGTTTTCCCGAACCAAAATCTATCTTCCATTTTGTCTTTCTTCCTCATATGACTAGACAGATATTTCTTAATATAAAAAACATTCTATTAAAAGTTATTTTCTTTTAGCAACAAGTATAAAACAAAACATGTTAAATGGCAATGAATTGTAGGTTGTCCCATTGAATACAATTGGTAGTAATTGTACAACACACTAGGTTTCTTAATTTAGAGGAGATGAAAACATTGTTAAAAGTACAAAAATTACAATGACAAGAACTTTGCTTTGAGAATGCGAATCCCCTTTGTCTCTTTTGGTTTGTCTTTTCCTCTGTCACTCCCAGCCTCTTAGCATTGAATGAGAAAGCTGATAAATGTTCCTACATAATCTTATATTGCCAACAGAAAACATTTCATTAGGCCAGCATGGCTTTGATGCCATTTTACACCATATCCATGCACACCAAAACAAAAGACACATCTGGCTCATCCTATTTCATTAAATTACAACCATTTACCTCTTCTTTTGTTACCCGAATTTGACTAACCTTCCAAAGTCCAGTTAAAATTCTACCTTATACATGAAAGCTTTCTCAATTCTTTCAAGCAGATTAAACTCGTGCTTTCTTCAGGTCCATGATATGCGTACTTCATTATTGAATTTTTCAGGATTTTGTTCATTCTTTTTGCCACTCCCCCAAGCCTTGATGAACTCACCCTCCAGCACATAATATTTGGTAGCTGCATAAAATGTCTTCATTGAGACACAACTTTTGTCTAAAGACAAAAAGTGATTTGATTAATAAAATCAGGTGTGATTTTATTCATTTCACAAAATGCCTACAAGGTAATTACAATAAGCATAATTAAACTAGTGAATAGAGAATAAATTGTCTCTGAGCTGCAAGGAAGATATGGAAAAACATATGGAAGTTCTCGACACATCTTTGCAAACAGCCATGTATCTGGGAGATCTGGAGGCCACTTTTCCAGAGGCAGGTCAATCTTCTGAATAGTGTCCAATCCATATTACATGTGAGATGGGTGGGTAGGGGTGGATGGGATAGCATTAGGAGAAATACCTAATGTAGATGATGGATTGATGTGTGCAGCAAACCACCATGGCACGTGTCTACCTATGTAATGAGCCTGCATGTTCTGCACATGTACCCCAGTATTTAAAGTATAATAATAAATAATAAAAAAGGAGCCTCCTACTAAGAAAAAAAAATGTGTTCATTAGGAATCTCTAGACTGCATAATGAAAGTGAGGCAAGGCCTCATCTTGCTAGAAAATGGGATTATTGGAGGCTTTCTGTAGCTACAGGAAAACAACCACCATTCCATAAGTTTGTCCAAAAAAAGATACCTGTGATAGTACCTTCTACAACAGGGAGCTGATTAAAACCTTTGTGCTTCATATGAAGCAAAAGGCATTAGTGAATCCCTTACAAATGGAACTGTGAAATGTTGGGTTTTAGTGCTCCATGTGTGAAGGTGATAATGTCATTTTTCTAGTCAAAGGTGATAATGATTCATTTTTCCTGCTTAAATAAAACAGCCTTGTCACTGACAGTCATCTCCACTTCCCTGGGACTCTGAAATCTGCAGCAAAACTTACACATTTTACTTAACTGTCTCCACTGGGGCTTGAAACATGTTAAAGCAGTACCGTTTTATCCTCCATTTATGGAAAATTCATTACATAATCGACTGAAGCTTGCTTAATTTTGATTTCCTGGGACTTCACTAAAAAGGAACAAAAATATGCCTGACTGCTTCTTCTGCATGTGGGGCTGCTCTGCACTCTGTCTTAAGATACACCCTTTCTGCTTCATCTCATTATACAATGGGAAATGCTTTGACTACCATATAGCTATCACTGTCTGGTACACTTAATCACTTTTGCACTGCAGTCATTACAACCAAATTTACAAGATTTCGACATATGAAATTAAATGCTATAAGGGTACGACAAATTGATGAGTATTACATGTTTATATATTAATCTGATACTAATACAGTTTTGAAAATACTAAGAAATGGTTTATGAAATTTAGTAATGCTACCAAAGCCAAAGGATTAGTTAATTACATGTAACTTTGAATTCTAGATTGATAGTTAAGAACAGTGTTACATGACATCTTTCCACCAATCTGAGCTTCTAAATATGCTAATAACTTATTGATGTGCTAAAAATATGACTGTTATTACCTACTCATGATGCCATGATTTAAATTTTGAGTCTAGGTATTATTATTTTAGGTATTTTATTTATACCTTCTCTTGATTCATGTGCACTTATCTTAATTGAATTTGATTTTTGTCTCTTTATAAAGAATTTAAGGCAACCATTTGAATTCTATTTCTCTTGTAATGGCCTGCATAGAGTTACCTCAAATGAATAAATATGTCCTCCTCTGTAAGAAAGAGAGTGATAACAATTCTGAAAAGCACTACTAATAATAACAGGTAATAATTGAATCAAAGGAAACTGTTCTTCTCTTCACCAAGATTTAAGACAATTGTATTAGGCAATCTTTGAAAATCCTAATTAGTATGTGCAATATTCTGTGTTTAGAACCTCTGGATCTTTACTGGCCTCTTTGAAACGAATTGATTGTTAAATCCAATTATTAAAGTGGACATTGCCAGATCACACAGCAGATTTCACAATTGACATGACTACCTTCTTAGCATTCTTGGCTGAAGAGAAATATATGGATTGAATATATAAAATTACCTTTTTTTTTTTGTATTATGTAATACAAAATAAATTGCATTTATTACTTTAAGTCCTGCTTCATAATACATACAATGAAAGTTAAGCAGTTATCTCTAAGTTAGTTTATGATTTGTGTGTATATTAGTGCTTCCATGCCTGAGAACTCTAATATAATAATATATGTTTTACATTAAATTTTATTTTAATTTTAGGTCCCAAAAAACTTAATAATAAAATAAAACAAATACCTTCTGCTTAATCTTTCAATTTATCATTTGTTCATGCTTCCTTCCCTGTTTTTTTCTTATTATTGCCCAGATAAGAAGCCTTGAATATGTGATGATAAACCCAAATTGATATCTATAATGCTTTCAACAAAAAGGCAGTTTCTCTGGTTTCAGAAATTAGAAGCACCAGCAGCCAGTGAATTCTGGCAGTGGGTTGAACCAGCATTGTGTGGTCATAGGAAATATTACAAATTATCAGAACTTATAAAGATTATTTTAATATAAAATGCCCTATGCATGAACAAGAGGATGTGCTAAACTGAGTTAGGTCCTTTATCAGAAAAACAAAATATATTTAATGATTGAGTGGTAACAAAATAATTCCTTAGCATTGATACTCAATTTCTGACCCATTTTTGTTCCTCTATACAAAAATAGAGTAACAATTGTAAATAAAACACAATGAATTCCTTCATGGTATGGATCAAATATTTAGACTAATTAAGCCTAGGCAAATATTTTAATGTATTACTACAGTTTACTGTAAAATATTCTCATTTATTTTCAGACTCATCTCAATACCTGAACTTATTTTACTTCATCCAATAATGACCAGTTTGAACTTTTTTTTCTGAGACCCAGAAAACATTAGACATTTACAATTAGATGAGCCACAAGAACAACAGATACAAGTTTCCAAAACTCAAGTCATCGCCTTACCCAGAAACCTTACTCCTTTCATTCTAAGTTATGCCAAATGACAACACACACCTGCAGAAGCTGTCACCATTGATTCCTTTCAGTGCCTTAGGCCTGACAGAGAATCAATCACCAAGTTCTACTAATATAGCATCTAATACTGTCAGAAAAAAGCAGACAAAATGCTTCTGCCTAAATGAAGATTAGATGGATAACGAATAGGTAGAGACTAAGAGATACAGAGAAAATCCACAGCAGATGTAGGAAACAAATATATCATGTAGTCTTATAGAAAGAAACAAGTGCTATGGAAAAATTTAAAAAGAAAATTGAGTAGTAAAATTATGTTATTCAATTAGAGATGCATACATATTGGAAAATTTCAATTTTTCTTATGTAATTATTTCACTTCATGCTTTTTGATCTTTTTAAAGTAAAAATATTCATTTTATGTATTAAACTTATAATTTTAAGTTGCTTTGATTTATTTATTCTTAATCTTTATATCAAGATAAAAGTGGAAGAGAAGTAGATTTACATATTTTTTTAAATGTCCTATTTCCCATTTTTGAAGCTTCTTAGCTACAGTGTTTCTGGTTTCTTGCTTAAGAGATGTGTTTGAAAATGACACAAAGTCACTGTCTTTATTTATGTTTTTTTTTGGCATAATTGGTCTGAACAATACATCTTTATCTTCTGTTTTTAGTTGTTAGCTATTGGTTCCCGAGAAGAAAATAGTCTTTCTTACTAAGAGAACAAATTTTTGCTTGTTATAAAGACTTCTTCAAAGAAAGTTCTCCTTTCTACTGTTTTTGTTGAAAAGTCTCTTTAATAGAAAATCCGTGTATCCCTCCCAAAACAGATGCTACTTTGGTTTTTTGAATGAACAAACTGAAAAAGTACGCAATATTTATTTTCTCCTTAAACAATGTATTTCTAGTGAGCATGTTCAATTTACAGCTTGATCTACTTTACTAAGCAATTGCTCAAATAAATTTTTCTAAAGAAAAGCTTCTTTGGAAATTTAGCATAAAGTCTCTCAATATTTCAATCTGTGAATGAATAGATGGATAAATGAGCTTCTGTGAAATAGGTTGGCAGAAAAAGACATTTTATGTTTTGTGCTAAGCAAATATGGCAATAGAGTATTATTTTGATAAACAAGAAGATATAAATGCCTCAGTTTATTCAACTAAAATAACACTGTCTTGCAATCTTTACATAAAAGATGAAAATTATCATTGCTCACTCCTGTGTGTGTGTGCGTGTGTGTAAAATCTACCTATCTCTTTATTTATCTAACACCCATACATCACAAATCATGATGAAAGTTGATAAACACTGATTCTGTAAATGTATGAGTTTGTACAGAAAAATAAACAAAATCGCTTTCTAAATTATATAGACTTTTTTTTTTTTTTTTTTTTTTTTTTTTTTTGCAATTCAAGTATTATTTTCTTACAACACAACTCAGCAGACAGGCATTTGCAGATTCCACTCAGAGTAATGGAGGAGGAAAGTGTGGTGGAAGGAAACCTTTATCAAGTGCCTATTTTATGCTATTCACCAAGATAAGGGCTTCCACAATTTGCATACACTTGGTAACAACCCTAATGGTTGTTAGACACAATCTCTATCTTTTTACACTTCAGATAATTTTGTCCCAGTCAGCAATTCATAAAAGTTGTCACTAAAAAACATATCCTCACAAATAAAAATACTCTCACCAATGAATACTTACCCTAAACTCACATGAGCACTGCCAACATTTTTATAGATCTTTTTAGAGACTCACCAACATATTTCAAAAGCACAGTGTTCTATAGATAATAGTCAACCCAAGTAAAAGTAGTTACTCTGAGAAATAGTAGGTACAGATTTAAGTTTGTGCCACATAAAATATGGTCCCGTTCCTATGCTCACTTGCACATCTGTGATTTATACATGCATCGCCCTCTCAGATTGTTAATTCCTGGGCTGTTTTCAGCCTCCAATTTGCATCTTTCCAAACAAAACTCTGTATTTCTTACAGAGCAGTCTTTCTATCATAGACAGCTGACCATGCCACTCACCTGATTCAAGTCTTTCAGTTCTGTAATGTAAAATGAAAACTTCTTGTCTCAGTGTAAATGGTTCTCCACGGCTTTCCTTTTGCTTAATTGAGCTATCATTTTCTTTGTAGTTTCTTCCACGTGACCAACATTTAAATCTTATTAAAACCCTTCTATATTTTTAAAACTCTTATTCTTTCTGACACTCTCCCCGTTTGTGACAGTTTAACTCTCAATAATCCTTCACGGTTCTAATAATTTATAAATTTCCCTTGACTCCTTAAAGTGTTATTTTCTTACTTCTCTGTAATCCTTGACTCAGTCAGAGTCCTTTTCACTTGGTACTATTTTTGTTTTGTGATGCCTTGCATATTATACCTCTACTTTAGTTTGTATATTTTGAATTACATCTGGCAAACAGGACTATTGATATACGTAATTAAATAGCTTCCTAGAAAATAACTCCACTTTGGTTAATGAGTTAGATGAAGCAAAAATTCTTCATTGTCAGAGAACAAAAAAATAGGGATTATTATGCTTCTGTTTCTTTCTCTGCCTTTCATATACAAGCTCCATCCTTCTGTCCAGATGCTAATCTCTGCAGATTGCATCTCTCAGGCTTAGTTTTCAGCAGACTTAAAGACAAGTTTGACAAAAAGGAGACATCAGAAGAAGATAAAGGGAAAGGAGAATATAGAGAAGGACTGGAGTACTTTGTCCTCGCTTTCCTCCCCTTGTCCCTTTTGGGTGTTATTAACTTCCACCGTTACAAGTCTTCATGATGAATTCTCTTTCCTGCCAGGATCCTGGCTTCTAATCATTCAAATGTCCTTCGGGGTTAAGTGATTGTTAGAAGAGTGTATAAGAAAATTGAGGGTAGAAGGACAATAAGTCAACATTATAAGGAATGTTTCACCAAAGCTCGCTCTCTTCTAGTGGAAACTGAATAGCATTTTGTTAAATATCCACAACCACATTAAAAAACTTTACTTATTTGTCCATAGACAAACAAACTTATTTGTTTCTATGCCTTGGGTATTTTTCAAAATGAAATCTTGCTAATTGTAACAATAAAAATGAAACTGGATTAAATTATGTGAAGTGAAATAAGCCACATATAGGAATGAAAATACTACATAATCTTATGTATATGTGGACTCCAAAAAAATTTAATTTATAGGTGGCAACCAGTGGTTGAAGGTTAAGGAAACAGTGAGATACTGGTCAAAGGATATAGACTTACAGTTTAAAATACACTCTGGATATCTAATATATAGCATGATGACTATAGTTAATAATAATATATTGCCTACTTGACATTTGCTAAGAGATTAGATCTTAAGTATTCTTAGCACCCTCCCACACACACACACAGTAAATATGGGAGTTAATGGATATATTTAGCTTGATTGTGGTAATGATTTCACGTTGTGTACATATACAAATCAACACATTGTATGCCTTGAATATACACATTTTATTTGTCCATTATAGCTTGGTATAAATAGTGAAAGAAGATAGTTTATGGTTTCAAAATATTTATAACTTTTTATTTAACTCAAATATTTTTAGTATTTGATAGTTTTTTATACTATTTTTAGAATGTCTGGCACATAATAATCCATATTAATTTCCCTTCCTTTTTGAAATATATATACAACAAATTTATTTTAATAAAAGATTTAAAGAGACTTATTTATGTTCATTTATTTTCTATTCCTCATAGCACACTCTAATTCTGTAGCTCTACAGCTTTGAAAGTTGCAAAGAAAGAGAAAGGGAGCAAGATTGATAAATAAAGTAATAAAAAATAAGAGCTTTTGAAACTTGTGGTATGTCTATTTTTAAATCTCCATAATGCAGCTTATAGCTTAAAGGAAACATTGTTTTGTAAAATGTTTCCTAAGGAATTTCCCTTAGTGAAATTTATATCTATAAAGTAGCAAAGGACAAAATAAAAAGAATATTTATTTAACAGCCAAAGGGAATTGGACCCAGACAACATGAAAAGGGAGATCTAATTTATGATTATATAAATAGAATTCTTTGAAAAAACTTAATTGAAGCAAAATTCACAGGGTTCAAAAATTAATCAGTTCCTTGGAATTCATATATGTTACATCAAAGCAAATGTCATAGTTTGAACTTGAACTACGAGGTACACGTTCCATTATTCTGTCATAACTCAGCCATGCATTTTAGCTATCTAAAATTAAAGTGAAAGTCACACATATTTCATATGTGAAACCATCAGTTAAAACATTCCATAATCAAATAGACATTGAAATATTAAGTACAACAATCCGAAATACTTAATAACTTTAGGGGAAAATAGCAAGCTCCTTTTTTTATTATTTATTTTTATAAAGAACATTAACACCTATAAATTTGACTTCTTTCTAATTAAGTATATCATTTCCTTTGTTCAGATTATCGCTGTGTTTCTTTCTCAGGTTCCTCCCCAGACATTAAGAATTACAATTTGACACAAGCTTTGGGTGGGGAGCCAAAGCCAACCATATCACCTCCTATCAGGCCTCACATCCCAACACTGTTACATTGGGTATTACGTTTCTATGCTTTATGGGGAGTGTTATCTTCAAACCATAGAAAATAACAACATATGAATTTTAGAGAGACACAAACATTTAGACCATAGCCATCCTATTATGTATTTTTATACAGTTTTCCCTTCTTTGTTGTCTCTGGCCATCAAGAGGGGTACTATCTAGTTCTGTGTCACTCAGTTCACTGTCATTCTCTTACCATGTTTTAAACTACACTTTAGCCTTCTATTTGGTTCTTAATGTGATTATATTTTTGGAATTTTATATTATTGGATATTACAGTTTGCACATTTGTTCCCCCAAACCAAATGCTGAAATTTGAACCTCAATGCTACAAGTGGGGCCTGATGGGAGATGTTTAAGTAACAAGGGTGAATACAACATGAGTAGATTAATTTCCTGCTTCTGGAGTGAGTCAATTCTCACTCTGTTAGTTTCCATAAAAGCTCATTGTTTAAAATGGCTTGGTATGTCCTTGCTCTCTCTTGCCGCCTCCGTCATTATGTGATTTCTGTATATGCCATCTGCTGACTTCCCTTTGCTTTTTATTATGAGTGGAAGCAGCCTGAGACTCAAGAGAAGCAGATGCCACCAGCACCATGCTTCTTGAACAGCCTGTGGAACTATGAGCCAAATAAAACTAGTATCTTTGTAGATTACTCAGGCTCAGATTTTCCTTTATGACAACAACAACAACAGCAAAAAACACAGACTAAAATATTTTATTTTAAATCTATAAACAATTTATCATTTTTATAGATTCAGTTTTATGGAAATATTATTTGTTCACTCATCTATTTTGTGACACATACTAATCACAATTTAAAAAAAATTATGCTCAATCTTTCCAAAATCTAGATAATCTGCTGATGAATTTCTTTTTTTGTCTCTTGGCTTTTCATCATTTATCCATGTCTCCTGGTATGTCTTCTAATATTTACAAGTGTCATTTACTAAATATGAATAATAAGAGAAATACTTTGAGGCTTTCATTGAATATCTATCACTTCCATAAACAAACACTCATTAAAAAGTGGGCAAAGGACGTGAACAGACACTTTGCTAAGGAAGGCACACATGCAGCCAACAAGCATATGAGAAAAAGCTCAACATCACTGATGATTAGAGAAAGGTAAATCAAAATTACAGTGAGATACCATGTAACACCAGTCAGAATGGTTAATTACTAAAAGGTCAAAAAATAACAAATGGTGAGATTGTGGAGAAAACCAAATGCTAATACACTGTTGGTAGGAGTGTAAATTAGTTCAGCCATTGTGGAAGGCAATGTGGTGATTCCTCTAACACATAAAGACAGAAACAGCATTTGACCTAGTGATATCATTACTGTATACACACCCAGAGTAATCTCAATCATTTTTTTATAAAGACACATGCATACATATGTTCATTGCAGCACTATTTACAATTGCAAAGTCATGGAATCAATCTAAATGCCCATCAATGACAGACTGGTTAAAGAAAATGTGTTACATATATACCACAGAACACTATGCAGCCATAACAAAGAATAAGAACATGACCTTTGCAGGGTCATGGATGGAGCTGGAGGCCATTATCCTTAGGAAACTCACACAGGAACAGAAAACCAAATACCACATGTTCTTACTTATAAGTTGGAGCTAAATTATGAGAACACATGGATATATAAAGGGGAACAACACACACTGGGGTGTTTCAGAGGGTGGAGGGTGAGAGGAGGGAGAAGATCAGAAAAGAATAACTAATAGGTACCAGGCTTAATGCTGGGGTGATAAAATGATCTGTACAACAAACCCCATGACACAAGTTTGCCTATGTAACATACCTTCACTTGTACCCCTAAAATTAAAATAAAAGTTTTTTTTAAAGCATTTACTTTAAGTTTGGCAGATTTTAAGCACATCATTTCTGCTCATTCAGTGACTGACCTAATCAAGTTTTAATTTTGCTCTTTCAGTAGGCATGTCTTAATATTTGCTCTTACACTTGAAGTACTGAGGGAATGTATTCTCTCCCTGCGCCCACAAGGGAGTGCAGTTTTGAAGGCAAGAACTTCCCAGCACCATAACTCCCCTGCTTCTCCAGCTGGGAGCTTAGAGGTCTTTGCTTGACTTTTGTGTGAGCCAGAAACAGAGATCAATCATTCCAGCAGAAGTTTGAAGGAACTGTTCTCATAGGACAAAAAACTTGAATGGGGCAGGAATAATTCCCAGGTTAAATTCTCCTGCCCCTTCACCCACATGACCTCCATCTTTCTGGATCCCCTCTCACTCAGTGTGAGAACTGTTTTTCACTTATCTTTCTCCCCCTCTTCCTCTCCCTCTCTCCCTCTCCCTCTCCCTCCCCCCTCCCTCCCCCTCCCCTTCCCTTCCCCCTCCCTCCTCCTCCCCCTTCCCTTCCCCCCTCCCTCCCCCTCCCCCTTCCCCCTCCCCCTTCCCTTCCCCCCTCCTCTCCCTCTCCCCCTCCTCCTTCCTCCCTCCTCCCTCCTCTCTCTCCCTCTCCCTCTCCCTATCCCCAAAATAAATCACTTTTCTATAAAATTTTTGGGTCTGATATTTACTACAAGGAGCTCACCATCACTGGTGGGGTCCTCTCCCCCATTCTTGGGTGAGTGTGAGACCCAAGGACCTCAGGCACACCTGATCAGCAAGGGAACAGGGCCGTTGTACCTCTGGTAATATCCTTCCCTTTGGTAGCAGTACCACTTACAAATATGGGCTATTATAAACACAAGTTTGTCAATTAAGGCTAAATTACTCTCTCTTTCCCTGTTTCTTCTAAATTAAAAATCATAATAGGCTCTATATTTTGAAAACTTAATCCTTACTTCTACATAATACCATAAAGAAAAATCATAACATGGGGAGAAAAGCCAGATATAGGTGATAGGGAGGAAGGCAGTAAACCACATTGCCCTGTATGTACCTATGCAACAATCTTGCATGTTCTTCACATGTACCCCAAAACCTAAAAGGCAAAAAAATAAGTATTTAAAAAAAAGAAAAATCATTTTCATATAGATTAGAGATCTAAACTAAAAAATAAACCACTGAAACTTCTAGAGAAAAAGAGATTATTTTCCACACATCAGTATAAGTGAAATTTTTTAAAATAAGAAAATATTTTAAAAAACTGTAAATTAAGTATCATAAAATTTTTTAAAAACCTGTCTTAAATAAATACAATTAAGAAAGTAGCAAAAAAGCAAGTGAGAGTATAATTCAGATATAATGATATAGCACTGATTCCTTTGCATATATTTATAAATATAATATAGAACTCATACTGTGATACTGTATATATACATACACACACACACACAGCCAATTCAGTAGAAAAATAGGCAAATAACTTTATTAGAAATTGCACAAAAGGCATTTTCTCAAAATGTAAAAAATACAAAAATAATAGGGTATACAGCTGAGTGGCTAAAGTGAATAAAAAACCAAATTCTTAGAAAATTTCAACAATATACTATTCAAATACAGAATACATATCTTTCTCAGAGTTCTCTAGGCAATGGATTGTGATGGAATAGTTCCAGAACAGCATTTTAATATCACATTCCTTCGACAATATGTGCTGTTCAACTACACATCAGAAAGAAAGTAGGTATCTTTCTTAGAGGTCCGTAAGTAGTGATGGTGATAAAATAGTTCCAGAACACCATTTAGATATCACATTCCTTAGATGTTTATACTTTTAGTAAATATTTCTCCATAAGTTTATCTTTGAATACTTATGTATAGTTATAACCTTTATGGATCATTCTGGTAAGTTCTTTTTTCTAGTTTGTATCTTTCTCAGCAAAATAGTTTATTTTATCATCCAGTCAAAGTTGCTAGACCATTGGGATATGTTAATCCACTAAAATTAGGCATTATACAGAGAAACGATGATGCAATATGAAGGAATTGTCAGTTGATAGATGAAAAAATGAAGATTTTTTTAGTTTGACTTATGTTATACCTGATGTGTAAACATATATAGAAATATATCCAGAGTTTTCAGTCTCTCAATTTAGAGGACACAAGAAAGACAACACTTTGTAAACAATTTATAAGCAACTGATATATTAAACAAAATGCTACTATACCATTTGCATTGAAAAATGCAATTTCCACAAAAAGCAAAAAAATCAGGAGAGACTAGCTCATTCTTTGCTTACATCAAATAGGAAGACCCATATCATAAACCAAAACTACTTGATCAGAGCATAACAGTCATATGATTAGTTATCAAAAACAGGTAATACATTTACAAAGTACCTATCTCTATTAGGGAAATGAATTTTAGGAATACTTAATAGATCTTAAAGTAGCTTTTGATTCTTTAGAATTTTGTTAAATGTATGTTTTTATATTAAAGATGTGAATATAATACTAAGTATATTTTCTCATGAAAAAGAACTGCAGGACAAAATCTCAGGTTGGTTGAGGCCTGGCCATTTGATTTTCAATACACCTTGGCTCTCAGCAGACAATCATAAGTGCCAATTTTTTCCAGTTATTCTACTTGTATATGGAAAGACTGACATGTAGCAACTATCCCAAATTGTCATCTCTGGTCAATAGTTTATATGTTACTTAAATTTAGAGGTTAGAAATTCCTTGAAGTACCTCACAGGATAGTCAATCTAATCATAGCATCTCTTTTGCATCTGTTTGTATCCATAGAGACATGAAGTTCAGACAATATCTTACATAAAGTCATGCCACTCTGACCCGCTCTGTGGGCACCATTAAATAGTTTAAGGTATTTTATCTTTCACCTGAGTCTGTGGTTTCTACGCAGTATTTACCCTTGTGCCAATCTCAAAATTGTTATCATTTTACTTAGCAATATAATGTAAACATTAAGGCAACAATGACAAAATACATGACAAATATTAGTACTTTTTAGTTAGAATATGGATTTGATAAAGTATAGAAAAGGTGTTTTAGCATTCCAGTTAAGTAAATAATATTCAGTAATCTGTATCTATTACCAAAACAGTTTAGCCCCTGTGTGAAAATAGAAATGAATATTTAAACACCATGAGAATCTTGAGAATTAAATACAATTAAATAATAATCTTAATGAAAATTGTCCAAAATAATTACCCATAGTCCTTGACCAAAGGAACTAAACACTTAAAAAACATATTTCTTCTTTGAAAATAATATTCACCATCATCAGAAATTTCAACCATCACTTGACATATTCTTCATTCTATTTCTAGCATTGTTGAATGTGTAATTTTTTTTCTCCATCTTTCTATCACACTTAAAGTCAATATACAAAGCTGCCTGTGGAAAAGGTTTGGCAGCTACAGCTACCCAGATGTTAAAATACATGTTCTGTTAGTTCTGGCAGCTGGGTCTATATATGCTCCCAAGTTACAGTTCTTGTCTGACCTCATGATTGGCTCCACTGTTAGCTGTGGTGACAGCTGTTCAGCTGTATTGAGGTTTGGTCTATTATTTATTATTTATTGTAAACTATAGGCCAACTCAGTTAACTGGCACTATCTACTAGATGTAATTGTGCTGAACAAATTTCTTGCCCCAGAATCCCTGATCTGGAGAATATAATATTAAGGTACCAGAGGAGTCCATGGTCAGCAAAACCAGGAGGAGCATTAATTTTTTTTATCCTGTCCTTATTAGAGACCCTTTCTTTATCTCTTTTGCACATCAACAATATAAATTATAAACTGGAAAACTTTATTTTGTTAAAGTGTAGTAACAAAAAGGCATATATAGTGATATTTTAAAATGAAGGAATTGAAACTTGCATTATTATTGTAAGAATTTAAACAAATAGAGCTCTTACAATGAATTATAAAGTGTATGTTTAGGAGACATAATATGAGAGAATTGACATAATCCAATGACTATATTTATATTTATAAATGTCCTTCTAAGAACTGGGTTGACAGCATATCACAAAAAATTTATTTTGTGATTTTATTATTATTTAATAGGACACATTTTCTAATTTCCCACGTGGATAATTGCTTTGGTCGGGTATTATTTATAAGCATCATTTCATTTCAAAGCAAGTGAGGATTTTTTAATGTCTTTTTTTTTTTTTTTTTTTTGAGACGGAGTTTCGTTCTTGTTACCTAGGCTGGAGTGCAATGGCGCGATCTCAGCTCACAGCAACCTCCGCCTCCTGGGTTCAGGCAATTCTCCTGCCTCAGCCTCCCGAGTAGCTGGGATTACAGGCATGCGCCACCATGCCCAGCTGATTTTTTTGTATTTTTAGTAGAGACGGGGTTTCACCACGTTGACCAGGATGGTCTCGATCTCTTGACCTTGTGATCCACCAGCCTCGGCCTCCCAAAGTGCTGGGATTACAGGCTTGAGCCACCACGCCCGGCCTAATGTCTTCTTATTGTTGATTTTGAATTTAATTTTATTAGAAATATACTACACACTCTTTAAGATTTTAATCTGTTGACACAATTTTACATATTTTGTGACATAGTATGTGATCTAACTTAGCATATCATATGGATATTAAAAGATGTTTATTTTATGGTCCTTATATTTAGGGTCTGATATGGTTTGGCTCTATTTCCACCCAGATCTCATGTTGAATTGCAGTCTCCAGTGTTAGGGGAGGGACCTGGTGGGAGATGATTGGATCATGGAAGCAGATCTTTCCCTTGCTGTTCCCATGATGGTAAGTTCTCATGAGATCTAGTTGTTTGAAAGTGTGTAGCACTTCCCCCTTTGCTCTGTCTCTTCCTCCAGCCATGTGAAAAGACCCCTGCTTTGCCTGTGCCTTCCACCATGATTGTAAGTTTTCTAAAGCCTTCTCAGCCATGCTTTCTGTACAGCAGCCTGTGGAATTAAATCTCTTTTCTCCATAAATTAATCAGTCTCAGGTATGCCTTTATAGAAGTGCGAGAACAAACTAATACAGAAAATTGGTGCCAGAAAAGTGGTCATTGCTATAAAGATACCTGAAAATGTGGAAGTGACTTTGCAACTGGGTAATGGGCAAAGGTTGGAACACTTTGGCAGGCTCAGAAGAAAACAGGAAGATGAGAAGAAGTTTGGATCTTTCTAGCAACTTGTTAAATTGTGACCAAAATGTTGATAGTGATATGGACAATGAAGTCCATGCTGAGATGGTCTCAGGTAGAGATGTGGAACTTATTGGGAAGTGGAATAACAAGGTCACGCTTGTTGTGCTTTAGCAAAAATCTGGCAGCATTATCCCCCTATCGTTGAGACCTGTGGAACTTTCAACTTGAGTGATGATTTAGGATATCTGGTGGAAGAAATTTTAAGCAGCAGAGCGTTCTAGAGACGATCTGACTGCTTCTAACGTCATATGCTTATATTCACAACGAGAGAGATTATCTGAAACTGGAACTTATATTTAAAAGAAAAGCTGAGCAGAGAAGTTTGGAAAATTTAAAGCATGGCCAAGTGGAAGAAACTAAACACTTACTTTCTGTGGAGTATTTCAAGCTGACTGTAAAAATTTGCCGAAGTAAAGGAGCACCAAATGTTAACACCCAAGTCAATGGTGACAGTGCCTCAAAGGCATTTGAGAGACCTTCATGGCAACACCTCCCATCACAGGCCTGGAGGCCTAGAAGGAAAATCGTTTTGTGTGCCAGGCCCATGGCCTCACTCTTCTGTGCAGTCTTGTGTCATGGTTCCTGCATCACAGCCACTCCAGCTCCAGCTGTCACTAACAGGGGCCATGGTACAGCTCAGGCCACTGTTCCAGAGGATGCAAGCTGGAACCACCAAGGTTTCCACATGGTGTTAAGCCTGTGGGTAAAAAGTTGAAGTTTGGGAGCCTCTGCCTAGATATCAGGGGATCTGTAGAAATGCCTGAATGTCCAGGAAGAAGTCTGCTGTAGGGATGGAGCCTTTTGGAGAACCTGTACTAGGGAAGTGTGAAGGAGAAATGTGGGTTTGGAGCCGCTACAAAGAATTCTTACTGGGTCACTGCCTAATGGAGCTGTGAGAAAAAAGTCCTGTCTTTCAGCCCCCAGAATGGTAGATCCACAAACTGTTTGCACAATGTGCCTTGAAAAAGCTACAGGCACTCAATGCAATCTATGAAAGCAGCCACAGGAGCAGAGGTGCCAAAGGCCTTGTGTCAGTTTGGCCTGGAATCAAGGGAGATTATTTTGGAACTTTAAGATTTAATGACTAACCTGCTGGGTTTTGGACTTGCATGGGGCCTCTAGCCCCTTTGTTTGTGTCAATTTTACTCTTTTTGCTTAGAAAGTCATTTACTCAGTGACTATATCCCAATTATGTCTTGGAAATAAAATAATATTTTTTATTTACAGGTTCAAGGCTCACAAATGGAAAGGACTTGCCTTGTCTCAAATGAGACATTAGACTTTGACTTTTGAGTTAATGCTGGAATAAGTTAAGAATTCCAGAGATTATTGAGAAGGCATAATAATGTTTTGAAATGTAAGAAGAACAGGAGATTTGGGAGGGGTCAGGGCAAAATAGTATGGTTTGGCATTGTGTCCCTACCCAAATCTCATGTTGCATTGTAATCTCCAATGTTGAGGGAGGAACATGGTGGGAGATGATTGAATCATGGGGGTGGATTTCCCCCTTGCTGTTCTTGTGATAGTGAGTGAGATCTGCTTGTTTGAAAATGTTCAGCACTTGTCACTTCTCTTTCTCTCTCTCTTCTGCCTTCCATGTGAAGATGTGCTTGTTTTCCCTTCACCTTCCTCCATGACTGTAAGTTTCTTAAGGCCTTCTCAGCCATGCTTCCTGTATGTCCTGGAACACTGTAAGTCCATTAAACCTTTTTTCTTCATAAATTAGCCAGTCCCAAGTATGTATAGTAGTGCAAAAATGAACTAATACAGGATCCAAGATATTAATAAAATAAAAATATCTAAGTACAGCTAGGTAATTTATATTTTTATGGATTCTGTTACTTTTAAAACTAGATTCTAAAATGGGGAGTCTTAACATATGTAAATGTCACTGTGAGTTGTATTTTCTCCCAATAGTACTGTTAGCTAGCTTTATGTATTTTGAAACTCTGCGTTTAGCAGCATACTCATTTTGATGTTATGCTAAATGAAGTAATTTGATTATCATCATTGCAAAATAGCTCATTATTTTGGTAATATTCATTTTTTTTAACTTCTCTGTTGCTTGAATAAATATCATCACGCTAGCTTTCATTTGCATAGCGTATGTGTTGGAAGGCTTATCTTGCATTTAGTCTTTACATATCTATATTTAAAGTATGTCTCTTATAGAGAGGATCCCTAGTTTTTAATTTCAAAGGTTAATCCATTTGTACTTAAGAACATGTTAATGTTATACTGTTTCTAATATTTTCTTAGTGTTTTTATTTTAATCATCTGTTTCCTAAAAGATCATCTCATTTCAATTTTCTATTTTTCCTTGGCTCAATCCAATATATATTTGAAATTTTAATTTTTTAAATAATACATAATAGATGTGCAATATTTGAGGTAGATATGATAATTTAATGCAATCATACAATCTGCAAGATCAAATCAGTGTAATTGGAATATTCATAATCTTAAATATTTATATTTTCTTTATGTTAGAAACACTTGAATTATTCACTTCCATCTATTTTGAAATATACAATAGATTATTGGTAACTATATTTGTCCTTCTGAACTATCCATCACTAGTTACTATTTCTTCTGTCAAACTGTATATTTATTTTCATTTACCAACCATTCTTCATCATCTGCCCACTTGCATTTCTGGCCTCTGATAATCACCAATTTAATCTATCTTTGGGAGATTGATTTTTTTAGCTTTCCCACATCAGTGAGAACAAACAATATTTGTTTTGAAATATTTCAAATTCTTCTAGTTTCTGTGAAATACATAACATATTGTTACTAACTATAGCCACTCTAGTCTCCTATTGAACATTAGAATTTATTTTTTCTACATAACGGTATGTTTGCACCCAATAATGAATCTTTCTTTAATTTCCCCCTCCTATACACAAACCATTCTCAACCTGGAGAATCTATCATTCTATCTTTTATCTCCATGAGTTCATTTTTTAATTTCAATTGATTTCTGGGAAACAGGTGGTATTTGGTTGCATGAATAGGCTTTTTAGTCGTGTTTATTGAAGTTTTGGTGCACCCATCACCTAAGCAGTGTACATTGGACCCAAAGTGTGTTATTTGATCCTTAACCCCACACCCATTTTCCTGAGTCCCCAAAGTCCATTGTATCATTAAGTATTTTTATCTTTATAGCATACCTCCCACTTACAAGTGAAGACATATAATGTTTGCTTTTCCATTCCTGAGTTGCTTTATTTAGAATAATGGTCTCCAATTCCATCCAGGTTGCTGCAAATGTCATTATTTCATTACTCTTTATGGCTGAATAGTATTCCATGAAATACATGCCACATATATCATAATCAGCCACTCTTTGGTTGATGGCTATTGAGACTGGTTACATATTATTGCAATCATGAATTGTTCTGCTATAAACATGCATGTGCAGTTATCTTTTTAATAGAATGAACTTCATTTCCTCCAGGTAAGTACCCTGTGGTAGTATTGCTGGATCAAATAATAGATGTACCTTTATTTCCTTAAGGAATCTTCACACTGTATTCCATAGTGAATGTGTACTGTTTACATTCCCACCAAGAGTGTAAAAGTGTTGCCTTTTTACCATATCCATGCCAACATCTATTATTTTTTTATTTTAAATTATGGCTATTCTTGCAGGAGTAAGATGGTATTTCATTCTTCTTTTGATTTATATTTTCCTGATAGCGATGTTGAGCATTTTTTCCTGTTTGTTGGCCATTTATATATTCTCTTTTGAGATTTTTTTTTCGTGTACTTAGCTCACTTTTTGATGGAATTGCTTGTTTTTAAATGCTGATTTGTTTGAGTTACTTGTAGATTCTGAATTATGGACTCTGTTCAATGCATAGATTATGAAAATATTCTCTCATTTTATGGATGGTGTGTTTACTCTGCTGATGATTTAGTTGTTACAAAGAACTTTTTAGAGTAATGAGGACTCATCTATTTATCTTTGTTTTTGGTTGCATTTTCTTCTGGGTTCTTAGTTATAAAATCTTTGCCTAAGCCAATGTCTTTGTTTTTCCAATGTTATCTTCTGTAATTTTTACGGTTTAAGATCTTAGATGTAAGTCTTTGGTCCACCTTGAGGTGATTTTGGCATAAAGTAAAGATGAGAATCCAGTTTTACTCTTCTGCATATGGGTTGCCAATCACCTTAGCACCATTTGTTGTATAGGCTGTCCTTTCTTCACTTATGTTTTTGTTTGCTTTGTTGAAGATGATGTGACTGTAAGTAATTGGCCTTACTTTTGGTTCTCTATTATTTTCTGTTGGTCTAAATGAGTGCTTTTATGCCAATACAATATTGTTTTTGTGACTGTGGTATTATAGTATAGTTTGCAGTTGAGTGATGTGATGCCTTCAGATTTGTTATGTTTATTTAGTGTTGCTTTGGCTATGCATACTCTTTTTTGTTTTCATAACAATTTTAGAAATGATTTGATTCTCCACTTGGTCGCTGCTGGTGTATAGCAGGCTACTAATTTTTGTACATTAATTTTGTATCCTGAAATTTGCTGAATTCGTTTATCAGTTCTAGGAGCTTTTTGAATGAGTCTTTAGGATTTCCTAGGTATAAACTGTGTCATCAGCAAAGAGGGAAATCTTGACTTCTTCTTTATCAATTTGGATGTCCTATATTTCTTTATCTTTTCTGATTGCTATGGCTAGGACTTCCAGTATTATGTTCAATAGAAGTAGTGAAAGGGGGCATCCTTGTCTTGTTCTGGTTCTCAGGGGGATTGATTATAGCTTTTTCCCATTCAGTCTAAAGTAAGCTGTGAATTGATCATAGATAGTTTTTATTACCTTAAAGTATGTCCCATCTATGCCAGTATTGCTGAGGATTTTAATATAAAGGAATGCTGTATCCTTTCAAGTGTTTTTTTCTGCATCTATTGAGATGATCATGTTATTTTTGTTTTTAATTATATTTATGTCATGTATCACATTTATTGACTTGTGGATATGAATCCATCCTTGCATCTGTAATATGAAACTAACTTGATCATGCTGGATTATCCTTTTAGTATGCTGTTAAACTTGGTTAGCTATTATATTGTTAAAATTTTTGCATCTATGTTCATCAGAGTTATTGCTCTGTATTTTTCTTGTTTTGTTATGACCTTTCCTGGTTTCAGTATTAGGGTAATACTGGTTTCATAAAACAATTTAGGAAGGATTTCCTCTTCTTTTGTCAGTAGAATTGGTGCCAATTCTTTTTTGAATGCACAGTAGAATTCAGCTGTTAACTCATCTGGTCCTGGGCTTTTTTTTTGTTGGTGATGCTTTTATTACCATCTCAGTTTTGCTGCTTGTTACTGGCCTGTTAAGAGTTTCCTTTTTCCCTGGTTGAATCTAGGAGGGTTGCATATTTCCAGGAATGTATCTGTGTCCTCTAGATTTTCTAGTTTATGTGCATAAAGGTGTTTATGGTAGCCTTCAATAATCTTTTGTATTTCTATGGTATCAGTTGTAATATCTCCTGTTTTGTTTCTAATTGAGTTTATTTGGATCTTCTTTCTTCTTGGTTAATTTTGCTAATGATCTATCAATATTATTTATCTTTTCAAAGAACTAGCTTTTCATTTAATTTGTCTTTTGTACTTTTTTCTGTTTTAATTTTATATATTTCTGCTTTGATGTTGGTTATTTCTTTTCTTCTTCTGGGTTTGGGTTTGGTTTGGTTTGGTTTGGTTTGGTTTGGTTTGTCATTGTTTCTCTATATCCTTGAGATGCAACCTTAGATTGCCTATTTGTGCTCTTTCAGACTGTTTGATGTTGGTATTTAATGCTATGAACTTTTCTCTTAGTAACACATATGCTGTATCACAGAGGTTTTGATATGTTGTGCCACTATTATCATTCAGTTCAAAGAATTTTTTTAAAATTTCTATCTTGATTTTATTGTTTACCCACAATCAATCAGTAGCAGATTGTTTAATTTTCATGTATTTGAATGGTTTTAAGGGTTGTTTTTGAAGTTAATTTCCAACTTTATTCAACTGTGGTCTGAGAGAGTATTTGTTAGAAGTTCAACTTTCTTAAATTAGTTGAGACTTGTTTTGTGGCCTATCATATAGTCTTTCTTGGAGAATGTTTCATATTCTTATTAAAAGAAAGTCAGGCTAGGTTTGGCAGCTCACGCCTGTAACTGCCAAGCACTTTGGAAAGCCAAGATGTGCCAATCACCTAAGGCCAGGAGATCGAGACCAGCCTGCACAACATAGTGAAACCCCACCTCTACTAAAACTACAAAAATTAGCTGGGCATAGTTGCACACTCCTGTAATCCTAGCTATTTGGGAGGTGGAGGTAAGAGAATTACTTGAACCCAGGAGATGGAGGTTGCAGTGACCTGAGATTATGTCATTGCACTCCAGCCTGGGCAACAGAGTGAGGCTCTGTCTAAAAAAAAATTTAAAAAGCACATATATTCTGTAGTTGTTGAGTAGAATGTTCTGTAAATAACTACTAAGTCAGCTGGGAGCAGTGGTTCATGACTGTAATCCCCTCGCTTTGAGAGGGAGGAGTGGGCAGATCACAAGGTCAACAGATCAAGACCATCTTGGCCAAAATGGTGAAACCTCATGTCTACTAAAAACACAGAAAATTATCTGGGTGTGGTAGTGCATGTGCCTGTAGTCCCAGCTACTCAGGAGGCTGAGGTAGGAGGATCACTTGAACTCAGGAGGCAGGGGTTGCAGGAATTCATGATCACGCAACTGATCTTGCAGTAAGCCAAGATCGTGTCACTGCACTCCAGCCTGGTGACAAAGCAAGACTCCATGTTAATAATAATAATAATAATAATAGTAATCTAGACTATAGTTTATGTCTATTGTTTATTTGTTGACTTTCTCTGTCTTGACGACCTATCTAATGCTGTCAGTGAAGTATCGAAGAGCTCCACTATTACTGTGTTACTGTGTATCTTATGTCTTAGGCCTAGTAGTAGTAGTTTTTAAAATATGAATGCTCCACTGTTAGGTGCATATATATTTAGGATTGTGATATTTTTCTGTTGAACTAGTCCTTTTATCATTAATGTTTCTTTTTGTCTTCTTTTAACTGCTATTAGTTTAAAATCTATTTTGTTTGACACAAGAATAGCTACTCCTGTTGGTTTTTGGTTTCCATTTAAACTGAATATCTTTTTCACCCCTTCACCTTAAGCTTATGTGAGTCCTTATGCGTGAGGTGAGTCTCTTGAACACAGCAGACATTTGTTTGGTGATTTCTTACCCATTCTACTGTTCTGTACCTTTTAAGTGAACCATTTAGGCCATTTACATTCAACATTAGTATTGAGATGTGAGGTACTATTTATTGTGGTATTTGTTGCATGAAAACTTAAGTTTTTAAAATCATTATGTTGTTTTTTTTGAAAAGTCCTATGAGATTTATAATTTAATAGGATTCTATTTAGACATACTTTGAGGATTTATTTCAAGATGTAGAGTTCTTTTTAATAGTTCTTGTAGTTCTGGCTTGGTAGTGGCAAATTCTCTCAGCATTTGTTTTTCTGAAAAATACTGTGTCTTTTCTTAATTTATAATGCTTAGTTTTGCTGGATCCAAAATTCTTGCATAATAATTGTTCTGTTTAAGGAGGTTAATATAGGACTCCAATCCTTTCTAGCTTCTAAGTTTTATGCCAAGAAATCTGCTTTTAATCTGATAGATATTTCTTTATAGTTTACTTGATGCTTTTGCCTCTTGGCTCTTAACATTTTTTCAATTTTATTTAACTTTAGATAATTTGATAAATATGTGCCTAGGTGATGATCTTTTTGTCATGAATTATCTATGTGTTCTTTTACCTGCCTGCATTTGGTTGTCTAGATCTCTGGCAAGGATAAGAAATTATTACCTCAAATATGTTTTCAAAACTTATAGAATTTTTTCTTCCTTGAGAATACCAATTATTCTTAGGTTTGATTGCTTAATATTACCCCAAACTTCTTGGAGGCTTTGTTATTTTATTTATTTATTTTTTTATCTTTGTGTTAATTCAAGAGCTGTGTCTTCAACCTCTGAAATTCTTTGTTCTACTTGTCCTCTTCTATTGCTTAGAATTTCCAGTGCATTTTGCAATTCTCTAAGTGTGTCCTTCATTTCCAGAAGTTGTGATCATTTTTTATTTATGCTATCTATTTTATTGGAGATTTTTCCATTCACACCCTGTATCTTCTTTTTTCTTTCTTTCTTTCTTTTTTTTTTTGATTTCTTAACATTGGACTTCACTTTTCTATCCTTCATCTTTGATTAGCTTAATAGTTGAACTTCTGAATTCTTTTCTCTGGCAATTCAGACATTTCTTCCTGGTTTGAATCCATTTCTGGTGAGCTATTAGTTTAAAATATTATTATCTTTTAGGCAATGTTAAAAAGTATTATCTTTTAGGGGATGTTAAGGAATTTTGTCATATTACCAGAATTGCTTTTCTGTTTCCTTCTTATTTGGGTAGACCATGTCAGAGAGAAGTTCTGGTGCTCAAGGCCTGCTGTTCAAATTATTTTGTCCCACAGGGTGCTCCTTTGATATGGTGCTTTCTCCTTTTCCCCTAGAGATGGGGCTTCCTGAGAGCTGAACTTCAGTGGTTGTTATTTCTCTTCTGGCTCTAAGCACCTGGCAGAGCGACTAGGCTCTAAGTTGGTACTGGAGAATGTCTGCAAAGAGTCCTGTGATTTGACCCATCTTCAGGTCTCTCAGCTGTGGATACCAGTACCTGCTCTTGTGGAGGTAGCAGAGGAGTGAAATTGACTCTGTGAGGTAGGGTCCTTAGTTGCATTTTTGTTAAGTGCACTAGTTTGGTGTTTTTGCATTTTCAAGCAGGAGGTTTTTCTTTCAAGAGCACATCAACTGTGGTAGGTTAGGGAGAATCAGATGGTAGGCAGCTTATGTTTTTCTCTTTGGCTACCAGGATGCATAGAGAAAGACCATCAGATGGGGGTCAAGGTTAGGCATGTCTGTGTTCAAGAGTCTTTTTCCATGGGGCTTGTTGTGGCTCCTATAAGGGATGGGGTGTGGTTCCCAGACCAAGAGAATTATGTTCCAGAGGGATTGTGACTATCTCTGTTGCATTACACAAGTTACCAGGAAAGTGGGGAAAAGCTAGTAGCCACAGTCCTCACCCAGCTCCCATGCAGCCCATTATCCAAAAGGCTGGTCTCACTCACACTGTGTTCCCAAAACAGCACCAAATTTTACTTGCAGGCAGCCAGTGAGCCGGGCTGAGAACTTGCCCCAGCTGCAAAAGCAAGCCCACTCACATTTCCTGGGAAGTCCCACAGAACCTACAGGAGCAGCCAACCTCCTTCAGAGGGTCTGTGGATTCTTTTGATTTTCTTGGTATATTCCTGCAGTAGTTCTTGGAGCAAAAGTTCATGATATGAGTTTCCACATGCTGCTCTGTCTATCCCAGTGGGTGTGCAAGTTAGTCCTGCCTCCTGTCGGCCATTTTTCCTCAATGAATTCCATACGTTTATTTTTTAAATTTAGCTTCTACATGTGAATAAGAGCATAAAATATGTGTATTCCGTGGCTGGCTTATTTTTTGCTATTGAGTTGTTTGAGGGCTTTATATATTCTGGTTATTAATCTCTGGTCAGATAGATACTTTGTAAATATTTTCTTTTATTTTGTTGGTTGTCTTTTCACTATGTTGTTTCCTTTGCTATACAGAAGCTTTTATCTTAATACAATGTCACTTGTGTAGTTTTGCTTTGGTTATGGGTGCTTTTGAAATCTTTCACACACATAAAAAGTATTTGCTCAGTCTAATGTCCAGAAGCAGATCTACAATGTTTTCTTTTAGTAGTTTTATAGTTTTAGGCATTATATTTTAGTCTTTAATTTACTTGTATTTGATTTTTGTATTTGGTGAGAAATAGGGGCCTAGTATTGTTCTTTGGCATATAGATAATCCAGTTTCTCAGCACCATCTTTTGAAGGTACTGTCTTTTCCTTATTGGATAAACTTAGTGTTTTGTTGAAAAAGAGCTCTAGATGTGTGAATTTATATCTGGGTTTGTATTCTATTCCATTGGTTTATATGGATTTTTTATATCAGTATCATGCTGATTTGTTTACAATAACATTGTAGTTATTTTGATGTCAGCCAGTGTGATGCCTGCAACTGTGTTCCTTTTGCTTAGGATTGCTTTTGCTATTTAAGATATTTCATGGTTCCATATACATTTTAGGAGATTTTTCCATTCCTAAGAGGAATGTCATTTGTGTTTCCATAAACTGCTTTGGGTAACACTGTCATTTAAACAATGTGAATTCTTCCTATTCTTGAGCCTGGAATATATTTCCATTTTTTGGTGTGTTCCCTTCAATTTTCTTTATTTTCTCTCTCTCACTCTTTCTCTCTCTCTCCCTCTTTCTTTCTCTCTTTCCTTCAGACAGAGTCTTGCTCTGTCACCTGGGCTGGAGTGCAGTGGTACAAATTTGAACTCACTGCAACCTCTACTTCCCAATTCAAGTGATTCTCATGCCTCCGCCTCCCAAGTAGCTGGGATTACAGGCATGCACCACCCACCCGGGTAATTTTTGTATTTTTAGTAAAGACAGGGTTTTGCCATGTTGGCAAGGCTGGTCTCAAACTCCTGACCTCAAGTGATTCACCCACCCTGGCCTCCCAAAGTCCTGGGATTACAGTTGTGGGCCACTGCACCAGGCCTCAATTTCTTTTATCAGTTTTTTATAGTTTTCCTTCCAGAGCTCTTTCACTTCTTAGGTTAAAATGATTCCTAGGTGTTTTCTATTCTTTGTAGCTATTATATGTGGGATGGATTTATTGGTTTGTATTTCAGATTGTTAGAACTGTTAGATCCAATAAACAAATTCCACTTTACTGAATTTGTTTATTGGCTCTAACAGCTTTGGGGGAGTGGTCAGGTTTTCTAAGTATATGATTATATCATCTGTGAAGAAGGCTGATTTAACTATTTCCTTTCCTGTTTGGATGTACTTTATTTCTTTGTTCTATTTCCTAATTGCTCTAGCCAAGACTATCAGTATTATTTTTTATAAAAGTGGGGAAAGTGGACATTTTTGCCTTGTTCCAGATCTTAGAGAAAAGCATTTCATGTCTCCCCCTTTCTTTATAAAGTTAACAGTTGATTTGTCATATATGACCTTTGCTATCTTGAGCTATGCTCTTCTATAACCAATTTGTTGAGCGTTTTTATTATAAAGTGATATTATTTCATATATTTCAGGATCTTTTGAAATGATTATATGGCTTTGTTCTTGATTCTGTTAATGCAATGTATCATGTTTATTGATTTGGATATGTTGAATGAGTCTTGCATCCCTGGAAGAATCCCACTGGATCATGACTTTTTAAATGTGAATTCAGTTTGCTAGCATTTTATTGAAGATTTTTGCATCTATGTTCATCATTGATACTGGCTAGCTGGTAGTTTTCTGTTTCTCTTTTTTTTTTTTTTTTCCTTTTTTTGGTTATATCCTCTTATTTTGGTGTCAGTGTAATTCAGGACTCATAGAATAATTTTGGAAGCATTCCCATCTCTTCAATTTTTGGAATAGCTCTAGTAGGATTGCTACTAGCTTTTTAAATGTCTGGTAGAATTCAGCAGCGAACCCATCTGTTCTTCGTCTTTTCTAACGTGGAAGTCTTATTACAGTTCTGATCTCATTACTTGTTTTTGTTTTGTGTTTCTTCATGGTTTAATCTTGGTATGCTGAGTCCAAAAATTTATTTATTTCTTCTCGGTTTTCCAATTTGTTAGAGATAGTTGTTCACAATAGCCTCTAATGTTTCTTTGCATTTCTGTGGTCTCATTTGTTATGTCTCATTTTTTGTCTCTGATTTTGTTTAGTTGAGTCTAGTTTCTTTTTTTTCTTAGTCTAGATGACACTTTGTGTCATCTTGAAAAATTATTTTTCAAGAAACAATGCAGAAACCTAACTTTTCAAAACCTAACTTTTTGTTTGTTGATAGTATGTAATTTATTTAGTATCAGTTGTATTTATTTAGACTTTGATCTTTATTTCTTTCCTTATGCTAATTTTGTGATTGATTTGTTTATGCTTTTCTAGTTCCTTGAGGTATGTTGTTTGGATTTTTATTTGAACTCTTTCTAATTGTTTTCCTTTTGGTACTGATTTTGCTCTGTACCAGATATTGGTGTATTATTGTTCCATTTTCATTTCTTTCTAGGAATTTTTTAGTTTATTTTTTAATTTCTTCATTGAACCACTGGTCTTTCAGAATTACATTGTTTAATTTTCTTGTGTTTTGCCTCTCTTCTGAGGTTTCATTTTTCATTCACATCTAATTTTATTCCTTTGTGATCAGAAAAGGTACTTAATATCATTTTCATTTTTTTTCAAAATTTGTTGAGACTTCTCTTGTGGCCTAAAGTTTGGTCTAATCTAGACAATGTTCCATGTGATAATGAGAAGAATATGCATTTCATAGCAGCCATATGAAATGTCCTGTACACATTCATTAGACATATTTGTCTACTATGTAGTGTAAGTCTAATGTTTCTTCATTAATGATCTGTCTGGATTATATGTCCAGTAGTGACAGTGGCATGTTGAAGTCCCCTACTATAATTGTATTGACATAGATCTCTTATTTTAGATCTGTTGGCTTTATATAAATGGGCGGTCCTATGGTAGATGCATAAATATTTATAATTTTAATATTCTCTTGCTGACTTGACCTTTTTAGTATGGTACAGTGGCAGTCTTGATCTCTTTGAATAGTCTTTGACTTGTATTCTATTTATCTGTTACTGGTAAAGCTATGCTTGCTCCTTTTTGGTTTTTACTTGCATGGTATATTATTTTCACCTTTTTAATTTTAGTAAATATGTCTTTTTAGGAGAATTCATTTTCTTGTAGGCAGCATATAATTTGGTGTTGTTTCTTTATCCATTCAGAATTCTGACTTTTAATTAGAGAACTGAGTTTGCTAACATTCTGTGCTAATACTGATAAGTAAGAACTTACTAATATAGCAGTTTATTGCAGGTTTTCTGAATGTTTTGTAACTCTTCCCTTACTTCTTTTTTTTCCTTCCTGTCTTCCTTTGTGGTTATGTAATTTTCCCTGGTAGTATATTTAATTGCTTTTATTTATTTATTTATTTATGAGATGGAGTTTTGCTCTTGTTACCCAGACTAGAGTGCAATGGCGTGATCTCAGCTCACCGCAACCTCCACCTCCTGGGTTCAGGCAATTCTCCTGCCTCTGCCTCCTGATTAGCTGGGATTACAGGCATGTGCCACCATGCCCAGCTAATTTTTTGTATTTTTAGTAGAGATGGGGTTTCATCATGTTGACCAGGATGGTCTCGATCTCTTGACCTCATGATCCACCCACCTCGGCCTCCCAAAGTGTTGGGATTACAGGCGTGGGCCACTGCACCCAGCCAGATATATTATTTTAAAGAAATGACATCTAAGATGAAGATTGGAAGTACTGTTAGCATGTGTCTCCTACTTGGAAAGACAAAATAGTATGTAGAAGTGCATATTGCAAATTATTTTTCAAGAAACAATGCAGAAATTTAACAGGAAACCACTGATGTCTACACTATGAGCCAGATAGAAAATTTTAAGTCTGCATAAAGTGAGAGGGGGAGAAATTGCCCATAGAATATACACTCCCAGTGGGTAATTTGGAAATCCAGGTCACAAGAGAAGGTCAACCATACCCAGTCCTGGAAGAGATTTATGGAGCTGTGGGCTTATAAAAGGAGCTGCAGTGGGAAGAGCCTTGTCAGCATTCCCAGTCTCCAGCCCAAACCAAGGGAAGCTGATTCTGATTTTGCATTACAGGGAAACTCACAGAAGTCTTCTGGCTAATTTAGGCAGCAGTTTCAGGGTGAGAGAAACTTCCAACTGAGATATGTAATACAGTCTCAAGTGGGGACAAATTCCCTTGTCCATAACCAGGGGCAACTGGGGAATCTGCTGCAACCACAAGCATAAGAGCTAGGCACCCTGGCTTTGTGGGCAGACTGGGAGGAGTATGGCCTGAAAGCCACATTGTTGTCTCCATCAGGCAGTCTTATAGACAGCAGATTTGAGTTCTGAGCCCAGTGTGCCTGGAATATACTGAGCTGCAGCCTGTGAGAAACTGTGGGTGTGGTACCAGCCTTGCCAAGTGTATAGAAGTCAGGTGGGCCTTCTGCTGTCTGTTACTCACCACTTCCTTTGCAAACTCTTCTGTGCTGCAGAGGCAGCTGCATTCCTCCATGGAACATTACCTCAGTGGGCAGAAAATCACTCCCCAAACCACACAGGTGCTTCCGCTTGCCCCACATGTAGAGAGTGTGGACCTGCCTGACAGAGCCCCGACGTGGTTTTGCCCCTCCAAGTACCGTGGTAGGTTAAGACAAGGGAGGGAATATTTTGGAAGCTCTGTGGCTTCTCTGTAACCAAAAAACATTTGTACCCACAAAAGCTGTTAATGTTTTTTTAAAGTTTCTAAAAGATGGCATCTTTTATGAGATCACACAGGTAAGAATACAAAATCAAATAAAACATACCCTCTAAAGAATATCTTCATTCCCCTCACATTTTGACTTTATATTGCCTTAATTTACATATTTTATATTGTCTATTTCTCAATAGATTAATATGAAGTATTATTATTTGTAATATATTTGTCCTTTGCACTTCATACTACAGTTATGGATAGATTGCACATCATAGTTATGGTATTTGAGTATTCTGGTTTGTCTATGTACTTAATTTTACAAATGTGTTTTATATCTTCAAATATATTTGCCTCTTAGTGTTTTTTGTTTGTTTTATTACTGTAGAAACTATAGTTGGTGGAAAACTTTTGTACTTGGCACAGGGAAGAATCAGGGAAGCATCATTGCAAATCTGGAAGTTTGATTCTCTCTTAACATCTGCTCAAATTTTTGTTTAATTCTCTGTAGCCCTGTTAACCATATTTGGTTTCTGAAATATTACTGGTGATAGTGTCTGTGATGCATATTTGCTTTTGGTTTTCCATGGGAGGGAGTAAAAAAGCCAACCTACTTCTCTGTTACCATTTTGGAACCAGAAGTCAATGGTGTATGTTTTTAATTTATGTCTTGATTTTGAACTATAAAATTTGCAATAAGCTTTATTGATAATTGTAGTGATTAAAATTTTCATTCTCAGTTTTCATAGATGTAGTATTAAATCATTTTACATGTGTTATTGTTATAATTATATATACAAAATATATATGTTTGTTTCATTCTTGGTGTTAATGCCAAAATATTCTCTTTGAATTTTTTATGCATCATATAGATTTAAAAGAAAGAAAAACAGAAAGATTAGCTATCTATCTATCTATATATTTATCTACCTGTCTTTCTATCTGTATATGATCTTTTATATATACGGACACATTACTAGTTATGGTGTTCTTTCTCTCCTGTCAAGTTTTCCTTTATGTTGATTCCCTTCAGCATGGAAATTTTCCTTTCTTATGTCTAGTAGTATAGGTTTACAGTTAGTAAATCATCTCAAACTTTATTGATTAAATTGCCATTATTTTATATTACTTCTCTAAAGGGATTTTATGTTGACATGAAATTATGAGTGCATAATTAATTTTATTCCTTTACAGAGTTAAAAAAGATTTCATCTTCCAGCCACCACTGTTTCTAAATAGAAGTCAACCATAATTTTTGTTGTTTTTATCTTCTATGTAAAACATCTTTTAAAAAATTCAACTGCTCCCAAAATGCCTTTTTTAGGTTTTATGTTCAGCTATTTGGAGGGCTTGAGGATTTTTTTATATAATCATTGTTATTTGTGTGCATTTTAATTTGTAGGTTTACATTTTACAACAAATTTTGGAAATTTGGGGCCACTACATATTCAAATGTATTTCTGCACATTTCCATTCATTTTGTATTTTTTTGGCTTCAAGTACATATATAATAACATTTTATCAGAAGTCATTAATAGTCTATTCATTTTTTAAATGGAATGAATTATAAATGAAAGTGTAGGTTGTTTTATACTAGCACTTATTCAAGGTAAATAGAAAATATATACAAAATATATTTAAATTTGTATAAGGAGACTGGTAATCAAAGGAAGCAACAAGGGTTTATGATGAAGGTAAAAGCAAAGAAATAAGAGAAGCTTAAAGGAGTGAGCACATTTTTTTGTCTTGTTTTCCGTACAGATGTGTGACAATTTGAAAATAACATGAGAATTGCTGAGATAGCATAACTCTCAGTCTTCTTATGAGGCTGGCAAGGGTAAAAAAAGTTGAACTTCAATCTCCACTAAGAAACAAGAACCTTAACTAGCATTTTGGCTTTTATTTGAGCCTCTTTTACAGAAGTACATCTTGTAAGAGGTATACTTGAAACATCCAATCTTTACAGTGAGATTAATCACAGATTCAGGTACACCTTTACCACAACAGTTTGCTTAAAGCAAAAGGTTATTACTAGAGTAAATTAACATTATTAAGGCTCTCAAAATTTCCTGTCATGTTTCTAAACTAAGTGTCTAACATTTATATAAAAATAACAAAAGCATCAGAAGCAGAAGGAAGAAATATGGACCTACAGTATATTGTCGACAAAGAGCTTTAAAGCTGTTTGGTTAAGAATGTAAAGAAAATAATAGAGCAAAAAGAAAAATGATGAGAATAAAATAATAATAAACCTTATAAACCCAAATGCCCACTTGTACAAAATTAGCAAGATAGGCTGGTATCTATTTTTAAAAAATAAAGTCTTTATTTCAGAAATATAACTTTCCCAATTCTATAAATTTTTCATTTTCAATGCCAATTATACAATAAAAAATTATGGTCCATGCTAAAAAATATATTCCACTGACAAAAACTAAAGAGAAACAGTAGTTAATTAAAGCACATCTTCAGGAGGCTGGGTTGTTGAGCATCAAAAGTATTTTAAATTACTGTTATTAATATGTTCCAGATAACAGAGAAGACATACCAAAAGGGAAATAATTTGGAAAGTTTTGACAAAAAATTTGCAATTCCAAGAAATATCAATAGTAATAAGTCCAAAATACAGCTATTAGGTGAGTTTAGAAGAAGACTGAACAAAGTAATCTGTAAGGTGGGAGGATTAATAATAGAATGATTTGAGGCTGGCTGACAAAAGCTCTATCTCTTTCTCTGGGGATGCCTAGATACCTTTCTTTGTTTGATTGTTGGTTTGTTCGTTTTATTCTTGGCTAAGATAGGGACAGTAGCATTTATGATATACTTTTCAATGTCTGAAATTTTTCTCATGACACCTAGTTAGTCTCTTTGCTGTTGCTTTGCAATTACCCTATTCAGTTTACTAAGCCTGTTTTAACTGCTGAGTGAGCCAGAGAGCTTTTTAGATGTGTTCTCTCATAGTCAAGATTCTTTACACAAATCTTGATCATTCAAGCTAGTCTCAATGCAGTGATTGGCCCAAGTGAAGGCTCACACTGCAGATACCCAGTGGATTTCTAATAGTTGCCTTCATTCTCTTTCTATTGCTACACCACATGATTCACTTTAAATAAAAGTCTCACATCCATGCAATCTCTGGTATCTGTTAAATAGCTTCAAATATATGAATTTGGAAACAATACAACTCAAGCTGAAAGATAAGTCAAATTTTTTCCTCAAACAAGAGAAAATGAAATATGAAGGTATAAGAGATATATAGAACAAAAGAAAGGAAAAAAATGGAGAATTGGACAAAAGCAATCTCTGAAGATGTGATAATGAAGATTTGCTAGATGAAAAACTTCATCCCCTAGACAATGTCTGCTTCGGTAGTGAACAGACTTCTTGATATTAGAAAAGAAGCTGCTAGTGTGCTAATGATTTATATTAGTTTTATATGCTGGAAGCCACATTATCTCCAAATTTTCAGGATAAAGCAATGCCTATTTATTGTTTCAATTTCTGTAGGTCATAAGTCCAGACAAACTATAATTAGATTCTCTGGTCAGGGTCTCACAAAGTAGAAATCAAGGTGTTAGCCAGGGTGCATTTTTATTTGGAGTTCATGGCCCTCTTCTGAGCTCATTAGGTTGTTAGTGTAATTTAGTTCTTTGTGATTGTAGAACTGAGGTCTCCATTTTCTTGACTGGCTGTCTATGGAGGTTGTTCACCTTGCTTAAAGGACACTTTCAATTCCTATCCATGTATCTACCTCACAATGTGGAAACTTCTCTTCAAAGCCAGCAGGTTAACGATTCTCAGATCAGTAGCGATCTCAGGCCCTCTTTTAACATCTTGCACAGAACTGATTCTTACCCACCCAGAATAATTTTCCTTTCAATTAACTTAAAATAAAATGATTTGGGACTTTAATTATATATGCAAAATCCTTTCACATTTCCCATATAATGTTGCCTTATCGCAGAAATAAAATCCCATAATTTTCACAGGGGATTCCTGCAATCAAGGGAGGATGATTGTAGAGGGTGCGTACCAGGTCAGAGACAAGAATCTTTGATGTTATCTTAGAATTCTGTCAACTACATAATACTAGAGAGATTGAGAAATTAAGTGATATGTGACTGGAACTACCCCTTAGCATTATTAAATCTGCTAAACAAAATATATACATTAGAAATCTTTTAAATAACTAAAATGATAATTTGCTATAGAAGTTAAGAAGTCCCACTGCACACCGTTAAATATCATGAAATAGTGGCATAGAAACATATGCCTATTTTTGCGGTGACCATTTCTCTCAGCTCATGTCTATAACCTTATGGGTGAGGGAAAGTTTCTTAAACTCATCTCACAGAAGAAGAAATGTAGTTGGTCCTAGTTTACATATGAGTTATTTATGCTTATCAGAAATTATGAAAAATCTGGATAGAGTTTATTTCCCTAATATGTTCCTTGCCAAAATCACTATCTGAGAGTTTTGTACTTTTCTAATACAATCCATAATAACCTAATGAATAACTCATAATATGGGACTCTATATGTATTGCCTCACAATAATTTTTTTTCACAGACAATTAGGTGCTTGGTGAGTGAAAGATTATTTGAAGTATTAATACTCTATGACTGGAGGGAGCTGCTCTGATAGAATATTGGAATGGCCTATGGATTGCTCAGCTAAGGCATCACCTCAGAGGCTGCATTCTGCATTGAATTAGTGGCCACTCTATGGTGTTGGGTCCCACAGAGTTAAATTACATAAGTCTGAAAAGGAAGGGGTGGAAGAAAGTAGAAATGGCTTTTCTTCTGAGATCAGAGGAGATCGGGCACATTCAGGGTGGTATGACCATAGACAACACTGCATGTTCTCACTCATAAATGGTTGTTGAACAATGAGAACACATGGACACAGGGAGGGGAACATCACACACTGGGCCCTGTCTGCAGGTGGGTCCTAGGGAAGGGAGTGCAGGGGGCTGGGGAGGGATAGCATTAGGAGAAATACCTAATGTAGATGATCGGGGGATAGAAGCAGCAAACCACCATGGCACATGTACACCTGTACAACAAACCTGCACAATCTGTACATGTACCCCTGAACATAAAGTATAATAGAAAAAAAAATAAAATTAAAAAAAAAAAAGAAAATGAAAAGAAAAAAATGAAATGGGTTTTCTTAGCAGTATTGCTATTATGCTTTATATTTTCATAGTTTTATACTCTGGTGATTTGGAAAGCTGCTGAGTCTGTCCTGCAGACTCCGGCCAAGCAATGGATGAAAGGAGTCCAGAAACAGGTATTTTACCTGTGAGCGTGGCTAGGAGACCACACAGTATAGCACTGCTGATGAGAAAGTGTGGCCCTGATAAGTTGGAGATGCTTGTATTTTAGTACAGATTTTATGACAAAAGCCTGGAGCAAACACAATTTGTGGGTGATTAACATTGTTGACCCCTGGAGTAAGGAGCAGTCCTGCATATGGATGATCAAAGGTCAGTTTTAGAACCACATGAGTAAACAAGATATTTAGATAAACTCCCCTGCATTCCCTTGTACCTTCTCATTGCCCTTTGCCTCAGGGTAAAAACAGCTGCCTTCAGCTCAGTCTTCTTCAAACCTTTACAAAACCTCTTGGCCTCCCAAGAAATTTTGCCTCTTTCCTATAATTTCTCCTACCACCCTGACCAATCTCCTACAGAAAGCATGATTCTTGAGGAAGTCAGTGGTACTTCCAGTGGGGGGCAGAATGTGATGAAGCAATAACTGCCACATGGAATTCTCATGCTGCTGCTTAAGGAGGGATAAAAAAGAGTTATTTAACAATGAGAGAAGTCAGGTCCTGGTAATTATAGGGAGCTAGCCCTCACAATAACAATGTACATAGGGAGGATGATGTTTGAAACCTGTTATTCTCTGGGGTGTCTCTTGGGATTTCCATTTGAATGTTAAAAGTTACAGGGCCATTGAAGAGACCATTGGAAACAAGAGAACCGGGCTGTGTTATCCAACCTTGTAAGTGAATTAATTTAAATAAAATGCTGTGTGAAAGTAAGGAAAATCTACAATGAGTGGGGTGGGAAAAGATAATAAAGATGAATTCCAGCTTAAGGATCAACTACAGAAGTGGACACTTTTACTTATTCATAGTTGAGATTAAAATCCTTAAACATAAATAGCAAGCAATATTGTAAATTAAATCAGAATTTATTGCTTGTTAACTGAAACAAATGTTAAAAGTATCACAAGCAATGCTGGATAGAGTAGTTCATCACACCAGTAGTCCCAGCACTCTGGGAGGCCAAGGAGTTCAAAACCAGCCTGGGTAACATGGTGAAACCCCATCTCTACCAAAAAAAAAAAAAAAAGAAAGAAAACAAAGAAAAAGAAAGGAAAAAGTATCACAAGTATTAGGAAATAGCCAATGATGTCAACTACTCTCTATCCTCAGCTTACGCTTGTCTTTCAGGCTCTTGAAGAGTATGGTAATGCTAATGTTTAGGGATATTAGGCACAGATTATATAGCATATGTCTCTCTTATCATGCTGTCAGGAGCAGTAACAAATTCTGAGCCCTAAAAATGGCACAGATCTCAAGAAGACATGCCAGTCTTCTTTGCCTATGGCAGGTAAATAAAAGACAGTTTAACTAACAGAAGAAATGTGGAAAAAATATTAACAAACTAATAATAAGATATATAAGATGAAAGTAAAAATCAATATATAAGGTTTGAGTTAAAAATTGTTTTAATTATGTGTAAACACTTTAAAATGATAACTTTACAACTCCATATGTTATTAATTAAAAGATAATGAAACAAAAGTTAAAAATGAAATTATGTACAGGTAATGCAATTGAAGTCATAATAAACTAACTGAAAAGGGGAGTTATTAATTCTGGTTAAAAGTATAGGCTATAATCAATAAAATAATCCGTTTTATAAAAATAAGCATTCAGAAAAAAATAACTTTGAAATATAATGAACATGCGTTAACCAAAGTCATGATTAAATGAATGTTAATATGTAATCCTATTTGTTTTAAATTCTTTAAAATTTTGCAGTATAAAGGAGCACTTTGAGCCTTTGTATTTCTGTTTTGAAGTCAGAATTAGTTTTTGGTCACTTTTTTTTAATTTGAAAATTATATTTATATCAGTTTATCAATTGTATTTATATTTATCAATTATATTATTTTTCAAATTATTTTTCCCAAGAATTATAATATGATTTTCATCATCCTTTATCTGGCTATTTTTACTTAATATATTTCTAAGATTTATTCACAAAACTTATTTACTTCAACAGATTAAACAATTCCATGGTTTGAACGAACAAAAAATAAAATATCCATTGCCATATTAGTGTATATTTAGATTATTTTCAGTCTGCACTATCAGAAACGAATTTACAAAGAATTCTGTTCCAAGTTTCTTCTTGCAAATCTCTTTGTATAAGTTTCTTGTATGTAAACTTGGAAATGAGATTCAGAGTTTTACTCTATTAGAAATGTCTATTTCTTTTTATAAAATATCACATTATTATTTATAACCACCAAAAATATTGAAAATCCCAATTGTTTTTCCATATTCACAACATGTACTCTTTTGAAATGTTAATATTTTAAGTATATTAAATATTCTTAATTTTTATGTAAATTAAATTTCATCAAGTAAGATTATAGTTATTTTTTCATCTTATTATTACTTTTTAGTTTTTAGAAATTGAAATGTCCTGGGTGCTAATGTCTTTGAAGTTGTTTTTAAAAATTTATTTTCCATTTATGTTTTCCTGTCCTTTGAATTGTGCTGATGACCTTTATCAACTTTTTCTTTTTAAAAATATTCATATTGATTCACAAAATATTCTACAAATTTTTAAATTCATACCCTGCTGCTTGTGTTTAAAAATTTATCTTTCTTGTTAGTTAATTGTTTTTAAAATATTTATATTGACTTTTTCTTATATGTGACATTGATAACAGCCAGCTTAGCTTTTATAGGTGTACCATTTAGTGCCATTAAATAAGTCCACAATATTGTATATTCGTCACCATTATCTATTTGGTCTTTCTTAATTATCTCAAATCAAAACTTTGTACCCATTAAGCAATAACTCCCAATTCCTTCCTCTGGTGCCTTCAAATCTACATTCTGTGTCTATGAATTTGTCTATTCTAGGTATTTCACGTAAACCCAGAATCATATGATATTTATCCTTTGTGTCTGGCTTATTTTATTTAGCATAACGTTTCCAGAATTTTAAATAGGTGAAGCACGCACGCATTTCAGTCTTCGCTCTTTTGGCTCTCTTTTCTATATTACAGACATTACTTTAAAAATTTTATAACATAATCTGTTGACAATTCTGTTGGTGCCCAGCCCATTCTCATCAGCATTCAGTTTTGCACACCAAAAGCTTTATAATATAAACTCTTGTAATATTTTTTCTGAAGTTATTTTTCTGGTCACAGAACAATTTTTTTTTAAGTACACAAGTGGCAACAAATGCCGAAGTGGTAGAGACAATGGTAGTACTTACAAATGAACAATTATAGACAGAGAGTTGGCAGATAATACCACAGCTCCCTCACTTTTATGGTGGGTTAACTAGAGAGCCCTTATTCTACACTACTCCCTAATTCCCCAGGAAGATCCAGATCTAGTTGCGCGTATGGGTAACTAGCTTGGTAATGCACACATCTCTCTTTTTTCATTTTTCCATTCCTACCAGCATTTCCTGGCATCACTTCCCAGATAACCCCATTGCAGTTGAATTCTTGTTTCAGGTCTTATTTGTGGGAATCTAAACAAAAAGAGGTAGTCTATTTGGTATTAGAAGCAATCTTTAAAAGTAGACAAAGATTCCAGAAAATATTCTGGAATTAGATACCTTATCAGGAAATGCCTGGTAAGGTAATAAATGATTGCTGGTAGAAATTTTAAGTATTAATAACTTTGCATGTTGCATCTTCACAATTATGGAGGCTCCTACTTGTAATAAATAGGGATAACTCTAGAATTCACTGACTTAGGCAATAGTTCTAATGATTGAGAAATATGAGGACAATGAAACATTGTGGAAAAAGTTTACTACTCTAAATTATAGCTACGCTAGAAAATAAACATACCACATTCACCAACTATCAGCTCAGGGCAGAATATGAAAGCCAGAATGCCATCATGGTAGCATTTGAAGATCTCTTAATTTTGTCCAACAAGAACACACATATGCTGGAGGATCTAATGGAGAGAGTTAACAGTGTTACAGAGAGACTTGGTTACAGTCTTGGCAAGTATCTACTCTATGGCCATAGCTCAGGTAAGAAAAGAGTGAGGTACTGTGACTTGTAGAGAAGAAATCTTGGATAATGTGCTTAAAAACACTGAAGTTTAAAGCAAGGTAAGCCATGTTGGCTCTCATTAGTAACCAACTTCCCCTTCGAAGAGGAGGTTACACATGGTGCTTATGGAAGCATGTAGCTCAGATCTCCTTCAGTGGAACTTACTGCAGTCAGGAGAGTTAACTGCTTTGGTTCCAGCAACACATTCACACAGAGCTAATGCCTGAACATGGTGGGAGTACTAGGTTCAGACCATTTCTGCTTAACAGGAAACTCCCCCCACAAGAAAATTTGTCTAAAGAAACTGCACAGTTTTGGCTGATCTGCATTCTGAAGTTCTTCCTATACATTATCTCCTCTCACTTTCACAGCTGTCAGACCTGTATTACAATGTGAATGTTCTCCCTGACTATTCTTGCTATCTCCCACTTCATTCTCTTCAGAACTTCCCCTAATAAATCTTGTAAATTTCTAATTCTGTCATGGCATCTGCTTTGGAAAACTTAAAATGACACACATTTTCAAGGGAGAGGGAGGAAAAAGAAATTAGTTGAAATACAAGAATTACCATCACAACTATTTCCAATTAATAATGACCATATTTTGTAGTGCCATGTAAATAACAGGTTAAAATGTGTTTCTCATCAGTCAGCAGGTCATTGGTAAATTCTGATGATGTCATGAGTGTGACCTGAGAGAGTTCACAATGCAGCCAAGTGACGGCATGCTAAGAAGTTCAAACTTTCTTGTGTAAATTACAATGCATCCTCCTCAAGCCAAGTCACATACGTGACACCTACATTTATTAATGAGGTAAATTCTTCTGGGAACAGCAGATATAACAACAAAGTTGAAGAGGTATTTTAGAGTTTTTAATGGGTACCTTGGATTAACTATTATGCTCATATCCAGACATTCAGGATATATAAGAGCCGTTAAGCAAGCCAAGAGTTGATTCTCACAAACTACTTACCAAAGAGCAAGGATTTATTTCAAAATACTATTGATTTTTATAGTGATTTTCTTACATGGTTTGGAATAGATTGCATATAACATAATATTTCACATATACATACAGAACATATTACTTATCTGAGTCATAAAGTCTAATTGACAGAACTTCTTGAATAATAGCCTGGACAGCTGCAAGATTTTCATCTATTCTGTGTCACCTGGTAAATATGTCTGAGTGATACACATTAGACACATGCTTTTTAAAATTTCAATAAATCTGCAAATGACTTCCCCCTTTATTTAGTGTAGCATGCAATAAAAAACCAATGTGAATTTCTTTCTGAGAAGGAAAGAACTCAAGCCATAGACTATCAGAACTTCAGAAGCTTTATTAGATAAACAGATCCCTATTTTCCTTTGAGATTTATTTCTTGTGTAGTATCATTCATATATCCTATTGAGTCATATTATATAGTACCTGATTTTTTTTTTGTACTCTTAAGTTTTTGCCAGTATGATGTTCTGTAGGATGATAAAATAAGTAAGAATTCTGCCAAGTAAATCAATACAGAGTAAGGTGGTTGCAAATACTTGATGCAAAAGGAAAAAAAAAAAGATAATTGTGTGTACTGTTTCCTGGGCCAGGTAGTCAGGTGAAGATTCTGGTATTATCTGATTTTCAAATTTACAACATATTGATGTTAACCTCATGAAGTTTGGTCTGTCACTCACCAAAACTCATGAGAAATTCCTAGCACTGCAGGTTTTTTACATGAATGATATACATTCCACAAAATCGGTATTCACATAAAGACAATTAGAGAATGACTGAAAGGTTATTAAATATAACTTCTCATTTTTTACTTTTGTGTATATTATATCATAATAAACAGTAAATAATTATCCGGATTAGCAATTAAAAGGTACCCCTAACAATGTAAATTATTTATGTAAAAATTTTTATTGTTTAGGTTAAAATAATTTTTCTCCATATCTTGCTTTTATGCTTATAAGTGTAATTTAAACTCAATTTTAAGGGACAAAGTATAATCTGGATGTAAGCTGGTATCAAAAATGCAAGCATCTATATTAGAAGTTATGTCAGTGTTCTCAAAGTTAATGGAAATATAACAAAATTATTTATGGCTCAACAACTGCCCCAGTGATGGAAGAGATTTATGAATAGATGTCTTATCTACGTGATTCTAGTGTTGCAGTCACTTTTTCTCTGTGTGTCCTTGTTTTGCTCTGATATTTTCTACTAATTGGCATTCCATATCTTGGGTTTGAATGCCGTGAATGAGGATCTGCTTTCACAACTTAGACATCTAACACACCATATTTCTAAAGGACTGTAAGATCTTAGGGCCAGTACTTAGGGCATTAGGCAAATACGGTCTACTCTCTTTGGGTCAGGCACCCATTCCTGGACGAAGAAGATTTGATAGAGATTGCAAGAACTGCAGATATAGTACAAATAACACTGTATAAAAAGAACCTTTGAAAGCTTATTTAAATTATAGTGAGGAATCTGAGGAATGTCATGACGGCAACGTATCTCAAAATAACGTAACTTAGATTATTTTCAAGATCTTCAGTCATACCTTCTACTTATCTGTTATTGTAAACATAGGAGATTTCTCGAGAATTTTCATAGTTCAGTTCAATGATTCTTTAGAGGCATTGTACACTTATTAATTGCAATATTTTTTTACCAGTAGATAAATTTATTTACTAGAGAGAAATTTGGATAAAGTGAGATTTTGGTGGGGTCCATTAAAGTACCTTTTAAATGAGCACCCAAGTTATTCCAATACAGATTGTCTGGTTTCAATCTTCTAAGAAAGAGAAAAAAAGAATCTGGTTAGACCTACTAGGGTGGCTAAGAATTCATATAAATGACTGCAATTCCCACCTTTACTCATGGCAAATTTAATTTTTTTCTTCCTGGCTAAAGCTCTTAGAAAATTTCTTGCTGAGACCACACTGTCCTAAAAGACCTGTGGCAGTCCCTGCCGGAAAATATGATTGCAATGAATTTCAGCTTGTTTTCTCATGGTAGTACTGCAGTCACTTAGTGTGACTTGAATGTATACAATTTGGTTTCTTGACAAACTGAACAATTTTACCTTGTGATGAAATCCGGAGCTATCTGACCAAATGACATTTGCTGGCATAACTCAATCTTGTACTGTTTGAGTGTTCATGGAACCCTTTGCCCTGTTTCTTAATGCTATTGATGTCTTAAACTTTCATTTACCAAAGGCTGTATCTCCAAAAGAGAAAAATCAAGCATAGGTCGTTTTAATGCAAGGATTCAGTCAACTTTTCAATTTTAGCTTGATAGAACCAACTAATTTGAGCACTTTTATTCACTCACAGCATCTATTTTATCCTTCAGAAAAGTTGATCTAATTTTCTGCTTATCTATATCTGTCAAAAAATGAATTTACCTACCTGCCTGCCACCTAAATGGGCATAAGTATCTTGCTATCTTGACTAATCTGCTTGCATTATTATATGATTTGTATATATGTGTTGCTTATACATTGATAGAATTTATATCTATAGATAGAAGATACCAATATAGGTACATATATAATAGGGATAGATAGATAGATCCTACTATTCTGACTCTTATACATCTTCTGTGTATGCTATTTCAATTCAGACTACTTAATGCTAGGCTTCTCTTTAACTAAAGTAAGTACTTTAAATCCAGACAAAATTATTCCTATTTTCTGGATGATCTGAAAAGTACATCATGAGTAACACATAAAATTAACACCATCAGTTAAACAAAAGGACTGGAAGCATAACCTAGGTAATTATGGCAGACTCTTAATTCACATGATTTTCATTTTATGAAGAACAATTTAATTTGTATAAAACTAGTCCCTGGATGTTAAACTCTGGAACCATTCAATTAATTGACTCTTTAAGGTTTAAATATTATTTAAACAGTAAATATTGTTGAATTTTTACCTTATCAAAAGACAGAACTATATTGAATTATCCAGTATAACTATATAAATTATTATGTACTTTTAAAAGGGGGGGGTGAAAGTATGTAATGAAAAAACATTTATTATATAACAGAAGGAGAAATATGGACTAGAAAAAGAAGAGCAGTCTAAAGAGAGTCAGGATTATGATGGGAGTGAGTAGTGATGCACTTACGTGAGCCTCATTAAGAAAGGGACATTAGAGAAAAGGCATGAAAGCAGTGAAGAAATTGGTTACAGGGATGTCAGAGGAGAAGTGGCCTAGAACAAAGGTACAGCAGTCTAAGTCTTTGAGATATGAGTACAGGATCTGCTTGAAGAAGAGCAAGGGAATAGCCAAAGCTTTAGTAGAGAGAGTGAACAACAGAGAAGTTAAAGAGTTAACTTCTGTGCAGACCATGTTAGATTTGATCATAAGGACTTGAAGCAATCATAAGAATTTCACATTTTCTGTGTGAAATAGGGTGGAATGAAAGAGAAACAGAACAAATATCCTAACAACCTGTAATCATAGACCTTTTTTTTACATTTTTTACATTTATTTTATGCAATATCTTGTATTGAATAGCATTGAATGTTAACTTCTTATAAAACATGTTTTTGAATTAATCTGAAATTTCAAATATTGTGTAATATTGCTCTTGATAAGAAATATATATTTTAAACCAAATCAGGTCTTCAAGGAATTAATAGAATCTAGTATTTGATGACACAACAGAGTGACTAAACAATGATTTGTTGTATATTTTAAAATAAATTATGACATCAAAATGACAAATGCTTGAGGTGATTGATACCCCATTTAATCTGATGTCATTATTATGCATTGTATGCCTGTATCAAAATATTCCATATACTTCATAAATATAGACATGATATGGTTTGGCTGTGTCCCCACTCAAATCTCAACTTGAACTATCTCTCAGGATTTCCATATGTCTTGGGAGCGATCCAGGAAGAGGAAATTGAATCATGGGGGCCAGTCTTTCCTGTGCTATTCTCATGATAGTTAATAAGTCTCACGAGATCTGATGGGTTTATCAGGGGTTTCCACCTTTGCTTCTTCATCATTTTCTCTTGCAGCTGCCATGTAAGAAATGCTTTCACCTCTTGCCGTGATTCTGATGCATCTTCAGCCATATGGAACTGTAAGTTCAATAAAACTTCTTTCTATTCCAAGTCTCAGGTATGTCTTTATCAGCAGTGTGAAAACAGAATAGTATAGTACATTTGTACCAGTAGAGTGGGTGCTGCTGTAAAGGTACCCAAAAATCTGGAAGCAACGTTGAAACTGGGAAAGAGGCAGATGTTGGAACCATTTGGAGGGCTTGAAGGAGACAAGAAAATGTGGGAAAGTGTGAAACTTCCTAGAGACTTGTTGAATGGCTTTGCCTAAAATGATGATAGTGATATGGACAATAATGTCTAGGCTGAAGGGGTCTCAGATGGAGATGAGAAACTTGTTGGGAACTGGAGTAAAGGTGACTCTTGTTATGTTTTAGAAAAGAAGTTAGTGGCATTTTGCCCCAGCCCTAAAGATTTGTGAAACTTTGAACTTGAGGAAGATGATTTAGGGCATCTGGTGGAAGAAAGTTCTAAGCATCAAAGCATTCAAATGTAACTTGGGTTCTGTTAAAGGCATTCAGTTTTACAATGGAAGCAGAACATAAAAATTTGAAAAATTTGCAGCCTGACTATATGATAGAAAAGAAAAACTCATTTTCGGGAGAAAAATTGAAGCTGGCTGCAAAAATTTGCATAAGTAGCAAAAAGCCTAATTTTAATTCCCAAGAACATGAGTAAGATGTCTCTGGGCCATGTCAGAGACCTTCACAGCAGCCCCTCCCATCACCAGCCTGGAAGCCCAGGAGGAAAATGTGGTTTTGTGGACTGCGCCCAGGGTCACCAGTACTGTGTGCAGCATAGGGACTTGGGGCTCTGTGTCCCAGCCACTCCAGGCATGGCTGAAATGGCCAATGTACAGAGCTCAGGCTATGGCTTCACAGGGTGGAACCCTGGAAGCTCCCACATGGTGTTGAGCTGGCAGGTACACAGAAGTAAAAAACTGAGATTTGGGGACCTCCACCTAGATTTCAGAAGATGTTTAGAACTACTTGAATGACCAGGCAAAAGTTTGCTGCAAGGGTGGGGCCCTCATGGGAAAAAACTCTGCTAGGACAGTGCAGAAAGGAAATGTAGGGTTGGAGTCCCCTCATAGGCTCCCTACTGGGCCACTGCCTCATTGAGCTGTGAGAAGACGGCCACCATCCTCCAGACCCCAGAATGGTAGATCCACCAACAGCTTGAACCATAGGCCTGGAAAAGCTGGGTACTCAATGCCAGCCCATGAATGCAGCTTGGAGGGAGGCTGTACCCTGTAAAGCCACAGGGGTGGTGCTGCCCAAGACCCTGGAAACCCACCTCTTGCATGAAGGTGTCTTGGATGTAAGACCTGAGGTCAAAGGAGGTCATTTTGGAGCCTTAAAATTTGACTGCCTTGCTGGTTTTCAGACTTGCATCGTCCCTTTTTGTTTTGGCTGATTTCTCCCATTTGGAAAGGCTCTATTTACCCAATACCTGAATCTCTATTGTATTTAGGAATTGCGTAGCTTGTTTTGTTATTAGAGGCTCATAGGCAGAAGGGACTTGCCTTGTCTCGGATGAGATTTAGGGCTGTTGACTTTTAGGTTAATGCTAAAATGAGTTAATATTTTCTGGGACTGTTGAGAAGTCATGATTGGTTTGGAAATGTGAGGACATAAGATTTGGTAGGGCCAGGGTGTAATGATATGGTTTGGCTTTGTTCCCACCAAAATATCAATTTGAATTGCACCTCCCAGAATTCCCACATGTTCTGGGAAGGACTCAGGGAGAGGTAATTGAATCATGGGGGCTGATCTTTCTTATGTTATTCTCATGATAGATAATAAGTCTCATGAGATCTGATGGGTTTATCAGGGGGGTTTCCACTTTTGCTTCTTCCTCTTTTTTTTTCTTTTGCTGCCACCATGTAAGAAGTGACTTTCACTTCTTGCCATGATTTTGAGGCCTCCCCTGCCATATGGAACTATAAGTCCATTTAAACCTCTTTTTCTTTCCAGTCTTGGGTATGTCTTTATCAGAAGCATGAAAACAGACTAATACAGACACCTTCTATGTACCCATAAAAATTAAAAAAATAAAAATTAAATATTGTAAAGCAGCAACTACTTACTGATAGCTGTAAATAGCTAATAACTAGCAATATAAAATACTTTTTAAGAAAATTGAATTTGCTAAAGATAATGACATTAACCAGGAGTACAGATGCAAGGAAGACATTTAAAGTATTTTATAATAAACATTTTTTCATGTATTTAGTACATTGTTGATACAATTTTTTCTAAATTTCTGCTATGATTTTCTTTCTGTTAGTCACTACTTTGAGCAATTATAAATTAATCATTGCTTCTTCAATCAGATGTTCTTATTCTTTCTCCTTTTATTGAATTTGCCATCATCGGGAATATATTCTGTATAAAAACATTTCCTACAACCCAGTTAGTACACAATCCAATAGGTTTTATGTTTTGTAATTAGGGGTTACTTACTTTCTAATAGTGATATGTCTATTTCTAATAATGTTTTTTTTCCTCATAGTAAGCAAATATTATATTTATTATTTATATTCAAACCCATGATTGATATAATTTTAAATTTTAAGATAAATTCTGCACAAATTCCTGTCACTTTCATAATGACATGTAAAATAATAAAATTGCATACAGAGATCCTGTACATCAGTGGAAAATATAAGCACATTAGTAATGTACACAGCATTTAGGTTTCAAATGTGCCATAAAAAATGTTAAAAAATTTACAACTTATGCATATGTACAGGATTTTATTATATTAATTAAAACATTTAGTCTAAAATATATACAGTTAGAGAGAAAAGATTAGGAGAATTGTACAATATAAAGCAGGAAAATATTTAAAAGTGCTTCATTTCAGATAGAGATAGAAACACAAGATTTAAAATTACAAACATGGAAAACAAACACATGGGAATACTCTGATGTGATAGTCATTAACTGATAACCCATGATATAGAGCAAATAAAAATGTGTTGATTTAAGAGCCATATTTCATAAAGAATGCTAGATGTTTCTCTGTAAATGATTCCACACACCACTGATGAGAATATAAAACCTAAAAACATTAAAAGTATGATTTTAGACAGACTTGTGATGTAAATCAGTACTCTGTGTGTTTGTATTGTGATTAATATTTAAGGAAATTTGCTTAAAATATTTAAGTATTGAAGTATTATTATATAATATTGCTTTATATACCTATAAGAAAATTGCTAGGGCATTTTTTTTCCTTTGAATATAATTAATTCTGTATATCTCTCTATGTTTCATTTTGTATAGCTAGAAATATAGCTGTGTCTAGCAAAAAACATTAGGAATCTTTTTACAGATATTATGTTTTTAACCAGGGAGGCACATACTGTTTTTTATTTTTATTTTTCCTATTTATTCAAAGATTTAAGTGTTTAAATGGTAATTATGAAAATAAGTTTTAAGATAAAAGCTTGGCAGTATATCAGCCTATAATAAATACAGATTGGTTGTCATATTAATAGTCAATGATTTTGTGAGTTTAAATTTTTTCTTGAAAACAGGAGTCAATACACAGAGGACAAGTTATGGTAATAACATAGCAGCAAAATGGCAGCAAAGATAATGCCAAGTTCTTTAGAATCAAGTTGTAAATTTGTGAGTATTGACAATACCAATTTGGTGACTATCCATTTAAACACAGTGCTGTATAATTTCCATTTCTTTGACTTGAGTAAATTCCATCTGTATACGTACATGAAATAACAAAATGGCAAAAAAATGCAATGCATAGCTGTAAATTATATTTAAAAGTTTAAATGACCGTTTATTTGGTATGCTATAGAATGTTAAAGAAACTCAATTTTCAACTATTTATATTAAATCATCTAAGTAGAAAATATCTCAGTTACTAAATAAAGAACCACAACCAGCTACCCATATTTAATGTAATCATCTGCTTTACCCATGTATTGCTGATTTACAATTATTTAAACAAAAGATATTTTGTATTAAATTTTTTAATGCTGTGGTATATTTTATATATACAAAAGTGAACATATCAAATACAGAGCTCAATTAATTTTACACATATAAATACTGTATAACCATCACTCAGTTCAAAATATAAAACACTGCCATTAGACTAGGAAGATTTCTTATGTCCCTTTTAAGTTAATATCACCCCCAGAGGTAATTACAATTCTAACATCTATCACTCTGCTATAATTTTACCAATTCTTGAATGTCATATAAATGGAATTAGATAGTATATTACTCTCTTGTGTGTGACTGGGCTTTTGCCTATCATTATATTTGTAGGATTCATCGTGTTGTTGCATTAAGAAATGCACCACAATTTATGAATTCATTCTGAGACTGAAAAATATTTGTGTCATTTTAAAAGTTGGGGCTATTATAAGTAAAACTGCTATGAATATCTGTGTACTTTGGTTTGCTTGTTTGTTTCATGAACATGGGCACTCATTTATCAGGCATATGTAAATATTAATGAAAATTTTGTATACTATAGGCCTATATTTGGTTGAAGTTGCTGCTGTTAGTATTTCTAGTTGGAAATTTCCACTTCCACAGGTAATAAATAGCAGGCCCAAGTAGAGCAAATCCATGTAAATATTTTCTATTTGCATTACATTTCTTTGTATCCATTTGTAATGGGTACAAAATATTTTCAATGATATCCCAAAGTGGTTTTAATTTACATTTCTCTGTTGAGTAATGATACTGTGAACTTTGTCAATACATGTATTCTTCTCCTGTAATCCTCCTATTTAAAGTATCTGTCCCAGATATGTCCCCTTCTTTTGAGTTGTTTGCCTATTATTGATTTTTATGTGGTTTGTGCATTCTGGATAGGAGGGTTTTTTTTGTCATTTATACACACATTATCAATATATAACATTCATATCAATAAAAAGTTTCTAAGACTAAAATGTAATTCTATGCCAGTTCCTTTGTTATGCCTTATAAGCAGAATTTAGGACTAATGTATACTTTGTATAAAATAACCAATGACTTCAGATAAAAATGTGTATAGTGTACAATGGCAAATTTTTAAGGAAAAAAATTCTCTCATAAATGGTGCACATTATATTTTCTAAGGTATAAAGAAATACATATATACACAGATACACATACATTTAATCCTACATATTCTCATACATATAAATATAAATATTTATTTATATGCACATTTTTACTAAAAAAGTGCATACAAACAATGAAGTTTAATTTTGACTTTTTAAAGTTTCAAAATCAGCTACAAAGAGATCTATTCTGCTAAAAATACTATGTTACACATTTAACTACCGAAGTTATAATTATTATAACCACATTGTTATATATTATGTTGTTTTTATCCTTTTCTGAAGTTTCTACTCTTTTGTTACCATTTTATTTCCCTTGGGAAACTTCTTTTTACATGCCCTAATAGTAGATCTTATTGTGGCAAAATTACTTAGTTTTTCTTTGTCTGAGAATGCCTTTCTTTTTTACCTCTAAAGGAAAGCTTCACCTGACAGAAGATTTACTATTGGCAATTCTCGAATCTGAAAGTTAAAAATTTATTTCACTATTAGCTTTGGGTCTCAGTGGTTTCAGATGAGAAGTGGGCTGTCATTTGAACTTGCATTCCTCTAAAAATTATGTGTTGCTTCTCTGTGGTTCATCTTAAAGTTTCTTTTTAATTTTTTTCTATAGTTTTTACAAGTATAATATTTACATGTTTGTTAAAGGTTTTTTGTTTGTTTTTAATTATCTTTGGGGTTTGCTCAGGTTCTTAAGTATATGGATTTATATTTAAACAAATTTGAATGTTTTCAGATATTACTTCTTCAAATACTTGTCTTGCCCTTTCATTTTTCCCTCTCCTTCCTGGACCCCAATGTTATAGATACCAAATCTTTTGCTACTTATTCACATATCATTTAGACTCTGTGTATTTTTAGTCTATTTCTCTGTATTGTTAAGATTGAGCAAACACTATTGATAAGTCTTCCAGTTCAATAATTCTATTCTCTGCCATCATCTCCATTCTATTATTGAACTTATCTAGTAAGGTTTTTGTTTCAATTATTTCATGTTTCTGTTCTACAATACCTATTCTGCTCTCAGAGTCATTTGATGGTTGCATTTGTTAAATTATGTTCAGGATATTTAGGTGTACTATGTGGAAGAAGTGGGTGGGGAAGTGGTAGTAGAAGCCAGAAAAATAAATCCATATAAATCTTTCCCAAGCCCAGAAGTTTAATTTTGACTTTTTAAAGTTTCAAAATTAGCTGCAGAGATCTTTCCTGCTAAAAATACTGTGTTACACATTTAACTACAGAAGTTATAATTATTATTGCAAACAGTGTACTTCTCTTTCCCTCTGCTTTATTTCTGAACATCTAATGATCAAAATAAAGTAGAAATATAAATATGGATATAATAATACCTTTACCTAAATTTTTTATAGTCATGAGACATACAGAACTGATGAGAAGTATTATTCTATGGCTCCGCAGCCAAAGTTTCTAGAAAAGAAAAGTAAAAGTAATTTATCAGTTTTATAAATAAAATTTTACAAATCTGATTTATATATGGCTTCCCAGAACCTATGGCATAGATATTCATTTATATGATAGCATAACAAGGCCTCTGAGGATAGAGCTTTTTGTGATTCTGTTTTATTAAATGTCAAAAAGTATAATGTTGAAAGCTAATGCTGAAGACTCATGTAATGTAATTACCATTACCATCTAGCCTCTTTCTCTTTCTCTCTGAAACACACACACACACACACACCACACACACACACCACACACACACACCACACACACACACCACACACACACCACACACACACACACACCACACACACACACACCACACACCACACACACACACACACACACACACACATTTTCCAAAGACACTCTATTAAAGATTTATGCTGTCATGCAAACTTTCTATCAGCAAATTCACTAATGGCTTTTACCAGTGAATCCCTCAGGAAGGAGTCTGCCTTTTAAATGTCAAAAACTAGCTCTTAAACTTCAACAAAGCAGAAATTTGGTGTGAAAAGTGTAAGAGCAAAAGTTGAAATAATATGTTAAAAAAAATCTCAGCGCTAATAATTCAACAACGTTACTCTTCTATGGTAAGTTAAATAGAGCTCAGTGTTGTAACCCAAACTGACCATAGAGCAGCTTACCACATATCAAGATGTATGATAGCATATTTGTTGCATAGTCTCAAAAGAAATTTTTAAAAGACTATATTATAATTTTAGCCTACCAACTTCCTTCCTTAACATGTTTTCCAGGCCAAAATTTTATTTTGCATATTCAGAGCCACATTGTAATTTTAAAATATAAAAGTAGAGATTCTCTCAGGATAGCCTATTTGCTATAATACCAGTTAGCTTATAAAACAAAAAGAAAAAAAGAGAAGAGTCTTTAAATCCATGTACCTCAATAGTGATGTTTGAGTCACTGTTGTAAGATATTAAACACATGCAGAGTTTAACATTTGGCATGTGTTTTCCTAAATATCTAACTCATTTCATTTAAAAAGTAAATCTACAAGATGTGGCTATTATCGTCACCATTTTAAATATAAAGATATAAATACACATTAAATTATCTTTGGCAATGTTTTCTATGAAAACATGATTTTCCCCCTCACTCAAGTCCTATAAAAATAAATTCTAGGAAGATTAAAAATTAAATGTGATAGCAAAGAAATATGATTTTTAAATGGTAATATATAAGAATATCTTCATGGCATTTTTAGAGAAATATTTTTAAATAAAAAATATAACTTAAAAGTTATAAATTGACTACATTGAAATTAAGAATTTATCTTCATTAAAAGACACTGGAAAATGAACAAAAATACAAATCATCAGTGGGAGAAAATATATTCAATGCATATAAGCACCATGGCCTAGATGAAGAAGACACAAAGGAAACAAAGTTAATAAGAAAAAGACAACAAACAACCCAATTGAAAAAAATGACCAGAGTTGTTTAGAATTCACAAAAGATTGACTCCAGCTGTCTAATAAACATAAAAAGTGTTAACTCTTATTGATGATCAAGAAAATACCAATTAAAACTACAATGCTACCCAACCGTGTACTCATCATATTGGTTAAAACTAAATAGATACAGAGGCAGATTAAGGTCTCTCACACGCTTCTGGTTGGAAAGTGTACAACCTCATTAGAAAAAAATTTAAATATTTATGTAAATCTTAAGATAGATGTACTCTGTGACTCAGCAAACCTAAATCTTTATCTTAAAATCCCCATTGGATAAATATACAAAAATATTCATTACAAATTTTTGACTAATTATTTCAAGCAATAAACAACCAAAATTTCATTTCTTTATTAACTAATGTATAATAAATTGCCATAAATTTTATAATGTAATATTACACAGCAACAATGATAATTAATAAGTAACAACTGTAAGAATTGAAGTAGATAAATTTTTAAAAAATTAATATTGAGCAAAATGTAAGATTAAACTCAATTTAGGTCGATTCATCTATATAAATTAACAAAAGAGATGTATTAATTTTCTGTTGCTGCTGTACTAAATTGCCACAAATTTAGTGGTTAAAAAAACCCACAAATTTATTATTTTTTGTTCTGTAAGTAAGACTTTAACATTGGTTTTATTGGATTAAAATTTAGATATTGATAAGGCTGTGTTATAATCTGGTAGCCCTAGGAAAAAGTCAACTATAAGAGACTGCAGACACTCCTTGGCTACTGTTCTCTTTCTTCCATTTTTAAGGTAAAACTTAACTTCTCTCTGTGCCATTTTTGTATATTCACATCCCTCTAATTTTAAAGATTCATGTGACTAAACTTGGTACAGCTAGATAATCCAGGATAATCTGTCCATTTTCAGGTTATTAAATAATATTTGAAAAGTCTTCTTGCCATATAAGATCACATATTTTCAGATTCCAGGGATTAGGTCACGGGCATCTTTGGGAGAACATTATTTTGCCTACCATAAGAGGCAAGGGCAGATTGTATTGTCCACGGAAAAAGATATAGTTAAGAAAACAATGAAGATATAGAGAACATAGCTATAGCAAAATTCTAGTAGGAATGTTTTGCATAGAAAATGATATCTTAGGTCACAGAGAACAATGCACTATTTATTGATTTAGGACGTCATTACATTGCCATTTATTGTATAAAATATTAAATTTTACATTTATATTTTATGTACTTTACATATAACCTATTAATTAGTTTTAGTACTATAATTAGTTTTAATACTAATAGATTAGTTTTAATACTAAAACTAAATTAATAATAGATTATATGGGTTTCAAGTTGAGATAGGGACACTCTTTTGGAATCACTGCTGCTATTTTGGCTAGAGAGTAATGGGTTGAATTGTTTTTGGCAGTGTATAAGGAAGGAAAGACATAACAGATTTGTGGGATATTTCAGAACAGTATTCACAACAGATTTTTATAGTTTGTAAACTTTGCCATTTTGCTATTTTTCTCCCTTTCTTTTTAGCAGAGTTTACATATCTCTCTAGTGATTCATATAATGATTGATTATATAATCTTTCTGAGAACCTTGTAATGACATCACTTAAGCCATGTTTGAGAAGACAGTGTTAAGAGTCATTATGTCTGAATTTATTTTTTTTCACTTACACTCACTATGAGGTACAATTTCGTTTTGTTATCTTAAGTATGACAGATAATGATTCTCACTATACTTCCTTTTTATAAATATCACTGTCCTAAATATTTGACTATAATAGTTAAATAATGCAAAAATCTTGAATGCCAAATAAAATGTGATGCAGTTTAAAATATCCCAAAACAAATAACATACATTATTGACAGTAAATTTTAAATATCATAAATTTTAAATTTTAATATATTTTTAAATACCTTAAGCTAATTATTTACATATTTAAAATGTTGTTATTTTGTTCTATCAATATAATCTTTCTGCATTTTGTTAATTTAATTTAGTTAATCTTACCTAACCAATTTCTTTCTGTAGTTCAAAACTTTTAAAAATAAGCCCAAAAGTATTAAAATGTTTGGCATCTCTTTAATATACACAGGTCTGTCAGACAAAAAAAGGAGAAATACTATTTTAGATTGAGACAGATAGAAAATAGTAGATAAAATAATACTGATCTCAGAGGGCAGATAACTGATGATCCTAACATTAACCAAGTTTTTTGTTTGTTTGTTTGTTTGAGATGGAGTCTCCCTCTGTTGCTCCCGTTGGAGTGCAGTGGTGCGATCTCCTCCTCTTGGGTTCAAGCAATTCTCCTGCCTCAGCCTCTGGAGTAGCTGAGACTACAGGTCCTTGACACCATGCTTAGCTAATTTTTTGGTCTTTTTGGTAGAGACAGGGTTTTACCATTTTGGCCAGGCTGGTCTCGAAATCCTGACCTCAAGTGATCCACCTGCCTTGGTCTCCTAAAATGCTGGAATTACGAGCATGAACTAGTAGCCAAGTTACATATGCATTGGCAAATATGCTATTTAAACTTCCTCTTCCATAATGCCTAAATTGTAAAATCTTGCAATTTATTTGTATATGCCAAGAGTTGTAACATCAGGTGAGGAAAAAAGGCTAATGGAGCAAATCAATTGGCTAAAAGGATCAAATAACTCAATCATGACTGGTAGTTACTAGTGGATTCCAAATGAGAAACTTTTTAAAGAAAAGTTCATGGACAAATTTTTTCTTCAAAAATAAATGTGATAAGTATGCTTATTTAATAGTAAAATATTCTCAAAATTTATTCAATTGTTTATATGATAATATACAATAAAATAAATGGATTGATTAAATCATGTTAATATGAATTAAAAATGAATTTAGCATTTTCTTTATTCACTATAAATATTTGGGGTAATTTTTATGGCTTTTATTGTTTAGTAGGCTCAATAAGAACCAAGCTAGCAAGGATGTTTCACTCTAAACAAGCCCCTTTCTTTGTTTAGATTAAGTATCTCAACTAGTCTCTTGACAATGTTTGCTCAAGGAAAGGAAAAGAAGAAGGAGAAAGGAAAGAGAAGGAAAATTAGGACAAGGAGGGAAAGGAGAAAGAGAAGTAGAAATGATTATCTCTCTGGGTATAAAGAGAGTGAAAATAATAAGCAAAGATTATTATGAATGCAAGGAAAGAAAATGGTAGCAAAAATTTGATATAGTACATCTGGTTTTGCTTCTGAACTAATAATTTTAAGCAAGGTGTCACAAAATCAGATGCCTGCCTGCAGGCTATATGAATATATGATCAGTCTGGTTGTAATAAAATAATAAGAATTGGTGTCACAAACAGAAAATTGCTTGCTCTGTCTTAGGGCTAACCCCATTCAATTTCTGTTTGTTTTTAAACACTGCCTTAATAAAATGACTCCATATTACATTTGCCCTCCAAGGCAAGCAGTTTATCACCCCTTTGAGGAGAAAAGAACTTTCTATATTTTTATCCATATTGTGTTTCAAAGATATTTTGCCATCAATATTTATGACAGGACAATTATATTGCTCCAAGGTTTTTCATGAAGTGGTAAAATATTAAGGGTACATATTCTGGCCTAAAGTAGCAGACCTAAAAGCTAATTGAAGAATTATATTGAAATAAAAGAAAAGATTGTATAAATAGGGAAAAAATAAGAAAGCTAGGGGATAAAGAGAAGGAAAACTTACTCACACTTCAGGCTAGTAGTCCATGATATCAAAAAAGCTACAACTGTTATCTACTTTGTGAAAGAGAGAGAATATCTCCTGGATCTGATCTGAAATGTTCTAAAAAGGGGAGTTGTTATGTTTCTCTCCAAAGTTCTAGTAATATCAGAGAGTTAACTAAGCAAGCAAAAACAACTCAGCACACTTTTTGATTCACATTCATAAAAATCACAAAAATTTCTATTTCAGAAAATGTATGTTATTACAGATAATATTTAAAGCTTTATTTGCTAATTGTGGAATTGAAGTAGGTAGAAATAAATATATGAATTTACATATCACTTGACATTAAAATACCTCTCTAGGTATGTTTCCAGATAAAATTAAAATATATGTAATTCCCTTATTAATATGATTTGTTGAAAAATATATTAGAGAACACTTTTGGAAAAGGGTACAACAAAGCATTATTATATCAGCCAATTGGAAGTAGAAAGCAGTAACTACTTAGAGACATACTAATGCAACTCCCTAAGATGGGTACCAAATAAAAACACCAGATGATAAGCAATTTATAGGCAATTTATGAAATAAAATCTGGCAGATCTAAAGCATGAAATAGATGAAGTAATTTGGAAAATTAACAGTCATTTATCAAAAATTATTTCAAAAAAATCTCTACAAAAATTAAGTAGCATAAAAAAATCAAAACAGCACTAACTTGATGCAAACATATTTGAGAACAATATTCAAAATTGAAGAATCAATTTTCTATAAATGTTTATGGAATATTTATTATAAAAAGCTACATAGTAATCATAAAATAAGTTTTATTAAATTTTCCAGATTTAAATATACACTCTACAGTTTCTAGGAAAAATATAAATCTGAAATTCTTACATTTCTGACAAGTTTACAAATATTTGGAAATTAGGTAAAACATTTCTTAACAAGTCATGGATCATAGAAGAAATCAAACAATAAAATTTAAATTACTTTTCAATGTATAATAATAAGAATACAACATTAAATTTGTGAGATGCAGTTAAAGTTTAGATTGATATTAAGAACCCTAAATGTGCATATTTAAGTATAGAAAAAAACTTAAATCAATTATCTTTGTTTACACCTTAAGGAGTTAAAATGAAGGAGCAAATTGTTAACAAAATAAGTAATAGGAAGGAAAGAAGAGCAAAGAGCACTTAAATGGATAATAGATAAGTCATAGAGAAAAATCACAAGCACCAATGTAGTTATTTTTATGAGGTTAATAAACTTAATGAAATAGTAGCAAGAATGATAAAAAAGGACCCCATCAATATCAGAAATGTAAAATATCAATTTGTGTCTAAGAGCATATCTATGTTTATGTCTAATACATATCCAAAGTATAAGAAATATAGAAAACAAAATAAAGCAAAATATTGTAATAAAATAATCTTTATACATAAAAAATTACACTTACAATTTAGTTGAAAATAAAAGAAGAAAATATTTAAGCCACAGAAAACTATCCATTATGGATTTATCTTCAATTGTTTGATATTTATCAAGAAACAGATTTGTAATTTTAGAGTCTTACTTAACTGAAACATTGTATTTTAAATTTAAAGGTTAAACAGAAAGATGGAAACTAGGTAAAACCCATAGAAAAATTACAATGCAGAGAAGAGAGAGGCAGATTCATATCAAATTTTTTAGGTAATTAGATATACTGCAATTAAAAAAATACAGATTGAAAGAAAAATATATACAATAAAATAACAGAAGAAGAAAATGGTCTTGTACTTCACTGTAAAACTATGAAGTCTTGCAGAATTACCCTTTTAGGTGACTATTCAATTCTTGATGATGATCATTCAATTCCTCAACTATTTCATAACCTTTTCAGTGAGTCTTGAATGAACCAAACCAACAGAAGGGTGATGGGAGTGGGCACATGTGAAGAGTTTGATCAATGAGTAAAAAGTTACAGTTAAACAGGGAGAATAAGTTCTGGTGTTCTAGTACAGAGTAGGTTGACAATAGCAAATAGCAGTGTAGTGCATACTGCAACACAGAAGAGAAGATTTTGAATGATACCTCCAAAAGAAATAAAAATGTCTGAAGTAATAAAAATTATAATCACTCTAATTTAATCATTATACATTGTATACATGCACTGAAATATCATTGTACCTCATAAATATGTACAATTTTTACTGTCAATGAAACCATTTTAAACATTAAATATTTTTAAATAAAATAATCCCATTTTTATTTCTATAATATTTGATACAGTAATAAAAGGCAGCCAATACCTCATTTAATCAGCATTTGCCATATGGCCACAAAACATGAACGTTTTATTAAAGATAAAAAGGTGTTGCTTAGTATTTGGGAAAAATAAGGTAAACATGAGGAATATCAATTATAAAAAATCAGATTTATTTAGAAGAAAAAATATGATTACATAATATTTTAAAAATATTTCAATCAAAGTTTATCATTAAATGCCACAAATTCTAGCTATTCCTACTTCAGGATCAAGTAATTCTTCAATGTTTTCTAAGCAAGTTTAGGTTTATATTATATTTTACCTGCCACTGACTGAAATTATTCTAGCCAATGTCAACCATCACAGTGATGCAAAGTGCAAGATTTATCCCTCTCTAAGCAAATTATCTTGCTGGTATTTTTATCCAATTCCACATCTTTCTGGATGTGAATTTTTAATGAAAAGTAAAACAAATCATGGCCTCTTTTAAAAGGAGAAAAGCCTTAAATCTCATTTCACATTACACAGACATACAAAAATAATAATATTGTTAAATCAAAGAGGAACATAACATGTATTTACTTGGTATTAAGTCCCCAAATTTTTGACACCTTTTAAATAATTAATGTTTATATCATATTCTCAAGGTATAGTCAGCTAGAAAGTAGCAAACTTAAAAGCTGCTTCCAATCTACCTTTCAATTCTGTATGATATTGCTGATTTATGATACCTCCACACACCTTAAGCCAAAACATAGAGTGCTAATATCATGAAAAATGTGAGCTGATATTATGGTCTTATTTGCAATTCAATATAGAAAACTGCCTTATTGATCCAATGTTTCTGACTTCCTCCTGAGAGTCAGCCAGTATCCATTCTTCTTTTTTTTTTTTACGTTGTTTAAAATATAAACAAAATTAAATATACTGGTAAAATGGATTTTAAGCAGTGTCAGAATAAAAAAGATAAACAATAACAATAAAAACTGAAAATGGACTGTATTAGTTAATACTCACACTGCTATAAAGATACTACCTGATACTGGAAATTTATAAAGGAAAGGGGTTTGATTGACTCACAGTTCCTCATGGCTGGGGAGACCTCAGGAATCTTGTAATCATGGCAGAAGGCAAAGGAGAAGTAAATACCTTTTTCAAAAGGTGATAGGGAAGACAGAGAGAGAGCACAAAACAATCAAGTCACTCACTATCAAGAAATCTGCCAGCATGATTTAATCACCTCTCACCAGGTCCCTCCCTCGATGCATGGGGGTTAAAATTCAAGATGAAATTTGGGTGGGAACACAGAATCAAACCATATTATCCCAACTCTGGCCCTTCCCAAATTTTCATGTCTCTTTCACATTTCAAAAACAATTATGCCTTCCCAACAGTCCCCCAAAGTCTTAACTCATTTCAGCATTAACCCAAAAGTCCAAGTCCAAAGTCTCACCTAAGAAAAAGCAAGTCCCTTCTGCCTATGAGCCTGTAAAATCAAAAGTAATTCAGTTACCTCCTAGATACCATGGGAGTACAGGCATTGGGTAAATGTTCCCATTCCAGATGGAAGAAATTGACCAAAACAATTGGGCCACAGGCCTCATGCAAGTTCCAAAACCCAACAGAGCCATCATTAAATCTTAAAGCTCCAAAATGATCTCCTTTGACTCCATGTCTTACATCCAGGTAGTGCTGATGCAAGAGGTGAGCTTCCATGGTCTTGGGCTGCTCCGCCTCTATGTCTTTGCTGGGTATAGCCCTTAGGCTGGTTTCATGGGCTGGCATTGAGTATCCGTAAATTTTTCAAGCACATGGTGCAAACTGTCAGTGGATCTACCATTCTGGGGTCTAGAAGACAGTGGCTCTCTTCTCACAGCTCACCTAGGCAGTGCCCCATTGGGAACTCTGTGTGGGGTCTCCAACCCCACATTTCTCCTCTGCACTGCCCTGGTAGAAGAGCTCCATGAGAACTCTTCCCTTGCAACAGATTTCCTCCTGGACATTCAGGCATTTCCATACATCTTCTTAGATCTAGGAAGAGGTTCCCAAATCTTAATTTTTGCCCTCTGTGCACCTGCAGGCCCAACACCACATTGTAGCTTCCAAAGCTTGGAACTTGCATCCTCTGAAGCCATGGCCAAAGCTGTACATTGGCCCCTGTTAGCGGTGGCTGAAGCGGGAGTGGCTAGGACACAGGATGCCACGTTCCAAGGCTGCACAGAGGAGAAAGGTCCTGGACCTGGATCACAAAACCATTTTCCTCTCCTAGGCCCCTGGGCCTCTGATGGGAGGGGCTGCTGTGAAGATCTCTGAAGTGCCCTGAAGATACTTTGTTAATGTATTGGCAACTAACTTTCATCTCCTCATTATTGACACAAATTTCTGCAGCTGGCTTGAATTTCTTAACAGAAAATGGGTTTTTCTTTTCTACCATATGGTCAGGCTGGAAATTTTCCAAACCCCTATGCTCTCTGCCCCTTTAAAACATAAGTTTCAATTTCAAGCCATCTTTTTGTTAACACATCTGATTGAAGACTTTCAGAATCAGCCAGGTCACATCTTGAATGCTTTGCTGCTTAGAAACTTCTTCTGCCAGGTACCCTAAATTATCTTTCTCAAGTTCAAAGTTCCACAGATCTTTAGGATAGGGCACAATGCCACCAGTTTCTTTGCTAAAGCATAGCAACAGTGACTTTTACTCCAGTTCTTAATAAGTTTTTCATCTCCATCTGAGACCACCTCAGCCAGGACTTCATTGTCCCAATCACTATCAGCATTTTGGTGAAAACCATTCAGCAAGTCTCTAGAAAGTTCCAAACTTTCCCACATCTTGTTATCTTCTTCTGAGCCCTCAAAACTGTTTCATTATCTACCCATTACCCAGTTCCAAAGTCTCTGCCACATTTTCATATAATCCTTGTAGTAGTACCCTATTTCAGTACCAATGGACTTTATTAATTCATTCTTCACACTGCTGTAAAGATACTGAGACTGGCTAATTTACAAAGGGAAAGGGTTTAATTGACTCACAGTTCCACATGGCTGGGGAGACCTCAGAAAACTTACAATCATGGCAGAAGGCAAAGGGGAAGCAACAACCTTCTTTATAAGCAGGAGAGAGAACACAAGGTAAACTTCCACTTTTAAAAACATCAAATCTCACGACAACTCCCTCATTATCCAAAGAACAGCACAGGGGAAACAGCCTCCATGATCGTATCACCTCCCACCAGGTTTCTCCCTTGACATGTGGGAATTACAGTTTGAGGTGAGATTTGGGTGTGAAAACAGAGCCTACTGATATGGACACAGCAGTCAAGAGTGTAAATTTAGATAGAAGTGGTGGAAAGACTATTTCTAAAATAAAACTTTTTGTTATTTCTAGGTGTGACATAGTGAGATTTAGGGCAATGTAAGGTAAAGAAGGAAAATGCTTGAGGAACCAGACAAAGTATGTTCTTCTAGAATTTAGAAGAAAACTGTGAAGTAATTGTTAACTAAAATTAGAAATGAGGGACTAATTGCTCTCCTGCAATAAACAAAAATGACTCCTGATCATATAATAAGCTATATAAACATATTGAATTTTAAAGAAATTCATCCAAAATTGAGTAAAATCAAAGAAGTACTATTAAGTGACAATATGCACCAGGTGATATATAATTGGTTATAAAACAAAATCACAACGAAATATAACCAATTAACCAAAACAATTGAACTTCATATGGTATAATCGGGAGATACCTCTATATTTTATTCTACATTTACCTTCAAACACAGTTTTTCAGAATTATCTTCCTTGTTATTTAATCATGTAAATTTTTAAATAGTCTCAGATACAATGAAGATTTTTATTTAAGTATTCAAAATCCCAGTGTAAGCCAAAGAGAACAGTTATCTACTTTCTCCATCACTGACGCATGGTGCAGACACAAACAACAGATGGTGGTTATGGGACATAATCTATACAACCTTTCTTCTGGCTTCACTCACCCTTGTGTTTCTAGATTTCACAGAATCAGGAAAGGAAAAACAGGAATAACAATAAAGGCTACCTTTTTTTCCCCCCCATTTGAACTTTTTATTGTTCTCTCTGAAAAGTTGAATGGTCTCATTCATGGCTGGCTCTCAAATACTGTTTCTTTTTCTAAATTGTATTACATAATTGAACAGATTAATAATTGATTAAAAATCTCTAATAAAGTCAATTAAATTTAATGTAGAAGTTTAATAAAAATTATTTGTTACTATATATTCTGTAAATCATTTATCATAATATTTTCCTAAATAATAATGAAGAATCCCATTCATTAAATGAAAAGGATATGATAAATTGAAAAAAATATCTGAATCTCTTAATATACTACAATTTTATTCTCTTTTTAATGCAAAAAATGCATTTTGGCTTTATTACATATTTTGATTTAATTTCTTTATCTTCATTCCTGTGTACAAAGCAAAGAGATAAATCAATAAAATGTCTTGAACTTTCTTTCAATTCAAAATTGGGACCATAGGAAAACACCCTATACCATGATGATCTAGGAAGTCTTTATAATTTACCCTCTAAGTAATAATGACTATTTTATTTTTATATTAAATTTAACTTTACATTCACTAATACAAATATCATATTAGATATTTGCATGTTACATTTGAACACATCTACTTAGAAGTATTCTAGCATGTGTTCTTAACATATTCTATTAGAAATATTAAGTAAATTGCCCATGACTATACATAGGAACTTGAATTTGTAGCTCCAACATACCTGACTTTAAATATCTTATACAGTATGTGTATTCTGTGAGTATAAAGAGCAAGCACTGAAGATACTTATACATCATAAGAGAGTGCTTCATAGAAGATCTAATTTTGCTTGATTGATATTTATGTCCAGGGGCAGAAAATCTGCTATTTAAATGTATTGTAAAATTATCAGGGCTGTGCAGAATAATTTATTAATTGCCACAATGGACATAGTCATCAAATTTTTAGATCTGCGTAATTTCAAAGTTCCCCCAAATAGAGTGGTTATTAGCATGGATAGTATATAGCCTGAAAGAAAAAAATCAATGGTTTTAAACACTAAGACAAATGGGGAGAAAATATTCTTACGGAATCATAACATGTACTAAATATATATCTTTTAGCTTAATAGGTTATAGAATTCAATTTTCAAGATAGTTTAACACATGATTTTTGTGTGTTTTATGGAACTGATTAAAAATTATAAATAAGCTGGGTGCAGTGGCTCATGACTGTAATCCTAGCACTTTGGGAGGCTAAGGCAGTTGTATCACAAGGTCAGGGTTTGGAGACCAGCCTGACCAACATTGTGAAACCCCATCTCTACTTAAAAAAATAAAATACAAAAATTAGCTGAGCATGGTGGTGCATGCCTGTAATCCCAGCTACCTGGGAGGCTGAGGCAGGAGAATCGCTTGAACCCAGGAGGTGGAGGTTGTGGTGAGCTGAGAGTGTGCCATTGCACTCCAGCCTGGGTGACAGAGCGAGACTCCATCTCAAAAAAAAAAATTATAAATATACCAGGAGGGAAAAGTAGATCTTATATCTTAATACAATCCAATTTGTAGCTTAAGACATTTATATATGTCACAAGATATAGTCATCAGAAAATTTCTTGCCTTGGACTTTACTATCTGGTCACTGCAATCAAATCATGAGGGAATGATTTTCAAGGAGTCATACTCTTCGTGACATTGATTAATTCCATGAGAAATCTATTTAATGATATACAGATAAGCTTTAGAAAATGTTCCATGGTATTAAATTGAATTTTATATTCGCTATATATCATATTAAAATGCAGTTAATAGCATCATTTTTTGCTACCATAGAGTTAACAGTGGAAACAGTTTCTATGTGTCACCATTACACACATAGTCTCTCAAGTGAGATTTACCTATACTACAGTCCTGTCTCTGCTGTATACTATCAGCTTGATAGTTAACAAATTTATCTTTCCAAAACTGTTTTACTTTAATCCAAATAGTTGGTCAATAATAATATTAAAATAATATGTGTTGTCAAGAGTAAATGAGATGTTCTCTATAAAAATTATATCCTGGAGTTAGCATTGTAAGGACCATTTTATTGATATAACATACATTTTCAAGATGTTTGTGAAGAAGCCAAAGAAGAAAGGAGGACAGGAGGAGTTGCTATGGAAAAAGAGGAGAGAAGAGAAGAGATAAGGAGAAAGAGGTGGAGAAGAAGAATAATTCTTCCGATGGAATTTGAGATATTGGAAATATAAAAGATGAACTAAAATCTGGGAAACCACTTTACACAAGATGTATGTGTGCTTGTATTTTTACATGCCATTTTGTCTAAAATAAAATATATTTTAACTTTCTGAGTATCACATAATATATGCTAATTTTATAATTGTTTAACAAAATGAATAAGAAAATTTAAATATTCCAAACCACAAACAAAATATACAGTAAAAATTATCAAAGCAATTTCCAGAATGTGGGATTGTGGATTACATCACTCAGTGTGTACTAATTATTTACTTTAAATGTTCTGGATTTCTTTCCATGTTATGAGCCTAAGTCTAGTCAGAGCTAATATAAGGCAAACTTTAGAGAACATGGCCTACTATTTACTGAAAAAACTAGTGATATGTAATAATTGACTAACTAAGAAACATAAAATATGAAGCTAGCATATTCTCAGAAAACCTAGTTATATAAATGCATACATATCTATGTACATGCAGTGTATGTTTACATACCATCATGCACCACATAACAGCATTTTGGTGAGTGACGCACTGCATATACAATAATAGTCCCATAAGATTATGAGACGTATTTTATCAAACTTTTTCTATGCTATGATACACAAATACTTACCAATGTGTTATAACAACCTGCAGTATTAAATATAAGGATATGCTGTACAAATTTGTAGCTGAGAAGCAATAGGCTATAAAATGTAACCTAGGTGTGTACTAGGTAAGACCATCTATGTCTGTGTAAGTACAATCTGTGTAAGATTTCCCACAATGATAAAACAGCCTAATGACACATTTCTTAGAATATATCCCCCTCATTAACTAATGCATGACTGTATAGATGAACATGTGTGTATGTGTGTGTAGATGCTTGTGAGACAATGCAATGCCATGAGCTATTTGCATAAGTAAGCTTCTTTCAAGTTGCATTGAAATTCAATTTATTTTGAAATCAGGCTTATTAAATTTTCTTCACAAATATATGCACATATGTTTATTATCAAAGTACAATGACTAAATTCAAAATATAGTAAATCCATGAATCTATATGATAGATCTATTATCTATCTATCTAAATATAATCTGTTCAGACATTTTTAACAAAGAGTTATTTCTCAAAACAAAATTTATTCAGAAATCTACAACATGAAAGAGATAGTATTTGAAATGTGCTATTTGAAATGGGTGTCTTCTTCTGAGGTTATATGCATTAGGCCCGAGTGACAAATGGTTTGGTCTCTGAAACGAAAAATATATGATATATAATAGCATTCAAAGAATTAAATTGATTAGTCATAAAATTTAAATTTAGTGTTAAATAACAAATGGTTTAGAAATAAAATACATACTGTTCTTTCAAATTGTTGCATTAATTTGGTAAATTTGGCACAGCAGAATAATACCCTTTCCTTTATATTTTAAATCAGCTTATTGGATGATTTTGTAGCATTAACTAATAACTGTCTTTAGATTAAATAATAAACATTGAAGACAAATGTAGTTATTAGAAACTAAAGCCCACTTATCTATAAAGTGGCATCTCTCTTTATTGAAACTTTTCTTTTAATATTTAAATTTCCTTGCATTTGTCTTCTTTATTTAGACTGTTTTTTTTATAAAGAACACTTTAATAAAGTTGAAAGTCACCATAAATTACACAAATAATTTTACTTTGGAAATAATTCTGCCCATCATAACAAAGTATCATCTAATTTTTACACTCTTTATTGAAATGTATTGATTTATATAAAGAATACAAATCTGTAGCAGTGAGAAGGTAGTACTGTCACAAATACCTGGGACTACTGTTGATTTTTCTTTTTTAACCTCAATACAACTACATGAGATCAACAAATATTGTTTTGTAAACATTATTTTGATTATATATAGAATTTTAATAATCATAAAAGTTTCCTTGAAGTGTTATAACTTTATAAACAATTTTATAAACTTTCTGACATGTTTTTAGTGAGTTAGTTTCTTAACAAGAATTTGTGGTTGAAACCCACAGGTCCAATCTGAGTAAAAAAGAAATTATGTAAAGTTGACTGCCTATCTCCATATAGAAAAATAAACAATTAGAAAGTACTTAAATTATTGCAATATATATATTTATCTTTCTTTTAAATCTTGGATTTTAAAAACATATTAAATGTATCAGTAGTTGAACAATGTATAATATAAAATAACAACAGAGTTGTTTTCAAACTGAAGCAAATATTAGATCTTTACAGAAATATTAATTATAAGTATCAAATATTATGTACTATTAATAAAAAATCACATGTAAATTTAGTATAATACCTACCTGCATGCAGCTCAGCACTCATTTCATTATTTTATTCATTCAATTAGCCTTTCCCAAAACAGCTCATTTTATTTGTGCAAGGGACATAGTAGGTTTAAAGATGATGAGAAGCCTTAATTATATACTTGTCTAGAACAACAGGCAGCTTTGCAGAAAGGTGGAGTCTATTAATAATATGTATTATAACTGGTCACTTAATATTTAATTTTAAATCTGACAACTTGGGCCAGTTGTTTTAGAATTCTCATACAATCTAGTGTGCTGAAGAATGAATGCAAGGTATTTCAGTGACGGCAGTACATTTAACACTGTACTTAAACATACTTTTCAGTGTAAGCAGAATTTTAAAAATAAGTAATTTTATGAGTGAGTGATTCATTTTTTTTTGAGAAGGCTAGTTTTTAAAGTGGAGGGACTGAGCCTATTTATTAAACATGCCTAGAAATATCTGCAGGAAATATGAATAGAAACCAGAGACTGCTTTGTAAAACATACCTTAAAGTTACATTGTTACTAACTTTGGGTTTTTTTATTTCAAGTAAGAAACATGGAATGTGGTTAACTTAAGTAAAAAAAAAAAAAAAAAAAAAGAAAGAGAAAAATTGCTTGCAATAACACACTGTGGTTTTCCAAATTGAGGGAATATTATGGGAAGAAAACATACTAGAAAAGGTAGTGTAGAGTTTGTAGGTATACTGAACATGACTTTCTGAATTATTATGCAAGAAAGAATAAGCTAGAATTTTTGTTCTGTCTCCTTAAAAGGATCACAAGGAAATAAGCCAAATGAATGAGCTTTAATTAGACATCACATATTCAATAGGAGAGTGGAAGAGAATTTGATTGACAAAGCCCATTGGTTGTGGAAAGGGTTGATATTTTTTAGAAATTGGGAAACCAATGCTGAATTGTAAAAGTTTTGTTAATGTATAATTTATTTTGAAATCTGAACTTCATTTACATTTTTAGTAGCACTACCATTAATCAACTTATTATCTTCATTTTATTTTGAGGGAAGATGCAAAACAACTAACTGCCATCCTCATATTATAATCTTCAATTTACAAAAATCATCTTGCTGTTCCATATTTTCAATAAATTAGAGAAATTTCAAATATTTTCCTAACAACCTTTGTACCTGCTCAAGAACAATGATATAGTATATATTGATGATAATATTATTATTCATTTATTTAGTGTATATATATATATATATATATATATATATATATATATATATATATATCAGTAGCATATTTCTGTGGGGAAAGAATAGACATTTAAATACTGACTGTTATGTGTCAGAAATGCTATTGTATTTAATTATTAAAAACATGCTTTGAGACATGCATTAAAATTATCAATTTATTAATAAGACAGAAAAAAATTCAAGGAGATTAATGACTCACAATAAGAAGGAAGAATGTGAATGAAAAATAAAATTCTTCCCTATACACTCTTCTATTTTATGCTGTTAGATTATGTAGAAAATACAAATGGGAATAATATGTTGTCTTCAAAGAAATTGTATTTTGGTCAGTGGTATAAATCATGTAAATTAAAATGATTAAGTGCAGAAATATGTACAAAATTATAGGTATACTTTTATTTATTTATTAGGAGACAGATTCTTAAGCTCTGTCACCCAGACTGGAGTGCAGTGGTGAGATCTAGGCTCACTGCAACGTCTCAATTTTGGGTTCATGCAATTCTTCTGCCTCAGCCTCCTGAGTATTTGGGATTACAAGTGTGAGCCACCATGCCTTACTAATTTTTGTATTTTTGGTAGAGAAGAGGTTTTGCCGTGTTAGCTGGGCTGGCCTCAAACTCTTAGCCTCAAGTGATCTGCCCACCTTGGGCTTCTAAAATACTGGGATTACAAGCATGAGACAAACTGGTCTATAGATACAGTTTCATAGAAAAAAGAGATTATTTTGGAATGAGAAGATGAATCAAAGGATTCTTTGTAAAAAGTTTAGAATTTGATAATAGCAATTATTTTAAAAGACATATCAGATGGAAAAGTATTTCATGTGAAAGGAATATTGTGAGTTAAGTGGTGAGATAGAAAGTTTGACCAGAATTTAACATGTGTGGCTTTTAACATAAGAATAGTAAACAATTTGTAACTATTTTATATAATCCAGCATACTCTGTATGAAGGGAGAAAACTTTTTCTATCAAAATGCTCTAAGAGGAAAATATTAGAGCAACTATTTTTATGAATATGCTTAATAAATAGTTAAGGAACTATTTTCACTAATATGCTTAATATAATATTAAAAATTGTGGTAGAAAGTTTCTTTTCTACATTCATTAAAACTAAAATAATAAATTATAGTGAAAATTATTCCTACTTGAGTTTTGCAAAAGAGAAATTTGAGTCTTATTACTATAATTTTAAATCATTTTTATATAAAATTATAGTTTTTTAATAAATTCTCTTTACAAGATACTGCATATTTTTAGCTAATTCCTTTCTCATTTTTAAAATTCATTTGGGACTGAGGAAGAAGTGCTTTTCAAACTTTAGAGTATTTTATAAACAACAAAGGTAGCATTTTGTCTGCTACCATTTTACCCTTCACTGCTGCACAGAAATGAGGAGGTGAAGTCATTTGGGGATCTGGGCATTAACTTTCTTACAAGATTACTTTCCAATATTGGACAAATATAGACTTTTCCAAAGAGGTATATTTCCTTCAGGTTGTACAGTTAATGTCAAGGTCCCAGAAGGTCATTATCCTTTTCAAGTCAGTTGGAATGACATCTGCCTCAAGCAACCTAGAGGCACAGCCGATTGTTCCAGTTTTATAGTAAGAATATAAACTCTTCCTGTAACTTGTGATTTATGTCAGTATAACTCTAGTGGTAGAACAGATGCATTTGGGAACAATAGGTAAGAAATATAAATCAAGTTTATTTACTTAAAATATGACTCGATTATAAATGAAAATATATACAAATAGCTATTAAAATAAGTGTGGCTTTAAACTTCAAAGTCTCATTGAAGACTTGAATGACAGTAAAGGGAAAATTGTTAACTCCACGTTTATAGCTGGGTTTCCAGATTTTATTTCTTATAATATTGCTTATCTTCACTTAAAAACAAATGAACAAATCAAAACTATATATATATATAGCCCCATTAGAGAACTCATAATTCAACCTGATACTTGTTATTTTTATAGTTGTTGTTACTCTTATAAGCTCTGGTCCAAGCCTAGACAAAACCTTTACTCTCAATTCCCATTAGCATGACCATATGCTATATTTCTTACACATTTCTCAACAGGAAATAATATGCAATGTGATGCTTTTGCTTAGAAGAGCTGTGGAAGATGTAACCCAAAACAAAGAAGAGAGTGTAGATTCTTAGAATAATCAAAATTTTGGCTCACATGATTTTTCAAGCTTTTCTTATATTAATGATTTAAAAGAAGATCTCATTAATTCTCTTGCAGTGGGAAAATATATAATCTATTCCGCCTCAAAAGATTATAGGTTGAAAGGGAGCCAGATCATAGAATAAAAGCTCAGCAGATAGTTACTGCATACTATAAAATATACAATTGTATCAAAATTGGAGCAGATTCCTGAGGCAGATATTATGATTACAATTTAATCTGTAGCTGTATGTAAAATAAGGTATAAGACCAAGTTCAAGGCTTTGCTACCTACTGATAATTGCAGAGTGGCTGGTAGTAGAGAACATGAGGAAGTTGTGTGGTTTTTAACTATGCTATCATCATCTTAAAAATAATCACTTCATTCAATGCAGATGTATCAATAGATTTGCTTTATTTTTGAAATGACTTGCTTAGAAACATTATTTTCTTGTAAGAGCCCATTAAAAGAGAATAAAGTTTTGATACTGATAATAAATTTAGAGCATGTATAATTGTTATATATTCTACTGGTGAATCGCAAGTTCATGATATGACAATTGCAGGTTACTTTTACTATTTAAACAATCTTCATAGTACACACACACACACACACACATACACACACACACACACACACAAACACATTTTTCTTTATTCTTGAATTTCAAGAGAAGATACTTTTGCTGATCACCATTGATATGGTTTGACTGTGTCCCCACCCAAATCTCGTCTTGAATTCCCCTGTGTTGTGGAAGGGACCTGATGGGAGGTAATAGAATCATGGCAGGCAAGTCTTTCCCATTGCTATACTCATGATAGTGAATAAGTCTCATAAGACCTAATACTTTTAAAAAGAGGAGTTCCTCTGCACAAGCTCTCTGTCTTTTTGCCTGGTTCCATCCAGGTAAGACATGACTTGCTCCTCCTTGCCTTCTGCCATGATCGGGAGGCTTCTGTTGAAGTTCCATGTCAAACTGTAAGTCCAATTAAAACACTTTCTTTTGTAAATTGCCCAGTCTCCCGTGTGTCTTTATCAGCAGCATGAATAATAGAGTAAATTTGTCCCAAGAGTGCAGCACTGCAGAAAAGATACCTGAAAATGTGGAAGTGACTTTGGAACTGGGTAATAGGCAGAGGTTGGAAGAGTTTGGAGGGCTCAGAGGAAAACAGAAAAATGTGGGAAAGTTTGGAACCTCGTAGAGACTTGTTGAATGACTTTGCACAATATGTTGATAGTGATATGGACAATAAAGTCCGGGCTGAGGTGGTCTCGATGGAAATGGCAAATTTGTTGGGAATTGGAGCAAAGGTGATTCTTATTATGTTTTAGCAAAGAGACTGATGACATTTTGCCCCTGCTCTAGAGATCTGTGAAACTTTGAATTTGAGAGAGATGATTTAGGGTATCTGGTGGAAGAAATTTCTATGTAGCAAAGCCTTCAAGATGTGACTTGGGTGCTGCTGAAGCCATACAGTTTTATAAAGGAAGCAGAGCATAAAAGTTCAGAAAATTTGCAGCCTGACAGTGAGAGATAATACAATCTCATTTTCTGAGGAGAAATTCAGGCCAGCTGCAGAAATCTGCGAAAGTAACAAGGAGCTGAATGTGAATTCCCAAAACAATGGGGAAAATGTCTCCAGGATATGTTAGAGGTCTTCACTGCAGCCACTCCCATCACAGGCCTAATGCCTGGAAGGAAAAAGTGGTTTTATGGGTTGGGCCCAGGGTCCCTGTGCTGTGTGCAGCCTAGGGACTTGGTGTTCTGTGTCCCAGCTGCTCTAGCCATGGCTGAAAGGGGCCAACACAGAGCTTGCACCATGGCTTCAGAGGGTGCAAGTCCAAAGCCTTGGCAGCTTCCAAGTAATGCTGAGTCTGTGAGTGCACAGAAATCAAGAATTGAGGTTTGGGAACTTCTTCCTAGATTCAGATGATGTATGGAAATTCATCATTTATTCAGCGTCAATGACTTTGTGGCTTCTTTGCAGAAGTTTGCTGCAGAGGCAAGGCTCTCATGGAGAACCTCTGCTAGGGCAGTGCAAAAGGAAAATGTTGGGTCAGGGTCCCCCACACAGAGTCTCTACTGGGGAACCACCTAATGGGGCTGTGAGAAGAGGGTCACCGTCCTCCAGACCCCAAAATGATAATAAGTCCACCAACATCTTGCATCATGCACTGGGGAAAATTGGAGACTCAACACTGGCTGGTGAAAGTAGCCAGAAGGGAGGCTGTACTATGCAAAGCCACAGTGGCAGAGCTGTCCAAGACCATGGGAACACACCTCTTGCATCAGCATGACCTGGATCAGGGCAATGCATCCTTGAGGATGAAAAAGTGGGAGCATTAGGAGAGTGAGACTGAAAAAACATGAGAAAACATTTGAAGGTAATGGATTTGTTCACTGTATTAATACAACACATTTTTACAGATAAGACTTACCAACCTGTACAATTTAAATATGCAGTTAATTGTAAAAAAAAAAAGTGTAAGTAAATAGAAAAGAAGTCACAAAGTCACTTGATGCTGAATAAATGTTTCAAAAACGTTGTCGTAGGGAAGGGAAAGCCTCATATGTGCTGTAAAAGTTAAATAACATGCCACTAGACTAGATGCCTAATGTGGGAAGGGAGGAGGGCGTTTCAGGCAAAGGAAGCAGAGGAAGAATAAAACATTAATGTCAAGGAGTGTTGGGAAGGAAGCGATAATACTGGGACAAAAAACTACAACAGAGTGATGAACAACTACGAAGATAACATTGGTCGATAGATTTCTCCTCTAAGGGATGGCAATACAGTGAAGGATTTCCAAAAAGGTTCACATAATAAAGTGTGTGTCACTATTGGGGAAACAAAAGTTCTGACAGAGAGCAAGACTGAAGGGAGAGAACGTTAAGACAAATAAGAATATGCAATGTTAAATAAGATAAAAATTAATATTTTAATATTATAATACATTATACCTTATTGAACTTAAAAACTTTTAAAAGTCATGTAAACTATAAATCAAGAATATTTGTATGGTGAGATTATAAAATCAAATAGCCATTAAAAGACCCCAAATTCCAAAATATATTCTAAGTAGTAATATATATTTTTCTGTAACTGAAAAATCTATTTCAATGATATCTAATAAACTTGCTCATTAGAAATAGCATATAGTATTTCAGCTGACAATTAAATATGAGTCTGTCACATTTCATTATTATTAAATTATTATTAGTATTCGTTTCTTTCCTTCAAAGTCATAACAGCCTATTCACTAGATAAAATAAGCTAATTTTTCCAACATTACATTTAAAACAAGTCTTATTTTCTGAATTGTTTGATGGTTACTTTTGAAAAGAACTTGCATGATATAGACAAAAATAAGTTACAAAATATGTATTTATGAAACATGATTAAAACACAGTGGTACATGAGTCTAGAATTATAGAAAACAATCAGCATATAAATAGAATCTGAGAAGAATTATTACCCTTGAAAACAAAGGTTGTATCATTTATAATATCTGTAATGTTCATAGTCTTAATCTTGTGGGTTTTTTTATTTTAAGCAGACTGTTTTGAGTTTTGTTGTTTCATTTTACTCATAATGGACACATAATTTTACATATTTATGAGTTAAAAATACAGTGTTTCAGTACATATACACATTGTATAATGATTAAATTATTGTAATTAACTTATCCATAACTTTAAACACTTACCATTTGTTTGTGAAGATAGCATTCAAGATCATGTCTTTTAATTACCTTGAAATATACAAAGCATTAATGTCACCCTACTGTGTAATAAAACACCAGAGGTTATTCTTCCTGTCTAACTATAACTTTTTACCTAATATTCAGTTAGGCAAGTAACTTTACATCCTGTATAACTTTGGCATATATGTAACCTGGTCTGAATAAATGGTAAACAGTGATTTGTCTTGGTTTATCATGTTGACTAACAGAAACATCAGTGGTCAAAATAATCTTTATTCAAATGTGTTTCCATTTGTAGGAAAAAATTGTTTATAATTTGAAAGTGCTCAGCTCTGCCTTTCTTTATTGTTTATTGTTTTGATACAGTTGTCCACTGTTGTATGTTTTTGATGCAATATTTTAGATTATTTAAAATTATTAGTAAGGAGGGTTAAAAATTACAACATATGAATATATTATCTAGCATGTTTATTAAAACCAAATAGAAAATTTGTCCCTTTTCCAATAGAATTTTAAACACATGTGAGTTGTTTTTGTAAAAAAGCTCATTTCAAGAGAACACATTTTAAGTAATATTTTTATCAACTATATTATTTTATTAAAATTATAATGTTGTTTCCCACTCTATTCAAACATACTTCTCAACCTCTTAGCCTAGTAGTCATGATAGTCTGAAATAATAATGACATAAAATACTCTGATGGGGCAAATAAATTCTTCTCAACTTTCTTGAAGAACGAGAAAGACAAAACAGAAAATCAGTAAAAGATATAAAAGCAGTTTTCAGGAGTTTATTGGTTATAGTTACTTGGCACAAGTATCTCTGTTCATCTGATTCTGTAATTACATAGCTGAGTCTCTGAAAAGGTAACACAGTGATGAAAAGACAAAGCTTGAAATTACACAATTAATTACAAACTATTTCTCCTAAGGCTGTATATTACACCTAGGAGAGCCTGAGCTTAAAGGTTATACTACTAATTCTCTTTTCAAATGGTACTTTTATTAGCCATTAAATATCACTCAGTGTGTGATTATTTTTACCCTTGTCTTAGAAATTGTGAACTTGAGACATTAAACTGGGTTAATGGCTTTAAATCAGACAATATATAAAAATCCCAACTAATTGGTTTTTATAAATTGTTTGGATCAAGATACATGCAAAAAAAATGAGTACAAAACTTCAGGGAAAAACATATTAAATAAATGTGTGCTGTACAGTAGGAAAATTATAAAGTATCAGCTTTTGTACTCATCTCTGTTTAACATCTTTATCTTGAAAATGAGTGGGCTACTTTTGTAGTGAGGAAAATTCCCACTAGTTAATCTGTTGCTGGTCCTACATATATATGTGGCATGAGACAACTGAAATTTTAAATTATTTTGTTTTTTAGAACATATTAACATTAGACAGTATTAAAAATGGGGATAACCATTGGTTTGATATAATAAAGAATAAAATCCAAACAAACAGTACTATGATGAAAGTTGCAGCCAGGCACAATGGCTCATGCCTGTAATCCCAACACTTTGGGAGGCTGAGGTGGGCAGATCAAGAGGTCATGAGTTAAAAGCCAGCCTGGCCAATAAGGTGAAATCCTCGTCTCTACTTAAAATACAAAAATTAGCCAGGTGTGGTGGCACATGCCTGTAGTCCCAGTTATTAAGGAGGCTGAGGCAGAAGAATCGCTTGAACTTGGGGGGTCGAGGTTGCAGTGAGCTGAGATCGCAGCCGAAATGGTACCACTGCACTCCAGTCTGGGCGACAGAGTAAAACTTAGTCTCAAAAAAAAAAAAAAAAGAAAAAGAAAAAGAAAGAAAGAAAGTTGCTTTCTAGTAGGAGTATGTTTTTCTCACTTTTATATAATCAGAGTTTGAAAATAACATTGGCCAATATATTGATACTGCATATTAAATAGTTAAAAATGGAGCATATCATAGAGCAGTATACAAGTCTTTCAGGATAGATAGCATTAGGTAGGGGCATAAGCTACATAAGAAGTTAGGAAGTACAGTAGGTCAGGAACAGATGGTACAAAAAGTTATCACAAAATTTATATTTCATATTTGGATACACACACACACACACACACACACACTTATAAAACATAGATTTGATACTATTTTGTAAACATTTTTAGGAATGTGCCCCTAACCAATGCACACAAAAGATCTCACTCAATTTAACTCAATTCGTCATTAAAAACAGGAGAAATAAAAGCATTGTGATAGTTCATCTTGCTAAATATATAAGGTCTTTATCTGATCAATTGGCTTCTTTTTATGTTTCTAAAACAAAATATAACTTGGGAAATTCAAGTCATATGTTATATTTGTAACGAATTTTGTCCTTCCAACATAAGAGTAAGTGAATGACTTCCCGGTAGTAAATATTTAAATACTTCAACAATTCTAACACTTAAATAGTGGATTGTAAATTTATTACTGAACTAAAGTCTTCAAAGGTATTTTGTTTTGTCTGTAAAACAGTTATCTAAGCTTTATGATTTAAGGAGTTTTCTTCACCTGTAATAAAAATTTTAGTCTCTGAAAATATTATAATTTTATAGTTATATGTGTTTGCTTTTGTAGAGGAGCATATACTCACTACAAAGTGTTTTATTAGCATCAAGAAGAGTAAAGGAATAATAAAACAGTTGCTACAAATAGTATGCTCTGCTGCTGTTTCAACAAAACCCTCTGTAATTTTTTTAGACAAGTAACTCATTTCTGTTATATCTGATTATTAATTATTATAAAAATTGTAAATATGTAAAGCAGGTACGAAACAATAAATTTTTTTTCTACTTCTTAAATTCTGGAGACATGTTTATATCAGGAAATGTCACTTTACTCCTGGTGATGATTAGAATAGTCAAGTCATGTAAAAGGGATGAAAATGCCTTTTACCTCATGAGTTATTTCATTTAGGTCACCAGCTTTTTTATACTTACTTTGATATATGTTAGTTAAGTGTTCATTTTAATTTTATAATATTGCATGTTTCACTTATATGTGAAAACTAAGAAGGTTAAAATCTTGAATAAAGAGTGGAATAATGGTTTTCAGAGTCTGGAATGGTTGTGGGGAGGAGAAGACAAGAGGTGTTAGTTAATAGGTGGAAATAGACTTAGATACAATCAACACAATGTAGTGTTCTGGCACAAGAGGGTGACTATAGTTCATAATCGTTTACTGCATATTTCAAAGTAACTATAAGATGAAATGGAATGTTCCTAATAAAATAAATTATAAATGCCAAGGTGATACATATCCCAGTTACTCCAATTTGTTCATGACGATGCATTACATTGTAAGCTTGATATTTAAACATGCATACACCTTGAAGAATCAAATAATCTACAAAATTTATCTATTACAAAAAATCCACAGTAGCCAACCCTAGATCTCTTTTAATGACAAAAACAGAAATATCAAGGAGCAATGAGAGTATAAGCATGACATTTAGAAATATGGGGATTATGTACTAAAGAATACAGCTGTCCCAAAGTAGGGTGAGTGGTCAGCTCCTCCCTTCAGCTAAGGCACTCTCAGGAGGCTGGCAGCCCAGAGCTGTTTGCAGGTGGCCCTCCCAGCACTGGGAGTAGCACATAATCCTGTACTGAAGGATCCTCACAGTGTCATGTGGCTTCTACCTATTCCCTACTTTGATGTTGGATCACCATTTTTTTTTTCGAAATTGCATATTATTTCCTTTCTTGGTAACTTCCTATTTTATTGTATGCTCTTAAAGAATACAACAAAATACAAATACAAAAAAAGATATGTGTAACATGTATATACATATGTATGTATGTATGTGTGTGTGCATGTGTACATATATGTGAAGTAAATTAAAATGGAGACCAGAATTGGAGAACCTCTGAGCAGACAAACCCATTAAGGCCTCATTAGCGATATTATATTAATCTTGCTTCGTTTGTGAGCATAACTTAACTTGGGCTATCTCTTGTACATACCTATAATATTTAAGGCTAACCAATCAAAAACCACTAATTAATTATAGTTATTTAATTATGAATATTGCAGCAGGATAGACCAAATAAGGCTTTATTGGTCTATTTATATATTGATAATAATGTTAATATATTCAACTATAGTGAGTCAAAATTGTAATTATTTCCATGTCCTCTGTATGAAAGCCTTCCCCTTGCATTCCTTCAGCACAGCCACTTCTGGGTTAGAGCAGCACGATTCATGAATCAATGATTGTTCAAATAATGTCTTTATAGTGTTATTGCACTTTTTTTTTTAACCTTTTAACAAACACGTTTTATATATAATTGTATATAAGCATATGTAAAGGTACATATATTTGTTATGCATAATATGTCTGTATTATACATCTATGTATATGATCTACAAAAGTTCTGGTTTGGTTTCCAATGTTAAATTTCGCTTTTGTTCTTATTATTAGAGTGTCACAACAGTATCTTTCAGTCTTTCTATTAGTTTTATTTCTCTGCTTATATATTTAATTTCAAAAATTCTTTTGTTCTCTATTTATATAGTATCTTGATCTTGTTTCACAGATGTGATAGCATTTCTTTTATCCCTGAAATGCTGATGAAAGTTTTGCTTTTTTTCTGTTTGTATTTTACTTTTAGTTACCTCCCTTCATAGCCTCTGTTTTTTTCCAAGTTGCTTTTTTAACTGTCTCTGTTTAATATTGAAACATTCCTTTGATATCCATGAGCTTGATTCATGTTTAAGATGGAGTCATTAAATTTTGTTTGAGAATTTGTACATATGCATACTGTTTGTGAATTGCATATATGGTGAACTACCTAGAAAATTTCACTGGAAAATATTTGTCAATGTATCAGGTCATTTTTGAGGGAATAATCAGGTTTCTGAAAATGTAAGTCTTTCACTGTTTAGCTGCCCCTACTTCCTATTTTGGTGTGGTATTCTTCCTCTCATTTGTGGTAGAACTTTGGCCAGAAACACTGTGGTTCAGTTACTTTCAGTTTTCTACTTCAATGGATAAAACTTTCAATTTTCTAAGATGAGGAGAAACAGCCTCTTTTGATTGTTTGAAGTAGAAAATCCAACTTTCAAGCAATCTTCCAATTTTCACCCTTTCATCTGAACCTACCTCTTGTTCCACAGTGCATGTCACTTAGCTGCTCAGCTGTCCATACTGTCATTTTAGGATTTTACTTATTATGGCCAACTCCCAGTTACCACTAGACTGTTTTTTTTTTTCCTTAAAATACTTTTGCTATTATCCCCTCTTCTAATTTCCAGAAGAAACAGACGTAAATGTTTGTGTTTAAAGCAATGTCTTCAAACTGAAAATTCACATTTATGTCTTTAAAAATAGAGAAAAGACCGGGCACGGTGGCTGAAGCCTGTAATCCCAGCACTTTGTGAGGCTGAGACGGGTGGATCACAAGGTCGAGAGATTGAGACCATCCTGGTCAACGTGGTGAAACCCTGTCTCTACTAAAAATTACAAAAAATTAGCTGGGCGTGGTGGCACGTGCCTGTAATCCCAGCTGCTCAGGAGGCTAAGGCAGGAGAATTGCCTGAACCCAGGAGGCGAAGGTTGTGGTGAGCTGAGATCGTGCCATTGCACTCCAGCCTGGGTAACAAGAGTGAAACTCTGTCTCAAAAAAAAAAAATAGAGAAAAATTTAATTCTCTTAAATTATTACATATTTTAGTAACACTTTAAACTCCTTTATAAGATGTGTGCTATTGAATTCCATTTATCCCAGCATTATTTATTGAGAAGGGAGTCCTTTCCCCATTGCTTGTTTTTGTTAGCCTTGTTGAAGATCAGATGATTATAGGTATTTGGCTTTATTTCTGATTTTTCTATTCCATTCCATTGGTCTACATTTCTGTTTTTGTACCCATACCAAGCTATTTTGGTTACCATGGCTTTATAGTATAGTATGGTGTTAGGTCGAGTAGTGTCGTGCTTTTGGCTTTGTTCTTTTGGCTTAGTGTTGCTTTGGTTATTTGGGCTCTTTTCCAGTGCCATATGAATTTTAGAATCATCTTGTTCTGATTCTGTGTAGAATGACATTGGTAGGTTGATAGGAATAGCAATGCAAATTGCTTTAGGCAATGTGGCCATTATTATGATATAGATTCTTCCAATCCATGAGCATGGAATTTTTTTTTTTGACATTTATTTGTGTTACCTCTGATTTCCTCCAGCAGTTTTGTAGTTCTCCTTGTAGAGACCTTGTACCTCTTTGGTTAACTGTATTCCTAGGTATTTCATTTTCTTTGTGGCCATAGTAAGTGGAATTGTGTTCTTGATTTCACTCTCAGCCTAGATGTTGTTGGTGTATAGATATACTACTGATTTTTACACTTCAATTTTTGTATCCTAAAACTTTACTTGAATTGATTATCAATTCTAGGAGCCTATTGGCAGATTCTTTAGTATTTTCTAGGTAATAGAATCATAATATCAGCAAAGAGAGTTTGAATTATTTTCCTTTTTGGATGTCTTTTATTTCTTGCTCTTGCCTGATTGCTATGTTTAGAATTTCTAGTAGTATATTGAATAGGAGTGGTGAGAGTGTACATCCTTGTTTTGTTCTGGTTCTCAAGGAGAATGTTTTCAGTTTTTGCCCATTCAATATGAGGTTGGCTGTGGATTTGTCATTAATGGCTCTTATTATTTTGAGATATATTCCTTTGATGCCTAGTTTTTCAAGGGTGTTTAATGTTAAGTGTTTTTGACTTTTACCAGAAGCCCTTGTTGTATCTATTGAGATAATAGTGTGGTTTTCATTTTGTTTCTATTTATGTAATAAATCACATTTATTAATTTATATATGCTGAAACAACCTAGCATTACAGGAATAAAGCTTACTTTATCATAGTAGATTAGCTTTTTGATGTAAAGTTATTTTAGTCTCTCTAGGTGTGATGTTAGGTTGTCAATTTCAGATCTAACGTTTTCATATGGGTGCTCGGTACTATAACCTTTCAATAACACAGCTTTAGCTGTGTCCCAAAGATGCTGGTATATTGTATCTTTATTTTCATTTGTTTCAATTTTTTTATTTCTGCCTTAACTTAAATTTTCCCCAAAGTCATTCAGGAGGAGGTTAATTTGCCTGTAATTATGTGGTTTTGAAAGAGATTTTTGGTATAAATTTCTATTTATTGCATTGTGGTTTGAGAGTGTGGTCGATATGATGGGTTTCTTTAAAACCTCTTGTAAGCCAGGTCCGGTGGTCATGAAACCCCTTGGCATTTGCAAATCTGCAAAGAATTTATTTCTCCTTCACTTTTGAAGCTTAGTTTAGCCACATCTGAAATTTTTTTAAAAAATTTTTATTGCATTTTAGGTTTTGGGGTACATGTGCAGAACGTGCAAGACAGTTGCATACGTATACACATAGCAGTGTGTTTTGTTTCCTTTCTACCCTTCACCCACATTTGTCAATTTTTCCCCAGGCTATCCCTCCCCTGCTCCCCTCCCCCCCCGCTGGCCCTCCCCTTTTCCCCCCAATAGACCCCAGTGTTTAGTACTCCTGTGTCCATGTGTTCTCATTATTCATCACCCTCCAATGAGTGAGAATATGCGGTGTTTCATTTTCTGTTCTTGTGTCAGTTTGCTGAGAATGATGTTCTCCAGATTCATCCATGTCCCTACAGATGACACAAACTCATCATTTCTGATTGCTGCATAATATTCCATGGTATATATGTGCCACATTTTCCCAATCCAGTCTATCATCGATGGGCATTTGGGGTGGTTCCAGGTCTTTGCTATTGTAAACAGTGCTGCAATGAACATTTGTGAGCATGTGTCCTTACAGCAGAACGATTTATAGTCCTTTGGATATATACCCAGTAATGGGATTGCTGGGTCAAATGGAATTTCTATTTCTAAGGCCTTGAGGAATCGCCACACTGGTAGAAGGAAAACCAAGTAACAGAAATACCTCATCATCAACAATCTGGGAGTCCACACAGAGACCCAATATAAAAGTCAGCAACTACTCAGACGACAGGTGGATAAATCCACAAAGATGGGAAGAAACCAGCACAAAAAGGAGGAAAACACCTAAAACCAAAACATGTCACCTCCTACAAAGGACCAAAACTCCTCACCAGCAAGGGAACAAAGCTGGACGGAGAATGACTGTGACAAAATGACGGAATTAGACTTCAGAAGGTGGGTAATAAGAAACTTCTGTGAGATGAAAGAATATGTTCTAAATCAATGCAACGAAACTAAGAACCTTGAAAAAAGATTCGAGGAAATGATAACAAGAATGGATAACTTAGAGAGGAATATGAATGAATTGAAGGAGCTGAAAAACACAATACGGGAACTTCACGAAACATGCACAAGATTAAACAGCCGAACTGACCAAGCAGAAGAAAGAATATCAGAAGTCGAAGATCAACTCAATGAAATAAAACAAGAAACCAAGATTAGAGAAAAAAGTGCAAAAAAGGAATGAACAAAGTCTCCAAGAAATGTGAGACTATGTGAAGAGACCTAACCTACGTTTGATAGGTGTACCAGAATGTGACGAAGAGAATGAATCCAAGCTGGAAAATACTCTTCAGGATATTATCCAGGAAAATTTCCCCCACCTAGCAAGGCAGGCCAACACTCAAATGCAGGAAATACAGAGAACACCACAAAGATATTCTGCAAGAAGAGCAACCCCAAGGCACATAATCGTCAGATTCAACAGGGTTGAAATAAAGGAGAAAATACTAAGGGCAGCCAGAGAAAAAGGTTGGGTCACATACAAAGGGAAGGCCATCAGATTCACAGCAGATCTCTCAGCAGAAACTCTACAAGCCAGAAGAGAGTGGGGCCAATATTCAACATTCTTAAAGAAAAGAACTTTCAACCAAGAATTTCATATCCAGCCAAACTGAGCTTCGTAAGTGAAGGAAAAATAAAATCCTTTGCGAACAAGCAAGTACTCAGAGATTTTGTCACCACCAGGCCTGCTTTATAAGAGCTCCTGAAAGAGGCACTACACATAGAAAGGAACAACCGGTACCAGCCATTCCAAAATCACACTAAATGCTAAAGAGCATCAACATAATGAAGAATCTACATCAACTAATGGGCAAAAGAGCCAGCTAGCATCAAAATGTCAGTATCAAATTCACACATAACAATATTAACCCTAAATTTAAATGGACAATCAAAAGACACAGACTGGCAAACTGGATAAAAAACCAAAACCCATCAGTGTGCTGTATCCAGGAAACCCATCTCACATGCAAGGATACACAAAGTCTCAAAATAAAGGAATGGAGGAAGATTTACCAAGCAAATGGAGAGAAAAAAAAAGCAGGAGTTGCAATTCTCATCTCTGATAAAATAGACTTTAAAGCAACAAAGATCAAAAGAGACAAAGAAGGTCATTACATAATGGTAAAAGGATCGATATATCAAGAAGAGCTAACAATCCTAAACATATGTGGACTCAATACAGGAGCACCCAGATACATAAGGCAAGTTCTTAATGACTTACAAAGAGACTTAGACTCCCACACAATAATAGTGGGAGACTTTAACACTCCACTGTCAATATTAGAGAGATCAACCAGACAGAAAATCAACAAGGATATCCAGGACTTGACCTCAGACCTGGAAAAAGCAAACCTGATAGACATTTACAGAACTCTCCACCCCAAATCCACAGAATATACATTCATCTCAGCAACACATCACACCTACTCTAAAATTGACCACATAATTGGAAGTAAAGCACTCCTAAGCAAATGCAGAACAACTGAAATCATAACAAACAATCGCTCAGACCATAGTGCAATCAAGTTAGAACTCAGAATTCAGAAACCAACTCAGAACCGCACAGCTTCATGGAAACGGAACAACTGGCTCTTGAATGTTGACTGGATAAACAATGAAATGAAGGCAGAAATAAAGAAGTTCTTCGAAACCAATGAGAATGAAGACACAACATGCCAGAATCTCTGGGACACATTTAAAGCAGTCTCTAGAGGAAAATATATAGCAATAAGTGCACATATGAAGAGAATGGAGAGATTCAAAATTGACACCCTATCATCAAAATTGAAAGAGCTAGAGGAGCAAGATCAAAAAAAATCAAAAACCGGCAGAAGACAAGAAATAACTAAGATCAGAGCTGAACTGAAGGAGATAGAGACACGAAAATCCCTTCAAAAAATCAATAAATCCAAGAGCTGGTTTTTTGAAATGATCAACAAAATAAACAAACCACTAGCCAGACTGATAAAAAAGAAAAGAGAGAAAAACCAAATAGATGCAATAAAAAATGATAATGGGGAAATCACCACACATTCCACAGAAATTTAAACCATCATCAGAGAATATTACAAACTCTATGCACATAAATAGTAAACCTGGAAGAAATGGATAAATTCCTGGACTCCTGTGTCCTCCCAAGCCTAAACCAGGAGGAAGCTGAAACTATGAATAGACCAATAACAAGGTCAGAAGTCGAGGCAGCAATTAAGAACCTACCACACAAAAAAAGCCCAGGTCCAGATGGGTTCACAGCCGTATTCTACCAGACACACAAAGAGGAGCTGGTACCATTTCTCCTGAAACTCTTCCAAATAATCCAAACAGAGGGAATCCTTCCCAAATCATTTTATGAGACCACCATCATTCTGATACCAAAACCCGGCAAAGACCCAATAAGAAAAGAAAACATCAGGCCAATATCCATGATGAACATAGATGCAAAAATCTTCAATAAAATATTGGCAAGCCGATTGCAACAGCAAATCAAAAACTTATCCATCATGATCAAGTAAGATTCATCCCGGGGATGCAAGGCTGGTTCAACATATGCAAGTCTATAAATGTAATTCACCACATAAACAGAACTAAAAACAAAAACCACATGATTATCTCAATTGACGCAGAGAAGGCATTTGACAAAATTCAACAGCCCTTTATGCTAAAAACCCTTAATAAACTCGGTACATCACAATACTGGTACATATCTACAACCATACAATCTTTGATAAACATGACAAAAACAAGCAATGGGGAAAGAATTTCCTGTTTAATAAATGGTGTTGGGAAAACTGGCTAGCCATGTGCAGAAAGCAGAAACTGGACCCCTTCCTGACACCTTACACTAAATTTAACTCCAGATGGATTAAAGACTTAAACATAAGACCTGGCACCATAAAAACCCTAGAAGAAAATCTAGGCAAAACCATCCAGGACATAGGAGTAGGCAAGGACTTCATGAACAAAACACCAAAGGCATTGGCAACAAAAGCCAAAATAGACAATTGGGACCTAATCAAACTCCACATCTTCTGCACGGCAAAAGAAACAGTCACTAGAGTGAATCGGCAACCAACAGAATGGGAAAAAAATTTTGCAGTTTACCCATCTGACAAAGGGCTGATATCCAGAATTTACAAAGAACTCAAACAGATTTACTGGAAAAAAACAAACAAGCCCATTCAAAAATGGGCAAAGAATATGAACAGACACTTTATAAAAGAAGACATATATGAGGCCAACAATCATATGAAAAAATGCTCATCATCACTGGTCATTAGAGAGATGCAAATCAAAACCACATTGAGATACCATCTCACACCAGTGAGAATGGCAATCATTAAAAAATCTGGAGACAACAGATGCTGGAGAGGATGTGGAGAAATAGGAACACTTTTACACTGTTGGTGGGAGTGTAAATTAGTTCAACCATTGTAGAAGGCAGTGTGGCGATACATCTGAAAATTTTGGTTGGATTTTTTTTTTTTTTTTTTTTACAAATGCTAAATATAGGTTTCCATTCTCTTCTGGGTGGCAGAGTTTCTGCTGAAAAGTCTGCAGTTAGCCTAATAGGGTTCCCTTTGTAAGTGACCTAACCCTTTTCTGTAGCTGCTTTAATATTTTTTGTTCACATTGATCATGATGAGTATGATGATTATGCCTTTTGGGGATGGTTATCTTTTCTACTTTCTCACAGGAGTTCTCTGAATTGCCTGAATTTGAATGTCAAACTATCTAGCATAGTTGGGGAAATTGTCGTGAACAGTATTTGCAAATGTTTTTCCAAGTTCCTTTTTCTCTGTCCTCTTACAGGGACATCAATGAGTGACAGCTTTTGTCTTCTTACAAATCCTATATTTCTCAGAGGTTTTGTTCATTTGTTTTTATTTTTTTTTATTTATTTTTGTCTGGCTGAGTTGATTCAAATAACTGGTCTCTGAGCTTTGAGATTTTCTTCTTAACTAGGTCTATTCTTCTGGTAATCCTCCTCAGTGAGTTATGAAATTCTTGTAGTGAGTTTTTCAGCTCTGTTTATCAGTTTGTTTTTTTTTTTAATCGGCCATTTTTCCATTTAGCTATTATATCATTTTACTAGTTTCCTTAGATTCCTTGGATTGGGTTTCAACTTTATTCTAAATCTTGATGATCTTTATGGCCATCCAAATTCTTACTTCTCTGTCTGTCACTCCAGCCATTTCAGTCACATTAAGAAGCATTGCTGGGAAGCTTATGTGGTCATTTAGAGGTAGAAAGACACTCTGATTTTTTGAGTTTCCAGAGTTCTTGCACTGGTTCTTTCACATCTATGTCAGCTGATATTCCTTTAATCTTTGAAGTTATTTTCCTTTGAATGAAGATTTTTGCCTCATATTATTTGATATACTTGAAGACTGAACTGTGCAATCATTTGGATTCATTCAACTGGCATCATTTTTGGATGATTTCAAGGGGCCACAGCTCAGCTCAGCACTCCAGGGCTGTATGCTCTAACCCAGGCAGGTTGAGGCCAGGACCAAAGTTTTGTTCTCTGGCTCCTGGATGTTGAGCACCTGCTGTGTTGGAGGGACTGAGGCATTCCCAGTCTGCTGACAACAACATTCTTGGAGGACACCAGCCAAAGTGCTTCACTGGGGCATCAGGGCAGTATGTTCCATACTAACAAGCACACTGATGGTAGCAGGACTACAAGGTTGCACACATACTCATCAAAGCAGTGTGGGAGGACTATGGGTGAAGGCACACTGGCAAAGCAAAGGCAGAAGGCTGTGAGTGGGTGCATTCCAGTAGGTGTCTTTCTGCAGAAGCTTTATAATGGTTAGACAAACTCTACTGGCAAAGGAACTATGACAGTAGCCACTGGAAAGTGCCCCCATTGGGCACCTGAGGCTGTGCTGTATGTGAGTTCAGTCAGGCAGAGACCTTGGGGAAGGCTGGCAGACAGGAGAGCAATCAGATCAGACTAGCTTTATCCCACAGCCAAGAAAGGCCTGTTTTGTCCAGGTCTCACAGCCAACAAGGGCCAAAGTCACCTAGAGGAGCATGGTGAGCATTGGGCTTTGAGTTTCTCTGGCTTTACCTTACTTCAGTCATTACTATGCTGATCCTTCTGGGATTTGCGCAGGCTGGAGTACTGTCCCTGCCAATTCTCCAAGCAGTTGTCTCCAGCTCAAATGTCTCTAGGGATCATGGGGTCAACTGCAGCTAGGATTCCAGTAGTACATGGTCAGATTGGGCACTCCACACCTATTTATATGACCATTTCCCCAGGAGCTGCACAGAGCCAGGAATGAGTCATGGTATCACTCACCCCATGTAGAATTTCTGGCTTTCTCCCACTTCATCCCAGGGTCAGCAACCTCTATCCACTATCCACTCTTAATACATTCCTTCTGAAGATCTGCTTAGAGTGTGCGTATCTTCTTGATAGTCTAGTCTGTCAGTGGGAGAAGCTCTTTCTGACTGGATCTAGTTGTCCATCTTATTGCTTCATTCCTAATATAGACATTTGCATTAATAAATTTTCTTTTATGCACTACTGTTGTGCCATGTAATAAATTTTGATATGTTGTATTTTTATATTTATTTAGCTCAAAATATTTTCTACATTCTCTTGTAATTCATCTCTGTCCCAGTTGTTATTTAGGTGTGGTTCATTTGATTTCCAAATATTTCAAATTGCTTATATTTTCTTCCGTTTTTGACTTCTCATTTAAGTACATTGTGGTTAGAAAACAAATTCTATATGATTCAAATTTTTATGAATGATGAGATTTCTTTTATAGATTTTGGATGAATTGTCTGTAAAAATTCTGAGTGCAATTGAAACGAATGTGAGTTCTGCTGGTGTTTTGTGAAATGTTCTATAGATTTGAGTTAATTTGGTTTGGTTGATAATGTTGTTCATATAATCTATATTGTTGTCAATTTTCTTTCTAGTTGTTCTTTCCATTTTGAAGGAGGTTAACTTCACCTATTGTTGCTGAAAGTCTATGTCTGCCTCTAAATTTGTCAGCTTTTCGTCATGTGCTTTGGTGATATCTTGTATATGCATGTGCATTTATAATTATTATACATCCCCCATAGATTGATGCTTTTATCATTATACAATATCCTTAATTGTCTCTCATGACATTTTTCATGTTAAAGGTTATTTTTTATGGCATTATAGTCTGTGAATTTTAAATTTTTTAATTATTGTTTATACATAATATTCATATTTATGAGGTACTTTTCATATTTTGATAAAAGCATACAATATGCAATGATCAAATCAGAATAATTGAGATATCCATCAACTCAATGTTTATTATTTATTTGTGTCAGGAACATTTCATTTCTAATCATTTAGTTATTTTGAAATATAGGATGAATTACTGTTAACTCTGTCCTATTACTAAACATATGTGTAAGTAGATGAATAGATAGATAGGTAGATCTATAGATAGATGGGTAGATAGATAGATACATGGCAGCTCAAGTTTAATCTTACAATTGTATATCTCTTCCCATTCTTCCACAATGAACATAGTTGTATCTTACCTTTAAAGAACAGTTGATGCTTGAACAGAAAGGATTTGAACTACGCAGGTTTGATCACAGGTTAATTTTCTTCTGCTTTTTCCAAGCCCATGACAGCAAAGACCAACCTTTCCTCTTCCTCCCCTTCTTCAGCCTACTCCACATGGAAAAAACAAGGACAAAGAGGTTTATAATAGTTGGCTTTCACTTAATGAATAATAGATATATTTTCTCATAATTTTCTTAATAACATTTTGTTTTGTCCAATTTTACTGTAAGAATGCAGTACATGATACCTGTAGCATACAAAATATGAGTTAAGTGACTATTTTATCTATAAGACTTCCAGCCAACATTAAGCAATTAGTAGTTAGGTTTTGGGTGAGTCAAAAGTTATATGTATATTTTCAATTATGCAGGGAATTTGTACCCCTAATCCCCATGTTATTCAAGGACTAACTCTGTTTTTCTCTTGTAGGTAATATTGTTCAATCCTTTCTTTTTTAATGCAGTTTAACAATTTCTCCTAATTTGAATGATGTTTAATCCACAATATTTAATATTATTATTAATATAATTATATTTATATCTAACAATTTGCTTCTTATTTTCTATATGTTACGGCTTTTTATTTTTATTCCCATTTGTTGTCTTTTTTATTAAAGGGGTTATTTTCTAGTGTATCATTTTAATGCCTTTCATGTTTAACTTCTTTTAAAAAGTTATTATTTTAGTGGTTATGGTGGGATAATAATGTCTATATTAATTTATCACAGTATTCCTCAAAATAACATTAACTTAATGATTCTAAAACAATAGAAATTTTGTTCCAATATAGTTTAAATTTTTCTAATTTCCTGTATATATTATTAATATATATACATGTACATTCTTATGCATTTTAAATTATCAGAAGAAGAAAAAACATAATTATTGAGTTTTAAGCTATAATCAAACAAATCATTTGGGACTCTCCAGATGGTGATCATGCACCTTGTGTTGTATTTAGTTAATCATAAAGATAAATTGAATATTCTACATTTTTGAGATATTTCATCATTTAAGCCAATGTCAACTGTCATTTTTTGTTTTCTTAAAATGGCAATTAGAGAAAAATATGTTACAAGGCATACCAGTTTCTATAATTTTTAAGAAGAGGTTTGGTGTAATAAAGACTAACATAAATAGCAAAGTTCACTTCATTTGGTAGGTTGGTGTGATGTGGATCAAATAATTCATTTGATTAAAGCCCCTTTCTGGAAATATACCATATTATAAGCCAAAATAAATTGAATGAATTAAAGCTCTGAATGTGACAAAGCAACATTTTTAAAAAATGATATTTCTGATAATTTATGGTGGGAAATTTAGCTTGTTATTAATCCTCTTTTTATTTTAAACTTTGTATCAGTAAAATTAGAGATCAGACACATAATCTGTCTTGATTTGTTAGAGAATCACTAACAAGTCATTGTAATTATATTCTTGAGGTTAACAAATATTATTCTATTAATGGGATGTGATTATTAATTAATTACTATGAATTAAACATCTGTTTTTCAAAAAAATTTGAATATAAAAGTCATATTTTATATTTTCTACCTCAGATATGATTGACTTGTTTATGTATCATTTCTTACATTTATTAATACAATTAAGCAAATTTACACACAAATGAATACCATTTTTATTCATGCATAACACATGAGAACATTATTTGTATATATATATTTCTTTTTTTTTTCTACTCACTGAATCTAAATTGAACTGCTGATTACCATCTGCACTCAGGAGAGATGTCATGATACAAATCTTTCTTGGCAGAAAAAAATGACACCTATGGCATTCCAAATCTTCCTCTATTGGAGCATCCTCATTCTTTAACTCAAAATATTGGATAATATGACTAATATGGGGATTTTGATAAAGAATGTTAAACTTTTACAAGCTAAATAAAGCATTAGTTCCATTTCATCTGTTAAACTACTTCATTTCAATTTGGGTATTTTTAAAGAGAATTGTTTTCAGAAACAAAAGATATGCCAATTTACTTTTTATGTGGTTATAAATAATATTTATTATAAAATCATCATAAGGATAGGGTGAAAATTCTAAAACTTAAAACCATTTATTGGTCAATTTATTGCATGAAGATAATTGTTAATATACTTAAGAAAGAACAAATTAAATGAATAGAAGAGCTGATGTAAGATAAATGAATATTTAACCTGAGGTAGTGGATTTTTTAGAATTGAATAATAAAATACATAAATCAATTAGATTACTATGAAAAATAGAAGAGTAGAACCATGACACTATTATTTATAATTTAAATATTAGAGATTAAAAACATAGATTATAGTCCAGAAAAAATATGTCAGGAAGAAAAGAAGCAAATAAAATAAATCAAAATAAAAATAGCTGACTTTTATAAATATCAGCCGAAATAGACTGTAAGGCCAAACATTATTATTAGAAACAGAAATAGTAAAGGCATAGTGATTAAAATTTGAATTCACCAGAAAAGTATGCTTTTTAAAAAATTGTATGGCCCTAAATATGTTACATGTGGAAAACGTATATATGTATATGTATGTGCATATATGTGTATCTATGGTAAAATTTATGTCTGGACACTTTCTTTTGAGTAATTGGCAAGTTAGCTAACACTTTATTTAGAATATTTGAAACCAATTATCAAAATTAATCTTAAGAGTATACATAGAAAATTGCATTCCCAAATTGGAGAATATGCATTCTTCTAAGTTCATTTTAAAAAGTTAAATGTAATCTAATGCTATGCCATAAAGCAAGTTTCCATCTCCACAATTAGGTATCATAATGGCCATCCTACATAATTAAATTTTGAGAAAGTTGATATCAGAATAGGTAGCCAGAGAAGCTTGCATATTTGCAAACAAAAAATTCTACAAAATACCTCATCATATATTGAAATAAATGTTGACAACATTTACCACTACTATATAAAATCAAAATGCCACATTTATAATTTTGTGGAATACAACCAGACAATCTTCACATATAAATCCATCACCTAAATGAAGGCTTAAGCTGAAATTCCTCAATTTTACTTGAGTATATCCACTGTTAAATTTTTAGAAATGTTATGAGCTGCTGACATCACATTGGTAGCTTGAATAGTGGAAGCTACCATTCCACCATTATTATTGTGATACCACAGTTAGAGTTAAATGCTACAATTCAAAGACTTTATTTTTTTAAATACCGGAACACCACTGCTTACATGTTTATATTTGAAAAGAATATTCTATAATATAAGCTGGAAGAAAATAGAGCTAAAGAAAGCAGAAGAAAGAAAATAATAAAGATAAGAGAAGAAAATAATAAAGTAGAAAGCAGTATCCTAGACAATATTTAATATCTCAAATTAATTTTCTTAAAAAGACTTAAAATGCAGGAAATATAAAACATTACAAAATTTGTGAAAGAAATTAACACTGAAAGAAAAACAATATTAGGAATGAAATAGAGGTCATCAAATATGAATGTAACAGAAATTAAATATACAGATACATATTATAAATTGATATATCTTAACAGAAGTAAAACACACATTTCTGTGAAGAATGGCATTGGTACTTTTATAAGGACTGCATTGCATCGAATCTGCAGTATACATTGGATCTGTATGCTTTTATTCTGTATACTTTATGCTTTAATTCTTCCAATTCATGAGCATGGGATATCCTTCCATTTTTTTCAGTCTTCAATTCCTCTCATCATTGTGTTATAGTTTTTCTTGCAGAGTTCTTTTACTTCCTTGGCTAAACTATATATAGGTATTTTATTGTTTTTAGCTATTTCAAATGGATTCCTTTATTTTTGTGATATTGATTGCTTTCTGTGTATTGAAACATTATTGATTTTTGCATGTTGATTTTATACCCTTCAAGTTTACTGAATTTGTTTATCAGCTCTAAGAGATTTTTGGTGGATTCTTCATGTTTTTCTAAATACAGGATCATGTCATCTGCAAAACAAGAATAGTTTGACTTCTTCCTTTTTAAGTTGTATTCTATTTCTCTGTCTGGCAAGCTAGAACTTCCAGCACTGTGTTGAATAAAAGTGGTAAAAGGAGCATCTTTGTTGTGTTCCATGTCTAAATAGAAAGGCTTTCAATTTATACAGCTAGTATATACCAATAAAAAAAAAAGTAAAACAAAACTAAAAAATTGCCAGAAGTGATTCAGGAGTAACAGAAAGTTTGCGTGGTCTTACCATTTTATAATTGGAGCCCATATTTTAATACCTTCCCATAATAAAATAACTTATATGAATTACCAGGTTTTTTTGTAAGAAGGATTTACAAATATTCAATAGCAAATAAACACATCTAACCTTATAAAACTTTCCTATAGATGAGAAAAATATAATGCTATTCCACAATTAAACATCAAAAATTAGTTATAAATATACAGTGCTGAGTGAAAATCTAAGAAATAGGATAATTTATGTAGTACAATCCTTTAGGCAAATAAAAAAGGCAAAATTACAGTATTATAAAAATATATATCAGTAAAATCATAAAAATCAGTTATTTAAAATATTCTATGTGAGATGGAAAAGAGTTTAGAAGAGATTTAATAAATTTAATTATTAGTTACCTCAATATTTTGAGTTCCATTAATTAAATCTAAATAAATTTAATTATTATAATTGGTTAAATTACTAAAATTAAATGAGTTAAATTAACAAAGAAACCCAAAACAAAAGCAAAATGCAGGTTCTTGCATAAAACAAAGAGAACTATTTTAGGGAATCTTGGTTGCAATATTTCAAGTACTTTGATATTCTTGGTGCAAATCCATACTAATTTCTAATGCACTACAATATTATATTAATCTATGATAATAAATTTTAAAATTATCTGAAAATGCCCTCTACATTTCTTGTTATAGTTTCATAGTTTTAGTTGTATGACAAAGAATTAAAAGTGATACAGACCATATTGCTTGATTTCAATTATACAAGTGAAAAATAGAAAAAAAATACAAATATAAATATATAGCGTAGGGTAGTGACTAGAAGGGGGCCTGCGGAGGCTTCTACTGATACTGGTAATGTTCTGTTTCTTAAATAATGCATGTTTGTCATACCAACTTTTTCCAATATGTTGTCTTTTTTGCATTAGGAATAACTAGATTTTTGTGTGTAACCCTAGAGATGAAAGAGAAAGAAAGAACTAAGGAAAGAAATTTCTCAGTGGAATGAATGAAAATGAGAAAGAAAGGAGATAGGAGGAAAGAAACATTTTCCTTAAGCTACTGGTCAAGGTATTGGCACAAAATGGAAATTAATTAGGGGTTTTAAAATAACTTGCATGTCTTTGTATTAAAGAGTATTAGGACTATATTTCTGTATCAAAAACAGAATTGGAAGTCAAAATAAAGCTGTTTCTATGCAATGTGGTTACAAATTGTTTAAAAGGAGAAAAGATTTAACCAGAAATAATAGTGTCATATTTCAAATACTACTAAAACATGAATCACAAATACTTTGGAAATGCAATTTGAAAAAATATATCAAAGTAATTTAATATTATTTTACGTGGTATTATCTATACTAAAAAAAACTAAAACCCCAGCATAAAGAATCACTGTCATTCTGTTTTACTTAACAGCATCAGGTGGCAGCAAGTCTTCTTTCTTTCCCCATTTTAGTAACTTAGCAGAGCGCTGTCTCAGTGGGACTTTCCCAGTCACTCAAACTATTCACAAGCATAGCTTTTCCTGGGTCCACAAATCTGCTAATTACATCTTAGAAAAACTAGGTCTTACCTCCCATTCCTCTTAGGCCAACCCAATGGTTCTCAAACCTTAATTTGAATCACATTGAGGGCTTGTTAAATGCAGATCACTCTCCCCACCACGAGAGAGATTTTGATTCAGTAGGTCTGAGAATTGCCTTATAATTTTTATTTCTTATAAGTTCCCATGTGATACTCATACTTTAGATCCAAGCACACATTGTGAATCACTGGAGTGTCTTATCTTCTAACAATACTGATTACTGTTGTCTCCAAGAAACAGAGATCTTGGCCTATCCTCTATTGAAGTATTTGGTAAATCCATGGGCTATCTTCAGCTTACAATCTGTACTGTAAAATATTGTCTAATATGAATATGGTGACATCTATTAGTTTTATATTATCTATTTTTCAATGGCAAGAAAACTTAAAACTCACAAAGTCTAAAGTAGGTATTACATGCCCTATATTTAAAAATTTTACTGATCACTTGTCCATTGCATTTGTCATGCATGATATGACTGAAGAAGATTCAGTAGGTTTAAGCCCAATGGGAACAGACTCATGGAACATCTGCTTTTCACAACAGCTGCCCATAAGGGGTGGTTAACAAAATCGAGAAGTGTTAAAGAGTTGATATTTTCTGGTGCAAACATTTACCAAGTAAAAACTGAGGTAAAAAAGAGGCATCAGATAAGTGAATATCAATCCTCCAATTAACTGCCTGATCTCAGATATTTTCACCTGATCTGAAATATTTTTGTATCCCTATAGCTTATTTGAAGACATTCCCCACAGTGAGGCTCTCAGCTCTGATTACTTGTGAAGGTATGCACAGTCCTTTAAAACACACTGATTTTCTGCCTCACGTATTTTCTCATCTTTTGCTTAGCTGAAATTCCACTCCTCCAACAAAACATCGACACCTAAACTTTACCTGAGGCTCTCTATTTTCAAGAGATCAGGATAAGACATTGTTTATTTCCTTTGTATCATAACATTTCCCTCCAAAATTCTAGAGTGTGTTTTGATGTTGCTTTTATATATATATGTTTCTTTTTTTCTGAAATAAGATAAATTCTATCAGTTTCAATACTCTGTATTAGGTATATGTTTAGACTTTTCTTCACCCCACACATCATTTGTATGCTAAAGGTATTTTCTCTAAAATAAGGATAAATTGATGAACATAAAAAGCCAATACTCAAAACCATTTCCAATGCTTAGCACTTGCTCATCTGGATGTAGTGTAACCTGTGAAGCCATGGAATACAGGTTTTGTTTTTTTATAAAGTAAATTAGAAAAAAAGTTTAAATCACCATAGTACATTTCTCTTGGGCTCAAATAATCCCCAGCTCTGCCTGGTGTGATGTACCTTGAGGCCACTACAGACTTCAGGATGTGAGACTACATTGTTTTTTCTCTTTTATTTGGAACTTATTATGCTGAGAGTTATATTATAGATTCTGAAATCATATATGAAAAATAAGGTTAGAAGATAGAAAAGAGAAAACACTTCCTTAAATTTCAAAGATTCCTTATGAAGTGGGGTAAAGGTAGTCTGTTTCTCAAACCCAAGAATCCTTTATGTCCTGTATAGATGCAGACAAATTCTATAGATAAAAGAAAGTTCCCTACTTCCCCTCCAGTCCTTACATGTTCTGTTAAATAAAAAAATCAAAGAATGTTTAGTCTAAGTCTTCAGGAGCAGAAGCTCTCCCCAGCACTTTTCATATGGTTTTCTTCATCTTTTTAGGAGTCATAGCTATTGCAAGAGATTAGCTTTTTGGTGTCCTCCTGAGTCAGTTAATGAAAAGATAGGGCCGGGCATGGTGGCTCAAGCCTGTAATCCCAGCACTTTGGGAGGCTGAGGTGGGTGGATCACGAGGTCAAGAGATCGAGACCATCCTGGTCAACATGGTGAAACCCCGTCTCTACTAAAAATGCAAAAAAAATTAGCTGGGTATGGTGGCGTGTGCCTGTAATTCCAGCTACTCAGGAGGCTGAGGCAGGAGAATTGCCTCAACCCAGGAGGCGGAGGTTGCAGTGAGCCAAGATGGCGCCATTGCACTCCAGCCTGGGTAACAAGAGCGAAACTCTGTCTCAAAAAAAAAAGAAAGAAAGAAAAGATAGGCAAGAGTATGTATGCATGCACTGCCAGCATGACATGATTTTGAACATGTATTAGTCTTTCTAGTAATTTTGTTAACAAAATCAGAATTATTACCCAGTTATTGTCCTTCTAGTTTTGGGGAGAATTCACTACTTGTACTACTGTCTGTAAAGTGTTTCACCACATTATAATATCCTTCACATCAGATGTGGCTAATATCTTCTTATCTTTAGCATCTAGGAAAGAAACTTAGACAGCATTTTTAAATAGAGAATTAAGAAAAATATATTTCTACTATCAAAATTTATCTCAGATATGACCAGGTCCTGTCAATAAAGAGAAACAATTTTGATAATTAGCCAAATATGAAACACATTAGTAGAATGAAATTGGCTTTTGCCTTTCTGGCTCAGTTGGATCTTTTCCTTCTACTGCCAAGTGTATGTTACATAAGATGTTTGAAGTAAGACAAATTTTAAACGGCTGTGATTGTGTAAAAATGACTTAACCAACAGAAACATTTACTGTTCACCCCTCTCATCTTAAAAACTGAGTAATCTGCCACTGTTTTTTAAATGATATGGACATATCATAATTTATTATTACTGAAAAACCTTATAAACTAGTATTTTTCAGTATGGAATATTATACATAAAAACTTCTACATGTTATCCAAAATATTAACAGTGATCAATTTGAAAGGGGAGATCACAGGTAATTTGATTTTTTTCTTTTCAATTAGGTATAGTTTGTAAATTTTCTACAATGATGATGCTAACTCAGGTAAAAAATACCTTTCAAAACAGAAAACATCAGGTAAATATTCATCTTCACCTTTGTCACTGTGAGGTTAAAAACTTCTATTTTATGAAGTCATGAGTCAAAAAAAGTCCTTATAACAGTTTATGTTTGAATAGTAGTACACTAATAAATTTATTTTTAAATTAAACTATTTATTATAATATAACCTATACTCACTGTGAAAGCTCTAATTAAGCCATAAAGGCAGGCAATTTCATTCTTTCAAAAATATTCTCATGAATTTAAGGTTCTGGAGAACCAGGATTGACAGAAGGGAGACATTATCTTTCTAAAATAAAGTACATTCTATTTAGAAGACCAAGAATAAATAGAAAAACATTTTAAGAATATGATGCTAAAAAGAGTCTTATGAATTTGTCTTCTGAGGTTCTATGAACATCAATAGTAACTCACCAACCAAAAGTTAAGGATCAAATATGAATCAAATTCTACTGGATATTTACATTACCCTTATGTTCATTCAAGCAATAAGCATTATTTGGTTATAACCAATGGTATAAATTGGTAGAGAGGCCAACATATAGTCAATGAATTTGGATTTCTTTATTATTAATAAGAAGTTCACAAATTAAACACCATTTGTAATAGTTACCCAGACCTGAGCCTTTTCTGTGTTCTCAATTGAAGGAACAAATTTCCTTTGCCTACAAAAATTCCTGCAGGTGCTAAATTGCTAACAATGCCAGAAGATTTGAATAGAAATGTGATTCAGTCATTTGGGAAATATCCTTGGTCATTTTGAAAGTTGTTTTTGTTATTGTTTTGAGATGAAATCTTGCTCTCTCATCCAGGCTGGAGTGAAGTGGCATGATCTCCGCTAACTGCGACCTCCGCCTCCTGGGTTCTCCCTGCCTCAGACTCCCGAGTAGTTAGGATTACAGGTGTCCACCATCACACCTGGCTAATTTTTGTATTTTTTAGTAGAGATGGGTTTTCACCATGTTAGCAGGCTGGTCTTGAACTCCTGACCTCAGGTGATCCACCCATCTTAGCCTCCCAAAGTGCTGGGATTACAGGCATGAGCCACCGCACCAGCCCTTTCAAAGTTCTTTCATTTGTTGGTTTGTTTTAAATCATATAGACCCCTTCTAAGAAGGATTTGTTACACGCCTCCCTGTTCTGCAGATGCAAATATCTTGGATTAAACCAAACAATTTATGATGGGCTTCATAATTGTGGTTTAGGCTTATTTTCTGGTATTAGTTTGTCATTGCTTTATACTAGACTTTTTCTTCTTTTAAGTAAAAGGGTCAAGCTCTGTTGCCCAGGCTAGAATATAGTGCTGTTACCAGAGCTCACTGCAGCCTCAAACTCCTGGGCTCAAGGGATCCTCTCATTGCAGCCTCCCAAGTGGCTGGGAATACAAGTGAGTGCCCACCACACACAGCTCTAGACTTTTTAAAAATAAAGGTTAATTATGACAGATTGTTTAAAGTAAACCAGGCAGAATTTGGTAGATGGTCATTCTATACTTGTAGTTTCTCCAACATCTTGTCTGATAATGTATGATGTGTGCATGTTGGTTGTCAACAGAATTCTTACTTTAATAAATAATTTAATTGAAAAGATATTCATAACCCCACTTTCTTTTTTTGTTGCTAAAAAGGATAGACATATCTTCTATAGAGGATATGGTTCGACTCTGTGTCCCCACTCAAATCTCATCTTGTAGCTCTCATAATTTCCATGTGTCGTGGGAGGGACCCAGTGGGAGATAACTGAATCATGGGGTGGTTCTTTCCCGTGCTGTTCTCCTGATAATGAATGGGTTGAGATTTGATGGTTTTACAAACCGGAGTTTCTTTGCACATGCTCTCTCTTTGCCTGCCACCATCCACATAAGATGTGATTTGCTCCTCTTTGCCTTCTGCCATGATCTTGTGGCCTTCTTAGCCAAGTGAAATTGTAAGTCCAATTAAAACTTTTTCTTTTGTAAATTGCCCAGTCTTAAGTATGTCTTTATTAGCAGCTTGAAAACAAACTAATTAATAGATAACAGACAGGCACTCAAATATTCAAGGTGTGTTTGGATGGGAGAAACTAGAGACTGCTAATTCTTCCAGTCTTGAGTGCTAATAAGAGAAATAACACCTATAACCCTGTTGGGACGGTAGTATACTAGACAATTGGGATACCTCTAGATCTGCAGCCTTTAAAATACCTGAAGCCTCCAGAATGCTAATAGGCAGATACAGTAGGAAATAGGGAGGGAATTACATGCAAGATATGTGCTTGCAATAAGAGTAATCATGAGCAATACTAGTATAGAACTTAAAGACAGTAGTCTAATTACTCCTGATGCAATGGATTTGTCACTTGCCATAGAGACTGTGTGGAGACACAATTGTTGAAACATTATTTTATGGTAATTGTTTATATGTTATAGAGTGATAATTTCCCAACACATTGAGCTAAAATGCATGTCTAATGAATTCTGTTTCTCAAGGAATTAGAAGATAAATGTGTACTTTGCATGATGTGTTTATTGACATTTACCATTTCAGTATGAGAAACTGGTAACATCACTGATCATATCAGCATCCACTTTCAAAATAGTGGTAATTTTTATGACCTGAAGTTGGCAATTTAACTTGTGCAACTGCAGAAGATATATTTACATATCAGTCTTTGAAGTCTAACTTTTCATTAAGATCAAATAATCATTCTAATTTCATTTAGTTCATTTTTGCTTTCAAGTTTTCTTTTACATATATGAAAAGTGAAGTAATGATTGCTAATGTCACTCACATTAGTAGAAAAGGAATTTCACATTCAATTAAATGATGTTCTTTTTATATAAGCCTCATTTGATATTTAAAGAGAATACAAAATAAAGAAATTGAATTTCATAATGATTTGCTTTGTCCATCATATTTCCTTTTTTTTTAACTGAGGCATGTCTTACCTTGCTTAATGTCCATCAGATTTCCTAAGTAAAACGAAGTTGATTCTGTACAAATTAAAACACTTGACATCATTGTGACTGATACTGTAAATTAAGTTAAGAAGTTAAGAAGTTTAGGTTATATTCAGTCATTAGCTTTTTGTTCATAGAATTTTTATGGAGTATCATATCAAAATATTATCATAACCACATGATATTTACCAAATTAAGAACAATATGGAACATAAATACATTTGTAATTGGTTGTGGTACACATATTATTCATACTTTGCTACAAATTGTGAGTTTCTATATGCTTATACAAAATGTTATTATAGAAATGTTCCTGGATGTGTAATTAACATCTGAAAAATCTACAGAGGAGTTTATTAAAAAGGAAGGCAGCGTTTTTGACTCTTAGAAAATTAAATTACTATGTATAAAATTATAAATTAATTAAACATGAAGACATAAATCAAATGTGTTAATAGTAAAAAATATGTAAAATATACTCTCATAATTTAGAAATTAGAGCTTAATATTTATATTTGAATTTGAAAAATTCATTTTTAAGGGCTTAAGATGAATGATTAGTTGTTAAGTGTAAGCTCTTCTTATTGTATGTCATTGCCTAATTCATTACCAAAATAATTGTCTTTATTTATTCTAATCATATGGAACTGCTCATTTGACAATTTCTTCATGTAATTTGAAGGAAAAATGTTATCAGTAATGCATGAAAAAGACTAGCACTCAGATAAATAGTGAGGATGATAAATATGAAATATATATGAATTTGTGGAGTCAAATGTGTTTGCTACTTAGATGACAAAGTAAGAATCAGGAATTGCTTCTGCAGTTGTACAGACTGAGGTTAAAGAGGTAGAAATAGAACAAAACTATAATTTCTAAAATCACACATAACATCTAAGAGAATCCAAGCCTCCCTGACAGTCCCTGTATTTGCTATTTTTTATTTCCTATAACTAATTAAAAATTGTTATTCATTTTATATTCTAATTCTTTATAAGAAAAATAAAACTAGAGTTTAAACATAAAAGCCTGTATTATTCCTAAGTCTCTTAAAAATTTTTTAAATAATCTTTCTCAGGAGAAATATAACACTGATACAAATTCTATATTTCTTTCATACTTGACTTTCTTCTTAGATTGTTTCAATTTCATCCACTGAAAGTTATTTCAATAGAGGTTATTATGTATAGAAAAAATAGGCTGTCTGCTTTTAATCAAAATGGTTACTTTAAGATAAATAAGGGGTTGCCAGAACCTTAACATGGTTTTTAGGTTATTTGTCCCTCTTGAAGAGAATCAGAAATAAATGTCAAGGATGGTTTTATCTAATTAATTTCTAAAAACTTTCATCAAATAATTGTATGCTTAATTACAACATTTACTGGGTTTTATCCTTTATCACTTTAACAGGATCCTGGACAAACCCAGTATGATTTAACCATTTACTAAAATGACTGATAATGTTATTTAATCCAGTTTTGTTATTTAGGATGTTTTCTTTAAAATAGTTTTATATATGATTTAAATCTGTTTATGCCCACAATTTTAAATAATTCATTATAGCAAACATCCTATTGAAATTCAAATTTATTTTTATCAGAAAAGGTATTTTTTCAAATTGCATTTTAAAGTTTGTGGTTAATAGCATGTGGATATCTTTGGATATCCAGAGGTACTCAGGCTTTCTTACATTACTCACTAGTTATTTGAACTTGACAAAGTTGCCTATAAATCCCATGCCTTTGATTTGTCAGCTCTAAAATGATAATAAATTTTAAAACTTTATGGTCTCAATGTCAGTGTCCACTCATAATTCATATGTTAAAACCTAATCACCAAGGTAATCACCACCTTTGGGAGGTGATTTGATCATGAGGGTTTTCCTCTTAATGAATGAGATAAGAGCTCCTATAAAAGAGACCCCAAAGTACTAGGTTACCCCTTCCACCATGTGAGGACATAGTCAGAAGGCACAGTCTATAAGAAAGCACGTCCTCACTAGACATCATATGCTGACACATTAATCTTGGACTTTTTTCCAGCCTCCACAACTGTGAGAAATAAATTTGTTATTCCTTTTTCTTTTTATAAATAATTAGATTCAGGAGGTACGTGTGCTAGAGTATTACATGTGTAATGTGGGGATTCTAGTGGACCCATCACCCAAATATTGAACATTGTACCCGATAGGAAATTCTTCAATACTCACTTCCCTCCCACTGTCTCCCTTTTTGAAGTTCCCAGTGTCTTTTATCTTCATCATTATGTCCCTATGTACCGATTGTATAAGAGTGAACATACGTGATATTTGATCTGCTTCTAAGTTAGTTCATTTAGGATGATGGCCTACAGCTCTGTCCATGTTGCTGCAAAGGACATAATTGTATTCATTTTTTATGGCTGCTTCATATTCTAGTAGTATATATATCATATTTTCTTCATGCAATCAACTATTGGTGGACACTTAGATTATCTCTATGACTTTGCTATTGTGAATAGTGATGTCTTTTTGTGTAATGCTTTATTTTCCCTTGGATGGATACCCAGTAGTAAGGTTGCTGGATGGACTCCATTTTCCACAGAGGTTGAGCTAATTTACATTCCTACTAACAGTGTATAAGTATTTCCTTTTCTCCGCATCCATGTCAGTATCCGTTGTTTCTATTTGACTTTTTAATAATACCTATTCTGATTGGTATAAAATGCTATGATTTATTTATTTGATAATTATTGACATTGTATATTTTTTTAATGTGTTTGTTGGCTGCTTACATTTTTTTCTTTTGAGATATGTCTATTCATGTCATTTGCCCAGTTTTTAATGAGGTTGTTTGTTTTTCTCTTGTTGAATTGTTTGAGTTCATTGTAGATCCAGGATGTATATCAGAGGCCAAATTGCAAATGTTTTTTCATATTCTGTAGTTCGTCTGTTTATTCTGTTATTTCTTTTTCTGTGCAAAAGCTTTTTAGTTTAATTAAGTGTCATTTGTTTATTTTTGTTTCTGTTGTGCTGGCTTGTGGGACATTTATCATAAATTTGACGCCTAGGCTGACATTCAGAAAAGGTTTTCTAGGTTGTCTTCTAGGATTTTTATAGTTTCAGATTTTACATTTAGGTATTTAATCCATCTTGAGTTAATTTTCGTGTATGTGAAAGATGGGGTCCAATTTCATTCTTTGCATATGGCTGGCCAGCAGGATTTGTTGACAATGCTGTCTCTTTCCTCTTGTTTACTTTTGTTGACATTTTCCCAGATCAAATTGTTATAAGTATGTGGCTTTATTTCTGTATTCTATATACTGTTCCACTGATCTATGTTTCTTTTTATGCCACAATTATGCTATTTTAGTTACTATAAACTTGTAATATAATTTGAAGTCAGACAAAGTGATGTCTCCAGATTTGTTTTGTTTTATTTTTATTTGTTTATTATTATTTGCTTAGGGACACTTTGGCTATTTGAGAATTTTCTTATGGTTCCATCTAAACTTTGAATTTTAAAATTGTTTTTTCTAATTCTATGAAAAATGGTAATTTGGTGGGGATTGCATTCACTCTGTAGATTGCTTTGGGCAGTATAGTCACTTTAATGATATTGATTCTTCCAAATCGTTAGCATGGGATTATTTTTTTCATTTGTTTGTGTCATCTCCAATTTATTCTGTCAGTGTCTTGTACTTCTCCTTATAGAGAACTTTCACTTCCTTGGTCTTTTTTGTATCCTGAGACTTGACTGAAGTTGCTTATAAAGACTAGAGATCCCAACTACTTAGTTTATAGTATTTTGTTATAAGAGCATGGATTTACTGAAACAGGCAATAATGGTGTAAAAGGTTTCTTCTATTATATCTCAAAAGTTATAGCTGGGTCCACCCACTTAACTATTAACCTATTGTTGACTTTTCATTTCATTTTCTAGGAGTGAATGTAGATATGATGATGTGTTTCATGTGAATGTTCTAATTAATGTTGAACATCTAATTAATATTCTAATTAATGTTGAACAAAGAGTTAACCTATTGTTAAATTTTCATTTCATTTTCTGGGAGTGAATGTGGATGTGATAATGTGTTTCATGTGGATGTTCTAATTAATGTTGCTATTCATTTCTTTCAAAGTAATGTGATTACTTATCTCATCACCTGTGCTTATATATCCATCTTCCTAAAAGGCTTTCTTGGTAGCCATATATATATATATATATATATATATATATATATATATATATAGTGATTGTACCCATAAAAATTGGGTTCATATACTCAGAAAAACATTTCCTAAAAATTTATTAATGTACGTATTCTTTTATAGTTTTCAAAGACTTTAATTACTGGTAATTTTCATTTATTTACACTTACCTTATGGCTATTTCACTTAATGTTAGATTCCTGTGTGAAATTTATAGCAGAGGACTTCTCTGTCAACTATTTATGAAATACTTTCCATATCACATTATTCTGTCCACCATTACTTTGCTTTATTTTTCTTCATAACTTGTAACCTGATATTCTGTATATTCACTTTTTAATTTTATGTTGTATCTTCTTCACTGCAATATAAACTGCTTGAACATAGAAATGTTACTGATCTTCATTATTCTACCAAGCACTTGCCACAAATGTTAATATTTCTTAATAAAGGAGTAAATCATCAAATTGATTTAGTATGAATGAGTAAATTAATATACAATGAAACATAGGAACAATGTATTTCTAAGTAAAATACTGGGTATTTCTTATATACTACAAAACATTTCTGCTTTTAAATGGCTACAATGAATTATGCTGTTAAGGAAGTTTGTGGCAAAAGTTTCACAGTATAAGTAGAAAGAACAAGTCATTTTAAGTAATATACGAAACAGATCATTCAGGTTCATGGGAACCACGCCATTTGCCTTTATACCTCTAACAGCCACTTCCAAATGCATAAATCTTTTCTTCTACCTGCTGTGTGACCCACCAGCACATGCTATTCATTTTGCACTCCAGAAGACATCCTGAAATTCAACATCTGGGAAGCATTTTACATGATGAGTAAAGTACTTGATTCTCCTTGGCACTATCTCCAAGTGTCACAAGTTATGGAGCATGCCAAGATTAAGTCATGACCTTGTAAGCCTGGAGAGTCTTTTCTAGAACCACTATTTGCCCAATGCATAAGTGAAAGTTGCAAATAGCAGCAAAAGTTCTTGATAATGATCCAGAAATAGTTTCATTCTCACATTGTTGACCATCCTGCTGTTTGTTTACTAATTTGTTTATGTATTTATTTATGTGTTTGTTGTAACTTGAGTTTTTGCTTTGGGATTTGAGAAACTATAATGCAGTTTCTATATAGGCCTCTAGTCACATTTAATCTGATAGCTTCAGGATAATCTTTCTGATTTCTAAGATTTTAATTTGTCCATTGTTTTATCCTCATTTTCTCCTGTGTGTTGGTGTTTTGGGAGAGATATTTCTATTTTCTACCAAGCTTGAGAAAAACACATTTCTTACAAGGATAGCCTAACACACTTACAGTCCTGTGATTATACACATGTTACTTATCTGAGGCTCAGCTTCTTCATCAATAAAAAAAATCCTAGTAGAATTTCAATATAAGTGATGCAATAGTATTTAAGGAGGTAATAGTCACAATAATTCTATAACATTTCTCACCTATATGTTACAAATATTACATACCTATCAAACACATCATAAGGCCAAAAAAAATCTCAAAGATAAACATAAAAAGGTAAATATACTTTATATAATAAATAATAAAATTATAATAACAATATTCTAGAGATACTCTAAGATAACAATGGAAAATTCAGTTGACTCTTCACAAATGAACACAAAATTTAAAACTTCCATCCACTTTTTCCATTTATTTCTTCTTTTAATATCGGACAATTTTAACTCCTCTTGCAATAAAATGAGGTTTAAGGAATATCCTTTCCTTACTCAAATTAAATTAATTATGTTAAACTTGGAAAATTAAAGTGAATCCTACTACAGCATTCTCTTAAAGATTATGATAAATGTAAAACACAAATATTTGCATTGATTTTATTTGATTAAATAGTAAAGACATTTTATTTTACAATATATCTCAGTCACTCCAATATTGTAATACTTTTTACATATAAATTGTTGAAAATATGTATTAAGTACATGTGAGACAGAATTAAAATACATATTCTCTGGAAATTTACAAGTAAAAATATACTCTCTTTTATAATAGAATAAAGCATTTAATAAAAATACCAATTCAGACAAAGTCTAAAACAAAACATACGATAATTAGTCATCTGCAAATCATTATAGGACTTAAAATAATTCTTAGAAAACTTCCCTAAATTAGACCAAGCTCATTTGTCATTATATGTTAATGTAATTGTCACATTATATTGAGTTTTCTGCAATGAAATGTTTCAGTTGAGAGTCACCCATCAGGATGTAGCCATCTATCAGGGAAGAGCTAGAAAACCTCTAGAGGTTCTTTCTTGATGTTGAAGCAATTTGCATCATAGAAAGTGTCACCTTCTCTTTCTCTGTGATGTTTTTTCTGATCCCTAGAGTGACAATTTTTCCAGCAGCACATGTGCTTCAACATCAAGAAAGAACCTCTTTTACAGTCCCCAAACATATAGTGTTTAAAATCGGTATCTACAACTATGTACTGTGAATGCTACATTGGACAGCTATTAAACAATCTGGCTGTATTTTTAAAATTTGTGTGTTTGTCAAATGACCGTCATGGCTTTAAGTTTCCCTCAGCTTGACTAAACTTCAGCCAGGTTTTTTGTTGACTTTAGACCCAGAAGCAAACTTTGTTTAGAGCAATTACTTCAGAGAACTTATAACTGAAGATTCTTTCTCTGCTCATTCAAGATATAAATCTTCTCCCATTGTCTTGACAGTTTTGCAATCTAGAAATGCCTTTTTCAAGGACGTCGTAGTCATTTCTTTGAAATGTAATCATCAGGGAGGATAAAGCCCCTATCTCCCAGTCTGTATGGGAAGGTAGAAGCTACACATCACTAAATAACACTTAGCAAATGCAGATGGCTTAACCATGTTGACCAGCCACCCCTTACCCTCTCAATGTCCTCTGTTCCTGGTCTGCAAGCACACTTCAGTGCTTAAACTTCCCCTCTTTTGTTTCAGTGGGTTTAGGTTGTTCTCTCTTGGTATAATAGTTTTGAATGAAACTTGTTTACTTGTTAACTCCATCCAATGCAATTTTCCTCTGACACAGGCCTAAATATAGTGTTATCCGAAAGACATAATTTACCTTTATTTGCCTCTTTAAAATATGTTCCTATTTGACAGAATTATGGAGATCAAGTGCAATGACAAGGGAAACTGAAACTCAGGTAGCAAGGAATGAATTATTTAACATACCTAGGATAATTGAAACTGAAGCCATCATCAAAGAAAATAAATAGCAAAGAAATTCATTAAGCCATTATACATCTTCTAAAATTGATTTTTTGTGTCCTTTTCTCTAGTTTCTCTGCCTGAGATGACACATACATATATTGTAACTTTAAACTAGGTCTCAGATCTTTTTTATTCTCTCGTATTTTCTATTCGTTCTTTTGTTGTATCTCTGTGAATGTTTTATATTTACTTTGCTTCAAGTCATCTAATCTTCTCTTCGGTTTTCAGTCTCCACTTAAGCCAAATCAGTATGTTATTAATTTTACATACTGTGATTTTCAATGTGATAATATTATTTTTATTTTAATAGACTGCTGATTTTTTATATACATAATTATTTCTTCAGTTTTTCTTGATGTATTTATAATATTTTATAATCGGGTAGGCTATGCTAGTTCCTACATATGTATCATTTGAGAGTCAGCTTCTCTTTTCTCTCTTGATATTACTCATCATGTCCCTTTTTGTCTGCCATGAAATGACATTATATGCTGTAAATTTGTTTATAAAAATTCAGATCCAGAATTTGACGTAATTTCACCCAAGGAGAATTCACTCTTTGCTCAATCAGGAAGATGCTATAAAAAGCTGATCATCTGAATCCAATCAGCTTATTACTTCAGTTAAATCCAGCTTAACTCTTATTTCAAAATCCTGATAAAAAATAAATTGTCACAAGTATGCTGCAGGTTTTGTTACCTAATGCTATTTTCTTGCCTAAAAAGTCATGTAACCATGGAATATTTCACTTCACCTTCTCAGCCCTCAACAAATACCCAATGGGAAAAATTGGCTATGCATTTGGGGATGTTCCAGGTTCCAGTCTGTCAGGCAAGGTTACATGACTATCAAAAGGTCTATTGGTTTCTCCTGACACTGAATCCCTCTACCTATCTCAAACCTACTCTTCACCTTGTAACCAGATTCAACAATTTTCCCTGGAGATTGAAGGGTAGGAATGTCTGATGATCTTATCTCACCTAGGTAGTACTGTTCCTTCTCTGGATTTTCATTTCAATTTTTTAGAGTCAAAGGATGCACATGATGGTTTGTTGCATAAGTATATCGCATGATGCTGAAGTCTGGAGTATGAATGAATCTGTCACCCAGATACTCAGAACAAATACCACATGGTCATTTAGATAGAAATGGAAAAATACTTTCCATAAAATCCAGCCTCTCTTCATGATAGCAAAAACATCCCAAAAAACTAAGCATTGAAAAAATGTACCTCAAAATAACTATCATTCTGTGAAAACCCAAAGGCAGCATGATACTGAACAGGCATACTCTGGAATCATTCCTTGTGAGAACTGAAACAGACAAGGATGCCCACTCACGCCACTCCTATTCGACATACTTGAAGTCCTAGCCAGAGCAATCAGGCAAGAGAAAGAAATAAAAGGTATCCAAACAGGAAAAGAAAAACTCAAACTATATCTATTCTCTGGAATTTTAATTTAACTAAACTTAATTTCTTCATGATTATCTGATATACTTGAAAATATGATTTATTCAGATTATTCTAGTTGTTTCAATCACTATCTACCATATTATAACTAGATTCAGGAGTCCTAAAATTGCTTTCAAAATTCTTCAATATCTCATTATAGTTTTGGAATTTTTTTGTAAAACTACTCTTTTGATTATCAAACCACTCTTTATGTTATCATTTAGAACAATATTTCATGTTAATTTTCTTTCATCTACTCTTTAACATGTAGAACATTTATTTCCTAATATATCCAGCCATCTCACAGTCCTTTTGTCTCTCATACTTGCCTGATATGTTCTGTGCTAAATGGAATCTTACCTGTTTTTTCTGCCCATTGAACTATTATAGTTTCTTCAAGGGTGAGTTCATATTACATATTCTCAAGAGAAATATATCCCTAAACTTCCTTAAATTTCTCTCTGTTTTACTACTGTAAGTCTCAATGCATGAATGTTTAATTAGCTTAGCCTGTTTCTCTCTATTCATCTACCAGCCCCTTACAGAAAATTTTATACATCTCAATTTCGAAAACTTGGCAGTATCAATGATGACATAAGTTATGCTCACAGAAATCTAATTAGAAGGGTTATATGCAACCTTATATCTAAAACATAAAGATTAACCTTAAGTATAAACAGATGTGTCAACAATCACTGTGTTATGATAAACAAAAATAGAATATCTATGGGACTTTATCCCATTGTGGTACAATTTTAGAGGCAAGTTTACTTCCAGCCCATTAATTTTTAATTAAAGTTTTGGCAGTGGAAACAGTTTAAGTAAAAATTTCTAATATTTTTGTTTGTTTACAGAATTTGCAACATCTCCCAAATTCTATTGGATGTTTGTCTAACAGTGGTAAATTTTCTTTTTTTCCCACATTTTGATTTTCCCTTTATTTAAGAAAACATATCTGAAAAATTAGGAGAAAGACAATCATTGGTACTACACAATTCTGTGTATGTATGTATAAACAATCAGTTTAAAGTTCTGATAATTTCTCTGTAATTTATCCCAAGCAGCTTCCAAGAATGTTACATACATGGAATGTAGGTTACATACAAATAAAAAATATGCAGAGTCATAAACAATATTCTCAACTTTGTCCTTTATCCAATAGATAGGAACAATTTACCCTGGGATTAATAAGTATTTTTCCACGAGAGTGTTATATGTTCTAAACAGTCTTGAGAACAGAAGGGAGAAGCACAGAAAGATACATTGTATCCATTTGACAAAGGTCTAATATCCAGAGTCTACAAGGAATTTAAACAAATTTACAAGAAACAAACAATCTCATTGAAAAGTGGGTAAACATACAATTGGATAAACATCTGAAAAAAAAGTGAATATTAAGTTAATATACCTAATTAAAAAATATATAATAAAAATGTGAATATGGCATTATCATGAAATTTTCATTTTTATCAAATATATTTAAAAGAGGTTATATCTATTATGTATCTCGCTTTCAGAAACAACATTTTGAAACTTTAATCCAGGTAATTTTTAAATAATTAAAATTGGATTTTAAAGTAAACTAGCAAATGTAATATTTTGATATTTTTATTATTTTCAGATGTATATTTTAATAGCATAAGCCTAAGTACAGACCTAAAATATTATACTTGTTTCTTTAAAAGATTATTTGCCTTATTCACTAAGATAAAAAATGCATAAAATGTTCTGTCTTCATATATTAATATGTCATTGATTATGATAAAAATATTTATCTGTTTTTATACTTAAAAGTTTTATATTCTAAACTTTTATATTATAGAATCTCCTAGCAGGTACACAAATAAATAATAAATTTAATATAGCTGTGTCATACTTAGATGAGGCAAAATTAAATAAGGCAATAAAATTAAATGTAAATATGGATCATGCTACCAAAAATTTTATGCAGACTAGTTCTTTTTGATTCCAGATCTGTATCAGTTTGCTAAGGCTGCCAAAACAAAGTACCTCTGAGCGAGTGGCTTAAACCATAGAAATTTGTCACAGTTCTTCAGGATAAACGTCTAAGACCAAGTCGTCAGCAGGGTTGGCTTATTCTGAGGTCACTCTCTTTGGTTTACAGAGGGCTGTCTTCTCCCTGTGTTCTTGAATAGCCTTCTCTCTCTGTGTATATATGTTCTAATATCCTTTCCTTATAAGGAAACCAGTCATATTTGATTAGGACCCATGCTAATGACTTCATTTTTACCTAACTAACTCTGTAAAGTCCTTTCTCCAAACACAGTTATACACAGAGGTACCTGTGGTGAGGACTTCAACATTACAAATTTTGGAGAACACAATTCAGACATAGCAAGTACCAGAGAAAATTATACTGTTTCATTTCTTCATTGTTACATGGATGATATGAGATTAAGATATTAATTAGAGAGCAATTTTAGTGAAGAAAAATGGATGAAAGTTATCTGAAAGCAGATGGGTCATCATGGTGAAATTATCAGGCTTGCTAAATTCTTTAGACTTGGAAAGAGAACTACAATACTTAGTAGTTCTTGTTTTTTATTGTTTTTGTTTTATATGCCTGTTTGTTTAATAGCTTACAGAGCCAGACATCTGCTGCCCCCATGACTTTGTAGACCATATACTGATCACAGGAACTACATAAGATGTATCACAGGGCTGTCATAAGCAATCACTCTCTTTCTTAAGTAAGAAAGAGAAGTGATTTTACTCTTAAATATCTATGAAATATGTGTTAGTATCTGAGCTATTCAAATTACATGTTTTAATCATCACAATTTCATAAATGTAGCCTTTCTTCAAGGTTTTATTCATAAAATTAAAATATGTTCATCTGAAAGACTCTCACTTCCCAATACCAAGTTCTAGAAGCCTTGATTAAAGGACATATATTTATTTGAACTATTGCATTAGTTAATGCATGTAACAGACACAGCAAAACATATTGAATTATTTCTCTTTGTCCTAACATCAATTATTTTTTAATAATCTAGTACATATTAATGAACTCCATGTGAGAATATTTTAAAGAGCCATATTTTAAATAAGAAACTTATCACACTAATACGATAGATAACACATAAAAACTCCACTTCTTTGGCATCAAACATAACAATGTTAGCTTCTAGCATTACAATTTGATTTAATAAGATGAACTCTTTTATAAGTTTATATTCAAGTTTTATAGACAGTCCAAGTATTCCCTTTCCAATTTTCAACATTTCTTCTCTCACTTTTAATTGATTTATCATGGTACTACAGAGTTTTATAATATATTCATTTGAAATAACTTACATTATACTATTTTATGACTGTAACCATTAGTGTATTGAACAATTTCTTATATTCTTCTTGTTTAGCTTCTTTAATTGTTATAGTTATTTTTATATTCTCTCCTTAGTTGGTACTTTAGCTATTTCCCTGATGTAATGCTGATTAGCCTTACCCTAATGAGTACAGTTGCAGACTCCCAATAGAAGCCTATAAGCAATAAAACAGTTTAGCATTTAAGTCCAATAATTGTTCATTTCTACCTTAATTTCAGGCGCTATAAGAGATCATTTAAAATATAATTACTAAATTTTTAGGATGAAAATAATTTCCTCAATTCATAAATAAGTGAATCCAAAAATTGAATTACATTTCTTTCTTTATATCTAAAATTTGTGAATATAGAAAACTACTAACATTTCTATAACATATAGTTCTTAAATATTTATATTAACCTACATAAAAATTATATATAAAGAGGTGAAGTTCATTTTAGTTTGAAACTAGGAAAACATTAAAGCATCCAATACTTCAGGCATCACTGTATATCATCAAGAAAAATACTTTTAACATTAATTTTAAGTCAGAAACTTAGAATTCATTTTCAGCATGAAAGGCTGGTAAAATAGATATGTCGGGTCAGAACAGATAAAATTGCTCCTCTGACACAAGCCACAATCACAGACAGCTTTCCAGCACTATAAAGCCTGTGGAAGTACAGACCTACTCTTTTTTTCAATAAAATAAAGTTTTCCATGCAAGAAACATGCAAAAGAGTAAGAAACGCATTGTATCTGCAAATTGTTGTGTTAGGCATCTTCCCCAAACATTTCTCTTTTTTTCCCCCACAAAGAGAAGAATTTTAGAAATGTTAGCATTGGTGTTTCAGGGACAGGGCTAAGAATTAAGAACGGTTTGGGCTGGGCGCAGTGGCTCAGGTTTATAATCCCAGCACTTTGGTAGGCCAAGGTGGGTGGATCACAAGGTCAAGAGATCAAGACCATCCTGGTCAACATGGTGAAACCCCGTCTCTACTAAAAATACAAAAATCAGCTGGGCATGGTGGTGCGTGCCTGAAGTCCCAGCTACTCAGGAGGCTGAGGCAGAAGAATTGCTTGAACCCAGAAGGCGGAGGTTGCAGTGAGCCTAGATTGCACCATGCACTCCAGTCTGGGTAACAAGAGCGAAACTCCATCTCAAAAAAAAAAAGGTTTGGTAAAAAATATGAGGTACCTAAGATTTCATGCTAAGTAAAAATATTATAGACAATGTTTTTGTTGATATGTTATAAATATAAAAATAAATCACACAAATATATTTCCAAAATAAATATAATGATTATATCAGACTACAGATATATATTAGACTGTAGCACCAGGTAAGTTGCTATGGCAGATATGACATAAAATATTTCTAAGATGCAAATTGTATTATGTAAATTGTATTACATGAATTAACATAAATTAACCAGTGTTGGATTAATTCTAATCAATATTCATTATAAATACGCATTGTAAGAAAAAGATGACAAATATAATATTTAAGTTGGATAGAGTTGAAAAACTCCTGAGACTTTCTCTTTATATCACTGATTTATTTAAAGTTATTTGACCCAATGATCTATTAAGCCAGGAAAGTGATGTTTTCATTAAGTTGAAATTGTGATAAACTGTTCTCAGACCCAGATATTATTCAACTTGAACCCTCATTTAGTTTGAATAGAAGTTTTGGTCAAAATGTTTATTTTAGAAACATTCTGTATGAGCAAATAACAGATGAGTATGCATGACTTGTAGGCCAAGTGATATCTCATGAAGATAATTTTATAATCGTTTCTATTTTGAAAAAAAATGAATACATTTACTTCCAAAGTAGCATAAGGACATTGCAGCACTCACGGGAAGCTGAGAAAAGTAAAATCAAGTTACATATTATGATTCTCTGCCCATCACCTTTTACATTTTCCTCTAATTGTCTGTTTTTCTATTATTTTCATAGTAATAATTATAAAAAAATATCCAATTCTATAAGAGAATTCAGAAGGAGAATATAAATTCCACTTTCTAATTCACCTACATATCATTTTACCATTCTACAATGTAAATCACAACTGTTTTCTGTATATTTTCTAATACAGATTATAGCTGTATTTAAGAATGTCATTTTCTATATATGTCTATGTGTATATTCATATCTATAATTCTATGTTAATATTTTATAGTAAACAGGATTTTGTTCTGACATCTGTTATAAAACTTATTTTGCTTTTTAAAAAATCATAACAATATATATTTTATGTCTGAATGTATTTATATAACATATTCTTTTTAATTTATGGTTATTATATAATATGGTCTCTGATTATTAAAATAATCAGTTTTCTATATATAAGTTTTTTATATATGGATAAACTATTTATTTCCAGATTTTGAACTTACAATTTTGCAATGGTAATGATGTTGAATTTGAGAGAGGGTAAACGAGAGAAAGAAGGAAGGACAGAGAGAGGGAGGTAAAAGAGTGGTAGATAATTACTATCCTTATGTGACTTGTAAAGTAAATGCAACCTAAGTTCAAAGGTTATTCTTTAGTCATTTAAGCCAGTACCTGGGGAATGTTTTACCTTGCCAGTGACTGATTTAAGCAAAAGCCTCTGCCACTCTACCCAATAGACTGAAAAAAAAAATGTCTGCTTGGAGGCTACTGTGCAAGGTTTTTTGGTTTGCAAAAAGAAAACACTGAAGAGAAGCTCTCCTACTGCCCAGAAAAGGAGACAGGTGTAGCTTCCAAGAGGGCACTTGTTTATTTATAAGGGAGATTTCCAGAGGTCACCACCTGCAAAATCTTCAATGCTAAGCTGCTACTCTGAGCTCCGGAATATCCACGCCCCTCCTTCCACTCCAGACTGGGTATTCTTTGACTGCTAGGAAACTAATCTTAAGTACTGTATGACTGCCTGTTTTCCTAGTCCACTCTTTGTACTCTCTGTGCCACTTTAGATTCTCCTAGGTGATATCAAGGTAGGTTGAGATATGCAGAGTTTGTTCAAGAGGAACAGTTGTGATAAATAAAGAGGAAGAGAAAAGAACACAAAAAACCTCTAGACCTCGATGCATATCGAATACATTTTAAAGGAGAGAGAGAAAAAAAGTAGTGGATACAAAAACCTGCCAGCTGCAGTGCAGCTCTAAGAAAGTTTTGACCAGATCTGTGGGAATCTTCTAACAAAAGTTGCTCATAGAAAAATCTCATACCAAGGAAAGAATGGCATAGTTCTAGATCTTTTGCCATGTTTCATGATTGTAAGAAGCTTGGGAGAAACATAAAACAAATATGTGGCTGGAGAATGTGAGTCAAATATACTTTACATAGCAGGTTCTCTTGAAGGAAGATCTAGAGAGAACATAACCTTGATTCTTAGCATATTGCCCCATCTTAGCATTATTTCATTTTCTCTGTAATTGCAGATACTACTGCTTTCTCTACTCTAAAGACTCCATTCAAGCAGAATTCATCATTGTGTGTTCATGCTTATGTAAAATATCATGTAATACTAATATATCTAATTTCATTATTGGCAAGACAAGAAGAGTTTACTAGTAGAAATGTCTATTATCTTCTCATTGTTTAAACATTTAGACTTTGTACAATCTATTTCCCAGCTATAGTGGATTAACATTAAATCTCTTACCAAAATTACCTGCAAACCCGTATTTAAATACAAATAAAATTTCTCAAATAACTAACGATGTTGCACATCAGTTCACTTGCTTATTTGTCTTTCATGTATTTTATTTGGTAAATGTTCAAGTACATACATTTTTTTAAATTTAGTTCTATATTCTCTATTCAGGTTGTGAGTTATTTATATAATCCAGATAAGTGCTGTCCACTGCAGATCTTATGCAAGCAACTTGAAAACTTTTTAGTTTTATACTGACTACCTTAAAAAGTAAAATACAAAAGTTTAATTAGTTATATATTTTATTCTACTCAATGTAATCAGAATATCATAATTTCATCATGTAATAAATATAAAATTACTTAAAGTATTTTTTATAGTAAGTCAACAAATTTAGTATGTAATTTTATACTTACAAGACATCTCAATTTGCATCAGGCTAATTTCAAGTGCTCAATAGACCCTAGGGGCTAGTCTACCATATTTGTACCTTTATTTTTAAAGTAATTTTTTTATAGGTAGCATGTAGTTTAGTACTACCCACTACATTTCACATATGTGACAATTTCTCCCCCTTAACTGTGCTAAGGTCATTTACATTTAAAGTTATTTTTAGTATAAATGGATTCAAATTTGTCATCATGCTATTTTTTCCTAAACATTTTTCTTTCCATTTTTCATTTTTTGTTTTACTTGAAATTAAGCATTTTACTATATTTTATGTTATCTGTTAATTAAATATTGTTTTTTCTTTCTTTTATAGTTTTTGAGGGTTTATAGTATATGCCTTTGAATTATTATTGTCTACATTAGAGTAATATCACTTCACACCAAATATAACATCCTTACAACACTATTATTCCGTATCCCTATTTCTAAATGCATAATTTGGTCATACACTTTACCCCTACTTATGTAATAAGCACCACAATACATTATTACTATTTTTGCTTATTCAGTCACTTATCTTCTATAGAAAGTTGTATCTAACCTTTACTGGAATAACTCCATTTTCAGAGCTTTACGTTCCTTGTATAAATCCAGATTTGCATATGGAACTTTTCTATTTCTGCCTGAAGAATTTCCTTTAACATATCTAGTAGTGCAGTTCTGAAATTAGTGAATTCTTTTATCTTTTGTATGTCTAAAATAAATACACATTTTACCCTTTGTATGCAATGGTACTTTTACTTGGTATAAAATACTCCATTAAGTATTTTCTTTCCACTTTAAAGAAGTTGCTCAACTATCTTTTAGAGTGTGTTTTCTATGATAAGAAATTTCTGATATTCTTCACATTTATTATTTGTGCATGTGTGCTTTCTTCTCTAGCTGCTTTTAAGTTTTTCATTTTTTAGTCATTTTAAGCAACTTAGGTATTTATTGGTATAATTTATGTTTGTTGTGCTGAGAGCTTATTCAGCTTATTGAATCTGTGAGTTTATTATTTTTATTGAATTTGAACTTTTTAGCCTTTATTTTCTTCAATGATTTTCTGTCCTCTATCCTATATGGACAAATGCTATTATACCTACATTAGGCCATTTAAAATGCTTTTCATGTTTTCTGGGTCTCTTTATGTGGTTTTTCAATATTTTGCTTTTTGTGCTTCATTTTTGGTAGTTTCCATTGTTAAATCATCAAGTTTATTAATCTTTTCATGTCTCATTTGCAATCTTTCAGTACCCTTGGTTCATATTTTCTTTCCAATATTGTATATTTCATCTTTATTCATTCAATTTGTGCCCACTTAACATGCTCAGTCTTTCCTCTAGCATATTTTTAAAGAATTTTTTTGCCATGAATTCTAACATATATGTGATTTCTGGGTCTTTTCTCATTTATTTTTTTTACTATGTGTCATATTCTCTTGCTTCTTTGAACATATCATACTTTATTGAATACCAGATATTATGTTTATAACTTCTTTGGAACCACATATTTTTGTATTAATATTGTTTTGAAACTCAGTTAAGCTACTTAAAGTCAATTTAGTCATTTTTAGATGGGGTTTTCAGAGGAAGATAGCCAACTAGATGCAGCTAGGAGGAACATCTACCACTGAGGGACTGTGACACTGCAAAGAGTGGTACACTCTGAGCAGATCTTTGGAGGGAAGGCATTGAGAATGGATGCAAGGAGAACACAGATGTTGGACCGAAGAACAAGGAAGCTGGGAACCCTGCACATGGCTGCCACTCACTGGAACTCATTCCTGTCCTCAACAACTCCGGGAGAAGACATGGATTAAGCAGATGAGGAGTGACCTGCTGTCACCACAGACCTCTGAAATCCTATCAGCAGGAGACTTCACAACTCCCACGGACACTTGGGCTGGAAGCAAGAGCTGCCCAAGAGATTTAGAGAAGTAGTAGGGGCAGGACTCCAGCCTGTGTGAAGCCCAGAGGATTTGGGAACTTCTGCAGTGGAGCATGGCCATGGATGCCCATCCCCAAAGGCTCATTTTGGTCCCCTAGAAGACTTTAGACTTAGAAGAACTATCAGACCTGAACACAGCAAAGTGACTCATCCATGAGACAAGGCCAGTCCAACCTGGACAACCCTCTGTCTGCTGCCCTCTTCTGAGGCCTCAGACTAGCCAAACCTGCTTTCGGTGTAGCCCTGCAGGCAAAACCAGAGGATCTACATCATAGTTCCTGTGCTGGCAAACCATGCCTGCCCATGAGAGAGCTCCAGCAGAGTCTCACTGACACACACCAACCCACAAGAATCTCCCTCTACCAAAGCCTCCCTGTACAACTTGGTCACATGCATTCACCCATGGCTTCCCATGCATTGCTTTGCCAGCATGCATGCATGTGAACAATATTGCCTCCCCTTCCACAACAGCACATGGGTGCACAGGCACCCCACTGTCAGTCGAACCCGACCACCTGCTGCCAGTATGAACATATGCACAGAGACCAGCAGCCCCATGTTGCCACCTCCAATAGTGTAAACATCCACACAGAATCCACCAGTCCTGTGCCCACCAGCACTCCACCCCCATCAACAACACAGCTGCCAATGAGAACATGTGTATGGACACCACTGGCCCTGCACCACCACCACTAAAGTGAACACACATGGAGGCTGTCAGCCCTATGCCTGCCAGCACCTCACTCCAGACAATGAGCAGATGCTACTGCTGCTGGCACATGCAGGTGAGCACACACCCCACTGCTGTCACCTGACGAAGCACTCTGGCTGTCACCACCTATTGGAGTTGTGGCCAGCAGTCAAGGAATACCTTAGCACCTCCAGCACAGCAGGTTCCTAGCATTGAGGTGCCAGAGAACAAAGCCAGAGACCTAATACCAACCCCTCAAAGTTAGAACATTCAGCCTCAGAGTCCTGAGCTGAGCCTTGGCCCTCTAAAGTCTTCCCAAAGAAAAGCCAGTTAACTGAACCCATCTTTTATCACAATCCACTCCCCAAGGACATCGAGGAAGATATAAACAAACAAAAAACAATTCAAAGTATAGCAAGGTAAATGATTAAAGGAATATCTGCCCACAAAGATAAGAAAGAGCCAGCACAAGAATTCTAGCAGCTCAAAAAGTCAGAGTGTCTTTTTACCTCCAAATGTCTGTACTAGTTCTCAAGAAACAGTTCTTAGCCAGGCTGAAATTGCTGTAATGACAAAAATATAGTTCAGAATATGGATAGGAACAAAGATCATTCAGATTCAGGCAAAAAGTCAAAACCCAATGTAAGAATTCTAAGGAATACAATAAAATGACATACCTCCAAAAAAATGATACTTCGCAAGAAACATGCAACCTCCCAAGAGTGAACCAGGAATAATTTGAACTCCAAGCAGACCAATAAGAAGTTCCAAAATCAAATCAGTAATAAAAATCCTACCAGTGAAAAAAAGCAGAGGACGAGAAGCATTCATAGCCAAATTCTACCATATGTGTAAAGAAGAGCTAGCACCATTCTTACTGAAATGATTCCAGAAAACCTGAAGAGGATGGACCCCACCTCCTCCCCTGACCCCCACTAACTCATTCTATGAGACCGGCATCATCCTTATAGCAAAACCAGGCAGTGACACACGCACAAAAAATAAAATTTGGGGACAATATACTTAATGAACGTAAATGCAAAAATACTACAAACCTAATCCAGTAGCACATCAAGAAGCTAATTCCCATGATCAAGTAGGTATTATCCCTGGGTTGCAAGGTTAGTTCAACATACACAAATATAAAGATGTGATTCTTCACATAAACAGAATGGAAAATGAAAATCATGTGATTATCTCAATAGATGTATAAAATATTTTCAATTAAAGTCCCCCTATGTTAATTCCCTCAACAAACCAGGCATTGAAAAAAGATACTTGAAAATAATAAGAGCCATTTATGAAAAACCCATAGTTAACATCTTCCTGCATGGGCAAAATCTGGAAGCATTCCTCTTGAAATCTAGAACAAAATAATGATATCCTCTCTCACCGCTCTTATTCAGCATAGTACCAGAAGTTCTGTCTAGAGCAATCAGGCAAGATAAATAAATAAAAGACATCCAAATAGCAAAACAGGAGGTCAAACTATCCCTGTTGAAGTAAAATCATATCCCAGGCAATATGATTTTATATATATATTTGAGATGAAGTTTCGCTCTTGTTACCCAGGCTGGAGTGTGATCTTGGCTCACCGCAACCCCCACCTCCTGGGTTCAAGCAATTCTCCTGCCTCAGCCTCCCGAGTAGCTATAGGGACTATAGGCTACACGACCATGCCCAGGTAAATTTTTGTATTTTTAGTAGAGACAGGGTTTCACCATGTTGACCAGATGGTTGTGATCCACCCACCTTGGCCTCCCAAAGTCCTGGGATTATAGGCATAAGCCACCATGCCTGGCCAATATGATTCTATATTAATAAAACCTCATAGTCTCTGCCCAAAACATCCTGCATCTGATAAACAACATCAGCAACATTTTAAGATACAAAATCAATATACAATATATCAATAAAAATCCATAGCATTCTTATACAACAAGATCTAAACTGAAAGCCAAACCAAGAATGTGATCCCATTCACAATATCCGTGGGAAAAAAATACCTAGGGATCCAGGTCACCAGGGAGATGGAAGCTCTCTGCAATAACAATTAAATAACACTGCTCAAAGAAATCAGAGATGACACAAACAAATGAAAATATGTCAAGCTCATGGACAGGATGAATGGACACTGATAAAATGGTCATTTTGCCCTAAATATTTATAGATTCAGTGTTAATCTAATGAGAAATTATTAATATTCTCTATACAGCAAGAGAAAACCATTTTAAAATTTATATGGAACCGAAAAGGAGCCCAAATAGCTAAAGCAATCTTAAGCAAAAATATAACAAAGCTGGAGGCATCTCACTGCCCAGCTTTAAACTATACTACAGGGCTACAATAACCAAAACAGCATGGTGCCAGCACAAAAACAGACACATAGGTCAGTGAAACAGAATAGAAAGCCCAGAAATAGTGTTGCACACCTACAACCATGTGATATTCAACAAAGTCTACAAAAAACAAGCAATGGGAAAGGACTCACCATTCAATAAATGGTGCTGGGCCACATGCAGAAGATGGAAACTGGACACCTTCATTATAACATCTACATAAATCACTTAAATATGGTTTAAAGATTTAAATATATATTCCAAAACTATGAAAACCCTGGAAGGTTACCTGGGAAATATCGTTTTCAACATAGGAATGGGCAATTATTTTATGACGAAGCCACCAAAAGCAACTGCAACATAAATGAAAATTAATGAGAACTAATTAAACTAAAGAACTTCTGAATAGCAAAATAAACTATCAACAGAGTGCACAGGCAACCTACACAATGGGAGAAAATATTTGCGACTTTGCATTCAACAAAAGCCTAATATCCAGAATCTGTAAGAAACTTAAATTTACAAGCAAAAAACAACCCCATTAAAAAGTGGGCAAAACATGAAAAAACACTTTTTAAAAGAATACATATATGCAGCCAACAAACATACTTTAAAAAACTCAGCATCACTGATCATTAGAGAAATCCAAATCCAAACCACAATGAGATGCCAGTGACAGCTCACACCAGTCGAAATGGTTATTTTAAAAAAAATTTTATTATTATACTTTAAGAACTTAAAATGGTTATTACTAAAAATTCAAAAATTAACAGATGCTGACAAGTTGTGGAGAATGGAAACTTTTTTTGTTTTGAGATGGAGGTTTGCTCTTGCTGCCCAGGCTGGAGTGCAATGGTGAAATCTTGGATTTTGGCTCACTGCAACCCTGCCTCTGGAGTTTAAGCAATTTTCTTGCCTCAGCGCCTCAAGTAACTGGGATTACAGGCACTCACCACCACACCCAAATAATATTTGTGCTTTTAGTAGAGACGGGGTTTCACCATGTTGGCCAGGCTGATCTCCTACTCCTGACCTTAGGTGATCCACCCAGCTTGTCCTCCTGAAAAAGGAACTCTTATACATTGTTGGTGGAAATGTAAATTAGTTCAGTCATTATGAAAAACAGTTTGGCGATTTCTCAAAGAACTCAAAGGAGAATTACCATTTGACCCAGCAATCCTATTACCGGATTCAGTTTAGTTCTCATAAGTGAGCACTAAATATTGAGTAAACATGGGTACAAAGAGAGGAACAACAGACACCAGGGCCTACTTGAGGGTGGAGGGAGGAAGAAAGGAAAGTATGAAAAACTACCCATCAGGTTCTATGCTCATCAAGTGGGTGATGAAATAATCTATGCAACAAACTCCTGTGAAACAATTTACCCATATTTCAAACCTGCACATGTACTTCTGAACCTAAAAGTCAACAACAAAATAAGGAAATCTTTCATTTGCTGAAATAAAACAGTACATAGTAAAAAATATTTTTAGATATTCTTTTATGATTTGTTTTGTGAGCCTTTAATTTAGGAATAACATTGGCCCACTATTGAGGAATAGTCTTCTAAATACTCCTTCCTCTTCCCCTTCAGTTATTCGGTTTTTCAATCTGACTAGTGGCAACACAATTATTTCCAGCTTTGTGTAAGCTACAAGGATTTTTTCATCTCCTCTTTTTGGTTAGTCTTTGCTTTGACCTCAGGTGTTCTTCTCACATATAGAGGCTGATTTGTAGGCAGCTGAATACCAAGGTAAAGGAGGAGGCTTTGTAGAACTCAGAACTCTCTTCCTACACAGTTCTCACCTGAGCACTCACTTCTGTCCCTATTTTAGCTGACTGGCCTCTCCAGTTTCCCACTCCTATTTCTTCAATTCATGAAAACCAGTCTCAAAGTACCTTTGTTGACATTGTGTCCAATAAACTATTCCAGGCCATGTGCTAAAAGAATTATAGGTTTAACTCATTTGATCTGTTTCTTATGGATTACTTTCCTGTGCTATTTTATATTTAAATGTCTGAAAATCCTTGTATTACATGTTTTATCTTTGGTGATTTTCTTTATTTGTTCTGTGTTTTGTTCGTTGGTTTGTTTTGGTAGGATGGTAAATATATTATCTTAAATTCACCTATTCTGAAACAGACATTTCCATGACTATATTTATATTATGATTGTTTCTATAATATATGGCACAAATTAGAAATCCTTATGTCATCTCCCATGCTAGAACTAGCTCCAGAGCATGTGAAACTAAACAAGCTTCATAGAATTAAGGAGATAATATAGCAAATTTTGATTGTTTTAAAATAACAAGAGTACTATAAAACATAGGAAAAGCACTGACTAAGGAGTCTTTAAAATGTGTTTAGTCATTATATTTTCAACTTTTACCCAAGATAATCCTAGACATATATTTTTCTGTTACAATTTCTTATTATACGTTAAGTTCTGGGTTAGGTGTGCAGCTTCTGCAGGATTGTTACATAGGTATACACATGCCTTAGTGGTTTCTAAAATTTTTATTTTATCCTCGGCAAAATAATTGTAACAATTCTTACATAGCACATTAGTGTAAAATGTAACAAACAATATAAATCTACCATGTTCTTCTTACCAAAAATATTTTTTTGGATGTTTGTCTTGCTGAGACTGCTGTGTTACGCAATTTAATATCATGTTAATCTTTTGAAATATTCTGTGAATTTTTAATATATACTTGCTCAACATGTGTATGTATATCCTTCTGTGATGAAAGAATATATATATTTATGAATGTATTTAGACATGTATTTCAATTATCCATGTTCAATTGACATTGTTAGTGTGTAATTAATACATTTCAATGCATTATTTTACTTAAAATACTCATTTTTAATTAAAAAAAATATTTTGTGAATATTTTTTATTTTTTATTGTTTTTGTAGCTTCATTTATATTATTTTATAAGAATTGGTTTCCCCTTCAATTTCATGCATCAGTTATGACTTTTATTATACAAATATTTTAATTCCTTGTTTCAGTTTATCACTAGATGTTTTGTTTTATATGTAGCTGTTGTAAATAGGATCATTTTCTTGAGTTCTTTTTCTGGTTGTTTTATGTTGGCATATAGCAATGCTACTGATTTTTTAATGTATATTTTGTATCCTGCAATTTTACTTAATTTATCAGTTCTAATTTTTTTTTAGTGGAGTCTTTAAGTTTTTCCAAATATAAGATTATATTATCAGCAAACAAGTATAATGATATGGTTAGACTTTGTGTCCCTATCCAAATTTCATCTTGAATTTTAGTTTCCATAATCCCCATGTATCATGGGAGGGACCTAGTGGGAGTTAACTGAATCATAGAGGCAGTTTCCACCAGGCTTTTTTTGTGAAAATGTGTAAGTTCTCATGAGCTCTGATGGTTTTATAAGGGATTTTTCTTCTCTGTTCATTCTTCTCTTTCCTGCTACCATGTGAAGAAGGTAGTGTTTGCTTCCACTTATGCCATGGTCATGAGTTTCCTGAGGCTTTCTTAGCTATGCAGATCTGTGAGTCAATTAAACCTCTTTCCTTTATAAATAACCCAGTCTCAATATGTCTTTATTACCAGCATGAGAATAAACTGATACAGTAAATTGGTACCATGTAGAGTGGGGTACTTCTATAAGAATACCCAAAAATTGGAGGCCACTTTGGAACTGGGTAATATGCAAATGTTAGAACAGTTTGGAGGGCTCAGAGGAAGACAGGAAAATGTGAGAATATTTGGAACTTCCTGGAGACTTGGGAGGCTCAGAAGACAGGAAAATGTGGGAAAGTTTAGAACTTCCTAGAGATTTGTTGAATGGCTTTGACCAAAATGCTGATAGTGATATGAACGATGAAGTCCATGTTGAGGTGGTCTCAGATGGAGATGAGGAATGTGTTGGGAACTGGAATAAATGTCACTCTTGTTATGCAAAAAGATTTGTGACATTTTGCCCATGCCCTAGAGATCTATGGAACTTTGAACTTTAGAGAGTTGATTTATGGCATCTAGTGGAATAAAATTCTAAGCAGTGAAGCATTCAAGAAAAAGTACAGCTAAAGGTTTGGAAATTTTAAAGCCTGACAATGTAATAGAAAAGAAAATCCCATTTTCTGGGGAGAAATTAAAGCCTGCTGAAGAAATTTGCATAAGTAACAAGGAGCCGAATGTTAATCACCAAGACAATGGAGATGGGGAAGATGTATCCAGGACATGTCAGAGACCTTTGGGGCAGCTCCTCCCATCACAGGCCAGGAGGCCTAGGAGGGAAAAGTGGTTTTCTGGGCTGGATCTAGGGCCCCCATGTTCTGTGAAGCCCAGGGACTGGTGCCCTCTGTCCCAGCCTCTATAGCTGTGGCTAAAGGGGCCAATGTACCACTCAGATCATTGCTTCAGAGCATACAAGCCCCAAGCTTTGGCATCTTCCATGTAGTATTTGCCCTGCAGGTGTGCCGAAATCAATAATTGAGATTTGGGAACCTCCCCCTAGATTTTAGACACATGAAAATTCCTGGATATCCAGGCAGAAGTTTGCTGCAGGAGCAAGGCCCTCATGGGACCCTCTACTAGGGCAATACAGAAAGGAAATGTGAAGTAGGAGCCCCACATACAAAGTCATCACTGAGGCACTGCCTAGTGGAGCTGTCAGAAGAGGGCAACCATCCTTCAGGCCCAATAATGGTAGATCCTCCAACAGCTTGAACCATGTGCTTAGAAAATCCACAGGCACTCAACATCAGTCTATAAAAGCAGCCTTGAAGTAGGTTGTACCCTGCAAAACCACAGGGGTGGAGCTACCCGAGGTTGTGGGCGCCCACCTCTTGCATCAGAGTGACCTGATTGTGAGACACGGAGTCAAAGGAGATCATTTCAGAGCTTCAAGATTTGACTGCCCTGCTGGATTTCAGACTTTTATGGGGCCCATAGTCTCTTTCATTTTGACCAATTTATCCTGTTTGGAAGAGATGTATTTACCCAATGCCAGTACCTCCATTGTATCTAGGAAATAACTAACATTTTTCAGATTTTACAGGCTCATAGGCAAAGGGAACTTGTCACATCTCAGATGAGATTTTGGACTTGGACTTTTGAGTTAATGCTGGAATGAAGGCTTTGAGGAACTGTTAGAAAGGCATGATTATGATTGTGTTTTAAAATGTGAGGACATGAGTTTTTGGATGATCAGGCTTTGTGTACCCATTCAAATCTCATGTTAAATTGTAGTTCCCATAGTACCCATTTGTTTTGGGAAGGACTTGGTGGGAGGTAATTGAATCATGGAGATGATTTATGCTGTGCTGTTCTTGTGATCATGAGTGAGTTCTCATGAGATCTGATGGTTTTATAAAGAGCTTTCCCCCTCTTTGTTCATTCTTCTTCCTGCTGCCATGTGAAAAAGGACATGTTTGCTTCCCCTTCTGCCATGATTGTAAGTTGCCTGAGTCCTCCCCAGCCCTGTGAAACTGTGAGTCTATTACTTATCTTTCCTTTATAAATTACCCAGTCTTGGTTATGTCTTCATTAGCAGCATGAGAACAGACTAATACAAATACTTTGACTTTTTTCTTTCACAATTTGGATGCCCCTTTGAAAAAAATCAAGTTTTAGATAGAGTGGTACATGTGCAGATGTATTACATGGGAATATTGTATGATGTTGACATTTGAAGCGTGAATTCTGGCAATGTGGTAGTGAGCATGTACCTGATTGACAAACTTAATCCACCCATCTCACTCTCTAGTAGTCTACAATGTCTATTGTTTCTACATTTATGTACATATGGCATATATGGCCCAGTGGTTATCAGTGGGACACTTTTTATGGCTATGTAGTATTCCATGGTGCATATGTTTCATATTTTCTTTATCCAGTCTTCCACTGATGGGTACCTGGGCTTATTACATGTCTTTACTATTGTGAATAGCATAGCAATGAATGTATAAGTGTATGTGTTTTCTTGATAGAATGATTTATTTTGGGGGTAGTGGTGGTATATACCCAGGAATGGGGTGGCTGTGTATAAAGATACCTCTGTTTTAAGTACTTTGAGAAATCTCTGGAGTACTTTCAACAGTGGCTGGACTAACTGACATTCCCACCAACAGTGTATATGCATTCTCTTTTCTCTGCAGCTTCATTAGCATCTGCTGTTGTTTGACTTTTTAATAGTAGCCATTATGATTGGTGTGAGATGATATATTATTGTGATTTTGATTTGAATTTCTCTGATATTTGGTGGTGCTGAGCACTTTCTTTCTGTTATCTGATTGTTCCAACTAGTACTTCAAGTACTATGTTGAATAACAGAAATAAAAGTGAATATCTTTGTCTTGTTCCAGATATTAGAGGAGAAGGGCTTTCAGTTTTTCCTTATCAGTGATACACACTCTATGGGTCTGTTATATATAAGGCTTTCATTGTGTTGAGGTATGTTCCTTCTATACTCAGTTTTTTTAGGGTGTTTATAATAAGGAGAGGTTAAATTTTATCAAGTGTTTTTTCAGCATTAATTGAAATGATCATTTTTTGTCCTACATTCTGTTAATATACTGTATCACATTGATTGATTTGTGTATGTTTAGCCATCCTTGCATTCCTAGGATAAATCTTACTTGGTGATGATCAATTATCTTTCTAATGTATAGTAGAATTCAGTTTGCTAGTATTTTGTTGAGAATTTTTGCATCAATATTCATCAGAGATATTGGCCTGTGGATTTTTTTTTCATGTCATTTCCTGATTTTGATATCAGGATATCAAAGAATCACTGGCCTCATAGAATGAATTTGGAAGTACTCTATCCTCCTCTATATTTTGAAATAGTTTCAGTATAATTGGTATTATTTCATCTTTAAATGTTTGATAAAATCCAGCACTGAAGCCATCAGGTCCCAAACTTTTCTTTGCTGACAGACTTTTTACTATGGCACCAATCTTAATACTTGTTATTGATTGCTTTACACTTTGGATTTATTCATGGGTCAGTCTTGGTAGGCTGTATGTGTTTCAGAATTTATCCATTAATTTTTCACTGTTTAAAAATGACATCTGCTAATGTGAAGTAAAAATATATTGAATATTTGTTTTTCTATTTTCATTTATTTTTTACTTAAAGCTTTTATTAGAAATACCTGCTGGATTTTTGAAATAACTTTTAAGCAGTATAATTTATTTTATGAAATCTGATAATGTGTTTGTGTTATTAACTACTTTTTTTGGCAGTATGGGAGACTGAATCACCCTTCTGGTTTAAACAATAAAATTTTGTATGAAACTAAACAATTTTGCATGTATTACTGGAATAATACATAACTAAAATATTAGAAAGCCTGTGAAATGATTAGCTGCACATTGTTTTTTCTTGAGATTGTCTAAAAAATATAAATTTGAGCTTTTGCTTTCTGATTCACAGAATACTAGGAAGAGGGGCTACCGCTTAGGATCTGCTTCAGTGGTGTCATCTCATTGGAGATGACTACAAATATTAGAATTGTAAGAGGGTATACCAGAAGTCAAACTCAATACACAGAAAGGGACACAGAGATGCTTGTTTCTCTCCACTTTAATTTGGTTAGAGAGAAAATAAAATCATTCCTAAGAGTTCATAACCATAGCAAGACATCACATATGTTTGTAGTCCAAATCCATGCTGTGTGGTCCACAAAGATTCAAGCAGAGAATTTAATTTAGTTTAATGTACTCTCATATTAGTCATGCCTCAGTCAAATTGCTGAAGCAGAAGTCAATATTCTCATGAGAAAAGCAACTTCATTCTCTGTTCTTGAAGAGATATAAAGCCCAGTGGAATGTAAAGAATGCACAGTCAAAATTCTCTTAGTACAAAAAGAAACACCACATTATGTACCAATGAAAACCACTAAAAGTAACAGATGTAGACTTGAAACCATAAAACAATTATTGGATTGTAAAGTTAAAATAAATACATGTTATATATATAAAGAAATAATATTGAAACCAAAACTGTTAGCAGCACATAAGAATAATGTTAAAAAAATAAAGGAGGTTTGGGAAGAACCAAATATATATAGCACTGACTAACTCTAAATTATTTTTTGAGATCCAGAGAAAGCCAGGTTATCCTATAATGTTGCTGAGATATAAAGGAGTTGTTGCCTTCTAATGTATTCCTCAATTTTGTAGTGAAATAAGTATTTTTTGGACTTTGATATGGTACACAGTTGGGGAGGAAGTGGGTGAGTATGTCACATATAGGCTAGCAATGCATAAAAGTTTCAGTCAATCAAACAAATAAGCTGTTAGAGGCAACTTCAGCTACGCAAGATAATACATTGAACAGAAATCATTGAGAAATGCACATATATCAATGAACTTGCTTGTTTCATTGTTGTATTTCACCCTCTTCAGTTTAACATCATTAGAGTCCATCACTACACATACTGCTCAGGTATTTGGTAATATATATTACCAGGGTGATATGGTTTGGCTTTGTCCCCACCAAAATCTCAACTTGAATTTTAGCTGCCAGAATTCCCATGGGACCCAATAGGAGGTAAATGAATCATGGGGTCTGGTGTTTCCTGTGCTATTCTTAAGATACTGAGTAAGTCTCAGGAGATCTGATGGGTTTATCAGGAGTTTCAACTTTGCTTTTTCCTGATTTTCTCTTGCTACCTCCATGGAAAAAGTACCTTTCACATCGTGCCATAATTCTGAGGCCTCTCCAGCCATGTAGAACTGTAAATCCAATTAAATCTCTTTTTATTCCCAGTCTTAGGTATGTTTTTATCAGTAGCATGAAATACAGTAAATTGATACTGGTAGAGTGGGGTATTACTGAAGATTCCTGAAAATGTGGAAATGACTTTGGAACTGGGTAACAGGCAGAGGTTGGAACAGGGCTCAAAAGAAGACAGGAAAATGTGGGAAAGTTTGGAAACTCCCAGAGATTGTTGCATGCCTTTGACAAAAATGCTGATAGTGATATGAACAAGGTCCAGGGTGATATGAACAAGGTCTAGGCTGAGGTGATCTCAGAGGTAGATGAGGAACTTGTTGGGAACTTTAGCAAAAGTGACTCTTGATATGTTTCAGCAGAGAGTCTGGTTGCATTTTGCCTCTGCCCTAGAGATTTGTGAAACTTTGAACTTGTGAGAGATGATTTAGGGTATCTGGCTGAAGAAATTTCTAAGCAGCAAAGCATTCAAAAGGTGACTTGTGCACTGTTAAAATCATTCCACTTTAAAGGGGAAAGAGACCATAAAAGTTCAGAAAATTTACAGCCTGACAATGTGGTAGAAAAGAAAAATCAATTTTTTGAGGAAGAATTCAAGCTGGTTGCATAAATTTGCATAAGTAACAAGGAGCCAAATGTTAATCACCAAGACAAAGGGGAAAATATCTCCAGAGCATGTCATGGGTCTTCATGGCTGCCCCTCCCATCACATACACCAGAAGCCTAAAAGAAAAAAATAGTTTCATGGGCTGGGCCCTTGGTCCCCATGCTGTGTGCCGCTTAGGTACTTCGTGCCCTGTGTCCCAGCCATTCCAGCTATTGCTAAAAAGGGCTAAGATACAGCTCGGCCCATGGTGTCAGAGGGTGCATGCTCCAATCCTTGGCAGCTTCCACGTGGTGTTGAGCCTGTGGATGCACAGGAGTCAAGGAATGAGGTTTGGGAACCTCACACCTAGATTTCAGAAGATGTATGGAAATGCCTGAATGCCCAAGCAAAAGTTTGCTGCAGGGTGGTGCCTTCATGGAGAACCTCTGCTGGGGCAGTATAGAGGGAAATGTGGGGTTGGAACTCCCACACACAGCCCCTACTGAGACACCACCTAGTGGAGCTGTGGGCAGAGGGCCATGGTCTTCCAAACCCCAGAATGGTAGGTTTATGGACAGCTTGCACTGTGCATCTGGGAAAGTCACAGACAACACCAGCCTGTGAAAGCAGGGGGTGGGTGGGCTATACCCTACAAAGCCACAGGAAAGAGCTGCCCAAGACTATGGGAACCCACTTCTGGCATCAGTGTGACTTGGATGTGAGACTCCTGAAGTCAAAGATGATCATTTTAGACCTTTAAAATTTGACTGCCCTCCTGGATTTCAGGCTTGTATGGGGCCTGTGACCTCTTTGTTTTGGGCAATTTCTCCCACTTGGAATGGCTGCATTTACCAAATACCTGTACCCCGATTTTATGTAGTAAGTAACTGGCTTGCTTTTAGGCTCAGAGGTGGAAGGGACTCGCCTTATCTCAGATGAGACTTTGGACTTTTGAGTTAATATTGAAAAGAATTCAGACCTTGGGGGACTGTTGGACAGGCGTGATTAGTTTCGAAATGTGAGGACATGATTTGGAGGGGCCATGGGCAGAATTATATGGTTTGCCTGTGTCCCCACCCAAATCTCAACTTGAATTGTGTCTCCCAGAATTTTCACATATTGTGGGAGAGACCCAGGGCGGGTAATTGAATCATGGGCTCTGGTCTTTCCTGTGCTGTTCTCATGATGTTGAATAAGTCTCACAAGATCTTACGAGTTTATTAGGGGTTTCTGCTTTTGTTTCTTCCTTGTTTTCTCTTGCTGCCACCATTTAAGAAGTGCCTTTCACCTCCCATCATGATTCTGAGACCTCCCAGCCATATGGAACTGTAAGTCCAATTAAACCTATTTTTCTTCCCAGTCTCGGGTATTTTTTTTTTCAGCAGCATGAACATGAAATAATACACAGGATTCTGAAATTATTTTGCTTAGAAGTTATTTCTTTCTCATACTGTATACCTGACCCTTGAACCAAACTTAGATTTGACCCTAGTTATATTCTACTAGGAATAGAGGGTATTTGTGGTAGATACTGAAAAGAAAGAGCACTTATTTTCATGATACACGCACTAACTGAGAATATCACAGGTTTTCAAGCTGAGAAAGTCTAGTTGTTTTGGACATAGAAAGGAAAACTACTTTTACTAGTAAAAAACTATCAGAAATACTTGGGTGTTCAAGATTACCAGTTTCTTCCTGATCCAGGCTGATGTACCCATTTCATAATTCACAATTCACTTTTTCCCAAGTAATGACCTATCTTTTGCATGAAAACCAAAAAGGCTATGAATGGAATTATCATTTTAATTTGACAACTCACGCAATTAAATATTGTTTACCTTTTTGGCAATGTCAAATCTGTAGATTCAGAAAACAAGAGATTATTTTAGAGCTGTCATGGGAATTGTTTCTTTCTCAGACTATGACTTGAGATGAAAGTTAAAGACATGAGATTGTCATTTCCTTTTTTTAACACTGAAGTACACTCAAATAATGTAACCCACTTCAGGGTCTTTATAGTCACAGTCACTCTCACATTGATCAAGTTTCAGAAGCCAGTTGAGCTCCCAAGGCCAGTGCTTCAACTGGCACTTCATCAAAATCAATCACAGGCGATTGCAAGCTTACCTGTGATGCCACTGCATGCTACAGTTTACTTGTGTTCCGTTTCTAATTGGCATGTAACTCAGAATTTCAGTCAAGCTCAAAAGGCAAAAACAAACCGTGTCTAAATTTCCTTTGTTGGATTCTTCTCCTGGGACTAGTTCTGATATAAATTCTGCAGTAGTCTGAGTTCAGTCAGGAGATATAAACCACACAGTAAGTTAAATAGGTTGAAGTTTAATACAAATAAATAACTATGACTAAAGTAACTGTAAAATATAAGAAAACCATATATATATTATCCTAGGGCAGAAAGAGAGGACTCAAGAAAGGACATACATAGAATAAGTTCAATCTTCACTGGAGAAATCGTGGTGTAGCCACTGGATACCAGAGAATATTGTTTGGTGAACCAGAACTGGTCTGAAGATGTTAGGAAACCATCTGGAGTCCACTTTATGTGGCGGCTTCCTGAGCCCCTGAAGGAATCTGGACAGCCTGCTGTTTCTGATTTTCATGTCAAGAGGGCAGAGACAAGTAATTGCTAGACTGGTGCTGGGCTGCAAGGGCAGAGAGAGCAGATCCTGAGGCTGTGATTAGGTGCCACTAGATATTCTCAAACCCATACTCATCACCCTATCTTACACTAGAAAATGCAAAAAGTTCCTTACTCCATATATAATATCTCTAATCAGTCCTTTAATTAGAAAGTTTAACATTGCATTCATTTTAAATGAGAAATGCTTAAAGGATTATTATTTACTTTGATAAATAATATATTGTATGTACACATATTAAAGAATGCATTTGATGTTGAGAGGCAATGAATTGATAACTGACATACATAATATGTTTGGTAAAATCTTATCTGAGTTTAAAAGATTGTTATAGTTACTATTCCTTTAATATTCTTTTATCAGAATGATATAGAAATATTTATGTTCATCCAAAAATATAGACTCAAAAACATATGGGACAGAGAACTATACTATATGTAGCAATTGACAAATATATCATGTAAGTAAAATGCTTTAATCATGTTCCTCAAAACTAGTAAGTAAAATAGACAAAATGTGTAAGACTCTAGAGTTTAATCACTTAATTAACATATTTAATCTAAGACCTAAACAACCCAATATGAAAATTAATTCTTTAGACAAAAACATGGATATTTTCCAAATATTGGTATTTTCGTTTTTCAATTCTCAACTCTATTTAGGAATACCATTTTTTAGGCTTTCCACTCACAAACTCAATCTATTTTTTGAGATGTTGGTAACAGTTTATTGATTTTTTTACAGCACTTGATAGTTCTCCATGGTATTAAAAAGAACACATCTCACATTTAAGAATTTTATGAGAGTCCTTATAGCATCTTATCAGGCAGGCCTCAAGTGAGTAGTAGTATCCACAACAGGAAGCTTCCAAGAAGCTATAAAGCAGGCAGGCCTAAGCTTTCCATCCCTGTGTCTTTCACATATATTAGAACTGCAAGTTTCTGTGACTGATTTTACATCTTATTGGAGTCTCTGGCAATTAACCTCCTTTGAAATTCTCTTGACTTCTGGTTTCTGAACTAGAAGGTTTTGTCCAGCCCTTGAATAATATACACAATTTGAGGAAAAATTACTGATTTGTTACAGGTCCCTAGTGGAGATAGATGATTTGCCCAGACATAGCTACCTTGCTAGAGGTTTCTCTGAACTAAGATATTCAAGGTAATATAACTTCCAGAAAGTTATATTATAAAATGAAATAATAGTGCAATCACAAGTCTAGCCGGGCCTCTGAGGTCTCAGCTAGCTACAAAAGCGTTATCATTTTTGGATACAGAAATGACTTCCTGATATCAATCATGGATGACCTTTTTTAATTTTCCTATGGAGATTATGACAGCAAATATTTTAAGCTTTACAGCCTGTATTAGTCTGTTCTCACACTGCTATAAAGAACTACCTGAGACTGGGTAATTTATTTAAAAAAAGATTTTAAGTGACTCACAGTTCCACAAGCTGAATAAAAAGCATGACTGGGAGGCCTCGGGAACCTTAACAATCATGGTGGAACGTGAAAGAGAAGCACACACATCTTTACAGTGGCAGAGCAGGAGAGAGATGATGAAAAGGGAAGTGCCACACTTTTAAACCATCAGATCTCATGAGAACTCACCCACTATCATGAGAACAGCATGGGTGAAACCACTTCATTGATCCAATCACCTCCCACCATGTCCCTCCCTAAACACGTGGTGATTACAAGTTGACATGAGATTGGGGGAGGGAGACACAGAGCCAACCCATATCACAGACTATATGATGTTTATTGCAGTAAGTAACTCAACTTTGTCATTGGAGTATGAAAGCAGCCATAGAAAATTCATAAATGAATGAGCATGGCTGTATTCCAATAAAATAGTATTCTATAAACTACAGTGACCTAGACTGGGCCTGTGGAACATAGTGTGTGAAACTCTTGCTTCTGTGATTAACTATCTGATAAAAAGATCTAGTTTCTTGATGAGACAGCATGTCAGAGAAGGGGACACTTTAAGTGAAAATATAACATAATGATGATAGAATAATAATTAGCCACAGAACCAGGTAACTCATGATATGGGTTTGATGTTAGACGAGGAGGTTTGCCATAGAATAAATTACCCCAAAGTTAACTGACCTATATTTCTACAAAGAGTATAGGACTGTAGCTAAGGATCTTAATGTAGGATCAGGTCATTGCCCTACCCACGACTATACTACTAAGTTAGACCAATAGAGGGCACAGACCTATGCAAGTGAATAGAAATTGTTTTCATCAGTAATCTAAAAAATAGTACTACATTAAAAGGATCCTATATTTTAAAAAAAATTGAAATGATATAATTGACTAAGCATGTGCATCTGATTCTGTCAATAAGCTATTATAGAATTGTTAAATTCTAAAAGGAGTTAATCTGACAAATGAGGGCTTACCCTACAAGATTTCCCAGTTTACTATAATTATAGAGTAATTAAGACAGTGTTGTGATGGTGAAATTATTGACATTTGGATAAATGAAACAGGATAAAGTGCCCAGAAAAAGAACTGCACATTTATAATCAATTGATTTGCAACAAAAGTGCCAAAGCAAAATAATGGGGGAAGAAAAATCTTTAAAGAAAATATTCTGAAAAAACTGGATGATTCTATGGCAAAAAAAGAATATAGACATAATCTTACATCATAAACAAAATGAATTGCAATGGACCATAAACCCAAATACTACAACTAAAACACAAAACTTGCAAAAAAAAAAAACCATAAAAGAAAATATTTATGATCCTTTTATGAGTACAAAATTATAACTTTATTAACATCAAAAACTCTTCTTTGAATAATATTATTTAAAAAATGGCAATAGGAAATGTATTAGCAATACATCTATCTGATTATTCCTACATTAGGTAATTTCCAAAATAATTTACCAACCAATAATGAGAGTACAAGTAACACTATGAAATATTACCAAACATGTTAAAAAAAGCTTAGTAAAATACTCAATAAACAGGAAAAATAGATTGTCATATCACTATATCAGGGAAATGCAAATTAAATTAACCATAAGCTATCATTATATACTCATTAAAGTTAATAAAACTGAAAAGACTTACATAGATCAAGGTAAGCAACTACCTGAAACAACTGTGGTACAACATTGTACAATTGTTTTTCATTCCTGCCATTTCACTTTTTTGGTATTTAAAAATAAGTTCAAAGCCTGTATTCATACAAAAACTTGTACTCAAATATTCACAACAGTTTTCTTTCCAAAAGCCAAAGCTGACAATGTCCCAACAACCTACCAACAATTGAAAAGATAAACAATACTTATATGTCCAGATTTTGAAACGCTACTTAGCAAGAGTTAGAAATGAACTTCTGATACATATAAAGATGTGGGTTAATCTCAGACTCATTTAAAAGAGCTGAATTAAAAGAGCTAAGCACAAGGCTAGGGGTGTTGGCTCATGCCTATAATCCTAGCTACTTGGGAGGGTGAGGCAGGCAAGTTGCCTGACCTCAGGAGTTCAAGACCAGCCTGAGCAACATAGCAAAACCCCAACTTTACTAAAAATACAAAAAGTTAGCCAGGTGTGGTGGTGCGCACCTGAAACCCCAGCTACTCCGTAGGTGAAGGCATGAGAATCGCTTAAAGTGGGAAGGCAGAGGTTGAAGTGAGCCGAGATCACGCCATTGCACTCCAGCCTGGGCAACAGAGCAAGACTCTGTCTCAAAATAAATAAACAAATAATGAAATAATAAATAAAATAAAATAGCCAAGCACAATATAGAACATATGAAATAATTCCAATTTTTTTGTATGGAATGCAAGCTTATCTATAATTTCATGATTGCCTAGAGTGAGAGGCACCAGGATGGATGAAGAATATCACTGCAAAATGTGAAGAATATCTTGAGGCAGTGGCAATGTTTTTTTTCTAAATGGTGTGGTTATTTCCTTAGTATACATAACATCAAAACTTACTACCATTTTTAGTAAAAGCAATTTATATGTGCAAATTCTTTCTCAAAAAACTTGGTAAAAAAAAAATCTAGTAAGAAACCTATAAATCAACACAAAATGTATTAAAGACTTGAAGGTAAGACCCAATACTCTAAATTGCCTAGAAGTAAACATGAAAAATATCTTTAAGTCATTAGTCTTGGCAATGATTTCATGAATATGAACCAAAAGCACAAGGCAACAAAACCAAAAATAAGCAAGTAAGACTCCATCAAACTTCTGCACTGCAAAGGAAGCAGTCAACAAAATGAAAAAGAAATGCATAAATTAAAAATATGTAGATTTGAAAACCAGATAGCTGAGAAAAGGTTGATCTCCATTATATAAATGAGAAGCTCCTACAACTCAACAGCAAAAATAAAAATTAATAAGCCTGTTTAAAAAATGGATATAGACCTTGAATAGACATTTCGTTATAGAAGATACACAAATGGCAAACAAGTATATGAAAAACAGTAAGTATCACTAATCACCCTCAGGAAAATATAAATTAAAATCACCTCATACTTTTCAGGATAGTATTGCGAAAAAGGCAAAATCTACATGTGTTGGTGAGGGTGTGGAGAAATTGAATCCCTTGCATATTCTTGGTGGTAACACAAATGATGCAGCCAGTATGAAAAATATTATAGAAGTTTCTCAAAAAAAGTAAGAAAATAGAAGTACCATTTAATCCAGCAATACTGCAATACCCTTTCTGTATACATATTCAAAAAAAAAGTAGAATTATTCTCCCAAAGATGTATCTGCACTCCCAGGCAAGACATGGAAACAAACCAAATGGCCATTGACAAATGAATGGATAAAGAAAATGTGGTACATACATTCCACAGAATCTTTCTTTTATTTTGTTGAGACAGGCTCTGACTCTGTCACCCAGGGTGGAGTGCAGTGGCCCGATAATGGCTCACTATAGTCTGGAATTCCTGAGCTCAAGAGATCCTCCCACCATGGTCCCTTGAGTACCTGGGACTACAGGCATGCACCATCATGCCTGTCTAATTTGTAGTTTTTGTAGAAACAGGCTTTCACCATGTTATCCAGGCTGGTCTTAAACTACTGCACTCAAGCAATCTGCCTCCCTCGTCCTCTCAAAGTACTGGGACTAGGGACATCACAGCCAGCCAGAGTACTTTTAAACCTTAAAAATCATGGACATTTTGTAATGTGTGATAATATAAATGAATTTTGAAGGACATTATGCTAAGTAAAATAAGCCAGACACAGAAAGATAAATACTACATAATTCTACTTACATGAAGTATCTAAAAGAGTCAGATTCACAGAATCAAAGAGTGGAATGGTGGTTACTAGAGGCTGGAAGAAGATGAAAATGGGGAGTTACTCATCAAGAGGCAGGAAGTTTCAGTAAAGCAAGATTAATAGAATTTAGAGATCAGCTGTGCAACTGATTAATAATCAGTCTCTATAATCAACAATACTGTATTGTCAGCTTAAAAGTTTAAGAGTAGATCTTGTATTGTTGTTGCCATGATAAAATAAAATAAATTGTAAGAGAACCCCTATTGTACAAGCTATCAATCTATTTCTATGTATTTGTTCTGCATAGATGTTTTTAAAATCTTTTCTGTGATATTATTACATTATACATGCATATAATATTTTGATAAGATATACGACACTAAGGAATGCTGTGACTTGTTATGGGCCATATGTGTGCTTCTCCATTTGATCTTGTGTGCAAATTTTACAGAGCTTCCAACCTAACATATAAATTTGTTCTCTTTATTTTCATAATAGGAGGGAAAAAAGAAAGGATGATTTTGTGTAGGCAGGGTGTCAAGTTATATAGGATGAACTAAAAAGTCTCTAAGAAAATAGTTAGTTAAAATGAGAAAAAGAGCCATGACATATTTTGGTGAGACGATTTCACAAGTCTTCACAGTAAAGACATAGGCAAAGGATATAAAACACTCATGAATTTAGCATTTTTCTAATTCAGCAAGAGTATCTGGGGGAGAATGTGCAAAAATTAGAGTTGCGTTAGGAAAAAAATTGAGACCATAAAAAAGATCAATAGGTATAAATCATGTAAAAATTTGAAGGCTACAAGAAATATTTGAAATTTAATTTGTAAAACCTTTAATGGTTCTGAGTAGAAATAATAATGAATGATTATAATGGCTATGAATAGATAGGGTGTAGAAAATACAAAGAATAAGCAGAGGGTGGATGACGTATGAAAATGGATTTGAAGTGAGATGCTAATAGTTTGTGAAAAGTGGTCACATTTGGAATTTTTTGAAAGTAAGCATGGCTTGGGTGATATTTGGATAAGAGTTATAAAAAAATAGAAGAATTGAGAATAACCACTAGATTTAGGGAGGGATATATAGGTTAAATTTCATGCTATTGATTGAGGTGCAAATACATAGGTAAGGAAAGAGATTAGAGAGGCGTAAAAGCTTTAGTTTGAACATATTAAATTGAGATGCATTGTACATATCTAAACAGTGATGATATGTAAAGAGTTAGATGGGCAGAACCTGTATATATAGAAGTCATAATATGATAATTTTTTATCAATTCATGGACATGTATTAAATGAGTAAGTAGAGACACAAGGAAAAATTATACTCTCTGAAATTTCTTTTATTTAGCATTTTGAAAGGTAAGCGACAAACAAGGAAAACTTAGATGCAGTGAAAATCAAGAGTGGTATGCTAGAAGCCAGCATATTTATAATGGACCTTCTTTATTAATATAATATGTTATGGATATCTTTGATAATTGAGCTTTCTACATTAAGCAAATATTAAATTATTTCAGTATACCCATAAAGATAATAAACATTTGGTGATATTCATAATAGTAATAATTAGTGAGTATAACGTATCACTATTAAGAATCTGAAGGGAGATGTTATATATACAAATTGTATAATGCATTATAATTTTCTAAGTCTTTTAATATCCATTGTATCATTACATTTCTCAACCTTAGGGTAAAGCAATTAATATATTAATTTTATCCATGAGAAATATAATGTTTATAAAGACAAAGTGCTTTGTCTGAATGAGAATAAAAAATCATTAGAGTTCTTCCTTTGATAACAGATTAATTGAATCCCTTATAAAAAAAAGTGTAAAATAATATTTGTAAGTGATACAACTTTTTTGAATTTTTAAGTTTAGGGGTACAACTGCAGGTTTGTTACATAGGTAAACTTGTGTCATGGAGGTTTGCTGTACAGATTATTTTGATGTTTTTACAACATAAAAAGAAATACAAAATGTTAAAATGTGTTTACTTAATTTGGGCAACATCACCCAGTATTTCCCAAAACATACATTTTAAAAATAAACTTAACCTTTTAGAATAGTTTTAGAATGACAGGAAAACGGCATAGGTAGCACAGAATGTTTTCATATCTATACCCACTTCCCTATATTATTAAAGTTTTCGAATAGTATAATATATTTTATATGATTATTGAATCAATATTGATACATTATGATAAACTAAGTCTTTGCTTTATGTAGGTTTTCTCGGCTTTCACCTAATGTTAATTTGCTGTTTCAGAATCTTATCCAGAACATTACTTCATATTTCATTATCTGATTTCAATAGGCACAATTTGTCTGTAACTATTTGTCATACTTTGCTGGTTTTGATTATCTTGACAGATTTAAGGAATACTAGTCAGGTATAGTTTCCCTTCAGTGGAGTTATTCCCATGCTTTTCTTCATAGTTAGATGAAGGTTGTCTGTTTATGGTAGGAAAACATCGGAAGTAAAATACTGTTTTCATCACATCATATTGAGTGTACATGCTATCAACATGACATCACTGCTGATGCTCTCATTAACCATTCAGCTGAAGTAGTGTTTGTCAGATTTCTCCATAGTAAAGTTGCTCTTCGTGCCCACTTATCCAGACTCTGCTCTTAAGCAGGGACATTATGTTCAGCCCACATTAGAAAACAAGGAGTTATGCTCCAAGTTCTTCGAGATAGGGTATCTACATGCGTTGTTTGGAATTCTTCTGCACAAGAGACTTTTCTCCCCTTATCCATTTATTTGTTTAAACAGTATGGACCCATTGATATCTATTTTATACTTTAGCTTATAATCAAATGCTGCCTAATTAAGTTCTCAGTTTGTTCTACCATTGGATATAGAGTACTCTTTCAGTTGGATAGTGTATCATTTTGACATACCCACAATGCATAGGTGATTTTTTTGTTGTTGTTGTTAGAGAGGCACTTAATTTTTGGCACTCCAAAATGCTGCATGCACATCTTGTATATTTCCTGCACCAATCCTATAATCACTTATTTCTCCAAGAAGTTACCTTTTATAGAAAAATTACCAATTGGATCATTCTAGCCTCCTCTCATGGCTTATCTGTTAGCTTCCACTCAAATAGCAGAGTAACAGGAAATATGACTTACATATCCCACCATAAATGTATGCCATCATTTTATTCTTATTTCCCATTTGTGGAGATTTTATGTAAAACTTAAAAAAAATACTGATAATTCTTTAAGTTAGTTTCCATTTGCATCTTTGAGTATGCAACATTTTATTACATACCATTATTTTTTTTTTTAATTTTTTATTGGATTTTAGGTTTTGGGGTACATGAGCAGAGCATGCAAGACAGTTGCGTAGGAACACACATGGCAGTGTGCTTTGCTTTCCTTCTCCCCTTCACCCACATTTGGCATTTCTCCCCAGGCTATCCCTCCCCACCCCCCCTCCCACTGGCCCTCCCCTTTTCCCTCCAATAGACCCCAGTGTTTAGTACTCCCCTTTCTGTGTCCATGTGTTCTCATTTTTCATCACCCACCTATGAGTGAGAATATGCGGTGTTTCATTTTCTGTTCTTGTGTCAGTTTGCTGAGGATCATGTTCTCCAGATTCATCCATGTCCCTACAAACGACACAAACTCATCATTTCTGATTGCTGCATAATATTCCATGGTGTATATGTGCCACATTTTTCCAATCCAGTCTATTATCAATGGGCATTTGGGTTGATTCCAGGTCTTTGCTATTGTAAACAGTGCTGCAATGAACATTCGTGTACATGTGTCCTTATAGTAGAACGATTTATAGTCTTTTGGATATATACCCAGTAATGGGATTGCTGGGTCAAATGGAATTTCTATTTCTAAGGCCTTGAGGAATCGCCACACTGTCTTCCACAATGGTTGAACTAATTTACACTCCCACCAACAGTGTAAAAGTGTTCCTTTTTCTCCACATCCTCTCCAGCATCTGTTGTCTCCAGATTTTTTAATGATCGCCATTCTAACTGGCGTGAGATGGTACCATTATTTTAATAGTAAACATTGATTTGTTTACTTTTATATATATGGACTATAGCCTATTTTTATTATAGGTGTAATTTATTGTTATATGAAAATGATTTCCATGTATTAATAATGAGCAAAGATAACCATCAACCAGATTCATTTTCTTGCAAGTTTGAATTTCAATTCACACATACTGAAGTCACATTTATACATATCCTCTATGCACCATTCTCAAAATTATATTTTATTCTGTCAGTAATTAAAAATTTCTACAGAAATGTAAAGATATCAAGACATGTTTTCCCACATGTTCATGTGTTGCTTTGAAGTAAAGTGTTTATCTGAATAATATATGAGACTGAATATGTTCAAAATTGATATATGTCTTATTGATAAAATTATTTCCTTACTAAAGGTAAGAATAAGTGACTAAAACAGTTTGACATTATAACACATGTACCAATCAAATGATGAGATAACAAACATTTGCTTTGAAAAGTTGTTTAGGATTTGACAGATGTGATGGTCATGAAAAATGAACTGTACAAATTCCAATAGCTTAAGAAAGTATCTTCCACACATCCTTTCAAATCAATGGTTTGTATCTTGTGGTTTGCTTGTTATGTCCTACTTTCTATTATATGTTTTTTACTTTTATCGTCATTTTTTGTATCTAATTATTTTCATGTGTTATAATTAATGCAGCTATAAAATTCAATCTTTATATGTATTGACACAATAAAGACTGTTTCATGGTTCAGGACAAGAACCCTATGCTAATTTTATTTAAGTTCATTTTCTGAAAAAATATGTGAAAAACACAATTATCTATTTCCAGAAATCATATAAAATACACTTAACCAATTGAACTAGGATTCTGTTACAACTCCACCACTAAACAAAGTGATTAATGCATAATAGAAATAAGTCATTCAGGAAAAGAAATCCTTAGCCCCAATAAGGCAAGAACTAATGTTTCAACAGTATTCAGAGGAGTATACACCAAGTACAACTTCTCTACAGACACTCACATAGTGTGTGCTGTTTAAAAATTGATGTACTTAATAATTACTGCAGTGCTTTTATGATGATACTCAATCTATTTTAAATTCTTGAGAGGAACTATTACTGAGACAAGTTTTCTGGTAAGATTAATAACACTTGTGAGATGCATTTATGGACACTCACATATCTAAAATGAGAGAATCATCACATTGCTTTCCAAAATCACTCATTCAGTTTTCTTTATTTACTCACACAATTTCCAAGATGTTTTTACATTTTCTTTATTTAAAAAAGCAACTAGTTGAAAGGAATGTATAAAAGAAAATGTCAATGGCTTGAATACCTAAAATAATCAGCTCATAAAAAATATGGCTTTGGACAAGTATTTACAGATATTTGCAGAAAAAGCAATTTGAAAAGTTATTTGTGTAAGAAACAATTCACAAAGATTTTTAAGTTGACACTCATATTGGAGTACATTCCAACCTAAATCAGGCTCCATTCAAGATACAGATACATCAATTATGAATAAAGAGAATTTATTTCAAGCAATTGTTAGTTAAATATATTGTTAACTATATTTAAAAGACAATAGGAAAACAGTAAGATATCATAGAAGTATCAACAGAAAGAAGCCACTACTCCTCCTAAAACTGGGGAAACAAAGAAACTCTACTTGAAATTATTAAAAGTTATAAGACTGAAGGAAAGCCATTGTACAGCTGACACTCACACATTGAGTAGGGAGTGCCTCTCAGCTGGGGCTGTTGTCCTTGAAGTTGAAGAAGGGGACAAGAGATTTCAGACCTCTGAAAAAGCACTAGCAAGCTGGGGCTAGTTTTGTTGGGAGGTCAAAATGTGCTTAAGTATTTCAAAAAACTAAAAAGTGGATTCTAGTATTGTCATTAAAACATACTGTCACAGCTGTAATCTCAGCACTTTGGGAGGCTGAGGTAGGCAGATCCAGAGATCAAGACCATTCTGGTATTGAGGTCAAGAGATTGAGACAACATCATGAAATCCTGTCTCTACTAAAAATACAAAAATTAACTGGGCATGGTTGTGCACACCTGCAGGCCCAGCTACTCGGGAGGCTGAGGCAGGAGAATTGCTTGAACCCAGGAGATGTAGGTTTTAGTGAGCCGAGATCTGGCCGCTGCACTCGAGCCTGGCAACAGAGCGAGACTTTCTCTCTCTCTCTCTCTCTCTCTCTCTCTCTCTCTCTCTCTCTCTCTCTCTCTCTCTCTCTTTCTCTCTCTCTCTCTCTCTCTCTCTCTCTCTCTCTCTCTCTCTCTCTCTCTCTCTCTCTCTCTCTTTCTCTCGCTAGGTGATGTTCATATAAACAAAAAACAAGAGGCTAAAAAGGAACAAGAAACAAATTGAAGGAGTAACTCTTTCCTCCTTCAGCTTTCTATTTTCCTCATCCAATGCTATTGGTTGAATTTTAAAAGATGACACCTGTCTCTCCAGAAAAATGTGATTTGCAGTGTCTTGGCCCTAAATCCCAAACTAATGTTTAGAGGAGTGGGTTGATACAAACCCCATCCCTTTAATTACTAAGAAATTGTGCACACAATTCTTCATATATTTTAACATTCGTACAATAAAGAAACAACTTTATGTTTCCACTAACAAGATGACCAACTATCTTTTATATTAAAGGTCAATGAAATGCTTCTGTAAAAAGCTATGTAGTAAATATCTTAAGCCCTGTGAGTCTGTTGCATATTCTCTTTTATTGTTGTTATTCTATGTTAGTTTGTTTATTGCAACCTCTAAAATATAAACAGCAAAACAAACCACAAATACATTCTTAGGTTGCATGTGGTATAAAACAAGCTGAAGGGTGAATTTGGCCCATGACCTATTATTTTTACTAATGCTTGTTTTATAGAATCCAAGATACTCGCATCCTGTCAACAAATTGAGAAAACACAAAGTCTCAATAGTAATTACATTCCATTTATGGGAAACAATTTTAATAAGTTCTATCCATTTCTTGGCTATGTTACTTACTTCTCATTCTGATAACAGTCTCAGCTGAACAATCTCTTTCTAAAGATGAAACTATAAAATTAACTTCAAACAAAATACCTATTAATAAGGAAATGAGGAGAGATAAAAAAATAAGTTACTTTATAAAAATCTTTCTATACACATAAGAAATAAAAATATGTCCAGCTATTATGGTTCTTAATTTAGTAATTGATTACAAGGTTGTTGCTAATATCCATAACATTCTAATTCCTCTACATATTCCATGCTTTCTTTGCCCCCAGAGAGGCCCTCAGGTAGACACGGTTCATACATAGGGTGACCTGAAACTTCATGCCTTAAAGGTCAGTATTCTACTTCCTCTTGAGTTCTCTTTGGTTGCTATAACTTTTTCACTATCTTTTGCTTTTGGATATAAAACTAGTAAAAATTGTCCAAGAATACTTATTGACTGAGAGACTTAATTCTCTCTTTCCCTACTATGTGTCAGGAAGCTAATATCCACTGAGTACTCTGGCTCAGTCATTTAAAATACAAAAACAAAAACAAAAGCAAAGCATTCTTTGTTTTCTGTTTCAGTAGCAAAAAAGGAAAATAAAATGACCAGGTAGCAGTCTCAACCTTCAATTAAACTGAACTGTTGCTTCCATTTGTGGAAGTATTCTCTTTTGAATCCAAGACCTTCAAATCCAAGACACTCAAAAAAAGCAAACCTTTTTTGAGTGGGTTATTAGTTATAGCAGTAAGAGAAGCCACTCTCACTTTTGCCCTGCTCACAGGTATTCTGGCTATAAGAGCCATATCACATTATATATTTTACCCTGATTCAGGGCATGCACCAAATCCTTTAAGACAAAATATTACACATTCAGGTCGTGGCCTTCAAGTTAGCACCATTACTGAATTTTCAGTGAGCCATGTCATTTTATTAAAACCACTGCTTTTTAGTAACAGAGTATGTAGTCAGGCCATCAGTATTATATGTAAGATCCTATTACTGTATTTCTTTTGCTTCAGAGTAAGTTCTTTAATCTGAAAAACATTGTGCAGAATGTCATGGCAATGAAAAGGGCATTCCAAGGGTTCATTCATGGTAGTTCTATAAAAAGCATTGCAAGAAGTGAGGTTCAACTCATCTTCGGAATTCATGATTATTTTAATGAGTGCAACAAATCTCTGTCCCTTTCATGATCAAAGGGGTCCAATGTAAGGAAAATGTTACCAGGTTGATTACTAATAAAACTAGAGAACAGTGTCATTAAAGGAAATCAGCCTTGCTCTTTGCTGTTTGTCCACTTGGAGTTTATCAGAAGTAAAACCTTGGTGAAGGAGAGTCCAAGAGGCTAACACAATGGATTTCTGCATCCTGTCCACTACCATCCCTGAGCAAACTTTGAAATCTGACACTCCATAAACTCTGCCAGTTTGTTCAACTGATTTTCAAATGTTCCTCTCCCATGAATGCCATATGTAGACATTTACATGGGATTCAAATATCTCATAGTCTTTGTTCATTTTGAGAGGTGCCTACACGTGGATCTTCGCATACTTCCTTGCCATCAACCACCCCAATATAGCTCTTTTAAAATTTTTGACAATTCAGGGAAACCATTTTAAATTATGTGTTAATTATTTCTAAACATTTGTTTATCTGGATAAAGGGGAAAACAAAATTTGCTGCTAAAATTCTACCCACTAGAAAATTTTCTTCACTATTGCTCTGAGGCTCACACATAAATGAGGCTGTCATACTTTTTTTTTTTTTGGAGACAGAGTTTCACTCTTGTTACCCAGGCTGGAAGCAATGGCGCGATCTCGGCTCACTGCAACCTCCACCTCCTGGGTTCAGGCAATTCTCCTGCCTCAGCCTCCTGAGTAGCCAGGATTACAGGCACGCGCCACCATGCCCAGCTAATGTTTTGTATTTTTAGTAGAGATGGGGTTTCACCATGTTGACCAGGATGGTCTCGATTTCTTGACCTAGTGATCCACCTGCCTTGGCCTCCCAAAGTGCTGGGATTACAGGCATGAGCCACCGCGCCCGGCCAAGGCTGTGATACTATAGCTGTCAACTTCCAAGTTGTACGAACATACACTATAAACAGAACCAATTGTAAAGTAGCCCAACGTTTTTTTGTACTTTTTATTTTTTTCCTCTGTGTTCAACTGGACATCAGTAACTCTTCATGATTCCATACTGTGGATTAAGCTAAAGCAACAGGTGTTGGCATCAAGGGAGTCTAAGCAACTTTCTCTAAAGACCTGCTACTGGATGGTTGTGTATATATCATTTCTGTTTGATAAATAATTTGTCACCACCAAGCTTAAAGGTAAGGCTTGGTGGGTCAAATACTAGGCATGAAGTACCCTTCAGGTCTCATGATCAAATAATAGGCCATTTTTAGTTTTTTTATGTCTATGGAGGCCCAGTAGCAAGCTGGAGGTTGGTTCTCAAAAGAATAGTCACTTGAAGAAGCGGACATGATTTATCTAAAATCTTAGAGGACTACACGGCAATTATTGGATCATAATATGCCAGATGTTTGATTTTCCACAAATGCTTCAAGGATCATTAGAGAGTAAGACAAAGGTTAGCAGCTTGCAGTGAAGATTTGCTGCAGACTTGCTTGTTTTTTTTATTCAATTTCTGACTCAGTTCCCATAAGCTTAAGAATTCGCAAATAGTTGAGTAGCACAGACTAATGTAACATATATTGCCACCTAAATCCAAAAAGACTCATCAAGCAATGTGCGTTTATTTTACTGGCATGTGCTGCAAGATGCAACATCTTTTTTATCACACATTGGTTCTGTGTGCTCACCCAAATCTCATTTTGAATGATAATCTCCATGTGCTGAGGGAGGAACCTGATGGAGTGATTGGATGATGGTGACAGTTTCCCCTATGCTGTTCTCTTGATAGTGAGGGAGTTCTCACGAGATCTGTTGGTTTTAAGAGTGGCAGACTCCCCTGCACTCAGCTCTCTTTTCTGCCACCTTGTGAAGAAAGTACTTGTTTCTCTTTTGCCTTTGGCCATGATAGTAAGTTTCCTGAGGCCTGCCCAGCCACAGGGAACTGTGAGTCAATTAAACCTCCTTCCTTTATAAATTATAATCTCAGGCGGTTCTTTATAGCTGTGTGAAAAGAGACTAATACAAAGTGATTGAGATGGTTGCAACCTCGGTGATACACTGAGGTTATGGAGACTAAAAACTTGGCACAGTATTTTATTTTAGAGGGGCAAGATAAGATATTTTTGCCATTACTTAGAATGCAAGCCAGATTAACCTTATATTTTATTCTTTTAGTAATATTAAGATTTGGAAATTTATATGTTCAGAAATAATTTAGACAATTTGTAAAAAGGTTACAATATATTCCTATGGCATAAGAATCACATAATACATAAACTTAAAGCATTATTTTTATTTTTAAATTAAATTAAGATAGTTTATTTAAGTTTTCTTGTAACCTCTATATAATTACTTTTATTTTAAAATTTTATGTGGAATCTACATATTTTTTGATCAATAAGATTTTACATGTTACAAATAGGTATATAACAAAAATGTTTCAAAATTATTTCTGTTCTTAATCTTACAATATTTATTTATATAAAAATTTACTATTTAAATCTACTATTTAAAAAGATTAGATGACCTCACATAAAATAATTAGAAAAGAACTAGTTGTATATGCATTCTCTTATTTTCCTGTATTACACTAAGATAGTTATGTTTTCTAAACACTGCCTTCAACTCTCAGTGAAAACTAATTAATGGATAATTTTTCAACTTCTTTCAAACACAAATCTGGCATATCAACTCATGTGATTTTATTTGATTAACTGGCTGTCTTGGCAACATATCTATATTATTTATTCTCTATAACTGATACATCTAGAATGTAGTACTTTCATAGTATTTATTCAGATAAATGAATAAATGAAAGGATGCTTGCTAATTTTAGGACTGCTCATTAGGAATGATTTCTAAATGAACAGAAAAAATAATAAGTTTAAAAGCAACCAAGATGCAATCACCGTTATTAAAGAAATCTTTAAAAACGATGATAGACTAGACAGGGAAAATGTGGCACATATACACTATAGAATATTATGCAGCCATAAAAAATGATGACTTCATGTCTTTGTAGGGACATGGATGAACCTGGAAACCATCATTCTCAGCAAATTGACACAAGAACAAAAAATCAAACACTGCATGTTCTCACTCATAGGTGGGTGTTGAACAATGAGAACACATGGACACAGGGAGGGGACCATCACACACTGTGGTCTGTTGGGGGGAAATAGGGGAGGGACAGCGGGGGGTGGGGTGTTGGGGAGAGATAGCATAGGGAGAAATGCCAGATATAGGTGATGGGGAGGAAGGCAGCAAATCACACTGCCATATGTGTACCTATGCAACAATCCTGCATGTTCTTCACATGTACCCCAAAACCTAAAATGCAATTAGAAAAAGAAAATAAGAGTTATTAAGGAAAACTTTAAAACCAACAAACAATATATAAGTCTGTCAAATAAAGCTTGAAACTCCTTGAATAAATATAACATTTTCAAAGGATGTTGTATAGATCCATGACAAAATTATTTAATAAGTAAAAAACCCTCCCCACAAAAGTGAGAGTTGTCAAGTTATGGCATATTCTCACAGCCCCTGGAAATGACAGCACAAAGAAAAACCTTCTGAGATCAAAGATTTTCTTTTCTTACTACCTTACAACACCTACGTGGGCTGTGTGGTGACTGTCAGGAAGCCTGCAGCCTTGATTATAAATTAACTTTAGTATTACTGGGCAATGTTTTACTTTCCTAGAGTAGGTGTTAGAAAGCTTTTGCTAGGGAGATCAAGGTATTACATATTTTAGGAATTCTGGGCCACAAGTCTCTTTTGTGACTATTCAGGTCTACCATTAGATCCCAAATGCCACTATAGACAATTCATGAGTGAAGGTGTAGTTGTGTAATGATAAAGCTTTTTTTTTTTTAATAAAAACTGGTGAATGACTGGACTTGACCCAATGGGCTTTAGTTTTTAAGTTGTGGTTAATGTCATCCAGTTTATATTAACAAGAGGGATTGTCGTAGCCCAGAATTGTTCTGAATTTCTCATTATGTATTTTAAAAAGTGTATCTTCAGCACGTAATATATAAACATTAAAAATTTTAAATATATGCAGTTATATACTGTTTGGTGATGGAGGAAGACATTGTCAAATAAATAATAAGTATCCATTTAATAGAAATCATCATTTCTTGTCACATCTGGTTTCTCCAGGAAACTTTCAGTAGCATTTTCATTTATCTACTGCATTCACCATCTATTGATCTACAAAACCAATAAAAGTAGTTTCAGATATATTTTTATCTTGAGCACATTGAATTTTAAATGGTATACAATGGGTCAAATTTAGGTTCAAGTAGCTGTTTTAGCTCATATTCGCTGTATGACTTTAAAGTTAATTAAATGTTTCGTTTCAAGTCTGCATGAAAATTCAATGAAATAAACTATGCATGAAAGTGAAGCACCATACCAGGCTTATGTTAAATAGTCACTACATTATAACCACTGCACTTAAAGTCTGTTAAAGAAATCTAGAAAATATATTTTAAGGGTAAGTTTTGCTTTTGGTTTTATAGTGAGATTTTTAGATAGAGTACCTAGAAGATAGAAAGATTACTTTTTTTCTCTGTACACCTCCAAATTGTCAGGAGATTCAAAGACTGTGCCATATAGTTTATTCTCAAAGACCTGGAGTGTGAGAAAATAAGCCTGTGTAGGTTGCCTATAAATTTCACCATTGTCTCAACTTAATACAAACCCCCTTATACTCAGAAGCCGTATTTTCTATTTCTAATTAAATTTAATAACTATGTGGTCTTAATAAAGCATTCCCATTAAAAATATAAAGTATGATATGCTTTATTTAATACATTAATATACATACCCTCTTCCTTAGGTTTGTGAACTTATTTATACAAAATTTCTCACAACACATGCTTTGCAATTGCAATTTTACATGCACTGAATGATTTGTAATAATCTCTGCCATATTCTCTAATATAGAGATTTGTGTGAATTCCATTTTCCATTTTTCCTCCTTCCACCTGGGTTATTGTTATTCAGTTGCAAGATAAATTTTGTTATTTTCCCTTTTCAAGAAGATTATCTGAGTCAAATAAGTCAGAAAAATTATCTGCACCTTGATACTACTTTTTATTCTCCTCTGTGCTTTTTGTCAATGAAAAAATCTATTGGCAAACCTTTTTCTGTTTTGTCTTTTTTTCTCTTGGAACAATATCCTATGTAAGAACATTATTAACATCATCCTATATAATTTTATATGCCTTTACTTGTTTTTTTTTAAATTTCATTATGGAAAGCAATGTTTAATGCTGATTAAATCATATGTAGCGGGGCTCTTTAATCAAGGACTAGGCTGATAGCACACTATAAATTCAGGCATCTCTGATTATGGTCAAAAACTAGAAAGTCATTTCAAGTGAAGGCCTTGTCATCCAAAAGAAACATTAGAATGGCTAAGTAATAGAAAAGACAGTTTTATTGGTCCTATCAGTTTGCAAACAGAGAGAGACAGTCTCTGGCATGACCTGAACACACACTCTTCCAGAGAGAAGGAGAGGTTGGCTTTTAGGCTTCACAAGGTCTGTATTACACAATAGAAGCATAAATATTTAGCACGTTCAGGGGAAATTATGCATATTTATGAGATTAGTTAAGTGCATGTGCAATGGTAAACATATGTGTTCACTTTGGAGTGGAGTTTGGTTCTTACTTCAAAAGGTGAACCGTAGGGCACAAAGACAGTGTATGCACGGTATAAGCTGGCCAAAACTGACTTGAAGTCTGTGGCTGTTTTTCAGGAAAAAATGTTTTTAACTCTGGTCGTAAGTCCAATCAGACTGGGTAGTAAATCAGAGCCCAGAAGGGTCCAATATTTTGCTTGATAGCTCCTATTTCCTAGGCAGCTTAGCAAGAATGTGATTTTGTTTTTGTTTTGTTTTTTATAGCCATGGGAATTTAGGGAGCTGTCATGCCAGCCAATCCCTGAGCCCTAGGCCAGTAAGTAACTTTTTGTTTTCCTAAACTTAGGGTTTATTATAGCACTTAGTTGATAAAGGGGCATCTATTTGGATCCCTTAAATCATAGTCATAAGAAACTATCTGAGAAAAAAAAAATCTCTCTCACATTTCACTTATGATTTAAAACCTTAATCTTCTGGTGACAAAATTATAAACCCTTAAAACTGTAGGTACAAATAGAACTTATTTTGAGATACCAAGATAAATCTAATAAATTTTGTCTGACATCAAAAGGTAAGAATGGAAAAGGCCAATTTTGCACATAACTCATTGTTCACTGCTCAGATTTTTCCTTAGCTTATATGCAAAAGGTATACTAAATTGTTATAAGAAGTCTAAAAAAGAAACTAATAGAAAAGTATACACATATAAATAAAAATTGCAGAAAAGTTTGGCTCCAATTAAAAAAAAGGTATTTTTGATTTTCAAGGTTTTTAAGAGAGGGATTAAATTAGAGAGCATCAATATAGTTGACTGCATCTGTTAGCTATTGTAAAAATACTACCTAGGACAATCTTACTGGCATGAAACAAACAAACAAAAAGTATTATTGCTGTTGTGTCCACCTGTTGGGTAGGGCTGGTCTGATCTTTTTCATGCTTGTCTTGGCAACTCTACCTGAGGCTGTGATGAGTGGCCCAGCTTTGATTTTTCCTGCAGGTCTCTGTGTTGAGGTGCCTCTGCTCCACATGTCTCTCTTGAATGGACCAACACATTTGCAGGGATATGTTATTTTCATAGCAATGGCAAAGGACAAGCAGGCTACTGGAAATACATAAAGTCTCTCAATTGGCTTGGAATGATCATTGTTACTTCTGTCTGTATATCATTAGCCAAAGCAAGTCACATGGGCCATGTCAAGAATGTGGATTCTGAGTTGTATGGAGAAATCGGCCAATAATGCAGCTAACCATATGTCAAGGTTGATTGAAAATATCAGCACAATGATGTTCTTAGGAAAGATACAAAATATAATTTTTTAAAAATTTCAATAGATGTTGGGGAACAGCTGGTTTTGTGGTTGGTTTTGGTTACATGGATAAGTTCTTTAGTGGTGATTTCTGATATTTTGGTGCACGCTATCACCTAAGCAGTGTAAACTGGACCCAAAGTGTAGCCTTTATCCTTTATCCCTCTCCCAGTCATTTTTCCAAGTCTCCGAAATCCACTGTATCATTCTTAAGTCTTTGTGTCCTCATAGCTTACCTCTCACTCATGAGTGAGAACATATGATACTTGCTTTTCCATTCCTGAGTTACGTCATTTAGAATAATGCTCTTCAATTCCATCAAGGTCGCTGCTGCAAATGCCATTATTTCGTTACTTTTTGTGGCTGAATAGTATTCCATGGTGTGTATACACACACACACACACACACACACACGTGAATAAAATTTTCTCATATATAAAAGTCAAAAATGTTTCACTCTTTGGTTGATGGGCATTAAGGCTGGTTCCATATTTTGCAATTGTGAATTATACTGCTACAAACATGTATCTGCAAGTGTGTTTTTCCTATAAAGACTTCTTCCCCTTTAGATAGAAACTCAGGAGTGGGATTACTGGATTAAATCATAGTTCTACTTTTATTTCTTTAAAAAAGTGCCTTGCTGTTTTTCTTATGTTTTAATTTATTATACTTTAAGTTCTGGGGTACATGTGTAGATCATGCAGGTTTGTAACATAGGTATACACTTGCCATGGTGGTGATTTGCTGCATCCATCACCTGTCATCTACATTAGGTATTTCTCCTAATGCTATCACTCCCCAATACCCCTACCCCCTGCTATTCCTCCCCTAACTCCCTACCCACCAGGGCCAGGTGTGTGGTGTTCCCCTCCCTGTGTCTGTGTGTTCTCATTGTTCAACATCCACTTCTGAGTGAGAATATGCAGTGTTTGTATTTCTGTTTTTGTGTCCGCTTGCTGACAATGATGTTTTACAGTTTCATCCATGTCACTGCAAAGGACATGAACTCATCCTTTTTTATGGCTGCATAGTATTCCTTGGTGTATATGTGACAAATTTCTTTTTCCAGTCTATCATTGATGGACATGTGGGTTGGTTCCAGGTCTTTGCTATTGTAAAAGGTGCCACTATGAACATATGTGTGCATGTGTCTTTATAATAGAATGATTTATAATCCTTTGGGTATATACCCAGTAATGGGTATCCTATTTACCCCGATGTGATTGTTACACATTGTATGACTGTATCAAAATAATCTCTTGGGTACCTAACATGTAACCACGAAACTAAAAATTAAAAAAAATCACAGAACAAGTAAAAATAAGGGTCAGGATTTAAACCCCAGCTTTGCAGTTATTGAGGGCAGATTTTTAAACCACTACACTGTATTGTCGCTCAGTTTGTAACCATAATGCTGTATTCCAACATTATATGTTTGGTGTGTTTGTATGTGTATGAGAGACACATTTTCTTAGACACCATAAATAATACCAACTGTGAAGAGCTAATATTAAATAAAGAATATGAATGACCGATGAATGACAACAATGTCCTGGAAATTAAGTGAGCGAAGGAAATAAGCTGCTTATAGATGTACCTTATGCACTTCAGTCAAGTGTTGCTGAAAAACATAAACCAATGTGTGTGTACCTCTTAAACTGTGTTATGTAATCAGTTCACCTATGTCACAAAACAACAGTGTCAACATTATAGATGAGATCGTTTTGATATGAAAGGTAAATACTAAACCCTTACAAAGAGCTACTGAATCAAATGTTTGTTTTTTTTTTTATTTGGGTTTTCGACATAGTGGTGACATCTTTTACGGATCCAATACTATCTTGAATTTCTTTAGCCTCAGCAAGAGATAATGGATAAACAACTTAATTCAGCACAACAAACCAGGGGGTAGCACTGTGTATGCACTCAATTGTATAAAAAGGAGACACCACCTTCTTAGGCATTTAATTAGATCTGAGATACATGTGAAAAAGAGAAGTGAAAGAAAGATAGCTTTAATAGTTCTTAAATATAACTTTTCTTGAAAGAGCGGCTTCTCCAAAGTAAAGGGCAAACACCACAAATTGCACATGAATAAAATAAAATTATATAGCAGATGCTAATATAATATCAATATACTTTAACAATATTCATTAAAATAAGCAGGAATGTAATTGAGAAAGTGAAAACCCAATTAACCTGCTTAACCTGTTTATTTAGGTTATAAGTTGCTAGCATACCTTGCATATAATTTCAGTATTGTGGAAATACTCAGTGAATTCAAATGAATTTAACAAGAAGCAAATATTAAATATGTAATTCTAAATAAAAAAGAAATATTAAATTGGACTAAATTATAAGTAAATATCCAGCATTAAAAAAACATATTTATTACATCCCACAGATATTTTAATTCATATAGTAAATAGTTCAGCTAGAAATGGATAATATCCAATTACGATTCATATGTAGGACTGAGAGTATGCACTTTACAGTCCTAATATGCTACTTTGGCAAACCAAAAGCAATTCAACAATTACATTAAAAAGCACTGCAGAGATACTCGAAAAATGAGTTGTACAAGAGTCAGGGAGAAGAATGGAGCTTTGGGTCTCTTTTCTCGTAAACCTCTTAAAAAATAGGTGTGAATATGACTTTATTCTTGAAGAAATTCAGAAACAAGTTTAGTGATAACTGCAAACATTCTGTTGAGGCTGTGTGAAGGGATCTTTATATTTTGAAAATATATTAAGAGGAATTGTATTTTCTATTTAATTCGGTATGCAGTTCATTTCAAATTCCCATACGACTTCAGCTACACCTCATGGCATCAATGATTATCTGCTATGGTCAAGGACATTATGAAAACTGATTGAAAGCTGGCAATTTATTCTACGGTGAAACCATTCAATATTTCCTAAAGTGAAATATATACACCTAATATGATACAGAAACTGAGCAACATAAACAATAAAACAAACATTATTACTTGGGAGACTGGCAGAAAATTGTTATAAGATCGTCTCTCTCTGTCATTATGGGTAATTCATCATTACTTATCTATGTGTTCAAAACATATGAGACATCCTGAATTTCCTCCTGCTTACGAATTTTACAAGTGTTTTTTTTCAGTTGTAACTGATTTTTAACCAAAATTATATGTCACAAGAGCATGGCATTTATATAGAAAAGTGTTGTATGTTTTTCCCTTTTCTTTAACTTCTTGTCAGCATGATGCAATCTCAAATAGTACTTTATAATAATAAAAAAGAACCTTCTAAAACAAACTTCAAATAAAATTCATACTTTAAGGAGGTTTTGCCAAAACTGAGGTAATTTTAAGGAAGCTGTATTGATTCTTAAAAAATAAATTTACATACAATTAATGGTAACTGCATGTTGATTATAAAAGGTCTTTAGATACATTTGCTTTAATTTAGGAATATTAAATATTCTAAGTCCTTAGCAGATTCCATAAGCTCAACACTGTACGAATGCAAGCAAGACCAAGAGAAGACTTTATGCAATGTTTTTACTTAATCATCTAAATGCTGAAAGCAGTTAATGTTTTAAATGTAGCCTAATTGATTCCTATGGATAAATATTATTTACTGTAGGTATGACTGCAGAAAGAACAATACCCTCCTTTTACCTCGAAATTTATAAAATGCTAATATTTCTGCTAAAATACATATGAAACTGCTTGACTAACAAAAGGTTGAGTGTAGGCCTCTCAGCACTGAACACTTTCACAAAAAAATATGACACGTTTTGTGGATTTAGTTGTTTCTGTCTTTAAAGAGGCAGTTAAAATCTTTCTCTATTTTTCTTGAACACTAAACTTAATTCTATTAAATCATGCAAACAGAATTTATTTGTAAGTAAATATTTCCTTTGCATGCAACAACATGGTGTTCAACACCTGCTATATTCTCTTTTATTTTCCTCTGTAGGTAAATTATGTGGCTATACTTTCCCAGAAATAAACATATTGAGTAAATATTTCAGAAAATAATATACCATATAATGTAACCTCTTTTCTTCTAACATAAACCATTTGCTACAAACACACTTTCCTGCTCATTAGGTTCAAAGGCAATATTTAAGCCAGAACCATTATCTAAGATTCATCCAATATTTGAATGATTTCTGTCCATATTATGGCCTAGTGTAGCATTATGCTATATATTTACAAGATATACTGGCAGAAAGTTTTCTGTTTTCCATACACAGAAGATTCTATTAATATGGTTCTCTTAGGAAAAATAGTAAGCAAACTAAAAATAATCATATATTTCTGTTAATGATATATGAATACAAAAATATTTTCACTCATTTCAATTTTAATTTCATTAGTCATCAAAGTTCTACAAGTGAATCAGTAAGCCTTCCTAATTTAGACAAAGAAGGAGGAGGAACTGGAAAAAGAGGGAAGAGGAATAGATATTATCACCTCATTTGTCATAGTTGTTAATGTCCCAGAAAACTATTGAAATGGAATTCCTACAGGAGAAGCCCTTGTATTTACCTTTGGAGAGAAAAATACAGACATGAACATCTAACCTTTAATGTGAAATAAAACTTCAAAACTTAGACTTTGGGAACAAAAAGGATAAAATAAAAGATTTTCAGACTATGGCCAGAAACTAATTTAATTCTGCGTGTTTCAATATTGATGATAATTTTTAACAAAATTTATCTTTAAAATATTACAATATATTAATGTTGATGCAAGTATTTATATATACATATCAAATTTAAGACATGACAATATAATTAGATATTTGTATTTAGATAAAATATCTCTAATTTTAGAAGATCAACTCCATAAGATTCTTAATGGAAGTGTAACTATATTCACTATTAGTATATAAAGATCTTTTTGATCACATGCAATGTACATAATGATGTACTACCAGCCCCATCAATATTTACTTATCCTGTCCCACCCGCTGGGATAATGGTCCCTTAAACAAAAATTGAAACTGATTTATCATGATGTAATATGATGATTCAAAAATTAGAGATATATGATAAATTCAGCCCTAGCTTTGATTACAACTTTTTATGTATAGGATCGGGCTTGGAGCAAATGTTTAATCATGTGAAATGTATAAACATACTGAAATATTTGTCCTTTATAAAATGTATAGTTTAATATGTGAAATGTATCTCAATAAATATATTTAGTATATAAAATACATCTCAAGTTTATTCATGTATATTTCAAAACCTGAGATGTATTTTACATACTAAAACATTTGCCCTCTACAATGTAATCTCTTTGTACAATGTACAGTTTTAACAAATGTACAAATTTTAACAAGTGTATACAGTCATGTAACAGCCAAGATTCAGGAAAAAGGGGATATATGGTGTAAAAGTATTGGTGAGAGGTCTATATAAAATATAGAGAAATTAAAAATAACTTCTTAATATGCTATCTTTAGTTATTTTGTACATAATTATTTGATAGTGACTATATTTCTCCCATCGGTAGGCTCTGAAGCTAGAAGAATAGGTAACAATGTGTCTGTTCTATATTAGCCTGTAGTCTAGGAGAGTCTTAAAAATAATAGGAGTTTAAAAGAGAGTGACATGAGCTGATGGACAGCAGGTGCCCACCTACCATAGCCTGAGGACGCAAGAAACGCCCTGCAGAGAAGGTAATAACCATGCTCAAACCACAGTAATGTTAAGTCTAATGAAATGAAACAAGATTAGAGGTAGTCCAGGAATTCACAGCAAAAGATACAAAAGCATGGAGACACTGCAAAGCATGAGATTAGGGTTAATAGAGAACATGAGCCATCTATAGAAACAGAATTGGTTAGAAAATTGTACGCATTAATAGTTACTTTTCAAGTTGTATGGATGTCAAGATAAGTTACTCCTCTGAAGAAAATTTAAAATAATGATGAGTCAGAAAGAAGGATGCAAAAAATGAGAACAAAGAGAAAATTATAAAATAAATTATAAATACATACATTGTGTGTGTGTGCACATGCATACATAAGTTAATAGAAACTAAGTAATCCTTACTAAATCTATTGATAATGTAAGTTTATTAATGAGTAAATACTTACATAAATACTGGCCTCTCTCTGAATTGTTGTAAGTTTCAAATAAATGCAAGATAAAGTATTTTTAATTGACATGGGGCCAATTCAAAGCAAGACTGACATACCTTAGTAATGTTATTGCTGAAGATAATATAATTAGATGTTTTAAAAATATCATGAAGCTACCACGTCCAAATAGGGACACCATTACAGATTAAAAATTGAGATTCAAATTCATTTATTCTGCACTGAATATACATGAAGCTATACACAAAAAAATCATTTAAAAATATGGGTTTTTAATTGAAACATTTTAATGATCACATATGCTCTCTGTAGTGATGGATTGAAAATAAGAAAATTTAAAGATTTCTAGTATAGAATTTATATTTCTATACATCCTTATAACATCACTTTCGTTTTACACAGATAAACTAAATTCTTTCCATATTTAAAATTTTGGATACCTATTTTTATAATATTGTACATTGAAAATATCATGATTTATCTCTCTATTCTCTTATATAATAATAATGGAACAGGGTTCCTAGGCTCAAAATGCCTATAAATTATTTAATTGGATAAATTTACTCACATATTATTTGACTCAGAAAACCAGCAGTTCTGACAATGCTTTTACCTCAAACCTCTGTATTGCCATGTAGAATAGTTACTGGTGTGCTTTTCTCTTTTCCTTATTAATTTACCTAAAAGATGGCTTTATGTAGAGTTCATGTTCAAATTTTCTGTATTTCTTATGAGAAAGTTTGGCACACAGTAGGCAGTTAGTAAAGGTTATTAATAGAAATAAATTGTTAGATACAATCTTCCTTTATTGCCTGCAGTAGAAAAACTGATGTAATGCTTTTAATTTCTGAAGAAAAATGTTATACAAATAAAAATATTGTTTTTGTTACTGCTAAAACTCATTTTCCATGCAGACCTACTCGTTTCGTTACCTACTACTGTTACTCTCTTCCTTAACTTTGTACGGTATGTCTCAAATGATTAATGTAATTTAAAATAATGTTGAATAAGAAAAATAGCAATTTTTTAAAATGACTGGGCTAGGTATGTCTCAGGTTAACATTTGTTTCTGAGTGAAAAACTCAACTATTAATAGCAATGTCATAACAATATCAATGAATGCAAGGATACATTTATAAAAAATGTATTTGGCTTTTTGCAAATGCCATTTTACATAAACTATGTATATATATGTATATTTATACAGTTATATAATTTTACTTCTTTTTTTTCCCTTACCGTTTTCATTTTATTTTGTTACCTAAATGAAACTACAGTGAAATTTCTCCACTTATAAAAGCAGACATTTATTTAGGGAAAAATAAAATCCCTGAGTGTGTTAGTGAACTTTATCTTGGAGACTTTCTGATTCAATTGATGTAATCTGACCTTGCCATTAGTTTAGCTGGAGGCAAGATATTTCTGTCTGCATTACTTTTCATTATTGCTTCCTTGTAGAGATTCAGTACCTGCTGCTCCATATAAATGTATGAGAAAGCTAAAGAACATAGTACAGAAAGTCATCCAATTTTCATCTGCTATGAAAATTGAGCACACAAGTGTACTCTTCCTAACCTTCATAGTTAAAAGATGATTATTTCAACTGAAATTTGGAAAACCTACATTCAGACTTGAGATTTAGAAGAAAATTTATATTCCTTATTTATTTATCTATTGTCCAAGCAGCATCAGCCATGATATAAATCACTTGAATTCCCTAGCAACTTCTTTTGCAGTGGTGCCTAAGCTTATTATTAATTTACTCTGTTCTTCCTGGGTGCAGAATGGAGACAATCAAGTCATATATCACATAAACAATTAAAAACTATCCTTTGGCTGTAAGCTTTTTGAAATGATGAAGTGCTAGTACAGAGTGAGCTGTCTTTGAATTACTTTCACTTGTAAATATTAGACAGCATGATGAATTTTTTACAAGCCAGACATTTGAAATAGTGTCTTCAAAGCTATGTCAGCTGCCTATTTATCTTTATTATGGCCAAGAAACTGATAGCAAAAATACAATGTTAGTGCATGTATTACATTAGCAACAATTATGAGCTTTATTTTTTTTCTTAGAGATGAGTGCAGAAAAAAAATGTGCTTTTACAGCAATGTCATTGCTATCTTTTCCCCTCCAAAGATAAAAAGTAATTTCAATGTAGATAAGTGATTGTAGTTACAAATTAAATTATATTCTATGCTCAAAAGTAAATTCTTATGAGACTAAATTCAATTTTATAATCTGCCTTATAAAGCATATGTAACTTAAGTATTTTAAAACATACATATGTTTAATATTTTATAAAATAGATACACTGATGTACTTTCTTTGTCTTGAAATAATTCTCATTAGTGCAATGATGTAGCGTATATCTCACATCCATATAAAAACAGATTTTCTCAAATTTGTAACTTTTTACTTATGAATTTAAATTAAAGATATTCTTATACTGTTGTATTTCCATTTTGTTGTCATTTCAAAAATTCATATTTTAAAGCAAAATTGATAAATGGTATTATAAATATGTACATAATCATCATTGTATTTGTCATACAATCAATGTTGTTTTAAGCTGGAAGGAAGAAGACTGAGCTCAAACATTATATGAATCACATAAATATATTATAAAAACAGTCTAGCATAAAAATATCCTTTTTTATTTTAAGGAGACAACTGCAATACTGAAAGGCTACATAACTTATGTAGAGATAGTCAATGTTGAAACTGGTTCCAGAAGATCCTCTTCCAATTCCAATTTAGAATTCCAGCCAGGGAGTTGCTGTTTCTCCCTGAGCATGTATATGTCTCAGTTGGTTTCCATTTACATCATGGTTGTAAGTTAACATTGCAGATATTTTCAGCAATATTTACATTATTAGTGTTAAACATTTAAAGATTAACAAAATATAATGTGGATTTACTAAATGGATTTTTAAAATCACAAAGTTACTATTATCATGGTTAATGCTATTTGTATCCAGATGAATAGAGCCAAGAGAGCTACAGAGACACAACAATATATATACACATAGACACACAGGTGTTTGCAACATTACTTTTAAATTATTTGCTACTCTGATGAGATGCCATTTTGATAAAATTATATCCACATAAAAATTACTTAGAAGCAGTCAACCAATTTTGGAACCATCTGTGTTCATTGTGTACAAAACAAAATTGAAACTTTGAACAGTGAAGCAAATAAACAGAGGCATGGATTTTTATATATGAGTCTACATAGCATACATTTGATATTAAAGGGCATCAAAGTTTATATGCTTATAGTGATAGATTAATTATATGTTAGTACTTTATAAGAATTTAAGTGTTTTTTGTTTAATTTGTTCATCTGTCTTATTAAAAATACACTTACTTAACCTAGCATAAAATATTTCAAAGAAAAAACTGTGAATTTGATTTTTAATATGGTTATTCTACAGCAGCATGAATTCTCAACTGAGGAGTTCAGATTCACCCTATCTTAAACTGATTTGTCTCAAATATTCTTTGCTTATTTATCTTTTGCCCAACTCTGTGCAGACCATTATGTTAATATTTGCAGGCCCCACAGCACTATCTAAAGCCATCTCTACCATTAACAAGCTGAGAGATTTTAAGTAATCATTTCTTTTCATAATTTGATGCATAAATCAAATTGGCATCATTATAATGAGAAATATTTGACATTAAAATGTCTCTAAAATAATTTCTATTTAAAGTATTTTGTTAAATAGTATTAGATGAATAAATATTAATATTGATGCCAAATAAAATATGCCACTAGTCTTATATGTGCTTTTTTCTTTTCTTAAAATAATACCATGTAGCCTCTATTCTATTCAATTTTTGTCACTGAAATATATATCTTCGATTTATATCAATTGCAATTCAAGAAAAGTAGTCATAAAAGATAAAAATATTGCTTTAGAATAAAAATATTGTTTATTATTATCAAATTCTTTCAAATTTTTTTGAACAATTAAAGTTACAACATTAAATTACAAATAAAGAAACTGGATATTCTGGCAACTACCAGGGGAAAATTGTTGGAAGCCATATGTATACTACCACTAATAATAAGCTTTTTTCTCAAATGGAAAGCACCATCAAAATTATCTTAACACTTTTATTTGCTTTGACAAGAATAGAGTTTGTGAAGAGAAACAGACTTTGTATAATTTTTCTGAGTCATAGCCTCTTATACTTTTCTTGGCTAAGAAAAAAGCCTATTTTGGGTCAAACTCTACAGTTACTTGAATTTGGTATATCTCCAAGGAAATTTTAGTGTTAAGTATCAAGAATGTCTAGTTTACCACATTGGTAACCATGAAATGTATGTTGCATTCTTTAATTGAGGTCCTTGTGTGTAATTTATTAAATGTCGGTTTCCATTATCTCCATGTACCACATGCTGAAATTTTCTTCAAAATACAATTTTGTATCAATTTAAATCCAGTTCCAATACAGTTAATCTGGTACTATGCTATGTTTACAAATTTTTTCATATCTCTATTATAACATGTCATAATAATTATACATTTTAACTCATTAGCATGTAAACTAATAAAAACTGAAAATATCATCTTTGTCTACTTACCATTTAAGAGAATGGATTTTTAGAAATAGCTTGATGAGTAGTAGAAATGATGTGGAGAAAGTAAGGTGAAAATTAAGGAAAGAAGAAATGAATAGATAAAAAAGGAAGGAAGTAAAAAAGGAAAAGAGAGGGAGGAAGGAAGAAAAATATAACAAGGGAAAGGAATTAAAGGAAAAAGGGAAAGAAAAAATAATAAGGAATGCTTATGTCTGGCAGAGCTGTGTAAATATAATCTCTTTAAGGTTGACTACTGTTTGCTCCTTCTTAACATTGATTTCCTCCTGCTTATACCTGTGTTGTTAACTATAATCTCCTCAATAGAATGTGTATTTCGGCAAAACAATTAGTATCAGTCAATAAAAATATACTTTCAAATTCAGAATTCCCTGCATTGATACACAAACCCTCCCTACTGCAAAAGTCTCTTCTAAAATGGTTTTAGAACAATAGTTTAATATAACAATTTAATACATTAATTCCTTAAAATAGCAATAAAAAGAGAACTCAGCTTTGGTTACACCTACAATATAGAAAGCAAAAAGCAATGAGAAAAGTCCAGCTAAACTATTAACCCAACACTTGTTTTTAACCCATAAGAGAGTTAAGATCCCAGGACAATAGAGTAGCCCAGTAAGGTAGAGAAGGTGGTCCTCTGTCTAGGGAAGACAATACTTGGCTATCTCATCTGCCACATAGCATGGGATGAAGGAAGAGCCTCACAGTGGCTCATGCCTGTAATCCCAGCGCTTTGGGAGGCCGAGGCAGGTGGATCACGAGGTCAAGAGATTGAGACCATCCTGGCCAACATGGTGAAACCCTGTCTCTAAGACTAAAAATAGTAGCTGTGTCTGTAGTCCCAGCTGCTCAAGAGGCTGAGGCAGCAGACTCGCTTGAATCCTGGAGGTGGAGGTTGCAGTGAGTCGAGATAGCGGCACTACACTCCAGCCTAGTGACAGAGTAAGAATCCATCTCAAAAAAAAAAAAAAAGAAGAAGTAATGAGCTAAAATTTTAATGGTCATCAAAATATCAAGTGTAGGCTAATGTGATAGTTTAGCTACAGCGAGATTCCCACAAAGACAGGGAAGTTCATGTTTACTCATATCCTCTTTTTCTCAGTCACCTTTTTGCAGCTGGAGGAACAGAATAAGGGCAGGGCAGGGAACAAGAGAGACTCCGCTGGTAGTGCAGGCTTGCAGGAAGGGTATTGGCAGGCTCCCTGAGGATTCTTTAAGACAAGTTAATTGTAGAATTGATGTGGCAAAGCAAAGAATTAGGAGACCCTAAACACTTTTGTAGAAGAACAACTTTAGGGACTTACTAGTATCCTGCAGTAATAAATAAATCATATTATTGTCAAAACTATAAGCATATCCTTCAATGAAAAAGGATAATGTAGAAATAGACTTACACATATATAGTCAATTGATTTTTTGACAAATGTGTCAACTCAATCCAGAAAAGATAGTCTATTCAACAAACAGTATAGAATTTCATAGTTCTATGCTCCCAAAAGAACTTTGATCCATATTTTCAACATATTAAACAACAACCTGAAGTCAATCATATATTAAATGTAAAATGTGAAATGATTGAACTTATAAAGGAAAACATAGGGGATAAAACTTTGTGATTTTAGGTTGGACAAAATTAGGATGAAAAAAAAGCATGAGGTAAAAGAAAACCTTTGCTCAAAATTAAAACTTTTGTATTGAAAAGACATTTGTTAAAAGTAAGAAACAGTAATTATAGATTGGGAGAAAATATAACATAAACATATATACATATATATTTAATAAAAATATGTATATTGAACAAATATATATATTTAATGGTAATATAATGGGTGTATGTATATAAGAGAAGCATCTTTAAATTATATAAATATATATGTAAAAGATCAATATCTGACAAATACAAAGAAAAATAAAGAATTCTGATAACTCAATAGTAAGAAATTAAAATGTATGTAAGGAAATGTGAACAGGAGCAATGGCTTATGCCTGTAATCCTAATCATCTGGGAGGCCAAGATAAATTAATTGCTGGGGCCCAAGAGTTTGGGACCACCCTGGGCAACATAGTGAGACCCTGTCTCTACCAATATATATATATATATATTTTATATATATATATATATATATATATATATATATATATATTTTATATATATATAAAATTAGCAAGGCATTGTGGTGCACACATGTAGTCCCACCTACTTTGGGTAGCTGAGGCAGGAGGGTCACTTGAGCCTGGGAGGTGAGGTTGGGGTGAGCCAAGATCACACCACAGCACACTCTAGCTGGTCAACAAAGTAGGACTCTGGCAAAAATAAATAAATAAATAAAAAGTATTTAGAGACTTTCACAAGGAAAATATATAGGTGGCAAAGACATTATATGATGCGTACCATTGTTAGCCATTAGGCAAATGCAAATTTATATCACAGTGGTTACAAGTAAAACATTAAAATGTTTAAGAAGGCCTGGCACAGTGGCCTGTAATCCTAGCAATTTGAGAGGCTGAGGTAGATGAATCACATGAGATTATGGGTTCGAGAACTGCCTCGCCAACAGGGTGCAACTCATCTCTACTAAAAATACAAAAATTAACCAGGCGTGGTAGCCTGTAGACTCAGCTACTCAGGAGGCTGAGGCACGAGAATCACTTGAGCTGGGAGACAGAGGTTTCGGTGAGCTGAGATCATGCCACCGAATTTCAGCCTGGGTGACAGCACAAGACCCTGTCTCAAAAAAAAAAAAAAAAAAAAAAAATTAAGAACAATCTTAACAATAGGTGGTGAGAAAAATGAAAAGCAATTAAAACTCTCATTTGTTGCTGTTGTGAATGCAAAATGAAAGACACCTTGAAAAAGATTCGGTACTTTTCATATCTATTACAATTTCACTCCTCAATACTTAATGGAAAATAAATAAAATACATATATGTATCTGTCATCAAAACCCAGAAATTAAAATGGTACCTCAAATGGTGAATGAACAAACAAATTGTGGCACATACAAATAGCCAAATACTACTGTGTAACAAAAAGGAACGAACTACTTATATTTCTAACAACTCAAAATAATTGCAACTATATCTTTATAAGTAAAAGAAGTAAAATCAAAGCCTAGATAATATATGACTCAATTTTTAAGAGACTCTGGAAAAGGTAGTAACTGTAGTGGCAAACTACAGATCAATGCTAAGTAGGAGGGACTACAGAGGACATGAGGGTACTTTAAGAGCTAGTGGAAATAAATTGGAGATTGACTAGAGTGACGGCTTTACAACTATGTGTATTTATCAAAATATATAAAAGGTACACCCCAAAAAAGTAAATTTTACAATATGTAAGTTATACATATTATAATTCAATAAACTGACATTTTTATAAGTCAACCCTCTGTCATGCATTATGATGTTTCCTAACAGTGAACATAGGATCACTGGTTTCTTCTTGGGATTTAGTGGCATTTGCCCTTCAGCAGAGAAAATTAAATAACTTTTTATTCATATAATTTTTATGCATACAATTATAAATATAGGTTTTAAAATAAATATAAATATGATTGGAGTTATTATTAAATAGTCTAAGAATACAGATTAAGCTCTAGGAAAGACTGAAAAACTTCAGAGTGTGACGTGATTCAGCTGAGACTGGCAACTGAGACTATTTCTACTTGGTTGATAGGAATTGCATGTAAGTGCCATCTACTGGGCATAAGAAAAACAAAACTCCCGAGTAAGCCAGCAAGATGCTTGAGGGAGAGGGTAGGGGTCATGTCTCTTGTCTTCTAGATGCAATAATCTGATGACTACGTAACAAACAGCAGTTGAGCTCTGAGCTGGTTACCTTTTTACCTAGCAAGTATAGCAATGTTACTCTCAGAGATCCATAGTATTGAACAAAGAATTTAGACACAATTTACAATAACCTTCTCTTGCCCACCCAAGGATCTCGTATTTTACTTTCAATCCTGGCACATCGATGTTCCATTTCAAACTTTCATCAATCCTTTCTAAATTATCTTACCATTTACTGTAATACTTTGTTATAATGCCAAAACATAGAGTGATGCTGTCTATATTCAATAGAAAATACAAAGTCAAATAAATGTTATAATAATCTTTATTTTGCACCCTGACTTCAGAGTTGCCAGTCATATCCTATGAATGATAAATAAATCTGCAATTGCACTCAAAAGCAGCACATCATAATATAAATTATTTCTGATTGTCTAATATGAAGTTTATGTCTATGTGAAAATTTTAGGATATCAAAAGAGTGCATACACATATACTATGCATAATAAAAAAAGCATATAGCAAAGTAAAAGAAGCCGCTCTTAAAAGCGTTTTTCTGTTGTGTATCTTTAGTGCTTTAATCTGAGATCAATTTCTAAACTTCTAATCTCTATATGTCTCTCTTGGTTTCTCTCTCTCTCACACACACACAAACACACAACACACATACACAGGCTCATTTATCTTAGTCAATTTGAAGTATAGTGAAAATCATAGACTATTAAAAATATATTGTAAATGTAATTGAAAAGCCTTCAGGGATTGACTTTTTATCACTGGATATGTACAAAAACATTATATATTTTCAGTAGTTGTGAGGCATAATTATAAGATCATCCAGTACATTGAAATTCTTATCTAGATAATATGATTAAGAAGCAGTTCACAGAATATTGAACACGAGCAAGCTTAATAATTGGTGGGTAAAGAGCCACACCTCTGAAAATGAGTAAAAGAAAAAATTCTTTCTAGGTTGACAGTGACTAATTACCTGGAGAATGATTAATTTCATTCAAAATTTAAATCCTATACAATTGTTTATTCTGTCTACATTTAAATCTGGCTTGAATTAGATGCAATAGAATATCTGCCAAGGAAAAAACATTACTTAGGTCCATGTCTATTTCTATTTGTGTGGCATTCTCAGTTATGTTCCCTCATAAATCAGTCAGATGGAAGAAATAGGTGCCGTAGCCCCATTGTAACTTGATTTTCTGCTGTAGGAGATCATGCACTTGTTTCTCTCCACTCATGGACTTGAAACAAGAGGTGATAACAACAGCATTGTTGGAATACTGAAGATGATAAATAGTCAATTTGTCAACCAGAAAACTAAGTCAAATTGGAGGACAATTTTAGAAACTAATTTCAAAAACAAATTTTAAAAATAAACCTTAAATAAGATTATGAAATATTACTTCTGAATACCCACAAATTTGTTCCGCATAATTTAGCCCTTATAGTACAAGAAAGGGAAGCTCCATTTTTATTATTGCTGTCTTCATCATTATTGTTACTATTACTTTTTTATAATTGATGACAACTATTAGTGTTCTTGTACTGTTGGTTATATGGATACTACAAAAAAAAAATCAGTGAATGTTTTTAATTGCTATGTAAGAAATTTAAACACCAAGTAGCCCACGTAAATTGCCAAGCATGTATAAGTAGCTTGCTGAAAAATTGCATCTTCTGCCACTAAAAGTAATGGCTTAACCACAATTACTTTTGCACTAACCTAATAACATGGAAAGACAACGTGCAAATTCCAGTCAGTGACTTTGAAGTCTTCTAAGTACGACTGCATTATCATATCACAGTGTCTATGCTGAGAGGCTGATTTTTAAGCCTTCTGTGTATCCCGTTTTACCTACGAAGAGTTTGACTATTCAATATCGTTTACACCCACATCAACAGAACATGTTTAATCTTAAACTGTGATTTTTGCACGATCAAAACAAAATAGAAAACTAAGAAATTTAATTGTTAATTTCAAGAGCGAAATAATTTGGTGCTTTACACAATTTTCAGTGGCTCTCACCTGTAATCCTAGCACTTTTGGGAGGCAGAGGGTGGTGGATCATTTGAGATTAGGGGTTCAAAACCAGTCTCGGCAGCATGGTGAAACCCCCATCTCTACTGAAAATACAAAAAATATAGCTGGACATGATGGTGGGCACCTGTCCCAGCTACTTGGGAGGCTGAGGCAGGAGAATTGCTGAACCCGGGAGGCAGAGGTTTCAGTGAGCTGAGATGATATGCCACTACACTACAGCCTGGGTGGCAGAGTGAGACTCTGCCTCAAAAAAAATTATTTTTATACACATAATGGAGACTTTGCTCATTGTAGTATGATATGCCTTCTCTAGTTTTATTTGACTCTATAGGTTCACATATAAAATTTCACATAGAAATGTTTAATTAGCTTTAGTTTGATCAGCAGATGAATGTTATTTCCCAGAGGCAACCAAGGAAATGGTAACTAGTATTGAAATAGTAGGGAAAAGGAGACACGAAAGGAAAATATCATGATCAAATCCATCATAATTTACTTTGGCTTCCTCTTTAAAGAGTTTTGTGTTAATTATGCATTTCTGAAAACCTCAATCATGATCCCACAGAGGAGCAAAGCCTTTGCTTCACACAGCAGGAAATGTTTCAGAACTTTATTTCTCATTGCTTGCTGGAAGAGAAAATAAATTCATATTCATCATGTACTTTCTAGTTTTGAAAAAGTAGGTTTCTGGCCAATTACTATGCCCTGAGGATAAATATTTAGGTTTTTTTTTCTCCTAAATTAGTTAAAACTTTTAATTCATATTCAAAAACAAATGGCAATTATACAGAAAATATTTTAACACACAAAAGTAAATGTTAGTGAATCCTAAATTTCTGCCAAATGTTTATTTAGGAGTATTTTATGTGTATGCAATGTTTTAAATTCATTCTTTATTTCACTTTGGAAGTCCATACATCACTTTACCCTAAAATCACAATAATATCATTTCAGATATTGAAATTTTACCTTAAAAAATAAGAAACATATTGATATCTTTCACTGGAGTGTATGACATTTGCAGACCGTCACCATGCATCACCTTGTATCCTTAGTATTACTACTTTATCTAGATAGTGGTAGGCATTCAATGCACATTAAATTGAAACTAATTCTGGGAAAAGGTAATCAGACAGCTCACCCTCAGCAGATTACACTGCCTCTAACATTACATTTCAGATTGCATTTTTCACTACTTTTTCCCTTACCATTGAAGTAACTATTTTTAGCTAGAGATGAACACCAGTGCTTCTCACCACTATGCAATAGTAACTCATTTTGTAAATTATTCATTAGAGTTATATCAATTATCTGTTTAACTTTTAATCTTCATTTTTTTAAGGTCTTACAGCTCCCCTTTTGGCTCACAATTAAGCTGTCTCCAGTATTCTAAATATATTAAAATAAGGATCAAAAATCTTTAAAGCAAGCAAATACATACTTTTTGGAACACAGCTATTATCCCGAACTGCTTTTGTTTTATCTTTCCTTTTGTATTACTCAACATATGATAGCATAATCTGTATGTAAGGCCTTCACTTATTGACTCATTGCTCTGTATGTTTCAATTGCACTCACTCTTTTACACAGCTATTATCAGAAAAATAACTAATAACTTCCTATATGCCAAAGTCAATAACCCATCTTCTTTGTCATCATTTTTAATTTCCTTTTAGTGTTATGCCAATTTATTATCTCTATTAATCTTAAAATAGTCTCCTCTATTGCCTTCTGTGGCAGGTCATTACTGATTGTATTCCTTGTCTTCTGAGTGTTCCTTCTGTGTTTATTTGTTCTTTTTCACCTCTCACCAAAGAAATCCAGTGATTTCCCCCTGAATGACATCTCTTGCCATTTCCTTCTTCCATTTTAATGTTTTGCCCTGTAACTATCACTTATTATAAATTGTTAGCACTATCTGACTGTAGATCATTGCTAAAATTATATTAATAGTTTGAACATATTATAAGCTACTTTACACATTTCTAACTTCCTAATCATACTGCCCACAAAAATATCGTACAGGTACATAAAACTCAACATACTGAGCACTAAATTATTTATCTCTTCCCCAATTTTTTATCTTTAAATTAATAACACTGCCATTCACTGTGGCATAGATGTATAAAACATTGAATCATTTTTCATGTAAATATAGAAGATTTTATATTATATATATTTATATGAATTATAATTATAATCTTAATAAATCATAAATTTAAATATTATATAATAAATTTTAAGTACACATATACCCATAATATGTATTTGTATATTTAAATAGATAAATATGCATACAAGTACAAAGAAAAATTGGTAAATCCCACCAATCTTGGTGTATTAACAGTACTACAACTAGCTCACTAGTGTTACACATTTCATAAAGGACTCATAGTGGAAATATAATTGTACTATCCCCAAAATTACAGTAACATCAGTCAGGTATTGGGCTATTTCTAAGAAAAAGAAGGAATTTCTCTTGAGCCTCTATTGACTGTGACACTTGCGGGCTATAACATATGTAGCACTGAATCTCCAACATTTTCTTTTCTCAAAGTTTCTTGCAGGCTATAAGAAATGAGACCATCATTTGCCCCACAAGACATTTTTCAGAAAAGTAGAGAATAAAATGTCATTTCTTTAAACTTATATGTTCAAAAAGTATCAGCTTAATATTAGAATCAAAAGTACATTGACTCGACTTAAAATAATGTTTCCATCTGGTTATGAAAAAAGAGACATTACAGAATTGTTTTTTTCACCTTGGCTTAGTATCACTTGGGAGAGTTTTAAAAATCCCAGTGCTCAAACTACCTCAGCATTTCTGGAGGTAGCACTGTGCAATCAACATTTATGATGTTTTTTATGTGACTCTATAGAGAATCAAAATAGAAAATACTCTATTTCAGTAACAATGGCAGTGAAGTTGATATGTGCTAACTCACTCCTACCACAATAAGTTGTGAGATTTGCACTGACGTTTTGTTTTTGTTTTTATTTGAAATGGTGAAATGCTATATGACCTAATATGTGACTCACATCCCAGAGTCTGAATAATTTTTGGAGGGCAAATTTTGTTGCCCACAATGAGACCTTTCTTGCCAGGATTTCTCAAACATGGCTCTATTGACATTTTAGACTACATAATTGTAGACACCTGTATGATCATCAAAAATGCTTTCAGACATTGACAAACATCCTCATGAGTAGAGGCAAAAATCACTCTGGGATAGTTTTATAGAGGAAAATGCCTAGGAAAAAAACAAATAGGAATTAACTCAAAATGTATTGTGCTGGAAGGAGAAAAAGTGACCAGATTGTGTTTTGCTATCAGGGAGAGATAAGAAAATTCAGATTAAGAATGGCATTTTTTTTAGCTCTAGAATGTTAGTGTTATTAAAATCTAACATTGACTTAAACAAAAACTGTACTTATTAAACTGTGGTGCACTGTCTATTATTAAACACTTTCCTGACACTGGAACTGGCAAATGTAAAGTAAGATAGAACTCAAAAATCAATGAAATCCAGTGTATTCAATATTTTAGACTTCACAATTGGCAAAGTTTTGGAGAGCTTAACATTTATATGTGCCATACGTATATTTGAATTTAATGGTTTTTTAAAAAATTACAATGCATGGGTTGTTTTGTGATTTACTTTCACTTAAAATTACATTATCAACATTGTGTCCTGTACAGTAGCTGTTTATATTTTATTAAGATGTACCTCAACATATTAAAATATAAAGCAGTCTCTAGTATTTTTCCCATTTTAAGGTCCCATTACTAGACTTTTAAAAAATCCTGACAAGTGTGATGTTTCAGAGTTACGCTATTACTAGGCTAAAGATTCAACTCTATAGTTCTCATAGTAAATATAGAAAAAAATACCCATATTTGAAATAACTGGCATTAACTTGAAAATTAATAACTTGCACTATCTCCCTTTGTTAACTTAATGTTAGCAACATCAGACTGTCTCCTATTCTCAGAATTCTCCACTTGACTCCTTCCACCACAGGTTTAAAAACTCAACAATCTAAGGGTTCTTCCAAACAAAATAATACTGTTAGTTAGAGAGTGCTTTGTCCCCTATAACTGAAATTAAAACCCCAAATGAGTCAGTTCTAGATTTGATCTTGACACTCCAGGCATCCCATTAGGCCCCTATTTTAATCTTAGCCCCTGAAATTTTCCAACTTGATCAGAAAAACAAGTTGAGGGAAGTCTCTCAGAAAGACAGTACCAAAATAAGATGGGATTTCCCCAGAAAATATAGCACAGAACAGAGCTGGCCTAAATTCTCCACCTTTATGTGGAAGAGCCTTCCTGAGAAAGAGGAAGCTTTAGTCTCCATTTACCATGCCCGTTGGAAGAGAGGAAAATTACAAAAGAAGGGAAAAGTCAAAGTGTGAATGCAAAATAACTTTGTAAAAGTGTTCTAAAGAGATCATACCCTCCAGTACATAATACAGAAACGTAAGAGTTTATATGTCTTTGATCACCAAACTTTTATCTTCAACTCTAGTCAGTGATGATACAGTCCTTATTTTTGGTATCATGCCTCCTAGCTGTGGAATAAGGAAGATGGAAGACCGGAACACCCTCAGAAACAAAAGTAGATTGCTCTTCCTACAAGCAAGAGGACACCTGCTTTCAGCTACTGATTCCTGAAACCTGCCTTTTCTACCTTCTCCCTGTGTTCCTTGGGATGGAGTTTCATTCACACTGTCAGAATCATTAGGCCAAGACATTCTTCAAACTTCCACAGAATGAGATGATTCTGTTCTCTCTTTGAAATTCTTAAAAATAGTTTAGCATTTTATTTTGAAACAGAACTTTTTCATGTAGCTGCAGAAAAAAAAATTAAACTCTCCATTTATATGCTTTTTAAATAAGAACAGTATTATTCTCAAATGATAAGGTATTTAGTAGAAATGTTCTGGAATATCTATTGAATAGAATTAACAAGAAAAGGAGTTTCTACATTCTTTTTTTTTTAATTTTTTATTGGATTTTAGGTTTTGGGGTACATGAGCAGATCATGCAAGACAGTTGCGTAGGTACACACATGGCAGTGTGCTTTGCTTTTCTTCTCCCCTTCACCCACATTTGGCATTTCTCCCCAGGCTATCCCTCCCCACCTCCCCCTCCCACTGGCCCTCCCCATTTCCCCCCAATAGACCCCAGTGTTTAGTACTCCCCTTTCTGTGTCCATGTGTTCTCATTTTTCATCACCCGCCTATGAGTGAGAATATGCGGTGTTTCATTTTCTGTTCTTGTGTCAGTTTGCTGAGGAAGACGTTCTCCAGATTCATCCATGTCCCTACAAACGACACAAACTCATCATTTCTGATTGCTGCATAATATTCCATGGTGTATGTGTGCCACATTTTTCCAATCCAGTCTATTATCAATGGGCATTTGGGTTGATTCCAGGTCTTTGCTATTGTAAACAGTGCTGCAATGAACATTCGTGTACATGTGTCCTTATAGTAGAACGATTTATAGTCTTTTGGATATATACCCAGTAATGGGATTGCTGGGTCAAATGGAATTTCTATTTCTAAGGCCTTGAGGAATCGCCACACTGTCTTCCACAATGGTTGAACTAATTTACACTCCCACCAACAGTGTAGAAGTGTTCCTTTTTCTCCACATCCTCTCCAGCATCTGTTGTCTCCAGATTTTTTAATGATCGCCATTCTAACTGGCGTGAGATGGTATCCCAATGTGGTTTTGATTTGCATCTCTCTGATGACGAGTGACGTTGAGCATTTCTTCATATGATTGTTGGCCTCATATATGTCTTCGTTCGTAAAGTATCTGTTCATATCCTTTGCCCACTTTTGAATGGGCATGTTTGTTTTTTTCCTGTAAATCTGTTTGAGTTCTTTGTAAATTCTGGATATCAGCCCTTTGTCAGATGAGTAGACTGCGAAAATTTTTTCCCATTCTGTTGGTTGCCGATCCACTCTAGTGACTGTTTCTTTTGCCGTGCAGAAGCTGTGGAGTTTGATTAGGCCCCATTTGTCTATTTTGGCTTTTGTTGCCAATGCTTTTGGTGTTTTGTTCATGAAGTCCTTGCCTACTCCTATGTCCTGGATAGTTTTGCCTAGATTTCCTTCTAGGGTTTTTATGGTGCCAGGTCTTATGTTTAAGTCTTTAATCCATCTGGAGTTAATTTTAGTGTAAGGTGTCATGAAGGGGTCCAGTTTCTGCTTTCTGCACATGGCTAGCCAGTTTTCCCAACACCATTTGTTAAACATGGAATCCTTTCCCCATTGCTTGTTTTTGTCAGGTTTATCAAAGATTGTATAGTTGTATGTATGTTGTGTTGCCTCTGGTGCCTCTGTTTTGTTCCATTGGTCTATATATCTGTTTTAGTACCAGTACCATGCTGTTTTGATTACTGTAGCCTTGTAGTATAGTTTGAAATCTGGTAGTGTGATGCCCCCCGCTGTGTTCTTTTTTGCTATGCGGGCTCTCTTTTGGTTCCATATGAAGTTCATGGTTGTTTTTTCCAGTTCTGTGAAGAAAGTCAATGGTAGCTTGATGGGGATAGCGTTGATTCTGTAAATTACTTTGGGCAGTATAGCCATTTTCACGATATTAATTCTTCCTAACCATGAACATGGAATGTTTCTCCATCTGTTTGTGTCCTCTCTGATTTCATTGAGCAGTGGTTTGTAGTTCTCCTTGAAGAGGTCTCTTATGTTTCTTGTGAGTTGTATTCCAAGGTATTTTATTCTCTTTGTAGCAATTGCGAATGGCAGTTCGTTCTTGATTTGGCTTTCTTTAAGTCTGTTATTGGTGTAGACGAATGCTTGTGATTTTTGCACATTGATTTTATATCCTGAGACTTTGCTGAAGTTGCTTATCAGTTTCAGGAGTTTTTGGGCTGAGGCAATGGGGTCTTCTAGGTATACTATCATGTCGTCTGCAAATAGAGACAATTTGGCTTCCACCTTTCCTATTTGAATACCCTTTATTTCTTTTTCTTGCCTGATTGCTCTGGCTAGAACTTCCAGTACTATATTGAATAGGAGTGGTGAAAGAGGGCATACTTGTCTAGTGTCGGATTTCAAAGGGAATGCTTCCCGTTTTTGCCCATTCAGTATGATATTGGCTGTTGGTTTGTCATAAATAGCTTTTATTACTTTGAGATACGTTCCATCGATACCGAGTTTATTGAGGGTTTTTAGCCTAAAGGGCTGTTGAATTTTGTCAAAAGCCTTCTCTGCGTCAATTGAGATAATCATGTGGTTTTTGTTTTTGGTTCTGTTTATGTGGTGAATTATGTTGATAGACTTGCGTATGTTGAACCAGCCTTGCATCCCCGGGATGAATCCTACTTGATCATGATGAATAAGTTTTTTGATTTGCTGTTGCAATCGGCTTGCCAATATTTTATTGAAGATTTTTGCATCTATGTTCATCATGGATATTGGCCTGATGTTTTCTTTTCTCGTTGGGTCTCTGCCGGGTTTTGGTATCAGAATGATGTTGGTCTCATAAAATGATTTGGGAAGGATTCCCTCTTTTTGGATTGTTCGAAATAGTTTTAGAAGGAATGGTACCAGCTCCTCCTTGTGTGTCTGGTAGAATTTGGCTGTGAACCCATCTGGACCTGGGCTTTTTTTGTGTGGTAGGCTCTTAATTGCTGCCTCGACTTCTGACCTTCTTATTGGTCTTTTCATAGTTTCAGCTTCCTCCTGGTTTAGGCTTGGAAGGACACAGGAGTTCAGGAATTTATCCATTTCTTCCAGGTTTACTAGCTTATGTGCATAGAGTTGTTTTAATATTCTCTGATGATGGTCTGAATTTTTGTGGAATCTGTGGTGATTTCCCCTTTATCATTTTTTATTGCATCTATTTGGTTGTTCTCTCTTTTATTTTTAATCAATCTGGTTAGTGGTCTATTTTGTTGATCTTTTCAAAAAACCAGCTCTTGGATTTATTGTTTTTTTTTTTTTAAGGGTTTTTCGTGTCTCAATCTCCTTCAGTTCAGCTCTGATCTTAGTTATTTCTTGTCTTCTGCTGGGTTTTGAGTTTTTTGATCTTGCTCCTCTAGCTCTTTCAATTTTGACGACAGGGTGTCAATTTTGGATCTCTCCATTCTCCTCATATGGGCACTTATTGTTATATACTTTCCTCTAGAGACTGCTTTAAATGTGTCCCAGAAGTTCTGGCACGTTGTGTCTTCGTTCTCATTGGTTTCGAAGAACTTCTTTATTTCTGCCTTCATTTCATTGTTTACCCAGTCAACATTCAAGAGCCAGTTGTTCAGTTTCCGTGAAGCTGTGCGGTTCTGGGTCGGTTTCTGAATTCTGAGTTCTAACTTGATTGCACTATGGTCTGAGAGGCTGTTTGTTATGATTTCAGTTGTTTTGCATTTGTTGAGCAGTGCTTTACTTCCAATTATGTGGTCAATTTTAGAGTAGGTGTGATGTGGTGCTGAGAAGAATGTACATTCTGTGGATTTGGGGTGGAGAGTTCTGTAAATGTCTATCAGGTTTCCTTGCTCCAGGTCTGAGTTCAAGCCCTGGATATCCTTGTTGATTTTCTGTCTGTTTGATCTGTCTAATATTGACAGTGGGGTGTTAAAGTCTCCCACTATTATTGTGTGGGAGTCTAAGTCCTTTTGTAAGTCGTTAAGAACTTGCCTTATGTAACTGGGTGCTCCTGCATTGGGTCCATAAATGTTTAGGATCGTTAGCTCTTCTTGTTGTATCGATCCTTTTACTATAATGTAATGGCCTTCTTTGTCTCTTTTGATCTTTGTTGCTTTAAAGTCTATTTTATCAGAGATGAGAATTGCAACTCCTGCTTTTTTTTGCTTTCCGTTTTCTTGGTAAATCTTCCTCCATCCCTTTATTTTGAGCCTTTGTGTATCCTTGCATGTGAGATGGGTTTCCTGGATACAGCACACTGATGGGATGTGCCAGTCTGTGTCTTTTGATTGGTGCATTTAGTCCATTTACATTTAGGGTTAATATTATTATGTGTGAATTTGATACTGCCATTTTGATGCTAAGTGGCTGTTTTGCCTGTTAGTTGTTGTAGATTCTTCATTATGTTGATGCTCTTTAGCATTCAGTGTGATTTTGGAATGGCTGGTACTGGTTGATCCTATCTATGTGTAGTGCCTCTTTTAGGAGCTCTTGTAAAGCAGGCCTGGTGGTGACAAAATCTCTGAGTACTTGCTTGTTCGCAAAGGATTTTATTTTTCCTTCACTTCTGAAGCTCAGTTTGGCTGGATATGAAATTCTGGGTTGAAAGTTCTTTTCTTTAAGAATGTTGAATATTGGCCCCCACTCTCTTCTGGCTTGTAGTGTTTCTGCGGAGAGATCTGCTGTGAGTCTGATGGGCTTCCCTTTATGGGTGACCCGACCTTTCTCTCTGGCTGCCCTTAGTATTTTCTCATTTATTTCAACCTTGTTGAATCTGACGATTATGTGCCTTGGGGTTGCTCTTCTTGTGGAATATCTTTGTGGTGTTCTCTGTATTTCCTGCAATTGAGTGTTGGCCTGTCTTGCTAGGTGGGGGAAATTTTCCTGGATGATGTCCTGAAGAGTATTTTCCAGCTTGGATTCATTCTCTTCGTCCCCTTCTGGTACACCTATCAAACATAGGTTAGGTCTTTTCACATAGTCCCACATTTCTTGGAGACTTTGTTCATTCCTTTTTGCACTTTTTTCTCTAATCTTGGTTTCTCGTTTTATTTCATTGAGTTGGTCTTCGACTTCAGATATTCTTTCTTCTTCTTGGACAATTCGGCTATTGAAACTTGTGCATGCTTCGCGAAGTTCTCGTATTGTGTTTTTCAGCTCCTTTAATTCATTCATATTCCTCTCTAAGTTATCCATTCTTGTTATCATTTCCTCGAATCTTTTTTCAAATCTTTTTTCAAGGTTCTTAGTTTTTTTACTTTGATTTAGTACATGATCTTTTAGCTCCCAAAAGTTTCTCATTATCCATCTTCTGAAGTCTAATTCGTCATTTCGTCACAGCCATTCTCCGTCCAGCTTTGTTCCCTTGTTGGGGAGGAGTTTTGGTCCTTTCTAGGAGGCGAGGTGTTCTGGTTTCGGGTGTTTTCCTCCTTTTTGCGCTGGTTTCTTCCCATCTTTGTGGATTTGTCCGCTTGTTGTCTGCGTAGTTGCTGACTTTTCGATTGGGTCTCTGAGTGGACATTAAGAATGTTGATGATGAAGTATTTCTGTTGCTTGGTTTTCCTTCTAGCAGTCTAGCCCCTTTGCTGTACGACTGCTGAGGTTCGCTCCAGACCCTGCTTCTCTGGGGTGCACCTCTAGCTGCTGTGGCACAGCGAGGGATGCTACCAGTTTCTTTTTCTGCTATCTTTGTCCCAGGATGATGCCTGCCTAATGTCAGTCTTTTGGATATAGAGGGGTCAGGGAGCTGCTTGAGGAGACAGTTTGTACTTTATAGGGGCTTAATTGCTGAGCTGTGAGCTCTGTTGTTCATTCAGTGCTGTTAGGCTGCTATGTTTGATTCTGCTGCAACAGAGCTCATTAAAAAAACCCTTTTTTTTTCTCAAATGCTCTGTGTTGAGGTGTTTGGGCTTTATTTTTGGATGTCCGTTGAGGTCCTGCCCAGCTAGGATGCAGACTAGCCACTGTTTGGCTGCTGAGGCTCCGCCCTGCTGTCGTGAGGCTCGCCCTGGCTTCGCTGTTCTGCTGTGTTCTCCGCCACACCCTGCGGCAGAGTCTCTCTGTTGTAGCGGGTTGCCTCGGCAACGGCAGGCTGTGTCAGCAGTGGGCGTGTATCTCAGTTGGGGTGGGTTGCCTCGGTAATGGTGGACGCCCCTCCCCCACAGAGCGTCTTGGGCCGTCTGCACAGGGCTTGTTTGAAATCGCGGTTTTGTTCGTTCCACTAGGCCACCCCTAACGCTCTGTCCCTGCAATCCCCTGGGCTTGCCTACTGTCCAACTCTAGCTCAGTCTCAAGTCCAGCCCTCTCATGTCTCCGGTTGCCGGTTCAACAGGGCACCAGGACAAGCGTGCCCTGTGGGGAGCGCTGGGCAGGGCCGGCCACTGCCACCCCGGCTGCCGGCTTCACCAGGCGGAGGTTCTGCCTGGCGTCCCGCATCTCCTCTTCACTTGGGAATTTCCCCGTTCCGTGGGCAACAAAGATCAGTCTGGAAATGCAGCTCAGACTCACCTCTCTGCGGACACAACGAGAGCTCCAATCCTGGGTTGTTCTCACAGCGCCATCTTGAGTCCCCCCGGAGTTTCTACATTCTTAATGTTATGTAAGGAACTGTTTATTCCACCCTATTCTGAAAGGGAATTTCTAAATGAAATTGCTGTAGTGATTCATTAGCTATTGTTAATTTCTATGGCGTTTTGAACTATTCTGATTTATCTCATTTACTTCTGAAGATTACAGTAAGTCACAAAAGATCAATAACTAAGGAAGCAAAAGACTATATAGACATGCCCAGTGAAAACAATCAGGGAAAATGATCTTCATTAAGCTATAAAGTGCAGTCAAAAATCAAATTTATTTATTCTGGTCCTATTGTTCAAGTACAATTAAACAAGAGGAGTAGCTCAACTTCTACTTCCTGTTCGAGTTGCCATAGGAAAAACTGGCATAACATTAAATTTGAAATAAAATATTATGATTCTGCTATACCATAAACCATTCAGGTAATATTTATATTATAGTTTCAACCTCAGAAGATAAGGTAGATTTATGAGTACTATACATTTTGTTTTCAAATTTTAAAATATTGTTTAGAATTATAACTTCTATTTTGTTGGACTTTTTCATCACATTAATGCCAGGTGGAATGGTGATCACAAGCTGTCTTATTCTAATGAGTGCCCAGGGGTTGGGTGATGGGCAGCTTATTGAAAGGATCTTTAAATTGTAAGTTCTTAGGGCATGGATTTATCTGTATCCTAACCTTTCTGAGACTCTAATTCTATTTGCATCACTTTATGAATAATGAATAATAATGACAGAGCAAGTTCTATTAAATATTTTAGTGCCTTGGTAGGTGAATCAAATCACTGCTTATAAATTAAAGTCACCATTCATACCAGTTGTAACATGTCATACTAGTATATCTCTAAATTTATGAAAGTTTTCATTCCCCTTAAACAATACATTTTCCAAAGTGATACAATACAATGAAACAGATAATTTAGAAATTCATTAGAGTGCTATTTTATTTGTTCATACTAGAGAATGATGTAAAAATTTAGAAAACAAATTATAATAGTCTTACTAAACATTCATACCATATCTATTAATAGGTCACAATTGATTTTACTATCTTATGTTTCTTTGGAAAGTGTTTTTATTACATAATTAAAAGTCATCTAGTAGAATATCTACTTCCAACTATGATACAGTAACTGGTACTGGGCTAGCACCCCAAACTAAACAATCATAACACTGGGCAAAATATATAGCTGTTTTAAGGCAGCTGAGAGTATAAAAATATTAGAGGAAAACACATGAGATGAATCCCATTTTTACCCTGGCTTTCTAACAGGGGAAATTCCAAACCTTCTATGAAGGGTGCCGAATTCCAAATTAAATGGGTTACCGTGGAAATCCACTGAATAAAGAAGGTACGAATAGTTAGGAACAAAGACATGTCAGTTACCTGAGACAGATGCCAGAGAAGAAGGAACTGTGACTGCAAGGTTATTTCCTGACAGTCTTTGGTAGAGGACTGCTCGATATATTGGCAGGGTGAAACTACACAACAGTTACCTGAAATTGACCACTACAGAGTTGAGAATAAAACAGAGAGAGTGAAAATCAGATTAAATTTATGCTGTGTTAGGGAGAATTTGTGAGGTGGCCAGGGCATTTATTTTACTCTTTTAACTTGACAGGACTCAATATCCAAACTCTGCCTTTTCTGTGGAGATCACATTCACCATGCCTTATCCCTTCATATGTCCCTGGTGGAACCTAAGAGGATATTATGAAATATGATTGGTGGGGAAATTATAAGGTTCTGTCTTAAGAAATCAGAAAAGTTTAAAATCTATTATCCAAATAGCCACTTTAAAAGCAAGGAGAAAAAAAAGCTAATTGAAACCAAAATAGGTAGAAGTAAACACATTAAAAAAAAAAAAAACCCAATTTAGTTCTTGGAACAGTTAACAAAATAGCTAAAACAATGTAAATATTAAAGAAGTCAAAAGAGAAACACACACATACAAGTGCACACACTCATAAAGTACCAGCAACAGAAATGACAGAGCGTATCATTATAACTACTACCAACATGAAAAGTACAAAAAGGAAATACTATGATCAAAATCATCCTAAGCATTTTACCAACATAAATGAAATAAGCAAGTCCTTACAAACCACAACTTATCAAAATTTAATGAAGAAGAAAGATCAAATCTGAATATTCACAGATTTAGTAAACCGTTTACATCAAATATTTTCTCATGAAGAAAATATAATGTACATTCAAAGTTTTTACTGCTGGCTTCTACAAAACATTTTAAGGAAAAAAACATGGTGTCAGTAATGTCCAAACTCTTTCAGAAAATAAAAAAATAAAAAACGAAATTCTTCACAACATTTATAACATTCTCCTATAACATGTATAAAAAGTTATAAAGATCCTATAACCTGAATACCAAAAGCTGACAGAGATATCATGAGGAAAGAATATTCTTTCTTCATGAATATAGGCAATAAATTCTCAACAAATATTCACAAAAATATTAGAAAACGAAATGTAGCGATATTCATACAAACATAATGTTTTAAATCAAATTGTAAGCCCAATAAGTACAATTTTAAAATGTTGTCACTCATTCTAAAAGGCGATGCAAACTAAAAGCACAATGATCATTATGTAAGATATATAAATATATATTGTATTATGGACTTTTATCTGAATAAAATTGACTTTTCAAAATCATTTTATACCACACATATTGCCTCTACCCACAATTAGGACAAGACCTTAAGGCAATTCTTTGTTGTTTTTGTTTTAAAAAAAATTTAACTTAATCACTGACATGGTTGTCAGCTAAATTATTATCTCTCATTTCAATCAACAACATAGTATGTTCTACTACAAGGCCCAACCAACAATCTGGATTTTACAGATTTGTATGATTTGTATAATTTGGATAATTGTAATTGCCCAAATGATGGTTGACACAATCTATTCCATATACAATGTTGCAACGACAGAGTAATAATTTATGATGCATGTCCCAACTTCCATAAAGTAATATGTCATCTATTTATAAAAATACTCTTTCATAATTATAAATTCAAATGTATTCTCAGCTGTTAGGGAATTCAGTGTACTTTAATTTTATATAAAATCTCATTTTATCTCATTGTTATGCTGTGGAATAAAAGATTCATGTTGTATTTTAGGGACAAAGATATATTTTGTTATTTAATAAATTTTACATAAAAATAATTGATTCTCCATTAACTTAGAGTGTGCAACAAGCACATAAAATATCTTTTATTTTACCTTTGGATATGCACAAAATTTGCTTTTATAACTAAGGTTTTATTTTAGTATTTCTATTTAAATACTAAAACAAAATATTAACTTAAGACTTTTTAAAAAGCATATTAAATTGTTAAATATGGATGAATGTCAAGTATGCATGAGACATTTATTTGGGACCATTTTATTAAGTGATTAACTCAATACAAAATTCACTGAGATAACAATACAGAAAACTCTAAAAATTGTCTACTCTAAACACACACATTTTACATTATTTTCCTAATTCCATTATTTTGACTTGTTCCATATCTAAGCATATTCAAGCACAGAGCATTCAAGATCCAAATATAGAGTTGATAAATTATTACATCTAATATGGATCTCTGAACCTATCTAAAGAAAATAAATATGCCAACTTACTTGTAGAAAAGCTAAAACACCAATTATAGGTTTTAATCCAAGAAATGTGTATTAGGGGAAAACATAAATGCTAAAAACTAAAAAAAAAAAAAAAAAAAAAAAAAAACCAAAGAACGATTATGGCTGATAGGAAGGCAGTGACCCATTTCTTCATTAGATATCAAGGAAATAAATACGTAAAACATCCCACTTAGTCATCAGTCTACCCTTAGTATTATCATATCTCTGTAAGTGAAAGGTAACAAAGAAAAAGTGCGTAATAATCTTCCACTTGACTAGGGAATTAAAAATTTAGTTATAAAAACTAAAGCAAAAAATATTAAAGCAGCATCAGCTACTCTATTTATAGACATAAATATGCATGTGTGTGCACATACATATAAATACGTATACACAAACAAGCCTCCATATATATGTATAAATTTTGTATTCTGAATCATAGAATAACCTAGAGAATTTCTGCTAATTAGTAACCTTTTTAAAAATTAACATACTCTGTGTCATTGAAATTATATTTCTGACACATAAAGTGTGTTTTAATTAGTAATATTTCCCACTTTAGATTAAAAAATAATGAGGGTTAGCAATTTCTGACTATTAAATTGTGAATTTAGATTTAGTATTAGGTAATGGGGAAGAGCTTTCACATATACTGTTATATTTTGTCTTTAATATAATAAAATACTCTGAGGTAAAAATTATTATCAAGATATTATAAATGAACAAGTGAACTAATGTCTTCTAGGTCCCATCATTTGTGAGTGATAAAGCCATGATTTATATGCAAATAGTATTACAACTTAAAAACATAATCTACAAAGAGTATTCGAACTGCTCTATTTCACTCATAAAAATTTCCTAACCTAAGGTAAACTGATTACATGTTTCTAATCAGAAAAAAATACAAAAATTAATTACAGAATTGAGCAATGTATTTAATGTTAGCAAGTTTAATCTTAACTGAGCTAATTCTAAATAGCAGAACTGTGAAACGAGGATAAATTTTATTTGTAGCTACTTTATTAAATTGTGCTGTCTTTGTTACCATACACATCACTAAATATGCAAATGAAATATTAAAAATTATTGTACAACTATACACCAAGTACATTTATAATTATATAACATATACTTAAATATAATGGCATAAAGGGCATAAAAATAAAACATAATTGTCTTATATCAGAGATTCATGAATTTTTTTCTGTTCTAGAGTTTATATTTTCTTCTAAAATCTACTGATATCACTCATTTGTTAATGTCTATGCTAGTGCCTTCTATAGTTTCTTATAATACAAGAGTCTGCATGGTCTATAATTCACTTAGCCACAATTAAATATAATATAGTCATGCATTGCTTAACAATGGAAATACATTCTGAGAAATGTGTTGTTAGGTGATATTGTTGTGCAAACATGATAGAGTGTATTTACACAAAGTTAGACCATATTGCCTACTACACACCTAGGCTTTATGGTATAGCCCGTTGATCCTAGACTATACACCTGTGTAGCATGATGCTGTACTGATACTGTAGGCAATTGTAACACAATGTTTAATATTTGTGTATCTTACCATAACTAAACATAGAAATAGTTCAATAAAAATATAGTATAAAAGATTTTTAAAAGATAAGTGGTAACCACCTGTATGAGGTAATTACTATAAATGAAGCTTGCAAGATTGGAAGTTTCTCTGAATGACTAAGCAAATGAGTGATAAGTACATGTGAACGTCTAGGAAATTAATGTACACTACTAGAGACTTCATAAACACTGTGCACTTAGATGATGCTATATTTATTTTTAATATTGGTTTTACTCAATAATAAATTAACCTTAGCTTTCTATAAATTTTGTCATTTTATAAACTTTTTAATTTTTTTTAACTTTTTGACTCGTAATAATGCAGCTTAGAAAACACATTGTATAATTGTACAAAAATATTTTCTTTATTTATATCTTTATTCTATACATTTTTTTGTATGTGAATTTTTTTTTTTTTTTTTACTTTTTATATCTTTTTGTCAAAAACTAACACGAACACACACCTTAGCCTAGGCTAACACAGAGTCAGGATTATCAAAATCACTGTCTTCCACCTCCGTATCTTATCCTACTAGAAGGTCTTTTGGGGCCATAATATGCATGGAGCTGTCATTTTCTATGATAACAACATCTTCTGGAATACATCCTGCAGAACCTGCCTGGGGCTGTTTTACAGTTACTGACTTTTTATAAGAAGAAAAGTATGCTTTAAAATAATAAAAGTATCATATAGTAAATACATAAACCAGTAGCATGGCCATTTATTATCGTAATCAAGTATTATATACTGTACATAATTGTGTGCTACGTTTTTATATTACTGGCAGTACAGTAGGTGTGTTTACACCGGTACCATTAAAAACAAATAAATAATGTATTGTACTATGACTTTAAGATGGCTACAATGTCAAGTCAGTAGAAAACTTTTAGGTTCATTATGATCTTAGGGGATCCTAAGATCATAATGACCCTAAGATCATAATGCTGTTGTTCATTGACCCCTAGGTCTTTATGCAGCATATACCTGTGATTTAGAAAAACAATATATGTCTCCTGAATAATATACATTGTGTAATATTTAAAAGCAGTCAATCTCGGTTGAAAGTTGATTGACTAATTGCAATGACATCAACTGATGGCTGATTTTTTTTCCTACTTAACTCGAATGTTCAAGATGCATGTTGGCATACTGTATATGAAAATTACTGATTTTGATCAAGCAATATATGCCAAAAAGTGTTATAAAGTTAATTTTATAGAGATAACTATATACAATAAAGCTCTAAATTTTTAAGAGCAATTACTTCATCAATAATATCCATTTACTACTGATAGAACATTTAAATGATGTGTCTAGCAGTGGGTGTGGTTACTGCAACAATTTGCAAGAACAACTTTATACATATTGGATCCACATGCTTCTTGAGAGCTTGTTCTTTCCACCACCCATTCAAAGAGTGTCATGTTCTAGTGGACTGACACCCATTTTTTCTCAATTTTATTGGGACAATATGAGAATAGAATTTCAGGTCATAGGGCAAAAATAAATGTTTAGGTACCAGAGAGTCTAAGCTGTAGTGGTAACCACTTATTAAACAACTGCTATGAATTGCTGCCATCAGGCAAATGAAAACTTAAGAGAAGATAGGACCGTGTTTATGTCCAACTATTGTGGTGTGGGAAGCTGCTTGTACTATAAGACATTGAGTTTAGTTATAAAACATCCACTTGGGGAAGTAAATGCTCTGGGTCCCATCCATCTTACTGATAATCTATCTCATTCAGCTTAATGAGTTGCTGCTACTGGGGATCTGAAAACGTAAGGGAAGATGGGACCGTGCCAACTATTGTGGTGTGGGAAGCTCCTTGTACTATAAGAAGTTGAGTTCAGTTATAAAGCATCCACTTGGAGAAGTAAATGTCCTTGGTCCCATCTAGCGTATTGAGGACCAATCCAAAGGGAATGTCTAGGGCTATTCATCTTATAAATCGGTTTGTGCCTTTATTTCTGTTTTTTAAATCATGGGTAAGTCAAGTTTCAACTATGGTCCAAACCTTGCTTGTGGCTTGTTTTGGAAATACAATTTTACAGAAATTTAGATACAATTATTTGTTTACACATGAATGATGGCTGCTTTCATGCTTCAACAGCATAACTGATTAGTTGTGATAAAGACAATGAGCTCTCCAAGCCCAAAATATTTACTGTCTGGCTCTTTCACTGAAAGTTTGCTGAACCTTCCTGTAACTCCATTGGCTTTTTTAAAAATCTCATGAATAAAGAGTTTCCAAATGATGAACTTGGGTTGTTTTTGTAATTATATGTATATATATTTAGAAAGATACTGTTTAGCATGCTTATATTCCAGTATGTATTTTTAAAATCCTGTAACCTCTCCTTCACTTATGCAATGCTATATTGCTATATATGACTTCATTTCTCTGCCCCTTAAATATCAATTGGAATTTTTGATGGAATAAAAAAATTATATACTAAATATTTTAATGTATCTACCTGTAATGTCTACATTTGTGCCAGGAAGTGAGAAATATCAAATAAAACTCAAATAAAATAACTGCTTTTGGAAAAATTGGAAATTGCTACTTAACCTCATTCTGATGAAGGCGATTACAATGGAGGAATCAGGCTTACACTTGATTCAACTCTATTGATCGAACAGAGCATTAGTAAAGTTGGAGAATCAATCATTTTGTGCCTCCTGGTATGAAGTAAACAGGAGTAATTATCATCATCATTAAAACTTTTACCAAATATTTGAAACTAAATGTAATCATGCTTATAATGTTGTATCAGACCGAGCACAGAAAGTCAACACCAAGACAAAGTATGCCAAATTGCAGGGTTTATTTCTGGCGACCATGGAGGACTCACATCTCTCCAACCGGTGGCAGAGAAAGAAGGGTGACAAGACCTTTTTATGCCCACAAATCCACTTTGGGAGTGGGGGTGAATAGTGGAGATGGGAATGACAGTCTGTAAATCACCTCCTGGGCAGTGAGGAGGGTGAGGGGGCTCCAGACATTCCAAGGGCCAGGGGACTGCTTGACACTTAAGAGATTTACAGAAGTTAAGATAACCATTTGCTTACACATCATCTGGGGAGGGGTTACTTGGCGCCAGAATGGAATTATCCGGGGGTGCTTACTCTGGCCATTACCGGTGAGCAAAGGCCAGCAATTCTGGCAGTTACAGATAAAAGAAAGTATGCAGCCTTACCTTTTGGCATTTTAGCAGTTTAACAGAGGCCGAGGTTAGCATTCATTGTGAGGAGAATGGAAACAGTTTTGTCCTTTATAAAATGGCAGTGTACAGGTTCTAACTCTAGGCTAGCTATATCACAATAATACTATTATAAGGTTTCAGGAAATAAAGGGACTAGAGAAAAGGAACTATTAGACTTGAAGCTGAAACCTTTTATGACCATCTTGCTCCAGGGTGACTGTAACATTGCTACATCCATATTAGTACAGGTACAATCCCAGAAAAACAGCCCACCTGAATCTAGTTGAAATAGCAGAATCATCAACAAATACATGAATGTTGTTTTAAGACATGATTCTGAAGTGGTTTCTCGCAGAGCAGCAGAAAGAAAATTGATACTATTGACAAGGTTGGGGGATTATACATGGACAATATTTTACTAATCTCGATATCTAAAAATATACTTAACATTTTTATAATTTTTCAAAACTATATATTTTAGACCAATCTGTGGCTACAATATGCAAAGTTAATTTGGTTGTTAATTATATACATGTGCAAATATTTGAGAGATAGAAGTAAAGAGGAGAGTATTTCCTTGCATCTTTTGGCCACTTTCATGCTGGAAAGAAAAGTCATGGGAGTGTGGTTATCCAGAGGTAAATGAAATATCTGGAACAGCATTTCAGTGTCCAATATTAACTAAGATTACATGTATTCTTGGACATCATCTCTTGAATCCCACTTTTCAGGTTTTGATAGTTATTTTGTAATCCTATATTTCCATGTATTAAATCACTTTGTTGGTATAAAACCAGAGGGATATTAATTCACTGCACTCAACTCTAACAGATAAAGTTCTTAATTCCATAAGGAGTAAAAGAATCTAAAGATAGGAAATTTGGGTGTTTATGCCAGACCTAGTTGAGATTAAAAGCACTAATTCTTGTTAGTTTATAAAAACGAGTCTTCATTTCCCATCATATGCAGTACCCATTATACTATAGGAACCAGCATAATAATTCAAAATTTTTATGCTCTAGAAAAGAATACACTTATGAAATACTCTTTGTCAATTGAAATTATTTATTTTATTTCTCAGATGGTTCATTTTATGTTTTTCTGTTTAAAACTGGTTGGACTAGAAGTATTTGAATCTTAAAAAGAGCACAAACACTGAATCATTAAGAGTTTTATGTATGTGTCTCTAGTAAATGTGTGTTCAACTACTGTGTCTAATCTTTTTCAACATCTGTTACCTGTCAGTGAGTTATTTAACTTAGTTTTCACTCCACTAAGAAGTCAATAGGCCTTTTTATGAAAGCAAAATTTTGTGAGTAAAACAATTCTTCTTTCATGTCTTCATATTCCAGCCTAAAACTAAATCATACTATAATCCTAAAAAGATCTTAAATAATGCATATATATTGATAGAAAATATTCCTATTGGATACAAGCAAATGCAAATAATCTGGCAGTCAAAATATAATTGAGTACATAGAAAAGATAAAAGCAAAAATTAAATTCATTTTGAATTAGTCATAATTGATTAACCAATATTAATATGTTATTAGTAACTAGTCTATAGTTTACATTACTGTTCAGTTTCTACATTGTACAAATCTGTGAGTTTTGCCATATGCATAATATCATGTATCTCCCATTACAGTGTCATACAGAATTATCTCATCATAAAAACCTCCTATATTCTACCTATTTACTCATCTCCCCTCCCTGAACTATCTTATCAACTATTAAAGTGTTTTATTTATGTAGTGAAACATTAAAATAATAATAAAATCTGTTCCAAAACAGGAAATTGTAAATAGATGCTTTATACAAAATTATTTTTGTCCACCATATGAAGAATGAAAGAACAAGTGAGGACTGTGTTATTGTGCTAAATAACCCATTGTCAAGTTACACAGTTAAAAAAAAAAAAAAAAGTAAGTTAAGTACAGAATTTGAGAGCACTCAAAAAACTAAAAATAAACCTACTATTTCATCCAGCATTCTCACTGCTGGGTATGTATTCAAAGGGAAGAAAATCAGTACATCAAAGGAATACCTGCATTTCTATATTTATCGCAGCATATTCACAATAATCAAGATACAGAATCAACCTAAAGTGTGCATCAACAGATAGGCAGATAAAGAAAATGTAATATATATACATAATGGAATATTAATCGTCAATAAAAAAGAATGAAATTGTGTCATTCACAGCAACATAGGTGGTACTGGAGGTCATTATGTTAAATGAAATGAAGCAAGCACAGAAAGACGAGTACCGCCTATTCTAGCTTTTATGTAGGAACTAAAAAATGTTGATCTCCTAAAGACACAGAGTAGAATGATGGTTATTAGAGGGTGGGAAGAATAGGGACAGAGAGGGATGAGAAATTAGTTAATGGGCACAAAAATACACCTAGATAAAAGGAATAGCATAGTAGGGCAATAGAATAGTAGGGCAACTATATTTAATAATAATTTTTTGTTTTTAGAAAGGAAAGAAGAAAAGAGAAAAAATGGAGTGAAGGAGAGGAAGAAAGAGGAAGAAAAAGAGGGAAAGAGAACAGGAATATTGCTTTATTCTAAAAATGGGTATTAATAATGGCCGATCAATATTTTGTGTACTTAAAGTGGAGAATGTATATTTTGTGTATTTAAAATGGAGAGCTCTATAAATATTTATTAAGTTTACTTGTTCTGGATCTGAGTTCAAGTCCTGGTTGTCCTCCTCAATTTCTGGCTTGTTGAGTCTAAATCTCTTTATGGGTCTTAAGTATCTGGGTGTTAGGATCATTAGCTCTTATTGTTGCATTGATCCTTTTACCACTATATCTTTGTTGCTTTGAAATCTATTTTATCAGATGCGAGAATTGCAACTCCTGCTTTTTATTTATTTATTTATTTATTTATTTATTTATTTATTTATTTATTTATTTATTTATTTTTGCTCTACATTTGGTTGGTAAGTCTTTCTCCATCCCTTTGTTTTGAGTCTTTGTGTATCTTTGGATGTGAAATGGGTCTGGATGTAGCATACCATTAGGTTTTGGCTGTATCTTTTGACTGGGGGATTTAGTCAGCTTAAATTTAGGGTTACTGCCATTTGATGTTAACTGGCTATTTTATCCATTCATTGATTAAATTATTCTTTATGTTGATGCTCTTTACTTTTTGGTATATTTTTAGAAAGACTAATACTGGTTTTCCTTTCTATGTATAATGCTTCTTTCAGAAGCTCTTGCAAAGCAGGCCTGGTGGTAATAAAATCTCTGCATACTTGCTTGCTCATAAAAGATTTTATTTTTCCTTCAATTGTGAAGCTTAGTTTGGCAGCATATGAAATTCTGGGCTGAAAATTCTTTTCTTTAAGGATGTTGAATATTGGCCCCCACTCTCTTCTGGCTTGTAGGGTTTCTGCTGAGAGATCTGCTATAAGTCTAATAGGCTTCCCTTTGTGGGTAACCTGATCTTTCTCTCTGGTTGCCCTTAGTATTTTATCCTTCATTTCAACCCTGGTGAATCTGACGATTATGTACCTTGGGGTTGCTCTTCTTGAGGAATATCTTTGTGGTGTTCTCTGTATTACCTGGGCTTGAATATTGTCCTGCTTTGCTAGATTGGGAAAGTTTTCCTGAATAATATCCTGAAGAGTATTTTCCAGCTGGAATTCATTCTCTCCATCACATTCAGGTACACCTATCAAACATAACTTAGGTCTTTTCACATAGTCCCATATTTCTTGGAGACTTTGCTCATTTCTTTTTGTCCTTTTTCCTCTATTCTTGTCTTCTCGGTTTCTTTGAACTCTGAAGTTCGAAGTTGGTCTTCGAACTCTGATATCGTTTCTTCTGCTTAAACAATTTGGCTATTCAAACTTGTGCATATTTCGCTAAGTTCTCATTTTGTGTTTTTCAACTACGTTAGTTCATTTATATTCCTCTCTATATTGTCTATTCTTGTTAGCATTTCGTCAAACCTTTTTTCAAGGTTCTTACATAATAATTTATATTATGTTTCAAAATAGCTTGAAGAGATTTTAAATGTCCTCAATACAAAGGAATCATAAATGTTTGAGGTGATGGATATCCCAAATACTCTGATTTGATCATTACATATTTTATGCATGTATCAAAATATGCACAACTATTATGTATCAATTCTAAAAAGTAAAGAAACATACACTCAAATAACCCAAAAAATGTGTCTCTTAGACAATTTGAGAGATCATTTATTTGCTAAATTGAGGACTGAAAATGAAAAGATGTAAAAGATATTATTAGGTATGTATTATTACATGTAAAGTATCTTTTTTATTTGAACCAAAGTACAAGAAAATGAGTACCCTGAGCAATGAGAAAAGTAGAATAAAATCAAAAATTGTCAGAGTGTATCCTGAGGCATAAGTGCTCAGAAAGAGGCCATAAACAGTTTTCCTAAAATCATCATAATCATCAATTATTTAATGAATGAATGGGCTTATTGAAAGCTCAGGGAAATACTGGAATAGTTGTTTGAATCAAATTTTGGATTTACTTCATCACAGATACTTTATGTTCCCACTCCCTAATATCATCTAACAAGTTATTATCTTATAAAACACATACAGAGAAATATTGTCCCCAACATACAAGCCTGGTATAGTTAATGAGTAAATATAAAATTATTATAAATTAAAGTATTTTACAAACTTTTATTATATGTTCTATTTAATGATGGTTTTAAATGACTGCTAATAAAGTTTATACTCTTTTGGAGATATCTTAATTGATGGGAATTTGAATTAATTTTGAAATAATATAAATTTTATACTCTATCAAGATGCAATGTATCTGTTGATTATATCCTATTTTATTTTTACGTTGATATCCCTGAAACTGTCCACAAACTTACAAGACTCTTACTCCAGCTTCTATTTCCATGGCCACGGTTACCCTCTCATTCTTGAAAGAACTGAAAATTTCTTTGCTCCTTGGAAGCTTTTTGGAGGTAATTTTCCCTCAGAAATTTCTAAGTGAATTCAGGAGTGGGAATGATACCAAGAACTAATTAGAAGCTCTGACACCAGATGGATTAGTCTTGTTAGAAAAAACTCAAGCAAACCCTTTTTTTGTTTTCAGCAGGAGTATAATTTTCTCCCAACTATAACTAGTTTGTGCTGTTGTTACTTCATCAACCTGGGTAGAATTAATTGTATCAGCTGTGTGAAATCCTCTCCTCTCCAACAGTCATTTTCACCATTCGGTAAAAATGAGCCAAATCAGTTTATCTTCCTTGTTTTAGAATTGACATGACTAAAAAAAGAGATGGGGGTGGAAATTATGAGAAACCACCATCATTGACTGAATACTTAGGATTTCAACAGAAATAAAGTCGTCTGGGATAAATATTTGAAAACAGAAAAACATTATCAAAAAGTATTTAACACAAATATGTATCTTCAACAAGATATAAAAAGCTTAAGAAATATAAATAAGACATAAGAAAGCCTTATATCCTCAATTTTTTATTTTATATCCATAAGCTCTTCTGTAAGTAGAAAAGATTGTTTCTTAGTTCTTGTTGCTCTTATGAAGCACCCCATGGAGTCAATTGGTAGGAAGTTCTTATTTTTCAGAAAATAATTTTTAGAGATGTGAGAACTGGAGAGCATAAAAAGAAACAAGGTTGAAAGAACTACTATGTAGAGATGTGTTTAATTGAAAGATCAAGTCCCATAATTTCTCAAAATTCTGTAAATTCCTGAGAAATTAGAAAACATGAAATTAATATACTTATTTCAAAAATGACCAAAAATCAAAATTAAGTTAAATATTATGAAAATTAGTAAATTTACTTAACATTAATTATTCAGATAAAAATTTTATCTTTATTGTACTGAACTTTTGAATATATCTGTGATAGGGATTGTATTGGATCTACAGATTGTTTTGTGCAATATGGTCATTTTTAATGACATAAATTTTTCTGGTCCATAAGCATGAAATACTTTTCTATTTGTTACATTTTTTTTGTGTCATCTACAATTTTTTAAATCAGTGTTTTGCAGTGTTTTCTTGCAGAGACTTTTACTACTTTAGTTAAGCATATTCCAAAGTACTTTTACTTTTTTTGTAATTACTGTAAATGAGATTGCCTTCTTTATTTGATTCTCAACTTTATTATTGTTGATGTATAAAAATGTTACTGATTTTTGTACATTAATTAGTTTTGTATTCTGAAACTTTGCTGAATTCATTTATTAAAGTTAAGGAATTTTTGGAGAAGTCTTTAGGGTTTTCTAGATATAAGATCATATCAGTGAACAGAAATAATTTTACTTCCTCTTTTCTGATTTGGTTTTAAAAATTTCTTTTTATTGCCTTAATGCTATGGTTAGGATTTCCAGTACTGTGTTGAATAGGAGTGGTGAAAGGGGGCATCCTTGTCTTTTTCCATTTGTTAGGGGTATTTTCCTCCAATTTTTCTCGTTAAGTATGACATTTGCTGTGGGTTTGTCATAGGGCTTTTATGACTTCGAGGTATGTTTCTTATATGTTTAGTTTGTTAAGGTTTTATTATGAAGGGATGCTGATATCATTTTCACAGAATCATGAAAAATCTTAAAATTCATACAGAACCCCAAAAAGGCTCATGTAGCCAAGCTATCCTAAGCAAAAAGAACAAAACCAGAGACATCACATTATCCAAATTCAAAATATACTACAAGGCTTTGGTAACTAAAATGGCATGGTACTCATAAAAATAAACACATAGTTAAACAGAATAGAGAACCTCAACATAAAGCCACATACCTATAGCCAACTTATCTTTGACAAAGCAGACAAAAACATACACTGGGGAAAGGATACCCTTTTCAATAAATAGTGCTGGGAAAATCAGGTTGTCATAAGGAGAAAAATAAAACTGGACCCCTATTTCTCACCATATTAAAATCCAGTCAAGATTGATTAAAGACTTAAATGTAAAGCCTGATATTACAATATTAGATGAAAACCTAGGCAATATTCTTCAGGATATTGGATTAGGCAAAAAAAAAAAAAAAAAATTGTGACTAAGACCTCAAGAGTACAAGCAACAACAACATAGACAAATGGGACTTGATAAAACTAAAAATCTGCACAGAAAAATAAATAATCAATAGAGTGAACCAACAACCTGCACAATTGAAGAAACTATTTCCAAACTATGAATCTGACAGGGGGCTCATATCTAGAATTTACAAGAAATTCAAACACAAAAACAACAACAAAAGCAAATAATCTCATGAAAAAGTGCACATAGGTCATGAATAGACATTTTTTCAAAAGAAGATATACAAGTGATCAACAAGCACATAAAAAATGCTCAACATCACTAGTCATCAGAGAAATGCAAATTAAACCACAATGAACTCTCATCTTATACCAGTCAGAATGGCTATTACTAAAAGGTCAAAAAATAACTAACGATGGTGAAGGTGCAGAGAAAAGGGAATGCTTATGCACTGTTGGTGGAAATGTGAATTAATACAACTTCTATCAAAAATAGTATGGAGATTTATCGAAGAACTAAAAGTAGAACTATTATTCCATTCAGCAGTCTCACTGCTTGGTATCTACTCAAAAGAAAAAGAATAATTATAACAAAAAGATACCTGAACTTGCATGCTTATCACAACACTATTCACAATAACCAAGATAAGTAATAAACCTAAGTGTCCATCAACAGATGAGTGGGTAAAGCAAATGTGGTTGGTGTATATACACCATGGAATAATTTTTTAGGCCTGCAAGGGAATGAAATCATGTCTTTTGCAGCAACATGGATGGAATTGGAGGCTATTACCTTAAGTGAAACAATTCTGAAACAATGTTAAATATAAAATTCTCTCTTATAAGTGGGAGCTAAGTAATGTATACACATGGACTTTGAATGTGGAATAAACATTGGTGACTAAAAGGTGGGAGAATGTGAAGTGGGTGAGGGATGAGAAAATACTTCCTGGATACAATGTGATAATTCTACACAAAGCCCATGTCTTTTCTTGAATATCATTCCCATTTCCCAATCTTTCTGTGTGTGTTTGTGTGTGGAAGAGGGGTGTTGGAAAGTGTGCTAATTGTCAACTTCGGATAGTATACTGGTGAATGTTGTTGCTTTATATAATCTGCAAAAAAGATCTTTGGATTTTACTTTTTGATTTTAACTCATTTACACTACATTTAGCATATCATTGCATAGTTTTTTCCTACCATGTTTTTTCACACTTTCTATTTACAGAATTTGTTAATCTTCCTGGCCCACTTTTGTGTTTTGCAATACATAGGCCAAATTTTCTCTGTTGTATTAATAGTCATGCGTGTGCATTTTATTTTTATGTTCATGATGTTCCACTACCAGACAATCATGTATGTTAGTATACCAATTGATTGCCTATGTAGGAAAACATATATGTATATATTTATATAATTTCACAAAAGAGTATTTCAGAATGCTCTTATTTTCTCATTTAGTATACAAATGAGACACAGTCTGTAATAACATTAGGTATTCTTTAGTTCTCAAAAATAATAAACTGGTGTAAGAAACTATTAAATGGCAAGCTATTTGAACATTTTTTTTTCTATGTCTTCGAGCATTTTCTTAATTTACTTCTATAAATATTAATATATTGCCTTCAAAATATTTCAACCTGGAATTTGTATGGTAAAACAGAAATAACTTATGTATTTAATGCTGTCCTTATTGGTTCCCCAAATTAAAAAAAAGTTTGAGTAAATGTGAAATTTAGACGCTAATGTATTTAATGGTTTCCTGCAAAAAACCTAAATACTCCATTTGTCTTCCAGCATACAATATTGTAGTTGAAAAATCTAATAGTGTGATTCTTTTTTTTTTTTTAATTTTTTATTGGATTATAGGTTTTGGGGTACATGAGCAGAGCATGCAAGACAGTTGCGTAGGTACACACATGGCAGTGTGCTTTGCTTTTCTTCTCCCCTTCACCCACATTTGGCATTTCTCCCCAGGCTATCCCTCCCCACCTCCCCCTCCCACTGGCCCTCCCCTTTCCCCCCCAACAGACCCCAGTGTTTAGTACTCCCCTTTCTGTGTCCATGTGTTCTCATTTTTCATCACCCACCTATGAGTGAGAATATGCGGTGTTTCATTTTCTGTTCTTGTGTCAGTTTGCTGAGGATGATGTTTTCCAGATTCATCCATGTCTCTACAAATGACACAAACTCATCATTTCTGATTGCTGCATAATATTCCATGGTGTATATGTGCCACATTTTTCCAATCCAGTCTATTATCAATGGGCATTTGGGTTGATTCCAGGTCTTTGCTATTGTAAACAGTGCTGCAATGAACATTCGTGTACATGTGTCCTTATAGTAGAACGATTTATAGTCTTTTGGATATATACCCAGTAATGGGATTGCTGGGTCAAATGGAATTTCTATTTCTAAGGCCTTGAGGAATCGCCACACTGTCTTCCACAATGGTTGAACTAATTTACACTCCCACCAACAGTGTAAAAGTGTTCCCTTTTCTCCACATCCTCTCCAGCATCTGTTGTCTCCAGATTTTTTAATGATCGCCATTCTAACTGGCGTGAGATGGTATCTCAATGTGGTTTTGATTTGCATCTCTCTGATGACCAGTGACGATGAGCATTTTTTCATATGATTGTTGGCCTCATATATGTCTTCTTTCGTAAAGTATCTGTTCATATCCTTTGCCCACTTTTGAATGGGCTTGTTTGTTTTTTTCCTGTAAATCTGCTTGAGTTGTTTGTAAATTCTGGATATCAGCCCTTTGTCAGATGGGTAGACTGCGAAAATTTTTTCCCATTCTGTTGGTTGCCGATCCACTCTAGTGACTGTTTCTTTTGCCGTGCAGAAGCTGTGGAGTTTCATTAGGTCCCATTTGTCTATTTTGGCTTTTGTTGCCAATGCTCTTGGTGTTTTGTTCATGAAGTCCTTGCCTACTCCTATGTCCTGGATAGTTTTGCCTAGATTTCCTTCTAGGGTTTTTATGGTGCCAGGTCTTATGTTTAAGTCTTTAATCCATCTGGAGTTAATTTTAGTGTAAGGTGTCAGGAAGGGGTCCAGTTTCTGCTTTCTGCACATGGCTAGCCAGTTTTCCCAACACCATTTGTTAAACATGGAATCCTTGCCCCATTGCTTGTTTTTGTCAGGTTTATCAAAGATTGTATAGTTGTATGTATGTTGTGTTGCCTCCGGTGCCTCTGTTTTGTTCCATTGGTCTATATCTCTGTTTTGGTACCAGTACCATGCTGTTTTGATTACTGTAGCCTTGTAGTATAGTTTGAAATCCGGTAGTGTGATGCCCCCCGCTGTGTTCTTTTTGCTTAGAATTGACTTGGCTATGCGGGCTCTCTTTTGGTTCCATATGAAGTTCATGGTGGTTTTTTCCAGTTCTGTGAAGAAAGTCAATGGTAGCTTGATGGGGATAGCGTTGATTCTGTAAATTACTTTGGGCAGTATAGCCATTTTCATGATATTAATTCTTCCTAACCATGAACATGGAATGTTTCTCCATCTGTTTGTGTCCTCTCTGATTTCGTTGAGCAGTGGTTTGTAGTTCTCCTTGAAGAGGTCCCTTACGTTCCTTGTGAGTTGTATTCCAAGGTATTTTATTCTTTTTGTAGCAATTGCGAATGGCAGTTCGCTCTTGATTTGGCTTTCTTTAAGTCTGTTATTGGTGTAGACGAATGCTTGTGATTTTTTCACATTGATTTTATATCGTGAGACTTTGCTGAAGTTATTTATCAGTTTCAGGAGTTTTTGGGCTGAGGCGATGGGGTCTTCTAGGTATACTCTCATGTCGTCTGCAAATAGAGACAATTTGGCTTCTACCTTTCCTATTTGAATACCCTTTATTTCTTTTTCTTGCCTGATTGCTCTGGCTAGAACTTCCAGTACTATATTGAATAGGAGTGGTGAGAGAGGGCATCCTTGTCTAGTGCCAGATTTCAAAGGGAATGCTTCCAGTTTTTGCCCATCCAGTATGATATTGGCTGTTGGTTTGTCATAAATAGCTTTTATTACTTTGAGATACGTTCCATCGATACCGAGTTTATTGAGGGTTTTTAGCATAAAGGGCTGTTGAATTTTGTCAAATGCCTTCTCTGCGTCAATTGAGATAATCATGTGGTTTTTGTTTTTGGTTCTGTTTATGTGGTGAATTATGTTGATAGACTTGCGTATGTTGAACCAGCCTTGCATCCCTGGGATGAATCCTACTTGATCATGATGAATAAGTTTTTTGATTTGCTGTTGCAATCGGCTTGCCAATATTTTATTGAAGATTTTTGCATCTATGTTCATCATGGATATTGGCCTGAAGTTTTCTTTTCTCGTTGGGTCTCTGCCGGGTTTTGGTATCAGGATGATGTTGGTCTCATAAAATGATTTGGGAAGGATTCCCTCTTTTTGGATTGTTTGAAATAGTTTTAGAAGGAATGGTACCAGCTCCTCCTTGTGTGTCTGGTAGAATTCGGCTGTGAACCCATCTGGACCTGGGCTTTTTTTGTGAGGTAGGCTCTTAATTGCTGCCTCAATTTCAGACCTTGTTATTGGTCTTTTCATAGTTTCAGCTTCCTCCTGGTTTAGGCTTGGGAGGACACAGGAGTCCAGGAATTTATCCATTTCTTCCAGGTTTACTAGTTTATGTGCATAGAGTTGTTTGTAATATTCTCTGATGATGGTATGAATTTCTGTGGAATCTGTGGTGATTTCCCCTTTATCATTTTTTATTGCATCTATTTGGTTGTTCTCTCTTTTATTTTTAATCAATCTGGCTAGTGGTCTGTCTATTTTGTTGATCTTTTCAAAAAACCAGCTCTTGGATTTATTGATTTTTTGAAGGGTTTTTCGTGTCTCAATCTCCTTCAACTCAGCTCTGATCTTAGTAATTTCTTGTCTTCTGCTGGGTTTTGAGTTTTTTTGATCATGCTCCTCTAGCTCTTTCAATTTTGACAGTGGAGTGTTAAAGTCTCCCACTATTATTGTGTTGGAGTCTAAGTCCTTCTGTAAGTCATTAAGAACTTGCCTTATGTATCTGGGTGCTCCTGCATTGGGTCCATAAATGTTTAGGATCGTTAGCTCTTCTTGTTGTATCGATCCTTTTACTATTATGTAATGGCCTTCTTTGTCTCTTTTGATCTTTGTTGCTTTAAAGTCTATTTTATCAGAGATGAGAATTGCAACTCCTGCTTTTTTTTGCTTTCCATTAGCTTGGTAAATCTTCCTCCATCCCTTTATTTTGAGCCTTTGTGTATCCTTGCATGTGAGATGGGTTTCCTGGATACAGCAGACTGATGGGTTTTGGATTTTTATCCAATTTGCCAGTCTGTGTCTTTTGATTGGTGCATTTAGTCCATTTACATTTAGGGTTAATATTGTTATGTGTGAATTTGATACTGCCATTTTGATGCTAAGTGGCTGTTTTGCCTGTTAGTTGTTGTAGATTCTTCATTATGTTGAAGCTCTTTAGCATTCAGTGTGATTTTGGAATGGCTGGTACTGATTGATCCTTTCTATGTGTAGTGCCTCTTTTAGGAGCTCTTGTAAAGCAGGCCTGGTGGTGACAAAATCTCTGAGTACTTGCTTGTTCGCAAAGGATTTTATTTTTCCTTCACTTCTGAAGCTCAGTTTGGCTGGATATGAAATTCTGGGTTGAAAGTTCTTTTCTTTAAGAATGTTGAATATTGGCCCCCACTCTCTTCTGGCTTGTAGTGTTTCTGCCGAGAGATCTGCTGTGAGTCTGATGTGCTTCCCTTTGTGGGTGACCCGACCTTTCTCTCTGGCTGCCCTTAGTATTCTCTCCTTTATTTCAACCCTGTTGAATCTGACGATTATGTGCCTTGGGGTTGCTCTTCTTGCGGAATATCTTTGTGGTGTTCTCTGTATTTCCTGCAATTGAGTGTTGGCCTGTCTTGCTAGGTGGGGGAAATTTTCCTGGATGATGTCCTGAAGAGTATTTTCCAGCTGGGATTCATTCTCTTCGTCCCCTTCTGGTACACCTATCAAACGTAGGTTAGGTCTTTTCACATAGTCCCACATTTCTTGGAGACTTTGTTCATTCCTTTTTGCGCTTTTTTCTCTGATCTTGGTTTCTCGTTTTATTTCATTGAGTTGGTCTTCGACTTCAGATATTCTTTCTTCTGCTTGGTCAATTCGGCTATTGAAACTTGCGTTTGCTTCGCGAAGTTCTCGTATTGTGTTTTTCAGCTCCTTTAATTCATTCATATTCCTCTCTAAGGTATCCATTCTTGTTATCATTTCCTCGAATCTTTTTTCAAATCTTTTTTCAAGGTTCTTAGTTTCTTTGCATTGATTTAATACATTATCTTTTAGCTCACCAAAGTTTCTCATTATCCATCTTCTGAAGTCTAATTCCGTCATTTCGTCACAGTCATTCTCCGTCCAGCTTTGTTCCCTTGCTGGTGAGGAGTTTTGGTCCTTTCTAGGAGGCGATGTGTTCTGGTTTCGGGTGTTTTCCTCCTTTTTGCGCTGGTTTCTTCCCATCTTTGTGGATTTGTCCGCTGGTCGTCTGCGTAGTTGCTGACTTTTCGTTTGGGTCTCTGAGTGGACACCCAGAATGTTGATGATGAAGTATTTCTGTTGCTTGGTTTTCCTTCTACCAGTCTAGCCCCTTCGCTGTACGACTGTTGAGGTCCGCTCCAGACCCTGCTTGTCTGGGGTGCACCTCTAGTAGCCGTGGCACAGCGAGGGATGCTACCAGTTTCTTTTTCTGCTCTCTTTGTCCCAGGATGATGCCTGCCTAATGACAGTCGTTTGCGAATTCAACGCGGGCTCCAATCCTGGGTTGTTCTCACTGCGCCATCTTGAGTCCCCTCGCCTAGTGTGATTCTTAGAGTGAGTTTCCATTCCTCCACAAAATTTTAGAATTTTCACGTTGGCCTTCTATATTCTTAAACTTTATATACCATATATAGGAGTGCCATTTCTTTTTCCCTCCTGTTTGTGATTTTATGTAATCTTTCAATGTGGAGCCTAGGAGCCAGATAGAAAAGAGGTTAAGCACATTACTCTGGAATTAGATCCCTTAAATTCAAAGTACACTGCTGGTAATATTTACAACTTACTAGTAAAAGGATTTGTGGCATGTAGAAAATGTACCTTTTTATGCCTCAGTTTACCCATATGTAAAAAAGAAAAAATGTTAGTATGCAACTTATTGGGTAACTCATTGAGAATTAAATGCTAGCCATAAATCATTCATAGGTTTTATCAATGTCCCTATGCTAACAAAAAATTATAAGATATACTTGAGCAAATTACAATTTTTGTTGGATATACATACCAGCATTTCTCCAAATTTCTAAGTTGTAAGTTGAGAATAGCAGTAAAAGCAACAGTTGTTATAAGGTTAAATTAATTTATATAGGTGTTTATAATAAACACATATATTAAATACATATGGACATATACATAAAATGTGTGTGTATGCATGCATATATACACACACAGATATGCTGCATGCACACATGCTACACAGGTATGCACATAGGCATATGTGTTTGGGTCTGTGTGTATGTGTTTGTATGTAAACCTTAGATTAATGGCCAACATATAGCAATGACTATACAAATTTTACGTATTTCTATTATTATTTATTTATTTATTTATTTATTTTTTGAGACGGAGTTTCACTCTTGTTACCCAGGCTGGAGTGCAATGGCGCAATCTCGGCTCACGGCAACCTCCGCCTCCTGGGTTCAGGCAATTCTCCCGCCTCAGCCTCCTGAGTAGCTGGGATTACAGGCGCGCACCACCATGCCCAGCTGATGTTTTATATTTTTAGTAGAGATGGGGTTTCACCATGTTGACCAGGATGGTCTTGATCTCTTGTCCTCATGATCCACCCACCTCGGCCTCCCAAAGTGCTGGGATTACAGGCTTGAGCCACTGCGCCCGGCCCATTTCTATTATTAATGTGTCTTGAGTAATGACCAAATGCCTAGATACCAGTTATAGGTATCCTGATGAGTTTATGAATCTGGGAAAAGATGAAAAGTAATCATCTGAATGAATCACAAAGAACCTTTTTTTTTGTTGTTGTTGTTATTGCTTATTATTTTAAATCTATGTTTTTATTTTAGAATAGTTTCAAGTTTATTAAAAGTTGTGAATATAGTACTGAGTTCTCGTATACTCAGCACCCCATTTTTTCTATTATTAAAATCTTACATTTAGGATAATGTACTTGTTAAAATTTATAAACCATATTGATACACGTCCTTTTTTTTCTTTCAAGTTCTGATCCAGGATACCAAATGACATTTGGTATTAATGTCTCCTGAGCTTTTCTTGGATGTCACAGTTTGCAATACACTCCTTGATTTTGATGATTTTGACAGTGTTTTGTACAGGTTAGATAATTTGTAGAATATTTCTCAATTGGGATCAGTTTGCAATTTTTTTCATGGTTAGATCAGAGTTACACGTTTTCTGGCAGAAGCCTACATAGATAAAGTGCAATTTTTTTTTTTTTTTTTTGAGACAGAGTCTTACTCTGTGGCCAGTCTGGAGGGCAGTGGCAAAATCTCGGCTCACTGCCACCTCCACATCCCAGGTTCAAGCAATTCCCCTGCCTCAGCCTCCCGAGTAGCTGAGACTACAGGCATGGACCACCATGCCTGGCTAATTTTTTTGTATTTTAGTAGAGAAGGGGTTTCACCATGTTGGTCAGGATGGTCTCGCTCTCCTGACCTCGTGATCCACTCACCTCGGCCCCAAAGTGCTGGGATTACAGGCGTGAGCCACCACAGATGGCAATAAAGTGCAATTCTTAATATGTCATATCAAGGGTAGACACTATGCACATGAGTTGTCACTGTTGATGCTAACCTTGATCATCTGGTTGAGGTAGTTTTTATCAGGTTTCTTCACTGTAAATGTACTCTTTTTCCCCTTTCCCTATTGCATGCATTGGAAGAAAAATCACTATGTATACACCACAGTTAAGAGGTGAGAAGCTATGTTTAACTTCCTTGATAACAGAGTAGCTAGCTATCTAAACTATTTCAAATTTTTCTGCAGAGGATATTTGTATCTTCTTTGCCATTGATGGACTTAAATTGCATATATATATATGTGTGTGTGTGTGTGTGTGTGTGTCAATATAGGCAAATGAATATTTATTTTATGTGTTGAGTTAAAATCTAATACTACTTTATGTATATCCTTGCTCAAATTCTTTGAGTCTTGACTATTGGTAGCTCTTTTGGTTGGCTTTGTGTCCTTTTGACATATTACCACTGTTGGATTTTGTTTGTTTTCTTTTCTTTTTTGAGTATGTTATTACATTTTGCACTACAAAATACCCCAGGTTCATTTTATATATATTATTCCCAGCCCAACAACCATCCCTTTTCCCACAAAGCCCAAATTTCTTTTACTAGAGATAGCAATTAGAAACCATGATCAGGGTGCTTTTTATATATATATATATATTCCTATATGTAAGCAAGTCTATTCATATTAATCTAAACATGAGTTTATACTTATGTTTCCAAATCTAGTCTACTACCATACAATCTAACTTTAACCCCTTGCTTATCTGTGACATTCTATTTTAATAGTAAGAAGGCCTGGCTTCTACCATTTGCATCATTTGTTTAATTAATCAACCTTCGGATGGAGTTATAAAGATTTTAGAGTTGTTAATCTATATCCTGGTGGAAAATGCCTTATCAACTAGGGTATAATACTTAAGAACAATTCTTTTTGCTAGTCTTACAGATTCCACTCATTTCTGAAGTTTCCTGGGCCAGTGTCTTTTTCCTCCCTTTTTTTAGTGGGGGTATATCATGTATTTGTAATACAATTAGATTATGTTGTCAAAATCTGCATCACATCCTGGGATTCCTTGATGTCCTAAATAATTAAATTTGCCTAAAAGGTTTTCACTTTATTCTGTGAGTTCTGATAAATGCATAGAATAATGGATCCTCCACTGTATTGGAGAATATCATATAGGATAGTATTACTGTTCCAAGAAAATCCTGTGTTTAATCTATTGAAACCTCTACCCACACTAAACTCCTGGTAACTAATCATTTGTTTAGCATCTTTATAGTTTTGTTTTTTTTCTAGAAGATGATACATTCTAAAATCATGAATGGAATTATACAGTATATATCTTTTTGAGACTGGCATATTTAACTTAGCAATATATATTTAAGATTTCAGCATGGCTTGTTAATTTCTATTGTTTCTTATCTCTGAATAGTGTTCCAATGTATCGTAAAATATTAGCATTTGTTAAATACAATATAATCCAATATAAATGATCAAGCCATGGTAAGTTCTTAAATACATATTGCTAAGCTAAATAAGCCAGTATCTAAAGGATATATATGGTATGATTCATATATTGAAGGGCATCATTTTTTTCCTTCCAGTTTTTGGTAGTTATAAATAAAGCTGTGATGAACATTTATGTGCAAGTTTTGGTGTGGACATAAGTTTTCAAATAAGTAGGGTAAAAACCAGGACAGTTCTTTTTGTATTATATGGTAAGATAATGTTTAACTCTGTAAAAAAGTACCAAACGTTTTACAAAGTGTTTGCACCATTTTCATTCCCGTCAACCATGATTGAGAGTTTCTGTTGTTTTGCATCTTCACCAGCAATGGGTGCTGTCAGGTTTATGGATTGTAACCATTCTAATAATTCTACAGTCGAAGCTTATTATTGATGGATCCAAGGAGAGTCATTTATTTTCCATTTTCTTAACATGTTCTTGTTTTAAGAATGGGAGTGCAACTTCCACGTGCCTTACATGCAAGAGCTAAAACCAGAAGTCCACACAGAGGCACTTTTGGTAACTCCGGCCTGAGACCACTTGGTCAGGTATTTACTGTATTCAGAATTTTACAGTTACCCTCTTATGGGGAAGTACAGAGAACAGCTCACACATTTCAATCTAGTAAGTCTTCAACAACAAAAAAAAAATTGCTTGACGTGGCACTGGCGACGCTGAATGAGTTGTTGCTGATTTAATCAATAAGTGTCTTGGCTCTTATTATTTTAAAGCTAAGGAAATGTATGCCAGCATTATCAGAACATAAAAAATATTTTGTCTGCTATTCCCTTAGAACTGCCTCTGACTTCTTTCTTTAGCAGGTTTTAACCCACCATTTCCACTTTAGCCCTACCTACATTTAACGAATGTGCAGCAGTTCAACATTGTTTATAGCTTCTCCAGAGTTTCTCATATTTTTATGGTTAATATTTTAAATAAAGTACTCTAGAATTCTTCCCAAAGACAGTATAGTATGATATATGTCAATGTCTATGTGCATGTCTGTGTGATTTTCAAATAAATTCAATTATAATTCAGATTGGCTAGTCTTTTACTAGCCAATACAATACACATTCAATATACAATACAATAAAATATGTATACATTTCAGGGATGGTCAACTATCATTTTATCTGAAAGTCTAAACTCCAGAAGTGGCTCCTACAAATATTTCAGCTACCCTAATCTCTGATCTAGACCAGAAATATTGCAAATTATTAAAGTGAAGGTCATAAGTAGTTTTTATTGGTAAAGTTAATATTTTAATTAGCATTATAAACACTAGATGTAAATTCTTATTAGTAAAATTTAAAGTACTCAAGTTTTTAGGATTGATTAAAATACTTTCAACACCCTACATATCTAAAAATGCCTATAACCTGTATCCTTAATGGAGTCATCTGAGGCTTAAATTCTGTATGATCTCAAGTCCAACTATTGGTATGGCTAACTTTTTATTGCCTCAAGTTGGCCATAACAGTAAATAAAACCTGCCTTCAAAAATAAGCCTCGGTGAACTTTTCTTGCAAGTAAGTGTTAGAAAATTTTAAGGCATGGCAAACTAGAACCTTATTAGACTGTGTAAACAAGTCCATCTATTTCGAATTTCACCAATGGCTAAAATTATTTACCAAAAGGAACTAAGAACTCTGCACAATCAAAGTAGCTAAGCTTAAGGTGCAAAAGTTACTTCCTGTAATTTACATTCACCTTTACGTCTTTGATTCCACAAGATTGATTTTAAAGAAAGAAGCCCAGAGGTCAGTGATAATTTTTTCATATTTTCAGGAGATGAAGGTGTTGCTATTTCTCTGTAATATAAAATTATATATTTTTGGTTCAATATAGTGTTAAATGTTTTTTGTCAGACTAAAATACATATTTAAATGACTTAGATTCTATGTTCTGCTAAATAAAGCATTTGATTTTAGATTATTACTTAGTGAACACTAGAATATGTAAACAGTAGTATTCACTGTTATACTAAATTTATTCTAACTAGTCTCACTGGAATTTTTCTTGCCTACACTCAAAATTTTTATTTTATATAATTTCTCTCCTAAAATACTCCTTATTAAAATTGCATGTACCATATGCTACAAAGAAATATTTTATTTCCAGATATGAATATTGTAAATACTATATATTTTCCATACTTATGAATACACAAATGGTTATACAACCTTCTGAACAATATTTTTCAGTTTTCATGTGTATATTGCACAAGGCTTTATCCTAAAAGCAATCGCTTTTCTACCCACTATATCCACGCTGATTAAGGAGAAACAGGAAAGTGAGGATAATTACTTTAATGAAGAATTTTAGCATCATAAAACATAGTACTGGAATAAAAAGTAAGAAGTGGAATAAATCTGAAATCTAATCAAGAAATATAAATACTGTATTGTCTATTTAATAATATAGTGGATCTCAATGCTTTTATGCCAAGATTATTTTGGGGTGATAATAAAAGTTTCATCTTTGCTTTCACAAACTATGCACAAGGAAATTCTTTCTGAAAATACTATTATTTCTATAACTGCAATAATCAATATTCCTATGTCTAATAGTTTAGAAATTCTCCAGAAATTTTTCCAAACTTATCGTGATTTATTTAAAATTTTACTATTGAAATTTATGTCACTTAACATTGATTCCATGGAAATGCAACAGTAAATCAGCAAATTTCAATATCTGATTTTTAAAAATATTTTTAAGTAAACTTAGGTCTGCATAAACTGGGCCTGAAAATGTTAAACTGCAATAAATAGAACGTTATCAACACACCAGAGACTCCCTTGTGGTTCCTCTCAATCACCATTTCCTGCAACGGCATCATGGTCTAACTTCTAACACACAAACATGTTTTACCTGGGTCTTACATTTATATTAATGGAAACATGTGGCCTGCATTTCTTGTATACAGCTTACACAAAAAAAACATATAATTATATTTGTGAGTCTCATCAATATTATACTTCATTCTCAATGGTGTATAATCTATTATATGAATATACTAGAATTTATATGGTTAATGTATGGTGAACTAGAACCTTATTAGACTTTGTAAATAAGTCCATCTATTTCAAATTTCACCAATGGCTAAAATTATCTACCAAAAGGAACTAAGAACTCTGGATATAAATAAATGGTTAATGATTAAATGGTTAATTTACATTAACTATATAAATAAAATATATTGACCATGTAAATGGTTAATGAAGATTTCAACTATTTCAAGGTTTTGGCTCTACAAGTTATGAGGCAATGACATTTTTGGTTGTAACTTTTTATTCATAAGGGCATATGTTTTGAGGATGTGAGTGGAAAAACAGTTTTTCTCTGCTCTCACAGCACAACAATCAACATGAAAGGCTGTGACTACATTTGTGGGAGTTTCTTCCCACCAGCAAGCAAGCAATCAGTTATTCAGTGGATAAAAGATAAATGTCCTCCAATGGAATTCCCACACTCTCTTCTATGGAAATAGCATCAAACTCTATAGGTTGAGGGCTCAGTCCCAAAAGACTGCTGGTCCTCACCAGAACCCAGCTGTGCTAGCACCCTGAACTCAGGCTTTCAGCCTCCAGAACTGTGACAAATAAATGTTTCTTTTCATAAGCAAGCCAGTCTGCATTGTGTTTGTTATACAGCAGTCCAAACAGACTAAGACAATCTATTATTGAGAAAGATAATTTTTCCCTTCTAGAAATTAATCACCTGTATTCAGAAAAGTATGTTTTCTAAATCCAAACAACTAACTCAAAATTTTTAGACTTTTAACCTCTATATGTTTTCTTTACTTTAATATATTATGTTTTATAGACAAGTAAAAATATATGTACCGTATTCATTTTCAAATCTTTTATCTTTTTGTTTTTTGAACTTTATAGCTCCATGTCTAAACTCATTTCTCTTTAGAAATGAGTAAAAATATTTTTTTTTCAAAAGGTCAATTCTGCCTTTGTCATTTTGTTGCCTAAGGTATGAAAACTATATAAATGCTCATAAATTCAGTAAAGAAATAAAAGCCATCCTGTAAATCACGATTGAAGTTAGCTCTTTTATCCTTGATGATGGAAAAGGCACTTGGCCTTGAGATCTTTGCAAGCTGAGGAGCCAGTAATTTTTTTAGTTGTTGCCTGATAATGCATTTTCACTTAAAAACATGTTTCTCTCATTCTGAAAAGTATAAAAAAATTTTAATTTTTTGAAGTTTATTTCTGTTTTTTTATATCTTTAATTATATATTGTTACAACTGTATTTGTTTCAGAAAATTCTTTAAAAACTGATTCATGTAGAATGTAATATTAAAGATTTTCCAATGTTTTAACAGATTTCATAATGAACTTATAGCACAGTACATTAAAGGAATATAAGACAAATTTATATTATCTTTACCCATTATGGAATCCATTGCATACAAAGAGATTTTATTACATTGTTTTAAGGTAATATTTTTAAAAAATATATAGCCAAAAAAATTAAGTATTAATATTGGGAGATATCCCATTAGCCACAACATCATGTCTATGGAAAGTGGTACTTCATTAACAAAACGCTCTACAAAAAAATCAGTGATATGGTTAAAAGCCCCTGAGTTTGTAAAATCTTACACTGATTTTTGCTCTGCTACTTACTGGTTGTTGATCTTTAGAAAAGCTTTTTAACCTTTCTGATTCTATTACTATTTCATTACCTACAGCAGAATCTTCACTCATGAACTCATATTTTCCAAAGTGGTTCATAACGTTTTTCCATCATAAAAGTCACCTCAGGGTTCTAAGTAGCAGCCATCAAGACAGTCTTTCAGCTCAAATGGGCTAACAAACATTTCCTAAGCTTTCCTGAGTTATCTGATTTTGATAAAGAATTATCTCTAAATTAAATTATTTATTTCTTAAATTCAAAGTATAGTTTGCTTCTAATAAAATATTAGCTTATTTATATAAGGCTTAAAAAATAAAAATAGTAAAAGTTGGAGAATGTAGTGTTTCCTTCCACAACTGTATATCAAATTATGTTTGATACTCTTTTTCCTACACTTTTTTCCTTACAAATAAGGCTTATATATATACAATCTACTTTTCGTGTGGTTCTTTCAATCATTATCCTCTCTGGATTTGCCAGATACTTGGAAACTTATTGATTTTTCAAACACTAAACTAGATTCTTCTAGTCTCTTCCCCATACTTCATTATATTAGCAAATATAATTTAATCTCATCTCCCAACGCTAGCACTAATATTTGTACCATGAATAAAAAATGCTGTAGCTTATAAGGGAATCATATGTGAACAACAACAACCACAAAAAAAAAACTCATTCTTTCAGATGGATGGCAGAATTCCCATGCCTAGCCCCCAAGAAAAAAATCTTTAATAAAAAAATTTTCTTGACACTATAATTTATCCTATTTATTAATAAAATTTTCATTGCTGGATAAAAGAAGAACCAAATCTTGTTTTCTGCTATTGTCCTATTAAAAGTTAATAATGGCAATGCTTGTCTGGGAGGTTAGAATCTAATATTTTGAAGATGTATTTATCTTTTAGATCCTCAGAGCTTTACAGACTTTCAGTTGAGAAATATGAAACACTGAAAATAGAAAACAAAATCTGGAAATCTTTTGTAAGTCAAATGTATTTGCTTCATCTTTTTCATTCATTATTATTGATGTGATATAATCGGTAAAATGATGCACTGAAAATATTTATTCTAAGATTGTTTCTTAACCAACAGTAAGAAGTTAGTATGACCTGTTCTTACTATAGGGGAAAAAATCTTTACATAGTGTCAGATAATCTAAATGTCATTGGGGATCAATATCACAATTGTAGCTAGCACCCAAAGAGAAAGGACTGAAATGCAGAAAAGCAGAAATAACTTAACAATGAACTTCAGGAATAAAAAAGACTGGGGTCCTTAAAAAAAAATGAATAGCTTGCTAAAGCTTCTAAGCTATATTAATATAAGAGCAGAAATGTGCACAGGAAAAGGGCTCTGACCCAAACCATCTGACTGTAGATAACCAACTCTGCCAAGTTTATTCACTCAGTACAAATGCTGAGATGATAGTTTCATCATCTGTAAAATAAAGATAATGCAAGTACCATTAATTCTTCTTGCCCAGAAAAGCCAATACGCTGAGAACAACAAGAGTGTTACAGCAGAGATTTTAATTATTGCAAGGCAGCCAAATAGGAATATGGAAGATATTTCTCAAATCTGACTTTCTGAGATCTTGGAGGCCAGGGTTTTTAAGGATAATTGGCAGGTAGGAGTCTGGGGAATGGGTGCTGCTTGTTGGTTGGGAATGAAATCATAAGAATACCCAAACTGTCTTCACACATTGAATCAGTTTCTGGGTGGAGGTGTCACAGACAAATTGTTTAAAGACTATAAATAACCAACGCTGACAGGTGGGTCCAGGTGGTATCAGTTGGTCCACTAGAATGTAAGAGTCTGAAAAATATCTCAAAGACAAATCTTACTGTTCCCAGGTTCCAGGACGTGGGGGAGGCTCAGCTCGCTCCCTGGTGGGCTGTTCTTCCAGGCTCTTGGTCTCTCATTCTCCCAAGAATGGGAGAGGAGACCCCATTGGGTATGGTGCACTCATAAAGTAAATATCGTACCCCAAAGAGTTTTGAAGAAAATAATTTATTTAGGCAGAGAAAGAGAAAAAGGAGAGAGAAAAAGATGAGCGAGAGAAGTCCAAAGAGGTGTGGAAGAAGGGGACTTTTAACATGGGAGGAATTTCCTCCCTTTTCAGGTTTTCTGGGCCTCTGAAAGGAGTTCCTTTAAACTTCTGCTGGGTGATTGATCTTTGGTTTTTCCCACGCACACCAAAGTTAAAACAAAGACCTTTAAGACCCCAGATGGAGAGGTGGGGTGGGGAGGCATGGTGCTGGGAAGTTCTTGCCCTTAAAACTATGCCTCCTTGTGGACCCAGGAAGAGAATACATTCCCTCATTAGGTTTTGACAATAGTGATGCTTTCTACAGTAGCAATTGGGAAAGTTCTGAATGTTATGACCTCAGGCTTCATGACTCCTAAGCAGCAAGCAAGCTAAAGAACCACGGCTGGTTAATGCTATCCTATGCACAGGTTAAGTTCTATGCATAGGTCTTAGCAGAATTCAAGCCCCTCCCATGATTCTAACCTTGTGGACTTTCATTAGATTTATGAAGGTGGTTTTGGTCCCTCAACAAGGAGGAGGGTAGTTTTGCAAAGGGGCTATTATCATTCTTGTGTTAAGGTTAAACTATAAATTAAGTTTCTCCCATAGTGATCTTGGCCTATGCCCGGGAATGAATAACAGCAGTTAGATTGTGAATTTAGACACAAAATAAAGTTAGATATGTTAGATTTCTCTCACTGTAATAATTTCTCCAAAGGTGTTTTTGGTATTTACCTCATAAAATTATTATAGGTATTAAGTATAATAATTGGCAGAACGTTCTTAGAATAATAGCCTCTCTAATTGCTAAATAAGCATTCTTATGTGCATTTACTGTATTGCAAAGAACTTCAAATCTCTGATCTTTGCCCATGCTATTAAAGAAAACCTGTTTTGCTTTTTTCTCTATTGTGTACTGCCTTTATAGTATCTGCCTTACTTTTTCAGGTAAAATTCAGTTGTCTGAATTTGCTCCCCAAACTTCACCTTACTATTCCCCATCTTCTTAAAAGATATTTATTCTGGTTCCAAGTTTTCTGAGTCACAGGAATCATTAATCCTACACTCAAGTGTTTCAGACCCTAACTTTCACTAAGATAAATTGTAAAATAAATAAATAAATAATAAATGGGCTTTTCATATGGCATTGAAATTTTCACTGATTCTGTCTCTAAAACACATAAACACTTAAAATCCTTGGGCAAGACTGTGCCAAGGAATCTTGTTTTGGTTCCTGTTTCCCGAAATGCCTGGTTCTTGAAAGTTTAGTCAGAGAAATAGAAATCTACTGTATTGATTTCTGAGGGCTGCCATAACAAAGTACCAGGAACTGACTGGGTGGCTGAAAAAAATAAAACACATTCCCTCACAGTTTGGAGGACAGACTACTGAAACCCAGCTGTCAGGAGGGTCACGATCCCTCAGTCTGGCTGAGTAGAATTCTTCCTTTCCTCTTCTAGTTTATGGTAGTAATCAGCAATGTTTTGTTGTGTGAAGTTACATGGCATTCTTCACATGGCATTCTCTCTGTCTCTGTGTCTCTTTTTCTCATTGGACACCAGTCATATTAAAATAAGGGTATATCCTGCTCTCATATGATCTCACCTTAACTAATTATATCTGCAAACCCCTATTTTCAAATGTAACCTCATTTGCACAATTATAACTAAGGAAATTAAGGCAGTGAAAGATATCAGACCTAACCAACTTCATCTTGCTTCTAATTTCTAAACTGTCCTTATCCATTTCTGGATGTAGGTCAACCCAGCCTTGGGAAGGAATTAGTTTATAGTTTAAATAGTAGCCCTTTCCAACAGCAAAACTGTTCTTGTAAACAGAATGAAAAACCGCCAGCCAGCAAGTTAGAATGAGAGGGGCTGGAATTCTAAATATTACTAACCATTATTCTGGAGGTTAATGGTTAACTTCCCCAATTACTCTTAAAGGTAATATCACTATTGTGAACCTAAGATCAGCCTTTTGAGATGAGTTTTCAGATTTTTGCATTTCTAACAACTGGATGGCCCCACCTAGACCTGCCAACCAGTACTATGGCACCCACTCAGGAGCTAACTCAGCATAAGAGAATAGCACTATAATTTCATCTATAAAATTTAGATTCATCTCTGAGTCAGCCAATCAGAACTTCTGATTTACTGGCCCCCACCACTATATTATCCTTAAAAATTCTGATCCCTAAGTTTTTGAGGAGACTGATTTGAGTAATAATAAAACTCCAGTCTCCCACACAGCTGGTTCTGTCTGAATTACTCTTTCTTTGTTCCAATTCCTCTGTCTTGATAAATCATCTCTGTCTAGGCAGTGGCTAGGTGATCCCACTGGGCAGCTACAAATTTGGGGGCTCATCAGGGATTTCCCTTGTGGCTACCTGCCTATGCATGGTTCAGTAGCCACCATCCGACAATGGAAAGTTGTAGAAGTAATAGAAAATGCAGGGTTGTACAGGCTACAACTAGTGATATCAGCCTGCTGCAAATGCACAGACTGACTCCAGGATGATACCCAGGGATTCTGCATGCTCCATTGTTCTTCTTGGCTGCTTGAAATGTTGAAACAGGAGATTCTTAAAAGGACATTTGACAGTCATGAGAAAAACTTTTCCATATATTAATGTCTACACCTTACTGCAACTACTACCCTAAAATAACGGCCTCTCTCTTTTGCCTTCCAAATGTCTTACAAGTATCTCTAATGGCTAAACTCAAGCCAAACCCTTAGTAGTCTTCAGCCACCACTTCCCTTTCAGTACAGGGGATGGTGAAAAAGAATGGAGATAATGATGTGTATCTTTACATGAAAGCAACAATCAGTATCTTTCACAGAAAGGTTTCTAATCACCCTGCTGGGACAAATACCTCAGCCACTGTCCAGTGGAACATAAATATTTCATCCTGTTCTTTGATACCTTCACATGCACAATTCAGGTGTAATCGCTGTGGAAAGAAAGAATGAACAGCCCCATTTGGAAATGAACAACTGTCACCAAAACAGCACAACAGCATTAGAGTCTCAAAGGTAACCTTATAAATGGGCAGAGTTTCTGGACAAAAGCTTTTTTTCTAAGGCAAAGTCAAAGATTTCTAATCATCACAAAATGGAAAACATCCATTTAATCTCTAATTCCTTCCATTCATGAACACAAGCCTGGGCACATGTCAAACTATTATGGTTACTTTGTCACAAAAGAAAATAATTATGCTTTCTCTTCCAGTGCTCTAATCACTAAGCAAGCTCTTTAACTTTGATTAAATGTGCTCCAAAAAAGATCTAGGATTTTTCTTCATTCAATAAAAAGTTAACAAATACATATTTACAGTTCTCTCTCTCCACACATACATATATACACATATACATATATAGACAATTAATACAAATATATATTGATATCAATATTGACATAGCTATATGTAGTTGTGTGAATATATATACAGCAAAAATATATGCTAATATACATATTTAGAAATGTATAAATATTTTGGTGTGTATATGTAGCACGCACTCTCTCTATATATGTATCTACATATATATACATATATGTATATATGTATCTCTATATATATGTATGTACATATATATATGCATATATATGTAGCAAATATCTAAGTGCCTATTTACAGTGTATGTGTATGTGAGAAAGAAAGAGAGATTGACTTGAATAGGTATTAAAAGGATTGGGGGGAATATTCACTTGATTTACCAGGCAAAATGAAGACAATCGTAGTTTTTTCTTGGCCCTCACCAGAAACTTTTACACAATCCAATGCTATGACATTTCCAGATACAATTTTAAAGATAAGGGGAAATGTAAATTGCAGTGTTGAACTGTGCTTTTAGAGTATGAAAAACACTTATTTAACATAGTTCTATGAACTTTATCCAAGCAAGGTCAGTATGTAAATAAAAGAGATAATGATATTAGTCTAAGCCGAAGACATTAACAAAACTTCTTTAGAAAAAGATAAAACATGGTCATTGTATACTCAGTCTTCTTTAATGGTGATACTGTCTTGTGTAAATTTTAACTTACATTTACTAATAGAAAAGCACAATCTGTTTTCAAGGCATGTATTATTAACATTTGTTCCATGTCATTTTAAAGTTTTCTTTGGGGTATTGAGAGTTTTCACAATTGGAGACATAGCTTCAATTTAGTGATATGTAAAATGATGTTCTTCAGAATACTGAAGTGAAATAAAGGAAACATAGTCATTATCTATGGCAGGGGGGCATTCTGATTTCTATGAAAAATGTTTGTACAAATTGTGGATAACAGTTATTAACTTAAATGAAAGAAGTTGTCAGTGATTTGTATTATTCCTCAGTAGTCAGACATCATCTTTTAGTTTGCTAAAATAAGTCATTTAAAAAGTACTACTTTTAGAAATAAAGAAGTTAATCACTTCCACTTATTTTGTTCCCTTTTCTCCTCTTTTTCTCCCAATCTTATTTTATCAAAATATTTCAAATAGAAACACAATAAGTTTATACCTATGTCCTTGGGTGGAAGAAATAAGGGCAATCAAGTAATACGATTGACAATGACACAGGCAACAACAAGAGCTCACCATGACCTTTGGCATGTGTACCAAGCAGAAAAACACAGAAAGCCAAGCCCTTCTCAAGGCCATTTCAAGCCAGCTAGGCTGAAATGGCTTTTTTAGATATTCATCTTTAGAATTTTCATTTTTCAAGAGTTATTTGAGTTTCTCTAACTCTTATCAAGTTTCCATGGTTTTAAACTCGTAAGCCAATTATCCTTCCTTGGTGGTAGTGGGTAAGGCTTTTGGCGCAGATACCCATGTGAAAGGTGCTGCCAGTCTTTTGAGAATCCTCTTTACCAGCTTCCTCTATTCTCTGAACTTCCTCTTCATATCTTCTAAGATGCACACTCATAGGATCCCAGCCATAATGGTTAATTCACTTGAGAAAAGCAGGTCCAAATACAGGGGAAAGTTTTATGCCTGGAATTCACTGTAAAGTAGCCAAATATTAAAATTAGACTGCTTCACTACAGTGCCAGCTAATATTTATGCACCTAAAACATCAATGTATGATGAAGTTATTTATCTGATTCCTCATATTTTAAAAAAATGAAAATTTCCAGTGAACCTTTATAGCTTTGAGTTATCAAACAAAGTAAAATAACCCTTTCTGTTTTCAAGTTTAAACTCTACTACATAGGAATAGATCCTTGTGTTAATCACGGTTTTCCAGAAAGAGAAAGTTGTGAGGGGATTTATTAGTGCCATTATCTCATAATTATGGATGTTGAGAAGCCCCACAATGAGCCATCTGCAAGCTGAACAACCAGGGAAGCTCATGGCATCGGTTAGTCCAAGTTCAAAGACCCCAGAACCAGGGAAGCCAATGGTGCAACTCTTAAGTCCAAGATGAAAGTCCCGAGAAACTGTGGGAATGCTGGTACAAGTCCCAGACTCTGAAAGCCACAGACCCTGGAGTTTTGATATCAAGGGCTGAAGAAAAAATATGCCACAACTTCAGAAGAGAAAGAGAATCCACCTTTCCTCTTCCTTTTGTTTTATCTGGGTCCTCAGCCGATGAGCTGGTACTCATCCACATTAGGTCAGGATAGATCCTCCTTACTCAGTCCACTGAGACAAATGCCAGAGTCTTCTGGAAACACCTCACAGTCATACCAGAAATAATGCTTTACCAGCTACCTAGGTATGCCTTCATCCAAGTAAGTAGACACCTAAAAATAACCATCGCTATCCTGCTCACATACTTTAGTTATAATATACATTTACTGTTTTGATTTTTCTAAGAACATATGATATAATCTTTTGAGCAGTGAAAAACTGGGTAAACATGATCATACAGCTAAATTGAACCATACTACTTATTTATAAAATAAAATAATACTTAAACTATTAGTTATAAACTATTAATATTTAAACTATACATTATTATATACTCTATTTTATTTTATTTTATTTATTTTTGAGACGGAGTTTCACTCTTGTTACCCAGGCTGGAGTGCAATGGCGCGATCTTGGCTCACCGCAACCTCTGCCTCCTGGGTTCAGGCTATTCACCTGCCTCAGCCTCCTGAGAAGCTGGGATTACAGGCATGCACCACCATGCCCAGCTAATTTTTTGTATTTTTAGTAGAGACAGGGTTTCACCATGTTGACCAGGATGGTCTCGATCTGTTGACCTCATGATCAACCCGCCACGGCCTCCCAAAGTGCTGGGATTACAGGCTTGAGCCACTGCGCTCGGGCCTATATACTCTATTTTAAATTCTTACAACTAGAGTACATTAATACTCATTAGTATTTAGTACATTAATCATGTATAAATTGCTATGTTTACTATTTTTTTATCTTATATGAACATAACTATTTTTTCTCATATTTTGATTTAACAAAGTTGAATTAAAATATATTTGGAATGCTTGATGTGTTCTTAACTTATTACAATAACTGGCATTAACCATTGAGAAAACATTTTTATAGTAGAATTTCATTTATGGGTAAAATTAGATGAATTATACATAATTTTAGGTAAATAAAAAAATCACATTGAAATAATGTCTAATTATTCTCCTTAAGTCATACTTCTCCTAGTATTAATTTCTGGAATCAGATGTTAAATGTAAATAAATAAATAAACAAAAATAGCTAATTCTATGTGATTTTAAAAGTTTTATTTCTAATTCAGTCAAATGTAAATGTTATTTCTAAAACATTGGTTGAAAAAACATAAAATAAATTTAATTTGCAACAATATATTAAAATCTATTTTATAGTATCAATAAAATATATAAAAATGCAAATTAGTTTCTTCCAGCCACTTGGAATCAATTCTATTTAATGTAGCTTTCTGCAGTGCCGCAAACTGGTGACTCACAAACCAAGCCATAGTACATGTGACTTTTTAAAAAGGTATTCCTATGTTTTCAACATGTCTGACACCAGACTAATTTATAAAGTAAATCATTCTCTAAACACAGTGTTAAACTTGTTCATGCATTTTATTAGGTAACTAAAGTCCATAAATACATACTTGTTCCCATACAAAGATCATCAACATTTTAAAGTTGAAATTCATTATTTAAGGATACATTATTATAGTCTGAGAAATGACTGGGAAGACTTTAATATCAAAATTGATGAAAGTACTAAAAGTCTTGCTACATTTTAAATATAGGTTATTAAACTTTTCAAACCTTTCCCTTTGCAAATCATTTTTATTTTTGTATTAATTCTGCCAGGAGGACAGATCATTCATCTAAAATATTTCAGATATCTTAATTTTAAACAACTCTGATTTAAAAGGAAGCTGAAATGACAGAAGATATGATTGATAAAATACTATATTTCTAATTAGTTTCTGATTGGATATTATATCTTACGGCTTGCAAAATGATATTACACCATATTTTATAATGTGAAGTGTAAATGGCTAAAATTATGCTGCTTCTATAAAAGCTTAAGTTTGTCTTAATTTTATAAAGCCTTGCATGGAAATTTAACACAGATTAATGCCTGATAAACACTGTCAACGGAAATAAAGTGTTGATTTTTTTGGTAGTTATGTCCTGTATCTAAGCTATCTTCCATTAATATCGTAGAACAATAAATAAGAGATATCTAAAAAATAAATTATAGTCTCACTAAAGTTCTTAAGGGAAGAGCATTTATGATGTTTCATGCCTGGTATAGCCAAATCAAATAATTTCTGTCTGGCAGGCCCAATAAATTTCAGTAATACCAAGACAATGTAAAGAACTTAAAGAACTCAGATGTCTAAGATTTATTTATTTATTTTTAGTAAATTGATATCATTACACAACCTAAGAAATAAGATCTGGCCTTTAAAATATTGGGCCTTTGCTCACAGGCTTAAAAATATTTTCGGTTCTTACTATTCAACCTCATATAATGCTATGGATTTAAAGACTACCAATTCCTGCAAAAGTCACTTGCTCAATTAAATGAAAATTTTAACATCACTATATTTTCACATTTCTTAACTGAAAGGTCATAATCGGGTTACAATGTATGCTGTCAGTTCACAGTGAGTTATGATGGAGGATAGATGTTCTGCTATAGGAGTGCTGCTACTGCTCATTAGACACAGACGTTCAGAAACTTTGCAAGCTGTACTTTCTGAGTGCAATCAATGGTTTTTGATTTGGCCTCCAGTAATTCCCCTACTCATAAAACCAATGACCAACTTTCAGTTTTCAGGTCACTTGATCTATCACTATCATGTGGCATATTCATTTCTTTAAATAGTTCTTTGTTGACTACTACGACAATACTTTCTTACTGGTTTCTCATCTATTTCTCATATCAGTTGTTTTCCTTCTTGTTCCTCACCTCTTTTAATGTTAACCTTAAAGTGTGTTAAATAAAAATAGCCAATTTGCACATATTCTCTATTTTAGATTTCTCTGCTTAACTTGCAGATTAGATGTTAAATAGACTTTTTCAACTCAACATATCCAACATCGAATTTGATGTCTCCCCTAAACTATTTTTCTGCTGTTGGCTGACCACAATTGGTAGGCATCTTTGTCCTACTAATTACTTAGGTCAATACTTTAGAATCATCCTTGATGATCAACTTTCTCTCAAGCACCACATTCAGTGAATCAGAAATCACCATTAGTGCTATCTTAAAATGATCATTAAACTTAAGCAGTTTCTGTCACCTTTAAGGCCACCACCCTGGCCAAGCTACCAACATCCCTTTTATGGTACTAGCCTTTTCACTGGTCCCACTCTTTTATCCCAACCAATCTTTTCCCCTTCAGCCAGAAAGATCATTTCAAGATGTAAATTAGATTATGTCATCACTCTGCTCAAAAAACTTTAATGTAATTCCAATGACTTGTAAGTAAATCCATTGTTATTTTAATAACTTAATTGTTTATATGAGCAGGCCCCATTTCTCCTCTGACCTAATTTCCTACTATTTTCTCAAGGTTCACTCTGATGCAGACACACTAATGAAGCAGCCTCTTTATCTGGGGTGACACCTGAGGTTTATGTCTTGTGGCCACGGAGATTAAGTACATGGACACACACAGAGTGAGGTTATGAGAAAAAATTTAATAGGAGAAAGAAAGAGAATAGCTCTCTGATATAGTGAGGGGTCATAGGAAAACAAGTTGTCGATCCGCAGTGAAATGCAGTGGGTTTTATAGATGAGCTGGTGAGGAGGTGGTGTCAGATCTACATAGGGCTTTAAAACCTGTTAGGACCAGGTATGCCATCTGCATAGGGTATGAATCTCTGGCAGTCCCCATCCCAATCTTTTGTTACGCAGGTGGATTCTCTACCTGAGCCTCTCCATGTTGCCAACTTCTTTCTTAGTGTACACATTCTAACAAAAAGAGAAGATGGAGTTTCCATGTTGGACATGCTTGACCTCCAGGAACCCTTTTCTACTGGCACAGCTGACAGCACTATCCCTGTGCGAGCTTCCAGCTTCCTTATGTATATTTGCAGCTCAATCTCTAACGCTGCTCTTTGTTAGAAAAGAAGTGATTTCTTGGCTGCTGTTTATTAGGATGGAAGATCTGCTGAGGACTCTTTGCTGTCATTCTCTGAGTAAATAATTTCATTCTATCTCCTGTATCACCAGTCTACCTGAATTCCTATATTATGCCAAAAATTTTCCTCTCATGGGGATCTGTATGGGCTATTTTTCCATGTCAAAAACTCTTCTCCACTCCTTGACACATAAATGATTAATCTTTTCCCTGACAACCTTGTACAAAGTAGGCACATGCCTCCATGACAGCTTTTCCACTTACCATCTTTATTCTCCATAACACTTAAAGCTATCTAACAATAAAAACTGCCATAATACATGTGGGTATTAACTTATCATCTACTATATGCTCATGAATTAAATAAAGTAAATATTTGAGCTATCATAAAAAAATTATTTCATTAGGAGGGCATAGGTAAGAAGCCAGTAAAAAAATAATAAGTTTTATATTTGAAACATTCAATTAAGTTTAATAAAATAAGAAAGAGGAAACCAAGTGTAAAAAGGAGGGAGCAACTTCATATGGGAACATCAGGAAACAATTTATTAAGAAATAGCATTTGAAGAAAGACCCAAGCAAAGAGAATAAGAAGGCCAAGTATATGTCTAGGGGAAAAACATTCTAGGCATAAGGAATATGAATTGAATAGCTGCTGAAGTAGAATTGTAATTGGTGTATTTGGAAATAATTTGAATGCTGGCATGACTAGATTAGAATGAGAATGAGGAAGAATTGACATTACTATGCACTTTTAAGTAGGTTTGTTAGGGCAGGTCTTCCTGGAAACATACATTTAAGAGGATCCCTGAAAGACAATCAGACATTATATACAGGGAAGAGCATTTCAGAAAGAAAAAAGAGAAAATACAAAGTCTCTGAGAATGCTGCATTCCTGGCATTCTTGAAACAGAAGCATAAAGCTGAAATGAAAGAAAATTAGAGTGTTACAATATGAAGTCATAGGTATTTGAGGCAAAGTTACTTAGAACCCCACAGGACATTGCAAAGATGCAGCATTTGCCCTGAGATAAATTGGAAGCTATTAGAGGATTTTAAGCAGAGGAGTGACATATAAAGTCATGGGTATTTTAATAATAACTCTCAGGCTACTATGTACTATGTACAAATACTACATAGATGACTTTCATACAAATTGGAAGAATAATTTGAAGGCTACTACAATAATCCAAACAAGATATAATAATGGTTCAAACCAATGTTAAGATTTGAGAGAATACGAGGAAAACAAGTAAAGACAACTCTCAACTCTTTTAACAATATTTTCCTCCAGTTTGCTGAACAAAAGTGGTGTGGTGCATGAAGATAGAAAATGCAGTGTAGATGGAAAAGGGAAACTCCAAATGGGAAAAGGAACAACATGTTTGTATGATGATGGGAAGTTGTCTGAGAGTGCACATAATCTGAGACTAAGGTAACATTTGTCTATTTATTTCTCTCTTCCACACTTGAATGAATACCATACATACAGACATGTTGTCTGTTTTGTTCAATTCCGTATATAAAAGTCCTAAAAGTGCTTAGCACCTGAAATGTATTTCATAAATATTTATTAAGTAAATGCATGAATTATGGAATTGCTGCTTAACTTAGTGTAGAAAAAAAAGATGAAGAGTGCTAGTTTTTGTTTGTCAAAGAGAGAGTATTGAATTATGAAGCAGGATAACCAAGACAATCGCAGTGTGTATAGGAAACAAACCTTACTTCTTCTAGCAATATCTTCCATATACAGGGGCGTCTAGCCACTGGGATTAAATTTTACATCTAGCCATTGTAAAATTTAATGGTTATATGTTATCTCTCATACTCTGAATAAATTTAGCCGAGTCCATTACTATTTTCTTCATGTTCATTCTATACCACAAAGAAGCAAATTTTAGTAATTTTCCAAAAACATTATCTAATAAATATAATAAAGCACTAAAGCACCAGGGATTTGATTTTTCTTGTCTAAATTACCAAATTCATGAATACAAAGGTGTTCGGGTTCTAAAGGGCAATCCAAAGTTGCATACATTGTAACTGAGTTCCGAATATAATGAGAATAATACTCACGTGCATTCTCCTCATTCTGATCTGTAACTAGATCTTTATTAAGCAAGAAATTTGAAGTTGCAAAGCTTTCATCTAACTTTTCAAGTGATATGTTTGATGAGAAGTTTGTTGCAAAATATTCATTATTATAATGGGAAAATAAATCATTAATTAAATAATATATACTGCTCTTGGTGACTATATTGCATAGGTAATACTATGCAAAATTCTACCACTCTATTTCCAGTTCTTAAAAAATAGAAAACAAATACTATTTCAAGGATTTTTCTGATTTGTATTCAGCTATTTTAATATCATATTTATTTTATATTTATCCTTATCTATTATATTATTATTCATAATCCCATAGATTATACAATAAAATGAGTGTACTAACTAAAAGCATACTTTACTGTATTTCCGGAAATTCTACTTCTAACTATGCATTCAATTAAATGCAAAATAATACATATTAAAAATATTTTACCAGAATGTTTGTAGGAGCATTGTTCATAATAGCTCAAATCTGGAAACCACCCACATATCTGTCAAAAATATAATGAAGCAATCCTTTACGATAAAATTACATAATGGAATAATGTATAGCAATGAATATAAACAAATTGCTGCTACATATACAGCATGAATAGATTTTCTAAACTTAACGTTGACCCATAGATGCCGAGCACAAAGATAACTTACACTGTGTTATTTATATTGAACTCAAATACAGTAAATTAAAATTGATCACGATCCAAGTCACCACAAAATTCTTACAAAAAGTAGACAGTCTGTCAGATCATCTAGTAGTTTGTTCTCTGTGATAATTTATTAAATTGTAATCTTATTATTCCCTTATAATCATGTCCACCTGAATATTTACTTAAATGTAATAATTTATGTCAAAAATTTCATAAAATATTTTGGAATATGTTGTTTAAAATAGAGGGGAGAAGGCAGAATAATGACTACAACCTCCCCATCTTTCCACCCCACCAAAAATACAAACCTCCTAATCCTTACAACCTACGAATATTTTACCTAGTGTGGAAAAAGGCATTTCACATATGCGATCAACATTTAGGATCTTGAAATCAAAATATTGTCTGGAATTATTCACTTGGGCTCAATAGCATCATAAGAATTTCTAAAAATAGAGAACCTAGTCTACTTGAGTCAAAGAAAGAGAGAGAGAGAGAGAGAGAGAGACCTTTCTAAGGAGTTGGAAAGGGCAAGAAAATGGATTTTCCCCTTGAACACCTAGAAAAGAATGCAGCCTTGTAACGCATTAATTTTAGTTCAGTGAGACTTATGTTGCACTTCTACATATATCACTGAAAGATAATACATTTCTGTAAGTTTATTGTAATTTGTTATTTCAATTATACAAAATTAACTCATAGACTAAACTATATTTTCTAATATTTTGATTTCAGAAGGCCAAAACAACAATTCTTAATATTTTGGAGGTAGCTTTCTAGATGTCTAAAGAACAAATGAATTTCAAGAATTATGCATTTGTGTATTGGGAAATATTATGTAAATTTTTAATCAACATAGTTTTACTAATAATGGGAAAAATCAAGGATACCAAGAAAACTGAAGATTTTGTGAATAGAAATAAAAAATGTAAGCAAAATGAAACACACATTAAATATATGACAAAGAGTTGGGTACAGTGGAACATGCCTGTAATCCCAGCTACTCGGGAGGGTGAGGGGGCAGGACTGCATGAGCGCACGAGTTCAAGGTGGCAGAAAGCTATGATCATGCCACTGTACTCCAGTCTGGGTGACAGAGTAAGACCCTGTTTCTAAATAAGTAGATAAATAAAGTAATAAACATATTAAGAGGAATGAGAAACAAAAGGATAAATATGGGAAACATCAGAAAATGTATATGTAACTATAAATTTTAAAAAAAGAAGGTACAGTTAATGTATAATATAATTTTATTCCTGAAAAACAGCAAAACATCAAGAACTTCAGTAAGATGGCAAGATGTTCAATTAACATGCAGAAATTTAATTCATATATTTAAATAAATGTTAGGAGATGCTGAAGTATTTTATAATATGAATAAAAATATTTATTGGGGAAATAGTTGTAGGATATAAAATAATCTATATTAAGAAAATCATGAAATAGTTTTAGAAAGTTTTAAGGTAAACTTGCACAAATGGGAAAGCATAGTAAGTGCCTTGACACTACTTTACACATATGTCTGTTCCCCCAAGCTAAACTAATTTTTATGGGATCTAAATAAATACACAAGTATAATATTTTGAAACAAAAACACTATATAGTTCACATGGAAATATAAAAATGTTAAAGGAGAACTTATTTTTAAAAAATCTAATATTCAGCCTAATTTATAGAAAAATATATTGAAATATACTGCAAAGCATCATTGTATAAACAGTATGTACTGGCACATGAATAGAGGCACAGATAATGTATAATACTTCAAAGCCTAAAAGAAAATAAACATACTAGTATATAAAAATCTTAGTATTTCAAATATTTGGAAAATTTAAAAATTTTTAAAGAAACAGACATCTAGAAAATTAAAAAAAAAACCTTTTAACACATAGAAATATAAATACTAATTAATCCACATTTTCTTTTTGAGACGTAGTCTTGCTCTGTTGCCAGGCTGGAGTGCAGGGCACAATCTCGGCACACTGCAACCTCCACCTCCTGGGTTCAAGCAATTTTTCCGCCTCAGCCTCCCGAGCACCTGGGACCACAGGCGTGTGCCACCATGCCCGGCTAATTTTTGTATTTTTTAGTAAAGACAAGGTTTTACCATGTTGGCCAGGATGGTCTCTATCTCTTGACCTCATGATCCGCCCACCTCAGCCTCCCAAAGTGCTGGGATTACAGGCGTGAGCCATTGTGCCCAGCCTAATCCTAAACATATTCAATTATAGAATTCCACATCATAACCTGCTAAAAGAAACCATGGGCTAATTATTTTACTACTCAGTAGGGAAAACACCTTCCTAAACAAAATGCAAAACTTCTAAATGCATAAAATTAATTATTGATAAATAAAAACGTATATTAAAAGTTTTCTACATAGAAAAAAAATGGTCATAAGCAAAGTCAAAAAAAATAGTAATATGTGAAATTACTATCTACAGAAAATGCTAATTCTTAACATAATTCCTACGGGCCACTGAGAAAAAAAATCAATGCTAAACAGAAAAATAAAACAGAAGATATAAATAATCCATTTCCGAAAATGAAATGCTAATGATCCTTAATTATAGGAAATAATAATTTCTGATAAGGGATAAAAATTTAATATATACACACAATTTTTTTTATACTGGCAAAGATCTAGAGGTTGCATAAAATAATTGAGTAAAAAGGGTGTAAAGAAACTACAAAGCTCACTGCCTCTCTCACCTGAGAACTGATGGGCTTAGCTTCCAAAATCAGACAAGATCAGGCATGTTCAGCGTGGTATGGTTGTAGATGAAGTTTAGTTATTTCTAATTGGAATATAAATTTCTTTAACATCTATAATGGGCAATTTTGTAGTGTTTGTCAAAATAGAAATGAGCATTCTACAAATATGGCTTCTAAAATATTTTTCTACTCATTTATTCTAATAAATATGAAATGATATAAGCACAAGATTGTTGCAGTCTTGCAACATTATTTTTGATATTAAAATATTGGAAATAACATAAATATTCAATATAGAAGACAGGTTAAATAATTGTGGGTGTATTCCCTAATGGAATAATTTGGCTCTTTGTAAAATCAACAACTATTTAGTTTACTTTTGAAAAAAATATTTTCAAAATATAAAAGCACATCTGAAATCCCAGAACTTTGGGAAGCCGAGGCAGGTGAATCACTTGAGCCCATGAGTTGAGACCAGCCTGTCTGAGACCAGTCTGGGCAACATAGCAAAACCAGTCTCTAGTAAAAACACAAAAATTAGCTGTGTGGTGGCACACATCTGCATTCCCAGCTACTGAGGAGGCTGAGGCAGAGGGTGCAGTGAGCCGAGACTGCACCACTGCACTCCTATCTTGGTGACAGAGTGAGAACACTTGGTCTCAGAAAAAAAAAAAAAAAAAAAAAAAAAAAGCACATGGGGATCATTGGGTAGAATGCATTTGTGTAAAAACATAAAGAAATAAAATAAAAATATGCATTTATACATACATATTATAATATATCTAGGATGCCTGATAACATAATATTTGTATTTACTCTTGGGAGATTAAACTGTATTAATAAAACTAGTAAAAATGCAAAATTAAAAATAATTGAAGGAAGATTTTATGAAGTAAAAATGACCAGAAAGTGAAATTTAATTAAGCTATCATTAAGAAAAGGAAAGAGAATTTATACAGGGCAATAATAAAAGCAGAGATGGTAGAATACTAAAATCTTTCAATGTTGTACTCCACTGAATTGAGACTGATCAATAAAACCATTCTAAAGGTTTTTAAGGTGAAGAGTAATGATCCTTTCTGGAAATAGGTTTGCTCTACTTTTCTGTCACTTTTGATATACTATGTAGGAAACCTCTGTCACCAATAGGAATGATGTGGAAAGAAAGACTGCCTTCTTTCTGTCCTTCTGCCTCTCTATCAAAAGATGTATGAGAGGTCTGATATTTTTAGGTGGACTTTGCCAATTGCCGATTTTCAGGTTACATACTCAAATTGATATGTTTAAAGTCATATTTACTATTTTTTGTTCTTTCACAATTTTTCTCATAGAATTTTAAAATGAGTTATTTATGACATCGAAATGTTGATTATACACATTAAATTTAGAGAATGATACAAAATTTTAACATAGTGTATACTTTCGTATTTGCAAAACCTCCATTTTATGCATCTAGTGTCTTCATTCTTCCATTACACAGTCCTTCTCCGCATACTAGGACAACTACATATTGATAGCTCCTACTTCTTACAATACTGTATTGAACTCTTCTAAATTCCTTCTGAGAACATTCTTGGAAAGCATTACAAGAAATCTGTTGCCTAACCCTGAACCAATCAACCATTATTAGATTAGTAGTCAGGTAAGAACTTGACACTGATGGTAGCAGCGGCCTCTCTGGAGCAGGCATTGCCATCATACCAGCTGCAGTAGAGAGGTGTGGCTAAGGCTGCACCCTCTGTGGAGGTGGCAGGAGTAGGGGACTAGTAGGAGCCGCAGACCTAGGCCTACTGCTCCATAGAGCAGGTAGGGGCCCCACCCCCATCCAGGTGCAGGTACAGCTGCCCAAACCACCTCTTCGGACGCAGGGATCCCTGCACTCTTGGGGGCCTGGGAAGCCCCAACCCTGCTTCCCTGGCTGGAAAATGCCTGCTCCCACTGCTTGGATTTTCCCTGTTGTCAGTGCCCACTCCAATCTTGGAGAAAAGTCAGGGCTGAGCACAGGCACTGTCACAGCCAAGTTGGTGTGTACACACTTGGGGCAGTGCTGCCACACCAGCCCACTGCCACCTTGGCCCCCTCCAGACTTTGGGTGCAGATGAGCATAGGAGAGAAGCTGATGGGAGCATGAGGGCAATTCAGCACTAGCCAGCAGGTACCCCTTGGCATCTACAGCCTGGGCACTATGAATGGCAGCAGGAGGCAGACCAGTTCCTGGATGAAAGGGGTTGAGTTCCCAGTGAGGCCTGACCTTCAGGCCAGGGTGGACTTGAAGTCTGGGGCCCAAGCTGCCAGTCCCACTGAAGAGAGTGGGAACTTGTGCCTTTTCCAGGCTTACCCAGGGCCACCTGTGACCCAGTTGGCATGCATTTTCTCCCTTCTGAGGCCCATAAAAGCCAGGCTTAGCCCAGAGCTGAGTAGATGTCAGGACAACAGGCTGTAAAGAGCAGCTACTCACTCTAGGGCATCTTCTTTGCTGAGATGTGAACACTGGTGGTGACATTCAGTTGCAGAGAGGAGCTATCCACTTCAAGTCCTCTTCTCAGCTAATTCTGTCACTCAGTAAAGCCCCTCTTCACCTTAATCGCCCTCCACTTCTCTGCATACCTCATTCTTCCTGAACACAGGACAAGAACTTGAACCTGAAGAATGGCTGAAAGAGCTGTAACAGAAACAGGGCTGAAACACTCCTCTTGCTCACCCCATTGTGGGTGAATAGGAGAGAAGAACTGCTGCCCTTCAGGGAACCCAGACCTGGGAGCTCCCCAAACAGGGCTATGATTCATTCTTTGGCTCTCTGCAGTTCCTGGGATCTCCAAGCTTTCAGATGCCACTGTGCTCCCCACTGGCAGTCATGGAAGCTGTTTGTGTTTTACCTGGTCCAGCCACAGCCTCACAGAGAGCTAGCACCAGTGCCAACTCCTGGAGCTGCCTGCCCTGCTGCAGCAGCTGGCGTGCCTGACTGTGCACAATGGCCAGACCCCACACTAGTTTGCTCACATACCCCTTGCTGCTCCAGGCCTGGCTTGTCCTTGGCAGACATGAGATCCAGGCTGGCAGCATAAGCAGAGCACAGCCTGACAGGCCAAGTGGGCGGAACACGCTCAGTGGGCCCAAGCCAAACTCAGGCAAAGGTACCACCAGCCACAGACACTTTTGACCAGAAAAGCAACACCCCAAGGATCCCACAACACTTTCTTTGAAATCCACTCTCTCGGTAAAAGAATATGCAGTTCTTCAAAGAACTAGGGTTGTTTCCCCAAAAAAAGACAAATGATTAATAAAACCACCAAACAAACAAACAAAAAAAAAACAGAACAAACCGCTATAGCTAAACAGAAAGACATACGATAGATACATACATGCATGCATGTAGAAAGGTACATAGATACATACTAGATTCTTAGAAAAAAATAATATTTTCTATACAATATACACACACAAATTTATAATTGATCATCTCTGAATAGTAGCTTGTGGGTGGTTTCTTAGCTATCAGATTTCTACAAAAAAAATAAGTTTAAAATCAGAAGAGTAAATATTATTTAAATTAAATACAAAGAAATACAAAATAATTTTGATCAGCAATATATTCTGGCATTTTAGTATAAAAGAGAAGTTTTTGGTTTGGAATCACTTAGACAAACTTGGGTTTTAATTATTTGAACTTTTTCCACCTCAGTTTTTAATAGGCTTACTTGAAGAATAAATTCTAAATAGGTTGAAAGTATAAATGAGAAAATCTATATTAAGTGTCTAGGACAATATCATTTCCTGTCTAATATCACATTTTACTGATATGGTTACCACATATCTTTAAAAAGTGCATTATTACAATTTTGAATTAATCTTTAAAAAAGCCATGTACAATCACCATTTAAAATTAAAATAATGAAAATGGGTGCCTGAGCCACAATGCACCTTCTAAATTATATTAATGCAATGCTATATCTAAAGGTACAAGGAGTTTAAAACACATAAACTTTCCTCACTCTAGTCATTTGTAATAACTGAAAAAGTAATATTTATATATATGTAAAATTCATAATCCAGAATGTAAGTTTAAAAACTTAATTTATAGTAACATAAATAAAGTCACTTACCACAGTTTTTCTTTGTCTTTCTGATACAGAATATTTGTGAGAGAACTTTATTTAATCAACTAAAAGCTCTCTGGTCCATAGTGCCACATGTCCAAGTTTCTCAGTTTAAATCCAATCATTTTCATGAACACTGAGACAATTTATCAATATGTTTGTTGCCTTGAGTGACACAAATTATTTTCCAGGGATCTCTGCTTAGGGATCAGTCAATTCCCCAAGTTTTGTAAGTAGGGCATTTACCATCTGGCATATTTGTTTCATGTTAATGGAGAGTTACTAACATATCATATATATGTGCTTTGCTGATAGTTTTATTTTTAACTTTCTGTTTGAATAAATAACAGTGCTCATGTAGACAGCATTTCTCAGAGATATAAAAAATTGTTTCTCATATTCTCAAAATTTCTAACATAATTAAGTTTGTAAATATGTCAGAGAATGTTGTTACCAGTGATACTCAAACTTTTTGTGAATAGAAGTGTCACCTGGGGAGTTTGTAAAAATGCAGATTACAAGGAACTATCAAGAAATCTTGGGAAGTTTCAGGATCTGCGTTTTTATAAATCATCCTGTATGATGCTGACAAAGTTTCTTCATGTATAACTAAGTCACTCAAATATGGTGTCTATGTAATAATCATAATTTCTAAATTTAAAGCCTTATTTTAAAATTCCTTAATATTGAAAGCACAACAAAATGAAATTTTGATCCAAATTACCCTTACACTTGATAGTGGATAATTTGTCATGTCTTTGTAACCATAAACTTACATAAACAAACTTAAGGATGTTGCATCTCATTTCTTTTTTTTAACTTTCACCCTTATTCTATGATATTTATTATTATTACTACTACTATTATTATAAATCTCAGTCTGAGGGAAGATAACCCATTTATTGTAAAATGAAGAATTTACTTTTTCTGGGAAAGTAGGATCCAGAATGACATTAGAGTGAATAAAATATTTTTGGTACAGTGAACTTTTATTATAGATCATTACTTCATAAAAGTTTCATATGTTTAAGAATGTGTGTTGTGAAATTCTTGTATTTCATTATAAATTAGCAAATGAAATATATAAACAACAGACATACAATAAGATTTTACTCATCACTAAATAAAAGTGTCGATTGTTATAGTTTTCTTTGTGTATGTTTTATTACTTTAACTTTTGTTTTGTATATATAGGGGATACAAAAACATTTTGTTATATAGACATATGTCATAGTTATGTAGTCTCAACTTTTAGTATAACCATTACCAAATAGTGAACGTTGTACCCAAGAGGTAGTTTCTTATCCAACACCCCTTCCATCTGCCCACCTTTCCAGGTCTCCAATGTTTATTATTCCATTCTGGATGCCCATGTGTACACAAGAAATACTTATTAAAATATTGAGGTATTCTAATCTTTTAAATAGAAAATAATTAAAATATAATAATACCTAAAGTCACCTATATAATATGTATGAATAATTATATTCATAGCTGCATAAAGAATGTAAATTTTCATGATATTTAAAAGCAGGTATCAAGAGTTTTAAAATGTACATACCATCTGGTCTGATAAATCACTACTAAAAAATTGTCAAGAAAAGCTGACAAAATAATGTAAACATATATTTCTAAGGAATTTTTATCTTCTAATAATATTATTATTATTCTGCTTTGGTCACACATCCAAAAGATCATTCCCGAGGTCTTATTGGCCTTATCTAATGAAAAATTTGCCTTTCACAATTCATATTTCAGACCATCCCCATTATCTTTTCCACATCTTTACCTTTCCCATTTACTCTTAATCTCATTCCAGTAATTCTTCAAACTTACCAAATTGTATAGTGCACTGATCTACTGCCTTTTTTATTTGTTTGTTTTTCAATGTTTAACTGTAACAAGACAAGAATGCCCACTTTCACCAATCCTATTCAACATAGTACTGGAAGTCCCAGCCAAAGCACTCAAGCAAGATCAAGAAATAAAAGGCATTCAATTTGGAAAAGAATAAGTAGAATTATTTCTGCTCACAGACAATGAGACCTTGTTACTAGAAAACTGTAAAGAGTCCTCCAAAATACTTTTTCTCTTGATATATGACTTGAGTAAACTTTCAGGATACAAAATCCACATACAAAAATCAATAGCATTTTTATACACCAATAACAAGCTGATAATCAAGTCAAGAACTCAGTCCCATTTACAACAGCCAACAGACACACATATTATCTAGGAATACATTTAGCCAAGAAAGTAAAAGATCTCTAAAAGAAGAACTACAAAACACTGATGGAAGAAATCACGGAAGACACAAACAAATGAAAACACATCCCATGCTCATGGATTAGAAGAATCCATATCATTTAAATGACCATGCTGCCCAAATCAATCTACATATTCAGTGCAATTCCTATCAAATTACCAATATCATTTTTCATAGAATTAGTAAAAGCAATCTTAAAATTTATATGGAACCAAAAAAGAGCCTGGATAACCAAAGAAATTCCAATAAAAAGTGAATCTAAGATGAACTGTGGATTGCAAATTATGCTGTCAAGTCTTCTTTCTGGAGGGCTAATTATTATTTATCTTGAGAACATCTAATGGGTTGTATCTAATTGGCTGTATAAAAGAGTAGATTTCTTTCTGTCTTTGCAGTTTCCTAGCAGATTGTCTGTGGTGTTCATCGCATTCTGGTTGAATTATTCACTGGTAAAACTGGTTCCTTTCTTTTCTAACTTTGTAGGGAGATTTTCTGAGTTCACAGGATATTTTGTTTTCATTTATATTTCCACATGCCAGGTGACAAGGACAGGATGTTTAGCAGTTCCTAAATTAAATGGAGCAGCTGAAAATGTATGTTTATACAATAATTAGGTAAAAGATCCTCCAAGTGCTCTGCTCTTTGGGAATATGAATCTGAAAAACTTCTCTAAATCCAAATACTACTATTGAATACGCATGGAAAATATGGGCTCTAAAATCCCATTGGGATCACTATGTGGTTGGAAAATATGGAATGCCATGAATGCTGCCTTCAAGCCTTTCTCTTAAAGAGCTAATATTTTATGTCATATTTGAAATGTGTATATGAGAATCCACTCTTGTAGTGGTTAGGAATACTCTTTTGATTTGGATGAATGAATGTGTTTGTAGAAGCTTTTCCTAAGCAAATGAAATATGCTTATAAGATGAATATCATTATAAAAATAATTTGAATAACCAGAAAAAAAAGACTGAGATACCTGAAAAGAAAATGCCAGCATTAAAGACACTTTCCCTTTTACAGAATTCTTATCTTCCTTTCTTATCTGTCTTCAATAGATTCCTCTGCTTCCTTTACCAGTTTCCTTCTCTTTCTCAGACTGAGTTCTGAAAAGAAGGAGGTGATGATATTTGATGATGTTTGCCTTTGCTTGTGAACTTCCCTGAAAAAATGGATGAGGAGTCACAACTTCTTTAGTGATTAACAAATTACATACTCTGTTTGAGAACATAATTATATGTGCCTTTAGAGCTGTCCCAGATTCCACTTCCAAGAGTTCCCCAACACCTGCACAAGCTATAGCTCAGTGATATGGTTTGGCTGTGTCCCCACAGGAAGCTCATCTTGAATCGTAGCTCCCATAATTCCCACTTGTTCTGGGAAGGACCTGGGTGATATAATTGAATCATGGGGGCAGTTTCCCCTATATTGTTCTCATCCTAGTGAATAAGTCTCACAAGATCTGATGGTTTTATAACAGAAAACCCCTTGCACTTGTTCTCATTCTCTCTAGCCTGCAGCCATGGAAAACATGCCTTTCACCTTCAGCCATGATTGCAAGACTTCCCCAGACATGTGGAACTGAGTCCATCAATCTTCTTTTTCTTTATAAATTAACCAGTCTCATATATGTCTTTATCAGCACTGTGAAAACAAACTAATATACTTTAAATGCAGATTTGTTAAGGAGAGTTGATCCGGAAATAATTGAGAACTAGGATAAAATACTCTACCTCCATATGAAGACAGCAGTATGGAGAGTAGACATTCTAATGGTTTAGAAAATGGCGAACAAACAAGGCTTTAAGCTGAGGAATGTCAACAAAGGAAAGCAAGCACAAGGGCCATGTAATTTACAATTCACTTGTCTCATTGCCAGAAAAACTGCCTCTTCCTATGAGGATAATTAACAAAGCTGATGACATTGGGAAGCAACCCAGGATTGCCAGGAAATTCATATTCCTTTCTCACCAGCTGATACTGCATATTTAAAGACTTTTTCCCTGTGTTGATGCACATGTATATCACAGTGTTTTCAGTTTACAGCCCTTCTGGTTGTGTACTGGGTAATGCATGGAATTCAGCAACAGCAGACTTTGTTCTTTTGATGGGTCTAGAAGATCACCACATCAAGGGATATCGTGGCAAGACAGCAAGATAATCTGCCACCCCCAACTATGGAAGTTCTAAGGATGTCAGAGACCCATGGAGAGGAATTCTAATGGCCATACTTGAAGCTTAGTGAGCTAAGAGAAGTTGCAGCAAGACTGGTGAGCCCTCCATTAAATGACATTTTTAAAGTGATTTACAAAAAAAGTTAACCCAGAACTACATATTTAGCAAAATTATATTTCAAGAATGCAGGCGACATGATAATTTCAATGAAAAGAAAATCAAAATAATTTGTCACCCCCTCAAAAAGTTATAGAACAAGAATGATAAAGTTCTTCAGGCTAAAGGAAAATGATAACAAAAAGAAACTCTGATCTCCAGGCAAGAAAAATGTGGGCGTAAGTGTAAATACTGAGGTAATTTGGGGGAAAATATAAATAAATATTATGCTGAGTAAAATTATTTTGTAATTAATATTTGAAATTCAGTTTGTATTTTACCCTTATAACAAAAAAGTTTAATATATATAAATGTTTAAAATTGAAATTAAATAAAGCTAAAAATTCAATACCTCAGTAACAATAGCCACATTTTAAGTTCTCAGTGACCACATATGATTAGTCACTCCAGACAGAACAATTTGCCTAGCTAAGAAGTGAATAAATGACTTAATCATTTATTCTAAGGAATATTCAAATAATCAAAGAAATAAGAACAAGAGAAACAGTGAGGAATAATCATAAAGATCAGGCAGAATACAGATAGTGGTCAACTCTAACTTGTCCTTAATAATTACAGCATATGTTCAAAACCTATATTGTTTGTGTATGTTTTATAAGCTTCTGATATGAGATAAAATTTAAATATAAAGACAAAGATAAAATATATAAACAAAACAAATTAATTTTAAAAATCGTTCAAATAGCAAGCAATAAGAAGGCTAGGGTGGTTAAATTGATATCAGATAAAATATACATCCAGGCAGACTATTAGAAAAACAAAGAGAACCATTTTACAACTGTAACAGCCAATACATCAGAAAATCATAATAGTCATAAATATGTATATGCCTATCAAAATCATTGTAGGACAATTTAACATTCTTCTCATAAATTGCTAGAAAAATTTGACCATTTATCTTCACAGAATTTGTTCTCAGAAACCATTTACATACTTAAACCTTGTCATCATTAGTTTATACGTACGAATGTTAACATTTTATGATATAAAAGTTTAATAGTAATTGATTAATTAATATATTATTTTATTAAAACACAAATTCTTACATGCTAAATAAATATCATATCATTACAAAAACATAACTATTCAGAAAAGAAAATTAGATATTTGGTATTATTTTGCATTTTTTTCAAATATATTATGTAATTTAATAAAGGATGAATGAATTCTCATATCAGCTTCTGCATTCAGTCTATTGCAATACGTTGTTTTGTTCTTTGTATGTAAAGAAAAACTTGGCTTAGATACATACGATGCTTATAAATGGAGGAGTATTACAGGATTATTTCAGGTAAAGTAGTATCTTTTTGATACTACGTCATAACTTGATTAAGATTGATAAATTAAAGCTTAATTTTAACCATGAAAAATGAATCCTTATTAGTACACTTTCGTATGCTTCTATTTTAAAACTCATTGATCTATCTTGCAAGCTTACTAAATGGATCTTTGGAGGGTTTTTGGTGACCCCAAGACTGCCCGAATTATTAACAAAATCAACAAACTACCCAGAAAAACAGCATATATGTATATATTGCCTGAGCAACATTATAACAATAATTATATTACTAATATTTATGGAGTACCACACCCAACAACTGTAGAATTCACATTTTAAAATATATCTGGTATATTTATTATGGATTAAGCATATTATGGTCTAAATAGTAAATTAAAATGACTGGAATCAAACATTCTAACCACTATAGAATTAAACAATACTGAGAAGAGATCTAGTAAATAGAAAACACTTGAGAATTTAAATAATAAATCTCTAAATAATCCCTGGATCTAAGGAGACAGTAGAAGGGAAATTAGGAATAGCTTGACCTGAATGATAATGAAAATAAATATCAAACTTTATGATATGCAGCTAATTTAGTGCTTCAAAGGACATTTTTGGTTTTATTTTTATAATTACATTTAAAAAGATAAATTCACTAATCTTGTGTTTATCTTATAAAAGGTAAGCTTGTCTTTATAATTAAAAAGATAAATTCACTAATCCTCTGCATTTAAAGGTTAAAGGAGAACAAAGTAAAACTAAAATAAGTACAGGAAAGAAGAAAATAAAATAAGATCTTAAATTAACATGTCAATAATGTAGACAATAGAACAAAATTAAAGTCCAAACCTGGTTTTATGCAAAAAGACCAACAAAACTGACAACCTTAAAACAAGATAGATCAAGTAAATAAAAGAGACAACAGAAGCCACCAATATGAAGAACAAAAGAGGTGTTACCAGACAGATACTGCAGACATTAAAAAGATCCTGAAACAATATTATGAACACCTTTGTGCCAATAGCACTTAACCACAATGGACAAATTTCTGGCAAAATACAACCTATTAAAATTGATACAAACATATTCTTAGATTTATATAAAATTTAAAGCATCATAGAATATCCTCTGCAACCTTAAAAATCAATAAAAAGTTAGAAGGCTATCTAAAATCAGACCAACTATAAATTACAATAGTTACTACAATGTGGAATTAGCTTTAAAAATGACAGATATAGAAACGAACAGAAGAGAACCCAGAAATTATATACCAATTGTCTGATACAAATTTTTTTTTCTAAGAAGCTGCCAAAATAGTCCAGTGGGAGAGGAAAGCTTTTTTTCTAACAAATGCTTCTATAGTCACTGGATATCTATGTGGGCAAAAATGGGAATTTTAACCCCCTATTTTGTATCATGTAAAAAATATAATTTGGTATTGATCATTGATCTAATTACAATAGCTAAAACCATACAAGTTTTTAGAAAAGAAACATGACAATACTATTGTAGCCTGGGGCTAGTGAAAATATTCCAGTGAGGTCACATAGTGTCATAACAAAAAGATAATGGAAGAAAACAATCATTAAAATTACTCAAGAAAACTTCTCCTCATCACACATCACAACAAAAATAATAATCAAGCCATAGAATGGAAGAATTTATTTTCAAAACACGTATCTCACAAATAACTGATATCCGATAAATACCAAGGACTCCTATAACTCAATAAAAGGTGGAGGAAAACAAAAGAATGTCGTCAAAGATTTTAACAGGCACTACAAAGAAAAATAAATGAGTAATAAGTGTATGAAAAGATCTTCAACACCACTGGTTGTGAAAGGAATGTATACTTATGATTTGTGCATAGATTAGTAAAGATTCACCAGAGAAACAGAACCAATTTCTCTCCATAAGAGCGGTTCTGTTTCTCTGGAGAACCCTGAATAATATATGCACAAATATATCAGAGAGAGAGAGAGAGATTTTAATAAATACTCTCAAATAGTTGTAGGGTAGGCTGGTAGGTGGGAGACCCAGGGAAGGGTTGATACTGCTGCTAGAATTAAAAGAAGACAGTTTACTGTCAGAATGTCCTCTTCTTCAGGTGATGTTAGTCTTTTTTCTCTTAAGGCTTCCAACTGATTGGATTAGGCCAAGCCACATTAAGGAGAGTAACCTGCTTTACAGAAAGTCTACTGGTTTACATGTCAATCTCATCAAAAATATACCTTTCCAGAATCATCCAGTGTAGTATTTGACCAAATATCTGGGCAATGAGGCCTAGGCAGGTCAACACATAAAATTGATTAAATCCACTAAAGAGCATTTTTGGTTTTACATTTTATATCAAAAGAAAAAGCAAAGAATTTTTAAACCCTAGCTAAAGACATGCAGGCTAAAATATTGGTTGTGGTACCATAGTCATAATGGCTACAATTTACATTAAAGTGTACCAAAGAACTCTGATGTATTCGTGAATAAGCGCTGGAATAGATAGATGCATAATAAAATAAGTATCATGGAATGCTAGATTTTAGATTGTGGGTGTACACTTATTCACTGTAATGTTGTTTCATGTTGAACTATAAGAAATTATGTGCCAATCATATATGTAAGGGTCGAATTAATGGAAAAGGGAATTGAGAGGAAGAAGACTCACCACAGAGTCGCTTGACCATTATATATTTGCAGCATGACTTTGACAAATAAAGAGAATATCATAAAGGAACATAAGGGATTTGGGGCCCTTCTCTGTTCTAACATTAACGTTTCTTATTTACATATGTGGGTCACCTAGTCTAATTCAATGCAGCTTCAATTGAACTTGCAAAAAGGTTTCTCATTTCTAAGAATGTCCTCAACCTACTGTGACCTCCTGGAATGTTTTCTTCTCCCCAGCACAGACTTAGCATGTACAACCTGTCAGTGCTTGGTTAAAATGGTACCTCACTTGATTTCCCATAGTATCAAAGTTATCTCTTTTACCACTGCTTTATCAAACCACTTTATTTGTATTGCTTTTAAAGCATTATTCATTATTGTTTAAATTAATCCATTTAAAAATTTTTTATCCATGTATTCAATCCCAGTATACACAAATATTGCCTTATTTGCCCAACTAGAATATAAAGTCATCCTGGTCAGAAACTGTGCCTTATTTACCTTTCTTCCTTCGTAATTCTTAGTGTACAACTTCTCTACAACATGGATTAAAAAAACAGTTGGTGGGCCGGGCGCCGTGGCTCAAGCCTGTAATCTCAGCACTTTGGGAGGCCGAGGCGGGTGGATCACGAGGTCAAGAGATTGAGACCATCCTGGTCAACATGGTGAAACCCCGTCTCTACTAAAAACACAAAAAATTAGCTGGACATGGTGGCGCGTGCCTGTAATTCCAGCTACTCAGGAGGCTGAGACAGGTGAATTGCCTGAACCAGGAGGCGGAGGTTGCGGTGAGCCGAGATCGCGCCATTGCACTCCAGCCTGGGTAACAAGAGCGAAACTCCGTCTCAAAAAAAAAAAAAAAAAAAAAAGTTGGTAAACATGTTAGATTTACTACTGATAAATTAGCACAAATTTTGCAGATTAAAATAACATATATTTATTATTTCATAGTTAGGGGTCTAGAAACTGCTTAAGTGCTCCTATGCTCAGGGTCTAAATATGTTGCAAACAGGGAGTTGTAACTGGATTAGATGCAACTGGATTTTCTGGAATTTATGTTCGTGGCCTCTCCCACATGACAAATGGGGAAGGGGGCCTTGTTGCTATGGTGACAGTTATAGCTCACATAGAACTTATGGACCCAAAGAGTGTGCAGTAGTGTGGTTTACTAAGCAGAACAAAAAGACCACTTCCACACCGTGGAAGGGGACCTGGAGGGGGTGTGCTGCAGGCTTGGGTGGCTGGAGCTTATACCCCTGAATTATTCCCTTCCCCTTCTTTTTCTCATCCAATGAGAGGTGTTTTTCCAAACTTTCTCTGGATCAGTTGATCCTTGAATCCTTTACCAGATTTGTTACGACAGTGTGGCAATTCCTTAAGGGCCTAGAAACAGAAATTCCATTTGACCCAGCAATCCCATTACTAGGTATATATCCAAAGGATTATAAATCATTCTATTATAAGGACACATGCACACAAATGTTCATTGCTGCACTGTTCACAATAGCAAAGACTTGGAACCAACCCAAATGCCCATCGATGATAGACTGGACAGGGAAAATGTGGCACATATACATCATGGAATACTATGCAGCAATCAAAAACGATAAGTTTGTGTCCTTTGTAGGAACATGGATGAACCGGGATACCATGATTCTCAGCAAACTGACACAAGAACAGAAAATCAAACACCGCGTTATCACTCATAGGTGGGTGTTGAACAATGAAGACACATGGACACAGAAGAAGGGAGCTTCACGCACTGAGGTCTGTAGCGGGGGCACTAGGAGAGGGACAGCTGGGGGTGGGGGGGATAACATGGGAAGAAATGCCAGATATAGGTGGTGGGGATGAAGGCAGCAAACTACATTGCCATGTAGGTACCTATGCAACAATCCTGCATGTTCTTCACATGTACCCCAGAACCTAAAATGCAATTATATATATATATATAAAACCTGAGACTCTGAGCCCCCACCTTTTGGAACCAGAGGTGAGAAAATCCCTGCCCTGGGAACAAAGCCTCTAACCGGTCAGAGGCGGGAAAATCCCCACACTGGAAGCAAAACCCTAGCTACTCTGGAAGTTCCTCTAACACAGTCCCTCAGTGTCTACTAAAACTGTGATCCTAAATAGGAGTGATAGTCCATCAGTTTTGCTATGTCCTATTGCTTAGGAAAACTTTACAAGTCCTTGCCACACTAAAGGGAAGTGAGTTGCACAAAGATATGGGTCAGTAAGGCTCAGATTAGAATTCTGTTTACCATAGGGAATAATAAATAATAATGATATATGTTTGCACAATTCATTAAAAGTGCCAAAAAAATCGATGCAGTTGCACACATATCACTGAACAAGATGGCAGGGAGTAGTCAACATATATAATCACCAAGCACTCAGTACATGTCTGTCATAACACTGAAAATTGGATAATCATGGCTGTTTTCCAATTTTTCTTAGTTTCTTAGGTTCTTGACATTTGTCTTTAATGAATTGCTATCTTGCCACTGCCTAACAATATGTTTGGTTCATGAGACTTCAGTTGTGGATTAATAGATATACTAATACTCAAAGGAAATATAAAATGTTAAAAATGGTAATTGAAGGGAAAACACCAGCATATTCAGAATGAATGATAAATGTATCAAAACTGAAAGATATGGAGTTCTAAATTTATGCACAGGAGCATAAAATGTTAGTTGACATATTAGGAATATTTCTGCACTCAGATTTATTTGCTATTTCTTAACATCTTTTGATCAAACCTTTCTAAGGTGTTAAAATTACCATAGCTCCATGTTATATTTTCATGGAAAACAGAATGTATACATAGTACAAATCAAATTTCCTAAGGGCATAATGTATTTGTGGCTCAAATAATTTTATATTTAAGGAATTTTTTACTCAGATATACAAGAACAGTCTATGCTTAATGAGCTAATAAATTCCTTAAAAGCCTTTTTTCTCAACTGCAGCATACAATAAGACAATAAAAATGAAACTCAAAGGGGAAAAACAGTATTGGCCGTTCTTCTTTGCTGTGCCTGGCAGACAGTAACTGTCTTAGTCCCAATTCATAGAATGTTAATGCAGCATTTAAATGGCACATTAGTGCATCCCTTCTATGGACGAGAATTTATTGCCAGTTCTCTCCTCTTATGAATCTCTTCTCTTTATATAACAAAATAGTTGTAAATGTAAGCATGGCAGAGAAATGAAGTACATTTGTTTTATAATGTATTGTACTTTCTCACAAATTTGTTGTTTTAGTAAAAGCAGAATAATTTTGCAGAATAGGCTAAAGATCCTTTCTGTAAGCAGATTTTAGTATATGATTTGTTTTAAAATTTAGAATTAATTTTTAATTACTCTGGCAAGTTCTATTTCAAATAGCATATCTATTGCTTCAAAGGATAATATGAGGTACAGTTAAAAGATATCTGCTGTTGCTACAGCAAGTAAATCAAAATTTAGAGCATTTTATTTTTTAACACATAGTTTATGAAACTATGTAAAATAAAGCTAGTTATGTGAAATAAAATATTTATTCAGGCAGCCAAATTGCTCTGAAAACAAACTTGTTTTGGTTTTGTTTTTCCTCTCAATTGTGCAGCAAAAAGCTTTTAAAAATCTGTACTTTAATTTTTCTGAAATGAACTATAGAAATACAACAATAATTATAATAAATTAAAATAATGGAATGTTGTCATTTAAAGCTGAGAATTTTATTTCAGCTTTAAATTTTATTTCAGCCTACATATGCCAAACCTGTGTATAATAATTAGTAATCTTAAGCACATTACTTAAATATTCTTAGCATTGGTTTCCTCACGTAAAGACGACAAAACATATACCTCATTTATTCGTGGTGAAGTCACCAAGTTGTACAACAAATCTCTCAATCTTATTCCTCTTGTCTAACTCAAATTTTGTACCCCTTTCCCATCATTTCCCCAGTCGTCCCAGCCCACAACCCCAGGGAACCATTATTGTACTGTTTCCATGAGTTAGTGGGTTTTAGATTACAAAAGTGACATCACGTAGTATTACTTTTTCCTGTGCCTGGCTTATTTCACTTATCATGTGCTCTCCAAGTTCATCCATGTCTCAAATGACAAAATTTCCTTCTTATTTAAAGGCTGAATTATATGCCATTGTATACATGAGACACATTTTCTTTATAGATTCCTCCACTGGTGAACACTTACGTTGATTCCACATTTTGGCATTGTAAATAATGCAGTGAACATGGGAATGCATCTATTTCTTCAACATACTGATTTCATATCCTTTGCATATATACCCAGTAGGAATTGTTGGGTCTTATGATAGTTATAATTTCTGAGAAATAGCCATACTATTTTCCATAATGGCTCTTTTAATTTACATTCTCACCAACAATATGCTGAGATTTCCTTTTATCTACATTCTGTTCAACACTTTTTAAAATTTTGTTCATTTAATAAAAGACATTCTAATAGATGTAAGGTGATATCTCTTTGTAGTTTAATCTGTAATTTCTTGATGATTAGGGATGTTGGACATTTTCATACACCTGTTGGCCAAGTGTGTATGTCTTTTTTATTTTTGACACATGTCTATTCAGGTTCCTGGCCCATTTTTAAGCCAAGTTGTGTTCATTAGTTTGATTTAGCCATTTCACAATGTATACATATGTCAAAACATCATGTACACCATATATATAAAATTTTTATTTGCCAATTAAAACAAAAAATACATACCTTAGAAACTGTTGCGAATTTTAGGTGGAAAATTATATGTAAGGCATATAGAATGATGTATTTCATGGTATAAACTATTTAAGTATTGAAAGTATTATTATTATTATTGTCTCTTGTTTAGAAAGTTTCATAAGTGTAGACATTTTTTGTTGTAATTTTAAAAACAACAGCAAAATTCCATCTCAACAAAAGGCTTGCTTCCAAATCACAAAATAATTGGCAAAAGTTAGATTAATTGTAATTTTCAAATCCAAATTCCTTAGTTTTTATTTTAATTGAAACATTTAAATAGTAATTACTATTTAAAATTTTTTTGTATTATTTCTCTCCTGCTTAAATCAGTGATAATTATTTCCTTATGTGAAATCTGGACTTTTGAATATTTTAAATCAAATGTATAAAAAAGGGTAAATAATCAGATAAGCAGAAATAAGAAATGAGGGAAGAGGTCATATTTTAAACTCAGACTTTTGAAATGAACCCATTGAATTCTCCTACACATGTAGTAGAATAGAAGAGACCTGAAAATAAATGGCAATCAAAAATTGTTTTTAAATTTTTACAATTTATAAGCTCTGCATTGGGAGTTAAGGAGTAAACAGAAAGAAAGGACTTTCAGAAGAAGGTAGGGCTCAAAGCTGATAAAATGTTGGGAATATTGCTAAAGATAAAAAAAATATTATATGAGCAGCAGGAACATACTTTTGATATGTCTGTAACTTCTCTCTCACAGTGACTAGTGAAAGTTTCTTTTCTATTTCTAGAGCATTATTACAGGCTTTGCATTATGAAAATACAAAAGAACACATTTATATTTATGATATGAGAGCACCTAGTAGTCATTCTTATGATCTTCTTGAAGGAATCAGATCTAAATATGTTCTGCTAATATTACTGCTTTACAAACAATCATATTAAATTAATTTCTGTCTTGAAATATTATGACATTTACTTTAGTCACTATGGAGCTGGACTTTCCAAATGCATTTTGAAATGGAATGGGGAATTGCCATAGATCAAGGGGAGCCTGAGTGTGAGTTAGTTCTTTTGACATTTATATGTAAAGAATAGTTTCCACCGGTTTCACTACTTTCTAATATCTGAAAATTTTGTCTCTGTTCAAGAAGAACTAACAATTCTAGGAAGAACATAGTTAAAAATACATTGTTGATTTGTTATGACTACATTTCTAAGTTATGTAGGAAAAATTGCCATGCCTTTGTAGCTCACATTTTTTATTGGGTATGGTAGATACAACTGTAGGTGAAAAAACTGTATCATTTAACACCTGAAGATATGAACTTTGTCTTTAAAAGCATCTTAATATAATTTAAAACATTGAAAATCTAATTATTTAGGATATCAAGTGTCAAAAGGCAGGGCAAAAGAAAAATATGGCTTCCCTTAATGAGAGTATGGTGTTTCTATACCTGAGAAATGAAAAGAATACAAGATAAAGAGCCACAGTACAGAGGAAATAAAGATTTGCAACATGGTAGAATCCTAGAAACCTACCAGTTCCTATCCGAGTGACTCCTTGATCATTCTTAATGGGAGTTTTTTTAGACTTCATTTTATTTGATTTCTAAGCACTATAATTGACCCTTGGACAACAAGGGGCTGAGGGGTTTGGATGTCCTGCAGAGTCAATGACTTGTATGTAACTTTTGACTCCCTCGATACTGAACTACTAATAGCTAACTGTTAAACAGAAGCCTTATCAATAGCATGAGGAGTCAATTTACATATAGTTTGTATGTTATATATATTCATAGTGTATAAAATAATGTAAGCCAGAGAAAAGAAAAGTGATGTCACTAAGAAAATCACAAAGCATAGAAAATATGTTTCCATTTATGAAATGGAAGTAGATCATTTTGAAAGTCTTTGTCTTCACTGTCTTCACATTGAGTAGGATGATAAAAGAGAGAAAAATGCAGACCTAGTCTTGCTATGTCAGGAGTGGTAGAAGTGAAGAAGTGGAGGAGGTGATAGGAGAGGCAGGAGGGTACACTTGGAGAAACTTTATGGAAATACATCATGATTTCTTTCTGACTCTTCTGCTTTTTTTATATAAAATGTTTATATATGGCACCAATCCTTCTTCCCCTGTTTGTTTTAGTTTCAGTGTCCATATTATAGAACAGTCCATGTTACAAAACAGGTCAAAAGGAATCTTAAATAATCTTAACTCTTCTGCCAGATTGTCCAGCATTCATCTGTTTTCTGACAGTGCTTCTTCTACTTCTTCTACAATCTTCTTTTTCATTGTCTGATACTGGCTTGGAAGCACTCATCTCCATCAAGTCATTTTCTGTTATTTCCTCTGTTGTGGCATCTAATAGCATTCTTCAAACCCTTCACTCCTCACCTGTTTTGCGTGTGTGTGTGTGTGTGTGTGTGTGTTAGTTTTTTTTTTTTTTTTTTCATAGCCACAATCTCTTTCATGATTTCCTCAATCATCTCACTATAAATCCTGAGAAGTCATGCACAACACCTGGACATAGCTTTCTCCAGCAGGAAGTTATTGTTTCAGGCTTGATGGCTTTCACATATTTTTCTACAACAAGGATGGCATCTTCAATGGGGTAATCCTAACAGACTCTTATGCTGTTCTCTCTATCAGGGTTCTTCTTTTTGGTATTGATTATTATTTTCATAGAGTACCATGCGTAATAAGCCTTAAAGGTCCTTATGAGCCCCTGATCTAGAGGCTGAATTTGAGATAATACATTTTGGGGCAAGTAGACTACTTCAGTACCTTCAGTTTTGAACTTATGGTGTTCGGAGTGTCCAGGGGCATTGTCCAATATCAGAAAACATTAAATGGCAGTCCCTGACTGGCAAGGCACTTCCCGACTTAAGGGATAAAGTGTTGATGAAACTAATCAGATAAAAAGATTCCCATTGTCCAGGCCTTTTTGTTGTACAACCAAGAGACTTGCCTCTGATGTTTATCTTTTTCCTTCAAGGCTCAGAGGTCAGCAGCTATAAAGTGAGGTCAATCCTGATCATAAAGCATATTGTATTTGCACTAAACAGTAGAGTCAGCCTGTCCTTTTCTGTCTTAAATCCTGCCTTGCTTCTCTTCTTTATTAATAAATGTCCTTTGTGTCATTTTATTCCTGAATAGGGCACATTCATCTTCACTAAAGATCTGTTCAGGCAGATATCCTTTCTTCTCAATAATTTTCTTAATGGTGTCTGGGTGCTTTGCTAATTCCTGGTCAACAAAAGTTTCTTCTCTTGTTATCTGACATTTTTTAAACTAAATGTCTTTCTACAATTATCAAACAATTCTTTGTTGGCATTAAATTCTCCAACTTTAGATCCTTCACCTTCTTTTTACATTAAGTTGTCATAAAATGACTTCACTTTCTTTCAAATTGTTCAAGAGTCTATAGGAATGCCTTTCTTATAGCAATCCTATACCCACATAAAAGCTGGATTTTCAATACGAAATGAAAAGATATTTTCAAAAAGTGCAAGGTTTTTATGTTTGGTGATGTTGCTTCCGTGACAGCTTCGCAAATTTTTTTTTCTTTTTATACAACTGTCCCTATGCTGGATTTATTTATCTTAAAATGGCAGGCAACCACAGCTGCAGACCTCAGTGTATGATACCTATCAAGCAACTCAAGTTTTCTTCTTGCAATACCATGACTTTTCTCTGCTCCTTGGGAGCACTTCCAGCATCACTAGTGGCTTTTCATATGATTCCTTTGGTGTTATTTAAAGTTTATGTCATTGCAATATAACACAATGAAAAATATATGAGAGCTGTTAGAGATCCCTTTTTTACCGCAATATATGATTACTGGAAAGACAAACTTCTCACAGGAAGACAACTAGCATGTTGTGACGGCATTTTAGTAGATACTAGCAACACGTGAGCACACTACAATAGCAACAGGAGGTGGCTATGAAATTATCACAGCAGTACATTATGTAATACCATATGCGGTACACAATGTACCACAGTAGTATATTATGTAATACCAAACTGCTCACGTGTAGACAACTAGCATCACGTGGCATTTTCAGTAAATACTAGGAGCACATGAGCACCCTGCAGTAGCAACAGGAGCTATCTATGAAATTGTCACAGTAGTACATTATGTAATACCATTAATTTTATGTCATTACAATTTCATACTTCATTATTATGTTTCTTTACATTTTTCTCAACTACAAATGGAGCCACAAATGCTATGTATGTGAGTGTGTAAGTTTTGATAAATGTTAACATTTTACAATAGATTTCTGTATATTTTATGCCAGTAAGTCACAAAATAAACTAGTATCTACATATATTTTATTCATTTATAACATGCCTCATTCTTTTTAATTGCACTTTGGGTTCTAGGGTACATGTGCAGATCATGCAGGATTGTTGCATAAGTACATACATGGCAATGTGGTTTGCTGCCTCCATCTCCCCGTCACCAATATCTGGCATTTCTCCCCATGTTATCCCTCCTTCCCAACCTCCCCACCCTCCACTGTCCCTCCCTTAGCCACCACAAGAGACTCCAGTGTGTGATGTTCCCCTCCCTGTGTCCATGTGTTCTCACTGTTCAACACTTGCCTGAGTGAGAACATGCAGTGTTTGATTTTCTGTTCTTGTGTCAGTTTGCATATAATTACGGTTTTTAGATTCATTCATGTCCCTACAAAGGATAAGAACTCATTGTTTTTTATAACTGCATAATATTCCACAGTATATGTGCCCCACCATTTTCCTGTCCAGTCTATCATTCGGGTTGATTCGAGGCCTTTGCTATTGTAAACAGTGCCACAATGAACATATGTGTGCATGTGTCTTTATAACAGAATGATTTATAATCCTTTGGATATACATCCAGCAATGGGATTGCTGGGTCAAATGGAATTTCTATTTCTAGGTCCTTGAGGAGTCGCCACACTGTCTTCCACAATGGTTAAACTAATTTAACTCCCACTAACAGTGTAAAAGTGTTCCTATTTCTCCACATCCTCTCCAGCATCTGTTGTCTCCAGATTTTTTTAATAATCGCCATTCTAACTGGCATGAGATGGTATCTCAATGTGGTTTTGATTTGCATATCTCTAATGACCAGTGATGAGCATTTTTCATATGTTTGTTGGTCTCATATATGTCTCTTTTGAAACATGCCTTATTCTTATTTTTTTTAATTTTTTTATTTTTTATTTATTTTGAGATGGAGTTTCGCTCTTGTTACCCAGGCTATAGTGCAATGGCGCGATCTCGGCTCACCGCAACCTCTGCCTCCTGGGTTCAGGCAATTCTCCTGCCTCAGCCTCCTGAGTAGCTGGGATTACAGGCATGCGCCACCATGCCCAGCTAATTTTTTGTATTTTTTAGTAGAGACGGGGTTTCACCACATTGACCAGGATGGTCTTGATCTCTTGACCTCATGATCCACCCACCTCAGCCTCCCAAAGTGCTGGGATTACAGGTTTGAGCCACCGCGCCCGGCCCTATTCTTATTTTTTTAATATTTTTAGGCAAACTCTCATCTGTGAGGTTTTCAAATTGTCAAAACTCTCCAAACATTTTTCCCATGTATTTATTGAAAAACTTCACATATAAGTGGACCTGCACAATTCGAAGCCATGTTTCTCAAGGTTCAACTGTATTTAGTGCTGTTGACAACTTTCTTGTTTAAACACACCTTGCTTGGAGTTGTGATGTACCTCTAACCTGGATTATCCCCCAACTGGCCACTAAATTTTAGTAATCATTTGTAGGATTAGCTATTCCTTATTCAGAGCTCCACATGGTTTAGTTTTAGGTCTTTACCTGTTTGTATTCCATGCACTGAATGAAACAACCCGACTAATTCAGTTATTGAGAAAGAGTCATGTGGTCTCCAATTAAATGCACAGTGCTGTGATTGTAGTCTTGCAAGGTGTTAAATAAAAATAAAATATGGATGTATTTATTAATTGGCCACAATAAATTATATACAGCAAACATATAAATTATGTTAATAGGATGTTTAAAGTATAGCCCCAAGAATTACAATTGGCTCAAACATGTCCAAAGTTTCTGGAGTCAATAATCTAATAGAAAATGAAATGATTTAGCAGACTGGAAATTAACTAGGAACCAGTTCTCAGGGTTTTGTTGTTGTTGTTATTTACCATATACTAACAAGAAGAACTATCTCTTTACATGATAAGATATATAGAAAACTGCAGGAAGCAATTAAGTAGATTTCTACTGACTAGGTAAAAAGGGAAACCTAAGTTTGATTTAGTAATTGAACAAATTTGAACAAGTATTGTGACCTTTATAGAAAATTTTTGCTGCAAGCTACTGGCCCTGGATTCTTTCAATCTGTTAGGTTGATTAGAATACAGTCATCAGAAAACAGTGAAAACAGAAGGGAACCTATGTGAAGTCACTTTCAACTACCACATTATCATGTTTTAGGTAGTAGAAGATAAATTGAAAATTAGAGAAACAAGCAACTTTTGGGATGTGTCTGGTTTCGTGATGAGGAGTTGAATAAAAAAAATAAACTGCAGGCACTAAAAAGAAAAGATTGCAATTAAAGTTATTGAAGAAAATAAAATTATTTGAGCCTCATACTCCATCTTTGGTCTTATGACTCTTGAGAATTTTCATTTTATAAAGAGGTTCATGAGGAACAAGGAATATACATCTATAAATTATACATGTTAATGATATAAATAATGTGTATGTAAAACATTTTTGTGAATTCCACATATCTATTTAATTTTCCTGGAAAATGTGAGTTGATTTTTGTAAGCTTTTATATCTGCAGCAATTATGTTGTTTCAAGTGATAAGCAGATGTAGTTCTGACATTAATGTTTCTGATATTTTTATTTACATCCATGAATAAAGGAAAAATAAAACAGCAAAGACATTTGTCAAAACTTAGCTTTTTCTTCAGTTATACTTTTATATGTTCAATGATCTAGCATAAACCTTCACAAGCCTAAATATGTACTTTTTGTTTCATTTTGTTTACAAAGTATTCTCATACTTGTTTTTAATTTTCTTTTAATATTTTAATTCTACATTAGTAAATATCTACCCCATTATGTTTCATTGTTTAATAATATGCATATTCATTATCATCTTAATATTCCACTGTTTATGGATATTGGGTTATTTCTGACCTTATCTCTGTTTTTGAACAGAATATTTATATCACTATAAAACTTATACATTAAAAATGAAATATAGAGACAAACAAAATAAACAAGTTTATTCATTATTATTAAATATTAATAAGTTGTCTCACTCCTATGTAATAATATTAATTTTTCACATACTAGATAAGTTTTGAAATGAAGTTTTAAAGCTTCTGCATACAATTTGACCAACAGATATTATTTTGTCTCAGATAAATAAGCCTTGACTTGGTTCACAGAGAGTAGAAGATATAGGAAGAGAGAAAAAGTAAAACGAAGAGAGAGAGAGAGAGTGAGACTCTACCCTATATTTTTATAAGCTGATCAGAATAGATAGTTTAAAAAAAATCACAGCTTTCATTTTCTTTTTTTTAAATTATTGTGTACTGGGGCTAACATTTAGAAGACCAAGTCTTACCTGGTATGGCTGTTATTACCTTGATATAATAAGGAAATTATTTCACATATTTTACAATGTAAGTTTTTTTATAACTATGCTTTATGCATCATTTGAAGTTAAATGATGCATTCTAGAAATTCTAACACAGGAAACTCTCTCATCTGTTAAAATACGGCTTGACTGATGTCACTCTGCCTCAAGTGTATTACGTAAAAAGCAGAGTGCAAAGAGAACAGCTGTCAGGGTGAGAAGTCTCAACACATTTTTGAAAGTAGTCTGGTGCTGAAAAAATGCATTTAGTCATGCTCAATATTCATGAAATTGAGTTTATTAGACTAGAATTTTAAATCATTTTGGCAAAGAAAAAATTATTTTTATCTAAACCATTAAATAAAACAAAGATATAAAGTTATAAGATGGTGTTAAGATTCTAATAAATTAGTTAATTTTTTTTCTCTCAAACTTTCGTGTTTTTTTCCCTAAGAAGCTGAAAATAGGGGAACTCTAGTAACTCATTTATTGTACTGCAGTCTGCAATAGGGAGAAAGAACAGAGATTAGTGCTTGAGCATTGACTTGTTTCTTCTTCTTTCCTACTAAACTTAACAACCTCATTTGTTTTTGTAGGAATTCTATGTGACACCATAGAGATAACTGTACCATAGTCTGATATAGGACATTGCAATCTATAACCTTGAGAAACAACTAGAATGCAATTGGGGGAACAAACATGATTTTTTTTTTCTGTATTAGCATTTGATTGTTTCCTCAGTATTATCCAAGAAGTTTCTATCTTTTTACAAAATAATTAACTCCTAGAAAAATACCTGAAAACTAATAATAAAAAATGTCAGCAGGAAATATAATTAACAATCACATATTTTAATACCAAGCCCAGAAAAAGATGCTACAAGAAAAATGGCAACAACAAAAGAATCTTATGGGCCAATACCCCTGGTGAACATAAACACAAAAGTCCTCAACAAAATACTAGCAAACCAAATTCAATGGTACAGTAAAAGGATCATGACTCAATGGAATTCATCCTTAAGATTCAGTGATGCTTCAAATTAGGTGAATCAATTATTCTGATACACCAAATTAATATAATGGAAGATAGAATCACTTTATCATCTCAGTAGATGCAGAAAATGTTTTTAACAAAATTCAATGTCCTTTCCTCATATAATCACTGAACAAACTAGGTGTAGAAGGAATTTACCACAACACAATAAAATCTATATAAGAAAAGCCCACAGCTAACATTATACTTAAGGATGAAAATCTGAAAGCTTTTCCTCTAACATCGAGAACTCTTACCATTTCTATTCAACATAGTACTAGAGGTCCTAATCAGGGCATTTAGACAAGAAAAAAATGAAATACATCAAAATAGTCAAGGAAAAGTTAAATTACCTCTGTGAACAAATGATACGATCTTCCACAGATAAAATTCTAAAAACTTCACCAAAAATCTGTTCAAAATAATAAACATATTTAGTAAGATAGCAGAATATGAATACACAAAAATCAGTTATATTTCTAAACACTAACAACAAACTATCCAAAAAGGAAATTAAGAAAAATCCCCTTTATTGTAGCCTCAAAGTGAATGAAATACTTAGTGATAAACTTAATCAAAGAGGTGAAAGAACTGTATTCTAAAAAACTACAAAGCAGGCCGGGTGTGGTGGCTCACAACTGTAATGCCAGCACTTTGGGAGGCTGAGACGGGTGGATCACAGGGTCAGGAGATCAAGACCATCCTGGCCAATATGGTGTAACCCCGTCTCTACTAAAAAAAATACAAAAATTAGGTGGGCATGGTGGCACGTGCCTGTAATCCCAGCTACTCAGGAGCTGAGGCAGGAGAATTGCTTGAACCCAGGAGGCGGAGGTTGCAGTGAGCTGAGATTGCACCACCTCACTCCAGTCTGGTGCCTGGTGATGGAGCGAGACTCTGTCTCGAAAAAAAAAAAAAAAACTACAAAGCATATATTAAAGAAATTAAAGAAGATATAAATAAACGGAAAGACATCTGTATTTATGGATTGTATGACTTACAAAGTTTGATAGATCCATACTACCCCAAAGTGATCCACAGATTCAGGCAATCCATGTCAAAATCTCAATGCCATTTTTTACAGAAAAGAAAAAAAAATTTTAACATTTATATAAAACCACAAAAGACCCTGAAGAACCAAAACAATCTTTAGAAATAAGAACAAAGCTGGAGACATCACACTTCCTGATTTAGAAATATATTACAAAGCTACTGTAATTAAAATGGTGTTGTACTGGCAAAAGAATACAGACATATAGAGCCCAGAAATAAAATCCACATATATAAGGTAAACTTAGTTTTGAAAAAGATGCCAAGGATACACAATGAGGAAACTAGTCTCTTCAATAAATAGAGCTGGGAAAGCTGGATATACACATGTAAAGGAATGAAATTGAATTCATAGCTTTATCATACACAAATTCAACTCAAAATTGATTAAATATTTAAATCTTGGACCTGAAAATATAAAGCTCCTAGAAAAAAGTGGGGGAAATTATAACTGGTTTTGCTAATGATTTATTGGCTATTACACCAAAAGCACAAGCAACCTAAGCAAAATAGACAGGTAGGTCTACAGCACACTAAACAGCTTTAGTATGCATATACATACACACACACACAATCAATAGTGAAAAGGTAACCTTAGGAAGGGGAGAAAATATTTTCAAATTATGTATTTGATAAGTGGTTAATACCTACCCTATATAAGGAACTTCTCTTACACAAAAGTAAAACAAAAAACAAAAATGATTTCAAAATAACTAAAAGACTTTAATAGACACTTCTTCAAAGAATAAATATGAATGCTCAACAGATATAAGGAGAGACGTTCAGCAAAGCATATCTAATCATAAGGGAAATACAAATAAAAACCATCATGTCACCTATCATAGCTTAAAATGACTATTACAAAACCCACAACAACAACAAAGCAAAATATAACAAACATTAGTAAGGATGTAGAGAAATGAGAACTTTTGTATACCGTGAGTAGGAAAGTGAAAATGGTATAGCCACTGAAAAATTTAAAAACTAGTTAAAAAGTAACTATAGTAGTCATCAAACTATCATATGATTCAGCAGTCCTATAATTGGGTATATATTCAAAAGAATTGAAATCAGAATCTCCATGTTGATTGTATCATTACTCACAATAGCCAAGATAGGGAAACATCCGACAGATGAATGGCTAAAGAAACAGTGATATTTACTTATATTGAAATATTGTTCAGCCCTAATAAAGAAGAAAATCCTGCCATATGCAACAAAATTGATGAACCTGGAGAAAATTATGCTAAGAAAAATGTTCCCATCACAGAAGGGTAAATACAGTATAATTCCACTTATGTAATGTATCTAAAATAGTAAGACTTATAAAAACAGAAAGTAGAATACTGGTTACTAGGAACTAGACGGAGAGGAGAATGTGAAGTTACAGTTCAATGGGTATGAAAGTTTCAGTTATGTGAGATAAATATGTTCTAGAGATCTGCTGTACAACATTGTGCGCATAGTTAGCAATACTGTATTGTGCATTTAAAATTTTGTTAAGCAGGTCAAACCCATGTTACGTTGTTCTTACCATAATTTTAAAAATCACAACACATATTTACTACACATTAATACGTGGCTACTAAGCATAAATCTTAAAATAAATGCATTCTACCAGGTAGACATACAGAGATTTATTTGATAACAGTATTTAAACTGTGGGGAATCAAGTTGATTGTATTTTTGCAAATTATGAATTTGACATTACCAGGTGGTATTTTATACATTTTGATTTCTTTAGAGATTAAAGTTTATCAAATATGGAATGCTGCATTTGGTATTTTTCTGAAATATATATTCATTCCATGTGTCCCATTAGAAGAGTTGTTTATGCATTATAAGTCTTGCTTCCCATTACACATTTTTCTTGTTGAAGGCATTCAAATAATTTTCTTAAAACACCTTTAAGGAAAAGATTCTCATTAATTAAAATTAATGATCCAAGTCATAAAAGGCATTTCCCTTTCCCCATCAGGTCCCTGAGGTCTCACTAAGTGTTATTAGGAAACATTTCATTTTAATGGATGTAACTTCCAACTGGGTTACTTCCCACCTAGCTATTTTGTGGCTGACATATTTTGTGACATAGTTTGACATGTCACTGAGAATAATTCCCCAATAGTGTTTATATATTCTTAAGCAAACAAAAACAAAATGAACTAAAAGCTAGCTTCCCACTTCTAACCACTTTACAGTCCTTCCACTCTCATACACAATAATCGGTGCAATATTATCAGAACACTAAATTGTCTTTATTGTTGCCTTCACATCTGTAAGGTATTTTGCCGTCTTACTTAGGGCAGTACTCTTGCAGGGCTTGGCAGCTTTCTCCATTCCTGGGTTGAGTCTTCATTCCTGTGTCCTGAAGCATATTCAGAGCTCTCTTTTTTGTTTTCTCAAAGAACCCAAGGGAACTTGTATATTTAAAAAGTTTCCTCTCTTACATTTTGGAGTCTCTGAGGTATGTATGGTACTTTCTTTTTCTAACATTCCACAAATTTAAAATAACTTCTGAGAAATTTGTAATACAAAAATGAAAAAGAAATATTAATAGAAGAGGGAAGAAGGGGAAAGAAAAAAAAGAAACAGAGGAGAAAAAGAAGGTAGAGGTGGAAGGAGAAAGTGTGGGATAAGCAAAGATGAAAAGGAACCAGATGAATGAAAGGTGAGAGAAGAGTTAGGGAATAAAGGACACCTACTCACACTATACGGAATAATACTGTATATAGATTTTAAAACCAGATTAGCTGATCGTATCCAATTTTCACTGCATCATGACTAAAAGACAGTGAGATATTTATTTAACTTTCTCTTGCTTCCTTTCTCTTATTTAAAAAATGAAGAACACTATTATTTTATGATGAACATGATTAAATATAGATACACAAATGTGCACAGTCCATGGACTCCTGAGGAAGTGCTTCAACTAGCTTTGAGCCACACATACATGAGAAGGTTTTTGTTGATTGATTGTTGATGATTTGCAGACACCAATTCACTTCAATTTACTCTGTTCCAGACAATTAAATGACTATTCTAGGCACCTGCACAACACACGAGTAGAGGCGAAGTAAAAAAGATGAATCATTTGTCAGGGGATATTCAAATCTTCTTATGCAATTTTCTTTCATTCTACAGCAGCCTACCTTCACTTATCTGATACTTCTTCATCTAAGAGTCATTGATTAGATCGGGGTAGATGTTCCATGATCATGTTAGGGTTGTGTTTTGTTTCTTTGTTATACTGTATCTTTTTTACAGAATTTTATTTAATGTGGTTGCCCATATGTTTGACTATCTTGTTTAACATTTAATATATTGAGAGCACATCTTAAACAGTGGGACATAGAGACTAAATTTCAGTTTCTGAAATATTCAATTTTAGAAGTCATAGTACATTTCCCCAACATGCACACACACACACACACACACACACACACACACACACACACAAATCACATACACTTATAGATAGCCTATATGTTAGCCAGTAGCTTCTGTCATCCTAAAGACTTGGATTATGGTGCCCTGAATCTCTTCCTTGGCAAGGCAAATTAGCTTCTAATGCCCTCTTAAAGATATTGAGAGGGATACAGCCAAGATGATATATCCCTACATTTTCTCATCATTTGTAGACTAGGCTTCATCTTTCAGTGTCCTTGTCCTTTAACTTAACAGCTCTGTCATGATATTTAGAGAAGGACAAAGGCTATAATTTAGAAGTGTGTGTATTCAAAAATTCAAAAGTTTTACACCAGAAGTTTTAATTATTCATACTTTTATCAGGTTATTTCTGTTCTATCATGGAAAGATAGCTTAAATTAGAAAATATGTGTCTTGAATCAGTTGGCAGTGTTTTTGGTTCATTATTTCACACTTTTAAAACCCAAACAAAATAGCTTCTTAGGCAAATAAATCCAAATATTTTCAGTGACTGGACTTTAATATTCTACGAGTTTATCTCACAGAAAAATTATACATGCATGCACACACACATGTCTTTCTCATTCTCATTTAAACTCTTAATGTTTACCTTCAAGCATTAAGTAGGCATTATCATATGTTCCACAGCTGAAATTCTTTAAAACTTGCATAATGGTTTCACAGTCAAAGCAATTATCTCTATCACTGCCTAACTGGGCAGCTTGTTCTCCAGAGCAAAATTAATAGATATCATTTAATGGTCAGAGCTATTTCTAACCTTTCCGTGACTCTAGGGCACTGAAACTGTTTGTTCAATCTACTGCACTTACATAAAAAGCTGCTGCTAACAGCTTGGATTTAGCATCAATTTTTGATAACAGAAGGTCTTTCACAGCAGGGTCAGCACACTCGGTGTGGTGCAGTACAATGACAACAAGATCTGTCAATATTATGAAAATGCAACTCAGGACACTGATGTTAAAAAATGTGCAGCTAAGCTTTCTTATGGATGTTGGATGTATACACTGTACCTTCATGCTATCACATATTTTGAGCTGAAAAGAATGTATTATAAAATAAATGGAAAAAATGAATGAATCATGAAAACTGATTCAAATACCTGAAGGGGCAATCCAAGTCAAAAAACTATAATACATAAAACAAAATAATTTAAAATTTAAGTTTTATGTATGTAAAAACTTGTGTAATTGTTCCTGAAAGTAAACATTTCCATAAATAAAAATAATTCATGATACATACACCTTCTTAAAATTTTTTACTTTATGGTAAATGTATATACTAAAATATTTTAACTCAAAAAAGTAATAAGGACATTTCAACTCAGAACACAGTATGATAAACTAGATACAGTACTGGTGAAAATACTAGCTGTACATTTTATTAGTATTGTTTGAGGATTTTGATAATATTGGCAGTCATTTTTGCTACTGTTCTGCATATCAAGGAAGCTGACTCCTCTGAGAAAGATGATTATAGTGAGTATTGTATGAATAAATATAACTATGCTTAAAATATAACTTAAATAAATCAATACAAATATAATGTAAATAATTTTTTGAATTGTGATTTGTTCTAAAATGTTATCTTACTTGGAACAGATTCCGTATTGCAGCAATATGTGTTCACCTCATATCGACCAGTAACAAACAGGTTTTTAAAATATTGAGAAATGTCCTCTGGTCTGTATTCTGGTATTGAATAAATTGTAATTATTAGTATCACCAGCTGTATTAAAAGTTTAAAAATAACATAGGCAATGTGTCATCTATAAAAGTATAATTAAATTTACTTTGGAAACAAAAGCTTGGGTTACAAATTTATTTTCTAAGGTCTTAATTTCTCAAAAAAGTGCTCTAAAAAACATGATTTAAAATATACCACTGCATATCACAACATAACTAGCTACTTCCAACACTATCTGAATTCTAACAGAAGGCAGGAATTCAACATAAGCTTTTTAAAAATGTTATTTAAAAGAGATTAAGTATAGAAGGAACATGGTGCACCATAAACAAAAATGTGGCTTTTCTTGGTCTTTATAAATTGAATCCCAGTGTTGAACTCTAACTTTTTTCTCATATTTCTCTCTCCTTATTTTATTCAGCTCCCCCAGACTCTTCTGTTTGGTGACAACTAAGGCTTTAATATTGCGATCTGCAGATGAAACTGCCAGAAGCAATTCTGTTCATGGATCTTTTAAAAGTGGCTTAGTAAAAAACAATATGTTTGTAAACGTTCTTTTTGGTTAACTAAATATTAGAACAGAAATTTTAAAGCAAATGACAAAATATAACTCTCTTTTAGAGTCATAGCATTAACATGTGTATTTCTTTCCATTAAACAAGGTTAAAAAATGTATTTCCAGTAACTACAAGAAGTATACACTGAACTTTTCCTTGATTCTCCTTGGTGTGAACTTCAAACGTCCTATCCATTAACTGAACAGTGTACTGTGAGTAATATTAGTTCTGAGAAGACTTTTAGAATCTTCAAAGACAACATCTTTTCATTCTCATGACAATCAAACAAGCTTATAAATTTTTCAACAGATAATAGTGTGTCAGATAGCTTAATTGATTTACTGGTTTCTTAAAATAAATAATTGCTCAGAAATTGTCATTTTTGCATCTTCACCAGAGCCTTATAAATGTCATTAGACAATGGACACAGAAAATCCATTAGTACATATTTAGCTGGCAGTTCTGAATGCTGTATAGTATATTTTAAAATATCTATTTGATTGAATTAGGATTGTTTTGTCCTAGTACGTTGGAATTACATTTAAAGTTATGACGGATGGTGTGCTCTCATACAAAGTCACTTTTCATTGTAAAACCATAATGATTATAATCAAAATCAATTTCAAGGGTTCCAAGCCTTTTAGGACGACCACAGTGGCCTAAATAATAAAAAATTAAAATGATTTAAAATCCATTTTAGCCCTGTGTATCTTAAATATTATACTTTATCACATTATGTAAATTACATATATTTGCAACAGAGTCTAGTTTAACAGCCTCTTATGTCCTCATGCAAGTGATGACTGACACACTATCCACTTTGTAATGAGTGCATAAAAATGATGATTTTGTAGGCAAACATTCCCATCCTGCTGGCAGATGGTATAAAGGCTGTTCAAGAACCTTTTCAAAGCAAGTTGAAATAGTCTGATAATGAATAAATAGCAGATGCTGTCACTATAATTTTTAGAATACACACAAAATACATTCTAAGATAGATTCTATCGAAAGCAAACTTTAGCCAAATTTGTACTAGCATATTTATTTTTAATTTAGTCTTCTCACTACTTCAGATGGATCAGATCTATCAAATACTGCTATAATTATCTCAGATGGTATCCTCAAATGAATTCCTACCTATATTTATCTATTTTGATTATGATCATACAAAAACATACAGTATTTTTCAATACACATCTTTAATAAAAATATTTTGTGCACTCAAATATAGCTGCAATTCTGACTTTCAACTTAATTCCCCCTTTTTCTCTGAAAATAAAAATTTAAAGCCTTAAGTAAAGGGTTTATTAGTTTATTCTCTATTTTTAACTTATTAGATAGAGAACATTCTTGCAAGAATCCTAGAAAGAATTTATCTTTATTTTTTTTTTCAGAGATGGACTAATTATTCCCATTGTGATAATGTGAATTTTGTCCTTTGGTTCAGTTTTGTTATTGTCATTTTTAGTTTGACCACTTGCTCTATGACTTTCTATTTTATTTTCTTTTATTTATTTATTTTGAGACAGGGTCTGAGTCTGTCACCCAGGCTGGGGTGCTGTGGTGGAATCTCGGCTCACTACAACCTCTTCCTCCTGGGCTCAAGCGATCCTCCCACCTCAGTCCCCCAAATAGCTAGGACCACATGTGCATGCCACCATGCCAGTCTAATTATTTGTATTTTTTACAGAGACATGGTTTCACCATGTTACAGCCCACGCTGGTCTTGAACTTCAGAGTTCAAGCAATCAACCCACCTTGGCCTCCCAAAGTGCTGGGATTACAGGTGTGAGCCATCAAAACTGTCCTTTGACTTTCATTTATTTTAATTCTGTAAAATAAAATTTATCCTTTGGCTTTCTTCATTCTTAATTTACCTTGAACCTCTAAAGTTGTTAACACAGTCCAAAATTTGGTGATAAATATTGAGAACCCCTGGGTAGGGAAAATAATGTTCAGTATATAACATGCCAGTGAAGAAACATTATAAATATTTTGCCATGAGTTTGGCTGAAATGATTTTAAGAGTGTTTTATAATCATATACTATCTGTTGAACAAGCAAAGAAATAATGTTTTTTAAAACATTTGAAGGCAGTTTTTCTCAACTAGTGTATAATTTGGATCAAGATGTAATGATATACTTGGAGGAATTCACTGTTTTAGTTGAGACATCTATGCTGTATTTAAAACTATATTCCAAGCATTGCCATAAATTTCAAATTTCAGTTCACTGTGTACAGAGTGGAAATATGGTAGAAATATAAAAAGTCTCATGAGTTTTTGTCAGTCATATTATAAAGAAGGCTCTACCTAAGAGAATCCTTTCTTATCCCTGAATTATCCCTGTATTATCCCTGAAAATAAGAAGCTACTATGTAGTATTTACTATCCAAAGCATCCTTTTTCTACAAAAAACTTTCCTTCTTTTCTTTCATGCTAATAGTTGTCTTTCTCACTTTCATTACGATGTTTTAAAAAAGAGAAGTGAATAGTATTTATTTGTTTACTATCTCCAGCATATTTAAACGGTTTAGATGCAAAGCACATTGTATGTAAATATTCTACTTGTCACCGTGTCTGATGTAATTTACATTAAAAAGTATTGCAGTATACATAGTGGGAAATATGTATATTATTTTAATCCATATTCCAGGCTCAGTTATTTGATGTGAAGTATTTTAAGTATAAATATATGGTCCACTAGCTGTTAGCTTTTGAAACAAATCAGGGATAATCAGACCAAAGGTGATTATTTAAGCACTGTAAAAATAATTACCCAAACTTTCTTTTAGCATTACATAACATTGCTGAGCCTAGAAATAACTCTTCGTTAATGAATGTGTTTGGTCTAGTAGAGATGTTCAAATTTCTACCAAAGCAATGCTGTTATGTCTGCAGTAGACAGTTTGTGTGGAGGTCCAGGGGCCCAGCCAGGTACTCTATTTCTAAATTCCTTTCTCTTTGCTGGGGTCTTCTGACTTATTTTTAGTAGGGGAAGGTTAAGAGAACAAACCTGTACCTCTTGTTTGTGTGTGCCATAGGTACATTTTAAGAAGTGCTTTCACATTCTACAGCTTTTCTTTTTCCTCTTCTAATTTATGGGTTTACAAAGTAGGTCTATATTCTTCTTTTCTCTTCTGATGTGCAGTCGATGAGATGATCCTTACAGCTAAAAAAAAGCCACAGATTTAACAAGCATGGAGGCACTTCCTAACTCTCTTGTGTAGGCCCATCATCCTTTCTTGAATGAGGCATATTAATTAAGAAAACCCAGCTACCAAATACCTTCAGGACATCATGTGAGCATGAATATCCCATGACATCTCTGTTTTCCACCATTGCAAATGCCTTCTGAACAGCTCTGTCCATAAACATCTATAATCAGAATCAAGACATCAAACTAGTTTATATTGTGAACGAATGTGACTTTCCAGGAACTTCTAGTCTTAATTGCAGAGAAAGTGATTTCATCAAGAGAAGTTTATTGTTGTTGTTTTTTATTGCATACTCATAAGTGTTTAAACATACAAGACATAGTCCAAAGACTGAATTTTATTTAAATATTTTTCCTGGTGAAAAATTACTAAAAAAAATTGATGTATAGCTTTTGTGTACATGTTAATTGAATAGGTTAATTATATATACCAAAATAATAAAACAATAATTGAAGAATTAATTTAGGTAAGTTCAAAGTAAAATTTTATAAATGTGGGCATGAACAAAAATACTAACTCAGTATAACTTGAGGCTGAGAAAGAAGTAGCCATGCTAGAGCACTGAGTGGTTTTTAGAGTTTTGTATTTCCATTAAAAGAAAGTATATTAATAATTTCTCAATTTTTAAATAAGTTGCTTAGACTGCAGTTTCTACAATTGCAGAAATATATTTGGAAGTGGTATAAATAAAAGTTTGGCTTAGAGGTTTTTATATTCCTTTTGAAAATGTTTACTTTTGACCGTTAATTTTATTTATTTATTTATTTATTTATTTACTTATTTATTTATTGCTTCCTGTTCTGGCAGAAGGTTTGACCTTTTAAGTGATAGTTTTTAATTCCTTTTAGTGAATTTTGTTTGGTAAATTGCCTTGAAAAACATACAATCAGAAAAAGATACGGGAAAAGTTTTAATAATACAGTGACATTCTATTTTCATTATGATATTTTTATTCTGAGATAAAAAGGGAGGACAAATTAGAATGGTTTAATGGTCTCAACTCCAATTCTCAAAATACCCTTCATTAATCTTTGATACATTTATCCCAATAGGCTTACAAACAATTATTCACTCTGAATTACAGAGCAATCAGTTACTTATTCTTTACATCTCTTTATATTCCTGCCTTCCCTAAAAAATTCCCTGGTTGCTAAAAAAAAAAAAAAAAAAAAAAAAAAAAAAACTATATACATTTTAGATTAACAAAAAATACAAAACAGAAGTAGCTTATTTACAAGTAATCCATGTGTGCTGTTTGCATTTAGATTGTTTTTTAACTTTTCTCATTAGATAAATCTACAGCTTTAATCTGTGGAGTAAGATAAAATTAAAATAGTTCAGAGTTTGCCCCAGCCTAGTATTAGAGCTTTAAAGTTTTTATGTCTTTTAGAAAGGGTTAAATGTCAACATTAGGAATGTATTTTGGTTCAATAATCCCGAGATGATAAAGGAGAAAGAGATAAGGGAAAAGAGAAAATAAAGGTGAACAGGATAAATTACTTTCTCCTAAATTTAAGAGTTGTTTGCCTTTTTTCTTAAAATTATTCTTTGAAAGTAAATGTCAGTTAAACAGTGGGAAGTTTTCTCCTCAATAATCTTTATTTTATTTTAAAGAGTAAAGAGAGCTGACAGTTATAAATGGTAAATTGTAATATGGTAAGTAGAAAACAAAAAAAATTTGTAAAAAGAATATATATATTGAGGTAAGTAAGGAAGATGATTGCTCCAAGTGCAGACAAAACCAGTTAAATGGTAATCTTTAATCACTAGATATTACCAACAAGGAGAGAAAAGAAATGGGCAATTTATTTTAGCCTTTGATTTTTCCACATTTACCATTATCTCATTGAGGGGGAAAAAATAAATCTATAAAACTTTTTTTTCCAGTTCTTTTCTGAGTTAAAAATCCTCTAATGCAATGACTATTTTAACACTTTAATCTACATAGTAAAAGGTATAAACTAAATATTCAGAATATTGTATTATATTATTGTGATTATAAGGGTTCTTCTTTCTCCATTCCATATAGTTTAAAATGTTTTTGTTGGTTTGTGTAAAATAATGGCATCATATATAACATGACAGGATGCCTTTGTATTACTTTCTCTTTTGAAAATCATAATTAAAAAATCATAATTTCTTAAATAAATACAAAAAAACATGTACATAATCAGCAACAAGCAATATCACACATTTTCTATAAAGAAGAATCATATGGATCAAATCTATAGAAACAACGTTATCATGACCTTGAAGTGCAATGCAGGCCTATCGTCTTCTAAGATATTGTCTGATGTTCCAGTCCATATCTCTGAGTTAGCTAAATATGTTCTGATGAAATTCAGAATTCATAGTTTCATAGATAGGGTGAATACTGTACCTTTCACTCCATTAGTAACTGCCAGATTCATTTTGGATTTGACATTCCCTATCTAATTTGACACCAAATAGCTAATCTCTTTACCCTTTAAATTTCTGATGTGTCATATTGCATTACATTTCTTCTGTCACCTTCCATCACTGTATATTTTGTCACATAGAAAAGCCAATGTGATTTGACATAACACAAGATGATGGAATCCAAGAGACATAAAGCAATGCTAGTAGTCAGTGGAGCAGAAATGTGACACATTGCTTCAAATGTGTAAATATTCACTTTTTGAAAAGTAGATATCTGCTAAAAGCAGGTATGTAGGGTGATCCATAATAGTTAAGGAAAAGATATGGATTTTACCTTTTAGTGGCAAATTTAAAACACTGTGCTGCCTTATATAAATAACAGAAAAATTGATTCAAAGTGACAATGTCCAGAGAAAAATTAGTTTGGTTCTCTTCTGTTCTGTGTGGTAAGCATTCTCCTAAACTTACTAAATAATCCACCAGAATGTCTCTCACAGTTTTCTCACTTTATTTTGAATGAAATCGTAAATAACTTGCATAAATTTATTTATGAACAAACAAAAATTGTCTTTTACATTGTTGTAATATCTAGAATACTAATAATAGTATTAAAATAAACTGAAAAGAAATAAATTTTCACAGTGCTCAAGTACCTTTTTTTTTCTCATTGTGAAGTTGTGTGTTTTTATAATACTAGGTTATAAATTAGTGCAAGGTCAGTAATATCCATGAGATACATATAATCTAGCAGCTCATATAAAACCCAGAAGCACCTTGGAGGCCATGATTCTACCTCTTTGCACACAGCAGATTATTTTTCAGTTTTTTGAATTGGGCTTTCACAGTGAATCTATTGATGTATGCCATGAACAAAGGCTAGCACAGAATACAGAGAAATACTTTACTTTACAATTCAGAAGCAAGGGTAAAGTTAATACCTATGGTTAACATACATTTTTAATATGAAATGCACTGTATCTGAGTACACATTCTATAATTGAAGAATCACCTATACAATTAGTTTGGTGGGTCATAAAGCCAGTATTTCAGTAAAGAGAGTATTATATTTAAAAACTTATTCACTATCTACTTGGAAGTTCAAACACCAACCAGGAAGTGTGAATATGAGAGTATGAATTAGAGTAGATCAATCGGATTACTCAATCAAGATTGAGGCGAACAAGAAGGTAACAAAAGAATGAATACATGGATTATCTCGGAGGATAGCGATGACATTAAAATCTAAATTTTTATTAGTAGCAATGGCAGAAGCACTGGGAATTGTGCTGGCAGCATGACCAGTTTCACATATGGCCCAGTTTCACATATGGCATTAGGGCAAATTCTGAGCACACTGTTCAAAGGCTGTGCAGTGTGGTCTTTGCCTGATAGATCATGGTGAAATAGCTACGGAGATGTCTAGCTCCCCGTGTCTTTACCTTCTTTCTTATCCTATTTCTTCAGGCTTGTATTAAATATTCTGAGCTACTCAATATACTTTCTATGTATTTCCTTTCAGCTTAATTTCAGCAATTTTTTTCATTGTTTAATTCTAACAATCCTGATGAATACAAAGCTGTAATATATTTTTAAAATTTGCAATACTTGGAATCAAAAATGGACAAAAAAATTAAATAGCTACTTCTAAACAGTACAAATTCTAATGGATATAAACAAATAAAAACAACTTTCCTATTGTTTTGCAAAGTGCCAAATATATTAATGTAGAGACGTCATTTCACTTGCACTTTAGACTTTTTTGATAATATTGAATATATGTATTTCTTAAAAAGACAACACACTTTTAACTTGCCAGTCTTCTTGGGATTCTCACTCATAGAAATAAATGCATCATCATATAAAGTTAAATACATGATAACGGATGTTTGGTGAAATGCTATTTGTGTTATGAAAAAACTTAAAGAGTAAGCACCAATCAAGAGGAAATTTTGAACAAATTGTGTACATCAATTATGTGAAATAATCTGTAAACTCTAAATGAATGTGTTAAATTCATTCCAGGTAAATGGATACATTTAATTTTGAGATTTTCAGAAGAAGCAAAATGACTAATAGTATGGCAACGTGGTCTAAGTACAAAAAAATTTGTATTTATGTTTAATTGTAAATATTCACATCTATATTTATACTTACATTTGATTAGTTTGTATGTTTTATACATGTACAACTAGATTAATTTAATATAAAGACACATTATTATATAAATATTTTTATTCAACATCAAAAGGAAATATAACAACATTTACATGGAATGCTATGCAGCCATAAAAGAGAACAAAATTATGTCCTTTGCAGTGACATGGATGGTGCTAGAAGCCATTATTCTCAGCACACTAACACAGGAACAGAGAACCAACATCACATGTTCTCATTTATAAGTGGGAGTTGATCAATGATGAGAACACATGGACACAGGGAGGGGAACAACACAAACTGGGGCCTGTGGGGTGTCCGGCCTGAGGAGGGAGAACATCAGGAAAAATAACTAATGCATGTGCAGCTGAATACCTAGGCAATAGGTTGATAGGCGCAGCAAACTACCATGGCACACGTTTACTTATGTAACAAATTTGCACATCCTGCATATGTACCCTGGAACTTAAAAGAAAAAATAAAAATAAAGGTTTACTGAGAAAGTGAGTAACTAAATAGTAGTTAGGAAAAAAATATATGGCCAGTGAGAATGAAAAATCCCAATAAAAATTGGATGTAAAGGTTCGGTATTGGCCGGGCCCAATGGCTCAAGCCTGTAATCCCAGCACTTTGGGAGGCTGAGGCGGGTGGATCACGAGGTCAAGAGATTGAGACCAACCTGGTCAACATGGTGAAACCACGTCTCCACTAAAAATACGAAAAATTAGCTGGGCATGGTGGCGTGTGCCTGTAATCCCAGCTACTCAGGAGGCTGAGGCAGGAGAATTGCCTGAACCCAGGAGGCGGAGGTTGCGGTGAGCTGAGATCGCGCCATTGCACTCCAGCCTGGGTGACAAGAGCCAAACTCTGTCTCAAAAAAAAAAAAAAAAAAAAAAAGGTTCAGTATTAAATTTAGACAACAGCATGTAGAATTGTATCAGATTTCATCTGAACCTCACAGCTGAATAGTTCTCACTACTGCCTTTGGGAAAGAACTACAACTGAATTACAACCCACTATATGTATGTAAATACATATAGTAAGGTATCACTGCGTGGAGCTTATCTTAATACCAGAAATGTTACTTGCTTATTATGACTGTGTCCTTTTCTCTGTTTTTAATACTTGAAACCTTGCTTCAAATGTATGCTCAATTCCCTTCTCACTTGAAGGACATTGGGTTTTGTTGTGCAGCCACTTTCTGGTTTAGACTGTTTATGTGTGCTACTAATCGCTAATGAATTCGTGGTGGAAAAGACTGCCTGTCTGATTAAATCTAATATCATCAATTCCCAGCTCACTGTTGCAGATACCCTTTTTACTTCTGGATCTTGCATATTCTTAGTTCTCATCAACACTAGCTGTTAACCTGTTTTCACATCATAAATATAATGTGAAATCTCCGGATTTAAATGCTTCCCCATTATCTATACTCCAATTCTTTTTCTCATAAAGGGAATATTTCACACAATTTGATCAGCCTCAGTTCTTTATTCTGATCATTTGGTCTGCTCCAATGCATTTAATAATCAGGCTCGCAGTTGACTATGATTGCCACATAAAATGAAAAAACCATATCTATATAAAATTAAATATAGGTTAATGGCTAATTATAATAGTACACTTTTTTTGGGCAAATCTTTCTTTTTTTTCTTAATTTTTTCTTGGATTTTAGGTTTTGGGGTACATGAGCAGAGCATGCAACACAGTTGCGTAGGAACACACACGGCAGTGTGTTTTTCTTTCCTTCTCCCCTTCACCCACATTTGGCATTTCTCCCCAGGCTATCCCTCCCCACCTCCCCCTCCCACTGGCCCTCCGCTTTTCCCCCCAATAGACCCCAGTGTTTAGTACTCCCCTTTCTGTGTCCATGTGTTTTCATTTTTCATCACCCGCCTATGAGTGAGAATATGCGGTGTTTCATTTTCTGTGCTTGTGTCAGTTTGCTGAGGATGACATTCTCCAGATTCATCCATGTCCCTACAAACGACACAAACTCATCATTTCTGATTGCTGCATAATATTCCATGGTGGATATGTGCCACATTTTTCCTATCCAGTCTATTATCAATGGGCATTTTGGTTGATTCCAGGTCTTTGCTATTGTAAACAGTGCTGCAATGAACATTCGTGTACATGTGTCCTTGTAGTAGAACGATTTATAGTCTTTTGGATATATACCCAGTAGTGGGATTGCTGGGTCAAATGGAATTTCTATTTCTAAGGCCTTGAGGAATCGCCACACTGTCTTCCACAATGGTTGAACTAATTTACACTCCCACCAACAGTGTAAAAGTGTTCCTTTTTCTCCACATCCTCTCCAGCATCTGTTGTCTCCAGATTTTTTAATGATCGCCATTCTAACTGGCGTGAGATGGTATCTCAGTGTGGTTTTGATTTGCATCTCTCTGATGACCAGTGACGATGAGCATTTTTTCATATGATTGTTGGCCTCATATATGTCTTCTTTCATAAAGTGGCTGTTCATATCCTTCGCCCACTTTTGAATGGGCTTGTTTGTTTTTTTCCTGTAAATCTGTTTAAGTTCTTTGTAAATTCTGGGTATCAGCCCTTTGTCAGATGGGTAAACTGCAAAATTTTTTTCCCAATCTGTTGGTTGCCGATTCACTCTAGTGACTGTTTCTTTTGCCGTGCAGAAGCTGTGGAGTTTCATTAGGTCCCATTTGTCTATTTTGGCTTTTGTTGCCAATGCTTTTGGTGTTTTGTTCATGAAGTCCTTGCCTACTCCTATGTCCTGGATGGTTTTGCCTAGATTTCCTTCTAGGGTTTTTATGGTGCCAGGTCTTATGTTTAAGTCTTTAATCCATCTGGAGTTAATTTTAGCGTAAGGTGTCAGGAAGGGGTCCAGTTTCTGCTTTCTGCACATGGCTAGCCAGTTTTCCCAACACCATTTGTTAAACAGGGAATCCTTTCCCCCTTGCTTGTTTTTGTCAGGTTTATCAAAGATTGTATAGTTGTAGATATATTGTTTTGACTCCGGTGCGTCTGTTTTGTTCCATTGGTCTATATCTGTGTTTTGGTACCAGTACCATGCTGTTTTGATTACTGTAGCCTTGTAGTATAGTTTGAAATCCGGTAGTGTGATGCCCCCCGCTGTGTTCTTTTTGCTTAGAATTGACTTGGCTATGCAGGCTCTCTTTTGGTTCCATATGAAGTTCATGGTGGTTTTTTCCAGTTCTGTGAAGAAAGTCAATGGTAGCTTGATGGGGATAGCGTTGATTCTGTAAATTACTTTGGGCAGTATAGCCATTTTCACAATATTGATTCTTCCTAACCATGAACATGGAATGTTTCTCCATCTGTTTGTGTCCTCTCTGATTTCGTTGAGCAGTGGTTTGTAGTTCTCCTTGAAGAGGTCCCTTACATTCCTTGTGAGTTATATTTCAAGGTATTTTATTCTTTTTGTAGCAATTGCGAATGGCAGTTCGTTCTTGATTTGGCTTTCTTTAAGTCTGTTATTGGTGTAGACGAATGCTTGTGATTTTTGCACATTGCTTTTATATCCTGAGACTTTGCTGAAGTTGCTTATCAGTTTCAGGAGTTTTTGGGCTGAGGCGATGGGGTCTTCTAGGTATACTATCATGTCGTCTGCAAATAGAGACACTTTGGCTTTCTCCTTTCCTATTTCAATACCCTTTATTTCTTTTTCTTGCCTAATTGCTCTGGCTAGAACTTCCACCACTATATTGAATAGAAGTAGTAAAAGAGGGCATCCTTGTCTAGTGCAGGATTTCAAAGGGAATGCTTCCAGTTTTTGCCCATTCAGTATGATATTGGCTGTTGGTTTGTCATAAATAGCTTTTATTACTTTGAGATACGTTCCATCGATACCGAGTTTATTGAGGGTTTTTAGCATAAAGGGCTGTTGAATTTTGTCAAATGCCTTCTCTGCGTCAATTGAGATAATCATGTGGTTTTTGTTTTTGGTTCTGTTGATGTGGTGAATTACGTTGTAGCGGGTTGCCCGGACAATGGCAGGCTGCATCAGCAGTGGGCGTGTATCTCAGTAGGTGCGGGTTGCCTCAGTAATGGTGGACGCCCCTCCCCGACAGAGCGTCTCAGGGACCGTCTGCACGGGGAGTGTTTGGAATCACCGTTTTGTCTGTCCCACTGCGCTACCCCAAACGCTGTGTCACTGAAATCCCCTGGGCTGGCCCACTGTCCAAGTCCCGTTCAGGCTCAAGTTCAGCCCTCTCAAGTCTCAGGTTGCCAGTGCAACAGGGCACCCGGACAAGTGCACCCTGGCCACCGCCACCCCAGCTCCCAGCTTCACCAGGCAGTACCTCTGCCTGGCATCCCACGTCTCTTTTATACTTGGGAATTTCCCCGTTCTGTGGGCAACAAAGTTCAGTCTGGAAATGCAGCTGTGACTCACCTCTCCGCAGATTCACCGAGAGCTTCAATCCTGGGTTGTTCTCACAGCGCCATCTTGAGTCCTCCTCCCAATAGTACACTTAATAAAGGGCAATGTTAAAGATATTCTTATTGAAAGTACAAAGTATGGTATTAGATTGGGATCTCCAATGCAAAGATATATTTTAGGAAGTAGGTGGCTTGTGTATATTAGTCCAGATTGATGTTATTTTTTGTCATTGTAAGTATGATAGATAATATTTGATTAGTAGGACTAAATGTTATCCTTCCAGAAGAGCCAGTTTTCTACTAGAAATTTATTGAACTCCATCAATAACACAACTTCAAGGAAAGTTTCAAAAATACTGGAAAGTGTTCTGGAAAAACAGCTCATGGTATCACCAAAAGCATTTGAATAAATGAACATATATCAATCCTCAAGCTGTTTTATTTTGTAAAATAATGTGAAATTTCAAGAATAATATGCTTTGAGCATATATAAAAAAAGAATTTTTACTCCATAAAGAAATCTACATGTAAACCCTTGGAATTATTTTAATCAAAGCTTTTCTGAAAATGGAGAATTTAACAAACAGTAGATGTATGCAGAACAACTAAGAATTATTTGAACCAGTCACAGAATGTAATTATTTTTATTATAGTTAAAAAGAAATTAAACTTTTTAATTAGAAAGTCACATTGTCATTTGAATCTAAGCAACTGTTCATAAAATAGCCACCAGCACTGTCATTAAAGTAAAAATAGATTGAATTTAAATTAAAATAAATGTCTTTTTAAAAAACACAGCTGAGCTCCTAACACCATTTTTTCTATAAAGTTCCCCTAAAAGGAAAGCTCTAAATTCTTGGGATCATATTTTCCATTTTGTTCAAAAAATATATACTTCTTTCTATTTGATAGCTTTAGTATTGCATTCACTGGTTTTAGTTGTAAGATTCATTACGTGAAGGAGCGATTTCAACATCAAGTGCATGAGAATGTCTAATCTTTCCATTACTTAAAAAAAAAAGTTGAGTAAATGAAAGAGTCTGTGATGCATTGATGCATATTTTAATTCAATTATAGTGCCAGTGATGGAATGACTATTACAGGTTAATAGTTCTAATTTTTTCATTAATGGTTTATCTTTTTTTATTGAGCATTGTAAAAAAAAAAAGTACTAATAAGTTTTTCACAATGAGTATTTTTTAAAGGTATATAAAATGGTACTATAGAGTTTAAGCCTTGAAATGCTATACTACTGATAATGAAAAAAAAAAGTATATAAATATTCCATGAAGAAAATAGTGAGTTGCTGGCTAAATTTGAAGGCTTTAAAAAATTATGATTCAATTAAAGCATCTTGTTAGTTTCTGTGTACCTTAATAGAAAAGGCAGTGCTTCTGTCTTCAAAATTTGAAAACAAGGGTCAACTAGTGAGCAATCAAGCATTTATATTTTAGCACAAATTGTGTGCTACCACCATTTATCTTGCAGTAATTTGTATATAATTTCAACTACTCTTTTTTTTTCTAGACAGAGTCTCACCCTGTCGCCCAGGCTGGAGTGCAGTGGCCAATGTGTTCTCATCATTGATCTGCTTCCACCTATAAATGAGAAAATGTGATGTTGGTTCTCTGTTCCTGCATTAGGGTGCTGAGGATAATGGCTTCTAGCTCCATCCATGTCACTGCGAAGGACATAATCTTGTTTTTGTGTGTGTGTGTTAGTGTGGCTGCATAGTATCCCATGTAAACGTTGTTATTATTGGCTCACTGCAACCTCTGCCGACTGGATGCAAGTGATTCTCCTGCCTCAGCCTCCTGAATAGCTGGGATTACAGGCCCCTGCAAACACACTCAGCTAATTTTTATATTTTTAGAAGATCCAGGTTTTTGCTATGCTGGCCAAGCTGGCCTCAAACTATTAATATCAAGTGATCTGCCTTCCCTGGCCTCCCAGAGAGATGGGATTACAGGTGTGAGCCACCATGCTTAGCCTCAACTACATTTTTAAAAAAGAATTAAAAAAAATGTGTTTTAGATCTTCCAAAAGTAAAGGAGAGGTCTTGTGCCTGCTTCATTTCATTCAATTTCTAGTTCTTCTGGACTACCCCATAACAAGGTGAGATCTGAAGGCCAAAAGGTACTATGAATAATCTCCCTTCCAAAATAGACCAAATGTTGTCAATTCAGAGGTGAGTAGACAGGAGACTAGAATCCACTCTTAAGAATTTCTCACAAAGAAAGGAAAGCGGCTTGGAGTAATAAAAAATGCTGAACAGAAGAGAAAGTATAACATTTATTGAAAAAAAAAGAAGAGGTTAGAAGAGACAGTATATAGGAGACAGTGAGAAGATATCCTGATATTATAGTTTCAGAAGATATCTCCATTCTGTCTTAGGTGTGAAAAACAGAAAAGAGTGAATGTAGCTGTATAACCATCAACAGAGAGAGATGGACATTTTTAAAAATCATTTTAAATAGGAAGCCCCACCCTCACTTCTCAAGTCATCTGCTTTCCCCCCACCTCCCTCTCCCAGCCACATCCACCTGTCCCTTGCCTCTCAACAAGTAGAAATGTGTGATTAACTTTTTCAGCAAGATTAGTGGTTGGTGGAATACATATCAAATTTAAGAGTTGAGATGGCCAGGTGCCATGGCTCACGCCTGTAATCCCAACACTTTGAGAGGCCAAGGCAGGCGGATCACTAGAGTTCAGGAGTTCAAGACCAGCCTGGCCAATATGCTGAAACCCTGTCTCTACTAACAATACAAAAATTAGCCAGGCATGGTGGCACATGCCTGTAATCCGAGCTACTTGGGGAGCTGAGGTGGGAGAATTGCTTGAACCCAGAGGGCAGAACTTGCAGTGAGCCAAGATCATATGACTGCACTCCAGCCTGAGCAATAGAGTGAGGCTCCACCTCAAAAAAAAAAAAAAAAGAGTTGAGACAATTTTAAAATGATTTTATTGTAAGAAAGAAATATTGTTGAACCTTGAAATACATGGGTTTGAACTGCCTGAGTCTACATTTCAACCAAATGCAGAGAGAAAATTCAGTATTCAAGGAATACAAAGCCAATGTATATGGAGGACCAGTTTTTCACATTAGTGGGTTCCACAGGCTGACTGCAGGACTTGAGTATGCTGATTTGGGTATATGCAGCGGAAGTAGAAATTTCCATTTAAATTTAAGATTTTTGTTTGTGAAGCTATGCATGCATTCTAGATGTTCAATATTCGTATGCAGTAGAAAGTCAGATTACTCTTTTCTACAGGAGGCAATTACACCCTTTGTTGGAATATAAATTTGTAACAGATGCGGAGTTTCTACTGAAGTAGACAGAAAGCGATAGAAGGGAGATCAACAAGGAGACCTTTGTAATATTTCTTTCAAGGAATTATAAGGCCCCAAATAAGAACAGATGAAATAGACTAGACTCAAGAAAATTCCTGAGATATGATAAGCACAATTTATAAATCAATTTGATGTGCTGATGAAACAAAGATGCAGGAAGTAGTGAAAATAAAAAATGATCAAAGGACCTTCTGTAAATGATAAAAATTTAGTGGAATATTTCACTAAAACTGAGAGAAAATGTGGGGGCCAGAACTATATTTTTTCCATTTCACAAAGACAAAGCCTTTAATACTGTCTTGTGTACCACACATTTGGGAGTTAAGAAATACTTACTGAACAATTCAATAATAAACAGAAAGGAAACAATTGATAAAACTGATAATTTCATCTTCTTAGGTAAGTGATAGCAATATAAATCTTAGAGAAAATTCTTACTTTTTTTTTAATTGGCAATAAATTTACATTTATTGAGTCACAAATGAAACATGCTAAATTTTGAAGAGGCTTTCTAGAAACAAATTTCCCTTTCGCAGAATAAAGTTTAAGCATTCATAGGCAAAACTAATTTCCTAAACAGTATGAAATATCAAATGCATGTGTCATGCTCCTCTTGAGAGCCTTTAAAGTCACTGGAGTAATACATTGAAGAATGTTATGTGAATCAGGAAAGTAACTTCTACAGTCAGAAGTATCATGAAAGATAGCCTGAGTATTACAGTGCTGACAGAATTTAGACAATTGAGCTCACTTTTGCTTAAGAAATTTCAGGTGATTGAAACAAAAAAGCATGTAAATTTTTACTTGAAACATAAATTTACTCTCTTTTTTTCTTTCTAATTTGCCTTGCTGGTCCTGAATAGTAGTTTAGATGTGAAGTCAAAGAATTTCTTTGATCAGGTAACAGTGGTAAGGAAAAGGAACAATCAGGCAGTTTACAGTCATATTTCTATTTTACTGACAGGTGTCTGTAAGGGCTGCTAAAGTCCAAGTGTAGCTTTTTATTTAGCGATGAGAACCTATGTATGCACTGGGGAGAGGAAGGTTTGGGTTTAGAAGTGTTGATGTGGCCCTTCATAGTTATATGTGGTGCTTCATTTCTATTAAACACAAGCCAGAATGTGAAACCTTTTCTTTTCAGAAAAAAACTGCCAAAGATCCTTGGGCAGTGATTTATTGGAGCACTAAGATGAGAGGAGAACAACCCTGCTTGTAGTACACTAGATAAATGAGGGTTACCTGTGTGCTAAAATTGCTTGGTATGTCTGCACAGACCAAGTTATGTTTGGTAAATTATAAAGAAAAGCCTGTGTTGCAAAGCCCTTAGAAGGCAGTTATCAAGTGGTGAAATAGAATGAACTATGTAACTCTGAACAAGTTATTTAATCACTTCGAGTCATATTTTTTCATGTTTATAATAAGTATGAAAACACAAAACACACATAATTTAACATAGATAGTTGTCAGGGTTAGAAGATGTAATGCAAGTAGAGCATTTAGCAAAGTACAAGACAGTACCAAATACAAGACGTTTAGATTGTTTTCCTTTTTTTTAATTAAACATAGCTTTTTAACCTTAATTTTAGAAAATAATATTCTAATCATCGCCTGCCAATATGATAACCTATTTTTATTTAGAATCAGGAAACAGCAAAACAAAACTGTAAGAAAAGATAATAGGAAATGGAACAGGCTTATTCATTTTCTAATTTTAAGTACCAGCAGGACTATGTTGTTTATGAGCTTTTTAGTTGTAAATCTGGCAAAATAAGATAAAATTATTACTTAAAATAAAGGAAGGTACTTACCATATTTAAGACATTATCTCTTTTTCGGTACCCAGCAGAGCAGTCATATTTTCTTTATCAGGCACAATACTATGGATGAAAATACATAAGGCATGATAAAACAATAAAATTCCAAGAATTCAAATTATAATGCAGCAAACAAAAAGTTGAATGTGGTTAGAGCTCTTAGCTGCTTAACTAGCTTTTTGAACAAACTGGATCTCACTGCAGACAGACTCTTAAACTTCTCACTTTCTCACCTGATACTGTTACACAGTCATTCCTCTGTTTCCATTGAGAATTGATATCAATCTTTGTGGATGCCAAAGTCCCTGATATAAAATAATGTAGCATTTGCACATTACATATGAAAATCCACCTGTATACTTTAAGTCACCTCTAGATGATTTATGACATCAAGTACAATGCCTATACACTTCACCTGTACCTTTGATTTCATTGATGCAAAGTGGTACTCAGTGTGCAGAAAACTCAAGTTTTATTTTTTGGAACTTCATAAGTTTTTTTCTGAATATTTTTGATCTGTAATTGGTTGTCCACCCATGCAGAGTTCATTGATACATAGGACTGACTGTGCTTAAATTTGCCCTAGGATATAATTCTGTGAAAATTTATAGCTTTTCTAATCACTCTCAATTAGATTTAGAAAAGAAGTGAGTGACTTTTATTTTAAGTGCAAGTGTTTTTCAATCTGACATAATGTCAAAGTCTAAACAGAATCTAACTTAAACATCTTTCCCTCATCCAGATTGATTCCACCATAAACCAGCAGTGAGTTTCTTCTCTTTCTCCACCTCCACCTTCTCCAACTGACAGATTTTAGATATATGTAGTATATAATTACATCTTATGTATAACATTTATAGGGATAATTATAATTAAATTATATATATATATATGTGTCTGTGTCTGTGTGTGTGTGTGTGCGTATGATTATAGAAAATACATTTATAGAGACAATGTGGGTGAAGGGGAGAAGGAAAGAAAAGCACACTGCCATGTGTGTTCCTATGCAACTGTCTTGCATGCTCTGCTCATGTACCCCAAAACCTAAAATCCAATAAAAAATTTAAAAAAAATAAAAAAATTAAAAAATAAATAAAAAATAAATAAAAAAAGAAAATACATTTATATAATTGAGATAGCCAGGTGAGAGGGGGTCCCTGGAGAAACTCCAGCCAGCCTGCCCACTGAGGTGGAGCCTTCGGATGCTTGTGCCTTTTGCAGTCAGGAGGAGCCTGGCACCTCCTCTTCCTGTGTGGAATCTGAGATTCAAAGGGCAGTTGGGAAGCACTCTAGCAGGGACTCTGACTTTATGAAGGATCTATATTTCCTTTTTTCACCTTTTTCACCCAATAAAACTCTGCTTTACTCACTCTTTAAACTGTCTGGGAGCCTACATTATCATGGTGTGTGATTCACAAGAACCTTGTCTTTAGTTGAACTAGAAAACGTCCTACAACATTTTTGGCTTGCAACATGGGGGCTCCGGAAGCAGTGAGTGAATTGGGGACTCAAAACCTCTGACTGTGGTTTCTGAGCGTTTTCATCCTCATACCTCTGAGCTTGAGAAATTGCAACCCAACTCCCTGTCCCTCCCAGGGATTAGGGGCCTTTTCATGGCCTTTTCATAGCCTTTTCCTTCCTTTTTTGAGACTGGACCAGCAAGCAGCAGCTCCCAGCAGTCTTCCGCTTTGCACTGGGGCTGGGACGCATGGCTGAAGGCTCCCACACAGAGGGTTGGCTTGTTCCCAAGAGGCACAGTAGCTTTTCCCTTCCCCCGCTAAGGGTTTCAGCTCTATAGGACAGGCATTTTTAAACAGTTTGTTTTTTTCTTCCCCTTCTCTATTCCGTCAGCAGTTAACCTTTACTTTTTTTTTTTCTTTTACAATACATGTTTACTGGGCCAGGCTCCCCAACTATCACTCTTTGTACTCTCTATAAAGTTTTGATTGTGAAAAAGGATTTCTGGGGCTAGTCTTGGGCTGTGGCCAGTCTCATGTATTTTGCATGTCCCTTTGTTCTGAACAAACTTCTAAGCCTCCATCTTGTTTTACCTCATGGAGGCATGACCAAAAACACTTGGCAAGGCTTTGTTGAACAATCCTGCCTCAGGGGATGAGCCCCCTCTGCTTGGATATATGCATGTTTTCCTAGATCTTTCTCTCAAAGGACCCCACCCAGCAACTGGGTTTCTTCTGCTTGTCTGTGTATGTGCTATGTGGGAGATCTGTAAAAAGAGCTCTAAAATTTGGCCTAAAGAAAGACAAGTGCCTGAATCTAATATTTTTTAAGGGAAGCTAAAACCTGTGGAATCTTTCAGTTCATATCACTTTAATCTTTGAGAAATAAAAACAGCCCTAAATGCTATTGGTAAAATGCAGGTCAGATGCAAGTTTTGCTAAGTATTTTCAGGTTATAAGAGCTTTTGGGTTTTGAGAACTATTTGACTTGCTGGCTTCGCAACTGGTAAGGCCTGGGGACATACAGAACTAACCACACCCAAACTAAGAAGACAAAGTTTGGCTACACTTAGCACACAATTAAAGCAACTTACCAAGTTTCACCTTAAAGTAAAAATTGCTAGGAGTTACTATTATAACATGTAATTGAAAGTACTGAAAAGAGATTTACTTGCAAGGGGAGTAAGAACATTAAAATGTGTGTTTTAGTAAAAGGTTATGAAAAGGCATGGAAAAGGAAACTTTGGCCTAGGGTAAAATGATTGTTTTGAGTTAAATTAGGAAAAAGCTGAAGGCTTAAAGAAGTGATGGAAGAATTATAAAAATTAATCTTGCAGAATAGGTTCTCTGTGTGAACATAAATTCAAAAAAGGCTATTATATGGCTTTTCTGTAAATCGAGCATTGAAATAAATGCATAACAAGGTTTCCTAAGGTGCTAATCTGCTCTTTGGCAAAATTTGTAAAAAGTTATAAAATGTTTTGTGTCTTTAAAATTTCTGAGTAATTATTCTGGCAAAATGCATAACTTATAGTAATCTGAAATTCTATTTCATAATGTAACCCAAGTATCTGCAGCAGGATTCCCTGGTTCCCACACTGGAAGCCGAACCCTGACTGTCTGGGTAAAACCCAAGAGTCCTAACTGCTAGGCCACCACAGAAGCAGAGTAGCTACAACCGGAACTTAGGCACTTGGCCTTTCTAACCCAGAAGAATGAGAAAAGGGGCCTCAGTGTCGTGGTGAGTGTTACAGCTCAGATAAAGCTCATGGACCGAAACAGTATGTGACAGTGCAGTTTATTAGGCAGAGTGAAAACACAGCTTCCACACTTTGGAAGGGGACCTGGAGAGGGTGTCGCCCCAGGCTGGGGTGGTGAGAGCTTTTATCCCTGAGTTATTCCCTCCCCATTCCTGTTCCCGTCCAGTGAGAGAGCTTCTTTCAAACTTCCTCTGGATTAATTGATCTTTGAATCCTTTATCGGATTGGCCACTGTTTTCCATCCCCGAGTCATAGAACCCCCACCTCCAAAAGCTAGTGGTGAGAAAATCAGAGACAAATCCCCTACCTAGCCTGCGGGAAAGAGGAAACAAAGGCACCTAGCTGACCAGAGACAAGAAACCTAGATAAGTCCTGTGCTGGAGGAAAAAGCCCCCACCTGACCCCAGGAAGTCCCTCTAACACAGACCCTCAATAATATCAAGTGTTTTGAACTTCAAACACTTAACAGCTTTTCCAAAATCAAACTTCAGTTTAAAAATTGTCTTTCCTGACACCCAGCTTTTCAGATAGTTAAGAGGGCCACTGAATTGTCCAGAAAAGAGAGGTAAACAGAATTATTTGACATGTTTAAGTATATGGGATTACCAAAATGGTGTTCAATCTTCAGGTAATATTTTTGTGAATAATGCTAATATATGTTCCAAAATTGTATGGGATTTCTAAAATTCTGATGTCTGAGTATATGCTTTCAATCATAATTAAGGTTAAGTTATTATAAACCACAGAGATAACCAAATTTTGGTCAATTGTGTTTCTAACTGTAACAATCTTGGACATTTTGCTATTCACAGACAATTATTGTCCTGTTGTAATCCTTTTCAAAGATGCTTTATAATGAGCTATAGGACTTTAACAGGTGCTCTTAAATACAGCCTTCTGATAACTTTACAGACTGTAATATTGAAATAAAGGAAAATGTACAAGACTCATGAAAAGATGAAATGCTCATGAATATCAAAAACTAGAGTTAATTAAATGGACTGAACTCAGAAAGCTGAAGCAACATTTTGACTTTTGCTTAGAATATTGCTGATCCTTGTTTAGTTTTTGAGATTCAAAGAAATTTATTTTGAACTATTTATGGCCTTTAATAATTTATTAAGTTATACCTTTATGATCAAAATTTGAAGAATGTTTGTTTCTCCCTGCCTGGTTCTTCTAGAATTTGTAAACTCTCTGTGACTATTATTAACTTATGTCAGTATAGTTGCTTGCATCAGTGCAATAAGGATCCATTTTTCTTTTGCAACAGAACACAGTTTGAGGAAATGGTTATTTCTCCAGCCAAGGCTTTGACTGGAAGGGTATGCTTCCCTTTAAGGAGTCAATCTCAGTTTGCAGAGCCAATAAAAGCCCAGTGGGGAAACTGACCTCATACTTTTGTCTATTCAGTCTTTGTACAGGGTTCCTGACCTGTGGTCAGTAAATGATGATACTTCCTAACAGGTCAAGGGGCTCAAAGTTCATCTTAGAACCTTAAGTAGATAGGATAACCCAACTTACACGTATTTGAAGATATATACTCACAGTTGGGTTCGGCTTTAAAGGTGTTATCTGAGATTCCTTTTGGAACAAAATCTAGCAAAGCCAATCCAAAGGGCCTATTTAGAAATAATTATTCTTGCTGCACTTTATGCAAATAACCAGGCCAAGTATAAAACTAATGTCTATTTTGCAAACCATGATGTAAAATACACTTTGGTTTTATAGTCCTGTGATGATTTTGAGGGACAGTTATAGAAGCTTTACTTCCTGGGTCCATGAAGGGTGTGGTTTCAAAGACAAGTGTTTCATGGCTCCATGCCTCCATCTGGGAACCAGAGGGGTTTCAAATGTAAAGTTCTTTGTCTGGATTTCCTGTGCATGGGCTTGGAAGAAAAAATCAAACGAGGCTCCTTTGTCCTAAAAAACCTGCCAAAAGCTCTGGGGGAGGGGGCTCTGTAACTCAAGAGTTGTGGACCAAAGTAGCCAATCCAGTATCAGAGTCAAAGATCAATCACTCCAGGAGAAGTTAAAAAAAAAAAAAAAACAAAAACTCTTCTCATTGGATGAGAACATGAATGGGGAGGGAATAACTCAAGGGTTAAAACTCCAGCTGCTCTTTACCTATATGGATTCCTTCTCTGGGTCCCTCCCATGACAGCATGGCAGCTGTCTTTCTTTCTCTCTCTTTCTGTCTAATAAATCGCTTTTCCGCAAAACTCTTTGGGTCCATGATATTTATCCAAACGGTAAATTCACCGTGCCTCTGGGGCCCCTTTTCCTATTCTTCAGGGTTAGTGAGGCCAAGAACCTCTTCGGAACTGGGAGCTGAATACCCTACCCTGGTTACAATTTGTTTTTTAACAAACATGAGGACTGAAGAGAGAGAAATCATGTTGCAAATTTTATCATATATTTGTCATTAAATTCTAAACTCACTAGTTGTTTTTAAGTTTTCACCTACATTTTAGACTAACCCTGCTTATTCCTGTGAACCAAAAACAACCTCTGGCTGCAGCTCAGAAAGAACACAAAAGAAGGGTAATGTAGAAATTCCAATCAACATTCTAGTTCTGAGCAATTATCCTGCACATCCTACCAGGTGATGTGCAAGAATAGAATGCCCATCACTCAGAGGTTTCCTTTTAGGAAAGTGAGACCAAGAGAGTGAACCAAAGCCAAGCACCATGCACCCAAATCTTAGCAAGCATAACTATAGCCACTATTTATCTGGGTGTGCCACAAGACATCTTTTCCTCACCCTTGTTGGAGTAGGACTCAGTTCCAGAGTTTCACCTAATCATTCAGCTCATGAAAAGGAGTCCATGCAACCCCCTGAGACACTTTTTTGTCTCAAACTCAATTTCAAGCTTCAGATCAAAGACCTAGGAAAGAAAATTGGATGAGGAATCCAGAAGTAAATGACAACAGAGGTTAAAAGGCATGGCACAGGTGAGCATGACTGATCCCTGCTGATTAAGCCAACCCCAAGCTTCCTGTTTAACGGATAAAGGCCATAATAATGTCCATGGCATAAATGAGGTCTAGGGAACTCCATGGCTACTGACAGTAGATGGAGAGAGATATAGGTGAGAGCAGATGATTCCTATTCTCTAGGCCTCCCTGCCTCTTGGGTGCAAGCTGCTTTTGCACTCATGGAGGTGCCTGCCAAAGTTGCCAGAACTTGGGGATGCAAGGACAGACGAGGGAAAGAGGATGCTCTTCCCTCTCTCCTTCACATAGTCTGGATATCTGCTAGGAAGAGAAGGTAACCAGGGACACCTCCTTCCCTCTTTCTAGATAAATAGCCATTCATTTTAAGTCTGTAACCTCTTTTGAATGCATCCTGAACCCCTGGGACTCCTTTGAAAAAAATGCCTTCTTTTTGTTTTTTTTCTTTTCTTCTCTGTAGTTCTCTTTACTAATAGGTAATTGTGTCTCTGTACTATGAGGCATTCCCCTCAGACACATCCTGCAAACTGGAAATAGTTAATTTTCCAAACCTAAAATGGTTTGCTCCGGATTGGGCTTAGCGGAAGGGAACCTACGGGCCCAACGTGCCGGCAAAAAGGTTTGTTTGTTTGTTCGTTTTAACCAGTCAGGCTTTTGGCCTCTCTCTCCCTGTGCAAACTGGTAAAAAGCTTCAAAATTTTTGAGCTGTCCTTATCCCTCCCCTGGTTCATTTTAATATATGTTTTCTAATAACCCGCTTTGTCCAATGGTCTTGCAACTGGAGCTTCTGATGATGGCCCTTCTGCTGGGAACCCTTAGATAGGCCTCTGAGGGAACTCTGACTACCGTTTCCCCAAAACAGCACCCCAAGTCAGCACAAAGCAGTTAAGATCGGTCTTTGTCCTTATCTTTAATCAACAGCAGTTAGATCTACTTCTTTAGAGGGGAGAATGAGACAGCCAGGTGGGATGGGGTCCCTGGAGAAGCTCTAACCAGCCTGAACACTGAGGTGGAGCCTTGGGATGTTTGTGACCTTTGCAGCGGGGAGGAAACCTGAAATTCAAACTGCGGGCAGGAAGCACTCTAGGAGGAAATCTGGCTTTACAGAAATCCCCTTTTTCCTTTTTTTCCCTTTTCACCCAGTAAAACCCTGCTCTAGTCCACCTTTAAACAATTTGCAAGCCGAAATTTTTGAGGGTGAGGGACAGCAAAGAACCCTGTCTTAAGCTGAAATAGGAAAAGCCCTGCAACATGATTACGTAAGATTTATATATAATATATACCTCATTTTCATATATACTTAAGATATATAATTATATAATATATATGTAATATCTTATGCAATTTTATAAGATATTGTATATATATCACTATATCCCTAATAAGATTATATTTACACAAGGAAATAAGGAGGTCTTTTCAGCTAGAAAAGGGGGAAGGAGATGAGGATCAGGAAAGGTCTGAATGACTTAATGTGGTGGTTACCTAGAATCCATATCCCCTAACTGTCTCTCTCTTGTGGGACACTCATGGGATTTACATGATCCTTATTATTTGGCTAGTATATCAGTCAGGGTTCTCCAAAGGGATAGAACTAATAGGATAGATGTATATGAACCGGAGTTTCTTAGGAGAATTGACTTACATGATCACAAGGTGAAGTTCCACAATAGGCCAGAGGCAATCAAAGGAGCGAGGAAGCCAGTCTGAGTCCCAAAACCTCAAAAGTAGGGAGGCTGACAGGGCAGTGTTCAATCTGTGGCCAAAGGCCCAAGAGCCCCTGGCAAATGATTGGTGTAAATCCAAGAGTCCAAAATCTGAAGAACTAGGAGTCTAATATTCAGGGGTGGGAAGCATCCAGCATGGGAGAAAGATGAAGTACTTACGGCTCAGCAAGTCTCCTCGTTTCAGGTTTATTCCTCCTGCCTGCTTTATTTTCGTCAGGATGGCAGCTGATTAGGTGGTATCCACTCAGATTGAGAGTGGGTTTACCTCTTCCAGTTCACTCACTCAGATGTTAATCTCATTTGGCAACACTGTCACAGATAAACCCTGGAAGAACACTTTGCATCCTTCAAATATTCAAGTTGACAGTATTAACCATCACAGTGAGCCTTCACTATTGGGATCTTTTATGGAGAGTTTCCCAAAATCTTTTAATTCAAAAGTTTTTCTTCTCCCATCTCTTCTACCCTAATGAATCCTCTTTCCTAGTGAATAGTTTCTACTGATGAATTCTAAATAGCCAAGAGGCAAGTGATGGATCATGTAGGCAAAAAGAGTTTCTGGTTTTACCACATCTGCAATGAAGGATATCTTTCTTGCCATTTAAATGTTCAGATGAATGGAATCCACTTTACTGGCCTTGGACAAGATACAATTATAGAAAAGTCACAGGTTATTATATTATACTGTCACCTATATAACTTTAGGAGTTCTGAAGTGGTCTACCTTGAAGAAAGAGTAAAAGATAAATGACTAAAGAGAGAAGTCAGAGAAAGACAAAGAGAAAAATCAGAACAAGAAGAAAGAAAAAAAAAAAAGGATTACCAGTAGTCTCTATTTCTTAAAGCCTAAGTATATTCTTGTTCTTGGAATCTATAAAACATCCTTTTAAGTCATGTTTGTTTTGTTTTTTAGTTATTACTTGACTTATTAAATTAGGTCATTGTTTTAATCTTGCTTATTTTAATTGCTATTGCTTTTTTCTCTTTCTATAACTAATAAGATTATAGAAACAGCAAGGCTATCTGTGAAAAAGAACTTCTATATTCTCTTTCTACCTTTCAAGATGGAGCTGATGACTGCATAGAAAGACCTAAAATTAATTTTAAGAAAGCATACTCACGAAAATAGACTATTATTACATGGATAAAAATGTTAGTATTTAAAATAATTTTGATAAATATTTTTCAAATAATTATTTCACAAACAATTGTGGGGTTTATAAACTGTGTCTGTGTTTGACTCTTTGAAACAAACAAATTTAACATTAATCTGCATTTAGTCTTCATATAGTCTTCAAAATCAACCATTTGTGCCTAAGTATCCATATTTATTTCCAAATTTTCATGGAAGTCCTAATTATTCAGGACTTGTTGTCTTACAAGATCCACTGAAGTAATTAGAATAAAATTTGGGATAAAGGATCTATTCAGCCCCAATACTAAGGGCACTATTAATGTTGAAATACATTGGCAACATCATTACAGTTTTGTAATTTAGAATACACGTGGTTTTCCACATTTAAAAATTTTGAACTGACAGTTGAATTAATATAGAACTTTTGTAACTACCTAAGCATAAATTAATTTAAATTTTATTTAAAATATTTGGCATCATTTGACATTTATCTCAAGAAAAATTTATTAGATAGGTTTAAGATAACTGATTAACATAAGAAATACTGCATTTATGTCTGATGCAAACTTAAATTTATTTATTGTGTATAACATAACACTGTTTCATTATCATATAGTATACTTTAAAATATCTCAAATTTTAATATATTTTACTTTGCCCTAATTATTGGAAAAGGGTGAATATTTCTTCTTTCTAAAAATCTTATATAGTGATTAAATATATTTTTAAATTTATTAAATATGAGTTAGAAATTTCTCAGATGAAAATACCTTTACAAATAATGCTCTAAGTAGTAAAAGGTGCAAATCATGTGGCCTGCAATAAGTATATATATATAGCCTCTAAGCCTCAGAACTCTTCTTATGCTGGAGGAGTTCTTTATTTTAGACATACAGAAACTGAGGTAAAATGTCACAGAACTCACATGTGGGAGTTAGGACTAGAAGCTTATGTTTTCAAATCCCAAACCTATGTTTGTTCTCTTACTTAACATGGTCTCTTATCCAAAAAATCTATAAAGAAGAACATGTTCGGCAAGGTATAATGTTCCATATTATATGTTCTACAAGGCACAAGGAAGTTAAAAATGAATGTGTTTTTTATATAAAATCGGAATTTTACAATAGTTTCAGCTCAAATGGCAGGGAAGAGAAGAACAGAGAGAAATCAGTTGAAGAAAACGTAAACATTAAAATGTTTGAAGGTGACATTAATCTTATAAAGCAATCTCATTTTCTAATTTTTCATGAAAATAATTGTAATGACATAGGAAGAGTTTCTCTCCAAGAAACTTGGATTGATGACTAGCTTAATTCCAAGATTTGTGAAGAGTTTTTGTCTGATGGGAACCAGTGTGTCACCTGGGCTATGTGAACACTGGTACAAGAAGTCTCTATCACTTCAGCATCTCCTTGCTACATTTCAAAGTCCTATGGCTCCTACCATCAGAACAATAGGCAGTATGGCCTCACAGTTATTTGCATACGTGGACACTGTAACTGGGGGAGCATCCCCAGCTCCCAGCTCCAAAGAGGTTCTTGGCCCCTCTGACCTCGAAGAATGGGGAAAGGAGCCCTGGCACAAGGTGAGCTTACTGTTCAAATAAATATCAGGGACCCAAAGAGTTTTGCAGAAAAACGATTAAATAGACAGAGAGAGAGAGAGAGAGAGAAAGACAGCTCCCAAGCTGTTGTGGGAGGGGACTCAGAGAAGGAACCCGGTATAGATAGGAGCAGCTGGAGTTTTAACACTGAGTTATTCCCTCCCCATTCATGTTCTAGTCCAATGAGATGAGTTCTTTCAAACATCCTCTGGAGTGATTGATCTTTGACTCTGATAACAGATTGGCTTCTTGGTCCACAACTCTGAGTAACTGAGCCCCCTCCTCCCAGAGGATTAGACAGGTTTTCTGGGACAAAGGAGCTTCACCTGGCTTTCTCTACCTAGAGCTGGCGGGAAACCCAGACAAAGAACTTTACATTTGAAACCCCTCTGGTTCCCGGATGGAGACATGGAGCCAGTTAACTCCTGCCTTTGAAACCATGCCTCTCACAGAACCAGGAAGAGAAGTCCATCAGATACCATTTGGCAGGGAGCTAGATAAATATTTATTTTAGTTAAGCACTGTCAGATTGAATGAAAATTTGCTAGATATTGGAGATTGTTTTAGCAGTTATGCATAAAATATTCATCCTCAATAGGTGATAAGGAGATTAGAAAATAATTTAAATAGAAAAGTGTAGGATTGATAACAGGTAGCATTCTCTGTGAGGATAAATTTTTGCTTTTTTAATGTTTTTAAATATAAACTCTTCTTGTTTGTTAATAGGAAAAATAATTTGACTCTCAAAATATAACACAAAGCGATAAAGGGAAAAAAAATGTCAAAGATAGAGTAATAATATATTATGAAGTTAGAATTGGTCTTCTTTTAAAAGTATTCCAGTTAATGTGGCTCCTCAAAGCATTATCATATATATTTCTTAAAATTCAAGACAGTATATTGAGTTAGTGAAAGATGGTTTTAAAGGTTAAATTACCATTAAGAACAAAGTGGTATATTAATTGATAACAAAAGTACAATTTACAAATAAAATATTAATCATAAAAATGTATTCACCAAACAATATAACAGCCAATATACAAAGTAGTAGATACTCAAAGAGATTTTTATGTAAATACTATTATACAGGAGAATTTATAGTGATACTTATTGAAATGGTTTGCAGATGTAGAAAACAAGTAAGAAATGATAAATTTGAGAAATAAAACCAACAAACTCACATTGTTACAATATATAGAAAACATTTTTCAATGAATATAATATGTATTTTCCCTTATGTGTGTGAACTACCAATTAAATTGTTTTCCATATTAAAAAATAGCTCATCAGAATTAGAACATGTAAATTTTACAACTTAAAAAATCTGAAATAAAAAACTTTCAAATTTTGATAAATTTGAAATTACCCATTATCTTGATAATCCTTGGATCAAAGAAGAAAGAAAAACTGAAAATGTGTTGTTTATAAAGCAACAAAAAAGAGAACTTACACCAAAATTTCTAGTATGTGTCTAAAGGCATGAATACATCAACTGGTTAAAAATAAAACTAAATAAATAAATCATTAGAATTTAATATTCATCTTAGGAAGTTATAAAAAGAAATTCATGCACCAAAATGTCAGAAGAGAGAATAACGATGAAAACTAAAATTAATAAAGGAAAACAATAGTGACAAGCAAATACATAAAAAAGCTTGTTTTTAAAAGAAACAATGACATTAATAAATCTTAATTAAATCACTGTGGTGGTAAGGAACAGTACAGAAATCATAAATGTACAGGATTAGAGACAATAAAAGACACATAGCCACATTCTTGAAAGCTTAAATACATAGAAATATACTATGATTTGAATACACACCCCCAAAAATGTGTTTTGGAAACTTAATCCCCAATGTTTCAGTGTTAGAAGATGGGGTCTAGTAAGAGGTGATTAGGCCCTAAGAATAGAGCAAATTGATTAATGTCATTAACACAGGAGTGTTGTCCTTATTGAGGGAATGGGTAACTTATAAAAAAAGATAATGCCTACAGTCTCTCCCTCTTTGCCCTTCTATCATGGGATGACTCAGCAAAAAGACCCTCACCGGATGCTGGCCACCTGATCTTGGACTTTCTAGCTTTCATAACCATGAGCCAATACATTTCTGTTCATTTGAAATAACCAAGTCTCAACTGTTCAGTTATAGCTGCACAAAACAGACTAAAGCATAATACTACATACAACTTGATAAGAAGTTTTAGAAAATGTGTAACAGAATGTATATATCTTAGTCTAATAACAAGAGAAAACAATTCTATATGAGACCGCATATCTGGACTTGACCAATTATAAAATAAATAGGGAGTGTGGTTACAGCAATGCCATTCAAAACAGCACCAGAACAAGGTGAGTTTCCAAATGATTATCTGAACTTTAACAAGCAGACATTTTACTATTTTTTAAACTCTTCTAAGCCACCTATAGAAGTTGAATATTTTCTTAAATCATTTTATGAAAATAGCACAAAGCTCTATAGTTATTGTACTTTATTGTCTCCTTAAAAAGAAAACTATATAGTCCAAATCAATATATTAACTTATATGCCAACGCTGTAAATCATTTTAAATGCAACCCAACATTATACTACAAATAAATGCTTATCAGTTAATATTTTTATCTTTAAAAAGGCAAGCACAATCCAATATCAATGAATCCATGAGCATAAATCAGCATTTTGACATATTAATAAAGACTATAATTTTAGCAACAAGTACTTAAAAAGCATTGATAAAATTTAGCAAACATTTAAAATTAATAAGAGGAATCTAGTTAAAATATGGCATTAAGGTAAAGAAACAATTTTTTGACTCTGACTTTACATTAAAATAAAAACTTTTGCCATTTTCTCTATAAATTATTTCAAATACAATGGAAACCCCAAAAAAAGACAATAATGCATTTTTTTTCATGAAGCACGAATACTTCTCTAACTCTAAACTCCAATAATTGATGGTAGGCAAGAAACACATCAGAAAGAGGTCATAAGAAAAAGATGCAGAAAAAAATATAAAAAAAAAATGTGGCGGCAGTATTGGAAAAAATAGGTATGGCTAAAGACAAAACCGAGGCAAAAACTGGGTGTTCCATTTATACCTTCTAGCTATACAAACATTGGGAAAATCATTCCTTCCCCACCTCATAGGAGAAAAAGTTCTTTTAAAAAACTACAATAAAACTAGTTTGTAATTTGGAAAGTTGACTTGGAGGATGACATTGAAGAGGTACTATCTGGAAACAGAACAAACCGTGAGAGTCTGAGAACTGAATGTTGAGACCCACAGCCCCCAGCAAAACTTCCAAACACATACAGCCATGCTTACATAATCTTGGAAAAGTCTGGACAATTGATGAAGGAAAATAAACTTCACTTTAAACCAAAACAAAAATCATCTGCATACTGAAATCTGGAGTTTCAGTGAAAAGTTGACAGGTAACAGAGAATTTGCTCTGCTGACCACCCCTAATGGACTACTGAAGAGCCCTCAAGCTGCTTTTCAAAGTTTCACCTTTAATAAGGATGGAACCTCAAGGATCACCTGGAAATTCAGGAAAGCCCCCAATATAAAAGGGAAGTCAAAGCTTGTAATAGAAAAACGGATGAAATAGAAATGGCATGACTAGCAGAAGAATACAGAAAAAAAAAAAAAAACCTCATAGTGATAAAATATTGGCCCCAGAAGAATAATCAAATACTATTAGAAAAATCGTAGAACAGGCCAGGTGCAGTGGCTCACACCTGTAATCCCAGCACTTTGGGAGGCAGAGGTGGGCAAATCACGAGATCAAGATATCCAGACCATCCTGGCCAACATAGTGAAACCCCTTCTCTACTAAAATACAAAACGTAGCTGGGCATGGTTGTGTGCGCCTGCAGTCCTAGCTACTAGGGAGGCTGAGGTAAAGAATTGCTTGAACTCAGGAGGTGGAGGCTGCAGTTATGGAGATCACACCATTGCACTCCAGCCTGGCCCCTGGCAACAGAGTGAGACTCTGTCTAAAAAAAAAAAAAAAAAAATCATAGAACAAGAGATGAGTTTTGGAAATTAAAAATGTGATAACTGAAATGATTTTTTTTAATTGCTAAAAGTTTGGGATTAAAATTCTTGGAAATATCTTGGTAATTAACCAAAAAGAAAAGGAATAGCAATAGATGAGAAAATTAGAAGAGCAACGAAGATGTCTAATGTTTCCTAAAAACAATTTGAAAAGAAGCATATCACAAGATTTCTATCAATGAATATAATAAGCAGTACTCAGAAATAAAGGACAATGTTTTTCTAGATTGAAAAAGTCTGTTAAATAAATTTAAGTATATGAAATCTAAAATGAGATTTTATTTGCCTGTAAGACAAAATATTAATCATATAACTGAAATGAAAGCTCAGGGATAAATTGTGACTTTATGACAGAGGCTCTCACAAATCCATTGAACACAGATCAATAACTCAATAGAAACATGGACAATGGCAGTGAATTAAGAATTCACAGAGATGGAATTTTTTTATTAGGAATAATGATTTTCAACTTCTCTCAAGCTAAAAATTAACATAAAAAAGATATAACATTTTTTCCATTCAGATTCCCCCCAAAAAAACTGATACGATAAGAAATATTTCCAATATGAGAGGGGTATGGAAAAACAGTCACTATCACATGCTTGGCAGTTATATTTTCTTAGACTTGAATATTTGGCAATATTGATGTGAGTTTAAAATACCAACTGAAACTAACATTTCATTTTCTTTAATTTACCTTACAGCTACAATTACACTTACATGAGAAAGACAAACAAAAATCTTTGTGGAATTCTTTGAATTAGCAAAAATTCAAAATTAATCTATACATCTATTAATGAGTAAATGTTTAAGTGAACTATGACATGTCCATTATTCACTGTACCAGTAAGTGCTAATCTGGTATAAATTTTAAGAAATACCTGTATGTTTTTATTTAAATGGGTGAATAATCAATGTGCTGAGAAATGTGTGCCACTATTTTTGTAAAGATTTTAAAAAACACATGTGTACAATTTTACACGTTTATAGCTTTAGCATTGTGATTAAGATTTTCATTCCCGGAGTCCTACCACCTGGCTTTGAATCCTGACTATCTTTTACTAGTTGTATGACTTTGGCAAATTTATGTAAAATACCTCTTCCTCAGTTTTAGTATTTTCTAACACCTAAGTTTGCTGTGATAAATATGCCAATTCCAGTAAATGTTAGAATTTTGAAAATCAATTGCATGAGGAATCATATAGTATCCTATGGTTAATTATATGGTTACATACATTTTGGGTGTAATAATATGTTCTCTCCTGTTTTAAGTTAAACTTATATAAGCAAGTTTAATTTTTTTTTTTTTTTTTTTTTTTTTCTGAGATGGAGTCTTGCTCTGTCACCAGGCTGAAGTGCAATGGCATGATCTTGCCTCACTGCAACCTCTGCCTCCCCGTGTTCAAGTAATTCTCCTGCCTCAGCCTCCTGAGTAGCTGGGATTATAGGCACCTGCGACCACACCCAGCTAATTTTTTGAATTTTTAGTAGAGATGGGGTTTCACCATTTTGGCCAGGATGGTCTTCATCTCTTGACCTCGTGATCTGCCCATCTCAGACTCCCAAAGTTCTGGATTACAGTCATGAGCGACTGTGCCCGGCCAGTAACTTTAAATTTTTAGTTTCATAAAAAAAGGAATTTGTTTCATGAAAGAAGGAACACTTTCAGATATTTTTTTTTAACTTGGGAATTAAATATTCAAACAAATCTCTCAAGTTTACAAGAGTTATTTATTCCTAGTATGCAAAATTAGAAATTCAACCCTGTTGACTAAATCAAAGAATATTTTTAGTTTACATTTTATGGATTCTGGTCAAAAACATATTTTCTAATGTATTGGTTTCTTACCACACAAAATATAATGACTAACTGTATATGAAATCTGAAAACAACTGTATCAGCAATACATCATTATCTCAATGTTTCTCATTGAAGTTACTTAAACCTGAGGCTGATGATTTCTACTACACTTAGTCATAGCTGCAGATAGTGATCATAATGATTTATTTTCATATATGTACATATAAAAATACATGTGTATTTATATAAAAACTTTAAAAATAATTTAATATCCAATAAAGGATGCATAAAGCACTGGTATGTTTAATGAAAATAACTTTTTATGAAATTAAAAGATAAGCAACACCAGAAATCAAAGACAAAACTATAAAACTGAATCTATAAACAACTTGCTATTAAGGGAAAAGCTGCCCAATTCATACAGTAATTTGATGCTTTTGTGTTTTCTTCATATTACATTGATATGGTATATAAAATGTGGTATTCTAATATTTCTTAATGTAAAATAAATAGGAAATGCATTGTCTCTTTTTTCTCCTAAGGATTTCAAATTTCAAAAAGGAGGCGGCAAACCACATTGCCATATGTGTACCTATGCAACAATCCTGCATGATCTACACATGTACCCGAGAACCTAAAGTACAAAAAATAAAAAAGACACAAATCTTTTACTTTTTATTTGTTTGCTTCCTTTTTCTCCTAGACTGGCCAATATTCCCTTTTTTTCTGCTCTTTTACTACGTGACTTTATTTTTATATGGTTTAGACAGGCATCGCTTGTCAATTTTTAGGACTAATCTAGCTCTGTGACTAACTTTGGCAATTATATTTTCAATAATTCAAATGAAAGATTTGTGCCAGTATAATATTTCCTCTGGGTCCACGGAGATTTCAAAACATACATTCTAGTTTTTACTCATTTTCATATTTAAACTTTTTTCCTAAACTTTACATTATTGTTATAACCACTTGCTTTTTCTAGAACAAAATGTTTCTAGCATTTTTCCATTAGTTCATTTTCCTTAAGTAAATAGATGCATTTCTATATGTTTACACATATGCTTTATTCCTAATATCCTATGAAAAGAAAACCCGTCTCATGTTAATTTGAACTGGCTTCATGAATACAAACTAAGGAACACAAGATAGATACACAAGAATACAAGGCAGAAATGGTATAAGGTAAAAGACAACATTTGGAACTCTGTAGAATACAAGGCAGGATTTCACCACAGGAAAGTATAAAACTTAAGAAGAACTCTTTCAGAGGCCATAAATGTGATTCCGGCTCTCAGTGCATCAGTGTGAAATGCTGTTGGCTTTTGAAGCAAAATGTGGCTCCTGGACTCCATACAACAGATGGGCAACAATTGCCAAAGTTAACTTTATGAATAAGAGAAGGCTAACACTTTCCAAAAACGCTTCTCAGTTGTCAGCTCATCTCACCTTGTTCTAAGATAACTTCTCTACATTTCTGAAGTTCATCATTTTCTCTCTTGAGTCCTGCTTCATTTCAGCAGCTGTGACTCATTCTGCACTGATTTGCTACAAGAAGACACATCTCTTAACACAGAGAATAGAGGCCAGGAGATAACAGTATAAAGTAACTCTGTATATAGCAACCATTACGAGATAAATATATATGAATTAAATAAAAACTAACTTAAAAAGTCAATATCATATATAAAATCTGACCATTTCCTGAATCCATAATCTAGGACTCACATGAGTTTCACAAGTTCCTAACATGATTCATTAATGTCTAGTCTAATTTCTAATCATTCAAAACAGCTTTCTTCTCTTTCTTGTATTTGCCCTGAAATCAGCTGTCTTTTATTGATCCCTTCATTTCTATTTTTAGATAAGACTCTTCAGGAATAAATTCAGAATTTAAACTTAATAATTTAATTAAATTTAAAAGACTTATTTTGCTCAATTTGTGTACCAATCAATATTGTAAGAACTGTAGATACAGTAGCAAATCACACAGAAATTGTTCTAATGGGAGCAGATCATAGTAAAGTTAAATAAGAACATTATAAGGTAGGTATACTACAGGGTATTAAATACTAAGGAGAAAATTAAAGCAGGAGAAGGGATTAAACAACATGGAGAGAGAAAGGCAATTTTAAAGAGTGGTCAGGAAAGGCTTCATTGAGAAGATAACAGTTAAAAACTTGAGGATGGAAAAATCAAAGATTAAAAACTAAAATCCTAATAATATGTAATTAGAAGTTCTGCAGGATAAACATCATAGTATAGAATATAGTGGAGTTTGTTCATAGAATAAATGACAGCTAAAATATATTCTTAATGTGTCAAGCCCTGTTGTAATCATTTGTTAAGCTGCATAAAAATTCCACAAATAGGCAAAAATAGCATCAATATTCTACAGATAAACTGAGACAAAGTTTAAATTTATTCAAGGTCACACAGCTGATCAATGTTTTTCACCACAGATGGTTTTCTTCTAGATTCCAGTATTTTAACACTTTAATACTCACCCTCTGAAAGGCAGAGTGATTTATTTTTTATGCATTTACTCCCATGAAGAAAAACTAAAATCAGACTAATTCCCACCCGTTGATCTTGGTCTTGTCCTATTTGGCCTCCATTCAAAACCTCCACAACTGTACAATTTGCTGGATATTTATCACACAACCAGATAATAAAGTTCTCAGTAATACTGCATATGGAAATCAGCCAAGCAGTATAATTGGAACTTTGGAACTTTCAGTCTGGTTCCTTTTACAGTCTGATGCAAGCATCAGAGGAAGATATGCCTTTAGGTCGTTTCTGAAATCACCATCCTCTGATCTCCATCTCCTTTATGAAGGCATTTTAGGAAAGAATCCTCACACTCTCACATCTACACATGCTACTCCATCCTAAAACTAAAAACTGTTCATAAAAATGTGTCTATACAAAGAAAAAAGAATTTCCCAAAGGAAACATCTTACGGGGAAAAAAAAAGTCCTGTAATATTTTCTGCTCCTATGTTTTTAGACTGAGAAATACTCAAGTATGCATATAAAGACAGAGGGAATCTCTATGGTTCTCACAAGCTGATACCACAGACCTTCTGAAGGCTGGTTAGGGAAAGCCAAGGTTCCAGCTTTGGCCAGATAAAGAGCAAAGATCCCAAGGTGGCCCAGAAGGGTTTCAGACAACTAATAAGCTGAATTCGGCAGGGGAGAAGGAGGGAAAATAAATATAACCAACAAAACAAGCATGATGAAATAGTAACAATGATGAAAATACAACAATAAATAATTAATAATAGTAAATCTAAAATGAAGAGAAGGAATAAAACCAAATAGATTATTTATCACCATCAATGCAAACGATTTAAATTTCCCTTGTAAAATACAAAACTGAAGCATCTTAAAGTGGTTACAAAACAAAGGCAGTCTGTTAATGACGCATCAAATACAAAATGACAAGAAACATAAAAGTTAAAAGAATGGGAATGAGGCCAGGTGCAGGGTTCACACTTGTAATCCCAGCACTTTAGGAGGCTGAGGCAGGTAGATGACATGAGGTTAGAAGTTCGAGACCAGCCTGAACAACATGTTGAAACCTCCGTCTCTACTAAAAATATAAAATTAGGTGTGGCCACACATGCCTGTAATCCCAGCTACTTGGGAGGCTGAGGCAGGAGAATCAGCTGAGATCACACTATTGTACTACAGCCTGGGCTACAGAGTGAGACTGTCTCAAAAAAAAAAAAAAGAATTGGAATGAAATACTGCAAGAAATATAACAAATGGTAAGTATGAGTAGAAATCATCAAACAAGTAAAGTGATTTTCGGAGCAAAAAGTATGACGGAGAGAGAGAGAGAGAGAGAGAGAGAGAGAGAGATTGTTTTATTTCACTAGGCTAAAATGGCTCCTTCCAATATATTTCTGGTAGTATGTCATTGTCTAAAATGAAAATAAATCTTATAAGTAAATCCTGACTTCTACAAGTCCATAAAAAAATCACAGGAGTATCAGATATTTTAATGCTTCTTTAAAATATAAGTTTAATCAAAATAGTTTATAACTTAGCAAAAAATATTTAAGAAGTACCAAAAGAATATAGTTAAAAATGTTACTCGCCTATTTCCCCATGCTCCCAATGCCACCTTCACCCCATCCCTGCTTCTCAAATATCCTCACTTTTAAACATTGTTCAGCGGTTGTGCACCGTGTTGTTTAATACGCCATGTTAGACCTTATTATTGCCCCCTTGCTATAAGAGACGAAATGTGGTTTTTCCCTTTCCCCTCCTTCACTCATCAGGCCTGTCATGAATTTTCTCAGTATTTTTCTAGGCATATTTTAGTTAAAATTAACTTTTCGTGATTATGCATGCCTTTAGAAATATTAGTGTATTATAATTGCATTTGGGCTGTTCTATTTTTTAAATTAATTGATTTTTTTAATGTTTTTGTGGTCTTTTGTTGTCTTTGCATTATTTGTTTATTATATCTCATTCGAACTTTTAGAAATGTTCAGTATTTTATTAAGTCTGACCCTTGACACTGTCTTCCTAAAACACACCTTTTCACTTTCCTGCTTCATCTAAACTGTTTGCCCTCTGTTCCTGCTGTGAACCATGTTTCTTGAGGCTGTCTTTGACTCCGGTCCCAATTACCGGTCTTCCTCAAAACACATGCCAATAATTTCAGAGAAGTGGATACGTGGGAAGTCCTGGCATTTCTGAAAAATGTTTTATAGTGTTTTAATCAATTGGTAGCTTAGGAAGTTATACATTTCAGAGTGGAAGAGACAGGATCCCTGAGAAACATGAAAGCCTTGCTCCCTTGCCCTCCAGTGGCTGATGTAGCTCCTGAAAAAGTCTGAGGCCATTTTGTTTGGTTTTGTTTATCTGTCTAGCAGCTTGTAGGTGTTACTATTTCCACAATTTTACTACAATCTCATGAAAATATACCTTGAGGTATGTGTTCATTTGTTTATTTAATGTATAAAATCTGATCTGGAGAGTACTGTACTTTTTCTCTTGAAGATTTCAACTTCAAGAAGTTGAAAATCTTTGCAGAGTTTCTTCTTCCTTCAATTTTCTCTATTTTCATAAGTTATTGAGAATTGTGTAAATCAGATGTTGGATTTTCCTGAAATGTTTCTTTACATTTTCTCTCATGTTTTTCCCCCCCACTTTCTGGGAGATGTTTCAACTTAATTTTCTACAGTTCCTAGTTATTTCACATGAATATGTATAGTTATATTTTTCCAGAATTAATTTTCTCAGATTTTCTTCAAATCTTCTCTTTATTATAGATGCAATCTTTCCTGGAAATTTATTGAACATCCTAATTAGAGTGATATTTATTTAAATTTTCTTTTATTTCATGGATTATATATTTTTCTTCTAGGGTAATTACTTTTTGATATCTATCCTTCATTATTTTTTGTTGCAAACTTTCCTAACCTGTCTGGTTATCATGAGTTAACTGCTGCTTTATAAGAATAAAATAGCACAAAAAAGCAATTAGGAACTTAGTAACTTAACATTCCTTATCAATCATCAAGTTTTGCTTTAGGTTAATTAACTCTAAAATACCAAAGCTTGAAATCTTGTCCTTTTGGGTCACTTAAATTCCCCAGTAACACTTGTTTTCTACTACCTCGGGGTATAGAAGTCCAATTGCTTGGACACTGGATAGAGAGATGGGACACCTTTTCAATATTAAAAATTTCAAACTACTTTTTCAGTTACTATTTTACTCTCATCCTTTGGAAACAACATTCGGCACCTGGATCTCTCAAGGGCTCTGAGAAACCTAGTTTATTGTTCACACCCCTTTTGACACACAATCTTTTTTTCTTTTTTAGACACAAGGTCTTACTATGTTGCCCAAGCTAGTCTTGAACTCCTGGGTTCCAGTGATCTTACAGTCTCAGCCTCTTTAGTAACTGACACTGTAGGCACACACCACCATTCCTGGCTAATGATGCACCATCTTTTAGCAGCTCTTTTCTCTTCTATGTAGCATTATCTCTCTAGTCATTTTTTCTTTTATTTTGTTAAAATGATATGTGTTTATCAGCTCTTTATTTTGTGTTTAGTTAATGTATACAAGCAATCCTTTATTCAAAAAATGTTCAACCTTTTAAATACCCCAGATTCAGCTTTTAGGCCAAACCTGAAGTCAAATTACATAAACTAGGTTCTGTGATGTTTCTCTCCATGAAAGAAACAGATTAAAAAAAGAAACTATCTTCCAGAGAAAATCCCAATGACTTGGTATTTTCCAAAATACATAGAAATCCACAAAGTATGAAATACTTGAACAAAGACCTGATGAGATTAAGATATAAGTCATGCTCATGAGTCTATCTGAAGGAAGAGCTTTTGGAAAAAGCCAAGAGTAAACAGGAAAGGAAAAGACCTTGCGGTAGGGCCCTGTCATATTAAAGGAATAGGAGTAAAGATACTCCTATGCCTAAAGTAGAGAGAGAGTGATGAAAAGATCGTAGAGGGCTTCATAGACCATTGAGAATTTGATGGGTAATCTGATAATTGTAGAAGTGCTCTGGAGAATCTTCAGTAGGTGAATGATGAGATCTACTGGCATTTAGAAGGATCAATCTGTTTGATATGTTATTTATTGAAAATAGAGTTCAGAGTGTAAGGACAAAAAGAATAATCAATTATATAATTCTGTACATTAAAAAATATAACTTTATTGTATAATTAATTATTATGTGGTCTTATTGGTTGAAACTTTAAATAATATAAAGGAATCTACAATCAAGATTGAATGATTTGAATCAATATAATTACCATTTCAGAAATATGGAGCCACAGAGTTTTGAGAATTTAATAAGACTCAAACAGCTTCCTTAAACATTACCAATACTGATAGGATAATGGAGTTTGAATAAATTCTGTCTCTTTAGAGCCAGTGTTATTTCATATCATTTATTTATGGCTATGAACAAAAAGCCAGTGTAAATTTCCCATAAGACTATTAAAGAAATCACAATGTATACTTAGTGCCTATTAATAGTGTGGACATTTTTCTTGTTATATATATTGGATTAATTTTGAAGAAAAGTAATTATCACCTTTAATTAGAAGAATGGAAATTTATTATAGATGTGTTGAATAGTATAATAACTATTAGAAATAATTGAAAAGTAGAGAGTAATTTGGCTAATTTAGAACAGTTAAATGCGGGTGATTATTAGAGCACATTTGGAATGGCTGAATTGCAAGCTTAAAAAAATATTTGGGAAAAACAGTCAATGAAATAAGTTGTAAATAAGGCCACAATACAAAATATGAGGAACGTGAGGAGAGATGCCAGGGACCCGTAGTAAAAAAATACATGAACTGATAAAAGTAAACATATAGGGTTCAGAAATCAAAGGCAGTTAAAAGGACAGTAAATGGTTAAATCAATTCAGTGGTTCATAGAAATTAGACTAGAGCTCAAGTAATATAGATTATCTTTAACAGATAGGGTCTCTATAAATAGAACTTCTATTTGGGGAAGTTACCATGGAGAAAGCACCTGGTCCTATTCTTTCCAGAAGGTCCTTGTGATATGATTCTAGGGGGCTTTCTTTATATAAAATATTTACCTCCTTACCAGAATAACCTTCAGAATTTGTATTTTGATGATAATTATATATAAACATCAACAATTATAATTTTATCTAAAAAGATTAAAGAATAACAATGATTTTTTTTTAAATGAAAGAAGAGTACCTATAACTAACAAATCTTTGAAATAGTAGCAATAATATATTATCCATAAACTCGTTTATTGGAATATAAGTCAAAGATCTATAACACAGAATACATGAGAAAATAGAAAGAGGGCAAGGAGCAAATATTTCTGCTTTCCTAAGTGAGTTAAGTCTCAAATGCAAATAACAAAAACAAACACTGAACAATTTTAGGATAAAATATGTTTGTTAGCAAAACTATACACAACTTATAGGGTAATCGGTATATAATTAGATTTGGAGCTGTATCATCTGAATGACAAGAAATTTGCATGACAGAAGACCCTACTGCCACTTCTGGGCACCAGATTCAGTAGCTTGCTTGCTGATATTGGCACTGGGTTTGGGATACTGCAGCTTGCACCCCCTATACTATTGATAGTCCTTGATAGCTGTTTTCAAAACTTTTATTGCCTTTGGAAACTAGAGCTAGAGAATTTAAAAAATAAAATAAAATAAAAGTGCAAACAAATATTAAAAAATACTTTGTTAATGAAAAATAAAAAAACAACTTTGTAAGTTTATGTGGTTACTATGTTGAAAGAATACACAATCTCCTTGAATCTGGGGAAAAAAAGCCATAAGAAGATAGAAAATTTGTAAAATGACAATAAAAGAAAAGGAGATAGAGCAGTCAAAGAAAAACATAAAATTTTCACTGTCATAAAATCGATAATGACTAAACACTTACTGAGTTAAAAACATACTGAATGTGTACATTAAAATTCTGATTCCGATTTTTGGAAAAAAATAACAGCCATCAAGTAGTTCTTTAGAAAAAATCCTGCCACCTTTTGAATTTCAATAATAACAAAAATTTGGACACAAACTTATTTTCTTTAAACTGGTCATTGCTTTTCTGTATCACAAAACTTTAGAAGAAAATGAAGCAATCACTATAGAATTTTTTTAAATAATGATTTTCTTGTTTTTTTTGAGTTCCAGTGAACATGTGCAGGATATGCAGGTTTGTTACATAGGTAAACATGTGCCATGGTGGTTTGCTGCACAGATCAATCATCACGTAGGTATTAAGCCCAGCATGCATTAGCTCTTTTCCTAATGCTCTCCCCTGCCAACCTCCCTCAATTGGTTCCAGTTAGTGTTGTTCCCCTCCCTGTGTCCATGTGTTCTCATTGTTCAGCTTCCACTTATAAGCGAGAACATGTGGTGTTTGATTTTCTGTTTTGGCATTAGTTTGCTGAGGATAATGGCTTCCAGTTTTATCCATGCTCCTGCAAAAGACACAACCTCATTCCTTTTTATGGCTGCACAGTATTCCATTGTGTATATGTACTGCATTTTCTTCATCTAATCTATCATTGATGCATTTGGGTTAATTCTATGACTTTGACGTTGTGAATAGTATTGCAGTGAAATTTGTGTGTGTGTATCTTTATAAAATAATGATTTATATTCCTTAGAGTATATACCTAGTAATGGAATTGCTAGGTCAAATAGTATTTCCAGTTCTAAATATTTGAGGAACTGCCACACTGTCTTCCACAATGGTTGAACTAATTTACATTCCTGTCCACAGAGTAAAAGTCTTCCTATTTCTCTTCAACCTTGCTAGCATCTGTTATTTCTTGACTTTTTAATAATCACCATTCAGACTGGCATGCGATGGCAATAAGGTAAGATGAAGAAATAAATCATATTTAAATAGGAAGAGAGAAAGTCAAATTGTCTTTGTTTGCAAATGACGATTCTGTATCTAGACAACCCCATTAACTCAGCCCAAAAGCTTCTTAACCTGATAAGCTACTTCAGCAAAGTCTTAGGATACAAAATCAACATGCAGCAATCACAAGCATTCCTATACACCTACAACAGGCAAGCAGAAAGCCAAATAATGAATGAACTCCTGTTTGCAATTGCCATAAAGAGAATAAAATACCTTGGGATACAGCTAACAAGGGAAGTGAAAAACGTCTTTAAGGAGAACTACAAACCACTGCTTAAGTATATCAGGGAGGACACAAGCAGATGGAAAAACATTCCATACTCATGGTTAGGAAGAACCAATATTGTGAAAATGGCCATACTGCCCAAAGCAATTTGTAGAATCAGTACTATTCCCATTATATTATTATCGACATTCTTCCCATAATTAGAAGGAACTATTTTAAAATTCATATGGAATCGAAAAAGAGCTTGCACAGCCAAGAGAATCCTAGGCAAAAAGATCAAAGCTGGAGCCATCATGCTACCAGACTTCAAACTATACTGCAAGCTACAGTAACCAAAACAGCATGGTTCTGGTACAAAAAGAGGCACATAGACAAATGGAAGGGGAATAAAGAACTCAGAGATAAAACTGCACATCTACAACCTTCTAATCTTCAACAATCCCAACAAAAACAAGCAATGGGGAAAGGATTCCCTACTTAATAAATGGTGTTGGGAGAACTGGCTAGCCATATGCAGAAAATTGAAACTGAATCCCTTCCTTACAACCTTATTCAAAAGTTAACTCAAGATGGATAAACTCTTAAATGTAAAACCCAAGAAAATTGAGACAGTACCATTCAGGACACAGCCATGGGCAAAGACTTTATAATGAAATAGCCAAAAGTAAGTTCAAGAAAAGCAAAAATTGACAAATGGGACCTAATTAAACTAAAGAGCTTCGGCACACCAAATAAAACTTTTATCAGAGTGAACAGACAACCTACAGAATGGGAGAAAAATTTAGCAATCTATCAATCACTATAGAATTTAGGGCAAAATTTTTTGACCTGAGACTTCCGTATTCAGGTAAGCATCTCATTTATATGTGATAGACATAAATGGTGTGCCTATGTATTCAGGGAATCACACATATACCAACAACAAAGATATAATTCTCAAGAAATTACATAAAATAGAACCTTAACAGGTAAAGGAATTAATAAACATTTTTGAAAATAATATTTGTGAAATTAATTTGTGAGCTTGTCTTCATTCAATTTCAGATTAGAGTAAAGAATGTAAACATATGTTACAAAAGTGAATTCTTGAAATGAAAGACAAACTTGGCCTTGTTTAGCTTCACCATTAGCTCTGCCTTCCACCTCTATTAATAGTATATGTCTCAATCCTTGTCTATACTCCAAATTTGAATAGTATAATTTAATTTGTTAAAACTTATAAAATACTTTTCTATTATATCTGTAATAAATAATTTAGATTATTTATACAGTTATTTATACATTGGCTAAAAAATACTACACACAATTCTTTATTAATTCAGAGACTGGGTTTTGTTTTATTCTACAAGTCTTCTTTATTATAAAAGAGTTCTAGTAATTATATTTTTTATCTTTCAATTTTATATGGGACAATATGTCTCTTTTTTTATTTAAAAATATTTTTAAAATATTTGTCTTACATTTTGAACATTTTGTTTATTTAATAAGTAACCTAGAAAAAAGATTTTGAAATAACTAATTCAAAATATACAATCTGATTTCAAAAATAGCAAAATTTTTTGAAAATTTTTAAAATGGCATAACAAAAACAAAAAATAAAAACAAATTGTTAATAATAATTCTACCTAGGTGATATTAAGTTTCAAATTTTACATTTAATTCTTTTTCAGTGATTCTACCTTACCTGAAAACTAGACAAAATAACATTAATAATAAAATCTTGTGCTATTTTATATGAACTATATTACCACATGATGTGAAACTATTATTTGCAGTGGACAATCAGTAGAGAGTAAGCACAATGAAAATTGTACCTTTCAACTACATGTCAGTGTTATACTGGAATATCTGGAAGAAATGAAAGTGACTACTTATTTGATGAATTTAATTAAGACAATTCTGTTACAATGTATTTTGGTTTGTTAAGACTTTGGAATTTTCCTAGTGTTTCAGGAATGCTTACATTGAACAATTACTAAGGATCAATGCCACATGCATATGAGAGGCTCAAATGAGAGGATTCTGTAGGTATTTTCCTTTGAGTTATAGTACTAACATATAATATTCAACACTAAAGGAGGTCAAACATTTCTAGTTATATCTATTTTTTTTATCTTGTTAACATAATGAATTTTTATTCCAGGCTTGGAAAACTGTCCAAAACACTTCAAGAATTATTGTCAATTACTAATACATCAAATTGGATGAGCTTATCCCTATTTATTATTTCTAATACTCACTTTTATATCTCTTGACACGAAAGATATTATCAAAGTATGATCTCAGTGACAAAAATTTTAAGAATTTGATTTAGAAACTTGGAAATATATTTCAGATTCCCTAACACTTAAATATTTATAGAAGACAATATGACAGTTTATTAACAATTGGTTTTTTCAATAGTTCATCTGTTAAATCAAAAATGATACAGTATATTCTTTTTGCTATAACAGAGGAGCAGAGATGTATTTGTTTTATAGTAAATACATTTTTATTTTTATAATCTTAGGCACTAAAATTAAGCTTCTTTTCTATTACAATGATGTTAGAAATATAAAATTTAAATATATTTGATATAGATATCAAATAGAAACAATAGAACATTTTGATATGTTTGAACATTCTTTCTTAAAAGCCAGTAGGTAATAAACATGCATTATTGAGTTGGCAAAAATAAAAAATCCATTTAGTATTTCTATAATTTACGAGGAAATTCAAAAGCATCTAACATTCTTGAGAAATCTCCATAGTGAGATTCTAAGCAAACATTCTAATCCATTAGGGTTTTAGACTCCATGCAAAGAAGCATGTGATAGCCTCAGTTTTTCTATCTCGTTAGATTTGTAACAACTGAACTCATATTACTTAACATTATAGACTTCAAATTTCCAAAGAGTAGGGGTAATTTATTTTCCTCACAACAGTTCCGAAAGCTCTGGTCCTATATTTTTAAAACAAAGTGAAAAGAAGAAAGGTAGGCTTGCAGGCAGGCAAGCTTACCTTTATAAATAGTCAACCCTTAGTATTCATGAGTTCTGCTTCTATAAGGTTAATCAATCATGGATTGAAAATATTTGGCAAAAAAGAGGGTGGTTGTCTCTGTACTGAATATGCACAGACATTTTTTCCTTGTCATTATTCCCTAAACAATACGGTATAACAACAATTATGTAGCATTTACATTATGTTAGTATTATAAGTATTCTAGAGATAATTGAAAGTATCTGAGAAGATGTGCATAGGCTATATGCAAATACTGTACTGTTTTATAACTGGATCTTTAGGAGATCCTGAAACAGATATCTCATGAATATTGAGGATCACTGTATATAATTTATGTCACATAATTAGCTATGTTACATGGAATGTAACTTACACAATCACAGAGAAATACATTTAAAATTCTTGACTAACATTAATTGAAATAAGTAAAAATTTTAAAAGCATTCAAAAATTAATCTCTGACTTTTAAACTACACACCATCTACATATAGAAGGATGCCAGGCTCTACTTTATAACTATAGAATTAGACTTATTTATGTAAGAATAAAAGCTTTAAGTCTGTTTTGTATCAGAGGTGCTTGTATAAAATATCATAGAGAAATTATATTTTTCAGGGTTCTTTGTTAAAAGCAACCAAAACTAAGTAAACAAACACGACCTCATGGGGGAATGTCAGAAAATTCCCATTATTGACATAAAGGAAGTTAAGAGTACGTTTCAGAAAAGGAAAAAAAAGAAGGCAGAAGCCACTCCCAAATTGACATCTAATGAATAATCTATGTAGAGCATGCTGCTACTCCTTCCACTAAAGTGCATTGCCATGAAAGACCAACCTGCCACCAGACGCTGTTCCTCTGTTTTGCTGACACATCGTTTTAAGAATGGGTTCTAATCCGGGAGGCGGAGGCCGGGTGCCCGCGGAGCCAGGCGAGACCCTGCCGCGTCCAGGCCCAGGTCTTTTTATTAAAGCGAGGCTTAAGGGAGCCCGGCCACTCCTGGTGCATTGTGGGAGCGGCCCGAGGCCCATTTAACGGAGGCGGAGTGCGTAAAGCAAGCCGGTCGGAGCTTAAAGAACCCAGCCAACTGACAGAGGGAAGGCAGGGGCTGAGCTGTGAAGAGAGCGGGCTTCAGAACCATGTCTACGAGGGAGTCCTTTAACCCAGAAAGCCACGAACTGGACAAGATTTTCTGGCCAACCAGATTCACTGAACTCAAGGGCATAGGCTGAAAAGTGCCCCAAGATGTTCTGCAGAAATTGCTGGAATCTTTACAGGAGCACCACTTCCAAGAAGATGAGCAGTTTCTGGGAGCTGTTATGCCAAGGCTTGGCATTGGAATGGATACTTCTGTCATTCGTTTGAGGCAGGGTGGGCTTTCCTTAGTTTAACCACAGATTACAATTACCTGAAAGTAGAGGACTCTTACATGATGGGCAGGATAGCATGTGTCAATGGGTCCTCAGAGGTCCTCAGTAACCGCTACGCAATGGGGGTCACGGAATGTGACAATATGCTGATGATCCTTGGAGTCAGTAATAAAATGACCGACAGGGAAAGGGATGAAGTGATGCCTCTGATTATCCAAGGTTTTCAACAACAGACTTAAAGATAGCCAAATCAAGAATGAACTGCCATTCACAATTGCTACAAAGAGAATAAAAAGCCTAGGAATACAACTAACAAAGAATGTAAAGACTATAACCTCTTCAAGGAGAACTACAAACCACTGGTCAATGAAATAAGAGAGAACACAAACAGATGGAGAAGCAGTCCATGCTCATGGTTAGGAAGAATCAATATTGTAAAAATGGTCATGCTGCCCAAAGTATTTACAGATTCAATGCTATCCCCATCAAGCTACCAGTAACCTTCTTCACAGAACTGGAAAAAAAAAACCACCTTAAACTTCATATGGAACCAAAAGAGAGCCCACATTGCCAAGTCAATTCTAAGCAAAAAGAACAAAGCTGGAGACATCACACTACCTCACTTCAAACTATACTACAAGGCTACAGTAATCAAAACAGCATGGTACTGGTACTAAAACAGAGATATATACCAATGGAACAGAATAGAGGCCTCGGGGGCAATACCACACATCTACAACCATCTGATCTTTGACAAACCTGAAAAAAACAAGCAATGGGGAAAGGATTCCCTGTTTAATAAATGGTGTTGGGAAAATTGGCTAGCCATGTGCAGAAAGCAGAAACTGGACCCCTTCCTGACACCTTACACTAAAATTAACTCCAGATGAATTAAAAACTTAAACATAGGACCTAACACCATAAAAACCCTAGAAGAAAATCTAGTTAAAACCATTCAGGACATAGGCATAGGCAAGGACTTCATGACCAAAACACCAAAAGCATTGGCAACAAAAGCCAAAATAGACAAATGGGACCTAATCAAACTCCACAGCTTCTGCACAGCAAAAGAAACAGTCATTAGAGTGAACTGGCAATCAACAGAATGGGAAAAATTTTTTGGAATCTACCCATCTGACAAAGGGCTAATATCTAGAATCTACAAAGAACTAAAACAGATTTACAAGAAAAAAGCCCATTCAAAAGTGGGCAAAGGATATGAACAGATACACTACAAAAGAAGACATATATGAGGCCAACAATCATATGAAAATATGCTCATCATCACTGGTCATCAGAGAGATGCAAATCAAAACCACATTGAGATACCATCTCACGCCAGTTAAATGGCGATCATTAAAAAATCTGGAGACAACAGATGCTGGAGAAGATGTGGAGAAATAAGAACACTTTTACACTGTTGGTGGGAGTGTAAATTAGTTTAACCATTGTGGAAGACAGTGTGGCAATTCCTCAAGGACCTAGAAATGGAAATTCCATTTGACCCAGCAATCTTATTACTGGGTATATATCGAAAGGATTATAAATTGTTTTATTATAAGGACACATTCACAAGAATGTTCATTGCGGCACTGTTTACAATAGCAAAGACCTGGAACCAACCCAAATGCCCATCAATGATAGACTGGACAGGAAGAATGTGGCATGTATACATCATAGAATACTATGCAGCCATAAAAAACAATGAGTTCATGTCCTTTGTAGGGACATAGATAAACCTGGAAACCATCATTCTCAGCAAACTGACCAAGAACAGAAAATCAAACACCGCATGTTCTCACTCATAGGTGGGTGTTGAACAATGAGAACACATGGACACAGGGAGGGGATCATCACACACTGGGGTTTGTGGGGGGGAAATAGAGGAGGGACACTGGGGTTGGGGAGTTGGGGAAGGACAACATGGGGAGAAATGCCAGATATAGGTGATGGGGAGGAAGCCAGCAAAACATACTGCCATGTGTATACTTATGCAACAGTCTTACATGTTCTTCACATGTACCCCAAATCCTAAAATGCAATAAAAAAAAAGAATGGGTTCTAATCTCAGCTCTCGATGCACAAGGATTCATCCCATCTGAAAGCACTGAGGGGGCATCTAACAGGCGGAGCCTTGATTATAATCTGCATTTTAGCTACCAGAGAATGGGTATAGGAATTACTGAACCATCTCAAACTTCTATAATTAGGAGTAGTGCCATGCATTTTCCCCAAATATTAACACTAGGGAAGATTTCATGAAAACATAGGATTGCAATACCATGAAATGGATACTCTTTAATAAATGCTGCAATATCTATTGTTGATTTGCTATGATTTTCTGATTAATTTTAAAGAATAAGATATTTGATCTTATAGAAATCTACCTAATGGTTGATTAATATGTGAACAAAGATGTCTTGACTACTTTATTAGAGTTTGTCTTGACTACTTTATTTCTTTATTAGAGTGAAAATCTCTGCTCTCTTCCTTTAAAAGAAACAAGTTGCTACCACATTAAGGTATAGGCAGAACTAACTGTATCTTAGGACAAAGTATATTTAAACTATCAAAGACAGATGCCATGAAATATTCTTTAAAAAGGGGACTTAGATAAGGGGCATCAAACGAGACCTACTTAAGCAAATATAATTGTATATTTTCCAAACCATTCAAATATTATTCTATATTGAACTCTGAAGCCTGAAAATTATATTACCACAAATTTCACCCTAAAGCACAGACTGAAATAATTTAGTACTACCAATAGTCAGATGTTATCTGTATGTGGTACATTCATTTATAAAGTCTTATCAAAATATGAATGGTAATTCGGTAAAGAAAGTTAAGTCAGCTAGTATATTTGAATCTTTATAGTCAATTTATTATTGGTAATGATAAAATAATGTGAAAATGGTAAATGACAACTATTTCACAGGTGGAAAGGGATAATTAAATCTGTAAATGCTTACATAACAGTGAAAAGTCATTTGTATTTATAGCACAGTTACTGAGAATGTAAATTTTGGGAAATTAAGGACAAAACACAATTTTTTGGAACTATTTCAGATGTCTATTCGTTTATATGGTAGAATAAATAGAAAAAAAAGAAAGAGCACAACAAAGAAAAATATGCTCCCATGTTATAAAAATTAGTAATTTAAAATGTATGGCATTTAGGCGACCTCTTTTCTTTCCAACATCTATTTTTTCTCTTTGATTTTCTTTCTTCTAAAGTTACCTTTAAACAATGTATTACTTAAAAACATTATCCATACAGATGCTTAGTTATTATAGGTATAAAAGTGTATTTTAATTTGAAAATTAATATTTAAATTTAAAACAAAATTAAAAATGGTATTCAGAATATCAAAATGTAAAATTTACAAGCAATTATATTTCAACTCAAAAATGAAAGAAATCAATGAAAATGTTGAAAATTGATTTTTTGTGTACTCCTAGTTTCCTGAAATCTTTTCATAATAATTTAAGGCTTTCTGTGAAAAGATAAAATAGAAACTTTATGAGTCATTTAAAATAAAAATAAATATGAAACTTTTACCATTTTGAAACAAATATACATCTGAAGTATATTTTTTTTACTATTAATATACATTCTAATAGGAAGTATTTGATTGATTACAAAAAGAAACTATATAACACAAATGCATCACCTCAACTATGCCCAGGAGCTAGATTTATTTACTTTATAGGCATTTTTCTCCTACACACAGTAATTTGACATCATTAAACATACACATTTCTTGAACTTACACACAAATTTCTTGAACTTGGACTCTTCCCTTTTTTAATACAGACATTCATATACTTTATATTTTAACAATTATTCTAAAAATAGACACCATATGTTTCTGCAGTAGTCATTTATTTCAGCCTTACATGTTAACATTTATTAATGAAAATATTGTTAGGAACATAAATCAAGCATGAAATATATGCAATTCTTTCTTAATACCTTTTTGTCACTAACCATTCACTTTATAGTTTTTGATCACTATCATAATTTTGATTACCTTGATTAGAGGCAGAAAAATGAACAAAGGGTTAGCATTTGAAAGAATGTAGTCCTTAAATTTACTGGAATAGGTTAAGTGCTTACTATATACAACAATAGCATTAATATATATTACCATAAAATGGGACTGAACTTTCTTGTTTTTACTAACAGCAAGGAAGAGTACTAAAATAGAAGCTACATGAGAGCAAAGATTATATGACACTGACTGTTCCTTCACATGTGGTGCACAGTAGAGGCTCTATGCATATTTCTGAAATTCATGAATATTTTCTAATAATTCACGAGGAGTGAAATAACTACTGTGTGTTCTCTCTCACAGAAGTGTTCTTACCCACCACAAGAACAATGTGGATTACTTGGACGGAATTTACTTTCCTACGTATAGTACTACATAAATCATTATACCATAGTCAATTTATTTCACCTTTAATATTCCCTAAAATAGCAAATGTTAGCATAATAATGTTTTGTTTCTCATAATTTCTTTACCCTATAACCACATATAAATCAAATAAACTAATATCTGTGATTTAGTTTTTACCAGTCAAAATAGTTTTATACATAGTTTGAGAAGTTTTAAAACAAAAGTTTTTTTTTCTGAACAATATTCTGTAAACAAAAACTTCTGTTTGTGTGATCAAAGAATGACCTACCCTTACTGACCTGAGACCTGTGCAGTTTCTCCATGACAAGCAGCTCAGCAATCAATAACAGGTCATAGAAACTAACGTTCAAGAATTCTACATCTTGATGTTTCACATTTATTCTCAGTTTTAACTTGGCCCAATCATAGTTGGATCTCAGTTTTTAACTTTCACAGAGAAAGTAGAAAAGAATTTTCAAGGTATCACATTCAAATACACACACAGGCAGATACACTTATCTATCACATCATAGTGTCTGAATATGGTCAGGATGAAGATGATGAATCTCAAAACAAAAAACAAAATAGGAATAGCATAAGATTGATACTAAATTTTATAAAACCTAGAGATAAATATCTTCCACTCATACCTGGACTTTTATTTATCTAATTTTTTCTAAAGTTAAGCTGAAAGTATCATTTGGTCTATCATGAATTACCATGATTATTCAAACTAAATCCAAAGACAAAGAAGAATTTCAAAAAAATGAGATGACTGATAAAAATGTGAAATAAATTTTGAGTAAAGATGATAATCTGAACTGAGTGCATTTTTAAAAATCAGAGTACATGTTGTTAAAAATCAACTTCATGTTGCAGCCACTTAATTTTTAATTTTTTCAGTGCCATGAAAACAATTCCTTTAATTCTTCTGCAGTAAATTAAAATTGACAACACTTTTCATTTTAGCAACCCTAAATGATCTTTCCCAAATATACTTGAGTTAAGCAATCATGTGACACACTACGTATCTAATGCTTGCACTGGCTCAGTTGTACAGTTTGATATGCAGACAGACAAAATTAAGCTCCCTGGGAGAGCACTGTTGGCACAAAAAGTAAAAGTTTTCTTTATGCTGAAAACACGAAACAACAGACCAAATGACAGCTGAAGAGGAAGTCATGACCACTGGCAGTACACTGTCACTCACCTTTCCCTAGTGAATTAATTTGCCATGAATATTGAAAATAGCATTCTCAATGTCAAAAGCAAAACCATTAAACCATCATCCAGAGAATAGACAGGAATTATACAGACATCTAGGGATTCTAATGCCACAGTAATTATAATCTTTAGTAACTCAGTGGCTCAAGAATTTTGCTCATCTGTTGTTTTAACTGATGGGCATCTATCTGTTACATCTGTGGGCCCTGTGTGACTATTTAAAATGTCAACAGTCACAGGAGAATCAAAATGAACAAAATCTAGTTGCAGAAAGTTTGCCTTATCAGAAATAAAGACAAAATATGTAAATATATATGTATCTGTCCATAAATATATATATGGACAGATAGATATAATAGACACTTTATTTTATTCAGTAATTCTTTAATCATCTATCCTTTCATTTACATGGCCTTTAATACCACAATAAGACTTTAATAACTGGTGCTTATGAGTATGTCTCTTTGTCCTGTACCCTTCATATCAAAACCACAAAAATACTCCAAAATAGCTCTAAGAAAAATGAAGGTCTTCAGACCTCATGATTTGGTGCAGGTCAACCTCTCTACCCATGTTCCACATTTTCTACTAACCACGATGGCCTTCATGTTCCCCTCTGATTGGCTAGACTTAAGACAGGCTTCTGTCTGACTCTAGGCCCCTGTCCTCCCTTTTCTTAGAGAATTTACTTTAGAAAACTTGACATTTCAATTATTTCTCTCTCCATTGAGATGTAAATATTCTTCCAGCCTAATGCTTGTTTTATAACCCCTGTTTTAAAACCTTGTTTTATAACCCTTTCTCAAAGACATAGGAGCCATTCCTCTGAAATGCAATTATCAAAGACAGTGTCTGTCTCTAGTCTCTATGGGAGGGTAAGAGCCTAACTTCACTAAGCACCAAGTAACAAGCACAGAGGGCCTAATCACATGCACAAATATCTTTTCTGATGTTCTCTTATGCCCTAGAACAACCCAGCTCTTAAAAAAACTTTTTAATTCTCCTTTTTTATTTTTAGAGGAGTGAAATTTCATTTTTCTCCTATATTGCAATAGTCTTGATCTGACATAATAATCTTTAATAAGGTCTTTAATAATAATCTTTAATAAAGTCTTCCTTGCCTGTAACTCCAAGTGCATTATTTTCTTTGATAGCACTGTATTTTCCATTTCTCATTTCTCTTCAAATGTCCTTCCTCAGTCTCTTTTTGGAGATTTGAATTATTCTCTAAGACCTCTATCAAATGCATTTCCTGTGAGTATAACCATCTAATTGAGATTTCCTTGGGAGTTGCAGGGGGAGACTCACTATATTGTGCTTTCAAATGCTTGGTGTCTAAAAATGTAAAATAAGATAAGTAATCTTACCCTACACGAATTAGCCATTCTCTTTTATAATACTTAATATTTTAATGATTGATCGAGAAAGTGGAGAAAGCTACCCTTTTTATCCTATCAGTTAGCAGGGCATTTCTTCAGTTACCAGTCTTCACATGTTCACTTAGAAAGGAGAAGAAAAACTGAGAACACTGTGAAATTTGTCTTGCTGAAACATTTTTTAGATACCTAAAAGAAGAAGACTATCATCTTCCCTCTCACCAGGCAACTTCCCTTCAAATGACTTTGTAATGTCACGGAATACAGAACTCTGCTGAGCAGGGATTAGACACAATGATTTCTGTGAAAAAGTGCTAAACAACTCCTTGACATTTCGTGGCTGGCACTGTAAGGAAGTTTACTTATGAGAAAAGTTTATTGTGATGCTCATCAGGCATTGAATGTTCTATTTTTTCCATACAAAAATGGATAATTACATGCAGCAGCATACATGTACAACTGAGTAGAAAGAAATAACACAGTGGGAAACAAGGGTAAGAGCTAGAGACGGGTTATTTGTTGTTTTCTCTTTCATTCTGAGGTTTGAAAAAAGAGAATAATTAAATGGAAACAAAATAACATTATCACCAAAAATTTGAAAATTAAAGGTTGAAAGCAAATAGTAAGATCTTATCAAAAAGACTTTCCTTGAGTCCTCTAATACTCAGCACGCAATGTGTGCTCATATTCTCTGAATCTACCCAAAATATATCCCAAATTGCCCACCATGCACCATACAGCGCCCTGCACCCTGTCACTACCCTCCCTCAATTGGACTCCTGTAAAAATTTCAGAGGTATCATTCCTTCCTCTTCTCTTTTGTTCTTCTAAAAACTATTTGACGCAGTAAAAGTCATGTTGGTGAAACAATGATGTACTCTTAGTAAAAGAGAAAATATGTCACTCTCCTGCTTGGCAACTTCAAATCTGTTCCCTAAAATCTCAAGCACATGCCATACTCTAAAAGGTACTACATGATCTGCCACACATCCGCTTCTCCAAAATTATTGCCTTTCATTCTCTCTACCAGGCCAACTCAAACCGAACTGTACTTACTGCTATTCCTCCAAAGCCTGGAGTTTCCATTAGAGATCTCCATGTGATTCACTCCCTTACCTTGCTTAGGACTCTGGTCAAGTATCTCCATTTTAGATTCTTCTAGAACCTCTCTTTCTTAAATGGTTCTTTCTTCTTAACAAGCCACCTTTTAATACATGATACTCCATTGTTGCTTTGTAGCAGAATTTCAACCCGAGATAATAATACAAAAACAATAAGATCACATCACTTTGTAGTTATACACTCTGTAGTGGCTGCTCCTGATTATGCTAATAATAAAACCACAATATCTTGGGTGGAGAAAGAGGTCATACATGATAAGAACCAACCCCATATCTATGAACTACTCATCACACACTATTCTATATTCTTGCTCACTCCTTTCCAGCCGTTCTGACATTCTTGCATGCTTTGAACCTTAAAAAGCTGGATCCCTATAGTCACTCTACTTTGCATGACTTATTTCTTCATTATATTCAGGTATAGCACCACTTCTGTATTAAGTTCTTCTTTGATACCGGTATTAAAATACCACTTCGCAATACTTCATATTTCCTAACCTTTCTTTTTTATGTTTCATGCATTTGTAACTACTTTATATGTTAAACATGAAGTTTATTTATTGATTCAAATAAAATGAGAGTATAAGCTTTGGTTCTCTGGGTTATCACTGTATTTTTGGCTCTTTGAAACAGTACCTGCCACCTAATAGAAACTCAGTAAATACACTAAAATGAGTAAATTATATGTATGTTTAAAGGCCTTTTTTTTTTTTAAATACTACACGTGAAAGACTAACAGAAACAGACCAATTTTCTTGAAATTGTGTCACTTTTAAAGAATCACATTTTTTTTAATACCGAAAAGAAATATGACTCGGCTCCTCCATTGGGCAATTCAATTTGCTGTGACATTTGATTAAGAACAGTAGATAACATATAGCACCAATGAGAAAATAATCCCATGATCTATGGTATTTTATTTCTGAAATAACATTGTAAGGTACTAGCATAAAGAAGGCAGAAGAAATAGCTGAGATAAGATTGTTGACATTCAGGTTCTTTTGTTCTCTGTTGTTAAACATAATGTTTGATTATTCACTTATATCAATATCTTCAACCCACATCTCTTATCAAAGCTTTAACTTCCTAAATTTCATATCCACTTGATTCTCTTTTAATTACCTCAACATAAACATATCAAAAGGGGAAAAGTTATCTTTCCTATTTTCATCCTAATTACTCTCCTTGTTTTAGTAATTCTTTTCTTCTGTGTTTTGCTTTACTTTCCTATCTTAATGAATGTCACTTAACATCAGGTAGGGTGAAATTTCAGGAGGACGGGCAAAGAAAATTCACTCAAGAAGCCAGACATAGTGGCTCAGGCCTGTAATTCCAACACTTTGGGAGGCAGAGGCAGACAGATGGCTTGAGTCCAGGTGTTTGAGACCAGCCTGGACAACATGGCAAACCTGTCTCTTCTAAAAATACAAAAATTAGCCAGGCAGGTGGTACTTGCTTATAAACCCAGATATTTGGGAGGGTGAGGACCAAGAATCACTTGAACCTGGGAGACATATGCTGCAGAGCACTGAGAGCATGCCGTTGTACTGTAGCCTGGGTGACAGAATAAGACTGACTAAAAAAAAAAAGAAAGAAAAAATTCACTCAAGAAAAAAACACTACCGGAAAACCATAAACTGAAACACTGTTGCAACTCACATAAGACTGATTAATATCTGAATACCAAAAAGCAAGAGTGGATAGAACTCACTGAACATCCAACAGTATACATTGAGATCCCAGAATGACAATACTTTAGGGTGTAAGGTAAAGGGCTAAACTAGTTATAGATTATAGATTATATGTTATACTATATACTTTACTAACAAACAGTAAAAACAAGCTTCAAAGATCAATAACATCTGTAAGTAATTTAATGGCTTGTTTAAACAAATTCCAACAAAGTTGGAGTTTCAAAACTTAATAATCGCAATGTTCACCACCCAATCAAAAGTGGGCAACATAAAGAGCAGGAAACCATAATCTGTAGCAGTAAATTAATCATGATCAGAAAGATAGTTAGAAGTGAGTAAGATGATGGACTTAGCAGAGAAGACATTAAAATGGTTACTATGGATATATTAAAATACTTAAGTGCCGAAGCAGGTGGATCACCTGAGGTCTGGAGTTGGAGACCAGTCTGTCAACATGGTGAAGCCCCATCTCTATTAAAAATACAAAAAATTGCATGGCATGGTGACACACGCCTGTAATCCCAGTGACTGAGGCAGGAGAATCACTTGAACTGGGGGTGGTGATGGGGGGCGGCAGAGGTTGCCATGAGCCAAAATCATGCCACTGCACTCCAGCCTAGGCAACAAAGTGAAACTCTGTCTCAAAAAAATAAAAATTACATAAGCATAGTCACAAAAATGGACATAATGAAGAAGAAACTGAAAATATAAGAGAACTAAATGGAACTCGTAGAATAAACAATATACTCAATGAAATTTAAAGATATCTACTGAATTTAACTAACAGCAGTTTAGACACTAAAGAAAAGAAGATTAATGAATGTGGGGACGCTGCCTAAAATGAAGCATAGAAATACTGAACTCCCCCAAAGAGTTTGAAGAACATAAAATACTTGAAGTATGATAATAATGACATCTAAGCTTTCTGTATATGATTAAATATCCATCCACAAATTTAAGATTATTTTCTTTTTTTTTTTTTTTTTTTTTTTTGAGATGGTTGCACTCTGGTTGCCCAGGCTGGAGTGCAGTGGTATAATCTCAGCTTGCTGCATCCTCCACCTACTGGGCTCAGGTGATTTTTCCACCTCAGCCTCCCAAGTAGCCAGGACTAAGGGCCTGTACAACCATGCCCAGGTAATTTTTTAGATTTTTGGTAGAGACAGAGTTTTGCTATATTGCCATGGATAGTCTCAAACTCCTGGATTCAAGCAATCCTGCTGCCTCAGCCTCCCAGAATACTAGGATTACAGGTGGAAGCCACCAGTTTCAGCCAAATTTAAGAATCTTGATCAATTTCAAAACAGAATGAACACAGACAATTTTTTTCATGGGGCATCATAGTCAAATAGTTAAAAACATCAATAAAGAAATGATTGTATATTTAGAAGATCCCATCATCTCAGCCCAAAATCTCTTTAAACTGATAAGGAACTTCAGCGAAGTCTCAGGATACAAAATTCAATGTACAGAAATCACAAGCATTCCTATACACCAATAACACTAACAGAGAGCCAAATCAAGAGCAAACTCCCATTCACAATTGCTACAAAGAGAATAAAATACCTACTAATACAATTAAAAAAGGATGTGAAGGACCTCTTCAAGGAGAACTACAAACCACTGCTCAAGGAAATAAGAGAGGACACAGACAGATTGAAAAACATTGCATGCTCATGTTTAGGAACAATCAATATAATGAAAATGGCCACACTGCCAAAAGTAATCTATAGATTCAATGCTATCCCCATCAAGCTACCAATGACCCTCTTCACAGAACTGGAAAAAAAAAACACCTTAAACTTTATATGGAACCAAAAGAGAGCCCACATAGCCAAGACAATCCTAAGTAAAAAGAACAAATCTGGAGGCATCACACTACCTGACTTCAAACTATATCACAAGGCTGCAACAATCAAAACAGCATGGTACTGGTACCAAGACACAGATATAGACAAGTGGAATAGAACAGAAGCCTCGGAGGCAAGTCCACATATCTACAACTATGTGATCTTTGACAAACCTGACAAAAACAAGCAATGGGGAAAGGATTACCATTCAATAAATGGTGTTGGGAAAACTGGCTAGCCATGTGGAGAAAGCAGAAATTGGATCTCTTTCTGACACCTTACACTAAAATTAACTCCAGATGGATAAAAGACTTAAAGATAAGACCTAACACCATAAAAACCCTAGAAAAAAACCTAGGCAAAACCATCCAGGACATAGGCATAGGCAAGGACTTCAAGACTAAAACACCAAAACCACTGGCCACAAAAGCCAAAATAGACAAATGGGACCTAATCAAACTCCACAGCTTCTGTACAGCAAAATAAACAATCATTAGAGTGAACTGGCAACCAACAGAATGGGAAAAAATTTTTGCAATCTATCCATCTGACAGAGGGCTAATATCCAGAATCTACAAAGAACTAAAACAGATTTACAAGAAACAAACAAACAAACCCATCCAAAAGTGGGCAAAGGATATGAACAGACACTTTACCAAAGAAGACATGTTTGAGGCCAACAAACATATGAAAAAATGCTCATCATCACTGGTCATTACAGAAATGCAATTTAAAACCACATTGAGATACAATGTCACACAAGCCAGAATGGGGAATCATCAAAAAATCTGGAGACAACAGATGCTGGAGAGGATGTGGAGAAATAGGAAAACTTTTAACTATTGGTGGGAGTGGAAATTAGTTCAATCATTGTGGAAGACAGTGTGGCGATTCCTCAAGGACCTAGAAATAGAAATTCCATTTGACCCAGCAATCCCATTACTGGGTATATATCCAAAGGACTATAAATCATTCTGTTACAAAGACACATGCACACATATGTTCATTGAGGCACTGTTTACAATAGGAAAGACCTAGAACCAACCCAAATGCCCGTCGATGATAGACTGGACAAGGAAAATGTGGCACATATACACCATGGAATACTATGCAGCCATAAAAAACAGTGAGTTCATGTTCTTTGTTCGGACATGGTAGAATCTGGAAACCATAATTCTCAGCAAACTGACACAAGAACAGAAAATCAAACACTGCATGTTCTCACTCATAGGTGTGTGTTGAACAGTGAGAATACACGGACACAGGGAGGGAAGCATCACACACTGGAGTCTGTTGGGGGGAACTAGGGGAAGGACAGCAGGGGTTGGGGAGGTTGGGGAGGGATAACATGGGGAGCAATGTCAGATACAGGTGACAGGGGGATGGAGGCAGCCAACCACCTTGCCATGTAAGTATCTATGCAACAACCCTGCACAATCTGCACATGTACCCCAGAACCTAAAGTATTAAAGAAAATAAAACCACCTGAGAAAAAGACATCTGAAACGTATATAACTCTCAGAAAATGATAACTTCTCCTTTTACCCCACTGAAAAAAATCTCAAACAAGTGCTTTTTATAGCAAATTCTAACCTGAAAACAATAGAGGAAGAAGATACCAGGAATTTTACCTCTCAATGTTCCCTTTGCTGTGCTTAAGAGCCATAGAAAGGTAAGAAAATGATGCACATTGACAACAGTCTTTTGATCTCTACTGCTTACATACATACAGCGGGTGTTAGTATTTTCCATATAATATTAATGTTAATGTTTTAATATTTTCATATATTTATTTTTTAATACTATGTTTGTGTTTGAAGAGGGGACATTTATCTGGGGAATAAGATCCATTGCTTTTATTATATTAACAAAGAATTTCAAGATGTTCTAAAAGAAAAAGGCATTCTGTATGTTCTTAAATGCAGAAAGTTTTTAATTTTATACCTGAAGTCTAACTTATTAGCTGACACACATTGTATTTGCAGGTGTTCGTATATTCAGTGAAATAAAGCAACACTCTTTCTATTTAAATATAACTATCTTTGCACTAAAATTATAGATCTGATTTTGACATCTTCTAAAATCATTACAGTGGTACCCAAATTCCCTCAGGATAAGGTTCAATTTCAATTTTTATTCCTACAAGAACTTTACTCAATTTTTCTCCCTGATACTTTGTTCATTTAGGTAAAGCCATTCTTTCTTTGACGTTTTACTTTCCCCTCAGAATGCCTCCACATTAACTTAGAAGCTTCTTGTTAGATGCACCAAGAGTAGACTGTATTTATCTCAAAATATTTCTCCCTTTATTGTAACTGCTTACTGAAATCATTTGCTTTATTTCAGAGTTGGCTTTACCATGAAGCAAATAAATCTTAAGTCTGCACATTCTATGTTTCATGAGGCCACTTTCTAGGGCCTTGTTATCAAGTATTTAAAGATCGTTTAAAATTACACATGAAATCTAAAACCACTTGAATTTTTGTACCTGACATGTTAAATTATCATGAGCAGAGATTTACTAAATTCTAAAATGTATCTGACATTGCCAATGAGTTCAGAAGCCAAAAGAAACAACAGTAAACTATGATAAAGTAGATACTGTTTCTAAAGGAAAGACTGAATTGTATGTATCCTTGCTAAGAAACGTTTACACTCAAAACACTTCTCTCCTCCCAGGCATTGAGGAATAAATATGGGAGGAACAGTAATCATTCTACTTCATTATAAATTAGAAGATATAAGGCAAAGTTGTGAATTGTGGGTTACCTGCTTCTCTGTGACCAAATCTTCACTGACTTCTCTGGAAATGACTAGTATTTCTTCCTTTGGAGAACCATTCGTGGTGTTTGTTGTTACACAAGACTAAATCTTGTGCAAAAAATGAAGAGCAGATTCACCTGGCATATCTGTTGTAATATAAATCCAACCATTTTTCTGTAACTGGAGAGTGCAAAAGTATATGATCAAAAAGAATTCAACAGGAACTGCTGGGACTATAATTAATCCTATTTTGATCACAAGTTTAAATGAGACTGATTCCAGAAACAATAAGCAAAAGTAAACCCATCCTTCGTGACTTGTTGCACGTTGAATATCAGAGATTACTAATTCCAGTTTGGATTAGTAGAAAGTAATTTATTTTTTTCTTGACAATTCTCAACATTATTGTAATTTTAAAGAAGCTTCTAATAACTGAGATCAGGATAAGATTTTTACGTGGAGCTATGGAGAGAGTAGCAACAGTTTGGAAGTTAATAAGAAGAAATGAAGTAATAATGCATTACAGACTTTCCTGTTTTTTTTTTTTAAAGAAGACAGACCTATATTTCCTTCCTGAATCATCAGGTTTTTCAAGTCTAATATTGTAACCGCTTGTCAATAAGTGTTTTATGAATTTACTAGACTAATACCAAAAAGAACTTGGGTATATCTTAATACTTACTTGGATCTCAAGTTTTACATCTAAAAAATGGGCAGTCTGAAACAGTTCATGCCCAATATTAGTTCTATTACTAAAATTTTGGTAGAATACTATATAATGTAGTATGTATACAATTTACAATATATCAAAGTAATTGAGTTGTAAAATATGTAGATTAGAAATGGACAGATGGGATTTTTAAGTTTTATACATATGTATATGGTTCTAGATCTACCTGGAAATTGCAGATTTTGTCTGGAAAATTTTTAAGTTTTTATGATGAAAATATGAATCTGAAAACAATTTTTTAATCAATTTATTTTATACCAAAACTCTGGATAATTGAATGCATAGGGTTTGAATTCAAGTTTTAAAGATTTAGTCAATAATTTGAAATTGTATATAAATAACTAAAATACTTTGACTTTTAAGCAAAGTAAACAGAATAAAAAGTCAAGTAATCAGAAATCCATAGTACTTTAAGTGGAATAATGTACATTCAATAATTAAGTAATATGTGTTTTTTCAAAGTTTTGTTATACTCAATATGAGTTAGAGCATATTTTAAAAATGTGTGGAATAAGTTGATAATATGTTTCCTTCAAAATAACCAGTTTGGAGCAAGTCGATACATCCATTTCTTAAAAAAAAGTTTTAAAATCAAAATTTTTAGTAACTGACAACTGGTGTCCAGAGTCACCTCATTCCCCACGAGGAATGATCTCCTCTTCTCACTAAATCATACCATATTATGTGACAAAACATCTGATGTGTTAGTGGCCACATGCTGACTGAGCAGCTGTACAAAATGAATTAATATCAAATTGTGAAAACATCTAGAACTGAAAACTTTTAGAATGTTTAATGAAAACAGAGAGATGATAGTGTCTGTTATACAATTAATCATATGTAATGATGATTTTAGTATATTTATAATTAACAATTTGTATGTTGTGTTTGAGTGATGTGTCTTCATTGTAAGAATATTGCATTATATGTTTCTATTCCATGGCCAGTAAGGTTTTTTAGTGTGTGAATGTATGAGATGGCAATATAAAGAAAAATGTAATAAAGAAACATAGAGTAAGCCGTGATTACTGACTTAATACGAATTAAATTAGATCCAGGATTCAAAGACTGTCTTAAAAGGGAATCAAGTGATATCAAGGCATATTTGTGGTATTAATTATAAATATTTAAATATATATATCATTGATTTCTGTGATAGTTATCAATTTATTATTACATCTCAGCTCCAAATTCAATCTTCAATACACATTCTGTGATAATAGATATATTTCCTTTAAAAATTTCTTCTTTATATAGACTACAATTTAAGCTTTCTTAGCAAAGGTCACTGGAAGGACATTGTAGGAGGAAGGAGCTCTCCAGCACTTCCAGAGTTGCACATTTTGGTCTGTGATATGGGTATTAGAACTGCCCCAAGTACACATCTAGAAGTATGATTTCTTTGCATTCTTGCAGCCCTGGCTCATGCTGGTGATCATCACGCTACAGCTCTCTCACCACAGACCCTATATGCTGCATGACTTCCACAGATTTGAGTTCCTATGCTTACCTGCCCCAAGGCCTCAGAGCTTTATTTCCCATTTTTCTTGATGCCAAAGCCCTCAGCAACACCATGTATCTCCCAACATAGACAATATGTATTTGAGGCTTTCTGCCTTCACTGGTGCCCCTACTCCCACTCTGAGTTTATCTGCCTAGCCATTGGCTGAGGCTCACTGTGGCATTCCTCCTGTTTTCTAGGTAGTTTGTTCCTGCTTGTCCAACAGCTGTGGATGAACCCTAAGCCAGGCAAACCAGCAAAGTTTTCTCTTACACAGTGGCCTGTAACTACACCTTCTCTATAGAGATCTAAGCCCTAGTTTTGGGAGTCAGTCCCCTTCTAAGTATGAACCTCCCTGTGTAGTCTCTGTCATCTCTATGATACCATGTAAATATTTCTTATACCTTATAATTATTTTTAATTAAAAATAGTTGAAAGTATTAATTACTAATTACTTACATGGTATCTTAAGAGCCATGTTTATTTTTTATATGAAAATTGCCCTGTTTATATCACTGCATAGCTTGTCACCTGATTGTGTTCAGACTAATATAAAATTGGTATCAGAAGTGGGCTTAAAAGACAAGTCTCTAAAAATCAGATTTCATGTTGGTTTTGCCCTTGAGCTTAAAAGCACAGTGCGGAACTCCTTGCTAAAGAGAAATAGAATACTAGCAACCTCTGACATCCAGTGGAATCTCAATCAAGCTGTCACTGGGACTGATTATGATGAAGTACCAACTGACCCAAGTATCTTGGAAACTCATATGGCTGTGGTATATGACTGTTTTGCTAGCAATGACTAAGTAAAGACCATGATATAAGACAGACTATTTTGAATGAAAGTAGCTTATCCTCTGTTTTCTAAGAAGATACTCCTTTTCTTTTTGAAAACACAATGATAGCTTCATTTGTGAAGACACCTTGTAAATTGATTCCCATTTTACTCAAAACCCACTATTAGACCCATAGCTATTTGTCAAATATTAACATGATCTGAGAAAGATGATATACGTTATAACCTAGGAAAAAATAAATATCAAGATAATTACAAGAATTCCCTAATCTATTTTGGCAGAAAATGGAGTATGTATGGCAATTAAATTAAGGGTGTTGGACCAAAGAGGAAAGGATGCAACAGTAGATAGGGCTGGATTAATTGACATGGGTGCATTTACTAAAGATTAGAGATTTAATGTCATGTTCATTATTTTTCAAATTTGCTTCTAAATTGTTCTCTTTCATCCTCATCTGAAACTCCAGTTACACTAATATTACATCAGCTCTCCTACTTGTTTCATATATTTTCTAACCATTTTACTGTGCTCAGTTAGAATATTTGATATCAACTTTCTCCAATTCTCTAATGGGTTCTTTTTTCCAATTTGCTGTGAAATGTATTGATTGAGTTCTTAATTTCAATTTGTTTTTCTGAATACCATATTTCTTATTTGATTTTGACTTTTCCTGTTTAGATTAGTTTTCTAGCATGGCTCTCTACCATACATCGATATTTTTTTTTTTTGACATGTGAGTCATTTTGTATTTAAAGTCAATTGCTGATAATTTCAGTAAGTTAGCTATCTTTTGGTCTATTTTCATTATTTTTTTTCCTTCTTAATCCTTGATGTTTTAACACTGGACATTGACTACAAAACATGTAAGCGGCTCTAAATGATTTTTTCCTTTAATCATCCTATTCCCTTGTAGGGCATATTTCATGAACTTCTTCAAGGCTGTGCTGTAATATTGCAGGTTTTTATTTTGTTTTGTTTTCTACGGTTTGCATACATGGGATTTGTCTTCATTTCTAGGATAAAGCCCTCCAAGGCTGATGACTGATAATGTGGATGACTCCAATTTATTTCTCCTCCATATGGTGAGAGTGCCTCTTACATTGTCCTTGACTTGGAGGCAAACAATTAAATGAAGAGTTAATATCACTGAGCCTCTCTTCTCACTGATAACTTAGCTACTAACTCCTTTTCACTTTCTTATCATTTCAGCCTCAATCTCCCAAGTGCTGTATGATTATCAGAATAAAATCTGCAGTCCTTTTTCATTCTTGGCAAATTTTTCGTTTACTGGCCTTTGTTCCATGTCATTAATTGGCAAATGTTCCAAGGGAAAAAAATGCCCCAATGATTGTTGGTTCAACTCTGTAGTTTATTTTTTTCTGGGATCTTAGCTTCAAGTTATTATTTCTTTGGAAGATTTTCTTTATACTTTTACTATTGTTATGTATTTTAGCAGATTTGTTTTTTTATTGCTGTTGTTCTGGTTTAGATTTTTCATCTTCCATAAGCTACCCCTCCATAAAGCCCAAAGTCTCCTGTCATGTTCGTTACATACATTCACTATCTAGATTCTAAATTACTTTAGAGTTAAGACAATGTCTACATTTTTACTTTTTTATCTGAACTATCTTGGCATTGTATAATAGGATTTAATTATCTGTATCGGGGGGTAAAGCTAGACTCAAGGAAATAAAATAGAACAGTTGTCTAGTCAGAATGATGAGATAAAATATTGGTTTTGTATGAGGTAATGTCATGGGGGTGGGCAAAAATGGTAATTAGGAACTTTTTAATTGTCCAGGTGTGTTACTGAGGATGTTGCCAATAAGGAATCATAAAAATTGTTTTCCATGGGTCTTAGTACCAGGAACATCTGTGCTTCTCCCGAATAACTGTAAGACAAATTTCACAATATGGATGCTGAACTTATCATAATGTATTGTATTTGCTTCTGATTTGGCTATTTAAGAATTCAGAAATAAATAATAGCTTAGCTTTAATTATTCAGTTGTGCATCTTAAAATGTAATTTACAATTACCTTTATTTTTGCTTTCCTGTTTTTTTCCTGTGTAAATCATATAGCATATATATCGCTTCTGTTGTATTAAATATATTTCTTGGTAGGTTGTTTTAAATCTTATTTTGGTAGACATAAAACATAAATTTAAAAATATATACATAAATTTAAAATCCAAGACAACGAGAATGAGACTCTCCTTTTCCTGAATTACCTATCTTATCAAACACGGGCATAATTTGCACAAGATAGTTTCAGTGCGTAAGCAAGTACGTATAAAAAATCCAAATATAATGGCCTGAAGGAATAAGAGTTTTATTGTCTCACATTACAAGTAGCTAAGGGTCAGTGAAATGGTATAGTTTTTTTTTTATTTGTTTGTGTTTATTTGTATTGTTCTTTTGCTGTTTCATCATCATCAGAATTTCAGTGCAGCATTTCAGGAATTTCTTTGACTTTCACCTTCTTAATTCATGATAGCTACACATCAATGATTGTATACTCACACAATGACATAAACAATGACAGGAAGGACATTTCCCTTTTTAATAGTAGGAACATAAACTTTCTCATGAGCCCATAGAAAAGATTTCCCTTTATGAGTTATTATTTAGAGGAATCAGATTCTCATGTCTAAGCAGACTACTGGCAAAGCAACTGTCATTTACTGATCGGCAGGATTGCTGGGGAAGATACCTATGAAGCATATCATTGTGTTACACATTCATTAAATTAGGGTTCTAATACTAAGAAAAAATGACAATTGAATAAAAAAAAGGTGTCTTCCAAACTCTTTTATTGAATTATGATACAATACCCAATACAATATATTTTTGGGTTCAAAATATCAAGTGTCAGTCACTCAATCATTAAACAAACAAACAAGAATCTCTGGGTATATAATTTGTTCCAGCTACAGATCTTCAAAATAGACACAGAGTAGTTGAAAAAAAGATTTAAATTCATGGGATCATGGAGGTTACCAATCAGTAAAGAGAGACTAAAATTGAAAAAGAAAGATTGGGAAGGTATAATATAATTAGAGGGCCAGGTGCAGTGCCTCACACCTGTAATGCCAGCACTTTGAGAGGCCAAACAAAGCAGGAGGATTGCTTGAGCCCAAGGGATCAACACCAGCCTCGCCAACTTAACAAGACCTCATCTCTACGAAAAAATAAAATAGAAAAGTTACCCAGATGTGGTGGCATGTTCCTGCAGTTCCAGCTACTCTGGAGGCTGATGTGGGAGGATCTTTTGAGCCCAGAAGGTGGAATTGCAGTGAGCTAAGATGGTACCACTGCACTCCAGCTTGGGAAACAGAGCAAGACTGTGTCTCAAAAAAATGTAAATGTACACCATTTTATATAAAATATATATTATATATATATAGTTAGATTATGAGGTGATGATGAAGACTAAATAAAACCATAAATGTATATATAAGATAAATATTTATATATAGGGTAGCCAGAAAAGGCACACATAGAAGGAGACATTTGTTTAGCTCTTGGAAAACCTGAGTGGGCAAGTGGAGCAGATATTTTCCAAAAAAAGTAAAATAGGCAGAGAGAACAAGTGCAAAAATTTTGAAGCAGAACCATTTCTATTCTCTTTAAGAAATACTGAAGTCAGTGTGACTGGAATGGAATAGCCGAGCAAAAAGAAGAAAAGGTCAGAAGGCTTTGTAGGCTATTATAAGAACTGGCTTTTAACCTGAATGTAATGAAAAGTCACTGGAGAGCTGAGTAGGGAAATGATACAAGCTATCTGAAATCTTAGAAGAGAATCATTTTAGTTGCTATATTCAGAATAGATGAATGAAGGCAAGAATGAAAATAGAAGGATGAGTTACAGGGCTATTTCAATAATGTAGGTGAGACATGATGTATCTCGGATACAGGTAGTTGCAGAGAAAGAGGTGGGATATGATCAAATTTTGAATACACATTTCAGGTAGAACAGAAGACGTTACTGATGGATGAAATGTGGAGACATGGGGAGGATAGCATGATTTAGAAATTTTACAAATATTTGTGCCTAAGAGATTCGAATAATGGGTATCTTTTCTCATCCTAAATATTACTCCCTTATTTTTGAATTATAGCTAAACTTTCTAAACCTTAATTTTTTCTGATATGGATATGAACGATTATTTTTCTGGGTTTAAAAAAATGTTTTTTTCCACCATCCCATTATAATATTCTGAATTATATTATACTTATTTGTTATTTAGTCTAACCCTATTGCTAAATAGTCTACCTCGATTTTTAAAATCAGAGCTCCTGAAGAGAAGAAACAGTATCTAATCATCTTTCACTCATGCAAATAATGGCGTTTTCCTCAGGCAATATGCTAGGCACTGGAGGTAATGCTATATATAATTCAACATAAACCTGCCTTCATGAAGCTTGTGCATTTTTTATAAACATCCCGTCTTGGCATTCACAATGTATTTGTTGAATTTGAATGCAGTATACATTTAAAAGATATATTTTTGTTGTTATTTACCTATTTCGAAGAAAAAATGCTGACAAAAACATCTTCCTCCAACATAATTAAAATAAAATTCCATACCTGGAAGTATGTTTCACAGGGAAGAACATACAACATTTCAATTTGATTTCCTGAAACTGATACAAACCATTTCAAACTGCTGCAATCTGTCGCACCAACACTGGTAAATGATGGGTGGTGTTCTATGAGCCCATGTTCAAAGCGTGAAATAACATACAACAGTACTGTGTTAATCCAAATTTATCTAATGTCAGTTCAACAAAGGAAATTATGTTAATTCTATGGACTTAAGAAGGTAAAGAGTTTTCTAGGCACATAAATAATAATTATCTTATAGAACAATAGATTAAGAGTCAACAAACTATGGTCCATTGACAAAGTCCAACTCACTTTCTTTCTATTAATTACATTTTAATTGGAATACAGTCACACTCATCCATTTGTGTATGTCTATGACTGCTTTTATGCTATAATGTCAGAGTTGCCATGCGGCATTAGAGACTGGCCTACAAAGCATAAAAATATTTACTATCTGACTCTTTAAAGAAAATGTTTACCAGAATTTTTGCTATGTTATAATTTCAATAATGTTTTTTTATTTAATACTAATTTATAACTAAGCAAGTAAAAAAGCTTCTTAGATTTTATAGTTAATCTTGTCTAAAATTAGCTCAATAATGCCTCTCTACACTAAAATCTCTCTAATAGTACTTCTTCATTCTTTATTAATGTAACCATCAGAATGAAAAAAATTTGTCATAAAGTCTTATAAAATAAGCTGGAGAAAATGTTGTCAGCAGTAGCAGTTAAAATGATATGATTCTATAATTAAATATGATATATTAAGATATGTGTACATTGCAAATTTATTTTTAGTGATGATGTTAAGTATAGTAAACTTTTTAAAGATTAGGTAACATAATGACTGTTGAGGACCATTATTATATTTAATTTAATTTATAACAAACAAATGCACAGTTCCTAATATATTTCTGTTTATAATTTTAAAAAACTATGTCCATATTATGTAACTTTGCACTGTAACTGGAATTCACAGTGAGTGTATGTTTTCTAAACTGTGCTGATTTGTGAAAGCATACACACAAATTAATTGCTTCTGTGTGTTTCTAAAAATATTTCAGATAATATATATAATATTGAATAATTATTACAAAAAAAGGTTAGGCTTTAAAAACAAAATGAGGATGGGAGGAACACACTCTAAAGTATTTTATTTTTTTCCAAAGAAGTAAAACATTTAGAGATGTTAAATGGTGGCTTCGTTGAAAATGCTAGGTGTCTAAATACAACTGGAAAAAAAATAAAAGCCTAGATTAGCCAGTAGGAGAAGAGAACTGGATTTTCTTAAAATAGTAAAAAGTTCCACAAAGTGTTAGAACTTTATCATGAACTAAAATATCTCCTTTCTTTGCAAAATGAAAAGATTTTTAAGTTTCCCAAGGTTATGAATCAGAGAATAGAGAATATGACATTTTGAAAACCTGTCCTGAGTCTCTTCCAAAGGATGCTGGTAACAGTGGCTGCTGCCATCACGCAGGCTGCAGCAGGGTCTGCACACTCCATGGAGCTGTTGGGAGCCCTACCCCTTCCAAGTTGGGATATGAGCTCCCTGGGTGGCAGGTGCAGTTCCACTGCAGCCGCCCAAACCATGGCTGCAGACTCAGGTCTCCTGCTCTATGGAGGAGCCAGGAGGGTGGGGCTACAGCCACCCAAACTGTGCCGTGGATCCAAGCCTCCCTGTGCTCTTGGTGGGTCACTGGGAGCAGGGAGGATCTGCCTTCCCAGGTGTAGCTACCTGACGCATGGCTATAGACCTGTGCCTCCTACTCCATGGAGCAGGCAAGAGCTGGGGACTAATGGGATGCCTACCCCTTCTGTGTTGGCAGGCAGGAGCTCCCTGGTGTAGCTATGGCAGTCTTCCCAGGCACAGGACATGGGCATCTCTGCAGCCTGCACCCTCAGGGCCCAGAAGGACCCCCACTCCATCCCTACAGGCTTGGGGATGTCTGCTCCCTCTGCCTGGCCTCTCTGTGCTCCCAGTGCTGGCTCTGATTTTGGAGTGGGGTTGGGGCCAATCCACGTGGCCCTGAATGGCAGTCAGATTCCTGGGTTGAAGGAGGTGGGTCTCCAGTAAGTTCCTAGCTTCATGCCAGGGAGGGCCTGAAGCCTGGCCTGCCAGTAACAGACCAGAGTAGAGACTCATGGTGCCTCTGCCTGGCTGACCCATGACCAACCATGGACCAGTCAGCATGCACTTCCTCCCCTCCGAGGTCCCTAAAAGCCGTGTGCTTTCCAAAGCAGGGGAGAGGATGCAGAAGATGCAGAGATGATGGGACAACTAGCTGCAGAGAGAAGCTACCTGCTCTGCTGAGATCTTCAGAGACCTACAGAGATGTCTGAACCATCTGCCTGCAGAGAGATGCCACCCTCTCCAGGGTCTCCTCTCTGTTGAGAGCAGCATATATTAGGATGATCAGTGGCCAGAAGGGAGCTACCCTCTCCAGGGTCTACTCTCTGCCCAGAGCTGAACAATGATTGGGACTAACTGCCTCAGAGAGTACCTAACCACTGTAGGTTTCCTCTGAGCTATTCTAACAGTAAATGAAGCTCTTGTCTTCTTCAAGCTTCAGCTGTCTGCTTACCTCATTCTTACTAGACACAGGGCGAGAACGCAGGCAAAGGTGGGACACAGGGCAAGAATTTGGGCAAAGGTGCCACCAGCCACAGAGGTTTCCAAGAATGAAATTGACACCCTAAGGATCCCATTACAATACTATGCAGGATAATAAGTACCTCTACATAGTATCTTTTGGACTACTTTGAAATTAATGATATAGTATCCTTCGGAATTAACAACAATACATATAGTCTCTAAGGTCAGTGCTAATTTTATTTATTTCCATCTCCTTTCCTTTTTGTCATTTTAGCAGGTTTGTCAATTTCATCGACTGCTTCAAGAACCGATTTGTATAAATTATCTTTATTGTTTTTCTGTTATGTATTTTAGTTTTTGTCCACTGTGATTTTCACTACATTTTTTTGTCTTCTAACTTTAGGCACAAGTTTATTCTCCTATTTTTAGTTTCTTAAGATGTACATTTGGGCTCTTTGAAATCTTCTTTTACTCACATGAAATTTCTTCTGAGCAGTATTATCACAGTATCCCACAAGTTTTGATGTGTTGTACATTTTTATTCATATCTAAATATTTTCTAATTATCCTCATTTCTTCTTTAACTTATTGATTGCTTAAGTATTAGTTGTTACCTACATACATGTGAATTTTCTAACTTTTCTTCTGTAATTGATGTCTAGCTTCATTCCATTTTGGTTGGCAAAGATATTTCACCTGATTTCAGTCTTTAAAATTTATTAATATTTTTTTGTGGACTAATACATGATCTACCCTAGCAAACATTCCATGTGTACTTGAGAGGAATGAGTATTCTCCTGTTGTAGACTGTTCTGTGTATGTCTGTTAGGTCTAGTTGGTTTATACTTCAAGACCTTCCTTAAAATTCACCTTCTGTTTAGATATTATTTTCATTATGAAATAATAAGGTATTGAAATCTTCATCTATTTTTGCAGAATTGCCTGTTTTCCCATTTAGTTGTCAATGTTTCCTTATATACATTACAACTGTTTGGTTTGCCATGTGTATTTTTATAATTATTTTATCTTTTTGGTGAATTAACTAAGAAGATATAATAATATATATATAATGTCCATTGATGTATAATATATGTATATAATGTCATTAATATATAAGTCCATTCTCTATTGTTTATATGTAACAGTCTTTTTTTCCTTGAGATTAATATAACCACTCCAGCACTCTTTAGGTTACTATTTGCATAGAATATACTTTTGCATCCTTTCACTTTAATCGTATTTCTATCTTTGGTTCTAACATAAATCTATCACAGATAATCTATAAATGAGTTAACTTTTAAATTCACTCTGCCATTTAATAAGCATCTTCTTTCTGGCTGCTTTCATGATTCTTTCTATTTGGGTTTTCAGCAGTTTCATTATAATGTGTTTTAGCATGGATCTCTTTGGGCATGAAGTTCTTTGTGAATCTTGGATGTGTAGATTCATGTCTTCCATAAGATTAAAAAAAAGGTGGCCAATATATTTTTAAATATGCTTTCAGTATATTTCTCTCATCTATTTCAGGGACTGAAACTGATAAAATGTTTGCTAGTCTACTGGATAGTTTATCATGTGTTCCTTATGCTGTTCACATTACTTAATTTTTTTTTCTTTCTGCTCCTGTGAAGGGATAATTTCAAGCATTCGACTGGTATTTTTAATTCTATTTGTTTGAAATCTGTTGTTACATTCTTCTAATGAATTTTTTATTTTGTCACTTTTCTGCTTCACAGTTTTTGTTTACTTTTTATAATTTCTATTCTTTTATTGGTATTCTCATTTTGTTTATAAATAATTTTATGGTTTTTTTTTTTTTTTTAGTTCTCTGTTAACAATTTTCCTTAGCTCTTTGAACATATTTAGTACAGTTAATTCAGTCCCTTTGGGCTTCATGCAAGTCAGTTCTGACCATTTATATTCTATAAATGGGCTAAATGTTTCTGGGTTCTTATATTCTTGTGAATATTTTGTTGAAAAATAGATATTGGAATATTGTAATGTAGTAATTTTATAAATCATATTCTCCACTCTCCTTAGGACTTTCTCCTTTGGATTGTTGAAGACTGCAATCAATAAATTTTTCAACCTTTTTTTTTTTGCAAATGTTGTGATCTTTTTCATGTGTGGTCACTGAAATGTTTCTTTCTTTATCCTTAGTTCAGCAAGTGTGACATGTAAAAGTCGCCTTCTTTTCCTGATTTAGCATTCATTTAGTTCTAGTAAATATTGTTTTTGGTTCTTTTTCTGGAAGTCAAGCAAATTGGTTCTAAGAGTTTCTGCTTTTAATTTTTCTATAGAGTAATGGATATTTCGTGCTGCCTACTCTGCCATATTCAAGCTTTTGATGTATTAAATATATAATGAGTGCTTTAGAGTGGCAAGGTTAAGTATACAAAAATATAAGAGACCTGGTTCAGTTTCTTTAATCTAATAATAATAAAACAGATGAGATAGTCTTGCACGTATGTAATTATGCTAGAGTATGAGAAAATTTGTGAAAACAAGGGAGGGAAAAGTTATGGATGCCAAAGCAGACAGCAGTTTGTCCTGAAGTGGAATGTTAATATTCAGATATATCCGGAGTTCATCTGCTTCTTTAGCACCAGCTATTTTGAAGGTAATTATATTTTTTCTTAGTAGTAAAACATTCTATCTTATAATTTACTATAATAATATCTTTACAACTATTAAATTAATACTTTCTGCCAGGGTTTTGAAGAAAAGGAAATAAAAATTTTAAACCTTAAAAATATTTTCCTTGTCATTCATGGGCACACCACCAAAACACAATGTATTTATCATTGAGTTAAGCCAATTTTTTTCAGCTCTGATTTGTTGTCTGTGTTTCTAGTTAATGCTTTATGTATAATTCATAAAAATATTACCAAACATCTTTGTTTTTTTAATTTAAAATGTAACTACTCTATTTCCAATTTAACAATTTGACTTACCATTTCTGGGGTTGTTGGTGTTGCTGTTTTCTTCTCTCTTACCCTTCCGCTATCTACTCTCAGATTCAGAACATGAGTTCCAATAATTTGCTTATTTGAAAATTGAGCTTATTAATTTTCAGCCATATGAATACAATTAATAAGACCTCTAAGGTTTGTAAGAAATTTCTCAGACAACTTCCTTTAATGCTACTTTTTCTATTTTTACATAATTGATCAATAAAATGTTTCTTGATTATCTTCTTGAAAGTGTTTACCTATAAGGGTCTATCTCTCATCAAATATATTTTATTGTTTACAGATATTCAATTTTTGTGAATACTTTAAATATAAATAAACCATTTACAGTTCAAATTGAGAAGAATGGTATTATCTTATAAAGTCACTTTGTAACCAGGATGGGGCTGCATACTCAGCTCCCTCTTGATTCTGATTTCAAGGTCCTTGGCCTCTCTAACCTCAAGAAAAGGGAAAGGGACCCCGGAAGAGCAGTGAGCTTACCATTTGAATAAATATTGTGGACTCAAAGAGTTTAGCAAAGAGCAATTTATTAGGCAGAGAGAGAGAGAGAGAGAGAGAGAGAGAGAGAGAGAGAGAGAGAGAGAGAGAAGGTGATCTTTCTCTGAAGCCACGCCATCTGAAGTCTCTCTCTCTCTCTCTCTCTTTTGAACAAAGAATCTCACCTGGATTTTCCACCTAGCCTGGGCTTGGGAAAGTTAAATAACTTTAGGTTCCCGGATGGGGCATGCATGGAGGCATGGCACTGGGAAGCTTCTGCCTTTGAAACCATGCCCGCCCCTAGTGAACCCAAGAAGAGAAGCTTTTTTCCTTAACACAGTCCCTGAACTTCATTAACCTGAGAATTAGAGACCTCAATTCCCTTAGTCAAATAGAATCTAAAATTAAAAATCTAGAGTTTTAACTCATGAAATATGTTGAGCCCTCTAACATGTAAATATTATGGAACTAAGCTCTAATCAAAACTTGTCTAGCTGCCCTTTTGACAAGAAAAGGGAAGGACCCAAAGTTGAATTCTTTCATTAAAGACAAACTGGTATTTTTCTCACAGGTTCTTGTAAGAAGATTAACAAAATCTAGTATACTCAATTTAAATCTTTTGAGAAAGATTCTATGCCTTTTTTCTTCTATAATCCTCCTTTAAAGAGACTGTATTTTTTCAGTTCTTTTGAGAACATAGAGAAATACATTTTTTTCATTGTCTCTGTAAGTATAGTGAAAGAAAATGCATTTATTTATTTATTTATTTATTTATTATTTATTTATTTATTTTTTTTTTTTCCGTTTGCTCTCACTTCTTTATTTGCTTGAGCCAGTCAAGCCAATCTGGTTGCTGGCCTACATAGGACCTAGCTTCAATCAAATTAGCTTTTTTCTTTTTTCTTTTCTCTTTTTTTTAAAATTTTTTATTGCATTTTAGGTTTTGGGGTACATGTGCAGAACATGCAAGACAGTTGCATAGGTACACACATGGCATGTGTTTTGCTTCCTTTCTCCCCTTCACCTACATTTGGCATTTCTCCCCAGGCTATCCCTCCCCAGCTTCCCCCCCCGCTGGCCCTCCCTTATTCCCCCCAATAGACCCCAGTGTTTAGTACTCCCCTCCCTGTGTCCATGTGTTCTCATTTTTCATCACCCGCCTATGAGTGAGAATATGCGGTATTTCATTTTCTGTTCTTGTGTCAGTTTGCTGAGAATGATGTTCTCCAGATTCATCCATGTCTCTACAAACGACACGAACTCATCATTTCTGATTGCTGCATAATATTCCATGGTATATATGTGCCACATTTTCCCAATCCAGTCTATCATCAATGGGCATTTGGGTTGGTTCCAGGTCTTTGCTACTGTAAACAAATCTTGTTTGAAAGTTGTTATTCTAGATCTTGGATTTTTAATATATATTAAACTGCTTTCTTATTTATTCCTAGTATAGTCATTTGGTTTAAGCATTGAGTTCCTTGCACTAGATTTTTCTTTAATTTTTACTGCAGATGGAAGAGAAGGCAAAGTTTCAATTATGTTATATGGGTATTTTTATTTCCTTCAAAACCTTCACATTGTGAACTTCTTTATGACTGCATTTTTTTTGTAGTTAGCATCGTTCTGTGTAGAGCAATACATTAATAAAGATGAAATGATAATTTTAATAATCGATACAAAGTTAGAAATTCTTTTCTCTAAAGGTATTTTCCCTAGAAGCCCTTAATATAAGTAAAACAGGCAAGTTTCTATTCGTGTAATTACCCAGAAAAATTATCTGTCATTATATAGCAGTGCTAATAATACTATTACACCATTGCTTTTCTTTTTCAAATTCTTGAAAATTATCAGATTTTTAGTTTATTTAAAATTATATTACCTTGGGAGGGAAAACAATCTTAAAATTTTAATAATTTTTATATTCCCTATGAACATAGGTAGACCTTTTTAGTAGTATATATAATAATAATCTTAGAAATAATTTTCCTGGTGAGGTCAGAGTTGAGGAAAGAGTCAGAGAGAATTTGGGGCAATCAGATTATAATAAAGCACATGTTACTAACTTTCTCATTGCACTAGTTTTGATTCTTTTCATATTCTCATAGCTTTCATGGTAAGATTGCATAAGAGAAAGTTATGCAAGATAACTTCAGTGTTATCTTGTGGTTTATAAAGTCAAATAAATCTTAACACAAAGGAATTTCTACTTTGTTCTATTAATAAATAAGATAACATTATCAACCAGTAAAATAACATTATCTACATAAATGTGTTCTATGTCTATTTTGTCTTTATTATACCTGGATTGTTTGATTGCAAACACCAGTAAATAATGCTATATATCTTAATAAAATATCACTTAATTAGATAAAAATTGGGAATTTACACAATAAAAAATAACTGAAGAACCAATTTAATATAGAATAGGAATGGGCAGCTCCAACATTTTAGGTAGTACCAGTTACTTGTATTTTGGTGACATTACTGCTGAAAGAAATGAGCTTCAGACTTTTACATTTTACTCATAATTGCATACCAGAGCAAAGATTCAAAGATCTTGGGACTTGCCTGTATTGTGAATCTACGCATTGGCTGGAGGAGGAGAAGCCAAACATAAGCATCTTGTTGGAGAACAGATAAACTCCTTCCGAGAAATACAGAAAGAGGTAATCTAAAGAAGGGCAGTAGCTTTTCAGGGGCTAAAGCAACTTTTAGCTTCCCAACAGTTACTGCCCTTCTTTTCGTCATTCTCTGATTTTATATGTCTACCCATAAAAAAATTATCTTTAAAAAATGATTGGCTTTCCCTTTCAAGAAAAAAATTAACATCTTGTCCCCATTTGAACTAATATGTTATTTTCTTCTACATAGTTCATTTGAAGTCTTTTTAGTCTCATGTTTATTGTAAGACTTCATAGAAAGTTTTAAAAGGTGACAATAATAAAAATACGTCACTTAAAGTTCAAATATCAAAGTTTTAACAGTTGGGTTTATTCTGTGGCAATGATATCACCTAAATCAAACTTCCTTCTTTTAAGAAATGCTAGGATAGAAATAAGTGTCTGAGATTATTACTTTCCCTAAATGATAAATAAAGCAAATAAAAATTAATTCCTGCATAGCTTCTAACAAAGTTTTTTATTTTTATAAACCTCATCACATAGATTATATTATTTTATTATTTAATGTCTTTTCTTAGTGACTTGCATCAAAAGTATTGCCTTTTCCTTCATTGGAAATTGAGCTTATTCACAGCCTAACTCTACCAGATGTACAAAGAAGAGCTAGTATCATACATACTGCTACTCTTCTAAAAATTTAAAGAGGAGGGACTCTTTCCTAACTCATGTTATGAAGCCAGCATCAACCTTATATCAAAACCTGGCAGAGATACAACAAAAAAAGAAAACTTCAAGCCAATATCATTGATGAACATTGATGCAAAAATCCGCAACAAAACACTGGCAATCCAAATCCAGCAGCACATCAAAAAGCTTATCCACCATGATTAAGTAGGCTTTATTCCTGGGATGCAAGGGTGGTTCAACATACACAAATCAAAACATATGATTTATCATATAAACAAAACTAAAGACAAAAACCACATGATTATTACAATAGATGCAGAGAAAGCTTTTGTCAAAATTCAGTGTACATTTATGTTAAAACTTTCAATAAACTAGGTATTGAAGGAAAATATCTCAAAATAATATAAGCCATATATGACAAACCCACAGCCAACATCATAATGAATGGATAAAACATGGACACATTCCCTTTGAAAACTGGCATAAGACAAGGATACCCTCTGTCTCCATTACTATTCAATATAGTATTGGAAGTCCTAGCCAGGGCAATTAGGCAAGAGAAAGAAATAAAGGGCATACATATTGGAGAAGAGGAAGTCAAACTATCCCTGTTTGCTGATGGTATAATCCTTTGTCTAGAAAACTTTATAGTGATGGGCCAAAAGTTCCTTAGGCTTGTAAACAACTTCAGCCAACTCTCAGGATATGAAATCAATGTACAAAAATCACTAGCACTCCTATACACCAACAACAGTCAAACCAAGAGCCAACTCAGTAACACAATACCATTCACAATAGCCACAAGAAGAATAAAATATCTAGGAATGTAGCTAACCAGGGAGGTCAAAGATCTCAAGAAGCAGAATTACAAAACACTGCTTAAAGAAATCAGAGATGACACAAAAAAATGGAAAAACATCCCATGGTCATAGATAGGAATGACCATTAAAATGGCCATTCTTCCCAAAGGAGTTTATAGATTCAATGCTATTTCTATAAAATAAAATTCTTCACAGAACTAGGTAAAACTATTTTAAAATTCATATAGAATCAAAAAGAAGCCCAAATAGCCAAGGCAACTCTAAGAAAAAAGAGTAAAGCTGGAGGTATCATGCTATCCAACTTCAAGCTATACTATAGGGCTACAGTAATGAAAACAGCATGGTACTGGGGCAAAAACAGACACATAGACCAATGGAACAGAATGGCAGTTTTTAGCTTTCACCCAGAAACTGAGCTGATCCCATTGTGAAACAGCCTCAGCTTTTAGATTCCTTTGTTATGTGAACTGAAGGATCCCTTGATAGGCATAGTGTTGCAAAGGTGGATGGCATACAAACTGGGGACACCAGTTTATGAAGCTTATTCATAAGCCTTGTGGCTGGTGCCCAGTTATGAATATACTATTTTCACCTGGCAATGAGTTGTTGAGCAGCCTACTTTTATGATTTAGTAATTCTCACAGTATCCAGATTAAGATAATTCACATGATCACCTGAGACAACACAGTCAGATATTCTGTGTGTACTAAGATCCAGTGTCAAGAACTGTTTTCCAATAGATAATTTACATGCTTGAGGCAGATTGGTCTTGCTACAGCAGGCAGATTGCTTCTGTTTTCCTAATAGATAATTTACATACTTCAGGCATATTGACCTTAGGGACCTACGTTGTTATCTTCCAATCAGAACTCATAAGTCATAATTTTTCTCGGAATTTTCAGAACAAAAATAATTTTAGCAGAATAGGGTATATTATGTTGTATAGTCCAAACTATGGGACTACTGATACTTAGGCATGACCCTGCTACACACCCATTTTTTTGCTCTGGGCTTCAAAGCTGTCAGCTTTCTAAGTCCCTTGATGATAAATGGCTTGAAGTAATATTTCCAAGATTGGGATATGCTGCCTCCACAAGCCCAAAAGTCCTACCAGGTGTACCTTTTTAGTGGTAGCTGGTATGGCATGCACCTGCTTTGGGTAACTTATCCCAACATATTCCAGATAACTAGATGCTAAAACTTTGGGATGTTATAGTCCTTGAATCCTCATAAGGTTTACCTCCTACCCTCTGGATTGCACATGTTGCCAAGCACTAAAATGTTTTCTACTTATTTGTTTCTACTTATCCAAATAAATCAATACAATGTTCTTTAAAATGTTGAGTTTAAATCTTTTTGATTAGGTTATGGCAAAGAGCAGGAGAGTCAACATACCCCTGGTGCAGAAACCAGCAGAAACTAGATGAGGATTTGTAACTCTTTGAGGCAGCTGTCCCCTGAGTTTTTTTCTTTTTCCTTGTCTGGATTGAGCAGTATTATTGTAGATTGCAAATATCTTGTGTCTGGTACACTGTGAAATATTAACAACTTAATAGTCTACTACAACCGTGGCCTCCCTGGTTGCTACACAATGTTGTTGCTCATGATAATAATTTTACCCATCTTGCTTCTGACACTTAAGCACTACCACATGACTGCTAGTATTTTCAGGATTCAATTATCCCAATTGCTACAGGTGATTTTAGTTCTATAAAAATATTATGTCCTGACCTATAGAGAACAGCTGCAAGTCAGTTTCTCACCAATTCATCAATAACAGTCAGCAATAGTCATTTGATTTCATTGTTCCTGTAATTGCTACCTTCCTCAAACATTAAAATGCCTCATGCTAATGCCACAATGAGTTCTCTTACACTAATATTCCATTCCAGCTCACTACTTTGAATCTTTTAACTAATTATTTTTTTTGAGACAGCGTTTCCCTCTTGTTGCCCAGGCTGGAGCCTAATGGTGCGATCTCAGCTCATTGCAACCTCTGCCGCCCAGGTTCAAGAGATTATCCTGCTTCAGCCTCTCAAGTAGCTAGTACTACAGGCATACACCATCATGCCTGGCTAATTTTGCATTTTCAGTTGAGATGGGATTTCTCCATGCTGGTCAGGCTGATCTCTAATTCCTGACCTCAGGTGATCTGTCCACTTGGGCCTCTCAAAGTGCTGGGATTACAGGCATGAGCCACCGCACCTGGCAAATTTAATTATTATTGCTATCATCTGCTAGGGGTTCTACGTAATTTACTTGCCAGCATTAATGCGATCTTCATTACCAGTAAACTTGGGGAAGATAGGCAATTTATTTCCAAAAATACACCCTCAAAGACTTCTTCCTTCTACGTCTTCTGGTAGCACCACTCCAACCAAAAATCAGGCAAAATTTCAATGATTCATTTTTGTTACTGTTTTTAATTGTTTATTATTGTTACATAAGAGTTGCACATATATATGCAGTATATGTGATATTTTGATACAAGCATACAATGTGTAATGAATAAGAGTAACTGAGACATCCATTACCTAAAACATTTATCATTTTATTGTGTTGGGAACATTCCAAATCTTCTAGCTAATTCTAATGGAAAGAGATTTGTGTACAAAATGTTTATTGAGAAATTATCTTGGAAAAAAGTTAATGTTCTTGCAGCTTGGGCCTTAGCTGATTTCACAGGGAGCTAAAAAATGGGGAGTCTTTTAAATTATTTTTAATTGAGGTGGAACTATCTTCATATTGATGTGGACTTATCCTATGAAAGGAGAAAAACAGCGGGCAAGGCACTACTCTTCCCCTGCAGGCAGTTGTTATGGAAGAAATCAGGTGTGGGTCATCAGCAGTTACTATGAAACCTGAGAAATTGAGAAACTTTGTTCTGAGGGAAGACTCTGGATTGCACCAGACAGCAATAATTATAGCCATTAACAGATTAAGAACGTTTTCTTCAATTACATGAATTTTAACATGAAGTTGGCTAAAAGTTTATTAAATGAGAAAGGGTTATATGTATATGTATATATGTGTATGTATATGTACACATGTATACATATATATGTATACATACATATACATATGCATGTATATCATACATTATACATACATATGCACATATACATTATATGATACACACATATATGTATATATGTATGTGTATAAACACTTATACATGTATATACATACATGCATGTATACACATACATATATGTATGTACATGTGTGTATATATTCACATGTGTGTATGCATGTGTATGTATATACACATATATACACACAATTTTTTTCTTGTAATATTCTTGTTTGGTAAATATCATAGACTATGTACTCCAAAATTTTCTATTATCTGGAAAATTTTTCTTAAAATTATAATTATTTATTGAAAATCTGATAGAACTTAAACATCACAAACCTCTAGGATTTTATTTTCCCTAGTTTAAATATTTTTACATTAACTCAATTTCTTTTATTGCTAAGAAAGTATTAAAGTTTTCTATTTTTTGATTCAATTTTAGTATGTATAATTATCCAAATATTTAATCTTTTTAATTTTATTGGCATAAAGTGTTTAAGTTTTAAATAAATTTTTAATAGTATAAAGTTTATTATTTTAATGTATTTAAGTTCTACTAGCATTATCTATTCTTCGTATTATTTGAAATATATGTTTTCATGATTTTTCTCAATATGTGCTTCACATATTTTTCAAAAAACATATTTTCTTGCTTCGTTTATCATCTCTTATTCTTCTTTATTACTTAATTGATTTTTGCACATGTATTTTTTTTTTCATCTTACAGTTTTAGGGGCTTTAAAATCTTATTTTCCTAAAAGCCTAACATGCAAATCAGTATGTATGATATACCACTGCTACAAATTAAATATGTGATCGCTCTAAAATGCTTGTTGAAATTTAATCCCCAATGAAACAATATTAAGAGGTGTGTCCTTTAGAAGATGACTGAGTCATGAGGGCTTCACCTCATGGGGGTAGGTAACCTTACAAAAGGGCTTGAAGGGAAGAGTTTGCCTGGCCATTCTGTTTATTCCTCATGAGAGGCCATAGCTTTCTTCTTTTTCAGAGGATGCAGCAATAGGCACGATCTTAGAAACAGAGAATAGGCACTCACCACTCAATAAATGTGCTAGTATTTTGATCTTTGAATTCTCAACTGCCAGAAATGTGAGAAAAACAATTTATGTCCTTTTAATTTACCCAGTCTTTGGCATTTTTGTTATAAAAACACATAGGAACTAAAACAACCATATTAGCCCAATGAACAACAAAAACATACTTTCATCTCAATAGATGGAAATAGAAAAAGATAAATTTAACATCATCTTCTGATAAAAGACTAACCCCAACTCTTCCCTCCCTTCCTGTCTTCCTGCCTTCCTCCTTCCCTCCCCCCAAAAAAAAACAGACTCTCAACAAATTAGCTCTAAACGAAATATACCTCAACACAATAAAGGCCATAAGCCACATCATATTCAGTGGTAAATAGTGGAAAATATTTTTTTGTAAGATCAGAGAGAGACAAGAATGTCCATTTTGACTGTTATTCAACATAGTACAGAAATCCTAGCAGAGCAATTAAACAAGAGAAAGAAAAACGTTTTCAAAATGAAAAGGAACATGTTAAATTGTTGTTGTTTGCAGACAACATATCTTATATAGAGAGAACCCTAAAAACTCCATTTAAAAAACTGTTAGACCTAATAACAAATTCAGTGAAGTTGCAACGTACAATATCAACATAGAAAAATTAGTAGTGTTTCTATACAATAACAAGGAACTACCCAAAACAATAATTCAAAAATGAAAAATCCAATTTACAATAGTAGCAAAAATACATGCATACTTACAAATGAGTTTAACAGACAAGGTGAAAGATCTATGTACTGAAAACTGTAAAATGTTAATGACAGAAATTGAAGACTACACAAAGAAATGGAAAGATAATCTTTACTCATGAATTAGAAGAAGTATGATTGTTAAAGTGTCCAAATTATCCAAAGCAATCTACAGATTCAATGCAATCCTTGTCCAAAAATTCAATAATGTTTTACACAGGAATAGAAAAAGCAATTCTATAATTTGTATAAAACCAAAAAAGAGCATGAATAGAAAAGAAATTTTTGCCAACAATAACATAACCAGTGGCACAAGAAATCTGATTTTAATATCTACTACAAAGCTATAGTAATCCAACATCATGTTAGTGACATACAAACAGACACACAGACCAATGGAACAGAATAGAGAGCCTACAAATAAATCCACACCCTTATGGCCAATTGATTTTCTACAAAGATGTCAACAACATACTATGGGGTAAAAAATAGTCTCTTCAGTAAATAATATTGGGAATGGATTCCATATGCAGAAGAATGAAATTAGACCCTTATTTCACACCATATGTAAAAATTGACTCAAAATGAATTAAAGACTTAAATGTAAGATTTGTAACTAAAACTACTGTATGAAAACATAGGAAAAAAACTCCATAGCATTGATCTGGCAATAAGTTTTTAGATAAGAACCAAAAAGCATAGGCAACAAAGGAAAATAGACAAATGCTACTGATGAAACAAAAAGCTCTGCACAGCCAAGGAAACAACTATCAGCATGAAAAGACGGTATATAGCTGGACACAGTGGCTCACACCTGTAATCCCAACACTTTGGGAGGCTGAGGTGGGCATATCATTTGAGGCCAGGAGTTTGAGACCAGCCTCACCAACACTATAAAACCTCAAGGAAACAACTATCAGCATGAAAAGATAATATATAGCTGGACACAGTGGCTCACAACTGTAATCCCAACACTTTGGGAGGCTGAGGTGGGCATACCACTTGAGGCCAGGAGTTTGAGACCAGCCTTGCCAACACTATGAAACCTCATATCTACTAAAAATTCAAAAAATCACTGGGCGTGGTGGTGCAAGCCTGTAATACAAGCTACTTGGGAGACTGAGGCAGGAGAATAACTTGAACCCAGGAGGCAGAGATTGCAGTGAGCCAAGATTGTGTCACTGTACTCTGGAGTGGGCAACAGAGTGAGACTCTTTCTCAAAAAACAAACAAACAAATAAAAACAAAAAAGACAATTTATGGAATGGGAGAAAACATTTGCAAACCATGTATCTTATAAGACATTAATATTCAAAATATGTAAGAAACTCAAACAGCTCAATAGCAAGAAAACAACCCAATTAAAAAAAATAAGCAAAATAACTCAATAGACATTCCTCAAAAGAAGACACACATATGGTCAACAGATATATAAAATAATGCTCAAAATCACTAGTAGGGATATATAAACTGAAAATAAAATGATATTATCACCTCATACTTGTTAAATGGCTATTATCAAAGACAAAAGAACAGTGTTGGTGAGGATGAGGAGAAAAGAAATCCTGATGCACTATTTGTGGGAATATAAATTAGAACAGTATAAATGGATAACAGTATGAAAATTTCCCCCAAAATTAAAAATAGACCTCCATTTGATCTAGCAATTATCTTTTTGTGTATAACAAAAGGAAATCAAATAAAAGGATCAGAGTTATTGGCACTCCTATAATCACTATAGCATAATGTATTGAGCCAAACTCATAGAAGCAGAGAGTAGAATAGAGGTGTGTGTGTGTGTGTGTGTGTGTGTGTGTGTGTGTGTTCGGTGGGGAGGGGGACTGGGGAGATGTTTGATCAAGAATAGCTAATTTCAGTTAGACAAAAGGAATACGTTCAAGAAGTCTATTGCATAACATGGTAACTATAGGTAATAATACATTGGACATATAAAAATTACTAAGAGTAGAATTTGTGTGTCATTACAAAACAACAAGCATGTGATGTAAGGCAAATGTTAGTTTGAGTTAGCCATTTAACAATATACACAAGTTTTAAAATATCATGTTGTAGGTCATAAAATGCATACAACTTTCATTTAACAATTTAAAAACTTTAAAAAAATTTCCATTCTATAATTATATTCAGAACAATATTAAGTATGTAGAATAAATATATATTCAGACAAAATATTTTAAAAGTTTATTTTCTAGTAATTACTTTCAGAAATCAATTGGATGATGAACTCCTCCAAATAAAAGAAATGAACTAAGTAAGAAAAAGGCATATATACACAAAATTTGAGGTCTAGCATAGTTGATCACGGGAGGGCATTGTCATGTAGAAGTAAATAGATACCCCAAGAGAACAGATAAGCACTTTACTCTAATGTAAAGTGACACTTCTACATTAGTACAAGATTGAAGACATCAAGATATTTTAAAATATGGATATCTTAGAATACCTCCTACATATGATTGTCAGATTTTAGCAAGCACTTAAGAGAGAGGTTTTGAATTAGCCATAGTATGTTTATTTTTTAAAAAAACATAATTAAAAATAATAACAAATCAAGAAAATTACTTTCTCTAGAAGCAAAAAAGAAATGTGAATGCGCAAAAAAGAGTAAAGAAATCCTTACAAAATACCCTCAATTGTTTGAGCCAAGATTATGATAAAACTATGTTTGCAAGACAAAGAACAGGGGGCATGTAAAAAGTAAGTCATAGATGAAAGAAAGCCAGAGATTTTCCTTTTCTTAATGGTAAATCTTCCAAATAATGCCTACAAAGAATAGATTAGGAAATTGTAATGTTAGCATGTTTTTAGAGACATGGAATTATACATCACAATATTGCACTAAAAAGCTTTTGTTGATTGCTGTTGGAAGGACATAATGTAACCAATAGGAAGGAAGATTGCAGTGATGAAAAATACGGTTTGTAAGATTTTTGTCACTTTATTATTTGCCACTTGGTATGATAAAAGGAGAAAAAAAGCACACAAAATAAAAGAACTGTTTCACTTGGACTACAATTGTAATTTACTCCCAATTTGTGCTTCATGTGATTTTTTTTTTTTTAATTTTTTATTGGGTTTTAGGTTTTGGGGTACATGAGCAGAGCATGCAAGACAGTTGCGTAGGTACACACATGGCAGTGTGCTTTGCTTTTCTTCTCCCCTTCACCCACATTTGGCATTTCTCCCCAGGCTATCCCTCCCCACCTCCCCCTCCCACTGGCCCTCCCCTTTTCCCCCCAATAGACTTCATGTGATTTTTAAATATCTATACTATGTATCAACTGATGTATTGCAAATAATTTTTTTAAATTTTCTTAACTTTTACTTTAGGATTGGAGTTACATATAAAGATTTGTTACATAGGTAAAGAAATGTCACAGGGGTTTGTTGCACAGATTATTACATCACTCAGGTATTAAGCCCAGTACCCAATAGTTACCTTTTCTGCTCCTCTCCCTCCTGCCACCCTCCCACCTCATGTAGATCCCAGTGTCTGTTGCTTCCTTCTTTGTGTTCCTACATTTTTAAAATTTAGCTCCCACATATAAGTGAGAACATGTGGTATTTGATTTTCTTTTCTGCATTAGACTGCTAAGCATAATAGCCTCCAGCTCCATCCATTTTGCCAACAAAGACATGGTCTCATTCTTTTTATGGCTACATATTATTCCATAGCATGTATGTGCCACATTATCTTTATTCAATCTGTCATTGATGAGCATTTAGGTTGATTCCATGTTTTTGCTATTGTGAACAGTGCTGCAATAAAGATTCACCTGCAAGTGTCTTTATGGTAGAATAATTTTTATTTCTCACAAATACTTTTTAATATCTATCTCTTTATACTTGTCTTTCAATCTATGTAATTTCTATAAAACATCAAACTACATTGGCTAGTGTATTAATTTTCTATGGCGACTTTAACATTTTTTGTCATACATTTAGTAGCTTAAAGCAAAACACATGTAAAATCTTGTATTTCCTGGGTTAGAAGCTCAAAATGGGTTTCACTGAATTAAAATCAAAGCTTCTCCCTCACTGCATTTCTTCTGGTGACTCTATGGGAGAATTCATCCTCTTGCCTTTTCCAGCTTCCAAAGACTGTTTACATTTTTAGGCTCACAGCTCTTTCTTTCATCTTTGAAGAGAGCAGAATAGCACCTTTAAATCTCACTTTTCCTCTTATCTTTAATTCTACCATTATATCTCCTCTGCCTCTCCCACTACCTTTTAATTTTACTGCCATTGTGATTACATTGGGTGCATCCAGCTAACTTGGCATAATCTCCCCATTTCAAAACCTTTAATTTAATTTGAAAGTCTTTTTATACAGTAGGTCACATATTCACAAGTTCTGTGGAATAAGATGTCAATTTTTGACAGGTAGGTGTATTATTTATCTATCACAGTCTGTTTTAGTTGTAGATGGCACCAGAAACTCTAGCATGTATGAGTGTAGAGGGAAATATTAGAAACATATTTACAGATCCTCAGGTAAACAGCGCAGAGGCCAATACACACCTGTGTACATAACTGAACATTTGCAATATGAAGTTTATCCTACTGCTGCTAAAAGAGTATTATGTGATACTAAGCATAACAATGCCAATGGAAGGTAGTCAAGAGGAACAGTATGAAAATAGGTACACATATGTTCATCTTATTCAGCCTCAACCATTAATATATGCTTTGGCCAGTGAGCAAATTCAAGTGGAGAATTGAAGAGACCTTCTGGAGGCCTGTATATTTTAAATTAAAAATAGTTTTGACATTAGCTGATAAATGATGAGTTATTTATTGCTTTACTTAGGCCTGTAATGAAGGCCTGCCAAAACCAAACTCATCATTTATAATTATTTCAGAACTATTAAGAATAAAGACCAATTTTTTAAAATCATATTTAAGCAAACAAAAGGAAAGAATCCTATGCTAAATATAAAATGTATTTATAACAGATAGTAACATCAGCAAAGGTAGCTATCTGAATAATCAACCACAAAATTCCTTAAGAAAATTCGTCTTTGTACACATAATGATACCATTACAAAGACTGGTAAGAAATTGCATATGATTAGTCAATCTAAAGCAAATATAAAGTTAATCTTAAAAAGCAAAAAAAACGTCTTGATTACATCTGGTCAATTTTTAACAGAATAAATCCTTGAGTGAGTCAATAAGTTTCTATCTCTTTATTTAAATAGTGTTAAAAGAGTTGTTAGGAGGGCACAGACACTGCAGCTAGAGTACCCAGGTTTAAAGCCTGGATCTACCATTTTGTTGAGATGCTATTTAGAAGTTTACAAAGTCTCTCTGTGCCTCAAAGTCCTCTTGGGTAGAATTGGGATTATAACATAACTTGTTCATAAGGTTGATATGAATATTTCAAAAGTTTGTACAAATAAAGATCTCTGAAAGGTAATTAGCACATGGTAAGAGCTCAATAACTGTTGGTTGTTTCATTTCGGCTAATCTTAGTCTGATTTCCACTGCTATAATAGATTATCTACATATGGGTAATTTGCTTTTAAAAAATGAGGCTTACTTGGCTCACAGTTCTAGTATCTGGGAAGCCCAAGAGGATGTTGTCAGCTCCCTGCAGTGACCTCCTAGCTGCATTATTCCATGGTAGAAGGTGAAAGAGCCCATAAAAGACAGAGCTCACTTTTTTTTTTTTTTTTTTTTTTTTTTTTTTGAGACGTAGTTTCGCTCTTGTTGCCCAGGCTGAAGTGCAATGGCGGGATCTCGGCTCACCGCAACCTCCGCCTCCTGGGTTCAGGCAATTCTCCTGCCTCAGCCTCCTGAGTAGGTGGGATTACAGGCACCATGCCCAGCTAATTTTTTTTATCTTTAGTAGAGACGGGGTTTCACCATGTTGACCAGGACGGTCTTGATCTCTTGACCTCGTGATCCACCCGCCTCGGCCTCCCAAAGTGCTGGGATTACAGGCGTGAGCCACCACACCCAGCCGAGAGCTCACTTTTATATCAACCTTGGAAACCACTGATCTTTTTACCATTTTCGTTGTTTTGCCTTTTCTTTAAATGTCATCTAGTTTAAATTATACATTATTTAGCCTTTTCAGATTATTAGCCTTTCACTTAATATGCATTTAAGATTACTCTATGTCTTTTCATGGTTTAATAGCAAATTTCATTTTAGTGCTGAACTATATTTCATTGTCTGGATGTACCATTATTTATTTCTCATTCAACTACTGAAGAATATCTAGGTTACCTCCACATTTTGGCAAGTATAGATAAGGCTTTCATAATATCTTTGTGCAGATTTTTGTCTGGATACAAATTTCAACTTCTTTGGGTAAATATCAAGGAATGTGACTGTTGGATAGTGTGGTAGGAGTTTAATTTTATAAAAAAATCTCCAGACTGTCTTCCAAAGTGGCTGTATCAGGTTGCATTTACAGTAGCAACAAATGAGCGTTTCTTTTTCTCTACATCCTCATCAGCATTTGATGTTGTTAGTGTTTGGGATTTCAGTAATTTTGATAGGTATATTAATATGTCATTGATGTTTTGATTTGCATTTCCTTAATGAAATATTCCGTGGAGCATCTTTTGTTTCTTTACCATCTTTATATTTTCTTTGGTGATATATCTGTGAAGGTCTTTTGTCCATATTTTAATCAAGGCATTTATTTTCCTTTACTGAATTTTAAGAGTCCTTTGTACATTTTGGATGCGTTCTTTATTAGATATCTTTTGTAAATATGTTTTCTCAGTTGGTTGTTTATCTTATCATTTTCTTAATATTTTCTTTTGTGGAGAGAAAGTTTTTAATTTTAATAAAGTACAGCTTATCAACTTTTTATAAATCATTTCTTTGGTTACAAATTTTTAAATTTAGGATTTTAAATTTTTTAAATAATTTTTAAAATTATTACCATACTCAAGGTCATCTAGGTTTTTCTCCTATGTTATCTTCTAAGAGTTTTACAGATTTGCCTTTTATATTTAGCTCTATCATCTATTTTAATTTTATAAAGTAACATAAGTGTCTAGATTTATTTATTTGTTTTTACAGTGGAATATCCAATAGTTGGCTGGGCACAGTGGCTCACACCTGCATCCCAGCACTTTGGGAGGCCAAGGTGGGTGAATCACCTGAGGATGGGAGTTCAAGACCAGCCTGATCAACATGGAGAAACCCCATCTCTACTAAAAATATAAAATTAGCTGGGTGTGGTAGCACATGCCACCAGTTACTTGGGAGGCTGAGGCAGGGGAATTGCTTGAACTTACTAATATCACACTGTTGATATTACTGTTATTTTGCATTAAGTCTTGGGGTTGAGTGCTATTATTCTTCCAAGTTTTTTTTCATAGTCAATATTGTTTTGGTGATTCTGAGTCTTTGCCTGTTTCCTAAAAATTTTACCATAAGTTTTTTGATATTTACAAAATAACTTGCTAGGGTTTTGTTTGAGAATGTATTTAATCTACAGATGAAATTGTGATGAACAATAATTCTCTTAGTCCATTCACGTTGTAATAACAAAATAGACTGAATAAAAAATAACGTAAATGAATTGTTCACAGTTCTGGAAGCTGAGACGCACAAGATCAGAGCAACAGTATATTTGGTGTCTGCTTCACAAATGGTGTCTTCAAGTTGTGTCTTTATGGTGGATGAGGCAAACAAAGTTTTTCAAGTCTCTTTTCATAAGGCACTCATTTGCTTTATGAAGGCCTTACCCTCATGACTTAATCACATCTGACAAGGCCACAATTTTTAGTATGATCACATTGGAGATTATATTTCAACATATAAAATTGAAAGAACACAAATATTCAGAACAAAGCAGACGTCTTGACAGTATTAAATATTCCTATTAATGAACATGGTCTACCCCCACATTTATTTAGTTTTTTGATTTTTTAATCAAACTTTTGTAGTTTTCCTAATATAGAACTTATGCATATTTTGCTAGATCTATATCTATGTATTTCAATTTTGGGGAATACCAATGTGTCAAGTATAATTTGAAATTCTACTTCCTCATTGCTGATACAGGCATACTTCATCTTATTTCATTTCACTTTATTGTATTTTGCAGATACGACACTTTTATACATTGAAGATTTGTGGCATCCCTGCATCTAGCATGTATATCAATGGCATATTTTTAACAACATGTGCTTAGTTTGTTTGTGCCACATTTTAATAATTCTCACAATATTTTAAATTATTAATTGTTACTATATATTATGATGATCTATGATCACTATCATAGGTCTTTGATGATATTATTGTAATTGTTTTGGGGTGCCACAATCTGCTCATATGACAGTGAATGTAATTGATAAATGTCCTATTTCATGGAAGGAGGTCAAAATATCATCATTAACAGGAGTTTGGAATAAGTTGATTCCAACTCTCATTTATTACATTAAAAGCTTTAGGACTTCCGTGGCAGAAGTAACTTCAGATGTGATGGAAATAGCATGAAAATTAGAATTAGAAGTGGAGTCTGAAGAGGTTACTGAGTTTCTGCAGTCTCCTGATAAAACTTCAGTGGATGAGTAATTGGTTCTTATGAATGAGCAAAGGAAGTGATTTCTGGAGATGGAATTTACTCAAAGTGAAGTACTGTAGACATTGTTAAAATGACAACATATTTAGAATATTACCTAAACTTAGATGAGAAAGCAGTGGCAGGTTTTAATAGGATTGACTCCAATTTTGAAATAATTTCTACTGTGGTTAAAAAGTTAGCAAAGGGTATCACATGGTACAGAGAAATCTTTTATGATAAAGTTCATTGATGCAACAAAATTTACTAATTTCTTATTTTAAGCAATGGCCACAGACACCTGTTTTCAGCAACCTCCAGTCAGCAGCCATCAATATCCATGCAAGACCATCCACCAGCAAAAAGATTATAACCTGAAGGCTCAGATAATCATTAGCATTTTTAAGGGACAACATTTATACACACATATATATATATGCTTTAAATTCTGGAATACAGGTGCAGAACATGCAGGTTTGTAACATAGGTATACATGTAGCCATGGCAGTTTGCCTGTTTTTAAATTAAGGCATGCGCATTATTTTTTAGACAAATGCTATTGCACACAGACTACCATGCAGTGTAAACATTTATATGCATTGGGAAAGAAAAACAGTGTGACTTGTTTTATTGTGACATTTGTTTTATTGAAGTGGTCTGAAACTAAAACCATAATATATCCAAGATATGCCTGTATATAGAAAAGGGACTGATTTAAATTTTCTTCAAACCCTTTGATTAAGTTTCCAAGTAATGTAAATAATTATTAGTTTTTTTTTTTCCCTGTTTGTTTGCTTTTTTTTTTTTTTTAATTTTTTATTGGATTATAGGTTTTGGGGTACATGAGCAGAGCATGCAAGACAGTTGCGTAGGTACACATGGCAGTGTGCTTTCTTTTCTTCTCCCCTTCACCCACATTTGGCATTTCTCCCCACGCTATCCCTCCCCACCTCCCCCTCCCACTGGCCCTCCCCTTTTCCCCGCAATAGACCCCAGTGTTTAGTACTCCCCTTTCTGTGTCCATGTGTTCTCATTTTTTATCACCCACCTATGAGTGAGAATATGTGGTGTTTCATTTTCTGTTCTTGTGTCAGTTTGCTGAGGATCATGTTCTCCAGATTCATCCATGTCCCTACAAACGACACAAACTCATCATTTCTGATTGCTGCATAATATTCCATGGTGTATATGTGCCACATTTTTCCAATCCAGTCTATTATCAATGGGCATTTGGGTTGATTCCAGGTCTTTGCTATTGTAAACAGTGCTGCAATGAACATTCGTGTACATGTGTCTTTATAGTAGAACGATTTATAGTCTTTTGGATATATACCCAGTAATGGGATTGCTGGGTCAAATGGAATTTCTATTTCTAAGGCCTTGAGGAATCGCCACACTGTCTTCCACAATGGTTGAACTAATTTACACTCCCACCAACAGTGTAGAAGTGTTCCTTTTTCTCCACATCCTCTCCAGCATCTGTTGTCTCCAGATTTTTTAATGATCGCCATTCTAACTGCCGTGAGATGGTATCTCAATGTGGTTTTGATTTGCATCTCTCTGATGATCAGTGACGATGAGCATTTTTTCATATGATTGTTGGCCTCATATATGTCTTCTTTCATAAAGTATCTGTTCATATCCTTTGCCCACTTTTGAATGGGCTTGTTTGTTGTTTTCCTGTAAATCTGTTTGAGTTCTTTGTAAATTCTGGATATCAGCCCTTTGTCAGATGGGTAAACTGCAAAAATTTTTCCCATTCTGTTGGTTGCCGATCCACTCTAGTGACTGTTTCTTTTGCCGTGCAGAAGCTGTGGAGTTTCATTAGGTCCCATTTGTCTATTTTGGCTTTTGTTGCCAATGCTTTTGGTGTTTTGTTCATGAAGTCCTTGCCTACTCCTATGTCCTGGATAGTTTTGCCTAGATTTTCTTCTAGGGTTTTTATGGTGCCAGGTCTTATGTTTAAGTCTTTAATCCATCTGGAGTTAATTTTAGTGTAAGGTGTCAGGAAGGGGTCCAGTTTCTGCTTTCTGCACATGGCTAGCCAGTTTTCCCAACACCATTTGTTAAACATTGAATCCTTTCTCCATTGCTTGTTTTTGTCAGGTTAACAAAGATTGTATAGTTGTATGTATGCTGTGTTGCCTCCGATGGCTCTGTTTTGTTCCATTGGTCTATATCTCTGTTTTGGTACCAGTACCATGCTGTTTTGATTACTGTAGCCTTGTAGTATAGTTTGAAATCTGGTAGTGTGATGCCCCCCGCTGTGTTCTTTTTGCTTAGAATTGACTTGGCTATGCGGGCTCTCTTTTGGCTCCATATGAAGTTCATGGTGGTTTTTTCCAGTTCTGTGAAGAAAGTCGATGGTAGCTTGATGGGGATAGCGTTGATTCTGTAAATTACTTTGGGCAGTATAGCCATTTTCACGATATTAATTCTTCCTAACCATGAACATGGAATGTTTCTCCATCTGTTTGTGTCCTCTCTGATTTCGTTGAGCAGTGGTTTGTAGTTCTCCTTGAAGAGGTCGCTTACGTTCCTTGTGAGTTGTATTCCAAGGTATTTTATTCTTTTTGTAGCAATTGCGAATGGCAGTTCGCTCTTGATTGGCTTTCTTTAAGTCTGTTATTGGTGTAGACGAATGCTTGTGATTTTTGCACATTGATTTTATATCCTGAGACTTGGCTGAAGTTGCTTATCAGTTTCAGGAGTTTTTGGGCAGAGGCAATGGGGTCTTCTAGATACACTATCATGTCGTCTGCAAATAGAGACAATTTGGCTTCCACCTTTCCTATTTGAATACCCTTTATTTCTTTTTCTTGCCTGATTGCTCTGGCTAGAACTTCCAGTACTATATTGAATAGGAGTGGTGAAAGAGGGCATCCTTGTCTAGTGTCAGATTTCAAAGGGAATGCTTCCAGTTTTTGCCCATTCAGTATGATATTGGCTGTTGGTTTGTCATAAATAGCTTTTATTACTTTGAGATACGTTCCATCGATACCGAGTTTATTGAGGGTTTTTAGCATAAAGGGCTGTTGAATTTTGTCAAATGCCTTCTCTGCGTCAATTGAGATAATCATGTGGTTTTTGTTTTTGGTTCTGTTTATGTGGTGAATTACGTTGATAGACTTGCGTATGTTGAACCAGCCTTGCATCCCCGGGATGAATCCTACTTGATCATGATGAATAAGTTTTTTGATTTGCTCTTGCAATCGGCTTGCCAATATTTTATTGCAGATTTTTGCATCTATGTTCATCATGGATATTGGCCTGAAGTTTTCTTTTCTCGTTGGGTCTCTGCCGGGTTTTGGTATCAGGATGATGTTGGTCTCATAAAATGATTTGGGAAGGATTCCCTCTTTTTGGATTGTTTGAAATAGTTTTAGAAGAAATGGTGCCAGCTCTTCCTTGTGTGTCTGGTAGAATTCGGCTGTGAACCCGTCTGGACCTGGGCTTTTTTTGTGTGGTAGGCTGTTAATTGCTGCCTCAACTTCAGACCTTGTTATTGGTCTATTCATAGTTTCAGCTTCCTCCTGGTTTAGACTTGGGAGGACACAGGAATCCAGGAATTTGTCCATTTCTTCCAGGTTTACTAGTTTATGCGCATAGAGATGTTTGTAATATTCTCTGATGATGGTTTGAATTTCTGTGGAATCTGTGGTGATTTCCCCTTTATCATTTTTTATTGCATCTATTTGGTTGTTCTCTCTTTTATTTTTAATCAATCTGGCTAGTGGTCTGTATTTTGTTGATCTTTTCAAAAAACCAGCTCTTGGATTTATTGATTTTTTGAAGGGTTTTTCGTGTCTCAATCTCCTTCAGCTCATCTCTGATCTTAGTTATTTCTTGTCTTCTGCTGGGTTTTGCGTTTTTTTTGATCTTGCTCCTCTAGCTCTTTCAATTTTGACGATAGGGTGTCAATTTTGGATCTCTCGATTCTCCTCATATGGGCACTTATTGCTATATACTTTCCTCTAGAGACTGCTTTAAATGTGTCCCAGAGGTTCTGGCACGTTGTGTCTTCGTTCTCATTGGTTTCAAAGAACTTCTTTATTTCTGCCTTCATTTCGTTGTTTACCCAGTCAACATTCAAGAGCCAGTTTTTCAGTTTCCATGACGCTGTGCGGTTCTGGGTCTGTTTCTGAATTCTGAGTTCTAACTTGATTGCACTATGGTCTGAGAGGCTGTTTGTTATGATTTCAGTTGTTTTGCATTTGTTGAGCAGTGCTTTACTTCCAATTATGTGGTCAATTTTAGAGTAGGTGTGATGTGGTGCTGAGAAGAATGTGTATTCTGTGGATTTGGGGTGGAGAGTTCTGTAAATGTCTATCAGGTTTGCTTGCTCCAGGTCTGAGTTCAAGCCCTGGATATCCTTGTTGACTTTTTGTCTGGTAGATCTGTCTAGTATTGACAGTGGAGTGTTAAAGTCTCCCACTATTATTGTGTGGGAGTCTAAGTCCTTTTGTAAGTCCTTAAGAACTTGCCTTATGTATCTGGGTGCTCCTGCATTGGGTCCATATATGTTTAGGATTGTTAGCTCTTCTTGTTGTATCAATCCTTTTACCATTATGTAATGGCCTTCTTTGTCTCTTTTGATCTTTGTTGCTTTAAAGTCTATTTTATCAGAGATGAGAATTGCAACTCCTGCTTTCTTTTGCTTTCCATTTGCTTGGTAAATCTTCCTCCATCCCTTTATTTTGAGCCTTTGTGTATCCTTGCATGTGAGATGGGTTTCCTGGATACAGCACACTGATGGGTTTTGGATTTTTATCCAATTTGCCAGTCTGTGTCTTTTGATTCGTGCATTTAGTCCATTTACATTTAGGGTTAATATTGTTATGTGTGAATTTGATACTGCCATTTTGATGCTAATTGGCTGTTTTGCCTGTTAGTTGTTGTAGATTCTTCACTATGTTGATGCTCTTTAGCATTCAGTGTGATTTTGGAAAGGCTGGTACTGGTTGATCCTTTCTATGTCTAGTGCCTCTTTTAGGAGCTCTTGTAAAGCAGGCCTGGTGGTGACGAAATCTCTGAGTACTTGCTTGTTCGCAAAGGATTTTATTTTTCCTTCACTTCTGAAGCTCAGTTTGGCTGGATATGAAATTCTGGGTTGAAAGTTCTTTTTTTTAAGAATGTTGAATATTGGCCCCCACTCTCTTCTGGCTTGTAGTGTTTCTGCCGAGAGATCTGCTGTGAGTCTGATGGGTTTCCCTTTGTGGGTGACCCGACCTTTCTCTCTGGCTGCCCTTAGTATTCTCTCCTTTATTTCAACCCTATTGAATCTGACGATTATGTGCCTTGGGGTTGCTCTTCTTGCAGAATATCTTTGTGGTGTTCTCTGAATTTCCTGCAATTGAGTGTTGGCCTGTCTTGCTAGGTGGGGGAAGTTTTCCTGGATGATGTCCTGAAGAGTATTTTCCAGCTTGGATTCATTCTCTTCGTCCCCTTCTGGTACACCTATCAAACGTAGGTTAGGTCTTTTCACATAGTCCCACATTTCTTGGAGACTTTGTTCATTCCTTTTTGCGTTTTTTTCTCTAATCTTGGTTTCTCGTTTTATTTCATTGAGTTGGTCTTCGACTTCAGATATTCTTTCTTCTGCTTGGTCAATTCGGCTATTGAAACTTGTGTTTGCTTCGCGAAGTTCTCGTATTGTGTTTCTCAGCTCCTTTAATTCATTCATATTCCTCTCTAAGTTATCCATTCTTGTTATCATTTCCTCAAATCTTTTTTCAAATCTTTTCTCAAGGTTCTTAGTTTCTTTGCATTGATTTAATACATGATCTTTTAGCTCACCAAAGTTTCTCATTATCCATCTTCTGAAGTCTAATTCCATCATTTCGTCACAGTCATTCTCCGTCCAGCTTTGTTCCCTTGCTGGTGAGGAGTTTTGGTCCTTTCTAGGAGGCGAGGTGTTCTGGTTTCGGGTGTTTTCCTCCTTTTTGCGCTGGTTTCTTCCCATCTTTGTGGATTTGTCCGCTGGTCGTCTGCGTAGTTGCTGACTTTTCGATTGGGTCTCTAGTGGACACCCTGAATGTTGATGATGAAGTATTTCTGTTGCTTGGTTTTCCTTCTACCAGTCTAGCCCCTTCGCTGAACGAGTGCTGAGGTCAGCTCCAGACCCTGCTTGTCTGGGGTGCACCTCTAGCAGCTGTGGCACAGCGAGGGATGCTACCAGTTTCTTTTTCTGCTATCTTTGTCCCAGGATGATGCCTGCCTAATGTCAGTCTTTTGGATACAGAGGGGTCAGGGAGCTGCTTGAGGAGACAGTTTTTACTTTATAGGGGCTTAATTGCTGAGCTGTGAGCTCTGTTGTTCATTCAGGGCCGTTAGGCTGCTATGTTTGATTCTGCTGCAACAGAGCTCATTAAAAAAACCCTTTTTTTTTCTCAAATGCTCTGTGTTGAGGGGTTTGGGCTTTATTTTTGGATGTCCGTTGAGGTCCTGCCCAGCTAGGACACAGACTAGCCACTGTTTGCCTGCCGAGGCTCCGCCCTGCTGTTGTGAGGTTCACCCTGGCTCAGCTGTTCTGCTGTTCTCCGCCACGCCCTGTGGTGGAGTCTCTCTGTTGTAGCGTGTTGCCTCGGCAACGGCTGGCTGCGTCAGCAGTGGGCGTGTATCTCAGTAGGGACGGGTTGCCTCGGCAACGGCTGGCTGCGTCAGCAATGGGCGTGTATCTCAGTTGGGGACGGTTGCCTCGGTAATGGTGGCCGTCCCTCCCCCTCAGAGCGTCTCAGGCCGTCTGCAGGGGGCTTTTTTGAAATCGCGGTTTTGTTCGTCCCACTGGGCCAATCCTAACGCTCTGTTCCTGCAATCCCCTGGGCTGGCCCACTGTCCAAGTCTAGCTCAGTCTCAAGTCCAGCCCTCTCACGTCTACAGTTGCCGGTTCAACGGGGCACCCGGACAAGTGCGCCCTGTGGGGAGCGCTGGGTAGGGCCGGCCGCCGCCACCCCGGCTGCTGGCTTCGCCAGGCGGAATATCTGCCTGGCATCCCGCGTCTCCTCTTCACTTGGGAATTTCCCCGTTCCGTGAGCAACAAAGATCAGTCTGGAAATGAAGCTCAGACTCACCTCTTTGCCGACACAACGAGAACTCCAATCCTGGGTTGTTCTCACAGCGCCATCTTGAGTCCCGTCCCCAATTATTAGTATAATATTTAAGTAAATAAGGTTATATAGGATAAACAATTGCCATAAGCAATCCCAGGTGAGTAGGATGGATGGACTAAGAAAAAGTGTATTGCTTGAATTGCTGAACGAGCATTTTTTCCATTTATAATAACATCCATTTATAACAACACAATATATACTTAAGAAAAAATAATGAGAACACTTAAACAAAGTGGCCATTTTAAACTTAAGTTTTAAGTGATAAAAATAAGTTTCATGTGTTAGTAATCCAAGTTTAGAAAAATCTTTATATGTGAACAATAAAATTGGGCATTATGCATGTTTGAGCCAGTCTTACTGCTCAACTTGAATTTAGATGTCTCAATTAATACAGACCATGAAATTGAAGAAAACATTCTCTTAAAATTAGAGTTCATTTGTAAATTAATCTTGTGTATTGCCAATTTTTTGAGGGCATACTAAAAATGTATAAAGGAGTATATATTATTTCCCAAATAAAATGTGTATATTTATTTACTTCATAAACATGTATTTTTTTTGCATTTCTGAGTATTCAGCCTACAGTCTGTATCAAAATTTTTCAGGCCAAAATTCTGGCCAAGCTGCATTAATAATAAATTTTACTTTTCTACTGTCATCAATTCCTGAAGAAAAAGAAAATAAGTGAAATTTCAGGTGTTATAACTTCACTGGAACCTCAATGAGTTATATGAAATTCTTTAGCAGTTATGTATACTTTAAGATAACATTTGGTCTTCAAAGACATGTAGAAAATAAAAAATAAAAAGTCTTAAAACCAGAAATGCAGTTTTTTGTTTCAATAGGAATACGACTAACAATTATAATTTTAAAAACCGTCAGAACCCTCTGTAAGGTACAATCTCTCAATAAATTATGCATAAGTAAAAGTTATCCTGTACCATAGTCATAAAAAATATAATGAATATTCACATAATCATTATACAACTATGAATGTTTCTCCTTATTCTTTTTTATCTTTGGAAGTCTTTATGATGAATTAATTGTAGAGGGTTTTCTATAGTTTAATTATCATTCTTGATTATTTTACACAGATATTCCATTCAAAAATGTTAAGATATCTATATTTCTATAGATATATAATCTAATATATCTGTATTTAAAGTCTCAATTACCCTCCTCATTTCACACTGTTAAGAAATTGTTTGTGCCAATGATTCTGTGGGTGAGTGACTAACAGCATTTAAACTGAGTGACAGGGTTACAATTTAAGTGGCAGAAGTAGGGACCATGTTTTAGTGATGCTCTGGCTTCTTATTACTTTACTCAAGAAATATGATTTTTCTGTGTGTGTTTTGTTGTTTTCTTTTTCATTTATCTGTATTGGGTTCAGAAATTGAAACCTTAATTTCACTGCTGCAGGTTATCTAAATAACTCTCCAGATTCTTTAAAACAGTGTTCATGGTAATGTGGCTGAAAGCAGAAGAAAGAAAATTGAATTTCAAGTTGCTTTTTAATAAAATATTACACATAAATGGTGATCTTAATTAATTTATAATTTAGAGTTATGTAGCTATAATTAGTTATTCTTATATACTTGCTAACATGCTTCTGAAATGGAAGAATAACTATGCTTTTTGCTAACAACAAGGGAGCAGTACAAAAGCACAAAACATTTTAGAACAAGTGTTACTCCATTTTCTGTCACCAAGAGGCATTAAAAAAAGTGCCAGCCACAACTGCAAATTGCAAGTAGATTGATCTCCCCAGAAAGTTTAGTGCTGCAGTCAGTACACAAGGAATGATCGAGTTCTTGTTTCCTATGCCAAGCCCACAGAGACAGTAAAAGCTAGAGGCAAAGTACTGCTGAGAATCACATATACTGTAACAGTCAGTCCTTTACCATATATCAACATAAGAAAATGGCATAGGTGATAGGAAAAAGGTTGAATGAAAAGTCATTTTTAAAGCATTGGGACCTATGTTAATAATTCTAATACTAGGTCAGAAATATGTAAGTATTTCAATAAGGTAGATTTAATATTTTTAGGTGTATTTGTTAAAATATGACCAAATATAGTAGTTATCCCCACACTTAGGAGAACAAAATTGTTTATTCATCATCAAAATTAAAGAAAAAAGGAAATTTATTTTAAAAAACACCAAGGTGAAAAGAGATAGTGTTTTTAAGTGTTATTTACAAGCCAATTGTTGTCTCAATATTTTCCTTCCCTCACACACTGACTCTTACAAATCTTTAGCTGTCTGCTCATTAACTCAGAGAAAATATGAGGCATAAAATAGAACAGAAGCTAAGGGGCTTCTTAGGTTTGGACAAAGTTCAGATTTCTGCTGGAAAGTGGTTTAATGATTTTTGGATTCAAAAGTAGACATGCTTCATCAGAGTTCACAGTCATTTCATTGAAGAAGTAGACGTGAGTTACTTTGGATGAATAAGGCAACCTAAATATGTCATGGAAATACTCTGAACCCTTTTATTATTTGTATTCAGAACATTTGAAGAAAATTGATGGTCTTATTTTCTTTTTTTTTTTTCTTAAAAAAAAAAACCTTGGTATTAATGACAACCACTATTTATTGAGCTAATGTTAAAAATGTTTACTTAGTTTGACCTTGAAACTAGGCTACCCGTATTCAGATTTTAGCTCTTTCTCCTATCTGCTGTGTAATCTGTGGAGGCTAATGCAATTTCATCTTGGATGCTACTCTGATATGTTGGTTTCTGATTAACCCCAATTGTAAAAATGCTGCTAAGATTTCCAGTTTATCTATTGTTCCTTGTGTAAGAACAGGTACTTACTGTAAATCCTGCCTTAGACTTAACAACCTTGATGTTCTTGTATTTCAATTGTCCTAGATATCCCTTCCAAATTATCCCTTCCCTGTGGTATATAAGCCCTGGGTCTGGGGGGGTAATTGAGCAGGATCAACCATGTCATCTCTCCACTGCCATAAACAGAGATGTGGTTTCTGTTCGTAAGTCCCTACCAAATGTTTGTTCATACGAAACTGGATAGTCAGCCTCTTTCTTCAGCATCTCAGCTTCCTTGGGCTTTGAAGTAGGCTTACATAGACCTGCCCACTGAGAAACATAACCTTAGGAAAGTCGTAGAGTATCTCTGCGCTCCAGTTTTCCAATTTTTAAAATGTAAATAATAATATTGTCTACCCTATAAGTTTGTCATAGGATTTACTATTTGTTAAGGCAATTAATATTGTGCCTGTTGTATAGCAAATTAGCATAAGTGATGATTTAATATTACAAGGTTTCGGTCACTTCTCTAAATACATTATATAATGTGTTTAAAGCTAACAAAACCCTCTTAGGTAAGCAGAATTGTGGCTTCCATTCTATAATGGACACTGAGGCACAGAAAGATTAAGAAACTTGCATACATCTATAAGAAGAAAACATTCATAGCTGAACATTTAAGCCATGCAGTTAATATATTTTTAATATCTTTATTGATTTATTTTTTCTTGATATCAAACATGAGTTTCCTATATCAGAGATCATAGGTTTTATTACTAAACACAATAAAACTGTTTAAGTTTCTTATGCCCAATTCTCTGCTCTCGTGGTGTAAATGAGCAGATGAAGAGAAACGGATCCTACATGCGCAAAAGCAAGTTCTTGCAAAACAAAAATAGAAGCCCTCCAAAATATGAATTTTAGAACTTATACAGGAATGTTCCACAATAGCTTTTCCTGAGAGAAAAAAGGAGAAAAGACCTTAATTTTCTAATGTAAATAATTCATATTTTGGAGAAAAGACGTTCCTTTGATGTTCACAACCCTTGGGAGAGTAAAACAATGGCTATGAGTTTAATCCCCTTTTAGCAAGTAAGCACGTGAGTCTGAGTCATCTATCACCTTAGAATGCAAAGAGCAAGTATCTATAAGGAAAAAGAGATGTTCTTCAGCTGTATATTCATTTTCCCTGCTCAGAGAGCTTTGATCAAGTAAAAAATGAAAATATTTCTCTGCAATTCAATAGCAATCTGGCACTAGAGTTTATACATTTAACCAATAAATTATACTAAGATATTAAAAGCTTATTAGTGTCATTTCTAAACAAAAAAACGTATTGCAAGACATTTGAAAAATATTTATGTCACATTTTTTTTTAGTGTCTTCTAGAATGGGGAATATATTCTTAAAGCACCTTGCTTTAAAGACAGTAGAAAATAGTCAGAGTCCCATCTCTTTTCCATGAGAAATGATAATTGTTAATTAGCAGTTGTGGTGGGTTTTATGTTCCATGAATAAAATTTTCAGAGGAACTTTCATAAAGTCCAGAAATTATTCATAGAAATAAAGCTTGTCGATACTGAATATTTGATTTGAGATATTGATACAGAACACCTGGACTTCTGGCTAAATTCCACCCTCAAGCCTAGAACTGTGGACCCCAAGTGAAAACAGCTGACCATGTTTTTCCACCCAAATGTTGCTATTTTGGACTGCCATGCCTCTATCCTGTGCCCATAAAAAGACTTCAGCTGTCAGAGCAACACAAGCAGCTGATGCAAGTGGTTGGGGATCCAAGCAGCAGAGCCGCGGGGATACAAGCCGCTGAATGTCGGTATACAAGCGGCTGAGCATCAAAGACTACAGATAGATGCAGCTAACTACAGATGATATGGCTTCAGGGGAAAATCACCTTCTTTCCACATCATCCCCTTTCCAACTCCCATCCAAGGCCCCTTTTCAGCTGAAAGTAACTAAGAGCGGCCATCATCCATATTCTAATGGCAGTTAGATGTGCCTCTTCAGAGGGGGAAAATAATACAGAATGGCTGGGCTTCCAGCTAAATCCCTCCCATATGCCTGGAACCACAGTCCTATGTGAAAACAGCTGACCCTGTTTTTCTACCCAAATGATGCTTTTTCAGCCTGCCATGCCCCTATCCTATACCCATAAAAATACTTGAGCTGGCAAAACAACGCAAGCGGCTGATGCAAGCAGTTGAGGGTGCAAGAAGCTGAGCTTCAAAGACTACTCAGAGGCGACTAACTTCAGGGGGTTCTGCAGGGAGAAATCCCTTTCTTCTCACACCATCCCCTTTCCAACTCCCATCCCACTGAGAGCCATCACCCAATAAAATCCTCTACCTACAGTACCTTTTAATTCATTCATGCGACTTGATTCTTCCTGGGTGCAGAACAAGAACCCAAGTGCCCAGAGGGCAGGGGCTTGGACGGTGTTGTGGGGCGCAAGCAGAGCCTGCTCTGGCCAGAGAGGAGTGGCCAGCTGGTTTCAGAGTTCACTCCCTCTGGCTCCCGCACTGGTTGGCTCGAACGCTCCCTGTTGCAAGGAGTGGCCAGTGGTGGGCTGAATGAAATAAGCCTCTCCAGTTTCTGCCCATGAAATGAGGGTCAGAGGAAAAATCCTGTCTCAATATGCTTTACTTTTTGGACAATCTTAGGGACTGAACGTTTCTGTCCCCCAAATTCACATGTTGAAGCTCTAGCCTCCAATGTGGTGATATTTGTAGGTGGAGTCTTTGAGAGGTAATTATGGCTAGAGTAGTACATAAGGGTGGAGGTCATTATGATGGTATTAATGACTTTGTAAAACGGATACAGGATCTCTCTTTCCTCCAGGCAAGAATGCATAGCATCCCAGGTGCAAATACTTCTGACTCCGACTACCTAGTATTGGACCAAACATCACAGACTGAAAGAATATTTCTCCACAAAGCATCCACAGTTGGCCACTTACTGCAGACACAAGCCACAAGTTTGGAGTTCCTAGCCCACTTTTATTTCTGAACAGGGGGCTAAAATTTTGGAGGGTTCTTTCCTTTCAAGTTAGAAAATTTGCTAGAATGACTTACAAAACTCAGAAAACTTTATACTTATTATTGCACGTTTATTACAGGAAAAGATATAAATCAGAACCATTCAAAGAGAGACACAGAAAGCAAGGTCTGAGAGCACCCAAAACACAAAGTTTCTGTCATCCTCAGAGATCTATTATCCTCCCAGCACATTAATGTGTAACAATAAGCAGAGTATAGCCAACCAGGGAGATTACCCAAGTTTCACTGTTTATGCTTTTCATGCAGCTTCATTAGATGAGCATAATTGACTAAATTAATAGACATGTGGTCAAACTGAATCTCAGTCTTCTCTTCCCTCCACAGGGGTCAGGTTGATATCACATGGCTTAAAGCCCAAATTCTCTAATCGTATGGTTAGTCTTCCTAGTGTGGCCAGCCCCATGTTTAATTATATCATTAGCATAAACTATCTAGGGGCCCACCTTGAGTCACCTACTTAGCATAAACTATCAGGTGTGGTATAAGAGACTCACCGTAAATAACAAATACATGCCTATTACTGGACAAATTCCAAAGATTTAAACAATATCTCCCAGGAACCAGGGACAAAAACCAGTCAAATTCTTCACTACACACGAAAACAACCTCAGGCTGAAAGAAGACTGAATATGACTATAAAGGCTGCTTGGGACACAGGAATTAAAAATGGGATTCCATTTCTGTTGGTGATGGTAAGGGATTATGCATTTGTAGAGGATTAATGGAACCAGTGCAAGATAAAGAGGAGCTTTTTTATTGATCCAAAATATTTTACGTATTTATGAGGTACCTCTGCTATTTTGTTACATGCATACAATGTGTTATGACCAAGTCAGAGTATTTAGGGTGTCCATCACCTTGAGTATTTACCATTTTTATGTGTTGGGAAAATTTCAAGTCCTAGCTGTCAGTTACTTTGAAATGTAATACATTGTTCTTAACTATAGTCACCGTACTTTGCTGTTGAACATTGAAACTTATAAATTCTATCTAACTATATATTTCTACCCATTAACCAACCTTTCTTCAGTCTCCTCTCCCACTCAAACATAGTTTCCCAGCTTTTGTTATCTACCTTTCTCCTCTCCACCTCCATGAGATCAACTTTCAGTTTCCACATATGAATGGGAAAATTCAATCTTTGTCTGACTGTGCCTGTCTTATTTCATTTAACATAATGACTTTGAGCTTCATCCATGTTCCTGCAAGTGGTAGGATTTCATTCTGTTTTATGGCAGAGTAGTATTCCATTTCATTGCGCATGGGTGCCATATTTTCTTTATTCTTTTATCCGTGGATGGACACTTAGGTGGATTTCATATCTTTGCTAATGTGAGTAGTGCTGCAATAAACACATGAGAACAGGTATTCCTTTGATATACTGGTTTCTTTTCTTTTGGATAAATACCTGAAAGCAGGATTTCTGGATCATATGGTAGTTCTAATTTTAGTATTTTAAGAATTATCTGTACTGTTTTCATAGTGGCTGTAGTAATTTACATTTCCACCAACAGTCTGTAAAAGTTCCCTTTTTCTTTGCATCCTTGCCAACATCTGTTATTTTTGTCTTTTTAATAAAGGCTATCCTAAGTAGAATGACATGATATTTGATTGTGTTTCTAACTTACATCTTCCTGATGATTAATGAGCATTTTTCATATACCTGTTTACCATTTATATGTGTTCTTTTAAGAATTATCTATTCTTACCCTTATCTCAGTTGTTGTTGTTTTTACTCTTGAGCTGTTTGTGTTTCTTATATATTCTGGATATTAGTCTTTTGTCAGATGAATCCTTTACAAATATTTTCTCCCATTTGAAAGATTATCTCCTCACTCTGTTGATTTTTTTCTTCATTATGCAGAAAAATTTTAATATAGTACCATTTGTCTATTTTTAATTTTGTTACCTGTGCTTTTTATGTTTTAGTCAATGTGTAAACCAATATCCTAAAGTGTTTTTTCATGTTTTCTTCTAGTAGTTTCATAGTTTTGGGTGTTATATTTAAGTTTTTTATTTATCTTAAGTTGATTTTTATATTCAGAGAGATAGGAGCCCAATTTCTTTCTTCTGCATATGAATCTTCAATTTTCTCAGCACCATTTATTGAACAGGATGTTCTTTCCCTGAGGTATGTTCTTGAAGACTTTGTCAAAGATCAGTTGACTGTTAGCTATATGGCTTTATTGCTTAAGTGGGCTCTCTATTCTGTTCCTTTGGTCTACGTGTCTGTTTTTACACAAATACTATTCTGTTTTGGTTACCATAGCTTTATAATACATTTTGAGTCAGATAATGTGATGCCTCCAGTTCTGTTTTTTTTTTTTTTTTTTTTTTTTTCTCTGAATTGTTTAGGTCTTGTAGTCTCTAGATGATCACTTCTGCTGTAAATAGTGTCAGTGACTTAAAATCTCCTCAGTGGGTTAGGGTGTGGTTGTTAGTAGAGGTTGTGGTAAAATTTTACTGAAGACTGGGATGGCATCTGGGCCAGCCTTCTAGTCCCAATATGGTAGCAGTAAAGGGGCCAAGTGTTCCTGTTTTTGGTCCCCAGGGCAGCATACACTTGCACTGGTGTTAAGAAGTTCAGACAGGCCAATTCTAGGGCCTCCTGATGGCTTGCTCGGGTGCTAGGAATGGCAGAAGTGAGCTGGGAAAGCAGATGGATTCTCTAGCCTTTGCAAAGCAGGTGTGGCGTAAGTGATAGCATTAATATAGGTGGAACAAACCTCTGTTTCCCAAGTGGTTCATGTTGGTGTGGAAGGTAGTTGTGACAGGCTGGGTAAAGAGGTGCTTTTTCTCAGTCCATATTCTTTCAGAGATTTCTTGGAATTTTGAGATTTGATTATAATTTATAATTTTCTTTTTTATGTGCACTCTCCAAAAGTTTCAACAACATTAGCCATTCTAGCCATTTAGATACTCTTTGTTCTTAAAACCCAATGAGGCTGTAATTAAATCTATTTCTACCTTAACATTCAGAAATTCTGCTACTATTCATTTTTCTCTTGTGTTAAATTACAATAAAAAGGTGAGTGATATTTCACCTAACCCCAAGAACTCATTGCTTTTATAAATGGCAGCTAGCCTGATGAGCTGTATTTTAATCATTTTTTTATTATGCTTTTAAGTTCTGGGGTACATGTGCAGAACATGCTGGTTTGTTACATAAGTATACATGTGCCATGGTGGTTTGCTGCCTTCATCCCACTGTCATCTATTATTAGATATTTCTCCTAATGCTATCCCTCCCCCAATCCTCCGGCCCCGTGCTATTCCTCCCCTAGCCCCCCACCACCAAACAGGCCCTGTTGTGCGACATAAATATTTTAACTGCAGAGTTACTTTCCTAAATATGTGTTAATTATGATAATTTTTAAATTATAATAATATTTCTTTTCTAAAACCATGATTGATCAAAACTTATTTTATAAGAGAAAAATCAGCACTGGATTAAATTTCTATTGTAGTTGACCCTCAAATTGGGTAATAGGCCTTGAGGTAATAGTTGATTTGTGTTTTTATCCTTAATACTTAGTTGGTAATAATTATCCATACTATACAATAATAGTTAGAGTAAGACCACTTTTCATTTATTTATTTTTTGAGACAGAGTCTACTCTGTCATCCAGGCTGGAGTTTAATGGCACAATCTTGGCTCACTGCAACTCCACCTCCTGAGTTCAAGTTCAAGTGATTTTCTTACATCCGTTTTCTGAGTAGCTGGAATTACAGGCGTGTACCACCACACATGGCTAATTTCTGTATTTTTAGTAGAGATGGGGTTTCACTATGTTGAGTAGGCTGGTCTTAAATGCCTGTCCTCAGGTAACTGACCCACTTCAGCCTCCAAAAGTACTGAGATTACAGGCATGACCCACCATTCCTGGCCAAGACCACTTTCTAAATTTTGGACACTTAAATTGTCTTCAAACATGCTAATAATCTATGGGTATTAGATATTAGATCCTGTTTTCTAAAAACGTAATACACACCAAAGTTTTACCTTCAGAAGTACTTAAAATGATTTTTTTTTTATTTTACATAGGCTAAAAACCATTTGTGAAATAGATGTTACTCATTATTTTAGTAAACATTTGTATAGATAAGATTCTATACATTAACAACAAAACAATTTCCACCTTGTTTCCTCAAAACAAAGCATGAGAATATAATATATTTTAATTAAAATTTAAATATATTTCATTGGGAACACTTTAGCAAATAGTTTTGGGAGTATTGTAATTTGGTTTCCAAAATTGTAAAGTCAAAGTGAAATAAAACATTGATGCAAATTTAAAATTAAGCTTAAGTTTAAATTTAAATTAAGCTTGAAAAAATGTGATCTGAGATACATCTGTAAATATCAAACCTAAATTATTTCTCTTATTTTATTTTGTAAAATATATAGTATTATATAAATATTAAACAAATGTTGATTTTCTTAAACATATTTAATTTTGTGCTTGTGAAAACTCAATTTATTTTTTATAATTAGATTAATAACTCTAAAATAGTATAAATTATGATCAAATTTTTGTAATTTATGAATTACAAATCCTGACTGTTTATGAAAAAGTCAGGAGCAACTAGAAGAGAGGAAAATCATCATATCTTTTTGTGCATCTGAACATTTAATCATACTTCTCTATTAGGTTCTATCATTGTTATTTCTTTCCATGGTCTTCTTGCAATATTAGTTGTCTATGAATTCTTTTCCCTTTGAAAGGCCATAGTAACTTTCTCTTTTCTCACTATATACACATACAAACAAACGCACACATACACTCCTCACATACACTAGAATTATACTAGTTATATTTCAGAATTTAGGAAATGGATTCATTTTTATTGAATCTCAAGAGATGTAAGAAAGAGAAAAGCAGCCCTGGGGTCTGGCCTGGTAAGAATAAACTAGGCCACTGAGTAACCATGATTCTTCAAGACAAAAACAGAACCAATTTATTATCATGGAACCTAGTTAGACTTTTACAAACTTTTTCTTTAACAATAGTTGTTATGTTAGCCATGTGTACAGTTGACTCCAAAATATTTATTGTCACTTTGTCTTACTAATTAGTAATGTGAGGATAATAAAAGTATCACCATATAGGTTTCTGTAGGGATAAATGAGTTACTTACATACTAATTGCCGAAAATATTGTCTGGCAGATGGCAAATGCTCAATAATGGTAAACTAATGCTATTGTTGTTTTTGTTTTCCCAGTTTTCAAACAAGAGATTTGGTTTCCACTGTTTTGACATGCTTACAAATACTCATTTGATATAATATCAAGGCATGTACAAATTTATTTTGTAAACAACTAGAGACAGCTCATGTAGCACATTCTTTAAAATTATAATAATGAGTAATATTTATTTTATTTATTTATTTATTTATTTTTTGAGACAGAGTTTTGTTCTTGGGAAGGAGTTTCATTCTTGTTGCCCAAGCTGGAGTTCAAAGGCACAATCGCAGCTCACTGCAGCCTCTGCTCCCCAGGATCAAGGGATTCTCCTGCCTCAGCCTCCTGAGTAGCTGAGATTACCGGCACTCACCATCTCACCTGGCTAATTTTTTGTATTTTTAGTAGAGGTGGGTTTTTGCCATATTGGCCATGCTGTTCTCAAAATCCTGGCCTCAGGTGATCCATCTGTCTCGGCCTCCCAAATTGCTGGGATCACAGGTGTGAGCCACTGCACTTGGCCACAAATAATATTTATAACAGTTCACAACCATATCATACTAAAAGCCTCCTTTAAAAAACTTTTTCCTAATGTAATTTTTGCTATTGTGAAATGAATTTCAAACATAAAATAGCATGCTTATATACATAACAAAACACTAATGCATCATTATAATTATACAAAAATGAAAACTAGTTTTATTTCATTAATATAACAATATATAACTTAGTATAAATGTAATGAAAAATAATGTACAGATGGTTAGGTTAAATCTTATAGGAAAACATTGAATTATTCAGGCACTTGTACCTCTGCATAGTAGCAGCATAAATGTAACAGCCACAAATGTGTTGTATTGGGATATGACATATCACAAATGTCAGTGCCTTATGTGAAATAATTTTTAAAATATTGAACAATGCTTTAAAATTTTCTAAAAATTAGAGTCTGTTTTTATTTAGTAAATATGGTAACTTAACTTTGAGAAAAACAGAGGCTATTTTAAACCTGTAAAAAAATTTGCTTTGGTGTTAGCAGTATTAGATACAATGTTCAGAAAATTATTAGCCATTTTGTCAAGTCAACTAATGCATGTGGGACACTTGGAAGTAGTATGAAATGTCAGAAAATTCTTCACTGAGAAAAAACATCCTCAGCAAGGCAGGTGGTAGACGCCTGTAATTCCAGCTACTTGGGAGGCCGAGGCAGGAGAATTAGTATCTCTGAATATACCCATTAAGTCAGTAGCGTGCCCATCATTTCCAGAATGCCTCATATGTAGGGACTGGCCCAGGCACACTTATTTAGAGGTTGGATAAAAGGACAAAGAAAGTCAAATCCAAAATAAACCATGCCTACCTGGAAAGTTGGATTGCTATAAACTGAAGCAATTCTTCCATTAAATCTTTTGTATGTCTAATCCTTTCTTGGTGTTTGCTTCCAGGAAGACCTGAAGTAATGCAGCATGGTAATATGTTCAAGGAAAACAGAATACTTATGCTTTTCTGAAGCGTATACCTACTGTGTATTAGCAATGAAGACAAGACTGGATTCGATAATACTAGGTAATGTTTGAAATGCCAGGATAAGGAATTCACAGTTAATATTATATTGAATTTGGATTTAAATGTAGGTTAACAGCATTGTAAAGGATGGCAAAAGTGAAAGTAGAAATACTACCAAAAAGCCTTCTAATATAATTGAGGTTGAGGTGATTAAAAACATTATCTAAGGTGGTGTCTGTTCAGAAAGGCAATCTATCATAGGCACTATACATTCCAGCACACAATTTCAGGCAATACCAGATACAAAATTTACAAGGTCATGTGCAGAAAAGCAGGAAGCACTTCAGAGGACAAGGTATTGTGTTCCTGCATAGTCTGCATGCCAATGAAGCTCACCCTAGTGTTTTGAGTATGACAACAATACAATGTTTTTACTACTCTTCACAATATAGGTTTAAACTTCAAGATACGATAATCTAGGCACCATTGAAAATAAGAGTGACAAGAGAAGGGGCTTATGGAGAGAAGAATGGAAAATTATCATGTAGATGTTTTGAGCACTTCTTTATAAATGCGTCTTGAAAGTGATTCCTTCTTTCACTTTCCTTGTCACTCCCTTTGTGCAATCTCTTCACTATTTTTACTATGCAAAATGAGGCCTGAGTAATCCTTAAAAATTAAAAGCATATACATGTGAAAAAAATTAAACCAAATACAAGCAAATACCTTTCAAACTTTGAAACAGAGTTTTGTTGGGTAGGTAGATGAAAGGAGGGATACCTCAACCGCTCTTAACTATTTCCATCAAGGAACAGTGAATAATGCACATGTGAAAAAAAAGTTGTGAATTTTCTTTGGAGAGGCAGCACTTGAAGTTGGAGGAGAGAAAGGGTTTAATAACAGCTATCTTTTTAGACTGACATAAACCAATAGATATAGACATATAAAAGTGGATGTAGTAAAAGAATTATAGAAGGTTTAATCAGAGAGGTGAAGATGAACCACAAAGACTGAAGTGTAAGTAAAAGTAAAAGCAAAACAAAACTGAATAGGGAAAGAAGACATAGAGTAAAATAATCAAGAACATTAAAGAATAACAATGATGATAATAATAAGTTTTAGTGATTAGAAAGTCATTGATAAACTGTGAGACTTATTTTAATGGAAAGAAAAAGAAAATAATAATTAAAAATTGTATTAATATAAAAAGGTTTACATTTATAGATTCAAAATAAAACATCTATGTAACTTACTAATACTCAGAACAGAGTAAAAAGCAATTGTGATTTTTCAGTATTTGCGAGCCATGTTTCTTTTTACATAATGAAATTACTTTCAGTAAAGAAATTTAAAGCAGCTGTTTCTATATTTTACATTTTCCAAAAGTATATCTCAATTTTTTAAACAAATATATCTGTGTTAAAATCACTTAGTATGTTATTTTGATATGTATGAAGTGTAATTTCAAAAAGTTGAGATTATTTTGTTTTTTTATTTAATTATTTTCTATATGCTAGAAGAATTTCACCTGGAACATACATTTTTTTATCATGCAGACAGTTGTATGAAAATATTTAAAATGAATTTTATGGATAAGCCAATATATATCAAACTCTTTTTTATTATTCTTCTGTAGGCATCTCACTTTATGATTTACTTGGTATCAAACAGTAAATATTTTGTGGTCTGCAATAGAGAAAATTTAAATTGACCTGAATGTCTTGTGGCATTTAGGGAAAAGTTTCCCTTGAGCCTCTAAATTTAATTCTGTCACTTTTCCATGTAAATGATGTGTGTCTTACATTCTACCTGTTCCAATCTGTAGCTGAGAGTTTTCCTGTGAACTGGCTCTGCTTCAGAACTATACAACAAAGTGAACTAAATAATATCAGCATTTATATATATGAAATATGACATCTAGAAATATTGCTCATTTGAAAAGACCAGCAATTTTACTTTTTATCTCTCCCAGCTCTAAGTGTCTAGGTGCTACTTGCGATGTGTCATAAGCATTAAGCAAAAGCCCCATTCTCACTCTCCTTCCTGCTTCAGCACTGTAGGCTGACGTGATCCATTCTGCCATAATATCCAATGAATTTTGCATGAGATTCTTAAGAGCAAAGCTATTAAGTAAAAAAGTGGGGAAGAAGTAAGCCACGCTAATAAAAGTTTTCTAAAGTTCTGGGTCACTTAAGATGGTTTCAGCGACTAAGGGTTAGTGCACCTGACTTCCCTTTATTGGTAGATGTAGTTAATTTTTTAAGAGAAATACCTAAAAATACTTCACGAGTTTCTTTAAGCATTTAGAGAATTATTAAAAAAAAAACTCTACAATAGTCTTATACAACGTTTTACAAGTTATGCAATAGTAAATATTACTTGCCACAAAATTGAATAGATTGATTAACCAAGAGTATAAATTAAAGTTAATACAGCAGCTTTGCTTAGTTTTCTGGTCAGCCTCCCCAGTATGTCTCAAACATATAGATAAGATAGCAAGTTTAGTTGTCTGTTAAAGACTTCATTGTTTTGGAGAAATGTCTCATATACCAACTAGTTTGGCCTGCCATTTGTTGAATTAAATGTTAAAATAAAAATTTTCTCTAATAGCACATACTGAATTAAACATTATTTAAAAGTAAAAAAGGAGACAATGAGAGTGAAAAAGGGGTATATATGCTTAACCTTGTGCTAAGATTAATCTCATTGAAATTGTCATTTATAACATAATAGTCTAACAATTTATATTTTTCTAATAACTTGGTAATCAGTTATTAGAAAACAAAAAATTTATGTTTTTTTGTTGTCCCAAACACTAATATTTATTTTGAAGTTATATGAAATGAATTAGAAGAGAATATTTGGAAACTTTCACATAATATCTAACATAGGGACTGGAGATTCTAACAGGATTCAAATTATAATATAGGGGTGATGTCAATAAGATGGGGGGATAAGAATACCTGGACCCTCATTCCATTCATGAACACACGGATTCAGCAATAATACACAGAAAAATCCTCTCGGTAAGTAATTCAGAAAACTCTGAGGAGGCTCCTTCACCTGAGTAAGGCTACCAAGCCACAATGAAGACAATAGATAAATAAAAGACATCTAGGAATGATACTTACTGCCAGTACAGCATCATGTGATCAGGAGAAAGCAGCTCCCAGTTCCTTCCTGGGGAGGGAAAGAGCTGACAATCCAAAAGATCAATCTGCCAACTATTCCAAGGATGCCAAGAAGACTGACTTCTGTGTTGTAGTACTGATGAGACCTGACATACTCTAGTCACCTACAGGCCTATAATAACAGAGACAGCAGTTTGGACTAACAATTACCATACTTCCCTCCTTAGACTTAGCCCAGAGTAAGTAGACTAAAAAAATAAAAAATAAAAAATAAAATAATCCTCCTCTCAGTTACTCTCTTAAGAGTCAAAGAGTTGGACTGTGCATCCAATACTCCAAGTATTCCAGGTGCTGTCCAAAGGAATGGCTTCTGTCTTGACTGCTTCAGAATGCTGGAGCCTGGAATAGTCTAGACCCCAGAGGATCACTGCAAAGAAAGATGGTGGTTTCTTCTAGTAAGCAATAAGTTTCCATAGCCCCTCCCATTGGTTTAGCAAAGAGTGGATAGGAGAGAAGAAAATATGTCAGATTTTCTCTGGGGAGGGAATATATTGGACAGAGTCTAACAATCCAACTTTTCTGGAGGCCTCCTAAGGAAATGGCTTACTGTCTCAGACCACTAACAGGAACAGGCAAATGGAGGGTCACTAGAAAAAAAGAAGGCAGGTTGTACTCATAGAAAAGCTTACGAGGCTACCCAAATCTCTGGCCAAGCTAATTTGTGAATGAGTTCTCTTCTACAATGGGTTTCTTTCTCTATGAACCCTAAGAAAATAGTGTTATTTTGTCAGCTGTTTTTCTTTTCAACATAAGATGTCAAGAAACATAAAGAAACAGGGAAACATATTCCAAACAAAGGAACAAAATAAGACTCAAAAAAATCTTAATGAAATGGAGATATATAATTTACAAGATATAACATTTAAAATAACTGTCATAAAGATGCTCAAAGTGTCAGGAAAACAATGCATGAAAGAAATAAAAATTTTAACAGAAATAAAAAATATTTTAAAGTGTACCGAACAAAAATTTTAGAGATAAGGAAAATAATAATTGAAACAATATTTTCAGTGGAGAAATTAAATAGCACACTGATCTAGCAGAAGAAAAGATCAGCAAACTTAGAGGCAAGCCATTGGAAATTATCAAGTCTTGCTGGGTGCAGTGGCACATACCTGTAATCCCAGCACTTTAGGAGGCTGAGGTGGGTGGATCATTTGAGGTCAGGAGTTCCACACTAGCCTGATCAACATAGCAAAACCCTGTCTTTACTAAAAATACAAAAAATACCTGGGTGTAGTAGCACACACCTGTACTTCTAGCTACTCAGGAGGCTGAGGCACAAGAATCGCTTGAACCTGGCAGGTGGAGGTTGCAGTGAGCTGAGATCATACCAGTGAACTACAGCCTGGATGATAGAGTGAGACTCTGTCAAAAAGAAAGAATAATAATAACAATAAAAAAGAAATTATCCAGTCAGAGGAGCAAAAAGAAAAACAAATGAAAAAGAGTGAAGAAAGATAAAATATTTATGGGGCACAAACAGAACAATATATGCATTCCAAAAGAAAAGTAAAAAGATAAAAGGAAAGTGACATAAAATCTGAGGAAATAAAGGTAGAAAACTTCCTAATTCTAGTAAAGGAAAAGGACATTAAGCTATAGAAAACCTGACAAATCCCAAATGAAATGACTCAAAAGAAACAAAGCAAGACACATTCAAATCAAATTATCAAAAATCAGAGAGAATATTGGAAGCATTAAGAGAGAAGTGATTATATATATATATTATATAAAAAAGAAAAATACATATATAATATATATTTATGTAAACATATATTATATATACATATATTTATATATCATATAATATATAAATTTATATAAATATATATAATATATATGTGTATAAAATTCCTCTTATGATTACCTTTGGATTTTATAACTGAAACCTTGCAAACCAAAAGAAAGTGGGGATATCTATTTAGAGTGTTAAAAGAAAAACAATTGTCAACTAAGAATTTTGTATTGATAATACTTGTTCTGAAGAAATGTAAACAAGATGCTTTCCAAGTCAGACAATAGCTAAGGGAATTTATTATCACTAGGCCTATCCTAAAAGAAATGCAAAAGGATTTCTTCAAGTATAAATAGAAGAACACTAAACAATAACTAAAAATGTAAAAGTACATAATTGAAACAATATTTTAATTATGTACAATATTTCAATTAATTGTTAGAAAAATTAAATATATAAACAAATTTAGAATATTATAATAATTCGATGGTGGTTGTCCAATGGCTTTTAATTCCCATACAAATTTAAAAGAAAAAATACTAAAAATACTGCAAATATAAAATATATTAATGATATATAATATAAAATGATAAAAAGTATGATATAAATAACATCAAGTATTGGGGGATGAAAAATATACTTTTTGTACGCAAGTTGAGTGGTTATCAGTTTAAAACAGACAATCATAACTATAAGATAATTTTGTTAGCCCCATGGTAACCACAAAGAAAATAACTATAGAAAATACAAAGGAAGGAGAAAACAATACAAGCTTATCAATACAAAAAAAATCAGCAAAAGGCAAAAGAAGACAGCAAAACAGCCAAAGAGGTACAAAAGAACTACCAAAAAAAAAAAAAAGAGAGAAAATAATTATAAAGTGTAATGGTAAGTTCTCTAACATTGGAATTTAGTTTAAATGTAAATGGGTTAAACTTACCTATCAATATACATAGAGTGGCGGAATGGATAAAAACAAACAACAAAAGAAACCTAAGATCCAACTATATGCTGTTCACATTAGATTCACTATAGACTTAAGAACATACATAGACTGAAAGCATAGGGTTGAACAAGATATTTTGTGCAAATGGTAATCAAGAAAGCAGGAGTGGCTATGCTTATTCTCAGAAAAAAATAAACAAAGTCTAAAATTATCACAAAATTAACTGAGGTTACTATATTTTATGATAACAGGGTTAAGTCAGGAAGATATAAGAAGTATAAATATGTTGGAAACCAACATCAGAGAATTTAAATACACAAAGCAAACACTGATAGAAATGAAGGAAGTATTAGATGTTAATATAAGTAAAACCTTCAATAACTTATTCTTAATGATAGGAAATCTAAACCAAAAATAAGAAAACAACAAATTTGCATAAGACTATACATCAAATAGATTTAGATATTCTGCCATCTACAGATGTATAGTCTGCCATATACAGAATTTTCCAACTCAAAACAACAGAATATATACGTTTCTCAAGTTCACTTGGAACATTATCCAGGATAGAGCCTATGTTAGGCCACAAAACAAGTGTTAACAGATTTAAGCTGATGGATTTTTGCATCAAGTATATTCTCTGATCATATGGAATGGGTCAATGAAAAAATAAAAAGGGAGGTTAGAAAATATCTTGAGACATATGAAAATGTAAGCACAATATACCAATACCAATGGGATTCAGCAAAAGCAGCATGAATTAGGAAAGTTACAGCATGACTCCCTTCTTAAAGAAAGAAAAAATACCCTTCCACACTCTCATGGAAGCCTGTCTTCTCCTCCTAAACTCCATCTCTCTCTATTTCCTAACACTCTCATGGAAGCTGCTTTACTCTCCTGGATTCCATCTTTCTGGATTCTCTCACTCAGTGTGAGAGTTAGCTGTTTCTTTTTCTTTCCTTCTCCTGTTTCTCTCTCTCTTTAAATAAATCACTTTCTTAAAAAAAATACTCAAATAATCTAATTTTAATCATCAAAAAACTAGAGAAGGAAGAGAAGTCTAAGCCAAAAGTTATCAAAGAAGAAAATAAAGATTAAATAAGAAATAAATGAAATGTGAAATTAAAAGAATAGAAAAAGGAATTAAACTGAGTTAATGCTCTAGAAAGATAAACAAAGATGACAAACCTTTAAATGGATTAAGAAAAAGAGAGAAGACTCAAATACATTAAGCAATGAAAGAGGAGATGTTACAACTGATGCCACAGAAATAAAATGGATCACAAGAAACTACAATCAACAATTATATTTAACAGATTGGATAACCTATAAAAATCGAATAATACAACTAAAACTTGGGCAAAATCCCTGAACAGATACTTCTCCAGAGAAGATATACAAGTTTCTAACAGGTATATGTAAAAGTGCCTGACATCACTAATCATCAGGTTAATACCAATCAAAACCACAATGAGACATTATCTTTTGTTAGAATAGGCATTAATAACAAAACAAAAGGTAAAAAGTGTTGGTGAGGATGTAGAGAAAAGGGACCCCATTTACATGTTGGTTTGGATGTAACATGTTTCAGACATTATGCAAAATAGTATGGAGGCTCTAAAAAATAAGGAACTATCATAACATTTCTGGATACTTATCTAAAAGTATAGAAATCAAAGTGTCAAAGAGGTATTTGCACTTTATTGCTCATTGCAGCATTATTCACACCAGCTAAAATGTGAAAACAATGTAAATGTTAAACCGATTAATGGATAAAGATTACATGGGTATAAACATACAATGGAATATTATTTAGCCTTTAAAAAGAAGAAAATCTTGTAATATGCAACATTATGCATTATGCTAAGTGATATAAGCCAGTCAGAGAAGGACAGATATTATATGTTTCCACTTATACGAGGTATCAAAAATAGACAAACATGGAACCTAGGGCGAGGTGTCCAAGGGGATAATGGGGAGTTACCATGTGATGGGTACAAAGCTTCAGGTATTCAAGATAAATGAGATCTGCTGTACAACATCACTCATACAGTAATACTTTAAGATACACTTAAAATTTTCTCTGAGGGTATGTCAGAATATAACAATCAAAAATATTATAGTACTTAGTACTTAAAAATTTTTATTGACAATATAATGAATTCCCATATTTGTTGGAATTAAGCAGAATTTTGCAGGTATTATGTAAAAATCATTTTGTAATAGAGAAATACTATAAAGTTATTTTATGTGGAATGTCAAAATATTATCAAAGTGAGCTTTGAGTTAATAAAACTCAAAACTTTTTTAAATGTCTAACATTGTCTTTTTATTGGAAGAGATAGGTTTAAGCAGACACCTGACATTGTATATAGAAGAAGAGAATAAAATTGTATACCAGACAAAAGGATAGCACATATGAAGACTTTAAAGCATGAACAAATATGAGATTCCTCAAACTATGGAAAATTGCACTGCTAAAAAGTGAGTTTCAGGCTGAGAGATGCAAAGAATAATGTTAGAATATCAGAGAATATGACCCCATGTCATTATCAGTGAGAAAGACAGGAAGATCTTTTATATATTTGTGCTACCATATATTTATGTATTGTATCTATCAATTTACGGTACCAGGTTTTCAGTGTTTCCTTCCACACACACAGACAAACCAACAGCATACTTGAAGACAGGCTTTATTCCCTTACCAATTAGTTTCTTCACTGAAGTTGCAATGTAGTTATGCCCTTAACTCTCATCAAAGCCTCTCTTACGATAAATGAGTAGAGCCACTCAACTTCAGTACTCGAAATAAAATTATTATTGAAGAAACTATGTTATTGAGCATTATTGGGATGTGTTACTGAAATTCAACTTTTGTTCTCCTGAGAAATGGATTCCTCTTTCTGTAATGAAAGCTTCAAAAATTAATATTAAGTTTTGGCAAAGTGTGTGCCAATTTCTGTGGCTAAGAAAGACCCTTTTGTTTCAGTATTTCCTCATTGTTTAGCATATGTCGCTTCGTTCTGTTGTTGGTATTGGTTTACTTTTATTTAATCCAACAAATTATACAGCATATGGATTTTATCACAAGTTACCGCAAATTCTGCATATATGTACTTTGTATTGGCTCACTTATCTAGATCTAGCAAGAACAACCTTGAAATGTTAAAGAATTGTGCTTCTTAGGTGTAAAAAATACATTTTAGAAGTGGTCAGGTGTTTTGAGTGAAGAAATTTTGGCAAGAAAATATGTTCTGTAATATAGACACATCCTATTGCATAAATTCATTAAAAAGTGTTGCTTATAATTGCAGTGGTATTACACTACACTTCATTATCTCATTCAATGAGTGGGTGAAATATAATACAATTTTCAAATATGAGAACTAATCTTTAGATTTTCTAGAACCATATGTAAAGTTAAATTTTTTACATGTTTTAATACTTTGGGGATCTATATCACTGTAGCATATACTGTTGATGCTCTAGTCATATCCCTTTAGTGTTTACTATTTCAGATGTACTTAGCCAAATAGCAATCAATGTCAGCATCCACTTAATCTGGCTGACAGAACTCACTCAGCATGCATGCATGACAGGCCAGAAGTACCAGGGAATTAACACTCCTTTGAAGTCTCTTTTAATCAAAGACAAGTAAAAGTGGCTATGCCTATGTTTTAGCTCCCTAACCCATCAGATAAGAAACACTGGGGTCTATTGGGGGGAAAAGGGGAGGGCCAGTGGGAGGGGGAGGTGGGGAGGGATAGCCTGGGGAGAAATGCCAAATGTGGGTGAAGGGGAGAAGGAAAGAAAAGCACACTGCCATGTGTGTTCCTACGCAACTGTCTTACATGCTCTGCTCATGTACCCCAAAACCTAAAATCCAATAAAAAATTTAAAAAAAAAGAAACTTCTCAGGCGCGGATTGTACAAGGTTTTTCAGAATTCTCCAGGAGCACTGAGTTCTACTTGCTCACAATAAACTGCTTAATAACATATTTTCAATCTCTCTCTCTTGTTTTTGTTTGTTTTTTTTTTTTGTTTGTTTGTTTTGTTTTGTTTTGTTTTTTGAGACGGAGTTTCGCTCTTGTTACCCAGGCTGGAGTGCAATGGCGAGATCTCAGCTCACCGCAACCTCCGCCTCCTGGGTTCAGGCAATTCTCCTGCCTCAGCCTCCCGAGTAGCTGGGATTACAGGCACGCGCCACCATGCCCAGCTATTTTTTTGTATTTTTAGTAGAGACGGGGTTTCACCACGTTGACCAGGATGGTCTTGATTTCTTGACCTCGTAATTCACCCACCTCGGCCTCCCAAAGTGCTGAGATTACAGGTTTGAGCCACCGCACACGGCCAATAACATATTTTCTATTACATTTCTTTATTTTCATTTTCACTTCGGCACTCCTTTGCTGGTATTTCATGGGGAAAATCTCCAAAGCAAATTATTTGCACTCATATATATTTATCTTGGAATCTGCCTCCTTGGGAATTCAAAATAATATAATCGTATCTGTTAGATTTTTAATTTCAACATTATGGGTATTTCTCAGTTTCATTTCATGTAAAATGCCATTTCTTTTGTTCTTGCTCATTTGCTATTAGTCTTCAACACTTCATCCTAAATAACAAATTTCCTTATTAACCTTTCCTTTATTTTACTATAGAGTTTGTAATTATGGCTCTTTTGCCAAATATCTGACTACCTATTTGGTCCTGTATTGTAGCCTAAGTAATAAGAGAATAATAGCATTGTAATCATAGGCAAGTTACGAGGGGTAATGCTAAGGATATATGCTTTAAAGCCAGCCAAGCACGGTTGAGTTCCCAATATTTCCACATGCTTATTGTAAGATTTGGGCAGAATCATCTACCTACTACAAACCTTAGTTACCTTATCTGTAAAATATTAAAAAGTAATATACAGTTCAGAGGATTTGTGGAACCACTGCATTATTTGAGAAATTCAAATTTCTTAGCATGGTATCTGACATGTTTCAGGTGCACAAAGAATAGCTAATATTATGTTTAAAATTCCCAAAAGTCCCTTTCTTTGTGATTTATTCTACAAAATACTTTCCTCATACTTGACATTTTACTTTAGCTTGATGAGCTCTGCAGTCTTTCAAATATACAATTCATTTGCTTTCAATCCGTTACTGTTTTATGTCTTGTTATTTTGTTTTCTTATTCTTTCTTTTCCCTTCTCTATTACTCTGTCAATAGAATCACCTCAGGGATCCATAAAACCCATTATGGCTTTTTCTTACCTTCCAAAATAGTATAGATTTTAACTTTTGTAAAACATATTTTACAACCAAAAAAAGGCCGCCTTTTATTTTATCACATAAGTCAATGAACTCCCTCTATCTTATATAAATTTTGCATGTGCTCCCAACTACTTTTTTGTATGTAAAATTGTATATTCATAGAAGAAATTTGCTGCCTATAAAGCTTGCCAAGTTCCTTTCCACCATAACCTACAGTCACTTTCCCTTCTACTTCAGGTAAGCCATTTACTGACAAGACATTTCTTAGACTTGGTTATCAATCCAGAACAGCACTACATCTGAAATTTCAGATTTAATTTCTCCACTTTCCGACTGCTGTTTCCTATTATCACAAGTGTCTCATTTATTTGGAATTGTTTCTCAAACTAATTGATATCTACAGGTTATATAAACCCATTTATTTTTCATCTAAAAAGAATATATTAATCACCAGGTACTCGCATTTTACTGAGGGTCTCAGATACACAGTCGATATAAAAGGTAATTATATTATTTGATTTCATAAGGTTTTAAAATTTAGTAGAACCACAAATAATTCAGAAAACAGCATCATTCTGTGATTTAATTGTTGGAAGAGAGAGAATACAGGAAGCAATTATATTTCAGTACTATGCTTTCATTCACAAATTTCTCCCTATGAGACTTAGGTTCCTTAGTTAGGTTCCTACTCATTCTTTGCCTTAACAAATTCATGCCATCTTTATTGCCCTTATCTCTTCACCTGACAACCCACTCCTCTCTTTATAGATGAAATTTGTCTACTTTATTAAGGAAATATAATTCACAAATTTTCTCTTTTTGTAAGTGAACGTACAAATTCAGCTGCTTCTACAAATATTATTATCTTTTCATTTCAAACACACTGAAATTACTGTAACTCCTTTGTATACATTAAACTCCCTGGTTTCCCAATACAGCTTCTTGCAATTCTACCAAAGATTTATTTCTATGGACTATACCTTTGGATTCTCCTCTTTCTGGAAATTTTCATTCAATCTTTAAACATTGTTTTCAAATCTCTGTAATTGTACAAACATCAGTCACAAGAAACAAAAATAAAATATATTTTCTTAAACTTCATATTCCCATGAATTTACCATTATCGTCACTCTTCTATTTACAGCAAAAGTTTTGAAAAGAGTAGCCCATGTTCATTACTGTTACGTCCTAATTACGCTGAATCATTCACTGATTGAATTTCATTTCTCTCTTTTTTATGGGACGGCAAGCTGTTTCCCACCCACAACATTTCATAAACCAGATTTCATCAATAGCACCAATATGTTACACAGAGTATCTTCCATTCTTGGCATTGTTTATAGTCTCAATCTGGAAAGACTTGGGTTTCCTAGGCTTTCTGAGACTAGACGTCACAGGATTTTATCTACATTTCTGACTGCTCTTTCTCAAAATTATCTTTATTCACATTCTTCTTCCCAAAACAAACATGCAGACATGAGATCTTATTTAATTCTATTTTAGACCTTCTCTTTGACACGTCTCCATATTCTTCATTCCGTTAATGCAATAAAGGACAATGCCTATTGATCTGGCTATTTTTTTCTTTTCTATTTTTCTTCTTTTAAACAGAAGACAAAGATCTTTCCCAGAATTTTTCTATTTCAGAAGTCAACTAAGGTAAATCATTCACCAAAAATTCTTAGCTGGTTCTAGAGTAAAGATAATTCTCTATGAATTATTGTAATTATTGTGATTAACCTGTATTTTTCTAATTTGATAAAATGTAGTATGTAAAAATAACTTTCTGACGTAAGACACTAAAAGAATTATAAGCTAGGAGAATATACCTCCCAATATTTGTATAATTTATTATTCCACAATGGCTCTATGAAGACTTTCCTTGGATAACTAACTCTCAAATCTACATTTGGTAATAATTTTACTTCCTAACCAGATTATTTTTTCTAAAGACAGATTTATAATAAAACAGCTTTGTTGTTCTATTGTTGTTTATAAAAAAAAGCAAGATTGTGTTCCATTATCTTTTTTATGATTCTTTAAATATTAGTAGTTAGATGATATAATATTTTTTATTTACTCCTCTTTCTCAACTTTTTTTAGAGTATGACAGCTTATTTGGAAATGATCAGAAATTAGATGACAAAATATATATGGGCCAATTACTTCTGTTAGGCTTTCTAGTAATCGAAAATAAATGGTTTCAGCTTACATTACTAAAATTTCCTATTAGTTTGATATACCCAGTCTAGAATGCGTGTTGTATGAAGAAAAGATTTCTCCAGAGTAATAGCAAAAAGTTACAGTTCAGTTCCATTGAAATACAGATGCCCAGTTTAGATGGTTCAACATACAATTATTCTGACCTTACGTGGTACAAAATTATCACAATTTTGACATAATATAGTCAATAAATTACATGATATTCAATGCCATATTATAAAATAGGTTCTGTGTTAGATGATTTTGCCTAACTGTAGGCTAATGTAAGTGTTCTGAGCACATTTAAGGTATACTAGGTTAAACTATGATGTTCCATAGGTTAGGTATATTAAATGCATTTTTAAATTTATTATATTTTCCATTTATGGTGGATTTATTGGGCCAAAATCCCATCATAACTTGGGAAACATCTTTATTTAGATTTAAATATTTTGTATACTATTTAGTGTCCTAATTTAGTTATTTTTTGTTCTCAAAGTTTTACAGAAATTGGTGTATGCATTTTTTTACATGCTCAACCTTGAATTTAGATTAGTAAATTCAAAAGGAGAGACCTTACTGTGATAGTTGTATACTCTGTTTGTCGTTAAGTTTCTTAGATTGTTTTCTTTCATATTTATATTAGGTTATACACCCATAAATTACTAAACAACAAATGTTAGATTCATCTAGTCTCCTGTTTTCTGTCAGCCTTAGATGCTCATTATTATACAGTCAACCAGTTTATCTGTAAAACCTTTTACTAGGCCATTTTTGCTGTACTACATTTTGTTATCTAAATTATATAAATATTACAATTATTTCAACAGCTGAATTATTTCTGTGAAGTAAGAATTAGTAATTTCTTTATTTGTCTCTTATTAGAACTAGAGAATAGAAAAATGAAGAAAATAGCACAGACCAGAAAATTTATCAGAGAGAAAAAATATACATTAGAAATAGACAAGTGCTATTGGATTAAGGTAGCACTGTTTTAGAACATACAGTTTAAATACAACTTTGGGGAGTAACACCAAAATATTAGATTATTTCTCTTTCTCAGAAAAAGATATCCTGGCATTACCTTGATCCACAGTATACTTTCAAATTGTTACATGCCTTAAAATTACATAACAACCCTTAGAACAGCATAAGATCTTCACATCACCACACTATAATTTTTTAATGCACAATTCATTCAAGTTTCAGAAGTGCTTACTTAGATTTATGGACTCATCAATATCTCTTTCACAAATAATTTCAATCTAACATGAAGTCTCTTCTAAGTCCTGATCCTAGTTTTACAACAGTCATTTTTGGGCAGCTGTGAAGTTTCAGTTATTTTAAGACTAACTTTACTGCAGCAACCTCTGCCAATTTTCAAGTCTCTGGATTAGTTAAAACTCTGTATTAACACATTTATAACATGCAGAGAAAAAAATAACAAATCTATATACGTATGTGAGTACACTGATAGCATAATATACTGAATTTTCTCCATTTAGTAATATTGCTACTTAGATATATTTTGAGCATTTTATCAGATGTTTTTACAAAATCTATTAAAGCATACTCTCCAATCCTTTTATTGGACATAGCCCTACAGCATTTTTGAAGATCATAAAAACATATGTTGAAACTGTAATTAGTTCCATCACATAGGAAAGATTTTCATGAGCTGCTAAGAAAATGCTTTTTAGAATTTCTCGTTTATGCTAGAACATGGAACATAGAGCTTATCAGTTGATGGGGCAAATATTAGAATTTAAGAGAAAAATTTTATTATCCAAGTATGACCTAAATGTTTTAGATTGCAAAAGTAATTTATACTTATTTTACTGGCAAATCACTAAGTACTTATGCCCAATGATTTCGTCTCCAAATGTAATGACTAATTTTTAAATTCATCTCTAGATCAGAATACATACAGTCTAGCCAAAGAGAGAGAAAAAAAAATCATTCAATTTAATATTTCCTTAGTCCTCTTTAGCTGTCCTGTCACTTGGCTCAAGAAATTGGCTCATGAACCCTTATGAGGGTGAAGAAGATTTGGGGGGCAATGGGACTAGTAGTGCTGGTGAAAAAAGTGTTCGTGCTCCAAGAGTTTCAGTTTGGTACTGCAGAGACTACAAAAGGCCAAAAGATAGTGCCCTAAAGGAATAATACTCAGAGTTTAATCATTTATTTCATTGAAAAATAAGTTGTTTACTGCAGACAGCTTAAGATATATTTATTTCTTACATTGGATCCTAAATCTAAGCCATTTTATTTGGATTTTTACAGAACATTATGTATTTAAGGCAATTGACATTATATACGTTATTGTCCATTTAATAATATATGGGAGATCACATGAAACATTATCCGTTTCACATTATAGAATCCTGCTTTGTAGGGTCCATAGTGTCTCATTGCCAACAGGTCATAACACAGAAATAAAGTTCTGTTTCTCAAGTGAAAGTTTTATTTGAGTATACTTACAAGAAAAAGAAAAGCTTGGAAATCTTCATTTTAAATGACAGGTAGTATTATATTGTTGATCAGTTATAATTGAGAGCTCTGGAGGGGCGTGTGTGATAGTTGTGCACTGATGAATAAATAAGAAATGTGGGCCAGGAGCGGTGGCTCACGCCTGTAATCCCAGCACTTTGGGAGGCCGAGGCAGGTGGATCACGAGGTCAAGAGATCGAGACCATCCTGGTCAACATGGTGAAACCCCTTCTCTACTAAAAATTCAAAAAATTAGTTGGGCATGGCGGCGTGTGCCTGTAATCCCAGCTACTCAGGAGGCTGAGGCAGGAGAATTGTCTGAACCCAGGAGGCGGAGGTTGTGGTGAGCTGAAATCACGCCATTGCACTCCAACCTGGGTAACAAGAGCGAAACTCCGTCTCAAAAAAAAAAAAAAAAAGAAGAAATGTGGGTGTCTCTACTGCCAGGTTATTTCCTGTATATCTATCTGAAATGAACAAGTGTTGAATAACTTGTTAATATGAGTAAAAATAAAGTTGCAAAATAGTCTAATTAAGAAAATTATTTGGCTTCCTTTTTTGTTTTAAATGCTGTTGTTTCACATTCAACATTAAAATCATTAAACAGAGTAATAAAAAAACATGATACTACCCCTGTCAATTCTTCAGAGATGACAAAAATTGATAAATTTTAAGTGCCGGCATTCTAAAAATGAGAGGTGGTGCAGGTCTTTTTGAGTAAAAGTTATGTTTGGACTGTCAAGACTAAAAGGCAGTGCCACAAATAGTGACAGGCCCTGGAGGCTGGAGATAGAATCATTACTCAAAGGACAGACCATGCCTGTAATTAGTTCACCATCCTTGCATCCCATCACGTTCCTATTCATGGAAAACAGTGCCATGATGAGCATCACAATCCTATGTGACAGACATGAGAACAACAGTTGGGTGAATGCCTGTATGAACATGAGTGGGTTGCAATATGTGCTATTGTGAATGTTTAATCTTCCATGGTTTTGCTTGTATATTTCATAATATCTCTTTAAATTGATCATTTAATTCTTGCATTTTCCAAGCAATTATTACAAACAACTAGCTCAATGATCTATATGTTAATTTATGTGTGTAAAATATGAGCATTTTTTGTAGTCTTGAGGAAGTAACCTCTTTTCTAGGACTAGTCTTTATTATACAAAATAATTTAAGCAATTTAGAAACTTTTCCATCTAGTTCTCCAATTTTTAAAATAAATCAAATGCTCTATTTTATTAGATTATTGCAAAAAATAAGTTATTCAAAAGCAAGCTTTAAAATTGAGCGGTGACATCATAGATTTACTATTTCTTTGAAAGTCAAAAATAATTACTAGTGAAAACATTAATATATCAAAATTAATTTCATTAATTTGAATTAATAAATAGAAATAATTATTTTGTATTAAATAATCTGGGAAATTTGGGTGTTCTTTTCTAGCATATCATATTTTTTTCCATAGATGTATAATAGAGTAACTACTACACTGCCCTCTGGCATAAACTATATCAATACCATCCACTGAGATAGCTAAATACAACATCCTAAAGACCTTATATTTTCTAAGAAATGCCTTTGCATGTTTTGGGATAATCTCACTCAGCCTATAAAATATTAACCAATAAAAAACATCACATTATTTATCTAATACAAACAAATCTGGAGTGTTGACACAATTATTTAAACCAACAGTGTGAGGCAGAACTTGCCTCATTTATTATACCTTCCAAGGTATTTGTGTATTTCCAAAAAGTAAAAAGGTTTTTATTCAAATATGACAAGCAAGTAAAGAACAGTTACCCTCAAACATTGCTTATGGGATTTGTAAATGGTCTATCTCTGCTAATGAAGACTTTGAGACATGAATACAATGCATTAAGTGATGCATAACTTTTTTTTTTTTTTTTTTTTTTTTTTTGAGACGGAGTTTTCGCTCTTGTTACCCAGGTTGGAGTGCAATGGCGCGATCTCGGCTCACCGCAACCTCCGCCTCCTGGGTTCAGGCAATTCTCCTGCCTCAGCCTCCCGAGTAGCTGGGATTACAGGCACGCGCCACCATGCCCAGCTAATTTTTTGTATTTTTAGTAGAGACGGGGTTTCACCATGTTGACCAGGATGGTCTCAATCTCTTGACCTCGTGATCCACCCGCCGATACATAACTTTTGTCTCAGAAATCAATCTATGTTTTTTTTCCTTGGGAAATAAAGATATACATATATATATATCTCAAGTCTCTGGATTAGTTAAATGTTTTATTTTTATAAGAAATAACATGATTGCTATAATATAATATTGTTATAATAGTATAATAAAGAAATAAGAATATTTACAAAATAATGCTCAACAATCACATTGATTTAGAAATGTGTGGTAAAGTCAAACATATGTCATCTCAATATCAAAATATATTATAAAAATGTATTTATATAAAGGATATAGGGTAAATATGATATAATATCATTTAATAAAACATTATGTATAAACTAGTATACAGATGTGGCTGTATTTTTTAAATGCATTTATAGTACAAGGTACTCAAACATAGACATGAAAAACGTCTTGAAATTGATAGATTTTTTTTCTTAGTAAGATGTGGTTAATACTTTAAATTTTCATTTTGTTTTATTTGTCTTCTATTTTTAAATGAACAACTATAAATTTATATAATAATAAATAAAATTAAAAGAGAATAGATATCTGCAATTGAAAACAGTGCAGGAATTCCTTAATGTGTGCACTAAACCAACGAGATACCCTGATGAGAAACATCAATCCTACTAGAGTTGAGTCTCCTATTTTATCCTGGTTGATATTTAAGCTTCATCATATGCTATTTTTGTAGGAATTAAATTGTAATTAAGACTCAGCTACAGCCTAAACCCAAGTGGGATTGCGACATGAAGTTTGTCTGGAACAAATGACAGAACACAAGTACAAATGAGGGAGGAAGACTGGAAAAAAAATAGGCTGTAGTAAAAAATACTATTTTACTTTTACTTACAAAGTCCTTCTCCATCCCCATGGTAACATTCCTTGAATTGATCAAATACATGAACTGAAATTCAAATTTTAGATGTATATTTGTCTCCTAGAGTTTGTACATAGCCCTGGCAAAAATAACAGAAGTTAATCTGATATACTTGTATTTTCATATAATCTTGTGAAGATTCCTCTCGACTCCTCAAATGTCCCTTAGCCCTTGGCCCCTTCCAGCCAGTAGCTCTTCCACCACCTCCAGATCTTTTCAAGTAAAACCTCCCAAATCCTGTCCAGTATTAGCCTAGAGAGAGACTATGGTTCTACACACACACACACACACACACACACACACACACACACTTTCTCTACATTGCAAATCAACTCTGCTATAATTGAGGGTAAGTCCTTATACATTCTATCCTACCATTTGGATCTTGTCTTTTCTTAATCATTCTTTTTAAATGGCCAAGACTGTTCATTAAATATCTATTTAATGAACTAAATGTTTTAATGGACTAAATGTTTTTTAAGAAAAAATGTTCTAAATACTAGAAATGCTCAAATACCTTCTTTTGCCAATAAAGGTATTTTTTGTAAGTACTAGTAATTTAAAGATGGAAATAATGAGCTGAGAAAATTGATATATTAAGGGTATCCTTGGATTACATAAAACAACAATTGTATGGCCATATGTGATAGTCAATAGATATGTACAGTAGGAACTTTCCATTATATAACTATAAAACATAATTTTTCTCCCATATTGATGGAAATATTCCACTCTGAGAAGAGTAATCTAAGCAAATAAAAAAGATTAAATCTGAAAAATAAGATAATTTTTATTTATAACCCATACTAATGTTTTCAGGGTACAAATAATATAAATGGCAAAATGCAAATAGACAGTAAGCAATGAAGATTCTAACTAAGATATCTGAAAGTGATGTGGCATATTGGAGTTATGAATAATATATTAAGAAAGTGGTGTTCTCTGTAGTCTTTTAATAATTTGTCTTCTCTGGCCAACAGAAATGCCAATGTTCACTAAGGAGCAACTCAGCTATTTAATGAAAAACAATAAAGATTAAAATTAAACTTTTTTTTTTTTTACTATTTATGTATCATGAAACAAGTCTGAGAGATCTTTGGAAATTTAACTTCTCTAAAAATTCTTATATGGGATAAATGCAAAGAAATAATAGGTTCAAAACTTTCTAAATGAAATAAGATTCTGAAAGACTGACTTCCATTTTCTTAAGGCTTTTCTTCAGTAGGTGCAGAATAAAATCAAGACATAGTACATCCTGGAAGTCTACAAGAATAGCATGCTTGGGGTTCTATTTCTAGATCTGAAAGCACAATGATGAATATAATTTTAATAAAAAGTATTTGTAGAGTGCATCTTCTGAAGATCAGTTTTAGGAGTGCCTTGAAGCAAAAGGCATATAGAATATACTGAAATATATTTATCTCCCCAATTACAAATATATTATTATTATTTACTTGTATTTTATTTTTGATAATTTATTAACTTCCATTTACCCAGGCTACTAAAATCATGCTCCTTTTGGATACCACAATGCAGATTTGAGAAAGATTATTTCTCTATGGCTGAAAATGTTGAATATACAATATCATACATTATCCATAGTCATCATTCAAGTAGAATTAATTAAAATATTCTTCAGCATGTATATTTTCCAAACTTAAATAAATGAAAATGTTATTTTTACTCAGTGACAGGAACAGTATTATTGACACATTTAAGGTAAAGTAAACCCAAAATACACATTTAAAGCAAAATATTTTTATTGTAGTAAAATATACATAACAAAATTTACTATTTTAAGCATTTTTAGGTGCACAGTTCTATGGCATTAAGTACACTGAAACTGCAACCATCACCACCATTCACCGTCAGAACTCTTCATCTCCTCCAACGTAAATTCTATACCTGTTAAACACTAACTCTCCACTTCCTTTTCTATCCAGCATTAGCAATGATCATTCTGCTTTTTGTTCTATATATTTTAGTAAACTAAATACCACATATAATCGAAATTATACAATATTTGTCCTTACGTGATTGACTTGTCTCACTTTGCACTTCCTTAAAACTCATCTCTGTTTGTAGCATGTGACAGAATTTAATTATTTTTAAAACAGAATTATATTTCATGATATGTATATAGCACATTTTATTTAAACATTCGTCCATGGATGAACACTTGTATTGCTTCTACAGTTTTGGCTACTATCAATAACACTACTATGAACATGAGTTACAAATATCTGATTGAGGTCCTGTGTTCTTGGGTATATATCCAGAAGTGGAATTGCTAGATAATATGATCATCCTATGTTTACTTTTGTTGAAGACCTGCCATTTCATTTGCCATAGCAGCTGCATGATATTCCATTCCCATCAGCAATACACAAGTGTTCCAATTTGTCCACATCCTCACCAAGTCTTGTTATTTTCTGTTTATTGTTAATAGCCTTCATAATGAGTATGAATTTTTATTTCAATGTAATAAAATATTTTAAAAATGAATTCAGTGCAGCTCCTGTGCCAGTATAAAAGTTGATGGTATAACCTAATCACAATTTATAAAACTTTGGAAACTATATTGAAACATTATTACTACCACCACAATTTCATGTGGTGGGCAATTTTTTTCTTGAATTTATCCACATGTACTGTGTGTGTGTGTGTGTGTGTGTGTGTGTGTGTGTGTGTGTGTGTGTGTGTTTTCTCTACTAGGAACGTTCTTTCTTTTCTCCTCTGCCTGGAAAATTCTAGTCATTATTTAAAAAATGTGCAGAAGGCTATCATTTGCTGATTCCAGGTTTAAGCTTATTTTTCTTTTGTGTATCTCTGCTCTATTGTTTAATAATTTCTGACATGTAGATACACAGGCACTTTTGCTCAGTGTAAAGCCTTACTTATATATCATACTAAGGAGTTTTGACTGTGTTCAGTGGAGGAAGGTAAATCTTTACATAATTTAAGAAAGAGGGTTGTGATGTATATTTTTAAACATGACAACTTAAAATATGAATTGCAGAAGGCATTGTCTGCAGACTAAAATCTGGGAGAACATTTAGGAGATTTAAATGTTAACTAGAGATAATAAAAGTCTGTTCGAACTATGACTGATTTTGTCAGATTTGGAAAGCTTTTCTTTAAAACTATTTACTCTGCTTTCTAGTCAGGGAGTTAGAGTGTATTTTTGTAGTTTCCCTTGTTGTTAGAGTGGCTGTAGTAATGAGTTCAAGCTCGTGGAGTATAAATAGAAATAGTGCCCACCACTATATATAACCACCATCACTATACAGCTTGCCCCAGCTTTATGAAAAGCAAGGCTCACACTGCCACATTCCACTTACTGCTGCCACTTGAATTTATTTCATTGAGAATAAATTTCTATTGTATAAAGCAAAGGTATTTCAAAGTTAATCTGTCATGGCATCTAGCTGTATCTATCTTGTATACTGATTACATGTGGCAAAAAGCAAAAAGAAATGCTGGTCTATGGTAGGACTGAGCAGGTGTATGTTACATCCTTTTGAGATAGCATGTAAACAGAGAACATTAAGCAGGTAAGTAGATATGCATGTCTAAACTAAGGATTAATGATGTTCCTTATTTCATGATAACTCAAAGATTTAATACAGAGTTTTTCCCTAAGCATATTGGAGGTTTTGTTCCAAGAAAACTAACATTATATATGTTTAAAATAATAAACTTCTCAAATGCATCATTTTAGACTCAAATGTTTGTCTTTAATTCCTCCCTAAACTGCTGTTTGCCTTTTACAGAAATATACATTACTAAGCTCTCCTCATATTTATTTTCTTTTTTGTGTTTGTTTGCTTTTCAGACAGAGTTTTGTCCTATCACCCAGGCTGGAGTGCAGTGGAGCTATCTCAGCTCACTGAAACCTCTGCCTCCGGGGTTCAAGTGATTCTCATGCCTCAGTCTCCCAAGTAGCTAGGATTACAGGTGCCCACCACCATGCCTGGCTTATTTTTGTATTCTTAGTAGAAACGGGGTTTCATTATATTGGCCAGATTGGTCTCAAACTCCTGACCTCAGGTGATCCAACCACCTTGGCCTCCCAAAGTGCTGGGATTACAGGAGTGAGCCAGGGCTCCAGGCCTTCATATTTATTTTTTCTTAAGTGATTAGTTGATAATCTCATAAAGTCAAGACTTTCAAAATTAGTATAGTAAGCAAAGTCTTTAAAAATTTCATTGAAAGTACATTTTCTTTTGATAGTTTGTGTCCCAGGAAAGGTTAAGGGGTTTGAATGTACCTGTGTCCATTAGCAGTACAGTAAGTTCATATTGGGCTTGTGAGGTATTATAAGTTGTCCTGCCTATATTCAAATATAGTTAATGGGACTTAGAAAAGATGAATAAACTATTTCTATTTGACATTATAAAACCAATAAGACATTTAAAAATGGAATGCACATTATACTAACATGGTTTCTATACAATTTATCCAGATCTGAAGAACTCATTAACAACTACCTTTCTGCACCATTAGCAAGTGTATAGAAATACAGAGAAATTTTATGTTAGTTCAAAAAATAATAGTAACTGGCTGTATCAATCAGGATCCTAGAAAAAGAGATGGCACACTCCTGTTGTGTAATTTGAGGAATATTAAAAAATGAAATTTAATAAAATATATAGTATTAGGAAGCCACATGAGATAACATGGTTATAACTACTAGCAGGATGCAGTAACAATGTCTACATCTAAAGCAGCAAGTACAGAAAACAGTTACTTGAAACTGGGGAAGACAGAAATGTCAAAGGTCACTCCAGTAGAAATGTGTCTAATTAAACATTGGCTGAGCTTAACTAGGCACAATGCTGCAGTGGCTTTTCAGATGGAGATCTCAGAAATAAATATATCAATCTTATTTCTCTTTCTTCATTCAATTTTCGGGACTTCCCATTGTACAAATCCATCTGAAAGTCAGAAGGCCTGGCAACCTATATCTGAAAGATGGGGTAGTAGAATTAGACTGAAGGATGCAGTAGAGTTCGACAAAGAAGATGACCAGCACACAGACTTATTGCCTGAAAAAACAACAACGTTTTCTAATGGTACTGAATTTATATTGCTCATTCTACTGAATATTATGTATTGTTTTAACTATGGAAGCCAAGAAAAATTTAAGAATACAAATTAAAACTCTATGTCTAAAGAAGAAGTTACCTTTTTTTCCTATTATATATAGGTGTTGTTTTCATGAGGAAAAAGAAGAAAAAAAGCCTGAACAGAATCTTTCTGTAGTCTCTATTACATATCAAAAATAAGTTTCACATAATTCTGTTTTCACACCAAATTAATTTCTATGGATTTCAAAATGCAATTAGGCTGTAAAAATCTTTGAATTAAATGCCTATTCATCTTTTCTTTTTTTGGGGGGGCGGGGAAGGCAGGAAGGGAGGGAAGAAGGACTGTAGGGAGGAAGGAAGGGATGAAGGAAGGAAGGAAGGGAGGAAGCGGGGAGGGAGGGAGGGAGGGAAGGGAAGGAAGGAAATCAAGCAATGAGAGAGACATTGCCGACCTGGATCTAGAGGTTTACAAGTTGATTTCTTTTTTTTTGAGAGAAGGAAAGAAAAAGAAAAAAAATAATAAGTAGAGGAGAGGAAAGAGGAAGAGAAAGAGGGAGAGTAAATGGAAATATTGCTTTATTTTGAAAAAAATTGGGTATTAATAATGGCCAATCAATGTTTCATTTAAACTTATGGGTAGGTGTGATGTGGTATTGACAAGAATGTATATTTTGTGTATTTGAAGTGGAGAGCTCTATAAATATTTATTAAGTTTACTTGTTCCGGATCTGAGTTCGAGTCCTTGATATCCTTATTAATTTTCTGTCTCATTGAATCTAAGTCTCATATCTGGGTGTTAGGATCGTTAGCTCTTGTTGTTGCATTGATCCTTTTACCACTATATCTTTGTTGCTTTAAAATCTATTTTATCCGATACGAGAATTTAACTCCTGCTTTTTATTTATTTATTATTTATTTTTGCTCTCCATTTGGTTGGTAAATCTTTCTCCATCCCTTTGTTTTGAGTCTTTATGTATCCTTGCATGTGAAACAGGTCTGGATGTAACATGCCATTGGGTTTTGGCTGTGTCTTTTGATTGGGGGATTTAGTCAATTTATATTTAGGGTTACTGCCATTTGATGTTGACCGGCTGTTTTATCCATTCGTTGGTGTAAATTCTTCTTTATGTTGGTGCTCTTTTCGGCCATCTTGGATCGTTCCCCTCATCTTTTCTAATCTACAGCTTTTAGTCAACCTGGAATAATTCAAAGCATTGTCATTGAGACTATTGCCCTTCACTGGCAGATGTAAGCATTCATTCTGATTAGTAGTGTTTTATTACTACATGTATCCAGATGAACTTGTATTATGTTCTCTCTCTCCTAAGTTTAAATGGATCCCTGCTTATTGTTTTGTATAATTTATGCTTGTGTAATTCCATATTCAAACAAACATGCCATTTATGAAAACACATTATATTAACTATTCATGTAAAAATTAGATGTCATTATAATTATGATAATTATATAATACATAAAGCAAATAAATAATAATTCAAATTTTAGCCTAAATAGTTCCTGTATAGAGAAAATTTTTCAAACGTGTGAAATAAAAATCTTAGTTGAGTAGGAATTTAAGAGGAGGACAACTGCTTAGCATTAGGAGAACTACACAATACCTTATAGAAGCTCATTAATTTAATTTTCAGCACTTTCAGCACTTAGACAGCTCCAAAGTCTGTCCACTGCCAACTACCTACTTCCCTTGCTCTGACACGCCATTCCTGATCAGCTCCCTCTCTCAGAGTCAGAGACAATAGAACTTAATTTCATCACTATTATTTCATTTTCATAAAATTCCTCATTTAAAAGAATCTGTACATTGTCTTCTGCTTCCAAACAATACTTTGAGGATTTATTTTTACAATGGTTTTAAACTAGATAGCTTCTTATTTAAGTCAGCATTTTTGAATATTTGTATATCATTTTCTTTTTAAAAAATATATTTTAAATTAAGTGTTTTCCTTTGTTAGCCAAAACTTAATAGAAAAACTGTAAGTTTTTCATGGCACATCTTTTCTATGTCATTTATATCTGAAAATAGCATTTCTTAACATGTGCTAGGAAATAACCTGTAGTCATTGTCAAACTGCTTCCTTCTTGTATTGGTTAAATAGGCACTAATTGGAGCTCTTGTTATATATGACTTTGCCTCTATTCAACCCCCATTATATAATGCCTCCATTTTGCCTAAGCTTCTCATTTGCAGCAATTTAATCTAAGATTGGAAGTAACATTTAATGGTATCCTTATTTTTCTGTTGAAATTTCTTCTAGTTTTAGCACTGAGACTCTTTCAAAGCATTAGTGGGTAAAGTCACAATAATGAACAATGAGGTTCCTGAATATGTTGCTCTTGGGTTAACAAAAGCATATTTGATATAATAAAGAAACCAAGAATACCTCAAATTGTGTTCCCTGCCTCCCCTTCTGATATTTCCACCTCTGTAATGTTGCACTCTTTTTTTAACATGATCATGCTGAAAACTTTGAAAACAATACTTTACAATATACTATTATATTAAATTATTGAATAGTAACTGTATTTTTAAATATATCTGATGTTAAAAGGCTTTAAAACTTCCTAAAAAAAGCTTTTCAACCAGTGATTACAAAGTTAACCGTATTTCCTTAGATACTATGAATATCAATACAAATTTATGTATTTGGTATATTCTCAAATACTTCAAATCCATGAACAAAAAAATACTAATGTTATCTACAAAAAGAAATATTAAAAGTGAATCACTATATAAATCAATACTTAAATATCTATATCAGAGATTTAGTATATTATCTATATTTTTCTAATTCTTTGTATAATAATAATATTTACTTTAACAAATTACTCAGGTTAATAATATGTTACCAGACACAAAAGAAAAAAAAAACTACTTAGTGGTAACTGAGGAAACATAATCCAGGTACCAAAACTTTGAATTTTTAAAGATATAATTTTAAAATTCTATAATAACACTTTGGAATATCACAACCACTAAGATTGATCTACTGGCAATATTCTTACTTTTTAACTGTTATACTGAAATATGACACACAATTTTCATATGTATTTCATTGTATTTCATATACAAAACATGAAATAATAGCTCAGCACATTTTCTCAGTGTTTATATAAGAATACCAATGTAACCCTTTACCCAAATTAAAAAAAGAATTCAACCAACTAAACAACAAAAAACAGAACAGCATTCTTACCCCAGAAGTGCTCCCTATATCTCATCTGAGTTACTATACTTCTTCCAGCCCAAAGTAATCACTATCTTAATATCACACCAAATATTTTTAACTTTATAAAAATAAAATTACAGGCTGGGAGCGGTGGCTCAGACCTGCAATCCCAACACTTTGGGATGCTGAGGCAGGTGAATAAATTGAGATTAGAGTTTGAAACCAGCCTGGCCAAGGTGGTTAAACTCTATCTCTACTAAAAATACAAATAACCGGGCATGGTTGTGGGCACCTGTAATCCCAGCAACTCTGGAGCCTGAGACAGGAGAATCTCATCAGCCGGGAGGCGGAGGTTGTGGTGAGCAGAGATCACATCACTGCACTCCTGCCTGGGTGACACAGTGAGACTCTATCTAAAAAAAATCATAATAACGAAATAAAATAATACAGTGTATATTTTTTGCAGCATTTTTATAATCACTTTTGCCTAAGTGATGTTAATGGGATTCCTTCAGTTAATGTTGTAGTAATGGTATAATTTCTTTTTATTGTGTATAATACTAAATTGTACAAATATAATACAATTCATGCATTCATTGTTTTGTTGATGGACATTTGTGTTGCTTCCAGTTTAGAATTTTTAAAATGTAGCTATTCATATTTTTGTATATTGACTCACATATACACATTTCTGTTAAATATATATATGTAGGGAACAAAATTGCTCTGTCATAGGTTAAACCTATATTTAGTTTCAGTGATTCAGATCAAAGAGTTTTGCAAAGTGATTACAATAATTTACATTTCTCCTGGTACTGTATAAGAGCTGTTAATTATTCCAGATTCTTCCCAACTTTTGGTACAGTCTGTCTTTCTAATTTAGACTGTCCTTGTTGGTAAATAGTCCTATCTCATAATAATTTTAGTTGGCATTTACTTGATATCTTAGAATAAATACACACTTTGATATATAGATATATAAACAATATAAATTTATACCATAAACAGGCCTGTTCATAGCAAATAAATTATATATTTATATAACAATTCCCATTATATATTGTTATTGTCAAGCTATTTTTTAGACACTGGACTTTGTTTATATTTTTCCACCTTACTTAATATTATAGATACATGATTTTTTGTGATTGACATTGGTTCAAGTAAACACATCTATTATTCCATAATTAATTCTCAAATTGTCACTTTTTACCAAAAATATTCCTTATAAGTTGTCTCCATTGTCTTCTCAATCCTACTCCTGACTTTTGCAATCATCGTTAATCTTTGGGAGGAGAGTTTTTATAATCTATGTTGATTTTTACTTGCTTCAATATGGAATTAGTTACTTGCCAAAAGTCTCTGGTTTCATTTAATTAAATGAGTATTACATAGAAAGATATGGGTTCTAATATTCATGTCAGCTTGTTCTTTGTGTGAAAGAATATCGGGTAGAATGATCACACTTCTGAGACACTCAGGAGTCTGAGCTTTAAGTTGTATCTATTTTTAAGGTCATTAGTATATGTCGACTTTCAATTTCACTTAAACTTCACTAGATTCTTTTTTGGAGGAACTTGATTGTGTATGTATCTCTTTAATGTATTTGCAATATCTTAAGTCAGCTTTTAAGTATTTAATTCCTCAGTCATACTTAAAGGACAATCATTACCTATTATAATAATTACTTTTCTTATTTTGTAGGCACCCAACAAGAATTAGCAACATTGGAAATTATTTCAAAATCAAACTTTTTTTAAAAAAACTATGGGATTTTGCTTAACAGGTTTTGCTGATACAGTATGAACACATATATGAATGTAAACTATTATCTTCCTCGTATATTGGTGTTTTAAGAAATCTGGCAATGTGGGAAAATGCTACTATAGTTTTAAGTTTTGATGATCTTAGTTTTATTTAAGAATATATATATGCAAATCCAATAATGTACTGACTTCTCAATATTTAGAAATGTTAAGAAAGACATTCACTTTTTCCAATTTGTGTAAATTAACTCAGAGAATATTGGCAAAACTGTTCATTGTAGAACTAATATTTGTAGCAGGAAGTTAACCAAAAACTGGACATAAATTCATATGCTGGCACCATTACAAGTAACATTGGTTAAATTGTAACCAATTTAAATAATATTTAATTATATACAAAAATATTCTGTTGATTTGAACTTAAATTTCAAAACAACTTAAAGATTATTCAGTAAAAATTTCCTATAACATTAAGGATTAAATTATGTCTCAGGAATGTAAAATTGGGCAAATACTTTGCAATATTACAGTGTAGAGAGCAGACTTTGAAATTTAGTATTTAACTCCCATGTAACAACTTCTTCCCAAACACCATGAAGGCTTTGTTACATGATGACTGTAGTTGTTGTTGCTGTATTTCTCTCCAACTAAACTGGAAAACTTAGATATGGATACAGATTTCACTTGCTACACAGGACTCAATTATACTAGTTAAGAACAAAACATGCTGTTAACCTGGTAATAAATTAAGATCTAGACAACTAGCACAATGGCTTTACATAATCTTTCAAAGGTGCTGAAATAATAAAATTTATATTCATACAGTGTTAAGCTCAGAACCTAAGATAGTATTTTGTGGCTGTTAGATCTAGCTTAAAAATAAATTTAACAACATTAGACCAAAATAAAAAAATGACTTTTTTTTGGAGATTGCTCTTGTTGCCTAGGCTGGAGGGCTATGGTATGATCTCAGCTCACTGCAGCCTCTGCCTCCTGTGTTCAACCAGTTTTCCTGCCTCAGCCTTCCAACAGCTGGGATTACATGCACACCTCACCACACCCAGCTAATTCTGTTTTCTTTAGTAGAGATGGTTTCACCATGTTGGTCAGTCTGGTCTCGAATTCCTGACCTCAGATGATTTACCCACCTCAGCCTCCCAGAGTGCTGGAATTACAGGCATGAGCCACCACGCCTGGCTGAGAACATTTTAAATAGAGCTTTAATATGGAGGTAGTCTGTAGATATCTTCATCTTTAACTCCTACAGTCTGGGCATTTACAGAAAATATGTTCAATATCACAGGATGAGTGAACAGACCTCTGCCTCAATGTGTGAAAGTAAGTCAATAGTTTTACTTACAATACGTTACCATACAATAATCCAAACATTTGGCACAAAGATTTTTATATATTTAACTATGCCTGTAGTCTTATTTGAAAAGTTACTTCAATTTGAAGAAAAATGAATTCAGGTAACTCACAATGAGCCCTGTTGTTAGCTTATCTTTATTTCATTTGGAATCATTTGATGTTGACACTTTAATTTCTGTGATATTCCTGTTAGTGATATTCTTCAAGACCATAGATATAAACTACATTAGAATGAAGTTTTTAACGCATGTCTTCATTTGGTGTTACACTATAAAAATATAGAATATGTTGTCTGTAATTTTATAAAATGTAGTTAACTATAATTTTTAATGGTTGGTTTTGTGTAATTATTACTTAAGAGCATGGGAATGAATTACATGACCTCATTTAAGCTCTTCAAGGTCTAGAATTCTATTATTTCACTGCACTTAGTAAGAGACTCATTTTCAATATTTCCTAATTATCACTGCAGCATTTTAAACTGAAAAAATATTCTAGCTTACTATCCGCACACCCTTGAATTATCTGAAGCTAAATTATACAGGGACTTGGATGGTGTAGTTATATATTAAATGTTGAGATCTTTTTCATTATATAACTCCAGAATTGATTGTTAAAGCCTGACAAGGATAATAAACACCCCTAATTACCAAGAAGCACTGTCTCTACAAGCTACTACTCTTTTCTTAAAGGCATTTATGTGCTTTTCCAGGCAGACAGGTTTGCTCTGCCTCTTAGTCTGACATAAATTATTTTTATATCAATCTTTCAGAAAAGAGGTTGTCCACTCAGTGATAGCTATGGGGAATATAGGACCTCTGGGAACAGAAAATTAATTTGTCTCATTATTTTCTATATCTCACTATTCCCTAAGCTGCAGTACAGCTCAGAAACTTATGGAAGTCTAAGCCCCAACAGTTAAGTTTCATGAACAGATATCATTAAAGAGCAAAACTCCTTAAAATAAGGTTAGCTATTGGGAATTGAAAGCAAAGAAAAAGAATAAAAGAATCCAACTAGGAGAGATATTTAATCCAGCTTCATTATTTTTACTATGACACAATTATATCACCTTGTTATTTGGCTCAAAATTGCAAAATATTAGACACCTCATTAGGGATATAGGATGTACTATCTCTCTTGGGCAGGAGGGGGTAATTTTGTACTAGAGAAGATAAAGAATATCTACAAATCACATTAATACATAAACAAATCTCTCACTTTAAATTGGCTTACATGTTCTTCTTGACTCATGCATGTATTTTTTATTATGTTAGATTCTGGATGTAATGGTTTAATCCAACAGAAATAAATGTCTCTAAAAAAGTAAGCTGAATAAAAAGAGAAATAAATAAAATTTATATAAAAATTCAAATGTGGAAAAATAATATTCCTAGTTATTAACGTTAAATTACAGCCTTTATAACTTTTGTGAATGTAAAAAAATATTTTAATCAAATAAGAAAATAAATATTTTAATATTTAATTATAATTATATTTGATATAAGAATTCAAATTAATTAATTTTAGAATATAGTTTACTGAGTCTCAAAGATACCATATGGTGTGGGAAGGTATAACTATTCAAAAAATACACTAAGTTTCTCAATAAGCTTATAAGAAACAGCAGAAAAATGTTCATTATTTTTTATAAAAATCCTTTTCTTAATAGAGAGATATATAAAATTGTGAAAACCACAGTGGAAAATAATGGTCTGCTATGATTAGTGAAAAAATGCAAAACTGAGGCATCTTTTGAATTAATGTTAGAGAAATAAGTTAACATTTTTCATTTTTGAGGTAGATCAAATGAGAGAAAACACAAATTATGAAGGCCTTCACTAGTATGACATTGTCAAATAAGTGTAAAAAGTTTAATAATATTATAAGATGATGAGTGAGAAGAATATTTAAGAAGATATAGCTAAGAATAGTTACTGTTTTTTATAAAAAGAAGTTCAGGAGATTAGAATCTATTGAAGAATATGAAAGGTGTATCCAATAATCAAATATTTTTGCTTGCAGTGATACTCTCAAAACGTAAGTATGATAAATGGTAATGAGGATCTGTGACTATAAACACTGAGGCCAATTCATGCCTCCTCATTCTTCTACCCAGTGAACATATGCTCTTCCTGGGCATCTAATGAGCCATGATTGCCTTTTCATGCTCTTGAAGCATCAGAGTATATATCCAAGTCCCTTCAGAGCATTATTATAGTTAGAAAGTAAATATTTTGTAATTATATATTTAAACTATAATTCCTTTTTATGCTGTGTGTGTATATATATACCTGTTCTAGTCCCCAAATCTTTGTTCAATGCCTATAGCATTATAGGTGCATAATAAATATAAATTGCTTGAAAGGATAAATGAATAACAGTGGGGAATTCACTCTTTCAAACAAATATTTATAAGCTAATTAGCATAGTATGTTTCTGAATAATTTGTAAAAGTTAAATGGTGAGACGCATATACGCGGTTTCTCAAGTTTCCTTTTTAGGCAAACAGTGTCTCTTATTGAGTAGCCTGTTTTGAATGAAATTCCCCATACAGACAGTAATGTGAGAAGTAATGAGGCTTCAGATCACTAGCGAAAGCTAACATTGAATCTGTTTCTGAAAATTAATGGTCAGAGAATTAGAAAAAAAGAGTGTGGGGATTAAATTTTTAAAAAATATTTAATACTGTTATAGATATTTCAAAAGTCAAATGTTTTGAATTAGATACAGACTGGAAAGGGATCAATTGAATTTGGCAGTTAGATGATTTTTGTGAAAGTTCTTCCAAGTGGAGGAAATGGTTACGGAAGAACAATGGGAAGGGGAAACAAAGGAGATGAGAGATGTAACGAGTGCATACCACTCTTTCTAGAAACTAGGTTATGAACTGGGGGAAAACACCAATTAGCCCTTCTATTTTTGTAAGTATTATAGAACATGAAACTTGGGAAGTCTTAGTGTCCCTAGATAGCCAGTGGAAGCAATGTTCACATTGACAGAGAAGAATAGAGAAGCTGCTGAGGGATGCAATTATGACAATGTTTTGTCTCAAAACTTAGCTGTGTGTTTGACTCTGAATGCCCTTCTCTGGAATTGTTTACCTCTCCTTTGGCTATATGTATCTTTCTAAGAAAGTTATTTTGTTTATTTGTTTTGTCTGAGTGATTTCTCTATTTTGCTCTGTCACTTACAAAGTAAAGGAGTCTGACTAATACATTTAGTGTTACAAACCACTTGGAACATTATTAATTCAATTTCTCAATATCTTCTATAATATTCCTGAAATTTGATCAAAGAAGCCCTCTTCAAAAATATCCAGTGTAAGGAAGCTCAGATATTTTCTGAGGCATTTTATGAGATTAATGAGCAGCATGACTATTAAGAAAATAGAAACAATTGGTTTCTGAAATTTAGTAAAAATCTAGCTTTTTACACTTCAGTGTGAGGATCTCATAGTGATAGCTAACTTACCTATATCATTTATTAAGTGTCACACAAAGTTTTAAGTTAAGTACATTGTGATAATTATTACATTTAAATTATACAGCAATATTATAATATACATATTATTATTTACATTTACATTAGCAGCCTATTTCCTATATATTTCTTTCTTCTTAGTGTTGGGGCACAGAGAGGTTAGATAATTGCCCCAAGTTATCCCCATTGATCATTTGTGGAATGAGGGTTTGAAAATATAGAAATGGTTCCAGAACTCACTGGCTTACTGTCTGCCACATTTTATGTGGTAGCCAGGCAAATGGCATCATCCTTTAAAATATTTCAGGAGAGTCAAACTCCTAAAGACCTACGATATTCTTAAAGCATAAGATGCAGAAATAGACTCAATATAGAAATGGTAGAATCCTCCAAAAAAGAGAATAGTGTAAATACTTTATCAGTTGTTTGTGCTTGAAACTGAATTCTATGCAACTAGCACAATCGCCAAACTTAGACAAGTAAAAATTGTTCAACAAACTTGTTAAATTGATAGTGATTTTCCTTAGTACAGCAGTTCTCATTAGTTACCAGCTGTCTCTATATTTCTTACTAAAATGTTTACCTTCATCACTGTCTGATAACCCATTTCCTGAAAGGCTTCCTCAGCACACTTTTAATTCTATATCATAAGTGAACATCTATAATCATATATATCACACACTATTCTGTTTCTTTGTGAACATTCTGATACTATCTGTCAACTGGGAGAAGTCTACTAGACAATATAGAACATATGAGAAAACATTAGAAAGATCAGCTACATATCATTAAATGTATTTAGTTAAGACTGAATAGAATGAAGGAACTCAAATAAGCTAACAAGATGACTTAAATGAGAAAAATTAATATGCCAAATGTTCTTGCTCCCTCAAGATCAACAGATTGATCTAGAGCTTGAAGTAATTCTGATTCCATTGCTTAACAATTAGAATGCGAGTTCAATGCTGAGAAGACTCCTAGAGTCCTGTCTTTGATGTTAGGAAATAATGACTGGAATACAATAGTATTCAATTGAATGCAATAGCATTAAATTATTAGTATTCCTATATATTTTTTTCTTCTTAGTGGAAGAGAGGTCATGATCAAGTTACTATAAATTGATTACTTAGTAATTGTATTTGTAGACTGAAAAAGGCTGGTAACTCTTCCACAAACAGTTTTACTGTATCTTTTTTCCTTCATTCATGCAATAAAACTGTTATGACATTTGAGAATGGTAGAGTTGCATCTGAAATTCACTAAGGAGTCTGGATTTGTGGGTTTGTAGGCTAAACCAAAAAACTAAGCATAGCTAGTGGTTTATATTCAAGAATATTACAAAAGCTTTATGTGTACTTTGTAATTTTGAGTCTTTAAAATTAAAGAACACATTCTATTTATCACTAGACATCAGGTACATAGAAACATATTTTCCTAAGTTTTTCTAAAAGAAATTGTTTACTGAGTTGGTATAAATTATTCCATTTGAAGATACGTATATAGTTCAGTGGACAATTGTCACACAATTACATTTAGGAAAATAAGATGCAGTAAATTCATAAGAGATCTTCCTGGAAGTTATAAAATTAAAAAAAAATTAGGTGAATAATTCCTCAAAGTCATCAGCCAATGTGTTCCCATTATTAACTCATCAGAAGGAAGGCTGGTAGAAATGTGCCACATAAAGACTTGTTGATCAATGACAAATCATATATACAGTGATGGTACCATAGATTATAATGTTGTATTTTTCTGTGCTTTTCTATGTTTAGATACACAAATACTTACCATTGTGTTACAATTGTCTACAGTATCTAGTACAGTAACACGCTGTACAGGTTTGTAAACTGTGAGCAATAGGCTACACTATATAGCCTAGGTGCCTGGTAAGCTATGCCATGTAGATCACTCCATTATGTTTTCACAATGCTGCAATTGCCTTTGATGCATTTGGTGCATGCCTCAGAAAATATCCTTATTGTTAAGTGATGAATGACTAGTAATTACTACACAAAGTTTTAAAATTTGATGAATTAATACCTGTGAAATACCTTCAGTGGTGCCTGAGCTAGAGTAAGTGTTCAATCAATGACTTGATTTTAACTCCATTATTTAGATCTACTGGAGTTATTGAATGAAATATATATTAAAATATGAAATATTATACAAAATTTTAAGGTAGCATTAATAAGAGATGAATAATATGAAATATATATTTAACAATTACATACATTGAAAAATAATTAAATTGTGATAAAACAACAACAGAAAACCAGAAGTGTCAACCTAATAAAATCTTTTTCACAATAAAACAATTGAGAATTACATTACACTATAGTTCCCCAGGAGAAAAATGTGTAACCCATCAATGAACCATTTCAAACTGCACTGTACAAATCACTGGAGAGTATATTTTAAGGTGCAAACCTATACTGGCAAGGTGGTAAAGAATGCGTTATAGCATCATTTAGCTTTTTTAAATCAGTTTTTAATACTCAAGAAAAATTGTTATGGAATTTTAAACTTAATAATCATCACAATGTAATCTTTGAATTAAACTGCATTCAAAACTGCAACATCAAAATACAATACTGTTTTTTTTTCAAAAATGTATGCATACAAAATAATACACTTTTCACAGAAGTGCTGGAATACTAATATGAAAGATTTCATTGGAAATTATTATAGACAAAATAGAGATGAAAAATTAGTTTTTTAAAATAATTCTGTTAGTTAAATTGGTCATGCCCCTAAATCTTCATCTGGTTCTCATGCTTTACTGATGACGGTAATGACGATAATATCAACATTTTTACCTAGAAATCTATCTCACCCAGTTTTTAGTCCCTGGGCACAAAATGTTTACTTCATGTTGAACACACACACACACACACACACACACACACACACACACACAGATTCTGAGATTTTACTGTCAAAAATATTTTTACATATTAACAAAATTTACTTGTTTTTAAACATTTAAGTTCAGTAAAGATAGCAAAACTTGTACTCATTTTTTCCTCTATGATTATTTTTAAAAGGCCTAAGTTGAAGTTACTATCTCTGAACTTAACGACAACAAATTATTTTTCTTCATTGTGTAAATTTTCTCTGAGGCATTCCTGCATACACAACTTTTACAAGGCTAGAAAGATATTGCATAAAAGTATTCAATGTGTAGCTATCAATGTATCAATTTGTTTATTTTACATGTAACTTAAAATACACTGCTAGAGACTGTAAAGAACAGAAAATAATAGTTTGCTCTCTATGAATGTACAATAGTTTGGAGAAAGTATAAATACAAGTGTGATACAGTGAAATATAAGTACTACAAAAGAAGTACTTATGATGTTCACAAGATTAAAAATATACTTCCAGATGACAGATTATGTTAAGGTTTTAGGCGATTACAGCTGTAGAGATAAACATTAAAGAATAAATAAGACCTAAAGGAAACTTACAGACTGTGGTAATGGCTTAAGAAAAGTAGAAGAGACAAGAAAGTGCACATTATGTGGACAATAAAACATACAGCAGGTTAACTGAAGCGGAGACTATGGAATGAAATCAGAAAAAAAAAGGAAACAAAATTAGGATGAAATTTAACTTTTTACTTTCTGATACACCAATAAAACATTCCTTTAGTTGTTCAGAGGGAAGGTTGAAATGTGATTAAAAAGATATAAACCAACAGAGGGTAAAACCATATCAAGAAAAAAATGTACTTCTTTTTATATATTTAAGTGTAGTAAAGATAGTAAACCTGGTACTCATTTTTTCCTCTAAAATTATTTTTTTAAAGGCCTAAATTGAAATTAAGACAAAATGATGTAGTTTGAATTGTATAGGAAAATAAGTAGTAGGATCTTATATTTTTTCTGTTTAAAAATTAGGAGTGTGAGGCCAGGCGCGGTGGCTCACGCCTATAATGCCAGCACTTTGGGAGGCCGAGGCGGGTGGATCACGAAGTCAAGAGATTGAGACCATCCTGGTCAACAAGGTGAAACCCCTTCTCTACTAAAAATACAAAAATTATCTCACGCCTGTAATCCCAGCTACTTGGGAGGCTGAGGCAGGAGAATTGCTTGAACCCAGGAGGCGGAGGTTGCGGTGAGCCAAGATCACGCCGTTGCACTCCAGCCTGGGTAACAAGAGCGAAACTTCATCTCAAAAAATAAAAATAAAAATTAGGAGTATGAGCTAGGGGGAAAGGGGTCAATTTTCATTGATGTACTAAGTGAAAATGTTTATTTGGGTATCAGTAGAAGATTACTAGTGCTGAGTACTGTGCTCCTTGCAGTGGTTATTCCGGACGTTACCCACTCTTTTCAAATGATACCTAACACGTCACACTAGTAGGAAGATTGACTCCCTGAGGATCTTTTCTTAAGGTATTAGAAAAAAGTTATTTGGTACTTGACTTTATACTTGTAATGGTTAATTTTATGTGTCAACTTGACTGGCCTATACATTTGATCAACATTATTCTGGGTGTATTGGTGAAGGTGTTTCTTTTGATGAGATTTATCTTTGACTTAGTAGGCCTAGTAAAGCAAAATGCTTTCTTGGATTGTGGGGAGCACTCTTCCAATCAGTTCAAAGCTTGCGCAAAAAACAAACAAACGAAAAATAGATTAACCCTCCCTCTAGTAAGATGAATCTCTTCCTGCCTGACTGCTTTGAGGTAGAACATCTCTCTTTTCTTGCCTTTGTACTCAAGTAGAAACATAAGCTCTTTTTGGGTCTGGAACTTGCTGACTTTCAGACTAGGACTACACCCTTGGCTAAACAGACTTTTTCTGGAACTAAAGCCACGATATGTTCCTGGTTCCAAGGCTTTCAGATTCAACTGAAAACACCATCAGTTCCTCTGTGTCTACAGATTGACAAATACATATCTTGTGATGTTCAGCCTACATCATTGTGTGAGCCAATTCCTTATTACACATATACATACACTACATATACACACACTGCATATATAAGGGCTCTGGTTTCCAGGAAAACAAGAAACATAACCTAGTAAATTGTTTTGTTTCTCTAGAGAACTTTAACATAGTAAAAGACAAGTACAAATAAAAATAAGAGGTTGAATTACTCCTATTGAAAATAATTGAAGAGACTTCTCCCTTTCCTCAGAGAATCTACCTTAGAAAACTTATCATTTTAAGGTGTGCCTCTGTCTTCGGAAAATATGTGTGAATTTTTTAAAAGGCCATTATTCCTCCTGCCAGAATTAAGCCCCCAAAATGTCTTCCTCAGGGACATTGAAACTATCTCTTTGAAATTAACCATCACAAAGACAGCTCCCCTATCTCTCAATTTCCATACAAAGGTGGGAGCTTAACTTCAGTGAATGCATCTCTCTAAGCTGCAAACCCACCTCATAAAAAAATAAAAATTTTATTTTTCCTTCAGATAAAGTCAATTAACAGACACACTTGGCCACCCTAACTACCAAGTGAATCTATCATGAACCATATGTGACAAATGGCGCCATCACATCCTCTTAACTTGAGGACAAGTGTTTATTTTCAGAACATGCACGTAATAAGTTGTGTCTACTTGGCTATCTAAAAAGATGATTTTTTTTTCTTTTTGAAATCTCGTAGTAGATTGTTATCACATACTAATTTAATGTTTACTCAACATAAAACTATTTTCTTTCTATTCAACCTTTGTGTAGGATTTTCTCTGTTGACATGAGATTTTGTTTCATAATTTTATTTATCTGTAAGCAAAATGGTGGTAGTGATAGTAGAAGGATACATCCCAAGGGAGTGAGATATAGTTTGATTTAGAAAATTTAATTATGTTGCAGGTCACAGCAAATGAAATAAGTCCAAAAATATTGAGAGAATGAGAATGTGAGGTATAAAATAGCAAGGCATGAGGATATAATTTGGAATAATTATTGATCTGAAAGGAAAGGTGATAAATGTTCTCACGGAAATACCACTTTAATGGTACTGCCTTCTGAATCTTGCTTATCCTTATGTGGGACACAGATTTGAAGAATATGATGTCATTTAAAGATTTCCTTGCTTTGGATAACAATATTTACAACAGCAAAATCTTATTAACGAGAGTGTATTAAGAAAATGTCTTGAGAAAAAACTGAAAACTTCCATTAGGTAAGGTTTTAATGATAGTTTAATTCACCAGCATAAATTTACTAGTAGAGAAATCTGGTATCTAACACAGAGCTAGGAACATAGTTTGTGCTAAAATCTTTCTCTTGTAATAGAAATATGCCTTGGCACCTTCACTCTAATATACAAAGTAAAATGCAAGAGGCAGAATGCAAGTTGAAATGATTCACACATGTATCATAACACTAAAGCAACACATTGTTTTCCTGCTTAAAGTAATGAAGGCATTTGGTGAGAGTAAGGGCATTTGGTGAGAGGAGAAGTAAATGAAAGCTATAAATGTCTTAAATTTCCTCAAAGTAATAGTATGTCTAATTCAAATTTAGATGAAAAAAATACTGGTTGATCTTATCAATGCTGTTGAATGACTCAACTCTTATGCAGGTGACTGAAATTACATCATTTTTATAATCTGGTTAAAACTGAGGTTTTTTTTTTTTACCAAGTACATAGTGAATCAATACATTTTTCATAGGTGAACTTAAGACATATCTTACTTATGAAATAAGACATTATAATTGTGAAAATACTTAAGGGCTCAAATTGTTAATATCCAACTAAGTAAATATGCATATGTTCTAAATAATGTATACAAAGTATACATACTTCTCAGTTTAAAAAAGGAAAGAAAAACTTACATTATAATGCAGTTCTCAGGAATGACCTCAATAATTCTGAACGATTCAACTCTCTATGCTTCAAAGATTCATACTAGTTGGAAAGTTGACATTTACATAGTATGAACAAGTAGGGGAAACATTGGACAGTCTGTAATTAACTGTGAGAATATAAGGAGGGAGATATATAAAAGTATAGAGAAAAAGGACATTGGATTAGTCAGTTTTTGGAACAAAAAGACATATTCAATATCTTTAGTTTGGGAACTATATATAAATTACCAAGAGAACCTGGCTCATTTTGCACTGTGAAATATACTACTGTTTTTCCAAGATATTTCTAACAAAATGAAGTTGAATTTGCAAAAATATCACATTATCTCACTAGCCTTGGATGTAAACTTGCTTAGAGAGAGAGGATAACGGGGATTAACTGGAAATTTTAATTTAGAACATGAAACATGATGAGAAATTGATGACGATATGAGTAGAAAAAAGAATTTTCAGAGACTCTAAAAATGTTCAGATGAATAAAAAGGATAAAATTCTCTCTGCAACATAGTGTTTAGATTAGCAGACCCAAATAATTGCATATTTTACATACATATTTTTATCTGGCATTCCCATAAATAAAATGGGAAAAACATTTGTTTCCTTTATTTTGAGTCATTCAGTTTTCCTATTTCGTTTCCTGTTTATTACAAAACCTGCTGATTTACAATGATCTCATAGCTCAATTCAAAGTTTCTAAATGGCGATGCGTATGTTGTTGGTTGTAGTTTTTGTATTGCTGTTTGGTTCTGATTGTTTATTTAATTTTTGTCCTATGAGCTAGGACCCCAAGGTTATATTCTTCTGAGTTAAACACATATTATTTCTTTGTCTCTAACAGGTGTTTATTCCCTCTGAGTACTTTTCTCCAAGTTATCTATTTCAAAAGGAAATGTCATAATAAGATATATTGTCCTCTTACCTTGCTTTGAAGACTGCTTTAGAGCTTCTGTCCAAGATTAAGGTAAAGCTAAAATGGATTTTTATTATTTAAAATTTATGCTCATTTTATAACTCACATTGCAGTTTTCTGGCTGTTAGCAAATACCTAAAATTTTATTTTCTCCTGTATTTTTTCCTAATAGGCTTTGATATTCTTTAAGCCAAACTTACCTTTTTTTTTTTCTAAAAAGGAAAACATCAGGAAACAATTGAATACTATTTTAACTTCATTTTTGGTTAATAATAAATGGCATAACTTTGGCTTTTCATTTTTGAATTAGAAAGTACTAAACCATAGCTTTAAGAATACTCTGGGCGTGGTGTGGTGACTCACACCTATAACCCCAACACTTGGGAGGCTGAGGTGGGTAGATCACTTGAGGTCAGGAGTTCAAGACCAGCCTGGCCAACATGGTGAAACCCTGTCTCTACTAAAATATACAGAAAATTAGCTAGGCATGGCAGTGGGCGCCTGTAATCCCAGCTATCTGAAAGGCTGAGGCAGGAGAAATTCTTGAGCCCAGATGATGGAGGCTGCAGGGAGCTGAGATCATGCCATTGTACTCCAGCCTGGGCAACAAAGTAAGACTCTGTATCAGGGAAAAAAAAAAAAAAAAGAAGAAGAAGAAAAGACAAGACTAGTCTGGTGACACTGAAAGCATTAATATTGTACTACCAAATTCTTGCTGTTTTTCCTCAATTTTTACTGAAGAGAATCTTTGTCACATAAACTGCTCTGTTTGTGAATGCTAGTTTTCTAATTAAACATCAGTAAAATATGGTAAAGAAAAAACTTTGTGTTAGCCTCTTGTTTTGTGTTTTACCATTTGCTACCCAAACTCCTACCCCACATATATTTTACTTATTTTTCTGTGCTAAGGAAGTTAGCTCGGTGTTAGAAACAAGGAATTGGGAATTGGGGAAATGTAGAGATCTAAAAAGCCACATCCAACACTGCATTGTTGCTTTTTCTTGCTCTGTCACCCAGGCTGGAATGCAGTGGCAAGATATCAGCTCACTGTAACCTCTGCCTCCCAGGATGAAGCGATTCTCCTGCCTGAGTCTCCCAAGTAGCTGAGATTATAAGTGTGTGGAACCATGCCCACCTAATTCTTGCATTTTTAGTAGAGACGGGTTTCACCTTTTTGGTGAGGCTGGTCTGAATCTCTTGACCTCGTAAGACCCCTGACTCAGCTCCCAAAGTGTTGGGATTACAGGCGTGAGCCACCGCTCCCTGCCACATTGTTGCATTTTATAGATACATACATATATAGATTTATATGCAAACAAATATTTTACCTTTCGTTTTGATTCTAAAGATTACTTTTCCCTTCTACCTTAAGATAAGCATATACCAATTCTATTTTAAATTTGTCTTAACACAACTTGAAGCACCAAGTATTATTAAATACACTGGTCAATTTAATAATAAAAATAATGTTTTTAAACTTTATTATTTTAAGGATTATACACCAAAGTTTTAAAAATAATTTTACATTTTAGATACTTATTTTAGATTATAAGACAAAACATTTTAATGGTCAAACATATTATCAAGAAACAAATATCATATTTTTATTACTTCATAATACTATCTCAAATTTTGCACTTAAAACATTTCAACCCTGGTGAATCTGACGATTATGGGTCTTGGGGTTGCTCTTCTTGAGGAGTATCTTTCTGGTGTTCTCTGTGTTTCCTGTATTTGAATGTTGGCCTGCCTTGTTAGGTTGGGGAAGTTCTCCTGGATAATATCCTGAAGAGTGTTTTCCAGCTTGGATTCATTTTCCCCTTCACCTTCTGGGTACACCGATCAAGCATAGATTAAGTCTTTTCACATAATCCCATATTTTTTGGAGGTTTTTTCATTTCTTTTCACTCTTATTTCTCTTTTCTTGCCTTATCATTTTCTTTCATTGAGTTGACCTTCAATCTCTCATATCCTTTCTTCTGCTTGATTGATTTGGCTACTGAAATTTGTGTATGCTTCATGAAATTCTTGGGCTGTGTGCTGTCTTTTTCAGTTCCATCAAGTCGTTTATGTTCTTCTCTAAGCTGGTTCTTCTAGTTAGTGTTTCAGTAAACTTTTTTCAAGGTGTTTAGTTCCTTTGCATTGGGTTAGAACATGTTCCCTTAGCTCAGAGAAGTTTGTTATTACCCACCTTCTGAAGCCTGCTTCTGTCAATTCGTCAAACTTGTTGTCCATCCTGTTTTGTTCCTTTGCTGGTGAGGAATTGTGATGCCTTGGTGGGGGAGAGGCATTCCGGTCTTTAATGATTCCATTAAAGAACTACATATTCTTTGTATACATTATTTAGAACATATGCATATTTACTTAGTTGGATATTAACAACTTGAGCCCTTAAGCATTTTCGCGATTATAATGTCTTATTTCATAAATAAGATATAACGTCTTAAGTTCACCTATGAAAAATGTATTGATTCACTATGTACTTGGTAAAAAAAAAAAAAAAAAAAAACGAAGCTCCGTTTTAACCAGATTATTAAAATAACTGATGAAATCAGTTATTTTGTGCTGGTTTCTTCCCATCTTCTTGGATTTATGCAGCTTTGATCTGAGGGAGATGCTTAGGGAGACAGCCTTTCCTTTGTCTGTCTGCAGTGGCGCTGCTGGGCTGCCAGTGATTCAGTGGCGCTGCTGCCTGTTTTTCCTGCAACTTTTGTATACTCAGGAAGATAAGGCCCACCACTGCAATGGTGGCTGCCCTTCCCCCAACAGAGCTCCATTGTTCAGGGTCAAGCTCAAACTTATGTGTTGGCTGCGAAACTCTCAAACAAGAAGGCTTCAGTTTGCTGGACTTTGTTGAGGAGGGACCTGCCTAGCAGTATCATCTGATTCCCTGCTTTCAGTTCCCCTTCTTTTTGGGGGTGGGTAGCTCCATCCCACAGGTGTTAAACAATACTTCCACTTAGATCTGTGCCTACAATCCCCATCATCAGCCGGAGTTGCTGCTCATCTCTGTTCAGGTAACTCGCGGGAGCTTTGCAGCCCTGTGAAGATGTCCTGTTCTGTGGGTTGTAGAAGGCTTGGGTGGAGTGCAGTATCTGAACCAGAATCCCAGATGGGGAGATCCCCGGATCCTCTGGTCAGTTACACACATTTTCCAGGTGAGGCAGTGCCTTGCCCTGCCTCAGTGACACTGTTTACAATAGAAGACCTGGAACCAATCCAAATGCCCATCAATGGCAAACTGGACAAATAAAATGTGGCACATATACACCATGGAATACTACACAGCCAGAAACAATAATGAGTTTGTGTCCTTTGTAGGGACATGGATGAATCTGGAAACCATCATTCTCAGCAAACTGACACAAGAACAGAAAAATCCAACACCACATGTTCTCAATCATAGGTGGGTGTTGAACAATTAGAACACATGGACACAGGGAAGGGAGCATCACACACTGGGGTCTTTTGATGGGAGGGGTTAGGGAAGGGATAGGCAGCAGGAGTGGGGAGGGTTGGGAGGGATAACATGGGGAGAAAAGCCAGATATAGGTGATGTGGAATGGAGGCAGCAAACCACCTTGCCTTGTATGTACCTCTGCAACAATCCTGCAAGATCTGCACATGTATCCCAGAACCTAAAGTACAATAAAAAAAATTCAACATAGTATCAAATATTAAATTCTGAGAAGAGAAACTACTGACTAGCTTCTGAGCTAATCAATATCAAGAGTGTAAAAATCACTTAGCAACTTGTTTTAGGAAATATTTGTTCCTGGAAGAAAAGTCTGTTAAAAAAAATTAAAATAGAAACTTACAAAAACTAACACCTTGGCCAGGCACAGTGGCTCACTCCTATAATCCCAGCATTTTGGCAGCTGAGGCAGGCAGATCAGGTGAGGTCAGGAGTTGGAGAAAAGCCTGGCCAACATGGTGAAACCCTGTCTCTACTAAAAATACAATAATTAACTGGGCATCTTGGCACTTGCCTGTAATCCCAGCTACTGGGGGACTGAGGCAGGAGAATCTCTTGAACCTGGGAAGCAGAGTTTGCAGTAGGCCAAGATCATGCCACTGCATTCCAGCCTGGGTAGCAGAGGGAAACTCTGTCTCAAAACAAAAACAAAAGCAAAAACTAACACCTTACTCATGAATAGTCTTTTTAAAACTGTTGCCTCAGTCTCACCACCAAGATGAGACCTAACATATAAACTCTTCATATACCCAGCCAGTTTTCCACTTTGCAAGATCCTTTTAAAGTCATCCTGCCTGGATCCTAAGATTGTAGAAACCTTCTCTGCCTTTCATGCCAATACTGAAATTCCATTAATGTGGCATTCTTCCTTACTACAGTAAGTGTAGTTAACTTAAATTTGCTTAATCAATAGGTATTTTGTGGAGATTTGATAAGATAATTTTAAAAGTAAATTAGTTTTATTTGAATTCACTCTCATATAAATAAAAACTACAAAATTTAGACAAAATACAAAAACCTGTGGAGCCTCCAGAAAGTGACCATAGCACATGGAATCTAGAAGGTTCAACATTTGGAAGAAGAGAATGGCAATGAGAGAGTTTCCCATTTTCAAGAATTTTAGAATGAGGGCAGGCCCCAGTCTACACCATACCGCTGGTAAGACTGAAATAGACATTTTTCAATGTATAGACTTGAGGAACGAGAAGCCATGCTTCAGGAATTTACTACACATTAAAAGTGTGGAGGGAGGTCTTGAAAAGGAAACTTCCAGAGAGGGGAAGCACTACATTCTATGTATAAACTTTCCTAAATCTCTTCTGATCCCTAAAACATGAATATTCAGTGCAGATGGCAGGTATCCTCAGCTATATTTATAAAACTAACTTGAAAATTCAGCTGGTTCGCACAATGAGGGACACAAAGTTTGCAGATTGGGCACATAAAGTACGTGATAAAACAATAACAGAAAATTATGATTCTTTAGAGGGACATATTACAATTCAAATTCTCCTCAATATGTACATGATAATGCCAGGACACAAACCAAAATTACTCTACATAAGAAGAGAAAGGAAAATATGATTTTTGTTAAAGAGACGACTAATGGATACTGACCCTGAGATGACACAGATTTTGAAATTAGTAGATATAGACTTCTAAGTACTTTTAACAATGATTAAGGATATAACATGTATGTGTAATAAGGGGAAATGTAACAATTAAAACACAGAACAGATAATACAAAAAAGAAAAACGTAAACAGGAAAAAAGAGCCAGAGAGCAGAAAGAAAGAAGAAAACAGATAGAATAAAAGATTAGAGGAAAGAAAAGATTGAACAAATGATTAGAGTGTCATAAACCTATGGGACAATATTAAAGTCTAACATTCATGCCACTGGAGTTGCAAAATGCAAGAAAAGGGAATATGTGACAGGGAGAAAAATATTTTAAGAAATAAATAATGGCTGTGAATTTTTCACTTTTGGTGAAAGACTTAATTTTAGAGATTTAAGAAATCCAGTGAACCCTAAGCAAAAGGAATACAGAGAAAACAACCTACATACACAGTCAAATAGTTGCAATGTAAAACTGAAGGCAAACTGTATTTCATACAGGATAATAACATTTCAAATGAGTGTGACTTCTCATCATAAAAGTGAAAGCTTAAAGACATTAAAATAATATCTTCGAAGTGCTAGGGTGGAGGGAAAGACTACCACCCCAGAATTTTATGTTTTAAATCCTTACTTCCTAGGTGTCTCAGCTATCACTTGCTCCTTAAATCTTCACGATTTTTCAAGTATTCTCCTACCTCACATAAAATTTAAAGTACATCTGGCATTTAATTTTAAGCTAGCCATTTGTGATTAAATGTCTGCATGGATAAAATGAGTAGGCTTGGGATTATCTTCTAGTGGTTGAGGTTGCAACCTGCTACACAAAAATGCTCTCCCACAGGAGGTCCTGTAATAGCCACAAAAATCAAGCAAAAAAAAATGGCTTCTTAAAGCAAATCTGTAAATATTTGTTTATTGTTTAAGACTGACATGGGATGGAAGGGCATTCTGTTAATAATTATGTATTTTCTTATCATTTTTCTAGAATCTTATGAATATGAAGTAAATCATTGAAATAAATTACATTTTTTATTAAAAGTACTCACACCAATATTTGGAGAGTATCAAAACTCTCCAAACAATGGCTTCCAAATTTGACTTTATTTATTAGTAATAATGCTTTCAGACAGAAAAAAAAAGTAGATATTTGTCATCAAAATGCCTTTTGTGCTCTGTTTTCTAAGTAGATAATTATCTTCACACTGAAGTTAACTATTCTAATAAATAGAATACTGGGGGAATATAAAAAGCTGTTAGAACATATCTAATTTTAAAAACATTATTTCTAACTTTCAGTTCATGTAAGGTCATGTAAAAATTACTTATACCATTCACATGCAAAAGAAGCCTATTTTTTAAACATATCTGTTTCAAACATTTTGATATTTTCTAATAGAGAAAGTGAGTTTTATGTCGGGGTGGGTAGTGTTGAGAATAAATCACAAAATAAAGCACAGGAAATCAGAGAAAAAGAAAGTATCTTTGCAAAACTTTCCTTAAGTTTACAGTCAAATTTTATTCACTGCTATATAAATAGCAGACATCTCCTTGCACTACAAACCTGTCACATCTCATAAACTTGGCTGAGTGAATTGAGTAGATGGGAAACCTCCAAAGAAATATCAGTTACTGCAGTAAGTGGGATCAGTGATTCAGGAGAGTTCACTCATATATACTTTTCCAAAGTCCCAACTTGGTGTTGGTGAGAATCAAGATACTGAAGATGCTATTAAATGACTTCCTGGCTCTATTTTAGTACTTAAAGCTGTTCTGAGCTACTTCTCAATATGACTATAAAAATAATAGTTTGCTGGCTAAATTCCAGTCCAGAAAATCACACAAAACCACTCTAAATCCTCCCTGAACTTAACAGTTGACAGAGACTATTAAAGCTGTTAATTCTTGTCAATAATTCAACCACAGTTCTGATACTAGAGCAAGGAAGCGAGGGTGTTTAACAACACGGTGGTAGTGATAGTACACTTACAAAGTCTACACAAGATAGGATAAACACGAGTTTCAATTCCAGATCTCCAAATAAAAAAAATAAAAGGAAGACAAAGCAGTGTAGAATTTATGATGATGATTCTATATTTCTCCAGGCACAGTGTGTAAGGATGCCAAGAACAACAGTAATGATCAGATAATAGGCATTAGCCCAAGAATCATTAATAAGCACATCTTTAAATCTGCTCACATACTTAATTGACAACTAATAATAATATATTATTTTAATTAACAAATCATATTTCTATATATTTATGGGGTCCAATGTAATATTTTTATATATGTATATGATGTGAAATGATTAATTAAAGCTAATTAATATATCCATCATCTCACTTATTTTTTGTGGTGAGACATTTGAAATTTACTCTCTGAGTATGTCCCTTAATGATGGGGATAGTTTTGAGCAATGGGTTGTTAGGTAATTTTGTCACTGTGTGAACATCATGGAGTATTATTTACACAAACCTAAATAGTATAGTCTACTACATTCCTCGGCTATATAGTATAGCTCCTAGGCTACGAATGTGCACAGCAAGTTACCGGATTGAATAGGCAGTTGTAGCATGGCAAGTATTTGTGCGTCTATAAATAGAAACATCACAGTAAAAATACAGTGTAAAATATAGAAGATGATTCACCTGTATAAGGCACTTACCATGAATGGCGCTTGCAAGATTGAGGTTGCTCTGGCTGAGTCAGTGAGTGAGCTGAAAGTAAATATGAAGGCCTAGGACATTACTGTGCACTACCATAGACTTTATTCACACTGTACACTTAAGCTACACTAAATTTATAATTGGTTTTGCTTCAATCATAAATTAACGTTAGCTTATGGTAAATTTTTTGCTTTATCAACTTTTTGGCTCTTTTGTAATAACATTTAGCTTAAAACCTACACACACAAACAAACACACATGTTGTACCGTTCTATAAAATATTTTCTTTTTTGAAATCCTTATTGTATAAGCTTTTTTCTATTTTTAAAATTTGCATTTGTATTTGCTTTTATATTTTAAGATTTTTTGTTAAAAAAAGTAAAACAAATATACATATTATCCTAGACATCACAGGGTTAGGATCATCAATATTACTGCCTTCCACCTCCACGTTTTGTCCCACCAGAGGATCTCCAGGGGCAAAAACACACAAGGAGCTGTCATCTTCTATGATAGCAATGCCTTCTTCTGGAATATCATCTGAAGTCTCTACCTGAGGCTGTTATATAGTTAACTTTTCTTTTTTAAATAAGGAGAAGGCATACACTGTAAAATAATACAAAAAATAGTATAGTCGGTACATAAACATAACTGATTATCATTATCAAGCATTATATACTATACATAACTGCACATGCTATACTTTTTTTTTGAGACACAGTCTCGCTCTGTTGCCCTCGCTGGTGTGTAATGGCATAATCTCAGCTCACTGCAACCTCCGACTCCCAGGTTCAAGTGATTCTCCTGCCTTAGCCTCCCAAGTACCTGGGATTACAGGCGTGCACCACCACATCTGGCTAATTTTTGTATTTTTGGTAGAAATGGGGTTTCACCATGTTCCCCAGGCTGGTTGTGAACTCCTGACTCAAATAATTCACCCACCTTGGCCTCCCAAAGTGCTGGGATTACGGTGTGGCCGACCAATGCTATACTTTTATATGACTGGCAATTTAGCAGGCTTGTATATACCAGTGCTATCAGAAACATGCAAGTAATGAATTGTACTATGACATTATAAGGGATACTACATCACTAGGGAATAGGAATCTTTCAGTTCCTTTTTAATCTTATGGGACCACCATCCTACATTCAGTCCATAGTGGCTGAAATGTCATTATGCAGTACATGACAATATACCATAGATTGTCATTAACTGCAGTCACCAAACTAGGCTATCTCAAAACGTATTTTTCCTATCAAACTGAAACACTATACCCTTTGATCAGCATCATTCTACACTTAGTTTTATGAGTTCAACTTTTTAAGATTCCAAATATAAGTGACATAATGTAATATTTTTCTTTGAGTGCCTACATTATTTCACTTAATATAATATCCTCCAGGTTCATCCATGTTGTCACAAATGACAGAATTCTCTTCTTTTTTTAAGGCTGAATAGCATTTCATGGCATATATATGTATTCCTTCATTTGTCCCAATGGTTTACTTCTTTTTTGAGAACATACAGTATATTGTTAATAATCACATTTACTATTACAATTATTCTACTCTTCAATTTAATGAGAGATGCACTTTTCTAAATGTTGCAGATTACTCACTTAAAAAATTCAACAAATTGTTCAAAATTACATAGATTCATTGCACTTGCAAGTACATGATGTCTTGATCTATGGCAATATACCATGAGGACACCAATAGCATAGTAAGAAATTATATTCTGAAATCAGATGTTTTATTACATACTAAAGACAGTGTATACAACCACATAATGTAAAACAGTAAAGTGATATTGTTGGAAATATATTGAAATAATACTCTTCCTCCAACTTGAAAGTGTTTGCTGTTTGAATTTGGAAAGATTCTAAAGTCAGCCTCTTAGCGCCTGAAGTCTCCCAATATCTCCTTTGCAAATGTATCCTTTTTCCCAGCGTGGTAGACTCTAACTTTTATGTTGATGTTACAGAGTTTTCAATTTTCCAAGATTTCAACCAATTCCCTTATGGCTTTACCTTGTGACACTATTTCTCACTTATTCCTTGCCAAGATCACTTTACCCTGCAGTACTGACATTCCTCCACTGATACACCTTACTCAACCATACCTTCTTGGTTCTTTAAACAAGTATAACCAGATATAGGACCTGACACCTACTTTATAATCCATCTGCCTTTCTCTGTTTCTGAGACATTCTAATCATGTAACATTTCCTTAGCTCTTCAACCCACAAGTTAAAATAACATGCTCAAGATAATGTTTCTGCAAGCTCTCAAAGAAACCTTGAGCTTCAGGAAACTGGAATCTCACAGCACAAAGGGCATCACTAGACCTGTCTCATAGAGTGTTCAGTAATATTCTTTCTTATGCATGAAAGAAATTCAGCAACTGTAAAGATATTCAGTCTTGCTTATGTAGTACAAACATACAAACCACACTTTGTTGATCTTGCCTGCAATGTCTTTGTTGGGAAATTCATTTAGGATATTCTGCATATGTGATTTTTTTTTAGCACCTTTGCCTATTCAACCACCACAGTCCTGACTCTTGGTTACTTTTACCCATCTAGTAAAAACCCTGAGATCTCATTCTAAGCTGGAGAAGATTCCATTTCCTTTAGATTTTACATATTTAGTTTTTTAAGATAAGAAAAATGTTCTCTTGGTAATATAAATTATCAGGAAAATATTTAACATTTGATTTTGCCAATGGACTATTTTGGCAAAGCACACTGTTTTCTTACTTATATTGAGTTACTCTGATAGGACAATATTGAAATATTTTTATAAAGCAAGGTCTTAGTCCAAACCAAACCTTTTCTTTTTAACATCCATGGGTCTTCAAAGCAAATTTTCTTGTTAGATAAACAGCACTCTGTCATTTTTACGTCTTTCACAACCATTTCTTCATAGGATGGTGATGGGAAGCAAAAAAAAAAAGAATTATATTAAATTGAAGAAAAATACATCCTTCCAAATTTGTACTGAAGCAAAAAAAAAATACAATAATGAGATAATGAAATAACTTACTTAAATCCACGCTAACAGACATTAGAATTGAAGCCACATAACTTGATATATGGTGACACAAAGCAGATATATTTATTTAAAACTTATTTATAGTATTGTCATTTTAAGGATACTAACATTCACAAATCAAAGAATACTATAATATTATCAGAAGAAAAATAATCAATGGGTCTCTCACTGTTCTGCTTGTCTCATGAGCAGAGGCGCAAACTGTCTTTGTTCTGAACTGTCTTTATGAGGATGTTAGTAGAGCAAATATTCTTGAAAATGAGAGTTTTCCTTTATAAACAAAGGGTAGGCATGTTTCTTTCCATACAAGTATTTGGCTTTCTTAAAGTTAGGATTTCTGACTCTGGTCACTGCTATTGCAATGACAAAGCTATCCTTTGTCTATCTCCCAAGCAGCTCATTGTTGTCTGCCACATTAAACTTACTGAGGGAGCATAACTTGTTAGCTTGTAAGAATGGTATAATCTGAGACTCTTCACTCTTCTTGACAAACATCTAAAAAATAATTTATCCATATTTATAACAATATGTACAGAAAACAAATATGAGATATTGTTGACAGAAAATTGCTGGTATTTATTATTTTCCCATATATTTGTAGAGAGGTCCATTCAAAATCATCCCCTAGCAGTTATTAATAAACCAATATTGATTTGCAATGAGATACTTCCTTTTGTACTGCTAAATGACACAGAATAGGCATTTTACAAGAAAGTCAGATGAATGGATTATTTTTTCTATTTAAGCAACACTTGACAGATTTTATTAGCAGAATGTTAACAGACAGCATATAATTCATATATGATTCATTGTTCTTAACTTGGTGATGCCAGTGAAATGGGACAAAAAAGTAGAAAAAAGATATAATTAAAACTCCTTGTAAACGAGTAGTTCTCATCAAACTCTTTGATGGGATATGTAAAAATAAACTTATAATTTATAAATTTATGAAATATGGCCTATGGAAAATATTAGTGTCAGCTATGTAATTATAAGAGTTTAATATGGAGATACTTTATAACCAAACCAGCTTTTTTGTGTAAGTGATCTATTACATGTATTACTTAGTGACATCACATGTTAAATTTGAACCAGGGCACATGCTAATGTAAGGAAAGGAAATGATGAATATGCACCAAGAGTTTGAGACTTCTCTGTGCTTTGCCTGTGACTCATAGTTACCTGTGACTCATAGCTACATTTATTGTTAAGAAAATTTGAAACCGGAAAAGATCCCTGACATATGTAAGTCTGATTAGAAAATACTCATTTTTTAAATTTCTCATCCAATATCTGTTTTATTGTTATCTAGTTCACCAAAACTCAACTTTGTTTCACCAAATACTCTCTTTCCTGATCTTCCACCTAGTAGTAGCCATAAAGAACTGTGCTGCACAATTAGATTTGTGTAGAATTTTGATAAGGGTCCTTAAAAAGTTTGCGTTCACATAGAGAACACCCTCACGCTGCCTCTTTTTATATTTAGTGAATGTGGTCATAACATCTGGAACTTATGATTCTATCAAACCCCCATGAAGCAACACCCAAGAAAATTCTAGACATTCTGATTCTGACATCCTCAAGCGGTTAACCCAATACTAGCTATAAACATCAAGACCTCATCTCATGTTAGAAGAATAAACCACCATTTGTTTAAGCCATTATGAATAAGGTTATCTAATCTTTGAATACAAATTCCTTCAGTAAAATATACCCATTTTAGCTGATATTTATGCATAAATTTTACAAAAAAATTAAAAATCAATAAGAATTTTTACTAACTTACAAAAGCACATTTGCCAACTTATTTTGGTTTCTCTATAATACCATAGGTTTTCTTTTCTACAATTTCAAATTTGATTTCACTTTTGGGGAACTCATATGCAGGTTGTTACATGGGTATACTGCAAGATGCTGATGTTTGAGGCCTTAAAAATCTCATCACTCAGGTAGTGAGTATAGTACACAATAGGTAGTTTTTTAGCCCTTTCACCCTCTGGTAGTCCCCAGTGTCTACTCTTCTCACCTTTATATCCAAATGTAATCAATGTTTAGCTCCTACTTATAAGTAACAACATGTGGTATTTGGCTTTCTATTCCTCTGGTAATTTGTTTAGAATGATGGCCTCCAGCTACATCCTTGTTGCTGCAGAGGACATAATTTCATTTTTATGGCTACATAGTATTTCATAGTGTATATGAGCTATATTTTATTTATCCAATATTCTCTTTATGGGCATCTAGGTTGATGTCCTGTCTTCACTACCATGAATAGTGCTGCAATGAATGCATGAGTGCTTGTGGGTTTTTTTGTAGAATAATTTATTTTCTTGTAGATACATACCTAGTAATGGGATAGGTGGGTTGAATGTTCTGTTTTAAGTTCTTTGAGAAATCTGCAACCTGCTTTTCAGAGTGACTGAACTAATTTACATTCTAACTAACAGTGTTCTCCACAGCCTTGCCAGCATCTGTTTTTTATTTTTATTTTTTTGTCTTTTTAGTAATAGCCATTCTGACTGGCACAAGTTGGTAGCTCTTTATGTTTTGATTCAAATTTCTTAATGATGAATATTTTCTCACATGCTTATTGGCCACTTTTACATACAAGGATTTTCTCATATGTTTATTGGCCATTTGTATATATTATTTTGAGAAGGGTCTGCTCAATTTCTTTGCCTACTTTTTAATGGTTTTATTTATTTATTTGTTTGTTTGTTTGTTTATTAAATGCCTGTCAATTCAGATTCCTTTGAGATGCTGGATATTAGACCTTAGTTAGTTCATAGTTGGCAAATATTTCTTCTTTTTTATGGGTTGTCTGTTTGTTGATATTTTCTTTTGCTGTGCAAAAGCTCTTTAGTTGGTTTTTGTTTTCCATTCTCTTTATGTAGTAAATCACATTTATTTATTTGTGTATATTGAACCTACCTTGCATCCCAGTAATAAAGCTGACTTCATTATGATGAATTAACATTTTGATGTGTGGCTGTATCTGATTTGCTAGTATTTTGTTGAGAATTATGGCATCCATATTTCAGGGTTATTGGCCTATAGCTTTTTTTAAAAATTGTATCTCTGTCTAGTTTTGGCATCAGGGTGATGCTGGCTTCATAGAATGAGTAAAAGACGAGTATTTTCAAATCATTTTTGGAATAGTGTCAGCAGAATTATACCAACTGTTCTTTGTATGTCTGGCAGAGTTTGGCTGTAAAACCATCTGGTCCAGGGCTTTCTAGTTTGGTAGTCTTTTATGAGGGATGTGATTTGTGAAAACCAAAAATCCATAGAAGGATCAAGGAAACAAAATTTTGTTTTTTTTTAAAAAAAAACAAGATCAGTAGACTACTAGCTAAATCAAAAAAGAAAAAAAGAGAAGATCCAAATAAGTATAATCAGAAATGACAGAATTTGACACTAAATTCAGCCCTGCAGAAATACAAAGAATCCTTAGTTATTGAGAACAATTATATGCATACAAACTAGAAAATCTGGAGGAAGTTTATAAATTTTAATCTAGTGAACAAATAACTCTAGAATTAGAGAAATTTTTACACCTCCTCTAGTTTAATTCCTATGGAATTAGTGGAATTCTACTTAAAAATATACCGAATACGAAGCTTGAAATAGGAAGAAATTAAAATCCTGAACAGACCAATGTTGAGACCCATAGATTTTCTTATTGAACACCTATCTTTCTTTTTATTACTAAATCGTGTCTTCTTTTGCCTATGCAAAAACTTCACTACAAAAAAAATCTCATTCCCTTCTCCACTATCAAATTTCCTCCTACATTGGATTTTGCCATCAGCATGTAAATATGTGAATTAACAATAATACATCTTTTCACCCTACCTCCTCTATCATTTCCCAACCATTTCATTCTTTTCCTTTTCTTTAAGCAAAACTATTTAAAATATTAGTCTGCTATGATTATATCCAATATATTCAATGTATTTAATTAACGTATTTCCTACTTTATGGAGATATCCCCCCAATCAGTTTATTTAATTGTTTTTATCAAGGTTACCAATGATCTAAGTATTTCTAAACCTAATAATTGATTGTCAATCCTTTCTTACTTAACATATAAATAGCATTTACTGAAATTGACAATTTGGTAGTTTTTAAAAATCTGCAATAGACATGCCATACTTATGTGCTGTGAAACAGTTTACACAAAAAGCCATCAAGTTTGAAGAAGACAAGAAGTAAAAGTAGTTCATTCAGCTCCTTCAGTCTACAGTGAGCTTAGTTTTCCATTTGGCTTTATGGAATAATATGTGTAAATGATTTCCAAACTGTGTTTCACTTTGCAGCTCTATTTCTACTGTGGCAAATTTCTATAGAAAAAAATCACAATAATTTTGAACTTTTAAATATAGCTAAAAATTCTGCGAATTATGATTTCCTGCTATAGAAAAAAAATTTGACCCTTAAATAATATGTAAAGCATAATAATGGAATATCAGATAATCGGCTGATCATCAGAAATTTAATGTAGCTAATACAACAAGTTATGAATTCAGAAATGCCCTGAAGCACATCATATTCCAAAGAAAATAGTATACGTTTCTTATAGTGTAATTGTGGAGGAAATGGGTAGGTGTGTTCCTAGCATAGGTAACATTCTGGCTAAAATGTATGTTTAAAATCACCAAAAATCTGGTTTTAAATTTATTGTTATTATTTCTGAAAAGTAAATGCTTATTTTTGGCAATCAGAGATAATTAGAAATTAGAGAGATAAGACAGATCTGGAGCTGGAACACTGTAATAAAAGGAAGGAGATATAAAAATTTCAATAAGTACTAGAAAATTTAAAACTATGAAAAAAATTGCCTGATACATCTAGAAAATAAGTGTAAAGGATAATGATGTAAAAAATATAAATTGGCACAACTGACTCAAAAAGAAGAGAAAAACTAAATGAACCCATATCATTAAATAAATGGTCTTCATTGAACATCTGTCCTCAAAGAAACACTGAGCTTAGAGAGTTTTAAGGCATGTTGTAACAGACGTTCAATAAAAAGATAAGGGCGATCTTACCCAATTCTCTCAGAAATGAGAGGAGAAAGCAGTTTCTGGCTCATTTTATGAGGCCATTAGAACGCTGATAACCAAAAGCATACAAAGATTTATTTCTTGAAGTAACTGTGGATTGTAGGACAAAGATTTATTCTTGGAGTCAAAATGGTTTAGGAACACAGGGCCAAGGTTTGTATCTAGAATCTATTACTTATTATTTGACATTAAGCAGGTCATTTATCTACTTCTGTTTCCCATCATAGAGTTTCAAAGATGTTTAAATAAGTTAGTATTTAATAAATTAATTCTGCAATATAAACCATTATATGAACACTAGATATTTATTGTAATTATTAAAAAATGAAAAGTATAAGTTTTTTTATGATAGGAACAATCCAAGAGGTAAAGAATACAGGGACTTTCAAAGACCCAAAAGATAAAATGTCCAAATGATCAAAAAAATTTATGAACAAAAGCAGCTTGAACTTTGCTTTCACCCAGGATCTTAGAAGATGCAAAAGCAATATGAACCTCAGAGACCCATGATGAGTACATTAAAATATGTTTCCTGATACTAAAGGAAAAACCTTAAAGAGATTTAAAGAAGACCAAAATATTTTAGAATTTGGAAAAAATGAAGTATTTTATACAGGTCAATGAAAAGAAGGTATTGCTGTAAGTCCAGTCTCGGGCCATAGATAGAATTCAGTAAATGCCAAATTTTCTGTAATTATTACAGTTCACATAAAAGCCATTTCTGCAAATAATTTACTACTAAAACATGCTATCTTGTAGAATAAATTGAATGTAACCAGTTTATTTTAGTGTAATGCTATAAGTATTAAAAACTAAGCAAAAATTATTTATAGGGTTAGAGAAAAAGATGAGGTCCTTATGAAAACCTTCGTAAGGCAGAGTAAGGGATGAGCTGCTGCACTGTTACACACAGAAGAAGAAATTGTCAGGTAACTGAGAGCACTTTGCTCTCAGCTGCAGACTTCATAATGAAGTATACAGAGCCAAACTCAAGTCAAATGATTCACTGTATACCTATTTCTATGTTTTGAATAATTAGACTATTATACACTATAAATCAAATATTCATAATGATTTTTACTTAGTATTTTTAAATGATGTCTTGAACATCTAGAGCAATTTTGCCTAATTCTTTTACATACAGTAGAATTTTCTAGTAAATAAAGTGTTTGTCGATCAGATTTAGGGCATAATTAATGTCTTCTAGTTCATCCCAAAAGCTGAAATGTTCCAGCTTTAAAACTGCTGTAAAGAATATATAGAAGTCCATCCTACTTCTCATACAAAGCTTTCAGTCTCACCCCATTATAGGAATCCTAAAATTCTAAGACATCTTTGTTTTGTCCAAGAGTGAAGAGGATATAAAATCTAGCTCCAATCTATGTTGTTACCTCTACACAAGGTAGTTGCTGCTGAATGGGCAGAGTTGCTCTTAATGTGTCATGTGAATGAAATACCTAAAGTGATCTGACTATCCAGGGTCATGCTCAGTGGAAAAACTTCCATGCCCTTAAATGTAATACTCTTCCATTTTCTGTCCCCTCTCAGATATAACATGGTACATTGAGACCTGCAAACATGTGACCTTTTACACTCTGACAACATTTGCAAGACACATGATCCTCAGAAAAGTAGAAGTCAAAGTTTACTGCAGTAGAATATTTGGCTAATGGAAGATAAATTTTCTGTAAACTATTAGGCTATCCCTGGAGGTAGAGTAAAACATTTGCCTGCTGCTCTGGCGGATCTGTGAATGCTGAAGCAGAACTATCATGGCAAAAAGCAAATCCCTCAGCATATTGTTTATTCAGTTGGTACTGATATCTAGGCTTGAGTAAGAAGCATAAATTCCTGTTAGGTCTTATTGAGCTCAAACATACAACAGCCTCTCAGGGTTGTTGAGGCATCATCTATCACTTTTTGTACCCAAAAGCATTGTTTCTCTTCCCCAAATAGGAATTTGTTTCTTTTCTACTACTTCTTTCATCCTGGAAAGGAAATGCAATTCTCAAGGATGTCTTTTGACCTACCCTACGGCATTTAGGGAGGAAATCTTCAGAGATCACTATGTGATGTTTTTTTCCAGTCATGCTATATGATGTTACAGAATAAAAAGAGGAATGTGTGATAGAACAGGGAAAGCAATAACAGAACAGCAGGCACTTCTCTGGTATGTTCCTGAGCATTGACAGTCCAACATAGTCTAACACATCATGTTTAACCAAAAAACACAAATTCCCTAAAAGTCTTCATGACGTGAAAGAGGGAATGTGTCTTTTTAACCAATTCTTTGAATCTTGGCAGCAATTACTTTCAGAAGTCATTTAAGGGAAGTTTCTGCTGCACTTCCACATTATCTTCAATGTTAGCAAAGGGTATTTTGTCATGTTTGACATAGAATAATAGAATATTTAATAAATAAAATGGATAACTCTTGTGATAATTGCCTTCTTGCCTTGTTAAATAATGTTATTTTGAGACATTAAATCAGTTTAAGTATATGCTAGGTGGTCTATACTTGAACCTAAAGTGTAAAGTCAATCAAGTTTGAGTATGTATAATAAATAGTTTTTTTATCATTTCACTTTATTATATATTTAAACAAAATGTTTAAAAAATTTCAAAAACACACAAAAGTAAAGTAGTATGATGAATCACCATAAAATTCCCCCAGCTTCAACAATTATCAACACATGGTCAATATTATTTTAACTAGGCCTCCATCCACTCAGTATTCTCCCAGAGATATTATGTCAATTTTCATGGAAGAGCTCACACAGAATTCTTGGGGGAAGGAAAAGTACAGAGAGACAAGAGTTGGTATTGGTTTCCTAAGTTGACCAAATATATCCCTTCCTATCTTACCTCCCAATCTCAAAATTAGTGTCTAAATTTTTATGTAGTCAGGGACTACAAACAAAAGAAGTTTTTGTATGAGTTGCTCTAATAAATAGAAATATAAATACCATGATATTGTGCACATTTGTATAATAGTTTTATTGAGATATATCTTTATAAATAAAATTCACCCCTTATTACTGTAAAATTCAATGAGTAAATTTTAAGTACATTTATCGAGTTTTACAGCCACCATACAATCTAGTTTTATCACATTTTTATCACACTAAATATTATCTTGTGATCTTTTGCAGTTAATATCACTTGCACCCACAACCCAGAAACCACTACTCTATTTGTCTCTATGGATTTGCCTTTTCTAGACATTGAATAAAAACTGAATAATATATTATGTGATCCTTTGCATTACGGTTCTTTTACTTAGTGTAAATTTTTTAGATCCACCCATGTTACTGCATGTATAACTTTATTTTCTGCTACTGCTCAATAACATTCCATTGTATGGATATACTGCTTTTAAATTCAATCATTAGTTAATTGACATATGAGTTATTTCCAGTTTTAAAATTATGAAGAAGAATGCTGTAAAATTCTATGTGCATGTCTTTGTGTGGGAATATGTTTATGCTTTTCTTAGATTTCTAGAGAGGAAATTGCTGGGTCATATAAAAAACTTTTACTTACCAACTTAAGAAACTGCCAAACTGTTTTCCAAAGTAAGATTAGTATATTACATTTTTACCAGCAATGAATAATTTATTCAGTTTCTCTATATCTTTTCCAATATTTTGTAGTGTCTATCCTTTTTAATAACCAGTGAAGTGGTGTACAGTGATAGCTCATTGAGGTTTGAAACCCCTTTTCTGCAGTGACACCTCATTTCATGTTTGTATTTCCTGTTCATATATGACCTTTATAATTTGCATAGAATATCTTTGCAAATATTTAGCCCATTTTAAAATTGAACTTTTTAAAATTTTATCCTAAGTATTCTATTGTTTTGTTGATATTGAGAATGTTGTGGTTTTATTAATTTTATTTGTGATACTAATTAATTTGGGGGCTAATTTTGAAAAGACCAATAAGGAGAAAAGCTAGTAGAGAAAGGCATATACTACATTATTTCAGATAATGTGGGTTTTTTGAAAGATGCTGATAGAGCTCGCCGTACCATTAGAAGCAATACAATCATGACAAACATTCCATGCCAGTGTTTCATATTAATGAAAGAATTACAGATTAAAAAGATATAAGAAGATGTATGACTTTTATCCCCTTGGGTGCCTGAAAGAAGGTATTTGAGCCAGGGATGCTGAGCTCCTAACTTATACCAAGGAAGAAAGGTTCTATAATACATGTTTTCTATCTTTAGTGTTATTCTTTTTGTTTCCAGGACTTGAAAGCTAATAGAAATAATTAAAATTCATATAACAATAAATGTTTTAAATTATTTATAAGCAATAAATCATAAAAATTCTTTAAAGAAGACTTCAGAGTTAAAAAAATCACATGTAAATTATTTTTATGTTAACAGGCAAAATATTTTGGATCAGATAAATAAAGCATACTGAAATTAGTTATTTGAATAAATTTACAGAGAAACGGTAAAATGTCTGATTAAGATAATATTAATAATACTTGCTTTGCTAGTGTACATCAGGTTATAAATATAGGTCCCATCTCTCATGAGACCATTTAGTTGGCTCAGGAAGAGACCTTTGATCTTTTCTTAAGAGTTACATGATCAATAAAATCTATAGAGTTAAAGCACATAAAAAGAAAAATATGTTAGCAAAACATACAGAGTTGGACTCACACATCATTAATCAACTGAAGTTTGTTGAATGATCAATGAACATTATGAAGGATGTTATGGAGGGAAAAAAAATTGTTGATAACCAATTATATACTGGGCAGAGTACCCTCCCAAGAAAAACATATGAGAGGCAATCATCTTCATTTCCTAAGTAAGAAAACATGTTTTAAAAATGAGATAAATAAATTTCTGAATATCAGTCATTTATTTAGTGGCAGAGTTTAAATTCAAGCCTATAACTGAATTCAACTCCTATATTCTTTCCAAAAAACAATAATTTCAGTAAATTGAATCTCAATAAATATGAAGTTATAGAATCATTAACCTGGCAGACCATTCAGCACATAATGGATTCCTTAAATAAGTAAATAGTTAACTAAACAGATGACAGTCAATGGGTATACTATGATTTTAAAAAAAGGGACATTACTTAGTATACTTCACTGGAAGACACACTTTAAAGAAATAAATATAATACATATCAACTTTAATAATTGTTCCAAAGGAAAGTAAGACTTGAAGGAGATGTAGTGAATACGAAGGTTAGTAGAAAACCTAATTTAAGAACTAAAGGATTTAACCTAATTTAAGGAATTTAAGAACTAAAGATACCAATCAGGATTAAAAGATTCAAGCAACAGTAGTTGACTCTGGATGATTAGAACAGAAGTGAACATTATGGAAAGGAAATCCTAGTGCTTACAGAATCCTTTTGCAAGACTAGAAAACTGGCCTTAAAGATCCCAGTCAGATCAAGGTCCAAATGAGATTGTGCAAATGTTTCAGAGAAGATGACTTTTTGATGGCCTGAGTACCAGCTGCTGTAGACTCAGCAGTGATATTGGAGCCCACGTGGACAGAGCAACAACTCACATGCCATTGGATATCATGCTGCAGATGTTGTCACCAATATTTGGAAGGATTCTACATGTTTTCTCACTTTTTCTTTTAATATTCTCTATATCTAGTTGGCAGAGAAAATAGTTCACTTGCCTTTTATTTTTTGATTTCAAGGAATCTGGGAACTTGGATGCCTGGTATTTTCTCTCTAAAGTACTGTTTTAACAGTGTTAATGCATAATTTGATATGTACTCTTTTAATTATTATTCAATTCTAAGCATATCCTAATTTTAATTATCATTTCATTTTTGACCTGTATATTCTTTAGGATAACACATTCTAGTTTTCAAACAGATGGAATTTCTCTTCGTTGTTATTGATTTGTTTCTGCTTTCTAAGATGACTTCCTTTTGTTGGATAAAGTCTGTACCCTCCAATATTTAAAATTTTGTAACTTGTGGTATTAGCTTTTATGTGGTCAATTATTTTGTACATGTACTACTTGTGAAGAATAAAAATGTATTCTACAAACATGGAATGTAATGTTCTCTGTATGTCTGTTAGTATTCCTTAATGTCATTTTTCAAACCCTTTACAGTCAAACTACTATTATATCTCTTTACTTTTTACTAAAAAGAGAAATATGTTGAAATACTCCACAACAACGATGGAGCTATTCCACAATTATGGAGCTATTCAATTCTCTTTGGAGTTATATTAATTTTTTTCTTCAAATATTTTCAAGGTAAATTATTTTATATAATGAAAATTAATTTACTTGGAATTGTTAACACTGTTCAAGTACATTGAAATTTCTGTTGCTATGCATTGCTGTTTCCCTTGGCTAAAATTTTACTTTCTAAGATTTCATACATCAAGATAGCTATTATACCAGGAATTTCAGTCATGGATGCATTGCCTCTGCTTCAAATGTAGCTGCATCATCTGCTTTGTGAAAATAAACATGTGGCCCTTAAATACTTTTTTCTTTTCCTGTGGGCACTATGTTAAGCTTGGTAGGTGGAGTATCCCAAGGAGACATTGTTGGAATAAAGGGTTTACTCACTTAACAGGCTTCTACAGAATGTGTTGATTTCTTCCCATCCCTGGCTCATGTACTGCACATGGCCTCTCTAGTCCTCTCATCCTTGGCAGTGGTCAGCAGTACTAAGCAGCCCATGTCCTCCTTCAGCAACTATCTTAATATCTTAGGTAGCAGAGTACCTTTAGCCCTTCCCTGATAACCTGGAGAGTGGATTTTCAGCACTTTTCATAGTATAACACCACAGTGATTTACTTCTCTACCATCCAGTAAGCTATGGCTATGCCTTCTTCAGCAGGATCTGGACATGAGCCCTGGGATACGGAAATTCTTCCATGCATGCTTCATCTCAATCCTACTGGAAGTGGCAGTTCCTTTTATCTTTGATTCTGTATCCTTTAGCATTCTCCTTATTTTCTAATCACTAATCACTGATTAACCCAATATTTTATTATACTTAATAATTTTGATAAAAGCATCTCTTTTTTCAAATTACTGGCTATTTTTTTTTTTCTGATTGGACCTAAACTGATATACCATCTGTATTAGTCAGCTTTTAATGCCATAACACAACAACTATAGACTGGGTAGTTTAAACAAGAGAGATAAGTTTTCTTACAGTTCTAGATACTAGAAGATCAGTTTTTGGATCTGTCTAAGTCTAGATGTGAAATATGAGGTTAATTTGCTAGCATGGTTAGGTTTTAGTCAGGGATGAATTGCTTGCTTATAGATGGCTGCCTTCTTTCTGTGTCCTCACATGGTAGATAGATAGCCTTAGTGAATTTTTGCTTTCTTAAAAGGGCACCAATTCTATCAGCTCAGGGATCCAGGCTTGTGACCTCATTTAACCTTAATCACCTTCTTAAAAGCCATAGCTCTAATGTAGTCATAAGGAGGCTTAGGGCTTCAACCTACAAATTTGCAGGTGGAGGTTGGGAAAAATGTTTGATCTATCATACCACTTTAGATTTAGATTTGCTTAGTATAACATTTAAAATAATTTTATTTTAGAATTTTCTATATCCATGTATTTTAACAGCTATCAGCCTGCAATCGCTTTTTTTCTTGTGTTTCGATATTCTGGAAAAATTTATTTCTGAAATATTTTCTGTGGGGATTCTTTTCAACATAACTTCAAGATGTATTATTCCAAAATCTTTTTATTTGCTTTTGCCTGATACTTAGATGCACTCCAACCTGGGTCATCTTTTAACTAAATTTTAGAGTTGGTGTTTGGGACTATATTTATAGATTCAGTTCACCTACATAAGTGTGTGGTTTTATTTAGGACCAGAAGAGGATTAACAAGAGCTAACACATGAGTCCCTCTATGGAACAAGATTAATTTTGTTTCAAGCAATTACAGTGCCCTTTTCATATCCCCTTCATGGATCTGAACTTAAATCTGGAGACACTGCTTTTAACAAAACCCATCTGTTGTCTCCTCTGCTTTATACATTAAAGTTCAGATGCTAGACCACCAGGGAGTGACAGGTATTCTTAAAATGTAGTTAAGTTTTACTGTACTCAAATTCTTTTAGATTTGCATCTTTCTTTAAAAAGTTTCAGGCTTTCGGATGTCCTTTTAATTTCTTATTCCGTCATCCATGCATTTAAAATGTCTTTGTTATTTTATATTGCATTTTAAATGTGCTTCTTCAAAATAAATTTCTCTTAGTGCCTCGTCCAAATGTTGTTATATTCTGCAGTTAATTTGTATTTTACTATTTACTCTACGTCTCTGTCCTTTTCATTTTAACCCATTTCATATTGAATTTTCTTGATGTCATACAAATGTTTAAAAGTATAAACAGATTTTATATAAACCTAGTTTAATTTAGACCTAATATACTGTAGATTTTTAAACCAATATAAATTTCTTTTCAGTACTAGAAGATGATAAATCACTTTAGGTACTATATTATATAATTTTAGTATTTGTAGTGTTGAGGAGTAGTACAATGTCTTAAGTGTTTTTGGAACTAAATTAAATTTATGACAATATTCATTTGTTTACCCCCCAAGGCTCTATTATTTCCAACTAAAACAAAGCTATTAATGTCTCATGATTCCCCGCTGGACAATAACATTTTTTGGTAGGAGACTAGCTCTCATGTTGCTGAGGCTGGGCTCAAGTGATCCTCCTTCCTCAGCCTCCTGAAGCGCTGGGATTACAGGTGTGAGCCATCATGTTTGACATTTTAAAGGTAAAATTTAGAGATATATTTAAGCAAGTAGACTGAAGAAAAATTCTCTATATTCTTATAAAGTCACTTTTCTTATGGTATTTTATGATATCTGCCTTTGAATATGAAATCCTATGAAGCAAATTACTATTTTTTGAGATAGAATCAAAGAACATTAAAGCTGGGGTGTTTGTGAGATATCTATCTCAACCCAGTCATTTTCCAGTTGAGCAAGTAGAGACAAAATAGTTTGAACGCTTTTCAGCAATATTGGGCTGATATCCTGAAAATTCCTCAAACAGGTATTTTTTCCTTTTGTGTTTCAGTCTCAATCATTATGTTCTGCTAATTCTATTGCATTCTATGTGTTATTTTATGCCTCAACAATCTAGTTACTATATACTATCTCGCACTACCAATATTGATTGTGATTGTCATCCTGGGGATATAACGGTGCTATGAAAAATTGAAACAACTTCATTTTACAGTATTGGGTACTTAGTACTTATTCTTAGCTGGGAAGAGGTTGCTACCACATTTTCTTCTACTAAACTGGTTTTTATCTTTCTAGCTTAAGTCTTTGATTTATTTTTAATTTCCCCACTTCTCAATTGCAATCCCTGACCTCGTCTGTATTATATTCTTGGACTCTGCTGCCTATTAAGCAGGTTATTCCAGCAATGGAATATGCCTTGGATTTTACTTTGGCAAGGGATATCTTTATTCCCTGCGAACTCTTAATAGACTGCAGGAGACGATTACTATGTGAATAAAGTTCAATAAATCCAAAAATGAACTCGTCTTTCACCTCAACCCTTCCTATTCCTAACTTTTGAATGTCTTCCTCTGACGAGGGTATAAATTTGCAATTTTTCATCAGTGATCTAATTCCCTTGATAGTCTCCATGTTTTCCTTCATGATTCATTTTTCTATAATTATTAGTTATCTATTATTAAAACCAGAACCTTAATCCATTTCATAGTCATAATTTGTCATAGTTATATAGTAATTTTCTGGATATGCTAAAATCTGCCACTATGACTGTAATATTTTCTATCATTCATATTTCTATTTTATAAAATGTTCATTGCTATGTGACAATGCATAGTTACATATCCTTCATGGAACTTAAACTCTGTAGAGCTAAATATTATCTCACATCACTACTATATATTTTATACATGCATAGAGGGCCAAAAATAATTAAAGAGAAATTTTAGACACATAACATCTACTCTAAGAAACAAAATTATGTATAATTAAGACATATATTGGAAAGAGTATGAGATTCTTTTTCCAGAGGATCAGAAAACTAAATTTAAAGTCATATTCTTTATACTTAAATATAAAGTTTGGGCCAGTTGCAAAGAAAAGTAATAAATCTATGTAGTAGTAGTTAATGTAAACCTAAATGCTCTAAACCAATTTATGTGTTTTTGTTTCCTTTATTGGGAGCTAGTTTGTGATAGGAAACTAGCCATTTTAAATATGTTTATAAAGAATGAAAAAAAATTGCTTTTCAGTAGGAGTTTTTTAGTATGCACATTTTCTAAATAAGTGCTTTTATGACGATTAAAATATTCATGAATTACTTTCACCTTCTACACTTTAGGTTTCCAGAGAACTCATCCCCATATGGATACTATCTACTGCCATCATTCTCTGGCTGAGCCTCAAGGCTTTGCCCTAAGATAAGCTCTTCAGGAATGACAGCTTGAATTTTATATTTAACTAAATGGTCCTTATTTTGGTATCAAACTGTTCATACCCAATTTGTATAATGATATAGCCATTTTTACTCTGTTTCTGTTGTTATTAGCATTTTAGAAAAAAATCTAACAACAAACCTTAATTTCTCACTTTCTCTCTGGGCACTCTTATCCAACTAGTAGAATTTTAGAAATAGTAGTACGTAAAATAGGTCTCCAGTCAAATAAAGAACTTTACTGAGTGGATCTTCCAAGAGGAATAGGGCAGCATCTATCTTCCTCTAGATCATACATAGCAACAATGAGAATAAAAGAAAACAACTACATAAACAAATTTGAAACAAAATGAGGAGACAGTCCAAATTTGAAAACACCGTATTTCTTTAAATGACGTTTCATACTTCTGAATTTTTTCTAAAAAAAGATGAGGCTGGTTAAAGTGGGAAGACAATAAATATGCTGGAGCTACAGGTTGTCAAAAATTTGAATCAAGCACTTCTCCCTAGAATGAGAGGAAGGACATTCAGTATAAAGTTTACCTAAGGATGTCTAAGAGAAAACAATATCTGATAATATCCATATCAATCAATATTCATTCAGGACACACTGTAATTTGAACAAAGAATGTGTCATATAAACATTTATTAGCTGTATCAGAAGGGTAATTTTAAAGGTAAAAGTAAAGCTCTAAAAAATATCTCAGGGCTGAGGAAGACTTCCCAAGGAATGAGGTCCCCTCCCCAAGCTACTATTCAATCTTTTTGGAGAAAGTGTAGTTATAACCCATTAAATGCTGAAGAAGTTCTCTGAATTGCTTAATCCAAAGCTGGTTAATTGTTACTGGATACCATAATGCACTTAATATATATGAAGAGTGATAAGAAGGAAAGTGAAAAAGGATAAGCTTGCTGTAACTTCAGGTTAAATGATTACTATGTCAAAGTATTATTTCTTAAAATCTCTATGAACATAATTTAGTGATTAAAGTTAAATATTAATGTAAATAATTATATTAGGTAAAATAGAAGTTAGAGAAGGAGAAGAATCATGGAGAAGAGAATACAATATCCTAGGAAGTCTATAAATATTATCTATTGGAAGTGTTGACCGTGCAAAAAATCTAAACTGTCTTAAATAATGCAAGACAACATAATACAAGGAAAACAATCCACATGGGGATATATATAGATATACATCTATGCGTATGTGTGTGTGTTTGTAATGTATGTGAAAATATTTTATAATATAATTAAACAAAGACAAAATCAATTTCTTTACTACTAGATTTAAATGGATGCAGAGTATAACTATTAAAAATGTGGCAGAGCTGCATCTTCAAAAGATGGTTCCATCTCTCTATCTGACCATCAGCTTCTCAGTAATAAATTAGATGATGAGACCCATGGATTCAATTATTTATACCCATGTTCATACTTCATTTGCTGTAAAGTGATCCCCTTGTTAGAATATGAGTTTATAGGAGACCCATGGTAGTAGATCTCTTACCATTTTTCTTCTTTTCTGTATCATTTTTGATACAAGAGAAAGCATTTCTAACTCATTTAAAATGACAATCACATTTGCCAGTAGTCAACCTAGCAATATGTCAGGGTTTCCTCCCAGAAAGTTAAGTTCTTAAACTCAGCAACATGTTTTCTAATCAACAACTTTATATTCCATTTCACTTGAATTGGCTACCTCTGTGTCAAAGCTCCTGCTACTACATGTTTCTTATGACTACATGTCTTTGAGTGTATAGCTCTTTTCTTTCTTTACAAAGACTAGCACTTCCCAGCTGTATTATTTTTTGACTTTACCCAGTTATTGATCTGATGGCCAGGAGGGGAGGTGGGAAAAGTCACAGACTTTTCCTGCAGTACGATGTTTTGAACTACTATTGAGCAAAGAAGAAGTACTATCTTATACTATTCTGTTTTGAGGTACTTCTCTCACCCCAGAGGCTACAGGAAAACCTAAAAATTCAGTTTTCAAGAACCTCTACCCAGATTTTCTCACCTTAAGTTTTATGGTCCTGCATCTTTTCCATTAAGGCTTAGTTTTGCTGTATAAGACCTTTCAAGATTGAAAATTCAACCTGTTCTCAAGATTTATTACTCTTATAATTAAGTCCTGGGCCTCATCCTCTGGCTGTAGGAAATTTCTGTTACTTGTATATTGCCAAGGAGGAAATGGCTATCACACTTCACCTTACATTTGTGAGGAATAATGTTCAACCTCTCATTGTCTGTTACCTGTGCATTGAGAATCCAGAAACAGATATCTGATACCATGATCCTTATAATTACCATAGTTACTCAAAGGCCTAATATCTTTCAATGGCCACCACATTCCTCTTTACTGTGATTCCCTTCTCACTTTACCACTCAAGAAATATGTATAAATTGCTTTGCAGTCTTATGCCAGGAGCTATCAATGTTGTATTTGTATCCATGGTGAAGGTTTGCCTGGCATCTGGCTGAATGATCCAACTCAAAATCCCACTATAGAGTCGGCTTCCTAAAGCAACCTTTACTTTTTTTTTTTTTTCCTTCTTTTTAAATAGCATATGGATTAAGAGACTCCCAAATACCAGAATTAATTCACATACTTTCCATGGCATGGGGTGAGACTGGAATTATATGAAATTGCTCTGATGCTTGATATCACCTACACAATGTTATTTAGTTAACAAACAATATTAAAAAACAAAATGCCACTTGCCATACTCATCCCAGACAAGGAAAAACTTTATTTTAAATACATATTATAAGGTTCAAAATAACCTCAGAAATTGGTATAAACTCATCAAGAAGGAAAACAAATATGCTTCAGGCCTTAATCACAAGAAGAGGAAGAAAGAAGACAGCTATGATGTAACTATATAGCTGTGATAGTCTCAGTGGAATCTATTTCCTTTTTTTTTTTTCTGAGAAGGAAAGAAAGAAAAAAAAGGAGTGAAGGAGAGAAAGAGGACGAACAAAGAGGGAGAGAGAACGAGAATATTTTTATTCTAAAAATGGGTATTAATAATGGCCGATCAGTATTTTGTGTATTTAAAGTGGAGAATGTATATTTTGTGTATTTAAAGTGGAGAGCTCTATAAATATTTATTAAGTTTAGTTGTTCTGGATCTGAGTTCCAGTCCTGGATATCCTTATTCATTTTCTGACTTGTCAAGTCTAAATCTCTTTATGGGTCTTACGTATCTGGGTATGAGAGAATTGCAACTCCTGCTTTTTATTTATTTATTTATTTTTGCTCTCCATTTGGTTGGTAAATCTTTCTCCATCCCTTTGTTTTGAGTCATTGTATATCTTTGGATGTGAAATGGGTCTGGATGTAGCATACCGTTAGGTTTTGGCTGTATCTTTTGATTGAAGAATTTCGTCAATTTAAATTTAGGGTTACTGCCATTTGATGTTAACTGGCTATTTTACCCATTTGTTGATATAAATTCTTCTTTATGTTGATGCTCTTTACTTTTTGGTATATTTTTAGAAAGGCTAATACTGGTTGTTTCTTTCTATGTGTAACGCTTCTTTCAGAAGCTCTTGTAAAGCAGGCCTGGTGATAATAAAATCTCTGAGTACTTGCTTGTTCATAAAAGATTTTTTTTTCCTTCTATTGTGAAGCTTAGTTTGGCAGCATATGAAATTCTGGGCTGAAAGTTCTGTTCTTTAAGGATGTTGAATATCAGCCCCCACTCTCTTCTGGCTTGTAGGGTTTCTGCTGAGAGATCTGCTGTAAGTCTAATAGGCTTCCTTTTGTGGGTAACCTGACCTTTCTCTCTGGCTGCCCTTAGTATTTTCTCCTTCGTTTCAACCCTGGTGAATCTAATGATTATGTGCCTTGGGGTTGCTCTTCTTGAGGAGTATCTTTGTGGTGTTCTCTGTATTACCAGGGGTTGAATATTGTCCTGATTTTCTAGATAGGGAAAGTTTTCCTGAATAATATCCTGAAGAGTATTTTCCAACTTGGATTCATTCCCTCCGTCACATTCAGGTACACCTATAAAATGTAAATTAGGTCTTTTCACATAGTCCCATATTTCTTGGAGACTTTTCTAAGTAAAGCAACCTTGACTATGAATCATTATAGTTTGGTTTGACTAGGAAATAACCTATTATATTATATTATCTGTGACTAATTTTAAGAACAATTACTGAGAGAAATATAGGAAGCAGGATTAAACATAGAACTTGAACTGCAGTGATGTTGCAGCAGAGGCCTAGGCCAATCCATTTGTAAGCACTGAGGCTTGGTGGCCTTCAGTTTTTCCACTTGGATGAAGAGGGCAAGATTTTTGTACATTGCTGTGAACTAATCATTCATATACAGGCTGCTGCCAAGGAGGGGTAAACTTGGATTCAAATCTTTCTTCTATGGAGAGAAAACACTGGAGAGGGATTCAGTTGTGTCCCGTTCAACCAATATTCCTGACAGCTTATAAAATGAGTGCCTCACTCCTGAAGAAGTTTCTGGATGGCACATCACATCATTACTATGATTCTGAAAATATTTTCTACCACTCTGTACAAATAAATGCATTTTAAATTTAGGAGGACTGGACAATTTTCTAAGAAGATATACTTTCCTAAGATTGACCCCAAGAGATATTATCAGTTTAAGCACGATGATTTTTTTTAATAGAAAATTATCTTATCAGGCCCAATTGTTTTCAAAGCAAACAATCTTTAAAACACTGATAATTCCGATGTGATTTAGGGTAATACAACATTACATTCAGTCAGTCATTCAACGAAAAATAAACTTTTAATAAGAAATGAGCCCAATATATATAAAAAATAGATAAGATAGACAAAATTCTCTGCCAATATGAAATTTCTATTTTAGGAGGTGAAATAATACACGTCACATACTACTATACTTGTAGGTAGTGATAGGTATAATGAAGAAATTTTTGGTGCTTGTCAGCACTCCAAAGATTTGGGGTCCTGTGTGGATTCTGTTGTGTTCAATAAGCCTGGCTGTTCCTTTGCTGGCATAGTTGCAGTATCGACATTTGAGCTTCCGATCAAAGGTCCTTTCAAACCATTCTACTAACAATCCTGAGTTTTCATCCCGGGAAACTTCAACATGTGGGTGATCAAGTGCATTTTGATCACCATTTGTTCCAGCTCTTGTCAACTGCATGGAGTAAACTCCACTGCCTTGTTCAACGCCACCGCCACTGCCGATGCTGCCCTTATGGACGCTGCTGCTACTGACACCGCCGCCGCTGCTGCATTTGTCACGCTGCCATGGCGGCCGCCACCCACCATATTTGTTGTAAGATGAAGTTTTGATGCAGATGCATTCACGGAGTGAAAGGAGAGGTGGGTTTAACGAGGATTGAAGAATGTCCAGGTGAGTTCACGGTGGAAGGAGAGTCTAACGCTTTAGGGCTTATGAAAACTAGAAATTACTAAAATAGATCATGAAGTCTAATTCATAAACAAGAGAAGTAAACAGAAGGGATGAAGGGACAATTGACAGAATAGTGAAAGGTCCAAAATTTGGAGGAACAGATATGGATAAAAATACTTGAACTTTGAGTTTCATTGGGAATGATTTGGTACACTCTGAGGTAGCAAAGAGAGTAATGTTTTAAATTAAGATATTTTACAGGTAGTACAACTATTTGTTGAATATTTAAAAACTGGAGTCTATTAAGGAATAGACACAAATGAGGTTTTCTTTTCCTTCTTTCCTTCTTTCTTTCTTTCTTTTTTTTTTTTTTTTTTTTTTTGATGGAGTCTTGCTCTGTCACCCAGGCTGGAGTGCAATGGCCCATTCTCAGCTCACTGCAACCTCCGTCTCTCAGGTTCAAGAGATTTCCCAGCCTCAGCCTCCCGAGTAGCTGGGATTACAGGTGCGCACCACCACGTCTGGCTATTTTTTTTTTTGTATTTTTAGTGGAGACCGAATTTCACCATATTGACCAGGTTGGTCTCAAACTCCTGACTTCAGGTAATCTGTCCGCCTCAGCCTCACAAAGTTCTGGGATTACAAACGTGAGCCACCGCGCCCAGCCAGGATGTTTGTAAGAAGGCAAGTTGGTAACAGAGAAATGAGCTAGACTCTGTTTAGCTAGGCCCTGGCGCCAACCAAATTGTGGGTTCGTATTACTAATAGGAAGGTACACCGAAATGAGTATGTCTTCTGATTTTATCAATGATGTTTCTCTTAAAAACAAACAAAACACAAATGAACAAAACCCCACACTAGTGAGATTTTGAGATTTTAAAACGAAAAAACAGAAAACACATACTAAGTATCTTAAGCCTTATATTCCAGGAAAAAAAATAGCTTAGAATAGTCCTCATAATATTGGTTATAAAGTTCATTCTGCTGTTGGAATATAAAGCACATCATCAGGTCACGTGACCGTGTCCTATAGGTTTTTACAGAAACCTCAATGGCAAACATCATTTTCTTTTTAGGGTAGTTCAAATACGACAATCATTAACTTTGTTTGTGCAACCACCACATCTTATTAACGTGACAGGATTAATGTATGATGCTGGGATTTACAATGCACTCACTGCAGACAGAGGGCTCAAATACAGTGATTGCTTATCTTAGTCTTTGGCAAAGTTACAACAGGGGTATTTAATTATAGAAGTTTAGAAATCAAATGATCTGTCTCCCATATTTTTGTTTTGTTGGTATTTGAGAAAAAAGGAGACCTATTCTGAATGCAAATACTCAGTCAAGTTTTATAAAAGACTTTGAATCTTTTTTTTAATGTTACAAAGAAAATCAAGGATATTGTTGGTAGTAATTTATATTTGCTAATGTGAAATGAATCAATCCATTTTATTTCTAAAATTATTTCAGTAGTAGCTGTGAGAGTCTCTGTAAGAGACACAACTTTCTTCCAAAGCTTGTAAACTAGTATGAGGTAGAAAACAGAATATAAAAGAATTAGACAGTAGGTAAATAGCACTGGAAAAATACTACGTGCAATCTGAGTGCAGAAACATGAAAATAAATACTATAGGCAGTAGAATAAAGTGAGTTTTCATGGAATAGAAAGTCTTCATGGAGGATAAGTAATTTGAACAAAATCTGGAGAAAAGCTTATAAAATTTTAAAGACGAAAGCACAAGTAACCTCATCATTAAATTGTAGCATCGAAAGAAAGTAATGGAAAATAGGAGAAAAACAGGTCAGTGCAGAAACTGAGTTTTGTGGTGAAAAATATCTAAAACCAAAAATTACTCTATGGTTTTACTTTTATTTTTCCTTCTGGTTAACTTTTAGTTTTAAAGTTTATTTTTATATTAGAAAATTGTGTGGGGGTCAGTATTCAATATCCTGTCAATTGAATTCAAGAATTAAATATTTATAGAATTCTTCACCCCAGGTCCACAGAACATACATTTTTTTCAGTACCACATTACACCTATTTTGAAAGTGACCACATAAATGGAAGCAAATCACTCTTTAGCATTTGCATAGCATTTCACAGATTTAAATGAAATATTGGTTGGCTGTTTGCTTGTTATTTTCTTTCCTTATTCCTTCCTGTCTCTGCTGTTAAGCACAATTCTCGGCATAAAAGAGGTTTTGAATACCTACTTTTAGATTGCATTCAGCCTGGGCAATAGAGCAAGACTCCTGTTCTCTGCTCTCGCTCCCCCTTTTCTCTTTCTCTTTCTAAAAAAAAAAGAAAAGAAAATTTCTTCTATTATCTCAGGTAATATGAGATAATATTTGCAAATCATGGTAAACATTTAAGCCCTCAATTATGTTAGTTCATTGACATAAAAGCCATATTTCTGTGTCTTTTATTTGTACTCATGACTCGTTACCCTGTACTATCAGAGTCACATTAGAAACTAAAAAATACTTCAATATAAGGATTCACTGCTTTGATGAAATGAAATTAGTAATAAAATGATGGAAACAACAGTAATTCACATAAGTGATGAATTTGTTCCTTTCATTTTTATCTCGTAGGACAAAAGAATGGTAAATCAAATCCATGCCAACAAAAGCATTTAATTTCAGCAAGCAATTAAAAAAATTCCCTAGCTAGTAAAAATGTGCTTCTTTGGGGAAGTGACTTTCCAAACTGCAAGGAGTAGTACTGCAGAAAGGCCATAGAGATTTTGTTTCTTGTTGTAAAATAAACAGATCCTTACAGAATGGATATGTTTTTGCTCACTACTGTGCTTATAATGAGATTGAATTCAACTTTTTGTGTACTAATTGTATTAAACTGTGTACATAAAAGTGATGGAATAGGAGTTATTTGGGGATTAGGTAAAGCAATCAGAGGTTTGAGAGAATGATACAAAATTAATATTTGCTTTGTTTTATCTCCTATATGTACATTTTTCTGCAGATGAGGAACTCTGAAGAAAATGAAGCAGCAAATAAAGTACCTTTAAATGGAAGTGCAGATGAAGTCATCCTGGACTTATAATGTTATACTTACTTTGATTTTTGAGTGGTTTTATTTTGTTTTGATTTTTGTTTCCTGAATTTTTATTTGATTGGGTCTTGGATTTCAATATCATGAAAGAAATGCTCAGATCAAAATATATAAGCATAAGAATCTCATTCCATGAAATGTAGTACTCATAAAAAGTGACATCCAATAGTGAATTAATGGCTTTAGCATAAGTTAATAAACAAAATCATGTGAAGAGTTTGCACTATTAGAAAATCCGTTTTACAAATGGATTTCCCGTGTCTTTTGTGTTCAAATACAATTGACTGGATAAAATCCTAGAATTATATGAAAAGGTTGTGAGATTTGCTTTCATAGGAAATGAAAAACCCATTTTTTAAAGTCCTTTATATTTAATATAAATTTAATGGTAAATTGAATATCTATGCTATGAAAAGGATTATGTCTTATTTTGTTTGTATTTCTAATAGCTGTTTACATGATTATTGCTTAATACCAGTTAGGAATACATAAGAAAAAATATAATGCTGAGATATCAAGATAATCATACTTGTCCTCTCAGGCTACCATTTTCCACAATATTTACTCATTTAGTTAAATGTATTAAATACAAGTAAATGAAACTTTCAATTACTCAAGTTCGACTATCAGAAATCTCTAGACTATTTTTAATAATATTTCAAGGAGCCGCAGAGCATATAATAAAATCACACAAGTGTATATAGATAACATATTTACAGTTTTTAAAAATTTCCTACATTAAAGGAGTAAATATGTAAGTCAAAAGAGACAATATTTTACAAAACTGCACACCATACATAATTGGAATGTTAAAAGTTTATTATTCTGAGGGCCGGGCACAGTGACTCAGGCCTGTAATTCCAGCACTTTGAGAGGCCAAGGTGGGTGGATCACCTGAGATCAGGAGTTGGAGATCAGACTGGCCAATATCCCAAAATCGCGTCTCTACTAAAAATACAAAAATTAGCTGGGTGTGGTGCATTCACCTGTAATCGCAGCTACTCAGGAGGCTGAGACAGGAGAATCATTTGAACCCAGGAGGCAGAGATTGTAGTGAGCCAAGATCACACCACTGCACTCCGGCCTAGGCAACAGAGCAAGAATCTGTCTCAAAACAAAAAAAAAAAGAAAGAAAAAAGAAAAGTTTTTTTTTTTTTATTCTGAAACAGTCAACTTTTTTGCATATAAAAATGTAAAATAATTGTATAAGATATTTACATATATTGTAGTTCTTTCTATGAGTCCTTTTTAATGGGAATGCCTAATGTATTTATTTCACTATAGCCTTTTATATTCTAAGCATATATCTTAATTTTTCATCTATCTGTGCAATATTATTCATGTCTGAACAAAAATGTGACTCACAAAGAAAATTCTCTTTCAATGGTTTTATAAATACTTGATACTGCCAATGCAAATATTAGAAGTTTCACATGAATTTTTGTAAGTGGTATTTTATTATTTGAACATTGGATATATTAAAATGTACCTGATTCACCTTTTTAATCATTATATCAGGCCGGGCGAGGTGGCTCACGCCTATAATCCCAGCACTTTGGGAGGCCGAGACCTGTGGATCACAAGGTCAGGAGATCGAGACCATCCTGGTCACATGGTGAAACCCCGTCTCTACTAAAAATACAAAAATTAGCTGGGCATGGTGGCGAGTGCCTGTAGTCCCAGCTACTTGGGAGGTTGAGGCAGAAGAATTCCTTGAACCCAGGAGATGGAAGTTGCGGTGAGCCGAGATCGCGCCATTGCACTCCAGCCTGGGTAACAAGAGCGAAACTCCATCTCAAAAAAAAAAAAAAATCATTATATCAGCAGTAAAAATGATGAAGGTTCATATAAAATATAAAGGAATTAGTTTGGCTTTCCATTTTAATTAGTCACACCTATCTTATTAAATATTAGCTCTGTATTTAAATCTTGGTAACCTAGATTCAGAATTACTAAGATTAGGGCATAATTAGCTGTTTAAATCAATTATGTCATTCAATTTTATTAATTCTGTTGCTAAATATTATCACATAATTAATCCTAATATTATTCATTATAACTCATAATTAGCAGTCTAAAAAGTCTGTAGATGGAAATAAAAATAGTTCTGAAAGATATTGCACCAGCAATTTTTGCTATCACATTTGCATTGATTGCCTACTCTTTCAATGAATAATACTGGTGAGGTAATGGAAGTAAATTCAACTTAAACTTTGTACATTAGACATTACCAGTTTCTAGAGTCTTTTCAGTTGTTTGAAAAACTGTCCTGTTTAGTATATGCATTTAATTAAGCACTATTTTAAAGAGTAATTCATGCCATTCAGATGACTCTTCTGTAAGCATAAAGGATGATAGTATTCTTAAAGTATCTCAAAATAAGTATATATTTCAACAAAATATAAGCAATATAATCACATTTAAGGTAAGGAAAGCACAAATAAATCATATTAGTTTTATTTCATAAAATGCAAACCATTTATAATATTTATTACTTATTAAAACTTTGTTGAAGACTAAACTCAGGAATAAGTTTTTAATATTGCTAATGGGGAAAGGACAACCTCTTTCATAAATGGTGTTGACACACCTGAATATCAGTGTGCAAAAGGATGAAGTTAGACTCTCATCTCACACCAGATACAAAAATCAACTCAAATAGATTAAATATTTAAATATAAGAACTGAAACTGTAAAATTACTAGTATAGAAGAAAGTATAAGAGAATAGGTTCATACATTGACCTGGGCAATGATTTTTTGCATATGAACCTAAAAGCACAGGGAACAAAAGCAAAAATAGGCAACTGGGATTGCTGCAGAGACTAGCTTCTGCACAGCCAAAGAACCAACAGAGTGAAGAGATAATATATGAATGGAAGAAAATATTTGCAAGTCATACATCTGATAAGAGTTTGGTATACAAAATACAATCATGCATCACTTAACAATGGGAGAACATTCTGAAAATTCCATCATCAGACAGTTTTGTCACTGTGTAAACACTGTAGAGTGTTCTTACCAAACATAGATGATGTAGGCTACTACACAACTACTCTGTATGGTATAGCCTATTGCTCCTATGCTAGAAGCCTGTACAGTATATTACTGTAGTGAATACTGTAGCTAACTGTAACATGATGGTAAAATTTTGGTATTTAAATATATCTACACATAGAAAATATACAGTAAAAATACAGTATTATAATTTTATGAGACCTCTCTCTCTCTCACTCTCTCTCTATATATATATATAGTTTGTCATTGACGAAAATGTGATTATGCAGTACATAACTGTATATAAGGAAATTATAGAACTCAAGAGCTAGAAAATAAATACCTAATTGAAAAAATAAGCAAAGGATTTAAATTGAAATTTCCCAAATGAAGATATACAAATAATAAACAGGTATATGAAAAAATGTTCAACATCACTAATTATCATAGAAATGCAAATTAAAATCCCTTTGAGATATCACTTCACACCTGTCAGAATGGCTATTATTTAAAAGACAAAAGACAACAAATGGCGATGAGGTTGCAGAGAAAAAACCCTTGTACACTGTTGGTGGAAATGTAAATTAGTACACCCGGTATGGAAAATGATATGGAGGTTCCTCAAGAACTTAAAAATAGAGCTGTCATATAACCCTGAAATCCAACGACAAATTTCATTATCCAAAGTAAATGAAATCTATATGTAGAAGAGATATCTGTACTCCTATGCTTGTCACAATAGCCAAGAAATGAAATCAAACTATCTATCAACAGATGAATAAAGAAAATGTGGTGTATATAAACAGTAAGATACTATTCAGCCTTAAAAGAGAAGAAAATCTTGTCACTGTGACAATGTGGATGAAACTATAGGTCATTACGTTTTATAAAATAGGTATAGAAAGACAAATACTGCATAACCTCACTTGTATATGAAACCCCAAAATTTTTTAACTTAAGAGAATTAGAGAGTAGAATCGTGCATACCAGGGTCTAGGGAAGGGAATACTGAAGAGATGCTGGTGAAAGGATATAAATTTTAATTACATAGGAGAAATAAGGTCAAGAGATTCATTGTATAACATGGGACTATACGTTATAAATGCATTGTATTTTTGAAAGTTGCTAAAAGGGTAGATTTTAAGTGTTCTCATTACACAAATAAATGATGTGTATGTGAGAAAATGAATATTTAAAGCTCAATTTAGTCATTCTACAATGTATTCATATTTCAAAACATGTTTTATAGAATAAGTATATACAATTTTGTTAACTAAAAATAGAATAAAAATGTTTTTTATATAGAAAATATATTTTTTAAACAATTTTAAACAAAATCTCACTTTAAATCTATATTTCTGAATACAAGTGGGCCTTTAGTTTCCCTTGCATTTGTATAGTCTGTTAACTTTGTGTCTTGTCTATTTCTTTCCTTTTCTTTCATCAAATCAAAAAGTACTCGTCTTTATTCTCACTATTATCTTTTGAGCTTTCTACTGTTTCCTTAAGCAAAGTGGATCAGAAAACTCAAAGCTCCTGCCAAAACATCTATCGTGCAACCACATTTGGATGATGTACACTGACTTTCCACCTGATGCTATGGATGTACTCTATTCATAACTCCTTTCCTTGTGAACAAATTCCTCTCAGGGGTATCATTTCATCACTTTGTAATTGAGTAGCCCTGCCTCCCAGTGCATTTTAAAACTTTCTTTCCTTTCCTGCTTTCAACCTTCAAATATTACTTTGAAACAATTCGTTTCTCCCTTTCCCACCAAGCACTTCTGTTGAACAGTACTTCCTTGTCTAATTGTGGGCTTACTTAGAAATTCCAAGGGCCAATATTGAAACAAATCAGGCAGAGAGACCCAGCCATGGAATCCTCCTGCTTAGAGTGAATAACAGCCCACCATTCCCATTACTGTGCTGAAGTCAGGGTGCTGCAAACCAGACCTCCAGACAGGCGATTACTCACGATAAACATGAAACAAGACATGCAGATCCCCACCCTCCTGCACCACTCCCACATATTTTCCACACATTTTCCTTCAAATGCAGCAATCACCAGCCATTTGGCACCAAGGAATGATTTCATGGAAGACAGTTTTTCCAGAGATGGGGGAGGGGGTAGCAGTAATGATTTTGAATGAAATCGTTTCACCTCAGATCATCAGGCATTGGTTAGATTCTCATAAAGGGTGTACAGCCTGGATCCCTTGCATGCTCAGTTCACATTAGGCTTCATGCTCCTGTGAGAATCTAATGCGGCCACCCATCTGATAGGAGGGGAGCTCAGGCAGTAATGCTCTGTCACTGCTCATCTCCTGCTCTGTGGCCCAATTCCTATAGTTCACCAACCAGTATTGGACCGTGGCCCAGGGCTTGGAGACTCCTGTTCTAAAGAAAGGAATGTGGTCGCTAAATCTGTTCTAAAGGAAGGAATGTGGTGTCTAGATCCCTTCTAAACCCCTTCATTCACCCTGCAAATTTGGAAAGGTGTTTTGAAGGCATGAGCCTGCCATTTCCCAGCTGCTACCATTTGATTAATAAAACTACTTTCCTTTCACCATACCTCACTCCTGGTGCTTTCAGCCTCTGAGCTGAACTTGAAATAGTTACAATTTGTCCTCTGTCTCCAGGCTCAACATTTTTTCCTTTTTTCTATATCATTCTTATTGCATCCTCTCAAATTTTTCTCCTTTATTGCTTCAATTTCTGTCTTGAACATTGTCCAATACTCTACTCTTCGTCATTCTGCCTCTTGATTCTTAAAACCAATGATCTCTATATATATGTCCAATTATCCTATATGTTCATTTTACTTGATGAAGATGAATTGTTGTCAATTGACATGATTGATCATTCCCTCACCTGTAAAACAGTTTATCAGTTGGCATCCAGGACACCACACTCTCTTGAATTTTCATCTCCCTCACTAGATACTCCTTTTCAGTCACTTTTTCTAATTCTTCATTTTTTTAAACTAAATTTTAGAGGGTTCCAGGACATGGTCCTTGGATCATTTCTTTTTCTTTCCATTCTCATATCATATCAATTTCCATAACTTTAAAGATGACCTATATTTGATATCTTTAACATTTATATGCTCTGCCTGTAATCTTTTCTTGAACACCAAACTATCTTTTTGACAGTGTAATTTGGAAGTTTAATAAATATATCAAGAAATTATCAGATTTACTGAGGTAAAAATTTCTTAAAAGGAATGCTCCTATTTCAAGCATATGATTTAATATTTTTCATATGTATAAATTAGTAAAACCACCTCCAAAATTAGGATATTTAATATATTACTCCCTTCCATCATACTTATTTGTAATATCTCATTTCCATTCTTTAATTTTCTTATAACAATTCCACCCCTAGCCCTGTTCCCCAGTTCACAGCTGATCTACTTTCTATCACTGTGGATAAGATTGTATTTTCTAGAATTTAAGCTAAATGCAATCATACAATATATATTCCATTTTGCCTCTCTACTTTCACTCAGTGTAATTACTTTGAGATTCATTCATATTGTTGCACACATCAATAGTTTATTCACTTTTATCATTAAGTAGTATTCCATGGTATGGAAACACTGAAATTTGTTTATTAAGCTCTTTATTTACTATGTTGATAAATTGTTTCTTATCCCCCCAGTTTTGGATTATTACAGGTTATATTTTATAAATACATATGATATATACTCATGCACAATATGTTATAGTTTATAATATAATTAATTTTTATTAATATAATAAATATATTACATTAATAATTATATAATATAATTTATATCAATACAATTTATTATATTAATATATAACTTAGTGTATATAAAATTATATTCTATTAATATAAATTATGTAATGAAAAACATTTCATAAACATAATTTCAGGTTATATTTTAATAAATATTTGTGTGCAATTATGCAATTATTTGTATGGGCAGAGACTTACATTTTTTGAGGTAAATATCAAGGAGTAGGATGACTAGATCATATGGCAGGTATATGCTTAACTTTATCAAAATTAACAATCTTTTTTCCAAAGTTGTAAAAAATTTTACACTTCCATTAGTGGTTTATAAGAATTTCAGTTTGTATACATCCTTGCCAATAACTAGAAAAATTTATCTTTTAAAATTGTAACTAGTCAAGTAGTATTGGTTATCTAGTGGATTTAATTTGCATTTGGGTGATGTGTAGACCTTGTTGAGCATCTGTTCATGTACCTATTGGCTGTGCTACACCTTCTATGCTGAAATAGGTTTTCAAATCTTTTGTCAGTTTTTCCATTGGAATATTTGTTTTCTCATTATTGAGTTTTGAGAATAATTTTTTAATATTAAGGATTGATGTTTTTCTATGATATAATTAGGAAATATTTTATCCTAGTGTATGGCTTCTCTTTCTATTCTTTAACATTATCTTTTAAAATGCAGACATTTCAAAAAACAGATCATAATTTTTTTATTAAGGAATAGGACTCTTGATGTTATACTTTGGAAGTCTTTACCCAACCCCAAGTCATAAAGATTTCCTCCATGATTTCTTACATAAATTTTGAATCATTTTTTTTTTCATTTAGCTCTCTGATTCATTTGATTTTATTTTTATATAAATTATAAGATATGGGTAAGTTGTTTTATTCATATGTATATGCGATTGTTTTAGCACATTGTTGAAAAGAATACACTTTCTCTTTGTATTCCCTTACTACAATTGTGAAATTTAATTGTGTATGAATGCCAGAGTCTCCTTCTGGACACTCTACAGCACTTCATTAATTTACAAGGTTACCTTTATGAAATAGCATTGTCCTGATTGATATAGATTTCAGTCTTATAGTTAGGTAATGTTAGTCTTTCATCTTTTTGTCAAGCTTGTTTTGGTTATGCAGAGTTTTTGGATTACTATGTTAATTTTAGAATCAGCTTCTCGATTTATGTAAGAAAAGCTTTGTGAGATTTTGATTAGAATTACATTGAACCTTCAAGTCAATTTAAAAGAAAGCTGACATCTTAATATTATTGAATATTATGACTAATAATCATGGCAGATTTCTACATTTACTTAAGTTTTCTTCTATTTCCATCAGCTCAGTTTTGAAAGTTTCAATGTAAAGATCTTGCACATCTTTTGTCAGGTTTATTCCAACAAATTTTATATTTGTAAATTGGATTTAGAGCATATTTTTACTTGAGTTGTATTTGTTCATTGTTACTCAACAGGAAAATAATATTTGTAGATTGTTCTTTGGATTTCTTGCAATGTTAAACCTCATATATCTCATATTTTTCACTTTTCTTAAACTCACTTCTTGGAAGATTTAGTTTGTTTTTGTTTTATTTATCAGATTGCATTAAATTTTCTAATGGATGATCATGACATCTAAAAATAAAGACAATTTTAATTTTCCTTTAGAATCTTTAAGCATTTCTTTCTTTTTCTTGCAATAGTACAATCACTAGAGCCTCCAACACAATGTTGAATAAGGTTGTGAGAGTAGATATTCTGTCTTGCTTAGTACCTTTCTAAGATAGTATCCAGTCATTCACCCTTAAGATAGTCATTGTAGGGTTTTTATAGTTCCCTTTTTGTCAAGTTGAGAAATTTTCCTTTTATTGCTGCACTGATGGTATTTTAATTAGAAGCAGATACTGAATTTTGCAAAATGGGTTTTATTTTCCTGCTAATTTCTGGCTCTCTGCCTACTCTAACACTGTTAGCAACTTTACTTTGTCTAAAACCAAATCTTGATATTCCCCCCACCAAAACTTTCACTCTGCCATTCTTATCAATCTTGCGAAATGCAAATTCATTTTTCCGTGGCCTGGAGCAATAATAGGGATGTTTCCTAACTTCTTTCTTTCAATTCCTAAATCCAACTGAGCTGTAAGTCCAGTTTGCTCCCCCTTCAGTATAGCAATGAGCTACCTTTCACACCCTCCGATTTATAACGTGAGTCAAACCACTCTATGCTTTTGCCCACATTATCCTTCCTATTATTACTCTTAACATTATTATTCTATCAGCCAGAATAATCCTATTAACATTATTAAATTATGATACTGTTTTGTCAATAACACCAAATGAATTGTTACTTTATTAAGAGTAAAACAACAATAATAAGCACGCTACAAGACTCTAGAAGATTTCCCTTAAGTCTATAAAGTAATTTTCTGCAACTCTGCCTTCTGTTTATGCAGTTCTAGACATATTGGTATCATTGTAAATCTTCAAAATCACCTTGTTTCGAAACATTGTGTTTACCATTTCTTCTAATTAGGCCCTATTTCCACAGATATGCAGATATCAACATTGTTCCTTTATTTTATGCCTTTATTTAAATATTTTCTTCTCATAAGGACTTTCTTGACTATTTTTTAAACTTTTACAATTTCTTTCTGCCTTCCCATTCCAACTCTAATTTCCACATTCTCCAACTACCAAATTATTTTCAGTGCATTTTGTTTATTTCTTATTGTATTCTATTTTCCTACTTAATAACATAACCTTATAAGAACAGAGATTTTTGTTTGTTTTGCTCACTGCTAGGTGTTTTAGCACTCAGAAGAATATATGGTATCTACTGAAAACACCATAAAATATGTTGACTGAACTAAGTTTTCTTCCAATTGTAATGTTTTATAATAATTTCTACCAATTTAAAATGCTAATTTGACCTGTGGCTTATGTGATATTTTAGTTAATTATTTTTAACTTTTTTAAAGTTACAACTAATAGTATACTATATTTGTAAATTGATTTTGTGTTTTTATATTATAAAATAATTTCAACAGATATATTAAAAATTAATATTTCACTTAATAGATCCACTATTAAGAACTAATATGATTGAATATTTGTATTATCAATTTGTTACATTTTTTATTTAAGTTGCCCATATCTCAGAGAAGAAGTAATTGGTTACCTTTCATCAGGGTAAGTTCTGTCTTTAGGAATCTAAGAGGCAATACTAGTAACAAACTGCCTACACAAGCAAAATAATGTTACTGGTTATTTTCTGGTGTTGGATAAGACTAGTGATAATCATTTCAGGGCCAATAATACCTATTCATTTTTGACCTTTATATATTTCAAAGCCTTATGTGAAAACTCATTATAAAATGTTTTGAAACAGAGTTCTTTAAAGATAGATTTAGAAGCTACTAAGAAATGAATTGGCGGCCGGGCGCGGTGGCTCAAGCCTGTAATCCCAGCACTTTGGGAGGCCGAGGTGGGTGGATCACGAGGTCAACAGATCGAGACCATCTTGGTCAACAGATCGAGACCATCTTGGTCAACATGGTGAAACCCCGTTTCTACTAAAAAATTACAAAAAATTAGCTGGGCACGGTGGTGCGTGCCTGTAATCCCAGCTGCTCAGGAGGCTGAGTCAGGAGAATTGCCTGAACCCAGGAGGCGGAGATTGCGGTGAGCCGAGATCGCGCCATTGCACTCCAGCCTGGGTAACAAGAGCGAAACTGTCTCAAAAAAAAAAAAAAAAAAAGAATGAATTGGCTGTGGAAATTATGAATAATGTCCAAGTCCAAAATAAGGTCAGGATCATGGCTAGCATATAGACAGCTTCATATTTTTATAAATGGTCAAAGTATCACATACATTGTTTTTAAATTTTATTTCTCATATCATGAGGGATTTTCCTTTATATTGTGTTAAATGAGTCTGTAAATGGTAATGCTTCCATGATTTAACATTTTAAATCTCCTTTTAACAAGTTTATTGTAAATGTTATACTTGCTAATATATGTTTACTGAAGATAAGTGAAAGTTGCTACAGTTTCTGTTGTAAAGCATAATAGTCAAGTTTTTGATCAAAATAGAAATTAAAAGTTGTGAACCTTTAGTGGATACTTAATATCTTGCAAAAAATTGGTCCACTTTTCTAAAATTCGTGATTTCAGCTATGTATCTTTACATTAGCTGTGTGGTTCTATAGGACGACAATGATGTATTGGAAAATGATATATATATATGTCCTCCACTTAAGTGTGTCAGTTTACATGTAAATTAGTGATAAGTGAAATATAAAAAGTCGTATTTTAAGTTAGCAACTCTGTTTAAATTTTATCTTGTTACATCAATAAACTACTTTTTGCCTCCACAAACTTGGAAATATCTGTGTAAATGATGATGAAAAGAAGAACAATGTACTTTATTAAACAGCATGTATTTTTTTTCATGCTTGTTGGCTATTTGTATGTTTCCTTTTGACAATTGTCTATTAATGTCCTTAGTACACATTTTGATGGGATTGTATTTTCTTGCTGATTGTTTGAGTTCCCTGTAGATTTTGAATAGTATTCCTTTGTCAGATGCATAGTTTGTGAATATTTGATCCTACTCTGTAGTTGTCTGTTTACTCTGCTATTTCTTGTGCTGTGCAGTAGCTTTATAGTTTAATTAATTTCCATCTATTTATCTTTTTCTGTGCATTTGCTCTTGGGGTCTTGGTCATAAACTCTTTTATCTATGCCAATATCTAGAAAGGTTTTTCTAATGTTATTTTCTAGAATTTTTATGGTTTCAGGTCTTAGATTTAAGTCTTTGATCCATCTTGAGTTGATTTTTGTATATAGTGAGAGATGAAGATCCAGTTTTATTCTTCAATATGTGGCTTGCTAATTATTCAAGCACCATTTGTTGAGTAGGGTGTCTTTCCCATTTCATGTTTTTGTTTGCATTGTCAGAGATCAGTTGGCTGTTAGTATCTGACTTTATTTTTGGATTCTCTAATCTGTTCCGTTGGTCTACATGCCTGTTTGTATACCAGTACCATGCTGTTTTGGTAAATATAGCCTTGTAATATAGTTTGAAATCAGGTTGTGTGATGCCTCCACATTTGCTCTTTTTGTTTAATCTTTTTGGAGATGGGAGCTCATTTTTGGTTCCATATGAATTTTAGGATTGTTTTTTCTAGCTCTGGGAAGAATGATGGTATTTTGATAAGAATCGCATTGAATTTATAGCTTGCTTTTGTCAATATGGTCATTTTCACAATATTGATTCTACTCAACCATGAGCATGGGATGTGTTTCCATTTATTTGTGTCATCTATAATTTCTTTCACCAGTGTTTTATAGAGGTCTTTCCTGGTAGAGGTCTTTCACCTCCTTGGTTAGGTAAATATCTAAGTATTTTAATTCTTTTACAGATGTTGTAAAAGGGACTGAATTATTGATTTCATTATCAGCTTGGACATTGTTGTTGTATAGAGGTGCTACTGATTTGTGTACATTGATTTTATGTCCTAAAACTTGCCAAATTTACTTATCAGATGTAGGAGCGTTTTAGATGAGTCTTTAGGGATTTCTAGCTATACAGTCATGTCACCAGTAAACTGACAGTTTGACTTCTTCTTTACTGATATGGATGCCCTTTATTTCTTTCCATTGCCTGCTTGCTCTGGCTAGGACTTCCAGTACTATGTTGAACAGAAATGGTGAAAGTGGAATCCTTTTTTCTTCCAGTTCTTAGGGGAAAGGCTATCAACTTTTCCCCATTCTTTATAATATTGACCATGAGTTTGTCTTAGACGGCTTTTATTACCTTAAGGTATATCCCTTCTATCCCAGTTTTGCTGAGGGTTTTAATCATGGAGGGATATTTGATTTTGTCAATTGCTTTGTCTGCATCTATTGAGATCATCATATGATTTTTGTTTTTAGTTCTGTTTATGTGGATAAATTGAATAAATAAATTCACTAATAAAGAATAATAAATTAAATAAGTAATAATAAATAGAATAAATAAATTATATTTACTAACTTGGATATGTTAAACCATCCCAGCATACCTGGTATGAAACCCACTTATTCATGGTGGATTATCTTTTTAAGATGCTAATGGATTCTGTTGAGGATTTTTGCATGTATGTTCATGAGGGATATTGGCCTGTAGTTTTCTTTTTTTGTTTTGTCTTTTCCTGGTTTTGGTATTAGAGTGATACTGGCTTCCAAGAGTGATTTAGGGAGGATTCCCTGTTTCTCTGTCTTTTGGAATAGATTCTGTGGGATTGGTACTAGTTCTTCTTTGAATGTTTGGTAGAATTCAGCTGTGACTACATCTGGTTTGGACTTTTTTGTTGACTTTTTTTATGACTGTCTCAATCTCACTTCTTGCTCTTGTCTGTTCAGAGTTTCTGTTTCCTCCTGGTTTAATCTAGGAGGGTTGTAAATGTTCAGGAATTGGTTCATTTCCTCTAGATTTTCTAGTCTGTGTACAATAAAGGTGCTCATCATGGCCTTGAATAATCTTTTCTATTTCTCTGCTACTGGCTGTAATATCTTTCCTTTTGTTCCTAATTGAGCTTATTTGGATCTTTTCTCTTCTTTCCTTGGTTAATGTAATAATAATTTATTGATTTTGTTTACCTTTTCAAAAACCAGATTTTCGTTTTATTTATCTTTTGTATTATTTTTGTTTCTTTGTTTATTTCCAATCCACTTAGTTCTGATCTTATCTTAATTTCTTTTCTTCTGCTGGGTTTGGATTTGCTTTGCTGTTGTTTCTCCATTTCCTTGAGGGGTGACTTAGATTGTCTGTGTTCTCTCAGACATTTTTGTGTAGGCATTTAATGCTATAAACTTTCCTCCTAGTAGCACCACTTTTGCTGTATTCCAGAGGTTTTAATAGTTTGTGTCAATATTATTATACAGTTGAAAGACATTTTAAATTTCTATCTTGATTTCATTGTTTATCCAAAGACCGTTCAGTACTATTTAATTTCCATGTATTTTGAGGGTTCCTTTGGAGTTAATTTTTAATTTTATTCCACTGTGGTCTGAGAGAGTACTTAATATGATTTCAATTTTCTTAAATTTATTAAGATTTATTTTGTGGCCCATCATATGGTCTATCTTAGAGAATGTTCCATGTGCTGATAAAAGAATGTATATTTTGCAGTTGTTGCATAGAATGTTCTATAAATGTCTATTAAATGCATTTGTTCTAGTGTATAGTTTAAACCCAGTGTTTCTTTGTTGCACACCCTCCTTAACGACCTGTGTAGTGCTGTCATGGAATACTGAATCCCCAAGTATTATGTTGCCATCTATCTCATTTCTTAAGTTGATTAGTAATTGTTTTACAAACTTGCAATCTCCTGTGTTAGGTGCATATATATTTAAGATAGTAATATTTTTCTGTTGAACTAATCCTGTTATCATTATGTAATGTCATCCTTTATCTTTTTTAACTGTTGTTGCTTTAAAGTATGTTTAGTATGATATAAGAATAGCTACTCCTGCTTGCTTTTGGTGTCCATTTACATGGAATATCACTAATTATCAGGGAAATGCAAATCAAAACCACAATGCAGTACCACCTTAATCCTGCAAGAATAGTCATAATATAAAAATAAAAAATAGATGTTGGTGTGGATATGGGGAAAAGGGAACACTTTTACACTGTTGGTGGTAAGCCTGTACAGCCACTATGGAAAACAATATGGGGACTCCTTAAAGAAATAACGGAACTACAATTTGATCCAGTAATCCCACTACTGGGTATCTACTCAGGGGAAAATAAGTCATTATATTAAAAAGCACTTGCATGTGCATGTTTATAACTGCACAATTCACAATTGCAAAAATGTGGACCCAGCCCAAATGTCCATCTACCAACAAGTGGATATATAACAATATGTACACACACACACACACACACACACACACACACACACACAATTTTCCTTATCCACTCAGTGCATTTTGTGTGTATATATATGTATACATATACATTGTGTATAGCATATGTGTGTGTGTGTATAGATGCAAACACCATGGAATACTACTCAGCCATAGATAGGATTGAAATGATAGCATTTACAGCACCCTGAATGAACTTGGAGACCATTATTCTAAATTAAGTACTCAGGAATGGAAAACAAAACATTGCATGTTTTCACTTATAAAATGGCCGCTAAGCTATGAGTACACAAAGGCGTAAGAATTACATAATTGACTCTGGGGACTCAAGAAGAAAGGATGGGAGGGTATGAGGGATAAAAAACTATACATTGAGTACAGTGGACACTGCTCAGGTGATGGTGCACCAAAATCTCAGAAATCACCCCTAAAAAACTTGTCCATGTAACCAAACACCACTTGTTCCCCAAAAGCTATTGAAATAGCATATATATAAAATTACTGGATTATTAAAAGTATTTTATACCTAAAAAGTTAGTATAATGTTTTTTATTTGAAAAGAGGCAAACATTTTGCACTACTGTTGCTAGTAAAATATACAACTAGTTAGCCAACACAGTTACCTTCCTTACTTAAAACGAATAAAATCACTTTCCGTACTTATAGCAAATAAAATATTTTTTTAAATTTTAATGCATACATTGATACAACGATGTGAAATAAGTAGCAAGTTAGTTGGAAAAATATATCTATTATGTCATTTTTAAGACAATATAAACTTTAAAAAATAAAAAATACATCACTATATTCTATATTTAATTATAGGAATAATACCAACTGTTGTTTTTTGTGTTTGGTTTTTGTTTTTTTTATTTTACTGTATAGAAAAACAAAGTGGAAATGCAGTGGAAAGCAGAATGTTAAATGCTAAGGGAAGCATTTTAAACATTGCATTGGGAGTAACAATACAACAAATGATTTCTGATTGTAAGATATGTTCTGGTAGTTCTCAACTTAGGAGTTACTCTATTGCAGACAAAAAGGCAGTGCTGATGTATAATATCCTGATAATTATCATAACACAGAAGGCATTTGGAGTAGGCAACTTGTATTGGTCAGGGTTCTCTAGAGGGTCAGAACTAATAGGATGTATATATAAAGGGGAGTTTATTAAGTGTTAACCTACGCGATCACAAGGTATCCGAGCAGCAAGGAGAGACAGCCCGAGTCTCAAACTGAAGAACTTGGGAGTCTGATGTTCAAGGGCAGGAAGCATCCAGCATGGTAGAAAGACATAGTCTGGGAGGCTAGGCTAGTTTGTCTTCACACATTTTTCTGCCTGCTTATATTCTAGCTGGGCTGGCAGCTGATTAGATTGCGCTCACCCAGATTGAGGGTGGGTCTGCCTTTCCCAGCCCACTGACTCAAATGTTAATCTCCTTTGGCAACACCCTCACAGACACACCCAGGATCAATACTTTGTATTCTTCAATCCAATCAAGTTGACTCTCAGTATTAATCATCACACAATTGTACCAGATAATTTGCAGAATTGGGAAATAATTACAATTTGTTAGTAATCTATATAAAACTGTCCAGGAAATAATAGAAACAAAACATCACCAGAGAATAAATATGGCCACTACTTTGTACTTCAAAAAGTGAACTTGATGCAGAGACACTGTATGTTTCTGGAATAACTGATTGAAGAAAATTATTTTATATAGATCAGTATCATTCAGAATAACATAACTAAAGCAAGTTATTTTGACTTAAAATATATTTTTATTTATTCATGTTATATACTTATAAAAGCATAAAAAAATCAGGTGAAAGTAGTTTCTACTTCAGCATTATAGTAATTTCAACTTTTTAATAGTACAATTACACTTCAACCTGTTCTTTTTGTATTCAGAACATGAGAATGAGTTTCATTTAAAATTTGCTTTATGATAATAAGTAGCAATAGTTACCAATGCAAAGGTATTAAATATTTGTCATCTACTCACAAAAATATTAGGCATTATAAGAGGTGCAAAACCTCTTAAATCTATTTTCTGATTTGTGCATGCTAAAAATTATTTTAGAAGCATCCTCAATAATAAGTTAGGGAATCAACAGGCTTATAAAGAGATAGATTTCTGGACAATGTTTTTGGTAATACATTTATATGTAGCCCCCTTAAACCCCCAAGAAGGTAAAGTATGACTAACAACCACTGTATTATAATAAAACAAACCATTGAAACACATTGATTGTGATTCTACTGTAATATATACAAAATTATCTGTGGTAAAACATTACCCATTGGCCAGTATGTTAGACTAAAGAGATCAGTAAGAACATAATGTTCAGAAGAAACTGATATTTCTTCTGTTAATACATTTTAAATAAAAAATCAAAAGGAGGACACAGGATTAAGCACCTTTCTCTCCTATGACTACATATATGTTACAAATTTAGAAAATAACTTGAGTAAACATTTGCTTTTGATCTGATACTTAGAAAAAGTATTTCATATGTTATCATGTTTTAGAAAAGGTCATTTCATTTTTCGGATTTTGAAATATTTACTGTAGAGAAACAAGTATCTATAGCTAATCTGCCACTGGATTAATGATTTTTTAAAATTTTGACTCCAGAATATAGAAATCTTTAAATGAGTAAGTAAACTTTAAACAGATTTGACTACTTAGACCTGTTGTCATAAAGAAGAGAGGAAATAGATTGATAATCAAGAGAAAAGTAAATGATTTTTGGAGCTCTCTTTAACTGGACACAGAAACAGTTAATTAAAAAAATATGTGCAAGGCTCACAAAAACACAAATTTCATGTTGATTGTACACTAATTGTATATAAATAAAGACTCAAATATATATATGTACACTTCTAGTTTTGCTGATTTTTAATATTGTAACATAAAGTACAGTTGCAGAATTAATAGAACAGTGGTTAATATGTCCCTACAGTTAATTTGCATTGTAGAACAACTTTTAGACACTTTGGAACACTTAATGTATAATTATAATATAAATTAACAATTAAAATGTTTCAACAAAACAAACTGTGTTGTGTAACTTTGCTTTAGAGGTTTTGACTATGTACTTTTTTCAAAGAAGAGGCTAATCCATTTTCTATGATTAGTAATCTGACCATTATAAAATTATAGAAAGAAATATAAAAATTTATAATAAAGTTCTGTTGTAGAATGTGCAAATTTAAATGCTTATAGTAAATTATGTTCTAATGTTTAACTAAAGTTTAATCTCCAGTTTTTAATTATCTAAAATCATATCAGAAGAAAAATTCTAAAAAGTCTCTAATGAGAATTTTATGAAGAGAAATACTCTGTTATTTTAACATGGTAAAAGTAAAATGTAGAAAATTAGAAATACAAACATATCAAAGGAAAAGAAAAAGCAGTTTAAGCAGTTTTTTTATATTTCTATCTCAGGGATGACACTGAATACATTTAGTATATGCCTTTACAGATATATGCATATACACTGATATATACCTGTGTATGTTTGTGTGCATATATAAGACACAGGGATACATATATATATATAATATGTAATATACTGCATATATATGTATTACCAAGTCGTTATCTGTCCCTTTACTACATCATTTTAATGTCTGTACAGTATTTCATTTAATGATTATGTAAAATTTATTTTAACAAATGTCTATTTTCCCATACATGTATAGAAGTAAGCATGATTCTGAGAATATCTGGCCTGAAGTATTGGAAGAGCACTGCACTGAAAAGAATAATTTGGTTTAAGTCCTGGCTTTATCCATTTCATCAGTTCTAGAAATAACTAAGAATCATAGCTTACAATTGCTGTTATCCAGGAAGTGGTGAACTTGCAATATGCACTCCAGCTTGTGTAAGTGGCTTATCAGCAGGTCTGGAGCAGAATGATGGAGTGGTCTCTGAGAAATGCTGTGTCAGCAGTGCTCCACAAGATTCAGCAAATGATACTGTTGGGTTAAAACACAGAAATGAAAAATGCTATGCTGAGAAGTACTTCAACAGGCATGGATACTAAATTTAAATGATACTTTATACATACCATAAACTGTTTAGTTTGTGTGTATTTTCTTTACATATAATTGCCAAAGTGATACACAATTATTTGACTCTATTCCAAATAAGTCAAATAATTTTTCAGGAAATATTCAATTAAAATTTCAAGTGTTAAGTAAGCATTATGAAAGAATTTGACAGGGTTACATTTGTTTTCATTACTGATCCATAAAATGATGATTCATCTAATAGTCAATAGTGTCTTAATAAATTTGTGATAATTGTATAATCCAGAATTATTCACTTATCTAATTGAGGTGTTGACTGCACAACACATTCGAATCATTTCATCAGCTTACTCTGATCAAGGAGACAGAATTTTTTACCCCAAGCTACATTTCACTGGTAGCTTTCATTTTGTGCCCATTAATCTAAAATAAAAATTGTATTGTTCAAGACCCTTCTATCTGAAACACACACAGAAATGCAAAGAATGCCCACAGATGTGCATAGGCACACATCTACACATTCCTTTTGCATTTATACTTTTTGGCGTTTAATGCCTCTGCTCCTCATTTCTCACTCATCAAAACAGAAAAATCTATGTAATTTCAATATGTAAATATAAATAATCTAATTTAGTTTATTAGTGACTGCCTGTGAACTATATCTGAAGAACTATTTTTAATTGTTGGGCTCTTTACAATAGAGATTGTGGTCATTCTGAGTTTTAGGACAGGGAGTCTTACTACGTCTACTTTTATTTTTTGTTTTCCAGTCACTATTTGATCTCTTCTTGTATCTCCTACATATCTCAATCATGAGAAATGAATTTTTTTACTTTGTTTTCTCGATGTTGGTGTCCCATAGAGCTATCTTCAGCTATTTTGCCTTCTCAGTCTAAATTCTCTTTATGGCAGTCTCTTGCATGCCTCTGGCTTCAGTAAATCCCACAGAAGCATGATTTATACATTTTCATCTTCTGCTCTCTAGTGCATGATATCCAGCAATCCAACAATTTATTATACAACAAATTCTAGATGACTCATGGGCCCCTCATATTATCTTCATTTTCAAATCTTCTTTTGCTTCTGCTTAGGAAAAATACCATCTTCTATCCTTCACCCAGGGCAAGGGTGGCTGCTGCTCTGACCCCATGCTTCAGAGAGTCCGCCCACTCAGAAAGACACACATATACTATTTATAAAAAACAATGTGAACACCTCTGCCAATTGGGAGACAGTTGCTGCAAGTGCTGGTTCAGAGTAACCTGTAATCCTAAACATACTGTTTTGTGATTAAAACAATCTGGGCTCTAAATGCTTCTCCACACTGTCTTTTTTCTGTGACCTTGAAACACAAATCCAGAGGTCTCATTCTGAAGGTTTGTGAGTGAGACATTGTTAATACAAGATGTGGTTTCAGAGTGCAAGGAAGATTTCTGCTTAGGTTCTGAAGTCCACAGTGTTCACTTCTTAAAGACAATACTCTATAGATCCAAAGTATCAAATACTCAGATTTTTATCAATTTTTAAAATGTTCATGTTCTTTTTGTTTGGCCTACTTTTGAACTTTTTAATGAATGGAATTATGCAATAGGTATCTTTTTTTCTGTCATCTTTCACACAAGTTTAGTGCGATGTTTATATTCATTAAAACAGTTTCTTCTACTAGTAGTTTTTTATTTATATTATTATAGTCATTTTTTATTATTTGGCCTGCTTGTTTTATGAAGTGCTGATGGTAATGTTAAAATCTCTCTTTCTAATTGTGAATCTGCTTATTTCTCATTGTAGTTTTGTGGAAATATGCTTCATATATTTTGAGTTCATGTTACTAAATGCTTGTACTTTTTGATTAGGGACAAGGTCCCACTTTGTTGCCTCAGCTGGGAATGCAGTGGTGTAATCATAGCACACTGCAGCTCAGAACTCTTGAGCTCAAAGGATGCTTCTGTCTCTGCCTCCCAAGCCACTGGGACACAGCTTCCCCCAACAATTGTTTTTTATTATTTTGTGTAGAGATGGAGGTTTTGCTTTGTTGTTTAGGCTGGTCTCAAACTCCTGGCTTTAAATGATCCTCCTACCTCAGCCTCCCAGAATGCTGAGATTACAGCATAAGCCACCGTGCCCAGCCATGCCCGCACTTTTAGAATGTTACATCTTTCTACATATTTTGTATTAATGTCAAATCCTCCTATGTATTATCCCTTTTAATTTATGCTTTCTAATACCAATGTAGTTATAGCATTTTCCTTTTAGTCACACTTGCATAGTATATCTTTTCTTCTCTTTTCTCTTTTCCAATTCTGTATATCTTTTACATGCCACTTATCAAAATTAGGGTATTTTTTCCAATCCAAATAGCATAACTTGTTTATTAAATGGATCACTGAGTCTGTGTATGCTTAATGGCATTTTTGATATGTTTAATTTAAATCAATCTTATGTGCTTTCTAATTTCTCTCTTTGTTTTATATTTGGTTTTCTTCTTTAAAACATCTGGCTTCTTTGGGAATTTTATTTTTAAATTTATATCATCCAGTTTTATTATTTTACTTCTGTTAGTTTAAAAGTTATACACTGTTTCCCAATTTTTAGTGGTTATTATACAACAGGGTTCAGCAAGTTATTCTGACCCACTCTAAGTCCAGTCTTGCAATGCCCATTATTGACATACTATATTTATCTGGTTTTGCACTAATACAGCAGAGTTGAACAGTTTTGACAGAGAATGTATAGCCCATAAAAATTAAAATATTTACTTTCTGATCCTTTATAGAAAAAAATGACCTACTCCTGCTATAGAAAATAAAATACCAAATTATTATGTGACTGCTCTTCCATGCAAGGAAGACACAGAAACCAGACACAGCCACTTTTTTGAAACTATTAAAAATCCAGACAAAATAAATAAAACAATAGTTTTCAATGCACTGGACATCAGTCAAGAAAAAAATACGATTCCTGAAGATGGGAAAAAAATAAGCAAAAAAAATATGATTCCTGAAGATGGGAAAAAAATAAGCAAAAAAAAATCCTCTGCTTATGATAATTTGCTGCCTGGAGAGATTTTTCGGACTTTGAAACAGAGAGGGGAAACTCAAACAAAGACCCGATTTTAAAAATGCTTCGTCAACCAGTCTTCATATAGCAGCTTCTGAATGCTTATTTCCCAAATATATGTGTAGAGTTTCTCACCTGTTGCCTAGGCTGGAGTACAATGGCGTGATTTCGGCTCATTGCCACCTCAGCCTCCTGGGTTTAAGCGATTCTCCTGCCTCACTCTCCCAAGTAGCTGGGATTACAGGCAACCGCCACTACACCCAGCTATTTTTTTCTATTTTTAATAGAGATGGAGTTTCACTATGTTGGCCAGGCTGGTCTTGAACTCCTGACCTCAGGTGATCTGCCCGCTTCGGCCTCCCTATGTTCCCAAATATTTTAATAGTAACCATTCCCCTTGCTTCCCTCACACCTCCCTGACACAAATATTTTAAGACCAACTTTCAATTTCTCTAGTGGTTTTCTTAAGTTTATTGGTTGGTTGGTTGATTTTATTGTCTCAATTATTGTTGTTACTGCTAATCTCGGAACATTGTGTTTCTGTCTTTCTTCTATAATTCCTTCTGGGTTGATCTTCTGGGTAGAATTTAGCAATTTGTGTAAATGACCTTCTTAAAGGAACTAAGAACTCTTTTTACTTTCTCGTGCATGCTGAGTATGACAATCTTATTATTATTATTCCCTGGCTCTAGCATTTTAGCTCATTATCAAAATTGCTACCTTAATACTCTATCTAGCACAAAGTTAGATTATAACCATATTTTTGCTCACATTTCTTTAAGAAAGATTCTTATACTATGAGGTGAGTCTATTTGCATGGAAAACTAATCCCATTATAATTTTTCAGCATCTAGACTTCTAGTCTCATTTCTTACCATTTACCCACTGCTAGTGGACAAAGGTTTTAATGATCAAATTAAAACTTACCTATACAGTCTCTGAAGGTGTTTTACAAGTTTAATGCTTGTAACCTATAATGCAACAGAAATATTCAAAACAGTATCATGTGAAATCATGCCTAATGGCTAATTAAATTTAAAAATAATGGAATTTCATTAAAATTAATTATCAGCACACACTTATCCAGTTCTCCGCACACACACACACACACATACACACAAACACACATGTATATATACAAAGTATACTTAAGAATTCTACATTCCATTTTCTTAATGATATCCATTAATTTAGAATTTTCTTTGTTGGAATAGCCCTATTCATAGTCTAACATAAAAGTTTTTACTCTATTAAATGCAAAACTGAATATGCCTATATTTATAATTGCATAATTTTAAACCTACTTTCTAAACACATGAGTGAGATGACAACAGCATCAATTCATCACGTTGGTTTTTAAGTATGAAATTAAATTTTATGGAAAGTAATACTATAACAAAAAGATGTTTTCTCCTTTGCACTTGAGTTTATGCACTGTCTCATACTATTAACCTCAAAAAACAGTCTTGTTACCAGTGAGAGAAAACTAATGATGCTTGATACAAAAGCAGAAAATTATTTCGATATGAGAATTAAATATCCATACCTGTATTAAAAGCATTTTTTCTAAAACTTCAATCCAAGCATTACCAAATGGAGAAAAAATGTGTTTTTCTCAAACAGATGCAGAAACCCACATATACCTTATTATATAATTAAAAGTATTGGCCAAATCCTGAAAATGCATGTTAAACCAGGAGACAGAGTATGAATTTACTATTAGTATGTCTTTGTTCTGTTTCTATCTAGGTATTCCAGCTGTGTCAAAAAATTGTGCATAAAATCTTTCATTAAATGAGGTTTTGTGGTGAACACTAAGGATTAAAAGAATACATAAATTGTTTGTTTGTTTGTTTGTTTGTTTTTGAGAAGAAGTTTTCCCAGGCTGGAGTGCAATGGCTCTATTTTGGCTCACTGCAACCTCCACCTCCCACAGTTCAGGCGATTCTCCTGCCTCAGTGTCCCCAGTAGCTGGGATTACAGACACCTGCCATGACACTCAGGTGATTTTTTATATTTTTGGTAGAGACTGGATTTCACCATGTTGGCCAAGCTGCTCTTGAATTCCTGACCCTTCATGTGATCCACCCACCTTGGCCTCCTAAAGTACTGGGATTATAGGCATGAGCCACTATGCCTGGCCAGGATACATAAATTTCATACTATGGACACATCTACTAAGACTTCGTCTTTTTTTTTTTGATGCTTGAATTGGAATATAGAATTTTAGTTACCTACTTCTGTTGGGTACTTGAGCACCTTATCCTTTACGTGTTAATGCCATTAAGGCATTTACAATTACTACTAATTTACAATTATGACTTCCTGAGGAAACCTCTAAAACAGCTCCTAATTTTGAAATGTATCTTACAAACCAACAACACATATATTAAAGACTATCTTGTTGGACTAATTAAGAATGAGATTGAAATAACAAAAAATTACCAAATTACCAGAGGAAGGAAAAAGAAAACAAATGATAAAAGGAGACAGAAAATAGAAAAATTCTCAAGAACAAGAAAGTTAAAACAGATAAACCAGTGAATTACACAACCCAGTTAAAACATATATATCATTATTAATTTCAACTTCATCCAACTTTTATTCATTCATTCACTTTGTCATTTTTCTACTTGTAGATTTTGCATTGCTTATATCCAACAAAGATTGTATACCCAGTTTCATGACAATTTAGCATTTCAATATCTAGAAAGCTAATCTTTCTCTCTCTAGTGCCTACTGCACTCTTTTTCTCTTCAGATATACTCCATTGCTTTCCTATTGCTCACCTCTTTTCTTCACTGTGTCAAAATTAACAAAATAACATCTTTTGCATAAATTAGATGAAATAATTATAGTACATAGATTTATTATATTATATGTTTTTATAATGAGCCATATATTTTAAATTGTAAAAAAAATTATTGATAAATTGATGATTTGTTTAAGATGCTATTTTGCATAGTGGCTTTATTTGTCTTTGATGATATGTTGGTCATAAAGATTATTCAGAAGTAATAATATACAGGAATGAGAATGTAGAGATCACTTTTAATAATGCCTTTTGTGTTTTTTTTTTAACTTTTAAAATTTAAAAATTTTTAATTTTTATGGGTACATAATAGGTGTATATATTTATGGGATATGTGTAATATTTTGATAAAGGCATACAATTCATAATAGTCATATCAGGATAAATGCCTTTGTTCTATAGGAGCATTGTACGAGCAGCTGAATACCCAGAGAGAAGAGATGAAATGCCCAAGACCCTACAGTTAGGCAATGTCAGGTTAGGGGATATAATCTGCACTTTCTTATTCAACCAACATTCACAAAGTACCTAACACTGCTCACTTTTTAGACCACAATTACTATCTCTAGTAGTTTACAACTCTATTAGAGTTCTCTAGAGGGACAGAATTAATAAGATAGATGTATATATAAAGGAAAGTTTATTAAGGAGTATTGACTCACATGATCACAAGGTGAGTTTCCACAACAGGCTATCTGAAAGCTGAGGAACAAGAAAGTCAACCTGAGTCTCAAAACCTTAAAAGTAAGAAAGCCAACAGTGCAGCCTTCAGATTGTGGTTGAAGGTCCAAGAGTTCTACAGCTGAAGAACTTGGAGTCAAATATTCAAAGGCAGGATGGATCCAGCATGCAAGAAAGATATAGGTTGAAAGACTAAGCCAGTCTAGCTGTTCCATGTTTTTCTGCCTGCTTTTATTCTAGCTGTGTTGGCAGTTGATTAGATTGTACCCACCGAGATTAAGGGTGGGTCTGCCTTTCACAGACCACTGACACAAATGTTGATCTCCTTTGGCAACACCCTCACAGATAAACCCAGGAACAACACCTTGCATCCTTCAATCCAGTGAAATTTACACTCAATATTAACCAACACAAGAGCAATGCTTTCTCTAAATATCATACCACCTATATTGGCGGTTTTAAGGAGATAGAGGAAAAGATTAGAATCAAGAAGGAGATATATAGTGATCATCATGATCTGAATATCTCTTCTTCTCATCCTTTTCATTCTTCTGCTGATTTCTTTCTTATGAAGATGTTAAGATAAAAAGAAATCCCACTTTAACGTCATTTTGCTTTACTATTTCTTGCCAGATCCCTCAGAGTACTTCCGCTAATCTTTCTATGTAATATAGCAGCCTTCAACATGGCAGTCATTACCCAGAGATTACCTTGGTTTGGCTATCCAGCATTCAATGTAATTTTGATTAGATATATAGCAGTTAATCATGAACTTGACATCTAGAGTGTTGCATATGGGAAAGAAGAAGGAATTATAATTTAAGAGGTATCTATAAAGTTTTAATGATCATTCTAAATACATTCATTTCTTGAATGCTCACCATCATCAAAATAACTATTATTGATACTTCTCTGATGACTAGAGGAACACCAGGTTCCTTTGTTTTGTGCTGGTTTAAATAAAATGGCACGAATGTGGAGTGGTTTAAAGGAGCAGAGAGAGTTTCACAGGCAAGAAAGAAGGGAGAGGCTCCCCAATACAGAGACAGAGGGAGGAGGGATTCCAGCTGAGAGAGGAAACACAGAATGCAGCAGAAAACAGCCATGGTGGAGGAGGTGGTGTCTGATTTGCCTAGGATCCAGAGGATCAGTTTGAGCAGGTATGCCATTCACATAGCCCTGGAAACAACTGGCTCTCCTGCCCTAGCCTTTTAATATGCAAATACAGGGCACCACGATGTTCTACACATGTGGGGAAGGTGAGGGTGCCCATATCGCTAGGCTTTTGTGGTTATAAAAAGAAGAAGGCAGGAATTGCCATATTGAGTGAACCCAGTTTCTAATGGCCAGTAATTGCATATCAAAACTTACTGACCCAGCTTTTCTGCTAGCCGAGAAATGTGTCTGGAGCTGTTGTAAAAGAAAAAAAAAAAAAAAGCTTCCGACAGACCCCTTATTCTCTTTTTCTGCAAAAAATAGTATCCTCCTAACTCTTACAACATTCCCCCCTGAGGAAATGTCATCCTGACTTCTGTTAGGGAGTTTTGGGCGATGATTCTTTCTGGCTATTTCTTGGTGAAAAGGGGTGTCGAATGGGGAACTGCAGCTAGACCCTCCTGGGGTCCATCCAAGGGTCCTCGGAAGAATGGTGTGTCCATGCATGGTTTGGTTTGCAATACCATTTGGAGTTTGATTGCCTCTAGGCAGGACGAAAGAATTTAAGTTATAGTGTTGAGTATGTAACATCCAGATATTAATACAAGACATACAAACAAGAGGGGACTTAATAAAGTGGTTAACCAATTCCATAAAGAAGACTGGAGTTCATTAAATAGAGATTTTAGCCATCCATGGCTGAAGGCTGTATTTTCTCTTAGCCTGCCAGTAATCTTGATTTGATCTTTAAGTATCTATAGATTTTCCTTTACTTTACTTGAGATGTTAATCCAGAAACAGCATGTTTCATTTAAAAGTGCACAAGTACCTCCCACTGCAGCTGTAAGGACATCTAAGACCCCTCTATTTTGTGCTACTACTGAGGCTAAAGAGTTTATAGATTGTCGTTGTGCCTCTGTGGCCCCTACAGTTGCCTTCTATCCTTGTTGCATCATAATAGATATATTAAATATTGATCTTTCAAGGAGAGGGATGCCTATAAACCAGAATAGACTTCTGGCTATAGAATTTCCCATCTGTGTTTTTTCTAAGGTGGGATTGTCATGTGCCCACACTCCCCAGTCTGCTCTTTCAATTAAATCTCTATATGAGAGCACTGAAATTAATAGATTTCTTGGTCCAGTATATTTGAGATAGTGCAGTTTCTAGAAAAGAGCCTAAGTTAGGGATGTGCTCAGATGGTGCTGCCATCTTCGTAAAATTTAAAAATAGTAAGTTGGGAGCAACTGTGACTAGAGTACAAGTTCCCTTTCAGTGCCTTGGGAGGATTAAGCATATTCAGGAGCCACAAAGAAAATATAGCCCTGTTTGTTAAAGAGAAGGTTCTAAGTTGTGATTCGTGAGAAACAACAGCAATTTTGTTTCATATCTTAGAAGTTTCCCTTTTTTACATCTAGCAGAGGAATACTTGGAATAAGGATAACCATATTTAGCATAGCCATTTATGATGCTCTTTGGAATTTGCCATGCCAAATGAGAAGGGTCCACCTGACAAATAGAGCTTTGAAAAATTAGAGACATAATAAGCCCTGGCCAATATCACAGATGATCTTTGAGGCAAGGGCTGTCAATTCAGATGTTTCCAGTTTCTCCACAGGTTTGTAAGCTGCTACTATTAGCAAACATCATGCAAGGGTCTGGAATTCTATGAGGGGGCATGTTTGGAAAGGCTCCTTTGTTATTTTTTACATTATAGTCAAGATAGTTACTTAGAGCATGCCACTCCCATTGGGACTTCCAACCAGAAAGAGGATAGATTCTGCAAGCCATTCACTGGGGCTTCTGATCCTTTTAGATCACTGTTGTTGCACTGTCCTCCCCAAACCTTTGAGCTATCAGCAGTTACAAGTGTGATGTTACTATACCTGAGATCTCCCAAGTATGGTCCTTCCCTGCTACTTTTAAGGCAGAGGGAGACATTTGCTATTACTCAGTGAACTTTTCCCAGCCTGAGAGTGTGAAGCACATTTTTGGGGAGAATGTTCTTTGGCACTGGGGGTGGAGTGTTCTCCTAAAAGGAGTTAGTTACCCAGTTGAAAGTGCACCCATACCGTATTCCATTTATGCCTGATAAATCTGTAAGAGTTAAAGGTAAAGCCAATAAAGAGAACCCTAAGACAGTGAGTTCTGGGTCATCGTAAGGTTCCTCAGTGTCACCCAACCGAGTGAATCACTTAGAACAGATGCAGCAATTAGTCTTGTTGTACAAATGGGCCATGGTGGATATTGTGGGAGCTAAAGGGTATGATATATTATTAAGTCTGATAAAGTGTTCTAATAGACTTAGTGATAGTAAAATGCTTATGTTTACTTTCTGTTAGTAACCATTATTCCTGCTATGAGGATAATAATTAAATAAAATGCTACAGTAATTGATATTCTCTAGCCAATATTCCTCCCTGAGGGTGTCACAGTATATAGTCCCACTGCAAATAGTAGAGTGACTGTGGCAATTCCCATAGGCTGCCGTACTAAATAATTCCCATCAAAAAGAAGTTCTAATATTTGATGACAAATCTCAAGGGCGAGGTAAGGATTAGACTAGGATGAGTAGTTCTCACTCAGTTACTTTTTTGATTGATCTTTTGTGATGTTTCAGCTTAAGATCTCCTATTTCTTCACATTGATATTCAGGAAGTCGTTTGGGCTGTCAGTGATTGCTTCCTCAGCCCTCCAGACTTTGACTTGAGTGTGATGTATACAGGAGTTGATTCCTGTAACTTTTATTACTAAGGAAGTTGAAAGAAGAACAGCATAAGGCCCTTCCCAGCTTGGGCTTAGGGAGGGTTAAATAGAGGTTGTCTAATTTCCTAGGGTTGGGCTTTTACTAATTGTGCTAATTCCTGTTGGAAGTGGACTAGAGAGGTTTATATGCTTAACTAGCTCAGACTAGTTAAGCATGTAATCTTCCCAATCTAATAGAAAATCATTCATAATGAAAGGCCATCTAAACAGTATCTCAAAAGGGCAAAGACCTAATTTTGAAGGGGTATTTCTGATTTGTAGTAAGGCTATGGGAAGAGTGACCCAAGGTAGGCCAGTTTCTTGGGATAATTTTCAGAGGTGTCTCTTGATAATATCATTAGTTTTCTCAACCTTTCCTGAGGACTAGGGTCTCCAAGCACAGTGGAGATAATATTCTATGCTTAGTGCTTTTGAGACCTCTTGTGCTGCCATAAACAAGAGCCCATTGTCACTTTGGAGATAATTAGGTAGACCAAAGCAGGGAGTTATGTCATTAACTAACATTTGTATTACCTCAGAGGCTTTTTCTGTACAGCATAGAAATGCTTCTACCCAGTTAGTGAAGGTATCTACGTGTACCAGCGGTATTGAATGTCCTTTGTCTTTGACATGCATGTAAAATCCAGCTAACAGTCTTTCCCTGGATAGCTTCCTAGTCTTTGGGTTGGAGGAGGAAGGAGCTGCCTGTTCAGGGGATTATTTTTAAGACAGACTTCACCAGCATTAACAAGGTACTTGACTGTTTTTAGTAAGTTCTCTCCTGAAAACCATCTCTGGGCACATTGATACGTCTTATCCTTTCCCAAGTGAAAAGTTTGTTGAAGTACTTTAAGGACTTTCCACTGGCTGGAGGCTGGTAAGTGGAGTTAGCCATCCTCCAACTGTAGCCATCCTGAGGGCTGAAATGTATACCCTCAAGCAGTGGCCAATTCTACTTCTGTAGTGAAATACAGACATTTATTTCCATTTATGCAGCCTTCCCAGGTTAGAGGGGTTTGAAGCATGTTGATGTCTTGGGGCTTCCTTGACACTAACTTAGCTGTCTGATCAGCTAATCTATTTCCTTCAGCTGCCTCATCTTTTCCATTTTGATATCCCCCACAAAGTATCACTGCTATTTCTCATGGAAGAAAAACTGAGAATAATAACCTGTTGATTATTAATTATTAAGGAAAACCCGGGTCCTTTGTCTCACAACGGTTTAAATAAAAGGACACGAACACACATGGAGTGGTTTTAGGAGCAGAGAGTTTAATAGGAAAGAAAAAAGAAAGAGGTTCCCCCTTAGAGAGAGAAAGAGGAAATGGGGCTTCTAGCCATTCAAGGAAACCCCAAGTGTGGCAGGAAACAGACGGTTATTTGAGGAGGCTAGAGGAGGCGGTGTCTGATTTGCATAGGTCTCAGGGGATTGGTTTGACCAGGTATGTCATTCACATACATCATGAAAAAAACTGGCCCTTCCACCCTAGTCTTTTAACATGCAAATTCAGGGCACCATGATGTTCTACACACGTGGGGATAAGTGGGAGCAGCCGTGTTGTCAGGCACATTTGGTGACAAGAATAAGAAGATAAGAATCCCCATATTGAGTGAACCCATTTTCTAATAGCCTGCATTTGCATATCAAAACTTGTGGGCTGTGCTTTTCTGCTAGATAAGAAACATTTCTGGGCTACTTTAAGAGAAAAAAAAAAAAAGACACAAAACTTCCCAAGGACCCCTTATCCTCTCTAACTGCCTAAAATAATTTCTTAGTAACTCCTATAACATTATGACTCTCATTGTCAAGGGAAGACTAAGACATTAAAGAATTAAGACATGAATTTGTTTACTCAAGGATGCACAGTTTGTAGATTCGGTACTATCATTGTTCTTTCCCGTTATTTTTGTAAAAAGCAGTATAGTCTTCCTATTGTACATCAAGGATGCTTGCTCATAATAAAAACTGAAGAAATTTGAGCCTTTCAGCATGGCTAAGATGCCAGGGATAAAGGAATTTTGTTACTGGGAAGTAAGAAATAAAGGTTGGCATTTTATTTCATCTGGGTCATGCATTAATCTTTTGTCAAAGTGTGTGATGTGATGGCAATAAGGATTTGATGGGAGTAAACTGACATTGAGAAAATTCACAAGAATTTTCACGAGAAAGAAGACCTTTTAAATGGTTTAACATAATTTATGTATCTGAAAGTTAAGAGAGTCTAACATGTTTTATATAGCCAAAACTGACACTGCAGCATAAGTGAGGGATACTTATCATTAGTGAGAACACAGTCCTTGATTTAAATAAATTGTTAGATAAGACAGGAGTGTTTAGTTACGCTGGACACAGAAAATAATTTAAGGCAGATAAAAATATAAAAAATTAAAGAGTATCCAGGCAGCACCAAGACAGAATGTAACCAAGGAACTTCCCACAGCCACCTTTGGCTCAAAGTTTTATCAGTATTTTAATAAGAAACAGAGAATGTTTAAAATAGATATATTGAGATAGTGTCATTTTAGTGCATGAGTATGTATATACTTATACAAGAAAGTGACTCTACTCTACATAAGACATTAAGAATTTTTGAACAATCTTGAAGAAAGACTGGAGAAAATGCCATTTTAAAATTGCAGGCAGTTTCTGCCTTCTCAGAAGTAAAGGTTTCAATTTATTGCTTTAAAAAATCGTATTATTAAGAAAATCAAAAGATATGCTAAAAGAATGTAATTAAAAATATACTATGAGATGTACTGACAGAGGTCATCAAAATGGCCAGTAAAGTCTAGATTTCAGTGAAGTATACATTTATTTATACTGACTGAAATATGATGGTTAATACTATAAGATGAATTCTGTTTTTTATAATTCTAGAATTTCATGTTATTTATATATTTTAAATCTCATTAATTTGTAGACAAAACTTAGATTAAATTTGACTGTAAAGCACAATTTTGAACCAACTTGCTGATTGCCCATTTTGATAGACTTTTTATGGAGCACCAGTGACATCTTTTATAAGGCCACACCTGTTAGGGGTACAGCAAACTACAACAAATTATTATGAAGAAAACTAAGATATATATACAGGCTGATATTTTAAATTTTATTTTGTAAGTTACTACAGGTACAATAATAAGTGCATTAGAGTTTTTATGGTTTGTTGCCTATCTAGTTTTGAGCTTGTGGCACATCTAGTTTTGCTGAGCTGTGGCCTGTCTGTTGGGTGAGTGGGTGGGTGGATGGATGGATGGGTGGATGGATGGATAGATAAATGGATGGATGTGTGGGCTTTTATTGCTCGTTGCCTACCTAGGTTCAGGCCTGAGTTTGGAATTGGAAAACCTAGATCAAAATGAAAACATCCTATATTATCTGAGTTTATTTATCTATAATAATACTTCAATCTTAGAGGTCTTATAATGAAAGCAGTAAGTAATAAAACTTTCTAGTTTAGCACGTCATTATTTCTTGATTGATCATTTCAGGGTGGGAATATGTTATAGGAATGATTGACTCTTAACTCTGCAATTTTAGAAAACTGAGGCTGACTCAAGGTCACAAAACTAAAAATGACTCTATTCTATAATGGTGATATGTCTATTGTCTTTAATGAAGATTTAAAGTATTTTTTAAAATCTTTTAAATTTAGATTATTGTTTTAACACTGTTAAATATGTTAACTATGTTAAAATTATTGTTCAAAATACAGAAATTATTAATTTTGTTTAATATTCAAATGACATATTAAAAATAACATGTAATTATAGGTAGTATGATAGTTACTTTGGTTCTGTCCTGACTAATAAATTTTAAATAATAAAATTTTTAACAGATCAGAAATATAATTGTGACATGACAGAGACACGTTTATTGTTTTTGTAACATACTTTTCTTCTATATGAGTCAAATGACTCTGCTGGTATATTTGTCCTACAATTTAGGGAGTCCTACCAGAATTAACAATTCACCCAGTCTTTTTTTTTTTTTTTTTTAAGTGAAAATAAAGTTTGAATGCATTTTTTCCCCATGTGAAAGGAATGGGGGAAAAAAAGTCCCAGTGTGAAAAAGTCCCATGTGAAAAAAAAGTCCCAGTCTTTTTTTTTTTTTTTAGTGAAATAAAGTTTGAATGCATTTTTCCCCATGTGAAAGGAATGAAGGTTTCTGTTCAATAATATCTCCTCCTAAAAGTTAGAGTAATTACAGTTTTAATTTACCAAAATGTCATTCCTAAAATAGGAAAGGTTATGTATTTTAATTATGTTCATGTTATTTCACCATAAGATTTTATCTTTCATCTACTAATTTATAGGCCAATGATAAAGTCAGTGAAATGAACATGACTACTGGATTCTTCAACATTACATCAAAATTGGCCTACACAATAAGCACAGAATTCTTAAAGGTTAATAACACTCTTCTAGGATTACAAATTCTAAACTTTAGTAGGTTGCTACTTTAAAAAGAATAGTTAATCTTTGGTAGAATATTCTTATTATGGTATTTAAATGTGAAAATACAGCAACATAGAATCTATGTTTACCAACAGATAATACTCAAAGTGCTTTTTCCAAATGAATAAGGCACATTATCCTGGGGACTTCAAAAAGAAAAATCTTTAAAGATTCACTTGGGCTTATATTTAAATGTTTTAATCATTAAATGTAAATAAAATGGTTTCAAAGTACTAGTAGAATGGACTAATGCAGCACATGCAAATAAAAGAAACATTTGGATTAATATTTAGCTGTATCCAATATAAACAGACTAAGTAGATGTTACAGCCAAACTACTTCTGCAAAACTGGTAGCATTTGCAAATCATGTGGACAGCAGTTTTAGTCCAGTTATAATGTCCTAAAGAACACCAAACAAATGTTATATTTTCCTGTCATTTAACTCAATTATACATGAAAGAGAAAGAGATTACAATTATTCAGCTCTTTTAAAGACTAGGGTATGAAGCAACACCTCAAAACAATTTTGGAAATTGTCTTCCATATTGAGTAAATGACTTCTCTTGTGTAGATGTTATTTTAAAAACTGATTAACATGTAGAAATAACATTGATAAAGGTAACATATTCTGATTACATGTCTTCATAATTAAGCATTATGGGGATTTGGAACAGATCATTTATTCATCCAGTCATTTGTGTGTGAGTATGTTTTGAATGCTTTATGCTTGTCATTTTAGCATCTGGACAGTAGTGATAGCTAACTAGTTTTAGCGGTGATTTGAAGTAAATTCGACAATATATATGTGACTATATATCATAATTCTTTAATATATATAATTTTTACACAATTTATCTGCTTTGCAAATGTTGACAATAGATAAAATAGAAAGAGGGAAAGACAAAAAAAGAAAACTAAAAATACGCACGTGCGTACACACACACATATGAAAGCAGATTAAATGCACTTTCGCTTTTTCTCAGTATTCATTTTTAAAACATTCTGAGGATTTTCTACCAGAGTTGGAATTGATTAGCATGATGAAGAAGTATTTCAGAAATAGAAAACAATTTATTTTACATTATCAGAACTAAATGTGTCTCTATATATCCAAGTAAATACTTAGGAATGAACAAGAGACTTTCATAATGAAATTGTATTCATATCATTAGTTCTTTTCCAGCTAAAATACTGATAAAAATACACCAACATATCCTGGATCCATACATTAAATAGGACACTTTAAAGACAGCCAGCAGGGGCCATTTCTCAGAAGTTGAAAACAAAATTATCTTAGATCAGCTTTGACTGGTTGGAAATGCCAAAAGTGTTGTGGGTTCAGTGAACTAGTAAGAAGTTTAATTCATCCTCCGAAGAAAAATTATAAGACTATCTCTTAAGCTCTCAGTGTTCTAGGGTAGAATTTTCTTTTTCTTTTTTTTCTTTTACTCACCATGCCAAATTGCCCTGTCTTTAAAGTGAATCCAAATTAAACACACAGATATGCCACATGGTATTTCCCATTGGTAATATTTAGAGGAGGGAGAATTTTGTACCTTTGTTAAATCAGAAAAGGAAGTAATCATCTGGCACTAATTAAAACAAAGTCTACACTACAGAAAAAATAAAAATGAACTTGTCTGTTCAGTTACAGAGTTGAATATTTACACTGCTCCTTCATCAGCAAAAACACACACCTCACACCTGCTGTGATTTCTTTTTCTGTTGAACCTCTACCTAATTAACAGCCATTAAGATTCACACCTGTGGTGGCTTTAGCCTTTGCCTACTGCTCAGTGTTGAGGGTTTTAACCCTTCATTTTGCCTATATTACGTGATCACTTTTCCTAGTAGGCTCAGTCTTTCAAAGACAGCTTTTCTCAATATTTGCTTGTATTCAAAGCTGGGAATTCACCACAGCTGAGACCTCTGAAGAGGCAATTGTTTTTTTCTGAAATAAGAGATGAACAGGTGGTGCTCCCACCTGCTGCAAGTCTTTGAATTTTTGGGGGGCTCCAAATTGTTCCTGGACTGGTTTTGAAAATGTTTTCTTGCTTGAGAAGCAAGAGAGGAAGAGAAACAGGCCATGACCAGTTTTGTTACTAATGGTTTCATTATAGACATTCTCTGGTTGGTAATTGCTGGCATATTGAAATAAATGGGTGCATTGCTTTCTGGACTGGGTGTGGGTGGAAGAAAAAAGCAAACAAATTCAAACATAGCATGGCTACTTTATTTTAAACCTTAAAGAAGATTCAGGCAATCAAATTTGGTGACATTTTCCCCTTGGAAAATTTTGCAGAAGTCTATTTGTAGCTGGCAGTTGAAAGCGTTTCTGGACAAACAAGTTTTCATGTTTTTTCACTGTTATTTCTTTTACCCAGAAGAAAGCACTTAGCCACTAATTTCAGATATGTCTGTTCTGTTCTTTTAGTTTATTTAATGTTTTGGTTTCTATTCTCTAATGGAATGGGACGAATTGACTCAAAAATACTCAGTAGTACTCAATTTGAAGGCTTTTATGGACACAGTAAACTATTATGGTCAACCCAGTCATAATTACAACCAGCAAAGTAAGTTGTGGCTATTTTTGTTCTGAACAAAACTGAAAACAATTGTTAAGCATGGTTGTTTCTATTCTCCTGCTAGCCTGTCTCTAGTAATTTTCAATGAACTACACTTAAATACAGAGTAGCTTTTATTTAATATGCCTAAAAATGCTATTCGTGTATTTCTCTGTAGACAATGACCATATAATAAATACATGGTTATCTATCTTTAATTTTTTAATGTATTTGTATCTATATATATTATATGTATATATCCATATGTAATATAGATATGAAAATATAGAGATGTAGATATATATCTATGTATCTACATTATCTATGTAGATATATATCTATGTATCTACATTATCTATATAGATATATAGATATACATATCTATGTGTCTGCATATCAATATCTATATTGATATGTAGATGAATAGAGATCTATCTAGCTCTATATAGACATACATATAGATAGATCGCTATGCATCTACATATCAATATATATCAATTTGAATATATACAGATGTAGATATTTATATATATTGATAAATAGACATCTATGTAGATATATAGATATATATCTACAGCTATATATATTCAAATTATATGTTTTATACATTAAATATACGTATGCATACAACTTGTTGATTAAAAATATGTAAATGTTACAGCTAGGTAGAAAGAATAAGCTCTGGTGTGTTCTAAAGCACTGTAAAGAGACTAAAATAACATTTTATTTCAAGTATTGTATACTTACAAATATTACATATGGAGGAGGAAAAGACTGAGCAATTAAAAAAAAAGTTCCAAAATTGTCAGGCTTACAATTCTCTTTTCAGTTTTATATTAAGATTTTCTTATGGAAAACTGTAGCCAACTGTATCATCCATTCGACTACTGTGATGGTAATTTCATGTTAATTCTGCAGGGTCACTGGGTACTGGGATATTTTTACAAACTTTTTTAGATTTTTTTGTGAGAGTGTTTCTGGATGACCTGTCATTTATACTGATAGATTGAATAAAGCAGATTACCTTTCCTATGGCATCCCATCAGCTGAAGAGTGAATTTGAACATTCCCAACACGAAGAAATGATAAATGTTTGAGGTGATGGATATGCTTCTTAACCTGATTTGGTCACTACACATTGTATATATGTATCCTGATATCACATGGTGCCCCATAAATATATACAATCATTATATGTCAGTTAAAAATAATAATAAAAGCCAAAAAAGCATACACGAAAATCCATACAGAGGACTCTAACCTAATTGATTCAGACTCTAAGTCAATTTTCCATAAATTATTTTCCAGCATGTTTGGCATTTAAAAGACATTCGATAAATGCCAAATTATGCTATCTCTATGATTTTATCTTTTAAAATATGTCACTGCCTATTAAATATTGCCTCCTTAAAGATACAATGGTCCATGTTATAGGTATAATTATCCTATTTTTCATAGAAAGAAACCAAGGAACCTAGGTAATGTCTGAGGCCATATTATAGGTTAAATGGTGGAGTTGGAATTTAATGACCTATACCTCTGACTCCTTAGTTCCATGGGTCTTTCAGGACATTTTTGCCTCCAAATCTTTCAGGGAACCTTAGAGTTTTAGGTGGACACCAAGGAACATAGTAATATTTTAAAAATAAACATTTACTTTCTTAAAAAGTTTAAATTGTGACTAAATAGAAAGTGACTAAAAGTATGATACTGTAGAAAAAAGGTAGCAAAGGATTTTGAATGTGTATGTTGAGAAAATAAGAGTAATCCTAATTTCTTATAAGTTAAGACAGACATTGAGTAGACAAAAGGAAAAGGAAGAAAGTGTTAAAAAAAGTTTTGGTAATAAGTTGAGGCTTGGTGATGAATCCTTGAAACATTTTTTTGAATTGCCTCCGATCCATAATCCTCTGATTTTCTTTTTTTCTTTTCTCTACACATTCTTATATTTCACTGGTTTTTCTTCCTCTGTCAAATATTTATTTATTTCTTATTATTCCTCTGTGTTTAGTCTTAGACTTCCTTCTGTTTTTACTCTACATAGTGTTTTTCCTCTGTGATATAGTGTATTTCCATAATTATATTTTGATATGTAGGTAAAATATTCAAGGAAAAAACCCTATGACTAAAATGTTCAGCCTGGGATAATAAGACAATGCAAGCAATTTAGTATAATTTCAAAGAAAATTGAATTCCGTTTTATTTTGCATGTAAATGACATATCTTTCTGTTCAAAAGTTTTATATGTTGTAGCTCTTTCTACATCATTTTCCCCACAATTTTATAAAGTGTGTTTGTTTTCATTTGTACTACTCCCTATTCTCTGTCCCCTATATTTTGTAAATTCCTTGCACTTCTTTGAGTAATCCTACCCATATGCTTCCCAGCATTCTTGATGTATTTCTTTATTTTCATTCTCATATTTTCTATCCTAGTCAAAATACGTAACTAGTTGAACAAACTTGTATGTGTAGGGATGGGGAAGATTTTGCACTGGAAAATACATAAAACAACTTAGATTATAGGGAGGGCCAAGACTGAGCAATTAAAAAAAAAAAAAACCCACCTTCCAAAATTGGCCTACAATTCTTGTTTCAGTTTTCTTTTAAAATTTTCTTATGGAAAACTGTGTATCCAACTGTGTCATTCATTTAGCTACCGCGATGGTTAATTTCATGTGTCAATTTGACTGGGCGGTTGAGTACTGGGATATTTCTGCAAATCTTATTTTAGGTGTTTCTGTGAGAGTGTTTCTGGATGACTTTAAAAATTTACACTGATACACTATGTAAAGCAAATTACCCTCCCTATGGGAGTGGGCTTTATCGCATCAGCTGAAGGTGGATATGAAATTAGACTGACCCTCCCCTGAATAAGAGAATATTCATCCTGCCTGAACTGAGACACTGGCTTTTCCTGCCTTGAGACTCAAACTGAAACACTGGTTCTTCCCCAGTCTCAAGCCTGCCAGACTTGGATCTGAAATTTCAAAATCAGCTGTCCTGGATATCCAGATTGCTGATTATAGATCTTAGGACTTACCAGTCTCCAAAATTGTGTAAGCAATTCCTCATAATAAATATCTTGATTTTTATATATACATCACTTGATTCTGTTTTTCTGGAGAACTCCAACAAATACAGCTACCGATAACTCAAATGTAATTTGTCTAAAGGTTAACTAATTATCTTTTTTTCAGATTTGCCAATATTTATAGATCAGTAAATGGTATCATGATTCAGTCGTTCATGATATCACCTCCCTCAACACTTCCATTTCCACTACCTACCTCAATTAACCTTGATATTTCTCTGATTATCCCTCTTTCAAATTACTTTCATGTTTCATCTGATTTATTGTATACACTTTTTAAACTGATTACCTGAATTCATTTTTGCCACTCTCCAACCAGTCTCCACACAGCAGAGAAGTCCTTTACAAAATAAATCTGATAATTTGACTCTTCTGCTTAAATTCCTTCAATTGCATTTCACTGTTTTGGAATGAATTTGGAATCCCTTATTACCTGCAAATTCTTGCATAATCCGTCATCTCTGTGACACACCAGTCTCACTCCATGACATTCTTTCATTCTTGCTTTACTTTCCAGCCACGTGGACCGCACCTTGTTATCTTCTGCCTCTTCAACTTTATGCATACTCTTTACACAGATAAAGCTATTATTTTTAAAAGATTGTTTATGACCTGAGTAAAGATAAAGAAATCAAAATGTCCGATGCTACTGCCTAAGATTATTTCTCTTGTTTTTTTGTTTCTTAACTCAATCATCTTTTTTTCCAGTCAGAGCTCAAAAAGTATCTTCATGATAAAGCCTCCAAGGATGCTCAGATGGTTTGTTTCCTTCTTATGTATTTCTATAGAAGCTTGCCATTTTCTTTCTCAGCATTTTGTCTAAGGGTCATGATTGGGGAGCAGTTCTCCATGGGGTTTCTAAACATCTCATAACAACTTTGTTGTAGACTATCTTTTTAGGATGTGTGCAAAGCAAACAGCCTTGGAAGATGAATAGTCTCTTCCACTGAAAGTTTTTCTTACAAATGTAATTTGGATAGTATCCATATCTGGCTAAGATGGGATAGGTTACCAGATATCCTTTATATAAAATCGGAGCCTCTTCAACATGGATGAACCTACAAAACATTATGTTAAGAGAAAGAAGTTAGTCATAAAAAGCCATATATTCTATGATTTTTACTTATATAAAATGTCAAAAATTGGAAAGTATATAGAGACAAAAAGTAGATTGGTGGTTGGGTAGGGTTGTGGGAAGAGAGTTGGTTAATGGGGAGTACCTGCTGATGCACATAAGGTTTATGTAGGGGGTGATAATAGTGTTCTAAAATTGATTGTGATGATGATTACATAAGGTTGTAATAATATTAAAAAAAAAACCATTTAACTGTTCACTTTAGATAGATCAATTGTTTGGTAAATAAATCATATTTACAATAAAGCTGTTATATTTTTTAAACTGTGTTTATGATTTTAATAAAGATACATAAAAGTATCCTGGACTTTATAATCTCAGGGTTCCTCAGGTATACAGCAAACCCACTGCATGTGTAGCACCCTATGAGATGTGATTGAAGAGGGAGAACTGCTGTGAACAGGATGCTCATGTTGCCTGCTGTGCTGTGAATAATAGTAATTTTTCCTTTACCCAGAAGTCTCACACCTTTTACCAGATGCAGGAAACTCTGGCAGGGGAAATTATTAGCTCAAAAGTAAAATTTCAGAAACTTCGTGGTTTCTGACAGCCACCGTGTACTTAATTTTTGTGTATATTCTTGAATCTTTCTTTTCTGTAGTATAAACTTCCCTATTCTTGTCGTCACATAGTGTTTAACCTATAAGTGCTCTTAAAAAAAGTCTTTAAAAGCAAAGACTAGGTCAGGCACAGTGGCTCACACCTGTAATCCCAAAACTTTGGGTGGTCGAGGTGGGCATATCACAAGGTCAAGAGATTGAGACCATCCTGGCGAACATGGTGAAACCCTGTCTCTACTAAAAATACAAAATGATGTGGGCCTGGTGGCACATGCCTATAGTCCCAGCTACTTGGGAGGCTGAGGCAAGATAATCGCTTGAACCCAGGAGGCAGAGGTTGCAGTGAGCCAAGATCCCGCCACTGCACTCTATCCTGGCGACAGAGCAAGACATCATCTCAAAAAGAAAAAAAAAAAAAGTCTATATTAAAGATATTAAGTTGAGCCAAATAAAATTGAAGATGTTCAATTCTTCTTGTCCTGCAAGAATGACACTTCATATGGTTTAGCCTAACAGTAAAAATTGCAGATAAGTGGAGGTACTAGTTCCCAGCAAAAAATAATAGACTTTGTACTTGGGAAGAAGTAAAAAAATAATCTATGAAAGAAAGAAGAACACATAAAAGTTTATTTAAAACATAGTACTGGCCGGGCACGGTGGCTCAAGCCTGTAATCCCAGCACTTTGGGAGGCCGAGGCGGGTGGATCATGAGGTCAAGAGATCGAGACCATCCTGGTCAACATGGTGAAACCCCGTCTCTACTAAAAATATTTTTAAAAATTAGCTGGGCATGGTGGCGCGTGCCTGTAATCCCAGCTACTCAGGAGGCTGAGGCAGGAGAATTGCCTGAACCCAGGAGGGGGAGGTTGTGGTGAGCCGAGATCGTGCCATTGCACTCCAGCAGCCTGGGTAACAAGAGCGAAACTCCATCTCAAAAAAAAAAAAAAAAAACCATAGTACCATTTTATTTATTTATTAATATTAATTTATTTGCAATTGACAAATATTTGTATATCTTTATGGGGTACAACATGTTGTTTTGATCTATCAATACATATAGAAAGAGTCAAACTATTTATAAAAAGAATGGCTATGAAGAATGAGATAAGGAATTTTCTAGGCATGAATAAATCGAGATGGGAAACTAAATGTGAGTTACAGTAAATTTCAATACAGTCGATATCAGTTTTATGAAGTCTTCTAGAGAGGCTCAAGATTCTAGTAGCAGGTGACAAGGTAATAAATAACATGACCTTTTTGTCAAATACCTATAATCCCATTAGCTAAGTTATAGTGGTGCTGAATTTCTAATTACATATATAATACTTCTTAAGCTACCATTTTTGATAGCTATGTAGGATGTTTTATATATGCCCTTTGCAGATAATCTAATGAGTATGTCACTCCCAAGCTTGCCTCCTCCTTATACAATTTCTATACTGCAGCCAATGTCATAATTTTACGATATAAATCAGATCAAGAGACATTCCTGATTAAACTCAATTTCCCCCTCTCCCCCTCTCTTGTGTCTTTCTCTCTGTCCTTTCTAAACCCGTGTAGACAGGTTGAACTTTTATTTGCATTTTCAAAACTTCTAATCCCCTGACTAACTCAGCTGCTTAATATAGACTTATTTTTCTGAGGACCCCACTCTTCTTACCACTCCTGGGAAACTGGCTCTATTCTTGACCTTCAGTTTCAGCTTAAATATTCTAACTTCATAGAGATAATATGTAAACACATGGTCCAAAGAAGATTGTTTCTATTCCTAATGATCCTTGGGCCCCAATCATTTCCTTATAGAACTTCTCATTTATTGTTACAATCATCCCTCAGCATAACTGGATGATTAGTTCCAAGACATCCCACAAACACCAAAATCTGCTTATTTTCAAGTCCTTTATATGAAAGGTGTAATGCCTGCCTGTAACCTATGCATATCCTCCCATATACTTTAAATCAACTCTAGATTACTTACATTACCTACCTGCCAGGGCCTCCAGAGGCCCCTGCCTGGCTACCTCTGCACAGCACAGCCTCTGCTGCCCAACAGGGAAGCTTTGCCAGTGGCCCCACCTGAGTGTTTTCCAAGAGGCCTAAGAGTACTTTGGGTCCCCCAGCACAACCAGTGCCCAACTTCAAGGTGCCAGAATACAAAGCCAGGGACTCAGTCCCAGTGCCTCAAGGTTGTAGCACACAGCTTGGGAGTGTCAAGGTGAGATCTGTGGCTGGTGCTTGAGCAGATGGGGGAAACCTCAGTTTCAGAAGGCTGAAAAGGGGTGAAAGATGTGTGATTTGTGGGCTGGCACAGTAGCAGAACATACCTTCCCTCCTAGGGCTGGTCTGTGACAGGTTTAGCTAGCCTTTCTGCCAACTGCAGCTTTTGCCCAATGCAGCCCCATAACCCAGAACATCTAAGGAAAGAAACACATTTGCGGCACCAGTAATCACAACAAGCTCCCCTAAGGCCCTGAAGCAGACCTGGAGAGAAGATGGGGATCATCTCTCTCTACAACTCCCAACCCCAGCCAGCTACAGATACTGCTGCAAAGGCACTGAAATACAGAGGAGCCACATGGCTGAGTAAGCCTATCTGCTGACTGTTACTCTTCAATGCCACCTACTGTGACAGCCCAAATTACAACACAAAGAATCTTCTCACAATATACATTGCCTATGAACCTAGGGCTAGAATCTCACAACAAACACGTGTTCTGTACAGAGCCTTGGCCCTCTAAGCAACCAGAAATGAAGCCAACTAACTACATTCAACCTATATTACAGTTGAACCTTCAAGAGAAATAATATAAACCAAAAAGCCCCATTCAAATGACAGCTAATCAAAAAGAGGAACACCAGCCATCTTGATGAGAAAGAATCACTGGAAGAACTCTGAAAATTCAAAAAGCCAGAGTATTCCCTTACCTCCAAAAGAGTGAACTAGCTCTCCAGCAGTGGTTCTTAATCAGATTAAAATGACTGAAATGATAAACACAGAATTCAGAATCTGGATAGCAAGGAAGCTTACCAAGATTCAGAAGAAACTTCAAACCCAATCCAAAGAATTCAATGAAATACTCTAGGAAAGGAATCCAATAAAACACTACAGGAAGTGAAAGATGAAATAGCCTGTTTAAGAAAGAACTAAACTGAATATGTGGAATTTAAAAATTAACTACAAGAATTCCTTAATACTGTTGGGAACATGAATGGCAGAATAAACCAAGTTAAGGAAAGAATCTCTGAGCTTAATGACAAGGTCTCCAAAGCAACTGAGATAAAAACAAATAAAAAATAATGTAAAAACTGAGCAAAACCTCTAAGAAATATGGATTTATTTAAAGTTACCAAACTTATGACTCATTGGCATTCCTGAAAGAGAAAGAGAGAGAATAAGCTACTTGAAAAATATGGTTGAGGATAGAGTCCTTGAAAATCTCCCCAATCTTGCTAGAGAGATTGACATGTAAATTTTAGAAATACAGAGAACTCCTGCATGATATTGTAAAAAGATTACCATTCCCAAGGCAGTAGTCATCAGATTCACCAAGTTCAATAAGAAAGAAAAATATCTTAAAAGCAGCTTGACAGAAGGGTCAGATCACTTTTATAAAGTGAATCCCATCAGGTTAGCAGTGGACTTCTCAGCAAAAACCTTTATACATCAGAAGAGACTGGAGTCCTACTTTCAGCATCGTTAAAGAAAATAAATCACAACCAGGAATTTCATATCCTGCCAAACTAACCTTCATAAGCAAAAGAGACATAGGATCCTTTCTGACAAGCAAATGCTAAGGGATTTGTTATCACTGGATCATCCTCACAAGAAGTACTTAAGGGAGTGGTGAACCTGAAAATGGAAGAATGATATCTACTGCCACAAAAACACAATTAAACACTTAGCGCACAGACATTACAAGGTAAATAAACAATCACATCATCAAGTCTACAAACAACCAGCTAACAAAATGATAACAAGACAGAATTTCATATGGCAATACTAACTTTGAATGTAAACAGTCTAAATGTTCCACTTAAAGGCATAGAGTGGCAAAAGACAGGACCCAACTGTCTACTGTTTTTAAGAAACCCACCACACATGTAATGGCACTTATTGACTCAAATTAATGGAATAGAAAGAGATCTATCATACAAATTGAAGACAAAAAAACAGCAAGGGTAGCTACTCTTACATCAGATAAAATAAACTTTAAACCAACAACAATCAAGTACAAAAAAGTAACATGACATTATGTACTAATAAATGGTTCAATTAAACAAGAAGACTTAACTATCCTAAATACATATGCACTAAACACTGGAGCACCCAGATTTATAAAACAAGTTCTTCTTGACCTATGAAAAGACTTAAATAGTGACACAATAATAGTGGGAGACTTCAACACATTACTGAAATCATTAACTAGGTCGTTGAGACAGAACATTCACAAAGAAATTCTGGACTCAAACTCAACATTTGACCAATTAGATCTAATAAACATCTACAGAATACTCCACCAAACAACCACAGAATATACATTCTTCTCATCTATACACAGATTGTACTCTATGACTAACCACATGCTCTGCCATAAAGCAAGTCTCAATTCAACAAAATAAAAATCATACTAAAGACACTCATGGACAAAGGTGCAATAAAAATAGAAATTAATAACAAGACCGTCTCACAAATCCAAACAATTACATGAACATTAAGCATTTTGCTCCTAATGATTCTTGGGTGAACAGTGAAATTGAGGTTGAAATCAAAATATTATTTGAAATTAGTGAAAATACAGACACAACATTCCAAAATGTTTAGATAAAACTAAAGCGATGTAAAGAGAAAAGTTTATAGTGCAAAATGCCTACATCAAAAAGTTAGAAAAATCTCAGATGAACAATACAACACCACACTTAGAGGAAGTAGCAAAAAAGACAACAAACCAATTTCAACGCTAGTTGAAGAAAGAAAATAACTAAAATCAGAGAGGAACTGAACAAAATTCAGACATAAAAATCTGTGGGGGTCCTGCACGTCTGCCGGGGGGCTTCCGACCAGCGGAGAGCCTCAGCCCCACTCAAGTGTTCTTAACCTGGAAGAGGGAGTGCGTGGAAGAAAAGATAGATAGAGAGCGGGGTCTGGAGGACTGCCAGGCAATGCCGGAGCAAGAAGTGCCAAGACAGCAAGTTTATTTGTGCAAACTACAGGTTATATACCTTTCAGTGTTTGAGGAGTGACGTACATTCCATTGTATCTTGAAATAAAATCAAGAACAAAAATCACAAGAAAAGAGGTACAGAAAGTATGACTCTTAATCAAAGGGTGTACAGCAAAGGGACAATAAAGTTTACAAAAAGGGGATCATAAATCTAAACATGTGTTTTTCTAAAATCAGTTAAGCAAGCAAGTAAGATTGTTAACAAGGTATAGCTGGACCTTTCTAAATGTCATTCTAACCTTGCCTATTCATATAGGATCATATGCAAACAATATGATTGAGTTAGCAGAGGTAAATGAAGTCATACAGTTATTGTGCAGAGAAGGAACTAGGAGGCACACAATGTCTACCCATACAATGTCTCATTAGACCATAAGGCTTGAGCTCAGCCATTCTGTTGCAATGTCAGAGGCAAAGATTGATGTTTATAAAATCAGTGCAACTAGACTTCCTCCTTTCCCTTAGCTCAACAGCCTCCAGAAGAGGAGAAATGTGTATGGGCTCAAGCTCAAGATGGCAAGGGTCCTGTCAAGGGCCCTTCGCAGGAGCGATCCCCACAAAAATCCATACATAAAATCAATGAAATAAAAAGTTAGCATTGAGAAATAATTTTTTAAAATATTGATAAACTGCTGACTAGATTAACAAAGAGTAAGAGAGAGAGAGAAGATCCAAATAAGCATGGTCAGAGAAGACAAAGATAGACATTAAAAGTGACTCCACAGAAATGCAAAAGATCCTCAGAGATTATTATGAATACCACTATACAGACAAATTAGAATACCTACAGGAAATGGATAAACTCCTGCAAACACACAACCTTCCACAATTGAACCGGGAAGAAAAATGAAAACCTGAACAGACCAGTCATGAGTTACCCAATGTAATCAATAATAAAAAACCTGCCAACCAAAAAGAGCCCTGGGCCAGGTGGACATAACTACATTATGTCAGAACAGAATACAAATAATTGGTACAAATACTACTGAAACTCTTCCAAAAAAATTGAGGAAGTCTCTCCTCTGTTTCATTCTATAAAGCCAGCATCACCCTGATACCAAAACCCATCAAAGACACAACAACCACCACAAAACCAGAGACCAGTTATGCTGATGAACACAGATGCAAAAATCCTCAACAAAATATTGGTGAATTGAATCCAGCAGCATATCAAAATTAATTCACCACAATCAAGTAGGCTTTATTCCTGAGATACAAGATTGAATCAACATACACAAATCAATAAATGTGATTCACCATGGAAACGACATTAAAAACAAAACACATATGATAATCCCAAGATACTAAAAAAGCTTTTGATAAAATTCAACATCCTTTCACAATAAAATCCCTCAACGAGCTAGCCTTCAGAGGAATGTTCCTCAAAATAAAAGGAGCTATTTATGACAAACCCAGAGCCAACATCATATTAAACTGGCAAAAGGTAGAAGCGTTTTCCTTGAGAAGTGGAACAGGATAAAGATGTCCACTGTCATAAGTCCTATTCAGCTTTGTACTAGGAAGTCCTAGCCAGAGCACTCAGGCAATCAATCAATCAATCAATCAATCAATGGTTTCCCAATAGGAAAAGAAATATATCTTTGCTGATGATATGATTCTATACATAGGAAATTCTACGGCTCCTGGAACTGATAAACTTCAGTAGAGTTTCAGGACACCAAATCAATGTACAACAATCCGTACCATTCTAGATGCCAATAATGCTCTAACCAAGAGCCAAATCAAGAACACAATCCCACATACAATAGCGACCAGAAAGCAAAACACCTAGGAATACATCTTCTTTCTTGTAGAAATATCTCCATAAGAAAAACTACAAAAACTGCTAAAAAAAAAAAAAAAATCAGACATGACAAAAATAAATGGAAAAACATTTCCTGCTCCTGGATTGGAAGAACCAGTATCATTAAAATGGCCATCCTGCCAGAGCAATTTACATATTCAATGCTATTGCTATCAGGCTATCAATGACATTTTTTACAAAATTAGGAAAAAACCTTTCTAAAATGCATACAAAACCAAAAATAAAAATAAAAAGAGCCCCAACAGCCAATGCAATCCTAAGCAAAAAGAACAAAGCCAGAGGATCACATTACCCAACTTCAGGCTATATAACAAGGCTATTGTAACCAAAACATCAAGCAAGGTACTAGTTTAAAACAGATATGTAGACCAATGGAACAGGCCTGAGAACCCAAAAATAAAGCCACACACCTACAACTATCTGATCTTTGTCAAGCTCAACAAAAATAAGCAATGGAGTAAAGACTCCCTATTCAATAAATAGTGCTAGAGTAACTGCCTATAAATATGCAGAAGAATAAAACTGGACACCTACCTTTCACCATATACAAAATTAACTCAAAGATTAGAGACTTAAATTTAAGACCTCAAACTATAAAAATCCTAGAAATAAGACCTAAGAAATGCCCTAATCAATATTGACTTGAGCAAAGAATTTATGGCTACATCCTCAAAAGCGACTGAAACAAAAACAAAAATTGACAAGCAGGACCTAATTGACTAAAAGCTTCTGTACAGCAAGAGATACTGTCAATGGAGTAAACAGACAATCTACAGAATGGGGAGAAAATATTCACAAACTATACATTCAACAAAGATCTAGTTTCCAAAATCTATAAGGCACGTGAATCAACAAGCACAAAGCAAATAATCCCATTAAAAAGTGGGCAAAGGACATGAACAGACACTTCTGAAAAGAAGATTTACAAGCAGCCTACAAACATGAAAAAAAAATGCTTATCATCCCTAGGGTTCAGAGAAATGCAAATAAAAACCACAATGAGATATGATCTCATACCAGTTGAAATGGCTTCCATTAAAAGAAAGTAGGCTCTTACACACTGTTGGCAAAAACATAAATTAGTCCAGACACTAAGCACAGTTAGGAGATTTTTCAAATAACTAAGGTTGAGCTACCATTTGACCCAGCAATCCCTTTCCTGGGGAAGGAAAATAAATCATTTTACCAAAAGGACACATGCAACCGTGTGTTCATTGCAGCACTATTCGCAATAGCAAAATATTGAATCAATCCAGGTGCCCATCAATGGTGGATTGGAGAAAGAATAGTTGTTACATATATACAGTTGAATAAATACTATGAAGCTATTAAGAAGATCATAATTGACCAGGAACAATGGTTCATGCCTGTAATCCCAGCACTTTGGGAGGCCAAGGCAGGTGGATTACCTGAGGTCAGGTATTTGAGACCAGCCTAGCTAACACGATGAAAACCTGTCTCTACTAAAAATACAAAAATTAGCCAGGTGTGTTTGCCTATAGTCCCGGGGTGGGCATGATGGTGCCAGCCTGTAATCCCAGTTACTGGGTAGGATCAGGCAGGATAATTGCTTTAATCCAGGAGACAGAGGTTTCAGTGAGCCAAGATTATGCCATTGCACTCCAGCCTGGGCAACAGAGTGAGACTTCATCTCAAAAAAAAGAAAGAAGATCAAAGTCATATCCTTTGCATCAACATAGATACAGCTGCATACAGCTGGAGGTTATTATCCTAAGCAAATTAATACAAGAACAGAACATCAAATAGTGCATGCTTTCAGTAATAAGGGTTAGCTAAACACTGGATACTTTTGTACATAAAGACGGGTACAACAAATACTGGGGACTTCTAGAGGGGGAAGAGGAGAGAGGAGGACAAGGCGTAAAAAAACCTACTTACTGGATCCTGTTCTCACTGTCTGCATGACAGGTTCAGTTACATCCCAAACCACAGCATCATGCAATATACCTTTGTAACAAGCCTGCACATGTGCCCCCTGATTTTGTAATAAAAGTTGAAAAATATACGGGACTATTGTAAGGTAATGCTAAGCTGTCTGGACTTCCTAGTAGATGGTGAGTTAGTTTTACAAGTTGACATCTCTAGATTTCCATATTAATTATTCATATTTCAACTGGTAATATATACATATTTGAAACCAAAATAAATTTTTACACTCATATCTTCAGCTTTTTTTTTTTTTTTTTGAGATGGAGTCTCGCTCTCTAGTGAAGGCTGGAGTGCAATGGCACAATCTTGGCTCACTGCAACCTCTGACTCCCAGGTTCAAGCAATTCTCTGCCTCAGCCTCTGGAGCAGCTGGAATTAGAGGTGCCTGCCACCACACCTGGCTAATTTTTTTATATTTTTAGTAGAGACGGGGTTTCATCATCTTGGCCACGCTGGTATTGAACTCCTGACCTCATGATCCACCCACCTCAGCCTCCCAAAGTGCTGGGATTACAGGTGTGAGCCACCACACCCAGCCTTCAGCTTTATTTTTATCTATTTTGTAATTTAAAAAGAAACACATTCAACCTGAAGAATCTGCAATGCTGAAATTATCTCAGGCTTTGAGATTTGCTAAGCTATCCTCTGAGACTTGTATACGATGAACATCAGGTAGCTAATGAGCTCTGGGCAATGGAGGCAATAATCCCTTTTCCCTTAATACCTACACAACATAGTATAGGAATTTAAATGATACAACATCAACTTCTGCTGTGGATGTCACTGATAATGTGTCAATACAAAGAAATGAGTAAGAAATGCTTTGTTCTTTTTAAATAGCAATCTACTCCATAGTAGTTTTATTGAACAATAAGAACATCTTACATCATTGTTTTCAGAAGGAATGTATGACATCTGAATAGGGCATCCAGGAGAGAAAATGTACAAATCACTAAGGCCTCCTCCTGACCGTCACCAGGAAGGCTTCTTAATTTTACAACTGTTCACTTGTGCTATCATTATGCACAAATACAGACTGGGGATAAATGATGCCTTGGTTCTGTAAGCCTTAGAAAAAAAGCAGATTTATCCAATAGCTTAGAGTATACTGAAATAAATATATGTTGTTTTTTTAAAATAACAACATACAAACTATGTAAAATGAGTCAAACTGAAGAGTCAAAAAGTTACAGAGCCCCTATTTGTACTGGAATGTAGTTTTCTCTACCTGTTTTACTGAAAATTTTAGTTTCTCTTTTTACATCTGTTCTTATCTCAATTCAGGGGAACTCTAACATACCCTGTTTTCTTCTTTCAACAAAGAAGGAAGATCTATTTTGGCTGCTCAGAGCACGGCAAGGATTCAAGCATAAAGTTGACTGACCACAAACTCCAAATATTGCTCTGAGCCCAGTTTCTAAACTGTTTTTCTTTTGTTCTTTGTCACAATTTGCTAAACACCTCATTTTCATTACGATTTATTGGAACTCATCTATCATGCCAATAGTGGCCTGATCATTAAATAAAATGTGTCTTCCTGCACCATCCATATCTTAGCTCTTGTTTCTCATTATACAGGCTTACTAGATGGTGAACGTGACTCTTTGGGAAGTTTTCTCCCCTCTAGGCTCAACTGATGCCAGTTCCAGGGTTTTTACTGTATCCTCTGCTCCTACCATAGGTTTTGTAGCCCTGTTATATTTTAATTTACACTTTTCTGTCATTGTCCTAAGTTTATATAACTAAATCTTTAATTATTAGCAGAAAATATTACAGAAATATGACTGCAATAAATGCTATTAAACTCTCTGCAATGAAACAAGCAGAATGTTATATTTTAGTAGCACCTTTGATAAGTCGTTTTGCTGGCATGGCTGAGTAAAAAAATATCAAGTAGTCCACGCTAAATCTCCATATTTTAGAAAAAATGGCTACTATGAACATATTGTTTTGTTAGCTACCAAAAAAAGGCATAGTAATTTATCAATTGTCTTTAGAAAAATATATAACAATCTCAAAATTCTGAGCTCCTTGTAAGAGAGAATAATATAGGCATTCTATAACTGAAAGAAAGCTAATGATGCATTATGAGATTGAATGTTTTCATCTGAAAATTACCATTAAAATTTATTTTCTTTCCATCTCAATATAATGATCATCTCAGTGGTGAGAAACAAAGAAAACAAATAGCACCAGGGACTTGGGGAAGAAATCACTTAAATATATCTGATTACATTGGTAATCATATCCTGGAAAGTCTGATCCTCCCATTTTAACTCTTTGCTTTTATACTTTTACTTTAATGACTTTAAAAATATATGGTCTGTTTTTATTTTTCAAAATCTATACCTTGTTTAGCATTCAGAGGGGGTTAACACAATTTAAAGAGAATCAGTTTATATTTACATGAACACAGTCTACTAATTTTTGAGTCTCTTTTATATAAAATTAGCCTCATATTGTTCTTTTACTACAGTTGATTCTTTAAAAACATGTTTGAACTGCACAGGTCCATTTATAGATGTACCCAAGTGAAGATAGAGTATTTGTGGAATGTGAAACTGGTGTGTACAGAGGACCAATTTTTTCCATTAGTGGGTTCCACAAGAATCTGAGCATATGTGTATTTCAATATCTGAGGGGATCCTGGAACCAATCTCCTGCCAATACCAAGGGATGATTACACATATTTCACTGAAGAAAATTTCCGATCTAAAAATAAGCCTCAAACAACATATTCCTGTAATTCTTGGTTTTATATTCTTACACTCATGCAAACATAAATGTTTCTTAAATTTATAATTTACTGCAGTTTTAAAAGTTATTTCCAATAACTAACTAAATTCTATTTTTAAAGTGTCTCATAGTTTTGGAGAGAAAGTTAAAAGAAGAAAAAACTACTTTTAATTCAGTTTAATTAAAATTTAAAAGCTAATATAAGTAAAAACACTGTGCTAGAAACTGAGAAGTTAAAAATTTAACTAATATTCTGTCTTTACAGTCAATCAAGGTAATCAAGCAAATTTTTACCTAATTATCTATATAGCAGACGTTTGATATGTGCTATTTCAATACATATTGCTATTGGAATATGGAAGAGAAATAGATTAGTTCTTATATGAGGCACACATTTTGGTTTATTGCAATGGGTTAAAAGTGATGGTTTTGGTTTATTAAGTTAAGCTTCTGACAAGGAGTAAAACTTCTTTTATTTTAAAACATATATATGTATTTTTTAACCTAGATCTTTAATGCCAGTTTTCAAGCATGATTTGAGCTCTCAATCTCCACACCACAGTAAAAGATAAACTAGTTTTATTTGATATCTTACTTTTACTAGTGTCCTGAAAGGTGAAATCATTCATGCATAGGTAATTGCTCCAGTGAATTTCCTTGATCTTCATGTGTGATTGTAATTTTTAAATATCAAGTGGGTAGTTGGTGGGAGAGATTTTAAAAGCAAATGTTTTTAATGCATGGTTGACACATTTCATTTCCAATTGATTATATTATTTATAATATTAATGAACCTGTTACTCTTTCTCCCATCGAAGGCAACATTCAGTTGTTCTAATGCTCAGTAGTGTGACCAATGCAAGCTTTTGTCTGGGAGAAGGTGGGGAAGAAAGGTTAGTTCTCTCCCTAATATGTTATCCTCTGCAGGGCTATGCATAACCCATATGTTGGTCTGGTGCACAGAGCTCAAATTAGGTCACAATCTCGAATGCCTGAAATACAAAAAATTGAGAGGTATTTAGCATTAAACTCTTTTTTTGTTTGTTTGTTTGTTTGTTTTATCAGGGGTTTCTACTTTTTAAAAAAAATTTATTTATTTTACTTTAGGTGCATACTATATCTGGCATTTCTCCCCATGTTATACCTCCTTACCCACCCCTCCCACCCCACCCTCTGCTCTCTCTCCCCTGGCCCCCGCCAACTGCCCAGAAAGCCAAGCACTGTATGTTCTCTCTCATAGGTGGGTGTTGAACAACGAGAACACGTGGACTCAGGGAGAGGAGCATTGTTTTAAAACATTTTTAAATATATTCATTGTACTTATGGACTATAATGGCCATTTAACACTTTTGAATTAGTTATTGTTGTAATGGTTAAGTATAAATTTTCAAATGCCTGCATTAGTTACTATGAATTAACCATAAGAGAATAAGGCCATTAATGAAATAATAAATTATAATTATTAAAAAACTTCAATATAGACTTGTTAGCAATTTATTTAAACTGAGCTCTACTTAAACTACCTTAAGAGCAGTGTAAGTTTATCTCATTATAAACATACTCATTCATGCAGAACAGCAAATGTCAAAGGAAAAGGCTAATAGTTTCATAAGCAACCTTAACAGGAACAATATATAATAGATGCCATGGGGCCTGACAGTTCTAATCAAGTTGGTAGGTAACCTTCAAACTGCAAGGACAGATTTAAAAATTAGGATCTCATGTTCTGGTAGCTATTATAAAATAATCAGCTGTCAGTTTACTGAAGTATATGATTTAATACTTGAATCATCTCAAAAGCTGAAAAATTAATCCCACAAATTATTTAAACAATTTTAACAACTTTGTAAACAATTTTAAAAGTAGAAAAAATGACTTTTAATTCACTTTATTAAAATCTAAGAATTAATATAAGTAAAAACATCTATTTATCTTACCATATTAGAAATTGATGTGTGCTAAAGCATTATATTATAATAAAAATACTTGCGCACTTAGTCTCCCATGTAAGTTTACATTTTGACTACCATTTCACAAACTTTAACAACAAAAAGAAACTATCTTTCAAAGGAGAAATATAGTGCTGTATACTACAGACTAGCTACTTTAATGTAAATGGGGAAAGGTTCTGTAGGTTATCATCCAAGAGCCAATTTGCAAACCCTTTGAGGATCACAAAGTACTCAGTTATAAATAGCATGACTTGAGAACAAATCATTGTCAAACCAAATGTATTTTCTACTATGACAGAATAATGGCCTTGATTCCTTCAATCTACAGTAAGTGTAATGGAGCTTGACCTCAGGAAGTCTTTTAACTCTGTCCCACATGGCATACTCATCAACAAGCCAGGAAAATATGGTTTAGGTTATGCTATTGTTCACTTGACATAAAAGTCATCAGAGTGTGGTACTCAGAAGAAGTTATTGATGGCTCATCGTTGACTGGGATGTTGGAATGGAATAAAGGAAGTAGTTGGGTTATGTCTGATCAAGTGGTGTTATGCCAGATAGGATTTCTAAGTTTAAAATTATTTCTAATCTTATAAATGACTGGTAAATGACCTAAACTAACTTCTCCTATTACATTCAATTGGGAAGGATGACTGTGAGGTAGATATTATCTTGATACACACACACACACACACACACACACACACACATTCATGCACTCATGCATACATACACACACATGTATGCAGGTATTCAAAAGTAATCCAGACAATGGGGAATTTGTAAGACATGAAAAGATCAAATTATGACAAAGCATTTAGTGATGAATTAATTATTCACCAGTATATCTAACTTAAAACATGATTATTTAAGGGGAAAAAAAAAAACAAAATAAACATGATGACATTTGTACTGTTGAACAAAAATTAAATATTATTATAAATGATATGCCAGAATGTAAGTGAAAATTCTGCAGCGTATAACCATAGGAGAAAATATGAGTTTGTTTTACTTTACTACATCTTGAAGGAATGGAAAATTATTAAATGCATAGAAAAAAATCAAATAGTCCTCATGGGCCTGAGCTGTAGATTTCACTCTTAACCTAATAATCCTCTAACAGAGAAGGTGCTTCTACATAGCCTAAAACAAAAAATAAAATTAATTATTAAGTATTTTATATTTACTAATATCATGATAAATATTAATATTATCATCTGGATATACTCATCTTCCCCTATATAAGATGTGGCATCTGAATTGAGAGGTTCCTCTTTAGCTATATTTGATGTTGGTGAAATATGAGAAGCTCAGGCAACTGAATGTGCACTTTCAGTTAAGAAAGGAAGCGCTAATACCAGTAATGTTGCACAAGGGAATTAAAGTTCTAAAAATAAATTTGGACCAAAAAAGACCTAGATGTGTTGAAAATTGTTACAATTAATATATATTTTCTTTTGGGCACATGAGCAATATTCTGTCATGTTTAGAACTGATTATTGCGTTAGTACAATTATGACGAGAAATATGAAAATCAAAGTACTTTTTATATAAAGACACATTTTTAAGTGTCACAGTTTATGCAAATTAGCAGTCATGTATCACAGATAAAATGACACATGATTTCGAAGTCAAGTACTTAATTCAATCTTTCTTGAGGATTTAAAAATTTTTTTTCTTATTTATTTTTTGTCTTCTTTTCTCATTAAAGGAGAAGTTGGGCAAATTGGTTTAATTATTCTTTGATGGAAAAGCATCTTCTAAACTATAAAGCAGTACTCCTACCCCAGGGATGAGTCAGTTCCAAATGTTGCTTTTAACAAGTCTGGTAGTTCTGAAAATAATTTATTTTTTCAGCAAGGTGAGCTTTCAGCAGTTTTGCTAATGGTATACTTAAATCTCAAGTGACCAATCTTACATACGACTTCTACTGATCTTTTCTCTTCTGATCTTGCCAAACGTAAAGTTTTGTTCTTAAATCTGTTTTCCCTTTAGAGTTAACTTCAAACAACTGACTTCAAGTCATGTTTATGCCTTATGTTCTTTTTCACTTGTATAAAATCTTAATCAATTGAAGAATAATTGGGAAAATACTTAATTTCAAATATTGACACTAATAATAAACTAAAACTATTAATTTTTTCTTCCAGACCTTAAAACTAATTTTCATCTTTTGTTCTTAGTTCAAAAGAAGCTACAACATTATAATTATATGCACACAATTATACTTTTTCATCATGTGCTCTAAAGGGAAGAAAGACGATGAGCATAAACATTCATGGTACAAAAGTTAAGGTAATTCTTTATATCATACATACATACACATAAGATATAAATATAGATACATACACATTGAATATCCCTTGTTCAAAATGTTTCAGGCCAGAAGTGTTTGGATTCTGAATTTTTTAATTATTTTTATTTATTTTTGTAGAGACAGGGTCTCAATACATTGCACATTCTGGTCTTGAACTCCTGGCTTTAAGTGATCCTCCTCCCTGGGCCTCCCAAAGCTCTGAGATTACAGGTATAAGCCATTGCATCCAGACCTAGATTCCTGATTAAAAAAAATATATTTGCATTTATATAATCAACTATCTTGGGGATAGGACCCAAGTCTAAACACAGGAGTTATCTATGTCTATATATACTTTATTGACATACCTTGAAAGGAAATTTTTACATCATTATTAAATAATTTTGTGCATTAAACAAAATTTTAACTGTGTTTTAACCACAACTCATAACACAATGTCAGGTTTGGAATTTTCTACTTGTGGTGTCTTGTGAATGTTCAAAATGTTTTGGATTTTGACGTATACCAGACTTCAGATTTTTAAAGTAGGGTTGATCAACCAGTAATAGATACACAGATTATATGATGAAGATGAACTTTTTGATAAGCCACAATAAATGGAAAATAAGGTAATGATCAAATATTAAAATTGTTTAAAGACAAAAGCTTTTAGTCAAAGCCTTATATGCAATACACATTGTGTTTTCAATATATTCTAGAGCATTTGTTACAGAGTTCTATCTTTAGTAAAGACAATATAAACATATTATTTGAAGAACATGTGAACATATTTTAAATATCATTAGATTGAGAGGCTTTTCAGAAAATATTAAGATATTTTATTATTGTCTTTATGAGGCTATCTCTGCCTAGATGAATCCTTAAAAATATATAATATGCATACAACCTAAAATAAATCTTATCACATAGTTCTCTGTTTGAAATTAAAGCTAATTTTGAAAATATTTTTAATGCTCATTAATATTGAAATTATCTCACTGTGTAAGGAAACTACATAAAATCTAGCTAAGTAGAACTGATACAGAAAGTAAAATTATGATACAATAAAAGTGTATCAAATTAAAGAAATTTAATTGACAAGCTCATAGAATGCCAAAGCAAAATTCATATTAAAAATGAAAATTGGGGAAGGGGGAAGATGGCGCTATAGGAGCAACTCAGGATTGCAGCTCTCAGGGAAAGTGCAGAGGGTGAGTGGATGCCACATTTCCAGATGGATCTTTATTGCCCACAGACCAGAAAATTTCCAGGTGTAGGAGCCCCATGGGCCACCAGCACAGCTGTTTCGGTTGGCAAGGCCGTTTTGTCCAGAGCCGCAGAGCAGCGGCATTCCGTAAAAAATACACTGATTTGGTTGCCCTGTTAAAGCGACAATTTGAGATTTGGGAAGGCAGTTTAGCACATTCATCTGATTAAACGGGACGTAAACAGTAAGCCAGGCCTGGAGATTCCTGGGCATCAACGTTTGAGCCGGCGCAGTGGGTCGCTGCACAGGAGATCACACAGATCCCAGCCCCCTTTCAGCAGGCAACAGAAACACCTGAGAGAGAGTCAACCATTCAACTTAAAAAAAACAAAAGGGCTTTGAGGCAGGTAGCCAGGTGATCAGGCTTGGCAGGTCCCACCCCCACAAAAACAAACAAAACAGAAATTGGAAACGCTCGGGGTTGAGAGTTTCACGGCAAGCACAGCTGAACCCAGGACAATACAGCTCGGTGGCAGAAAAGTGTCCACCATTACCTAGGCATTCCACCCCTACGGAGGTACTCTCCCATTGCTGATGCAGTCTGCTGTTGCTGAGGCAACCCGCCATGACAGAGAGTCCGCCAATACAGAGGCAGACCACCATAGCCACAGAAGTTCTAACAACACCCATATAAACAGGACTACAGGGATTTACACTTGGCAGCAGGACAGAGCCTACGGCAACAAGGCAGAGCCCACAGCAGCAGGGCGGAGCCCACGGCAGCAGGGCGGAGCCTCAGCAGGCAGGTACTGACTAGACTGCCTCCTTGCTGGGCAGGACAGTGCAACGGATACTTATAAATAAAGCCCTAACTCGCTGAGACAGAGCATCTGAGGAAAAAAAGGGGTTTTATGAGTTCTTCTGCAGCAGATGTAAATGTACCTGCCTAGCAGCCCTAAATGAACAACGGAGCTGACAGCTCAGTACTTGAGCTCCTATAAAGTACAGACTGTCTCCTCAAGCAGCTCCCTGACCCCTGCATATCCAAAGAGTCACCTCAAAAAGGACTGATCAGACTGACATTTGGTGGGCATCATTCTGGGACAAAGATAGCAGAAGAAGAACTGGTAGCATCCCTCACTGCTCCGCAGCTGCTACAGGTGTACCCCAGGCAAGCAGGGCCTGGAGTGGACCTCAGCAGTCCTAGAGCAGAGGGGCGAGACTGTTAGAAGGAAAACTAAAAAACAGAAATGCTTCATCATCAACAATCTGGGTGTCCACTCAGAGACCCAATTGAAAAGTCAGCAACTACTCAGACGATAGGTGGATAAATCCACAAAGATGGGAAGAAACCAGTGCAAAAAGGAGGAAAACACCCGAAACTGAAACACCTCACCTCCTACAAGGGACCACAATCCCTCACCAGCAAGGGAAAAAAGCTGGATGGAGAATGAGTGTGATGAAATGACAGAATCAGACTTCAGAAGGTGGGTAATGAGAAACTTGTGTGAACTAAAAGAACATGTTCTAATTCAATGCAAAGAAACTAAGAACTTGAAGAAAGATTTGAGGAAATGATAACAAGAATGGACAACTTAGAGAGGAATGTGAGTGAATTGATGGAGCTAAAAAACACAACACGAGAACTTCATGAAGCAAGCACAAGTCAAAACAGCCAAATTGACCAAGCAGAAGCAAGGATATCAGAGGTCGAAGATCAATCAATGAAATAAAACGAGAAGGCAATATTAGAGAAAAAAGTGCAAAAAAGAATGAACAAAGTCTCCAAGAAATGTGGGACTATGTGAAGAGACTTAATCTACATTTGATAGGTGTACCAGAATGTGATGACAAGAATGAATCCAAGCAGGAAAATATTCTTCAGGATATTGTCCAGGAAAATTTCCCCAACCTAGCAAGGCAGGCCAATATTCAAGTCCAAGAAATACAGAGAACACCACAAAGATATTCCGCAAGAAGAGCAACCGCAAGGCACATAATCATCCGATTCACCAGGGTTGAAATGAAGGAGAAAATGCTAAGGGCAGCCAGAGAGAAAGGTCTGGTCACCCACAAAGGGAAGCCCATCAGACTCACAGCAGATCTCTCGGCAGAAAGCCTACAAGCCAGAAGAGAGTGGGGGCCAATATTCAAAATCCTTAAAGAAAAGAAATTTCAAACCAGAATTTCATATCCAGCCAAACTGATATTCATAAGTGAAAGAAAAATAAAGTCCTTTGTGAACAAGCAAGTACTCAGAGATTTTGTTACCACCAGGCCTGCTTTATAAGAGCTCCCAAAAGAGGTACTACACATAGAAAGGAACAACCAGTACCAGCCATTCCAAAAACATACCAAATGCTAAAGACCATCAACAAAATAAAGAATCTGCATCAACTAATGGGCAAAACAGCCAGCTAGCATCAAAATGGCAGGATCAAATTCACACATAACAATATTAACCCTAAATGTAAATGGGCTAAATGCACCAATCAAAAGACACAGACTGGCAAATTGGATAAAAATCCAAAACCCATCAGTGTGCTGTATCCAGGAAACCCATCTCACATGCAAAGATACACAAAGGCTCAAAATAAAGGGATGGAGGTAGATTTACCAAGCAAATGGAGGACAAAAAAAGCAGGAGTTGCAATTCTCATCTCTGATAAAATAGACTTTAAAGCAACAAAGATCAAAAGAGACAATGAAGGCCATTACATAATGTTAAAAGGATCAATACAACAAGAAGAGCTAACGATCCTAAATATATATCGACCCAATACAGGAGGATATATAAGGCAAATTCTTAAAGACTTACAAAGAGACTTAGACTCCCACAAAATAATAGTGGGAGACTTTAACACTCCACTGTCAATATTAGACAGATCAACCAGACAGAAAATTAACAAGGATATCCAGGACTTGAACTCAGACCTGGAGCAAGCAAACATGAAAGACATTTACAGAATCTCCACCCAAAATTCACAGAATATACTTTCTTCTCAGCACCACATCACACCTACTCTAAAAATGACCACATAATTGAAAGTAAATCACTCGTCCGCAAATGCAAAAGAACTGAAATAATAACAAACAGTCTCTCAGACCATAGTGCAATCAAGTTAAAACTCAGAATTCAGAAACTAACTCAGAACCACACAGTTTCATAAAAACTGAACAACTGGCTCTTGAATGTTGACTGGATAAACAATGAAATGAAGGCAGAAATAAAGAAGTTCAAAACCAACGAGAATGAAGACACAACATACCAGAACCTCTGAAACACATTTAAAGCAGTCTCTAGAGAAAAATATATAGCAATAAGTACCCACATGAGAAGAGTGAAGAGATCCAAAATTGACACCCTATCGTCAAAATTGAAAGAGCTAGAGGAGCAAGATCAAAAAAACTCAAAGTCTAGCAGAAGACGAGAAATAACTACAATCAGAGCAGAACTGAATGAGATAGAGACATGAAAAATCCTTCAAATAATCAATAAATCCAAGGGCTGCTTTGTTGGAAAGATCAAAAAAATAGACAGACCACTAGCCAGATTGATAAAAAAGAAAAGAGAGAATAACCAAATAGATGCAATGAAAAATAATAAAGGGGAAATTACCACAGATTCCACAGAAATTCAAACCATCATCAGAGAATATTATAAACAACTCTGTGCACATAAAATAGTAAACCTGGAAGAAATGGATGAATTTCTGAACACTTGTGTCCTCCAAAGCCTAAACCAGGAGGAAGCCGAAACTATGAATAGACCAATAACAAGGTCTGAAGTTGAAGCAGCAATTAAGAGCCTACCACACAAAAAAAACTGAGGTCCAGATGGATTCACAGCCGAATTCTACCAGACACACAAAGAGGAACTGTTACCATTCCTTCTGAAACTATTCCAAGTAATCCAAAAAGAGAGAATCCTTCCCAAATCATTTTATGAGACCAACATCATCCTGACACCAAAACCCAGCAGAGACTTAAAAAGAAAAGAAAACTTCAGGCCAATATCCATGATGAACATAGATGCAAAAATCTTCAATAAAATACTGGCAAGCTTATTGCAACAGCACATCAAAAAGTTTATCCACCATGATCAAGTGGGATTCATCCCAGGGATGCAAGCCTGGTTCAACAAACACAAGTCTATAAATGTAATTCACCAAATAAACAGAACCAAAAACAAAAACCACATGATTATCTCAATTGATGCAGAGAAGGCCTTTGACAAAATTCAACAGCCCTTTATGTTAAAAACCCTCTATAAACTCGGTATTGATGGAATGTATATCAAAATAATAAAAGCTATTTATGACAAATCAACAGCCAATCTCATACTGAATGGGCAAAAACTGGAAGCATTCCCTTCGAAATCTGGTACTAGACAAGGATGCCCTCTCTCACCACTCGTATTCAATATAGTACTGGAAGTCCTAGCCAGAGAAATCAGGCAAGAAAAAGAAATAAAGGATATTCAAATAGGAAAGGAGGAAGCCAAATTGTCTCTATTTGCAGACGACAGGATTGTATACCTAGAACACCCCATCATCTCAGCCCAAAAACTCCTGAAACTGATAAGCGACTTCAGCAAAGTCTCAGGATACAAAATCAATGTGCAAAAATCACAAGCATTCGTCTACACCAATAACAGACTTAAAGAAAGCCAAATCAAGAATGAACTGCCATTCACAATTGGAATAAAGAGAATAAAATACCTAGGAATACAAGTAACAAGGAAAATAAAGGACCTCTTCAAGGAGAACTACAAACCACTCTCCAATGAAATAAGAGAGGACACAAACAGATGGAGAAACATTCCATGTTCATGGTTAGGAAGAATCAATATCGTGAAAATGGCCATACTGTCCAAAGTAATTTACAGAATCAACGCTATCCCCATCAAGCTACCAATGACCTTCTTCACAGAACTGGAAAAAACCACCTTAAACTTCATATGGAACCAAAAGAGAGCCCGCATAGCCAAGTCAATTCTAAGCAAAAAGAACACAGCTGAAGGCATCACACTACCAGACTTCAAACTATACTACAAGCCTACAGTAATCAAAACAGCATGGTACTGGTACCAAAACAGAGATATAGACCAATGGAACAGAACAGAGGCATCGGAGGGAGCACAACGTACCTACTTCCATACAATCTTTGACAAACAAGCAATGGGGAAAGGATTCCCTGTTTAATAAATGGTGTTGAGAAAACTGGCTAGCCATGTGCCGAAAGCAGAAACTGGACCCCTTCCTGACCCCTTATACTAAAATTAACTCCATATGGATTAAAGACTTAAACATAAGGCCGGGCACCTTAAAAACCCTAGAAGAAAATCTAGGCAAAACCATTCAGGACATAGGAGTAGGCAAGGACTTCATGACCAAAACACCAAAAGCATTGGCAACAAAAGCCAAAATAGACAAATGGGACCTAATCAAACTCCACAGCTTCTGCATGGCAAACGAAACAGTCACTAGAGTGAATTGGCAACCAACAGAATGGGAAAAAATTTTTGCAGTTTACCCATCTGACAAAGGGCTGATAGCCAGAATTTACAAAGAACTCAAACAAATTTACAGGGAAAAAAAACACACAAGCTCATTCAAAAATGGTCAAAGGATATGAACAGACACTTTACAAAAGAAGACATACATGAGGCCAACAAACATATGAAAAAATGTTCATCATCATGGGTCGTTAGAGAAATGCAAATCAAACTACAGTGAGATACCATCTCACACCAGTTAGAATGGTGATCATTAAAAAATCTGGAGACAACAGATGCTGGAGAGGATGTGGAGAAATAGGAACACTTTTACACTGCTGGTGGGAGTGTAAATTAGTTCAACCATTGTGGAAGACAGTGTGGCAATTCCTCAAGGACCTAGAAATAGAAATTCCATTTGACCCAGCAATCCCATTACTGGGCATATATCCAAAGGACTATAAATTGTTCTACTATAAGGACATATGCACACGAATGTTCATTGAAGCACTGTTTACAATAGCAAAGACCTGGAACCAACCCAAATTCCCACTGATGATAGACTGGTCTGGGAAAATGTGGCACATATACACCATGGAATATTATGCAGCAATCAAAAACGATGAGTTTGTGTCCTTTGTAGGGACATGGAGGAATCTGGAGAACATCATTCTCAGCAAACTGACACAAGAACAGAAAATGAAATACCGCATATTCTCACTGATAGGTGGTTGGTGAAGAGTGAGAACATATGGACACAGGAAGGGGAGCACTACACACTGGGGCCTATTGGGGGGAATAGGGGAGAGACAGTGTGGGGGAAGCTGGGGAAGGATAGCAGGGGGAGAAATGACAGATGGGGGTGAAGGGGAGGAAGACATCAAATCACACTGCTATGTGTGTACCTATGCAAGTATCATGAGTATCATGCATATCCTGCACATGTACCCCAAAACTTAAAATGCAATAAAAAGGAAAAAAAAATCAATGCCATGGTATCAGAAATAAATATAAACAAAAAGCTCATTAAAGTAAAAAAAAAAAAAAAAGAATAAAAATGAAAATTGACCAGGTATGGTGGCTTATGCCTATAATCCCAGCACTTTGGGAGGCTGAGGCAGGGGACCACCTGAGATCAGGAGTTTGAGACAATCCTGACCAACATGGAGAAACCCAGTCTCTACCAAAAATACAAAATTAGTTGAGTGTGGTGGCTTATGCCTATAATTCCAGCTACTCAGGAGGCCAAGGCAGGAGAATCGCTTGATCCCAGGAGGCAGAGGTTGAGGTGAGCCAAGTCCGTGCCATTGCACTCCAGCTTGGGCAATAAGAGCCCAGGCTCTGTCTCAAAAATACAAACAACAACAACAAAAAACGAAAATGGCCATAAGTATAGTATCAGGTTTCATAATTTGCTATTAGCATCATTCAAAAGTATTGTATGGGCAAAAGGAAAGATACATAGATCATTGAAACTCTGAAAACAGATCCATACATATTTGAATTTTGACAAATCAATAAGCAAATTTCGTGGAAAATTATGAACATTTCAACAAATTGTGCCAAAACAATTGGATTTTCACATGTAGTACACCCCAAACCTTCCCACATTTCTCACAACATAATAAAAAATAACTCAAATAAATCACAGGTTTAAATATGAAATCTACATTTATAAAAATTCTAGAAGAAAAAATAGTAGGACATCATTGTGACTTCCATCCAGGAGAAAATTTCTTATAGAACAATAAGTGCAAATCACTATTTACACCTTGTAAATGAGACTTCCCCCAAATTAAAACTGGTTATTAAAAAAATTAAGAAAATACCAATAATCTACAGACTGGGAGAAAATGTTAGAAAAATATATGCCTGATAACAGAGTGATACTAGTTTATATAAAAAGAACTCTTACAAATAAATAGTAAGCAAGCACACATTAAAAATGTGCAATAGACGTGAGCAGTCACTTCAGCTCAAAATTAGTAAGTACTGGATGAATGAATTAAAGCAAATTTCATTTTTCTTTCATGTCAGAATCAACTAAAATCAAACTTCAAGCTGAATAATGATGAGATAAGGAAATATTTAATAATTCTATGAGAAAACAAAGATTTGTAATAGTTAAAGGTGAGGTTCAAAAATAATGTGTCCATAGATGTTTTGTATGTATTGGAAGGGAAAATGTAGGGAAGATGTAGATATAGAAAGGAAAAAAATATTGTCAACACCCTGTGGATAAAAGAAACAAAGAAGAAAGGAAGGTAGGGAAGCAACAAATATTTCATCTGTCATATCTGATTCTAGAAAAAAGTTACATTGAGGCAGAATTACATTCACTTGTATTTCTGTGTACAGCTGACTCTCATTACTAGCAGTAGTTATGTCCTATAAAGTCACCACTGGTCCTTGATGAATATTGAATGATTGTTTATAAAGGAAATATAATGTTAAGTCCTGAAAACCTTTAGTCACAATTTTGTGAGTTGATCAATACTTAAAATTGTATTATGTATGTTTCTCCTTAAAGATTTCTAATCTAATATAAATTAGATTCATTAATATTGAACACCATAGCTAATTCCTGAATAAAGCTTATCTAACACACATGTTTTGTACATAAAGCACATCACACCCTCTTATATTTCACCACACTGGACAGCACTTCAGCTCTATGATTGGGACCACTTAAAAAATACAAAATAATTCTGAAAAGCCTAATACTAGATCAATAAAAAAAGGACAATTGTTTATAATATAAGAGCTGAAATAAGAATTCAGAGCATGGGCTAGGCGTGGTAGCTCGTGTTTGTAATCCTTGCACTTTGGGGGCCGAGGCAGGTGGATCACCCAAGGCCAGAAGTTTGTGACCTGGCCAACTTGGCAAAACCCCATCTCTACCAAAAGCACAAAAAAAACTTAGCTGGGCATCGTGGTAGGTACCTGTAATACCAGTTACTAGGGAGGCTGAAGCAGGAGATTTGATGGATCCCAGAAGGCAGAGGTTGTAGTGAGCTGAGATTGTGCCATTGCACTTCTGCCTGGGGAACAAAAGCAAAACTCTGTCTCAAATACAAATATATATTCAGAGCATCATCTTATTCTACCTCAGCTGGAAACAAGCACATCCAGAAACTCAAATTCTGATTTTGGGGTTTACAAATAGGTTTTCGTGAGTAGGTAATTTTACAAGTATAGAATTCATGAATCATAAAGATCTACTGTATTTAAAAATAGCCTAAGTATCAAAGACAAAAACCACATGATTATCTCAATAGATGCAGAGAAGGCCTTTAATAAAATTCAACAGCTCTTCATGCTAAAAACTCTCAATAACCTAGGTATTGATGGAATATATTATAAAAGATATATATAACAAACCTACAGCCAATATCATACAGAAGGGGCAAAAGCAGGAAGAATTTCCTTTGAAATTTGGCACTAGACAAAGATGCCCTCTCTCACCACTCCTATTCAACATTGTATTGGAAGTTCTAACCAGAGCAATCAGACAAGAAAAATAGGTAAAGGGTATTAAATTAGGAAAAGAGGAAATCAAATTGTCTCTATTTGCAGATGATGTAATTGTATATCTAGAAGACCCCATCGTCTCAGCCCAAAATCTTCTCAAACTGATAAGCAACTTTAGCAAAGTCTCAGGATACAAAATCAACGTGCAAAAATCACAAGCATTCCTATAGGCCAATAACAGACTTAAAGAGAGCAAAATCAAGAATGAACGGCCATTCACAATTGCTACTAAGAGAATAAAATACCTAGGAATGCAACTAACAAGGAACATAAAGGACCTCTTCAAGGAGAACTACAAATCACTGCTCTGCGAAGTAAGAAAGGACACAAACAGACGAAGAAACATTCCATGTTCAAGGTTAGGAAGAATCAATATTGTGAAAATGGCCATACTGCCCAAAGTAATCTATAGATTCAATGCTATCCCCATCAAGCTACCAATGACCTTCTTCACAGAACTGGAAAAAAACACTTTAAACTTCATATGGAATCAAAAAAGACCCCACATAGCCAAGACAATCCTAAGCAAAAAACAAAGCCAGAGGCATCACACTGCCAGACTTCAAACTATACGATAAGGCTAAAGTAATCAAAACAGCATGGTACTGGTACTAAAACAGAGACACAGACCAATGGAACAGAACAGAGACCCCAGAAGAAACACCACACATCTACAACCATCTGATCTTTGACAAACCTGGCAAAAGCAAGCAATGGGGAAAGGACTCCATGTTTAATAAATGGTGTTGGGAAAACTGGCTAGCAATGTGCAGAAAGCAGAAACTGAACCCCTACCTGTCATCTTATACTAAAATTAACTCCAGATGAATCAAATATTTAAACATAAAACCAAGCACCATAAAAACACTAGAAGAAAATGTAAGCAAAACCATTCAGGACATAGGCATAGGCAAGGACTTCATGACTAAAATACCAGAAGCAATGGCAATAAAAGCCAAGATAGACAAATGGGATCTAATTAAACTCCAGAGCTTCTGTACAGCAAAAGAAACCATCATTAGAGTGAATCGGCAACCAACAGAATGGAAAAAATTTTTGCAATCTACCCATCTGACAAAGGGCTAATATCCAGAATCTACAAGGAACTAAAACAGATATACAAGAAAAAAAAACCCATTCAAAAGTAGGCAAAGGATATTAACAGACACTTTTGAAAAGAAGATACATATGAGGCCAACAAATGTGAAAAAATACTCATCATCATTGCTCATTAGAGAAATGCAAATCGAAACCCACTGACATATCATCTCACGCCAGTTAGAATGGCAATCATTAAAAAATATGGAGACAACAGATGCTGGAGAGAATGTGGAGAAATAGGAACACTCTTACACAGTTGGTGGGAGTGTAAATTAGTTCAACCATTGTGGAAGATAGTGTAGCAATTTCTTAAGGATCTAGAAATAGAAATTCTATTTGACCCAGCAATTGCATTACTGGATATATACCCAAAGAACTATAAATCGTTCTGCTATAAAGACACATGCACACGTATGTTCATTGCAGCCCTGTGTACAATATCAACGACCTGGAACCAACCCAAATGCCCAATAAAATTGTGGTACATATACACCATGGAATGCTACACAGCCATAAAAAACAATGCACTCATAGATGGATGTTGAACAGTGAAAACACATGGACTCAGGGAGAAAAACATCACAAACTGGGGGCAGTTGTAGGGGTAGGGGAGAGACAGTAAGGGGTGGGGAGGGAAGGGGATGGGGAGGGATAACATGGGGAGAAATGCCAGATATAGTATGCACCTAAAGTAAAATAAATAAATTTTTTTAAAAGCCTAAGAAAATGTATATTAAGATATTTCTAAATTTTTTTCTAAATTTCACTAATTATAGTTTCTAGACCAAAAAAAAATGTAGTTAAAATTATTCACTACTACTCAGGTGTTACATTTTTAACGTGTCACCTCCCAAATTTAAGTGTTACCAATGTAATAGTACTATATGGTGGAGAGCTCAAGAGGTTAATTAGGCCACAAGGCCACCTTCCTTCAAGGCCGTTAATGCCCTCCCCTTCTTTCATCCTTCCCTCTTTCCCAGTGGAGAAGCCCTAATGGACTGTAAGTGTCAGGAATGTATATATCCTAGTCCTTGCAGAACATGAGTTCATAATGGTATATTACTAAGAAATACATACATCTTCAGTTCTCTAGAAAGCCAGCTAATAATACCATAAAGACTGATTTGGGTTATCAGTGTAAATATTTAATTATAAGAAAAAATTTAAAAACTCTAATTATAGCATTTAATCTGCACACATTTTCGTGATATGTTACAGCTTCTTTACATAGTCATTAATAAATATATTTTTAGGTTTATTAGCAATTATTCCCAAATGAGCCCCAAACAATAGATCCAATGTGGAATTTTATTTTCCTCTCATGCTAAGCTCGCTTAGACAGATGGTCTCAGCAGGTAGTCAGTTCTGTTCCATAAGGTCATTCAGATACCTAGGTTATTTTGTCTTACTTTTCCACTATTCTAAAAGGTTTGATTTTTCCTTGCATTGTCAAAATGATATATTAATCATAACTTTTAGTTTCTGCTCATTAGATGACAGAAGGTAAATGGAAGCCTTGTCAATGCTTGGGAGATAAACAGTTTGATTACTAAAAGGAAGAAATGAAATCAGTATTAAAGTGCATTTATAGTCCTTATTATAATTCTTCTGTCTATATTTGTTTAGTTTTGTTTCTTAAACTGAAATCCTATTTTATTAACAGAGGCTTCCTGACAGTGTCCTTCTATGGTCTCATTCTGGAGAAAGACAACAAAACAGTAGAAATGGAAAGTGTACTTTCTTTGGGAAGTGGCAAATTAAAACACTTTACCACATACCTGACTTAGAACATTGGCTCTAAATTTGGAATATTATAAGAAGTTGTTTATATTTTTATGTTCTCTTAAGACATGTAAAACATGGTGCAAACGTATGTAGGAGGGGAAACAAGAGTTGTTTTTATCAATTTGTTTAAATTTTTATTTTTTCTATATAAAGTTAAATATAGACCACTGGCATGTTTAAAGGTTACACCTGCAAATATTAGTACTTAGGTAGAAATTGACAATAAATGTTTTAGCAAAAAAAAAATTAATCTAAACCCATCATTGGCTTTCTTTCTTCTTATAAATGGCACTTTAAAATAACTTATGCAGAGAAGCATAAAGATATCATTTGTAATGTTTTGAAGATGACGATTAATATCCCAAATATTGTTTTGAAAAGAGTATGATTTTATTCATCCACTACACATTTAAGCCTTTAAGAAAATTTTAAATATATATAAATATAGAGATAAATTCTCTTGGTGTAATATATAAAGCATTGACATTTCAGAAGACATTTATTTTGAAAATATAGCCTATTACTTCAGAGTAAAAAAAGATTCATGTTTTATATTAACTATTATTGAGAAAAAAATATATGCACATAATAAAATTATTTTGAGAAGGTAAGAGAGAAACATAAATTAATTTTTAAATTTGCACAGTTATCATTTTACTTTTTTTCCTTAGGTTATTAGTGTACTTTAGATATTAATTTATTTTAATTAATTTAGTAATTTATTTAGTTTAAGCTTTTGATAATTTCAGAATAAAATTAGAGTTACCAGGTTCTAAAAAGGAAAACTAAAAATATTCATATTATTATGTTTCCTGGTTAACTTCATTAACATTTTTATTGTGTAGCCTCTTTTACCTCAGAACAATATAAATATATGGTTTATTAATGACCTATGGTAAGAACACTTAGGTTTATAAGGCCTATGACTTAGTTTTTCTGTTTAAGTTTTTTTGCTATACCTTCCACTACTGTTGTTCTTATATAAATCCTACTTTGCATGAAAATAAGGCACTAAATTTCTTAACCTCATAAAGAGATAATCTATCCAAAATAAATAAGTGGCTTTTACCTTGTACAGTTTTTGAAATTTACCATTTCAATTCATTGATTGTGTCCTTTTCATCATTTCCTGGTTTCCAATATCATTTAAAAATCTGTATTGAATATTTGCAATTTCTAAAAAATAATTTGTTAGCTAAATATACTGCTATAGGTTGAAATCTGGCCATGTAAGGCAATATCCTATGAAAAGTACAAGACAAGTATTTTCAGATTTCTCTTTTCCTTTTTACTGTTTTGTTATAGTTCTTGCACTTAAACATAAACTTATTAACTCAACTGGAAGAAGTTACACTGTATAATAAAACTAAGTCAAATATGAAAATTTTTATGAAATAAAAACAAGGCAAAATTAAAAACATTCAATTCCGTTAATACTGATGTAAAGGACATAATATACAATTTAATATAACTTTGTGAAAATGTTATTTGGAGTACTGTTATTCTGAAAGTTTTTTAATATTAAGCAATGCTATATATATCTGCAGAAAACAGTGTATTGTCAAATTAAATAGAACAAATACATTGGGAAAATTTTATCAGAAAGAATCAGTGAAATGGGTCAATAAGCTTCTGAAGGAGTTTTAACATAGAAACACAGAGAGATAGTCCAGCAGAGACCATTTCTGGATTAAAAACAAAAACTAAGAAAAATAAGTAATATCATTGGGAATATCTGAGTTCCCATAGATAAGATTATAAGCAAGAGAAGATGACCAACAAAATTTAGGGCTAGGAATGAGAGTGGAGGTGGGAAGGCAGAGGCTATATATAGTGTGAAATAAATATTTGATACTATGTAATTGCATATTTAGAATAAGATGAAATTTATGCCAAGTATACAAACTTACAAAAATAAAGGGATTAAAAACTTTTGTGGTTTCTGAGAATTCAAATCAAAGATGTTTAAAGATTTCACATTTGAATTTCAGAGGTAGATCTAGGCATATTATCAAAAGGAGATTAGATAAAAATGACACTCTTCTCTGCATCGTAGCCTAAATAGTACTCATTTTCTTCAGATTATATTAAAGAACCACAACGCTAAAACAGAAAGAAAATACACAATAGAACAATTGTTTCTACAAATGTTTTCATAATAATAGAATACATATACGGTCTGTGAGAAAAGGGATAGAAGGGGAGAAAAATCAGAACACATAGGTTTATTAAGCAGTGCATAACTTTTACACATATAGTATGATTTGCTTCAGAAATTATCGTGAATGTTAGCAAAAAAATAAGAAGCCTTTTGGAACACTTCAGTGAAGGTTAAAGCAAAATCATATGAGTAAAAAAAGGTTGATGGGATATGATAATTCGATAAAAATCTTTGTAAAGTTTCAGTACTATTCAATAAAATAAAAACAGTATATGAGAAATTACTGGGTAATTAATACTAAAATTGGCAACTGCTTAAAAATTGGATAATTCTTAGCAATTTGGTTACTATCTATAGGAAAATATATTTTCTATTTTTTGTGGTTTTAATTAGAGCTAGCAATAATTGGAAAAGTAATGCATCTCTTAAAATGAAAAAGAAATTTCCACACATTAAAGCAACACTGTGGTCCTTTTAAAAAGAAGGACATGTTGGCCCTTAGAAAGAAACAAATATTATATTCACAGTTTGAATGTCTTGGCACTTCATAGAGTATTCATAGTATAAATGACGGTGGTTGATCCATGATAAGGAATAAGGCTGTGAAATCTTTTTTCTTTTTAAAAAAGAAAGAAAGAGAGAAAGAAAGAAAGAAAAAAGAAGGAATGAAGATGAGGAAGAAAGAGATAGAAGAAGGTGGAGAGAGAATAGGAGTGTTGCTTTATTGCCCAGGCTAGAATGCAGTCTAAAAATGGGTACTGAAAACCTTTTATGCCACTAATTGTGCTTAATAATGCCCAGTCAATATTTCATTTAAACCTGTGAGTAGGTGTGATGTGATACTGATAAGAGTGTATATTTTGTGTACTTAAAGTGGAAAGTTCTATAAATGTTTATTAAGTTTACTTGTTCCAGATCTGAGTTCAAGTCCTTGATATCCTTATTAATTTTCTGTCTCGTTGATCTGTCTAATATTGATGTTGAAGTCTCCCACTATTATTGTGTGGGAGTCTAAGTCTCTTTATAAGTCTTATGTATCCTGTATTGGGTGCGTATATATTAGGATCGTTAGCTCTTCTTGTTGCATTGATCCTTTTACCATTATGTCCTCTTGATCTTTGTTGCTTTAAAATCTATTTTATCAGAGGCGAAAATTGCAACTCCTACTTATTTATTTATTTATTTGTTTTTGCTCTCCATTTGGTTGGTAAATCTTTCTCCATCCCTTTGTTTTCAGTCTTTATGTATCTTTGCATTTAAGATGGGTCTGGATGCAACATACCGATGGGTTTTGGCTGTATCTTTTGACTGGGGGAATTTAGTTGATTTAAATTTAGGATTACTGCCATTTGGTGTTAGCTGGCTGTTTTGCCCATTAGTTGATGTAAATTCTTCATTATGTTGATGCTCTTTACTTTTTGGTATATTTTTAGAAAGGGTGGCTCAAGCCTGTAATCGCAGCACTTTGGGAGGCTGAGGCAAGGTCAAGGGATTGAGACCATCCTGGTCAACATGGTGAAACCCCATCTCTAATAAAAATACAAAAAATTAGCTGTGCATGGTGGTGCGTGCCTGTAATCCCAGCTACTCAGGAGACTAAGGCAGGAGAGTTGTCTGAACCCAGGAGGCAGAGGTTGCGATGAGCTGAGATCACGCCATTGCACTCCAGCCTGGGTAACAAGAGTGAAACTCCATCAAAAAAAAAAAGAAAGAAAGAAAGAAAGAAAGAAGAAAGAAAGAAAGAAAGAAAGAAAGAAAGAAAGAAAGAAAGAAAGAAAGAAAGAAAGAAAGAAAGAAAGGCTAATGCCGGCTGCTCCTTTCTATGTGTAATGCTTCTTTCAGAAGCTCTTATAAAGCAGGCCTGGTGGTAATGAAAACTCTGAGTACTTGCTTGTTCACAAAAGATTTTATTTTTCCCTTGCTTGTGAAGCTTAGTTTGGCTGGATATGAAATTCAGGGTTGAAAGTTCTTTTCTTTAAGGATGTTGAACATTGGCCCCCACTCTCTTCTGGCTTGTAGGGTTTCTGCTGAGAGATCTGCTGTGAGTCTGATAGGCTTCCCTTTGTGAGTAACCTGACTTTTCTCTCTAGTTGCCCTTAGTATTTTCTCCTTCATTTCAATCTGGTGAATCTAACAATTATGTGCCTGGGGGTTGCTCTTCTTGAGGAATATCTTTGTGGTGATCTCTGTGTTTCCTGGTCTTGGATATTGTCCTGCCTTGCTAGGTTGGGAAAGTTTTCCTGAATAATATCCTGAAGAGTATCTTCCAGCTTGGATTCATTCTCTTCGTCGCATTCAGGTACACCTATCAAATGTAGATTAGGTCTTTTCACATGGTCCCATATTTCTTGGAGACTCTGCTCATTCCTTTTTATCCTTTTTACTCTATTCTTGTCTTCTCGTTTTATTTCATTAAGTTGGTCTTCAACCTCTGATATCCTTTCTTCTGCTTGATCAATTCGGCTGTTAAAACTTGTGCATACTTCACGAAGTTCTCCTGTTGTGTGTTTCAACTTCGTTAATTTTATTGTATGTTAATTCCATTTCAAAATTCATATACTCTAATATTATATCAGATTCTTACTTCATATCTGCTATCTGTAATATTAAATAGCATGATGATAATTATAACATAATATTTTAAACATTTTTAAATCACTTGAGAAATAGTAAGAGAGCTATATTTATTACAAAGGCTACTAATAAAATTAGTGTTGAGAAACTAATTGTATTTATACTTTTTTATTGGATTTAAAAATCTACATACTTTAATTCTAATTTAGACAAGGAAGAGTATAATATAAAAGATTCATTTAAATATGTAAAACATACCACCAGTCTGGATAACAAAAATAAAACTCCATCTTGTTAAACAACATTAGACCTTTAATCCCCTATATGTTATGAATTAGGATCTGTGTCAAGAAAGAAGAAGTATTTAATTTCAGATAATCTCTACATTTCCCATCAAAGAAAATACTCCCACATGTGCCCCTCCCTCCTTTTTTTTTTTTTTGAGACAGAGTCTCACTCTGTCACCAGGCTGGAGTGCAATGGCACAATCTCCATTCACTGCAACCTGGGCCTCCTGGGTTCAAGTGATTCTCCTGCCTTAGCCTCCTGAGTACCTGAGTACCTTGGACTACAGGCACATGCCACCACACTGAGCTAATTTTTGTATTTTTTAGTAGAGTTGGCCAGGATGGTCTCAATATCTTGACCTTGTGATCTGCTCACCTCAGCCTCCCAAAGTACTGGGATTACAGGTGTGAGCCACCTCACCCGAGCCCCTTTTTTAAAGAGTAGCAACAACAAAATAATGAAAGTCATTATCTACCACAGAAAAATAATGCTTCCAAGACCTCATGCAAGTGACCAAGAAAAGAGAATGTTTCAGCAGAGGTCTCTGGCTTATGTCTCTACACTAACATCACAGAAATAAAGTTTGGGAAAAAAAGGCAAGCTAATGAAATCCTTGTATTGCAAATTAACATAGCCTAAATTCAAGATAACGGAACAGAAAATATTCAGCTCAGAAAAAAAAAATAAAAATGTCCAGGAAGACCAGAAGTGGGTTCTACCTAACCAGAAAGTTCCCCCCAAAATGAGGAGTTGGTCCCTGAACTCATCATTTAAGTGTGTTTTAATAGTAAGTAAGCAAACTAGAAAGATAAAATGACTAAATGTTCATGGAACTAACCATTCTCTCAAAATAAGATAGGGTTCTGCAGAACTTAACACCTAAACAAAGATAGCAAATAGCACATGATCATTTGGAAAGGAGGAAGACAAACTGAGATACCTAGGAAAAGATCATCTTCCATTGCAAACTATTAAAAACAAGATATGAAAATACAAGTACTTTTATCTCATCAGTCTTCTGGTAAAAGTAGATAGGTCCTTCCGGAAAAGTAAGTTGAGTCAAGTAAGGTAGGCAAAACAAATAGGCTAATATTTAGATGAAAAGGTAAATTCCAGGCCCGTCCTTAGTTAAGGGTCCAGTGTGAAGCCATAAATTATATTTGTATAGGGATACAGGGCTATGATACATCCTTGACCAGGTGGAATATACACGAAAATTTTTTGAAATGCCATGAAGACACCAAAAATTAAAAAAAAAAAGAGTTGTCCTGTGCCTAGGAGGAAAAATGTCAATTAAAGAAAAATATCAGCCTGACCTTTGATTTTCCACAGTAAGATTCAATAGTAGAAGCCAATGAATCAATACTTCCCTTATTCTGAGGGAGAAATTATGACTAACATTATCATCTTTAGCTACATTTCCATTTGACATTCTTTTCTTTTGTTAAATACAGAAAATAATCAAATATGTTTGCTAAAATTGTCTCCTTCAGGATTCTGTTGCAAACTTGTAAATACCATTTTTGTTAACTAACGAAAAGATGTAATGCTGAGGAAATAGTTTCTAAAATCATAGGCAATTGGAGACATCGCTGCCTGCAGTCATAAAATACTGGCACACTCCACTCTTGCCTGAAGGATCTGAGTAATTTTGACACAGAGAGGTATCCTCCATTTCCAATCTAGGCAGAAGACTTCAGTTTAGGGGTTTCCAAACACAGTAGTGCAAATTTATCTTAACGTTTTAGATTCCAAGAAAAATAGGACCTGATTCCACTCAGGATCCAGTAACTGATATTAAACTTTTTACACACAGCACAGTTTTCCCAGGCTATCAAAGCACCAATTTATTATATTTTACCCAAAACACACCCTTCTTCAAATCCTGTATCAATATTGTCCCTTTCTTTTACAGGTGAGAGAAATCCCATTGTTCCTCTTGGAAACACTCCTTTGTTGCAGCTACTGAATAAATCAATCTTTGGTAGACTGTTGTCTATCCCTTGTGGATATTATTCCATTATTTACAAAATTATTCCAATATTTAGAAAGCATTTCTCACCATTGGTCCCCATATTTTAAACCATATATATATATATATATATACATATATATATATATATATATACACACACACACACACACACACACACAGAGACAGATGTACTGAATATTTCTGAGTTAGTGTTAAGGTGTATGACTGGAATTCTTTTCAGTGTTTATATTTTACTTTTGGTCTTGAGCATTTTATTAGTACATGCATTATTGTAAAATCAATTAAATTATCATATTTTAAAAATGAAAAATGGACAGTTTTTAGGAATAATACTTTGGTTTTTGGTTATTTGTATGGATTAACTTAACTGAAACCTTATACACACACACGAGGAGATTTTTATTAAAATGTTTCTTTTGTTTTTGTCCAATTTATGTAAACTGTTTTTACTTATCTGATAATATTTTTTCAATAAATAATAGGTTAAACTGTTGCTCAAAAATTTAACCAACTTTGTATTCTACAGGGATGTTTCTTATAGGCCCCAAATTATTTCTTCCAGTTGCATTTATCATTGCTGACAAGTAGAGCAATAAAAACATCTCACTTCTTTCTCTGGAGTCCTCTTGCAAACAGACAATGTAAGGAGAGATATTTTTTTATATTAAGACTGCTGTCCTTTTCATTGTTTACCTGGAAATTTAAGAAACACTTTTATATTATTTTTATTGTATTAAGGCAGTGCAGATCTAGGTAAAATATATAGCTATTACCTAATGATGTCATAATGGATTGAGGAACAAAATGCAATTTCCAAGTAGGATTAGATATAATATTCAAAGAGTTGTATATGCACTGAGTGCTCCCTAAATCCCATCTGCCAGTAAATTTTTCATATGTGAATCTTCTACATAATTTTGCAAGTTTTACTGAAATTCTCCTCGGAATACAAACCATGTTCCAGTCTTAGGTTAGTTTCATGAAGAAATGTAAAATCCCTTACAGAAATATATTTTAGTTTCACACATCTATGGAGCTTAGCCTGAAGTTTTAAAAGGTTTAAGACCTTTCAAATGTTCTGAAAGAGTGATTGACAAAAATGATATGCTTTGGATTTGTGTCCCTGCCCAAATCTCGTGTCAAATGTTAAACCCCAGTGTTGTAAGAGGGACCTGGTGGGAGATGATTGGATCATGGCAGCAGATTTACCCCTTTCTGTTCTGGTGATAGTGAGTTCTCAGGAGGTCTGGTTGTTTAAATGTGTGTAGCACCTCCCCTTCCTCTCTCTTCCTCCTGCTCTAGACATGTGAAGATGTGCCTGCTTCTCCTTTGCATTCTGCCACAGTTATAAGTTTCCTGAGGCCTCCCAAGCCATTCTTCCTTTAGCTACAAAATCATGAGCCAATTAAAATATTTTTTCTTCGTAAGTTACCCAGTCTTGGATATTTCTTTGTAGCAGTGTGAGAATGGTCTAATACAACAATGTTACATCTTCTTGTAATTTGCCATTTGATTGTGAGATTTTATTAGATTTAACAAAATACTATTTTGTATGCTTTCTCATGTTGCTTATAGATACTATTTGTCAATTGTCTAAGAGAATGTGCTACTTAAAATTGTTTAGTTACTTAATTTGAAGGTTAATATTAGCTCTAAATTATACCAAAAGCTTCTTCTCTACTTATTAATTTTTAATATAAAAAAATTGATGTATGTTAAAGTCCAATACTAAGTGCTATCTTAATCATCTGAAGACAAGGTCCATTAAAATTATAAAAAGAAATGAAACATTATGTTTAATCCCTGTTTCAATCAACATATAATAAAACAGATAGTAACTTACCATTAAAAACCCATCCAGATTTTTTTATGTTGTAATCCAACAGTGTAAAGCAACAGTTTATTCTACAGTAATAAAAGAGCTATATTCTTGTTGAAGGGAGAAAAAGAGAGAAAGAGAGGAAAGAAGAAAAGGAGGAAGGGAGGCAGAGAGGGAGTGTAGCAAGAGAGGAGGTAGGAAAGGGAGAAAAAAGCCAATAAGAATATAAAAATACATTCTGTGGATTTTAGAGAGGAACACTATCAATGAAGACTTACTGCATTAAGAAGTTTTCCTTTGAAATTGTCCTTGGAGCAGTGTGAGGATTTCAACAGAGTTGGAGCGTGACTGTATTTATAGATGGAAGGAAGAGCAAGAACTTAGAAAACAATTTGGAAGCCTAGGTCATATTTAGAAAGCTAAATAATACGTAGTCAAATATTTAAAAAATAACTCTGGAAAGCATGTTTAAAGTCTAACTTGAAGGTTTTAGTCATGATTCTACAGGTAATAATTGTGTTTGAGTTTATCTTATTGGTCGCCAACCACAATATTTTATAACATCTCAATATTATTATTATAAACCATCCTCATTTTTAACCAATAAGTCTTCTGCTTGAGTTTATTTCTTCAAATATGGATATTTATCTACTCAATAATTTTACAAACACACTTTCTTTATTAGAAAAAAATAGTTTATTATTTCCCTTCAGACTTACTTCTCTAGAATAAAAATACATTTTCTTCAGCATTTACCATGAAAGTTTTCTACTTACTATGATGGGTTTTCTTCATTTCCACTTCATTTTAACCATATGATGATCAAAACAAAGTATAGCTTAATAGATTATGTCTAATATGGATACTTTTTAACTGCGGAGTTTCTTATACATTTTAGACTACCAATGCCACTACAATTATAAAATAAATGTTATTTTCTACTATAAATACACATCTGAATCAATGACACTTCATTTATTTGACAAATATAGAGTCTCAATTACGTTTCAGGAAATTTACACATTTCTGTGAAAAAAACATAATTATAAAAAAATAGTCCATGTAAAATTCTAACTTACAACGCTGTCTCCCATTCTACATAGATCTCCATGGGTTTGTAATGTTTCTGCAAGTTTGCAGCTTTAATCTGTACTATTTTTTTTCACAGCTGTTTGTATAGCAAACAATGTTGGAAGATATGGTATCTCCCTCCAGGGCAGTGAAAAAGATTGTTTCCTTACTAGAATAATAAAGATAATGTCTTTCTCTCAGACAAAGGTTGAACAGGTTTACTAGCAGCCCTCTTTAGAAGACCGGATTTCCTAAGCGTGTGGTTTCTCAGCTGTGACACAAACCCACTATTTATAGAACATCCACATGAGGTTAACTGTGCATCACTGTTAACTCATTTGGGGGATGAAACAGGTTTACAATGACTATTGTGCTGTGGGCTTCATCTTTAGGGAAAAAAATGTAAATATTAAATAAAATAATAAAATATTGTGATGAGAAATTAACATGACCTTGTAGGTGGAGTTCCTTGGGTTAATTTCAATGCATTGTTGTTGTGTCTACATGTAAATGTAGAGTATGGATTGATGTGTCTTATGTTTGTATATTCTATCTTAGAAGTTCCAGAGAACAATTTTCTGTTTGGAAAGAGCTTCAGGTAAAGAAGTGCTAATGGGACACATTTTCCCGGTATTTGCCACTAATGGATGGATCAAAATTTAGTGGAATGCCTCTCTGCCCTGTGTCAAAGCTTCCATAACAGAGGTGAGGTCCTGTTGATCAACATGTCAGAAGCCTCAGTTGCAATGTTCTGACTGTATTATTATCACACTTACTCCAGAAGCAGTGGTTGATATGCCCTGAGAAAATTCTGAGGGCCCGTTTGGCAAGTAAACTTTTTTGAGATTATGTGGGTAGATTCACAGTGTTCAGTGCCTCCCCAAAGAAAAATTGTGTCTTTAGCCCTTTACCCCTAAAAAGGGGGGCCCATCACCATATTGGTCACTGAGTATTGGAGACAATTCCATGACTGGAGATTCTGATTGGAGCATCTGACAAAGAGAGGCAGCCTGCAGCCAGAAGCACCCCTTAAGATTTTCACCTTGCAATGACTACGAGGTACTGTACACATCTTTGGAAGAGCAGTTCTTAGCTTCCTGCCATGTTCTTGTTGAAACCGAATACCTGTCCATGGAGGGCTTATGACTCTGGCCTAATATTCTCACTTAGATGGGGTTCAGTTTGGAATACAATGGCTAACAAGGTGAGAGGAATCTGAAAACTTCACTTATCAAATGTAAATGCTGTATTTGTAGAACATTGGCTATTCATTTCTGTATTTTTAATAATGTAAAAATAAAATTGATTTCTTAAAAAAAATCAGCAGACTCAGTTCTAGGGGCATCTCAATTTTGCATGAAACTATGATGGGCTAACTTGTGAACTTGCAAGCAGGATAAAATCTCACATTCTTCTCAACTCTTAACAGTGTAATATTGGGATTCTTTTTCCATTGAGAATAAACACCTTGTACTTACTTATTTTACATATAATTATATCAATGTGATTATTCAAATTTAGGCTAAGTTCAGTTATTCTGTTTTTTGCTACAAATAATATATTTTGCTTTTATCTAAAAGTGTTGACTATAATTTTAATTATGTCACATAAATAATCAATATGCTTATTTACTATGTATATTTCTTACAAAAGAAAACTATTCTCAAGATTGCTTGTAAATTGTGGTTTGCAAACCTTTTAATACTATGAGTTAGTCATGAATATTAAATTAAAAATTCAATTTAATAACATCACATAAATTAAGTCACAGTCAATTAAATCATGAATATTAAATTTATTCATAAATATTAATTTAATATTATAAACATAGTCACATAAATATTAAACACGATTTATTGCTTAAGGATTTTATGAAACATGAAAACCCACATAAATTGTTTAATACAGTGCATGGCAGATAGCCATGATATTATTTTTTAGATATGATTATTGGCAATTGTGAATCATGTTTAACTTAGTCAAGAAAATTTCAGAAAATAATGTTCTGATCTAGAGTTTATAAATTGTTTGGTTATTTATTACATAAAATGTGTGCTTTTAGCACGTTGCCACTCAAAAAATATGTACAAGCAATTTTGCAACATCAGTAGATGATGTTTGACATTATAACTACCATTCATACTCTTGCAAAACTAACTACATTGTATTATAATTTCCTTTTTTTTCATGCTGGTTTACTTCTCCTCACTAGACTTTGAGTAGGAAGATATGAGTGTATGGGAAAAGCTTCTTATATATATTCTATATGAAAGGCATTTACATTTATATTAAAATTATATGTTTATACAGCATCAGTAAAATATATGTTTTTTAGTTTTTGAAAACAGTTCAGATGTTTTTCAGTTTTAATAAGTGTGGTATACAGCACTACAAAGAGTGAAATCCTATCATGGAGGATATTATTTTAGCATAAAAATGCATTGTCAGAATCATGTAGTCCTAAAATCAAAAAATTTTGAGAAAACTATATGTTAACTATTTGGATGGAGAAATATTCTTTTATTATGTTAGTCTCAAAGATCATGGCAGTCATTGAGACTTTCAGGAGTAACTGAAAGCACAGTACTGAGCCTCAGAACAAAGTAGATCAAAACATATATTTTAGCATAAGGAGGGAGAAAGACAACTCAGAGAATCTGTGGTTTAAAAAATGTACAGGCTTTATAGCACAAAAGAGAAGATTTAGGTATGACACATTCATATCACAAAACATTAAGAGAGAAATAAAATTTCAAGTGTTGCCTATGGATTCAAATCAATTATTTATGATGGTTAGGCTGTGCAAATCAATATTTGTACTGTAGGAGGTAGCTAAAGGAAGATGCATACTTTGAATCCTCTCAGATATTGAATTAAATTGATTTGTGCCCATTTGGAATAACATTAATTTTCATCTAGATTAACTTGCAAAAGTCCATTTATAGAGTCAACATTGAAACTAAAACATGATTCGGGGAGAAAAATATACTTGGAAGGTGATCTAATTTAAAGACTTCAGTTGTAACATGTATGTAATATATATTTAGATTGTAAACCTAATCTGCGTCAACATAATTTTTCTAATAGTGAAGAATCTGGACACTGTTAAAAGGAACATGTATTAGAAATAGTGGATTAATAAATCTCTGAAAGTAAACACGCTGAAAATTTATGGGATATGGCTGAATATTCAATAAAATATATCTAGAAGTAGATAGACATAGATAGCTATAAGATAATTTTCAGAATGAAGGTTAGCTCTGACATCTATTGTCCCCACTGTAACTCCAGTCACTCCCAATGACCCCTGTCAATAGTAACTACCGCAGAAGTTTTCACTACCATTTTATCTGAAGCCCGCAAGTCAGTAAGTCTCATAGCGTTAGCTACCTCCATCTGGTTGCTATGGCAAGGACTTCAGACAGAATTCTCTATTGCAGAAGCTGTCAGGGCTGTGTTCCTTCTTTCTTCTGTTCTGCTCATTAATGATTTTCTTTGATGTGTTATTGTTCACTACAGTCTAATTAGCGGGGTCTATCTACTTGTTCTTTTTAAAAATCATCTGTTTTACTATTATGTAGCTATACAATGTGTCATCTTGAATTTTTCATGATTCTATAGACAGAGTAAGTGACAAAATGAACTTATATTCTACCCCCACTATATGTTCTCTGTATCAAAAGTATAGAGACTGCATATTCTGAGGTGGAGGCCACACGTTTAGAAACTAGTGTTACTTGTGAGAAAAAAGATCGTAATATTGGATAAAGATTGGACTTTGCAATATCCTGAGAAATGATCTATGATAAAACAGTTGAGGAATAATATGTAAAATCTCAATGTGAAGTAGAATGTAGAAATAAATGAATATTATAAAATATATACTCAGATTATACAATATAATCTAGAATAAAACAGTTAAAGTATAATATTAAAAATCTCATTGTGAAGTAGAAAGAAGAAAAATACACACAAATGTAGATTACAGAATAAGTACTCAAAAATTTCAGTAATGAAGTGAAGTCCCTTCTGGAATTTTTTTTTTTTTTTTGAGACAGAATCTCACTCTGTTGTGCATGCTGGAGTGCAGTGACACTCTCTTAACTCACTGCAATCTCCACCTTCCAGGTTCAAGTGATTCTTGTCCTTCAGCTGGGATTACAGGTGTGAACCACCACACCCGGCTCATTTTTTTGTATTTCTAGTAGAGATGAGGCTTCAATGTATTGGCCAAGCCAGACCTGAACACCTGAGGTTGGCCTCAGGTGATCTGCCCATCTTGACCTCCCAAAGTGCTGGGATTTCAGGCATGAGCCACCATGCCTGGCCTGGAAACTTTTATTTATACTACCCCTTATCCATACCACACTAACCTATTCACAGGAGTGCTTATCAAGTATTTTGTGAACATAATTCTGCCATAATGCTTTGTGCTGGATGGATGACAAAATAGTATGGTACAGTGACTTATTTTCCTCATATTGGTGGAAAAGTATAGTTTAAAATTATGCACACAATTTATTGTTGGCTAAAATGTAATCCCATATTTTATTCTTATACATATTTGCTTCCTTTTTAGAACCCTGTATATTTAAGATGAGATTTTCTATTGGCCTTTGTAGTGGGATACCTTATTCTTCCAATCTGATCATGATTGATATATGTATATCTACGTATAGGAGGAAGATTACCCTTTCTGTTATCATCTCAAATACTGTATAACTTGATTTTATTAAACAGTGGTAGTCATTAAAAAAACAAATCTACTTGCTTTTCTTCTTTTTTTCCTTCCTTTCTTCCTTCTTTCCTTATTTTATTCCTTGCTCTGTTTCCTTTCATAGAAAACTGAATTGTTATCTAGTCTTTACTTCTTTTTTTAACCTAGTAAAAGCAATCAAATTGAGTATTCTTGTTATCTAAGCCCCAGATCTTTTTATCAGATTACCAAAGTTAAAAAGGGAGAGATAATATGAAGATTCATCTACCCAATCCCATTGTCAAGACTGAACTGGTGAGAGAAACACAGCCAGGTGTCAGAATAATAGCTTGAAGACAACCAGGCAAAATGAAAATAACAGCCAAGGCTTTATTACCTTACTGGAATAGTTATATTAAGGTGCTATTTCCCCTCCTGTTCCATTTTTCTCACGAATGGCAATGGGCAAGGGCCAGATGTGTCAGCACAGATTAAAGAAATTATCTCACTGCCAAAAGAATCATGAAAAAAGGTTTCTGGAATTTTATGAACCCTGATGCTGAGTGGAGAAAGAGGTAGAAAGGCCAGGAAAGAAAAAATAGTGAGTATTGAGTCAGAATGGAAAATAATTTTCTTCAGGGCTCCCTTCTTCCCTGCTAAGGAGTTCTAAACAGAGGCATCTAGGGTTGGCCTCACCTGATGGCCTATGATAAAGAAGCCTTTCAGTGATGGTACCTAGTTAGAAATGCAGATATACATAAGAGCATGGCTGGCCACGGTTTCCTGAGTCCTTGATTGCAACTCTTTCAGAAGATGACGTGCACTGACTGTGCCCCAGGTCTGGTATAGGGAGGGCAGCTTTCTGCTATGAGGCATACTTAGAAATCTGATGTACTAGCACCAACTGAACTTGGCCAGAGAGTTGGGGACTTAAAAGAAGGATGGATGGTCCCTTCTCAGAACTGAAAAGCTTATATTAACAACTCACTAGCATCCTTCAAGAATGTCCAGCAGCTTCTGCTAGTACTTCATATGATCCATTGGTGAAGAGCCTCAAAGGACCCTCAGATTACTGCAAAATTTCCACTAGCATCTCTCAATATGTCCCTGGGATTCTCCTAGCACCTGCCCAAAGTGCCCCCATGGAATCTTCAGGCTTTTTCTCCCCCAGAATGGCGTTGTGCTTAATCTACCCTCCTGTTTGCTGCCGTGATTTGTCAAGAGCTAAGCTGCCAGAAGACTGACTACTTACCCATCGCACTAGTTCATCCAGAAACAGAATTTCCTTCAAATAGAATACCACAGTTTCAGATGTTCTCTTGATGAGGAAAAAAGAAAAAAACATTCATGAATCACTTCTGAAGATGAAAATATGTAAGCCCTGCATTTGAAATTTGGTGAGAGACACTGAAATGCTGCTTTGTTCATGATGAATGTTTTCTAGCTTGGAGAAAAGACCCACAACTACTTTGGCCATAATTATGCCATTTGGCATAGGTGTTTACCATTTCTAACTTGCATGGAATATAAGAGAAAATTGAGCCTAGGTTCTTTTCCAAAGTGTGGAAATGGAAGAAGCACACTAATGTTTATCTTTTCCCTCAACATTTAGAATTGTGCCTTATTTCATACACATTAGTTGTACCTTTTCTATAAATGCTTTTCAATGGCAGGACCTCTTGATTCTTGTTAGGAAAGTAGAAGTGCTTCGGTCAACAACAGGCCAAGGCAAACAGTATGACTCTGGGTTTGGAGCGCAGGCACAAAACTCTGTTCGTTATGTAACCTGTGTGTGTATGCTCTGATTCAGCTCTGAGCTACTGTTGTCTGTAAAAGGTATAATTATGCTGCTCATAACTGTGCACAGAGTTGCACTCAGAGAGAGAGAATGAAGCCATGTGGGACTGTTAAAATTCCTTGAATGTTTATTCAGCTACCAGCCACCTGCCTGCTGACTTCCCTCAGACCTCAGTTTGGGCTAAAACCTGACAATTCTCATCACATCTATGGAGAAGTAATTGATTATCAGTGTATATTTACCTGAACTTGGGTGATGAAATTTACTCTAAAGTGGTTACTTAATGCTTGATTAGTACTTTCCAGTACCTATACTTATTTAAAAATATGTTGTATTTCCAATTGCTAGCTGACAGTAACTCAATTCAGAAATGCCTACTGCATATAAGTAGTAAATTGTATTTAGAAAGTACTAAATATTTTCTGGATTAATTTTAGATCACCACCTTCTAAATTAATTAATTTGTTTATTCAACAATTTAGTGAATGACTAATTTTACTATGTGCCATGAAAAGGACATGATAAACAAAGTGAACTGGATGTGGACTTGTTTTCCAAAATATGATATCAAAATATGATAGCTGGTGATTCAAATAGAAAAAAAATATGCATTTCCAAAACAAGTGTGTTTGACTATTTATGACCCAACCCTTTCACATAGGGAATTGGAATAGAAGAGAAAAGCTGACACGATTTAGCCAGTTTATTCTGGAAATTTGATATTTAGAGATATAACGAAATATAGTCATTCTGGGTGGTTCAACTAAGATGAGGCACGCAAACCTAGGTGTTATTGAGTGAACATGGGCCCAGAGAAGCAGCAAAATTTGGCCTAATGAAGAAGAATGTAGCTGATGGAGAGAGACACATGGAGATGAGCAACTGAATATAAACACTAATTCTGGTTTTTCTTCCTCCTGAAGCTCAGCTGCCTCCTTAATGTCTGTTCTTAAATTCTTCTTGTATGTATATGTGTTCACAATTTAACATGTCTGAAATTGGAATATATTTTCTAATTAATAATAACTTATGAAAATTGTTGGCCAGGTGGCAGAGGGAATGTAGTTCTCATTGCCTTTGTTTGTGCGAAACTAATCATACCCATTCATATAGTTGTCATGACAATTGTGTTAACTGCATTTTTGTTACATGTTTTGAGGATGGTGCCATTTAAAAGAATACATCATGATTATTCACAAAACAGTTTTTTATTGTGAAAAGTAGTAGGCAAGAAAACAGAGTAATGCCACAAAAGTATGATACTGGTGGAGCAAATGTTTATCATTAGGGAAATAGCTGCAATAAAATAGTTCTCTGACAAAACAATAACAGATAATAATATCACATACCAAGTAATGCAACAAAGCTAGGTGATGTTTCTAAATGCCTGGAAAACTGTTACATTTTTCAAAGGAAGAAAAGCTGTTGTGATATATTTATGCATCTCACCGAACTATCTTTAAGACCTCGAGCATAACTATTTCAAATATTTCACGCTGAGTTTGAATAGCATTTTCTAAACTTACAATAACACATTATTTAATTAAGGAAAAGTGATAGCATGAATTTAGTCAAATAAGAAATGCTGATAAATTAAATACCCAGTATTCTTCAACATGCCAAACATGTACTGTTAATGCTAAATATACTTAAGAGATACAGATCATAAGGACTGATTGCAAAAAAAGCACATTACTATGAGGCTCTGCTTAATAATTTTCAAAAATAAATTGCCATCATATTTAGTTGTAAACCACTGAATGAAGTTACAGCCCCAAGGTGTTATTTGTGAAAGCACCCAAAATCAAAAAGTTGATAGATAACGGCTGAATTGTTGTTGGGCTGATTAAATTTCTTCTGTCACACAAGTCTGGGGGTTTTACACAACCAGGTAATATGTTAGTTCTTTATGAATCTGAGGGCATATATCTGATTAGTTAACAAATTAGCTTGCCAAAAGTAGAGCTCTCTTTCTCACTCTCTTTTGTTTTCTTTCTCACTCTCTTTGCTCTCTCTCTTTCTCTAACTCTCTCCATATGTATACAAAATACGTATATAAATGTGTGCAAAATGTGTGTGTGCATATATCTATATACACACAGAATGTATTCACACACTTATGTATGTGTGTATTAGTGTAGATCAGATAAAAAAGAGAAAAAACAATATAGCTGATCTATACTTCATTACTACTAATTAACTCATGGGTTACATAGCTTTCCAAAATATATCCTTGACAGCCTGGAGACAAGGGAGAACTCACAGCATTGGTATTTTTGAGACTTGGTCCAATGTGACCTTGGATAACCATCCGAGGCTACTTCAGATTTTACCTGGCCCCACTCAACAAGAAGGGTACAATTAGGGCCTCCTGAAAAAAAAAAGTTGGCTAGATCAATCTCAACAGGTAGTTCTCTTCTAAGAACCAATTCTTCTTAATTTTAACAAAGTTTAAAAAGAAATTGTCAGGACAATGGTCTGATTTCTGCAATTCCTATTCCTATGGGATTTGATTTCACACAGTTTAACATACTGTGTGAAATAACTTTCAGGAGGCATGGAAATACAGTTTAACAATAGCTTATTGGCTGTGTTTTGCTTTCTTGTTTATGTTTGCATAAAATAAATCAAATAAATGATTTGTTATGTAATCTTTTTTTTACTTTAATACCTATCATCTTTATAATTACTGTTTTATTTTATGTGATATTTTTATGGTTAATATTTTTATTATGGTAAAAACATTTAACATGAGGTCTGCTCCATTAAAAATGTTTAGGTGTACAATGCACTATTAATTATTGGCATGATGTTGCATAGGAGATCTTTAGGACTTACTCATCTTGTATAACAGAAACGTTATACCGTTTGCATTGCAACCCTCTATTTCTCCCTCCTCCGTGCCCCTACTCTCTGCTTCTATGAGTTTGACTATTTCAGATACTTAACAAGATGAAATCACATCATATTTGTTATTATGCAACTGATTTATTTCACTTGACATAATGTCTTCAAGATATAAAATGTTGTTACATATTGAAGGGTCTCCTTTTATAAGACTGAATGCTATTCCACTGTTTGTGTATGTCATATTTTTATATCCATTTATTCACTGAGGTGTTTTTAGGTGGTTTCAATTTCTTGGCTATTGTGAATAATGCCATAATGAGCAAGGGAGTACAGATAATCTAAGATACTCGTTCCAATTTTTAAAATATATATGCAGACGTAGGAGCATTGGATCGTATGGTCATTCTGTAACTGCCATAGGTACTTTTCAGGTGGTTTTATATTTTTTAAAGAAAGTTCCTACTGTTTTCCTTAGCAGTTGCACCATCTCGTATTTTCACTGACAGCGTATGAGGGTTCCAGTTTCTCCAAATTTTCACCAACACTTGTTGTTTCTTTTTTTCTTTGATAATGGCCATCCTAACAGGTGTGAGGTGACATTTTGGTTTTGATTTGTACCTCCCTGATGATTAATAATACTGAACATGAATTTTCATATACCTATCAGCCATTAGTTAACTTTATTTGGAGAAATATGTATTCCAGTCCTTTGCCCATTTTAAAATTGGGTTTTGGTGGTATTTGCATCTGTGTTTTGTTTTGTTATTTATTTTGGTTTTTGCTTCTGAAATGTAAGAGTTTCTTAATATTTGTATATTAATATTTTATCAGAGCAAATATCCTCTCACATTATGTAAATTGTCTTTTCTTTTTGTTAATAGTTTCTTGATGTGCAGAAGTTATTTTTTGTTTGATATTGTCCAACTTGTCCATTTTCACTTTTGTTGCTTGCACTGTTTGTATCATATACAAGAAATCATTGCTAAGACCAATGTCATGAAACTTTTTATCTGTGTTTTCTCCTCATAGGTAAAGAGTTTCATGTCTTATGTTTACATTTTTGATCCATTTAAATTTTGAGTTCATTATCACATGTGGTATACAAAAAGCTTTCAATTTAATTTTTTTACATGTGGCTATGCAGTTTTTCTAACACCATTTGTTGAAGAGACTATCCTTTTTACCTTGTGTGTTCCTGACATTCTTGTGATGATTAGTTAGCTGTACATGTGTGGATTTATTTCTAGGGCCTTTATTGTGCTCCACTGGTTTTTATATCTGTCATTATGCCAGTAATTCCATTAATGTAGCCTCATAATGTATTTTGAAATCAGGAAGTGTAATCCTCTAGCTTTTTTCTTCTTTTTTGATATTGTTTTGACTATTCAAGGTCTTTTGTGGTTCCATACAAATTTGAGTATGTATTTTTTTTTCTGTTTCTGTGAAAAATATCACTGGAATTTTGATAGAGAGTACTTTGAATCTGTGGATCACTTTTGGGTGGTATTAACATTGTAAAAATATTCCTTGTAATTCATGAAAATGGAATGTCTTTTCATTTGTTTGTCTTTAACGTCCTTCACTAGTGTTTTGTAGTGTTCAGTCTACATTTCTTTCACCCCTTAAGTTTATTCCTAGGTATTTTATTCATTTTGGTTCTATTTTAAATGGTATTTTTTTCCTAATTTCCATTTCAGATAGTTTACTAGCAGTATAGAAACATGACTAATTTTTTATTCATTTTGTGTACTGCAGTTTTACTGAATTTATTAGTTCTAACAAGTTTTATTTTATTTTATATTATTATTATTTGAGACAGTTTTGCTCTTTTGTATAATGTGTATATTTAGCCACATGATGGTGTCCCATAAGTCCCATAAGGCTTTTTTCCTCTTTTTCAATCTTTTTTCCTTTTTGTTCCTCTGACTTAATAATTTTCAATGACCTGTCTTCAAGTTTGCTTATCCTTTCTTATGATTGACCTAGCTGGCCTAACCCTCTAGTGTATTTTGTTTACTTTTATTCAGTTATTTTATTATTTAGCTCCAAGATTTCTGTTTGATCTGTCTCTGTTTTATGTTTGGTCTGACTGTTTCTAGTCTGCTTTTAAACCCCTCTAGTGTGTTTTGTTTTGTTTTTGTTTTTGTTCAGTTGTTATATTATTCCAATTGAAGGTTTCTATTTGGTACTTTTTCTATCTCTTTAATGAAATTTTTGGTTTGTTCATGCGTTGCTTTCCTGATCTTATCAAATACCTTTATGACGGTTATTTTTAATTATCTTTCAGGTAAATTACATATCTTCTTTTCATCAAAGTCAGTTTCTAGAGATTTGTTTGTGCCTTTGTCTGAGATGTGTTTCTGTTTCTCCACTTTTCTTGACTTTGTGTTGATATCTGTGCACTATAAAAAACAGCTACCTCTCCTAATATTCACAGATTGTCTTTATAGGAGAGGGCCCTCATGAATCAGTTTAGTTAAAGATTCTGGTGGCCTATCTCAAGCCTTCCTGCTAGTCCAACCTCCTTTTTTTGTACTTTGTGGCCCCTAGATGTTTATAATAGTCTGGATCCTGTCAATGTTCAGAGATAAGCAAGGCTGGAGCTATTTTCTAGCTTCGGTCCTTAGAAATGTTTGGTCATTGGTTGTTCTGTCCAACTCTTTCCCTCCCCTGGGAGAAGGTGGGAACTAAAGTTTTTTTTCTGTTTGGTCTGTACTGAGCCTGGTATTAGGAGGTTGCTGATGGTGGGGAGGCAGCTACTGTAACTGTCATCTAAAACATTTATCTTTGTTCTCACTTGATTCTAGGCGGCTTGAGTGTGCCTGGTTCCATCAGCTTTCTCAGATAGGCAAGGCAGAATCCAGTCCCCTGAGTAACTTCCCAGAAAAGTTAGGGTGTTGGATGTATGCTCCAAATTTTTTCCTCATTTAAGAGAAGCTTGGCACAGAAGAGCTCCTATGGTGCTGCCAGGGGATGAGGAATATGGGGAGATGGTGTTTTAAAACTAGCCAGGGTGGCTGGTTTCATGCTTGATTAAGGTGCAGAAACCTCTCAGCCAGTTGCTATATTTCTTATAAAGGGAATTTGTCTATGTAGTGTTGAAGAATCAGAGGTTCATGGGGTGGGGGAGGATATTTCAGGGCTTCTTGCCTGAAAGGGAGATTTCAGGGCTTCTTGCTAGCATTACTCCCTTTATATCCTAGATGGCCCCTCACCCACCCCTTAACAAGCCTTCCATTAGCCCTCTAAAAACCCAACACCAATAGAAGAATGAGTGCCAAGTATTTGGGGAAAAAAATAGTCCCGAATCAACAACAGCTTTTCTATTTTAGTCAATGTTGCTTCTTGGTATTTTTGAAAAGAAGGAGGAAAATATTGTTTGTAAATCATGAAATTCAATTAATCTGAGTCAGAGAATAATTAAGCTGAGTCATGGCCCGATTATAGAAAACTATTAGACATGCCTTACTGGTTAATTTTACTTAGGTTTTCGTTTTTGTACTTGCACAACAATGAAAAGAAGATAAATGAATATGGTTAAAAATATCTAAAAACAACATGTTCATAATTATAGAATAAAAGCTCCATGTGTGAAGCTTACCATTGTGTCCTGGTTTACTCGGGAGTTCTGTTTCCTTTCCTAATGGCAAATTAAAAATATATCATGCAAACAATATTGTCTTATAATTGATAAAATAAGGCATTCATTTATTTACATTCATTATGGAACCACGTGTAGAGTGAATATATAAGAAAAACTTTCCTTATTACATCTGGGAATAAATTCTTCATCTGGGAAACATTTTTTGAAATAAGGAAACTTGTATTTCAATCCTCATAGGTCTTTATCTTTAAGAATTATTTCCTATGGCAATAAAACTATTGTTTCTAGCTCTTGTCGTTTTATCTCAGCCTCTTTCAAAAATTTTCTGGTTATTTGAAGACATTATTTATTAATCTTACAATCGTTAAAGAGTTAATGCTGCTTCTATTAGGGCTTAAAACTGGAGTAACCATGCCACGTGGAAGAATCCAGCCAGTGTTGTCATCAGACATAAAAACTGTTATCTAATGGATGGATTAAAATAAAATATTGTTTTATATTTTCATGAGTATCTAGCCAGTGTTGTTATCAGACATAAAAACTATTATCTAATGAATGGATTAAGAAAATATATTGTTTTATATTTTCATGAGAATGTTTCATGCAAAATAAATTAATTCTTAATATACTTTTTATGCTTATAAATAGCATAAATAAGGAAGCAAATATCCTATAAACTAGTCACTACAATATTTCACCTCTGTTTAGATGATAAACGTAGTATAGTGTATTACAGTATGTCAAGTGGTGTAGAAATGAAAATATTATACAATAAAATGTCATAGTCGCTTTTGTATTTGTAGAAAGATTATCAGATCCTTTATATTCTTCCATAGTTGCCATTATTATTACTATAAGGCAATACAAAGCATATAGTAGGTTTAGTCTAATGAGTGAAAATATTTGCTTATTCTATAGTTTATTATCAATAGGACAATAAAAGTTATATAGTTTTAGCAAGAGTAAATATAAACATTCAGTTGTTTATTGACAGTATTCTCAGCAATTCCTAATATTCAATGGAGGATGGATTTTTTGTTAATATACTGTTTTTTACTTATTACTTTTATTATTTAGAATGTAATTATGTGTGATACAGTTTGGCTGTGTGCCCACCCAGATCTCATTCTAAATTCCCACATGTTTTGGGAGGTAAATGAATCATAGGGACAAATCTTTCCTTCGCTGTTCTGATAAGAGTGAATAAGTTTCACAAGATCTGATGGTTTTGAAAAAGGGGAGCTTCCCTGCACAAGCTCTCTTCTCTTGTCTGCCACCATGTGAAATATGACTTTCACCTTCCGCCATGATTGTAAGGCCTCCCCAGCCATGTGGAACTGTAATGCTGTTAAAACTCTTTCTTTTGTAAATTGCCCAGTCTTGGTATGTCTTTATCAGCAGCATGAGAATGAACTAAGACAAGGTTCTTTACAGTAATGATAGTGTTTGTTACAGTTCAGGGAACTATTAACACAGAAAGCCTGAGTCTGCTATACTCAGAATGATTTGGTTGTAAGGTTTGCCCTTGGCTGGCAGTCTGGGACCCGGATAAAAGTGGCTTGCTATGCTTACCTTGTGTATACAAGCAACGTGGTTTATCTTGAACACTAGCTTTCCCTATGGGGCTCTGAAATTTGGTAGGCAGAAGGTAATTATGTGACTAGCTCCCAGTTAAATTATTAGTGGTGAGTCACTGATTAACTTCCATGATAAACAACCCTTCTTACAAGGTGCCACAACTTGTTGGTCATGTCTTATGTGGCTGTATTGGGAGGGGATGCTTGGAAGCTTTCATATGGTTTTCCCCCAAATAAACTTTAGCTATTATAACTATTGAGTTAGGCCAGTCCTTACAGTGATTCCCAAATGTGCAGGGTAGTCTTGGATACCCTTAAGAAAAGCACATATTATATACCATTATTTGTGCTCAAAGAAACCTGTAAGATTGTGTTATTATGGTTTGTGTATAATGAAACAACACTGAGAGCCTAAGAAATTACACAAGTTAAAAAAGACAGCATTGAGACAAAAGCCAGAATTTTGACAATTTTTAAAATTCCAAAATAGGTGTGTTGGATGACACTGTTTACTAAAAAGTAACATTAACAACAAATCCCATATAGACCTGATATTCTGTCATTATTCTTTTATTTGCATCACAAGTGTTTGATTTCAGGTATGCAGCTGGTGGTATGTGCTGTCCAGAATAACACATCTAATAACTCACTAACCAAAACTAGCCACAGCTCCCAGGATTCTCTTCTGCCTAAGAATTACATTTTTTCCAAATGAGGTAGCACTCATTACCTCTTCTTTTTACTCACCCATATTAATATGGTCCACAAAACTGAGATCTTGCTTTAATATCTCCAGATTCTTCCTAGTATAGAAGTTCTAATACTCAAACTCTTTCCCCACATCCAGATAGTAAGTAATTGGAGGCCTTGACATGCATCTGACATCCAGTAACTCTTTTCTGGGCTGGATAGTCTGTATATTTCCTAATGCCTATTGTCACCAAGCATTGTCTTCTGAAATTCCCTCATTATCAATACTCATTGGATCAAAATTTAATGATCTGAACCCTTTCCCGTATTGTGCCTAAGATGGTAGGTTTTTTTTTTTGTCAATACATATGACAATAAGATAATGAAATCAAAATAATCAATGCCAACATTACAAATATATGTACATTACAGTAACTTTTATTTTTTATATCTTCTAAGAGGATGTGTTTTCTATTCTACCTGGAGGCAAGAGGCAGAGAAACTTTTGTGGGCCACATGAATACTGTTTCTGATTTTTATTTTTTTCCCAAGATGAGAGTATATGCTTATGAATTCTATGAAAAAGGAAGGACTAATATTCACAAACACCTTTTGAGAGAAACACAAAAACGGTTAGAAAAATCAAAGAAAGTAGAATCATCCCTTAGTATACTCAGCAGATTTTTTCTAGGATTCCCAAGGATACCAAAATCCGTGGATGCTCAAGCCTGTTATTTAAAATAGTGTATTTGCATATAGGCTATGCATATCCACCATATCCTTTAAATAATCTCTAGATGATATATAAAGTCTCATATAATATAAACGCTGTATAAATTATGTTGAAACTGTATTGGTTTTAGTTTTCAGATTGCTATTATTTTTCAATAATTTTAATCCATGGCTGGTTAAATCTGCAAATGCAGAATCGTGGATATAAGGGGCTACTTTTATATAAATGTGATTCTTTCATACAACCTGTAAAAGCTGTGACAGTATACTGTCTCCTGAAAATGTATAAGATAGGATATCCAGGAAAGCACAATAGCTGTGGAGGTAAGTGTGTAAGTTTTCAGTCAAGATTGCATAATAGAAGCCATATGAAAAATCGTAGAGCAGTAAAATCAAAATAGATGGTTAAGAATTATATAATTGTTTTCAAAAATACAGAGAAAAACAAAAGCAGATATCTGAAGAGATAAAAATGATAAATTTATGTTTGAAATATTACTAGAAGATGGAATATTGGAGTTTGGTTTGGTTTTCCCAGAAATGTCAGGCCTTAACTAGCTAGAAAGAGTGAAATTAACATCTGAGGCCATAGAGAAAAAACATAATCAACAAGGGCATAATAAAAATTACCATGAAGGAGATAATTCTAGTTTTTAAACAACAATTAGACATCTAAAGAAAAAAGAATGAATAGAAAACAAAAGGTCAGTGTTCCAAAGCTAAGTGGTTACTATTCTAATTTTCTGAAGGTAATTTTTCATTCACTGTTCTTGTGTTAATACTGAAAAGAATTCTTGGATGTAAGTAGGTCTATTGTTATCTTTAATTTTCAGGTTGTAAAAGATAATAAAATCAATTTGGAGTGCTTAATATGTCCTAGCAGCTATACAAAATTTTTATCTTTTTTTTTAAGCACTCTCATTTGATCCTCAAAAGTACCCAATCGGGTAGATAATAGCTTTATTTCATTATATAAAGCATTATACCGGTCATAAAATTTAGACCTGGATATATTAAGTAATTTCCACAGTGTCAGATAGAAAATATTGGAGCCAAACTGCAAACTCAAAAATATCTGATGTCAGAATTCTGGTTTTTAGCTATTAGGTGATACTGCTTCAATCTCTAACACGCAGAAATTAACTGACTATCCAAATTTACATTGTCACATTGTGAGTGTGACTTAGGGAGTGACTTTATACTAGAATTCTGAATTACTAATTTCCCTGGATCTTAATGACAGTTTCCGTGCTCATTTTTTCAATTATTATATTGATTATCTATATGTGCAATTAGAGACGTCATCTGGCTAAAGCAGTAGGCATTACTGATTCATTGGTTCAGACATCAATGAACACTTTGGGCATCAGAAATTTAAATCTTAAGAAAATAGTCTATAGAGCAGCACTAACACCATAATTATATTTTTTCTTCAAAGATTGATTTAAGAATATCTCTTGTTTCACTTTTTTAAAAAAATAGCTTAAGATATAGAGAGTGCAGCAGACTCTGTTATTTTAATTTTAATTATTTAAGAACCATCATACTTTCATTGATAGATCAAAGTATATTATTAATAATCTAAACATAAAGAGGTTACATATCTCACCTGGGACTGAAGAATGCAACCATTAAAAAAATTCTTAAAAATTCTATGATAATGTGTTGATTCTATGTCCTTCATACCTAGTCAATATTGTACATTTTTTACTAAGGAGATTCCATAGGGTTATTAATATATTGCAAAATATATGAAAATTAGAAAAGAAATGGATAGGCATTTGTAATATGTACAGCCAAAATAAAAACTGACATATTTTAACTTACCTTGGAAAAACTCTGTAAAAATTACATCCCGTTTTTCCTAATAATCCAACATCTCTATTTCAGTAATTTAAGAGAAAATCAGTTTATAAGTATATTAATCATATATAGGAGTTTGGTTGTTTAGGGAACACAGAAAAAAAAGTGCAAACATCAATAAACTCACTGTTATCACAACACAGGGTTTTAATCTTTCAGGCAAAAAGTTAACACACACACACACATACATGCACACATTCAAACACACATACACATTTTAAAAGCAGTGTTATACTATGAATTACATATCATAATTATTTTACTAGGCTACTTTCCAAGTTAATAATTTATACCAAGAGTTGGCAAACTATAGCCTGTAAGCTTAGAATGGCTTTTACATTTTTAAATAACTTAAAAACCAACCGTACCAACGGAACAACAACAAAAAATATCCAGACACCCTCAAAGTCTAAAATTTTATTATGTTTTCCATTAAATAAAAAGTTTGCTGTCCATGCTCATGATCTCTGTTATCATGTATCATCAATGATAATTACACTGTATATATATATATTTGTTCTTTCAGAAATGGGTTTATAGACATACACACTTACACAGATTTATGCTTCACTTCATAATAGGGATACACTCTGAGTAGTGGAAACTTTATAGAGTGTGTTTACACAAACCTAGATGATATATCCTGATACATGCCTAAGCTATACTATATAGCCAATACTTCTAGGTTACAAGCATGTATAGGATGTTATTGTACTGAATACTATAAGCAACTGTAGAGAAATTGTAAATGTTTGTGTATCTGAGGACAGAAAAAGTGTAATATAGTATAACATAAAACACCGTATTATAACTTTATGGGATCCCTTTGTATATGCAGTCCATCATTGATTGAAGGTTACTATGTGATGCCTTACCAGATATGTATATGTGTATGTATATAATATATGTGCATATATACACATATATGTATGTATATGTATATATACACACTTATGTTTGCATATATACATATACGTGTGCATGTATATGTGTATATATATATAATTGCATACATATATGTATATACAGAAAGAGAGAAAGAAAGTGGGAGGAAGAGACAGAATATCCACCCTTCTGTTTTGGAACATTTGATATTTAAACTTACATTAATAAGATTACCAGTATTCTTTATTTAACTCTTAAAATACTAGTTATATCTGTATTCTCAGTTAATCCCAATGCAATCAATATCTAATCAGTTATTTTGTCTTGAGAATGTTTCCTTCTTGATGATTCTATTTTATTTATTTATTTATTTATTTTTTGATATGGTGTCTTGCCATGTCACCCAGGCTGCAGTGCAACTTCCGCCTCCTGGTTCCAGCAATTCTTCCACCTCAGCCTCTTGAGTGGCTGATTACAGGCCTGTCACCATGCCTGGCTAATTTTTGTATTTTCAGTAGAGATGGGATTTTGCCATCTTGGCCAGACTGGTCTTGAACTACTAGCCTTAAGTGATCCACCTGACTTGGCCTCCTGAAATGCTGGGATTACAGTGTGAGCCACTGATTTTGGCCCCTTCTTGAAGATTCTATTGATTGTATTCCTAAATAGTCAGCAATAATTTTTTTCAACAAACCCAATGATCTTAAGACTTACTTTCAGAAATCTGAACATCATTTGACTTTCTTGACATTCCTCTCCTTTTAAATCTTTTCCACTTTCATTAACTGAGATTACACTCTTCTTGTTTTGCACATCTTTATTCTCAATTTCCTCCTTTTATCTTTAGTTACAGTCATTAGCTGTTATTCACTCCTTTTTTGTAAAAAATTTCCTTCTCCACTGACTGACTAAAAAGTCCCAATTAGTATTGTGGCTTTTAAAGCTTCTGGCTCACAAATCTCATGCTCACATAGAAACATTCCTAATATCTGAACTCCATTATCAACTACGTGAAGAGCAGTTAATTTATATATTTTTAAAGCTTTCTGAAATTCAGCACTTCTAAAGTAAATTCATAATTTTTATACCCAAATCAATTTTTTCTATAATGTTGTCTCTTTCTATCTATGGAAGCACTATTACTCAGGCTTAAAACCTTTAAGTCAATCTTGAGTTTCCCTTATCGCTTTTTCCTCACACCCAATCAGTTATTGAGCTTTCTCTCTTCTACACCTGCAGTGCTTTTTATTTTGCCTCTTCTTTTCTATAGCCACTTTCTTAGTTCAGCTTCTCACTTCTTTGAAAATGTGGACTGGAATTCCAAGTATTTTTTCTGCACATTAAAAATTACCTAATGATATTCACATGAGACACACATGTATAATCATCTTAGTATGTGAAAAAAATTAAAGCCAAAAACATATGGACAGTATTTAACTGACTACCAAAAATATTAATGATAGGTAAGTGGAAATCTGTCTTATTAACAAAATAAATGATTGTTTAGATGCAATGAATAATCTAGTAGCTCTATATTTGTTTGATTTTCAACCAAAAATTTATACCATCATGGCATGTATTGTGATATTATTGCAGAAATTATAACAAATACATTAAGCTTTGAAAAATGAAAACAAATTATTTAAAATTATTATTTATCTGTGCTTAATTATCATTTATATCACAATCATGTTTTAACTAATAAACACACACAAACACAGAGTTTAGAACTGCCAGCTTAATGTTACTGTTACATTGCATTTGGCTTCTCTCCAGTTTTCCTTTGTTAATTTATTTTGTGCATTTGTGGCTGTTTTCTTATGATTTCATTTTTCTTTATTTTATTATTTTTTTTTTTTGGAGACATAGTTTTGCTCTTGTTACCCAGGCTGGAGTGCAATGGTGCGATCTCGGCTCACCCCAACCTCTGCCTCCTGGGTTCAGGCAATTCTCCTGCCTCAGCCTCCTGAGTAGCTGGGACTACAGGCACACACCACCATGCCCAGCTAATTTTTTGTATTTTTAGTAGAGACGGGTTTCACCATTTGACCTGGATGGTCTCGATCTCTTGACCTCGTGATCCACCCGCCTTGGCCTCCCAAAGTGCTGGGATTACAGGCGTGAGCCACTGTGCCTGGCCATGATTTCATTTTTCTATAGGGCAGAATAAGAGTTCCACGTCTTAGTATTCTGCATCCTTCACTGTGGTGTCCCCACAAAATTTTCTAATTTTTGTTTCTTTATTGATACATTCTTTGTAAGAATCAAGTGAAATTAGTTGTTCTCCTCACAGTATTCCTTATGCCCCAAATATCCACATTATATGTAGTTCTTTTAGATACTCTTTCTTGTTGTAATATTATTAATGCACAGTTTAAGGTTATATTTCTCATACTAAGTTGTTATTTCTCTGAAGAGCTGGAGCATTAGTTTAGTGCGTTGAGCAATAATTATTTACCATCTTTCATAGATAACTTAGGTTTATCTTTCAAATCACCGTATGACCTAAGCATACCTCAGGGACCCATTTACAGACTATTTCAGTTCAACTGTCATTTTTGGGAGTGCCGTGTATGCCAAATACTGTGCTGCACACTAGGGATAAACACAAACAAATCCTAGGCCTGTCCTAAATAAACTTAGAATCTTGAGAAACACACAACAAATGATAATTATAATTTAACATGCTAATTAACAGGTATGCACAGGAAGGTATGAAAGCTGAGAATGGAGTAGAAATAATCTCAGTTTCTGAGATTTAAAACTCGATGTTCTGCCTAAGTTGGACACTAAACTGAGTTCTAAAAGAAAACTGAATATTCGGTTAAACCATCTTTCTTGAATCCCCTCATTAGTATTACAGCAAAGCTAGAGCTAAAACCAAGCTATTTTTGCCCGAATTCTCTATTTGTTGTTACACCATTGTAATTGTTCTGGCATGGACTTTCATCTGTTAAATAATGAAAAACAATAATCCAAGATAATCCTCTCACTTCCATATATCATAACTGAATTCTATTTGTAGACTTGAAGAAAGTAATTTGATCTGAAGAGTGGATTTTAATGGCAAGAATATTGAAAACTTGAAAAAAAAAGTAAATTGGGAACAGTTCTAAAACCACTCTTTTTTTGCTTCTCAATACCAAGAGGCATTTTTCTTTTTCTTTTTCTTTTTTTTTTTTCTTTTTGAGACGGAGTTTCGCTCTTGTGACCCAGGCTGGAGTGCAATGGCGCCATCTCGGCTCACCGCAATCTCCGCCTCCTGGGTTCAGGCAATTCTCCTGCCTCAGCCTCCTGAGTAGCTGGGATTACAGGCATGCGCCACTATGCCCAGCTAATTTTTTTGTATTTTTAGTAGAGACGGGGTTTCACCATGTTGACCAGGATGGTCTCGATCTCTCGACCTCGTGATCCACCCGCCTCGGCCTCCCAAAGTGCTGGGATTACAAGCCTGAGCCACCGCGCCCGGCCCCAAGAGGCATTTTTCTTAGCTGCACTGGATATATTGTTTTTCTGCTCTCTTTATAATGTCCTCTTGCTCATTCTTCCTAATTCTTAAACCATTACTTAGTTTCTTAAGTGGCAGCCATACCATTATTTTCAAGGCACAATTTTAAATACGACAAATGAGAAAATAATTTACAGCCAGATACCACTATCCTACTGCTAATCAATACAAACAAGAAAAAAATAGATCAACCTTTTTCTGGAACCTGAGAAGGCTATGTACCATCTTCCAGACTCAGTTTCCCCATCGGTGAATGTGAACTGTTAATGTATTTATGACATACTAGGTTATCAACAACAGGAAACTTTTTGTTGTCATAATTCTATCCTTTGCCCCTGCATTAGAGTATTTATATTTCAGAATTCTGAAATAACCTTGCTTTTTTCACTTTTAATGCTTTATTAGTTTCATCTTATTTATTTTTTGCTTTTATCTATTGCCTTTGTGAACCCATTACTTGTTTTTTATTTTGCTATTCCAAAATACACCAATGCTTTGAAATTGTCTGACAAACTTTAGTTGTAGATTTTCTTTTGATTGCTACCCAAATCCTCAAATGCATCATCATCTCTCTTTAAAACTACTTCTTTACTTATTTTTGCATTTATTTAAAGCATCAGTGACTAACTGTTAACACCAATAATTTGGGGCATCTTTCTTCTTTCTTCCATTTGGTCTAGTTTTATATTCAATTAATTGCCAAATTTAGCTAATTTTGTGCACCATAGTTCTTTTTTAAATTCAGTATTATTGCAAAAATAGCTATCTGGCCACCAAAGATTATTGTCTTCAAAGGGTAAAATTCTTAACTTAAAAATGGCTGTGGACTCAGACACTACAGTTTTTTGTCCTACTCTGTGACACTGAAAATTCTGAACTTATATGATACTGAGATATATATATATATATGTTATTTTATATATATATATATTCTGAACTTATATGACACTGAACTTATATATATATATTATATATTCTGAACTTATATGATACTGAGATATATAGATAGATAGATAGATTATATATATGCTGATATATAATCTTTTAAATGTATTTCTACTTTATATCACTACCTTGGTTCATTTGTAGTTTTACAATAGCTTAGCAATTAGTATTCCCATTTCTAGCTTAGCTCTCATCAGTGTAATGTTTCTGTGAACACTACAAATTAGATAGGTACGTGGTTGTAGATAGATGGTTAGATGGACAAAAGAGAGAAAGAAAGAGAGAGAGAGAAACAGGTAAGTTGATGGATGCCAACAACCAAAGTATAATCAGACCCCTCTTTAAAGACATGTATGGCTTCCACTCTTTTCAAAGAATAAATATGTGTTCTTCAGCGTTACCTAAAAGGTACTTCATAATCCAATTTTCTCACCTCTTCAGCTCTAGTAACCGCTTCATCATGTGATGTCTCTACTAAATCTTCAGAGTTCTGTAACAGCATCTTTAAAATCTTGATAAATGAGCTTCCTGAATTTCCATCTCCATGCTTGGATATGGTTATAGTACACTGAAGTTACATGTAGTGTTCTAGGCTCTATGCTAGTTCATGACACTTCTTTTCACTTTCTGTATGTGATTAATCTGATACCTTCTAATAATTCTTAAAATGCACTGTTCAGACATTGCTTTTGGGGAAGAGACTGATTATCTTCACCTCATGGCTCCAAATGTTTCTTCTCTGAATATGTAGTGAAATATTTGCCATTCTGAATTACAATGCTCTGCTTGCTTATTTCTCTTTTGTGTTATATAATAAGCTATTGAGATTGAAAATTGCATTTTACTAATTTTGAATTATCTAATATTGAAATTTCTACAAGTTCTATTTATAAATTGAGAGCCTATAGCATGTAAGAAATAGTTCTTTTATAGCTGCAGGAGGCAAATATAAATAATATACATAAAATAAGTAACTTATGTATTATAGAAGAAGGCATAGAGTACTATAATATAAAAGAAAAAGCAGAGTATGTTCAGCAGAATATGAGTGTAGGTATTAATTTTAAATAGGGTAGTTAGAGCAAGTCTCATTTCAAAAGTGACATTTGAACAATGACATTATGGAACTAAGGGAGGTAGCCACAATGTTATGGGAGAAGAGCATTCTAGAAAAATGAAAGAGTGCAAAGGCCAGAAGGACTCAGCATCCCTAAGTGTTTGAAAAGCAGCAAAGAGACTAATGCAGCAGAGCAGACTTATGAGAAGAGTGTTAAGAAAGATCAGACAAGCAGGTGATGGTCAGAATATGTTGAGTTTTGCAGGACTTTGTAATAACTTTGGCTTTAAGCTAAGTGAACTGGGAACCAATGAGAAATTTTGAGGATAAAAGAATATTATTTACATTTTAAGAGGTTTCTGTATCATCTATGTTGAAAAAAAGATTTTAAAATGATAAATGCATTAGCAGAGAGATGAAAAACTATTGAGCTATTGCTCTAATACAGGTAAAAGATAATGGCAGCTTGAACCAGGATACAGATTATGGAGAGACGGGGGATCAGGGACTGAGTGCTTTGATTATGGATATGTTGTTTTACACCATGTTAGCTAGATGCCTTTACGTAAAACGTACATGGAGTGTGCTAGAATAAAGAAGTCACAGTTTCAATATTTTTGGCCTTAACATTTTGAAAGATAGAGAAGCTATTGTCTGAGATGGGGAAGGCTGTGGTTGGAACATGTTTAGAGAAGGAAAGATCAGTAGTTCATCTTGCAAAATTTAAATTCGTCAACCCAAGTATTCCGTTCAGGTGGGGATATCAATAACTAGTTTGAATATAACTTAACGACAATGTATAGGAGAAGAATTGGAGCCAGATATATAATGATGGAAGTCCCTGGCATGTAAATAGTACTTACATGCTAGAGATTAAATAGAATCACCAGGGAACAAATATAAAGTGAAAAGATCCATGGGCTGAGGTCGTGGCACTCCACCCTAAAGAGGAGGAACAAGCAAGTGAGAGGAGAAAGAGTGGTTACATTTTATGTGTTCTGAAATCAAGTGGAAATAACACATCAAGTAAATATTCTTTGAAATGCACTGACTTTTTGACACACTCCAAAATCACTCCATAGTTGCTATATTGACTACATCTGTATGCAAGATCTTCTTACAAACCAACACTTTTGCAATTCAATTAAATATACCCTTCATTTGTTCTATGTTTTGTGGAAAAAGTCTGTTTGCCTTACATCCACTGAGACGCTACACTAATATTTCTATTTGCATTTAAATGATAAAGTTAGGAAACAAGGAGTGAATACGGAAACAGTATTATTCTCTTCTGCATTATTTCTCTAAACATTCTTACTTATTATTTTTTTTAGAGATTGGGTCTCACTTTCTTACTCAGGCTAGAGTGCACTGGCATAAGCAGAGCTCACTGCAACCTTGAACTCCTGAGCTCAAGTCATCCTTCCGCCTCAGCCTCCTGAGTCCCTGGGATTACAGGTGACTTGGCCATTCTCACTTACATTTGAAAGAAAATAAATTTATCTTAAATGCACATATAGAGCAAATTCGAGATGGCACTTAAAGATGTGATAAATTTGATACTGTAATGCCATAGAGTAGAACAAAAAAAGTAATAAAAGTAAGGTGGACTCTGAATTCTATAAATATTGCCTTTTAAACACTTAAGACTTATCAAAAGTTTTTATTTATTTCTAAAATCAGAGAACAATTGTCATTAATGGAATATAGAAAAGTACATTTTTAAAGTGGCTACTGAAACTCCTGAATGACAACAGCCACAAGTTAAGAAAAAAGTGTTATTTTTGCATTATTTTTTTAAAAACAGATTTTAGAATTTTTTCCACACAATAATTTTTATTCTGCAAAGCTAGAGGGGTTTTTGTTGACTGATTTTTTAGTTCTTGAAGAAAAGTTAAGTGTAAACCATTGTGTGGAAATAAACAGGAAATTTATCTTTTGTATATTAGAAATTCTCTACTTAGTGAAGTAAAAAGTAACAGGTCTATTAGCAATATTGATGGTAAGTTCAGATAGGGAATTGAGCATGTTTTGTTATAATTAGATATAAACTGGTTCTGAGAAGATGAAGTTTAAGTTGTTAATAACTTCACATTCCCCAAGGCATGATGATACAAAGTAGGATGTCTGGAAGGGCACTAGAACATCCTATAATTTGTCTAATTTGCAGCAAGTTAATAAGGCTGATAGTAGCATCCTTATGAATAAATGGACAATTTATGAAATTAAAATGACAGGTATTCCATGTATCTTCTGTTAATTCTTAAACTAACATATTTTCTTCTGTTTCTCCCAGTAGTTAACTATTAAGGGGAATTTTTAAAAAGTAAAATATGTCTTTTACTAGCTGGAGTTCAAAACTGAACAAAAAGTCACCTTCAAATAAATGGTCTTAAAATTAACCCTAACTTGGAAACAGCAAATAGAAATTTATATTCTAAAAGGAGTTCTTGAAGTGAGAGTCAAATACAAAACCACAATTATTCTTCAAAAGCCAACTTACATGAAACTTATACGCAAGGATGTTCTGGAGTCTTACTAAATTTAAAATGTAATGGATTATAAAACCCATATTAAAAGATGTGAATATCAAATGACAATTAGCCAAAAGGTTGAAAGCTGAAGAATAATCCATTTCACCTGCAAGGAAAAAATAAGTCAGATTAAATTGAAGTCTATTTTGTCAGAGACTTTAGTGAGAATATTTTGACTTTTCTTCAGAAAAAAAATCTTAGTACTATTGTGAAATAGAAATTCTTAATTTGAAAGGCTTCCTAATTAGTATCATAACATCTTGAACTAAGGAAACATGTTTCCAGTGATCTGAATACTTACATCTTCGTATAAGTCCCTTTAATTCTAGTATTTTATGATTGTTTTTAATTCAGTGACCTTCTACTCAAGAAATATCTTATCCTTGCTTGGAGAGAAGAAAAACAAGTTTTTTTCTATTTATCTAAGGCAGTGGTCAGGCAACTGTGGTCCATGACGAAACTAGATCCCGTTTGCCTGATTTTGTATGATCCAAGAGCATAGCATTTTTTATAATTTTTTTGAAAAATCTAAAGAATAATATCCCATGACATATAAATTTTCTATGAAGTTAAAAGTTTGCTGTCCATAAATACATTTATATTGGAAGACAATCTTGCTCATTCGTTCATGTATTATTCATGACTACTTTCACACTATAATGTCAGAGGTACTGAGACCAGAAAGCCTATGGGCTAAAGGCAACATTGTTTTCTATCAGTCATTTAAAAGACAGCTAAAAACTATTGGTCAAGGAAGGGAGAAATTCCCTACTGGTTGTTCTATTTCAAACTAGACAGTTACTATTTGACATTGTTGAGAGAATCAAAACGATGAGAAAACTAGTGATTAGATAAAAAATATGCATGGTAGTGATTTTGCCTGTAAGCCTCAACTAAGTTATGACAACAAAATGTACAGACCTTTAATTAGGTACTATTTTAAATAAGAATAGCCAATGCTTACATAATAAGATGATTTTAAACCTTCCAGAAGCACTAATTTCTTTCTTGAGACATTTAGTTATTTCAAGTAGGAGTATTTTAATTACATTTAAAAACTTCATTGTTTTGACAAAAAAAATGTGAATACAATAACAAACACTTAAAATTATATTTTAGAATATTTTGTTTATTTTAATATAATCTGTCTTTATTTAATTGCTATACACTACTAAGCAAATTTAACAAGAATGAAACTGTATTTACCTCAAAGTAAAATATATTTGCTAAGAAAAACTTGCTTAATATTAAGCAGTTGTTTTTGTTATGATTGTTTTCTCTTTTAAATGAGAAAAAATAATTATTGGTAATTTCTAATGAATGTAGACTGACAAAGGCACTGTGAAAATAACTGTTGTAAACTCTCAATTAGATCAATATAAATCTACTGTCAAATGTTTTTATGTGATAGTTCCAAAGCACTGAGATGAGGAATAATCACAGTATATAATTGTATAATTATATAATTGTATATAATTATACAATAGATGATTGTATAATTTTAAAAAGGGAAAAATATAGAAAAAATTTTCCCAAAATCAGAACCAGAAACACTGCCTGAGCAAATAATGAGACCCTGTATCTAAAAGAATAAGAAAAAAAAAAACAGGGTGTGGTATCACATTCTTGCAATTATAGCAACTCAGGCGGCTGAGTCTGGAGCACTGCTGGAGCCCAAGGGTTCAAGGTTGATATGAACTATGATGCTGTCACTGCACTACAGCCTGAGTTGAATGAGAGTCTTTCTCAAACAAACAAAAAGAATCAATTAATAGCAAAAATGTGCAAAAACAGTGAAATTAAAAATGAAAAAGAAAATAGATTAATATTTCCACTGAAACAAATCTTAGTTATATACTAAAAATGTATATTTTTATTAACAGTAGCAAGATGGAAAGCATAACAGAGAAGTGTCAAGTTATTATGTCAGCACCTGCTGCAAAGGGTGATAAAAGAAAGCTATTTGCCAAAATGATTAAAGGCAGGAGTTTATGAACTAAATACTTTGTATAATATTCCTGATATTTACTAGCTATGACATCTTTGGAAAGTCATTTAAGCCTACTAAAATAGAGTTAATAATATATTATTATTAATTCTCAAACTGTTATGAAGGTCATTGTCTTAGTCCTTTTGGACTGCTGTGACAAAATACTGTAAACTGGGTATTTTATAAACAGCAGAAACTCTTAGGTCTCACCATTCTAAAAGCTGAGGCGTCCAAAGTCAAAGGGCTGTCAGGTTCAGTGTATGGTGAGGCCCGCTTTCTAATGAATGACACCTTCTTACTGTGTTTTCTCTTGATGAAGGGCAAACAAACATCCTCAGGCCACTTTTACGAGAGTACTAATCCCATTTGTGAGGGCTCAGCCCCCCAAAGTTCCCACTTCTTCATACTATCACAATGGAGATTAGGTTTCAGCCTGTGAAGTTTGGGTAGACACAAAGGTTCAGAATATACCAGTTTTAATAAATGTCTAGTTATGTTTCTTAGTACAGAATGTTTATTAAATGGTAGCCATGTTTGTAAACATTGGCAAAAGATCTTATACATTTAGGTAACACCTGAGGTTATCAAATATTTTGTGTATTTATGAATTTATTTGAGTAGACATAGTTGATTAAGTCTGATTATAAATGTGAGAAAGAGAAAATGTTTCAGTATCTTCAAAAAGGGGGTAGAAGCTTTCCAGTGACATTCAATGTGCAACCTCGTGAAACACAGATATATTCAGACAATAAATTCCTAAAAACAGCAAAAGTGGCTTAGGGGCACTTATATCAGAGAGATGAATATCACACACAGGGTACACAAAGTAGTTTCATAAGAATACATTGAGTGTATTTGTTGTATACTAGTGTACATCTAGTGTAAAGTTGTACATCTCGTGTCCAGTTATTGCCCATATCAGTGTATTGACTCTCAAACCCAAATCTACTTTCTAACCCTGGTACTGGAGCTACTACCTGATCCTGGAGCTGCACTTTGTGAACATTTCTCCTTTGTCAGCCGGCACACTGATAGGCTTGTTAATAGAGGATTCTATAGCAAAGATAAGTGACTATAACAAAGGAGCTTCTCTTCCTGGTGCCAGTGCTTTTTCGGAAGATAAGGCTGCCTGTAGATTGGCACATTGGATTTCTGTGGCCCTCACCCTCCTGTCCCTCATTGAGAGCTCTTCCTCTCTTATGCTCTCTAGTGAGAGTTCCCACCATCATTGGGCTGTTTTCTGTGGACTAGCCATGTTCTACTGACAGCTTTTTGTGAGTTCTTCCCACTCTGTAAGCTTCTTACTTTTCATGCTACTTTTCCTGTGGCAGGCTGCAGGTATCTATGGCAGCCACATTTCTCCAGTGAAGTATAAATCTCAGCTTTTGGTGGGGAAGGTTCCTCTTCTACATTCTAATATCCTTCCTTTTTCAGTCTCCCTCAGCTCCAGAAGTAACAGCTACCTGTTCTATTTGCTCTGTGTTGCTCAGAGTCCTCTTTTCTGTCTTTTTAATAACTGCCTTTTAATTTTCAAGAGATCATCAAATTAGTGGTATAATTTCTCTCTCCTGCTGAACCCTGTCTGATAATATACCTTTTTTTAATCTTTTTTTACATTTCAAAAACATACAAAACAACTATATTTTCCATATATAGAGAGTTAAAAACTGAAAGCAGTAAGAATAAAAAATTCATGAGGACTGTTATTACTGTTATGAGGATTGAGGGAAGGGGGAGATTTGATCAGGGAGGGGCCTATGCAGAGCTTCAGTTGTATTGATAATATTCTTCCCCATCCATATCTGCGTAGGTTCTATGTATCTACCTATTTTTGGAACTGTATCAAAGTACATAAATATTCCATCTTTATTCTTTTTAAAGTTTTGATCAGGGTAAAAATGACTCTCTGTTGCTGAAATGTATACACATAATAGCCGATGGGAGTCATAGCTAGGGATCTGCAAACAACATAAATCAAAGTAATGTCTCCTTTATTTGATCTTAAACTAGTATAAATTTTGCATTTTACATAGTTATATATATTATTAAATCATGTTGTATTTCCCACACATTTTCTGTGTAAAATGTTACTCTAAGATAATGCTTTTAAAGTAGTTTGCTAAATTATTTCACAAGCAGATATTCTTCCAGGGATATTGGCAAACTGATTTGAGATTACAGAATATATTTGTAAATATCTAGTGAGCTTTTGCTATCTGTCAGGCATGGTTATCAATGCTGGAACAAAGACAAAATGTACACAATGTTCTCAAACTCTTTTATACAAGCAATCTTTTTTGGTTTTGGGAGTAGGGGCACCTTATCTTCTTTACATATTTTTAGTGTTGTGTTTGTCTAAAGTTAGTATTAGGAATAAATTTTGTCTTTTGTTAATTAAATAAAACATTTATTGAGAAGTTAAACTCTATCAAGAGAGGCTCCCTCTTTAACTTTTATTATATTAAGAAAATTTATAGTTAAATGACAAACTTAACTCACTTCATGTCAGAAAGTTATAGTGATAGAAACGTTATATAATGACCATGACAGGAAGAAAAATACCTCAGACATATAAATAAACTTTAAAAGATGATCAATAAGTTAAAAAGTAATATTAATAACATGTATAACAGTGACATATTTTAAATATTCAGTTTTAGAGGGTAAATGTTTTACATTCAATACTTGAATCTGAAAATATTTCCTGAACATATTAATTCTGATATTGAATATGATAAATGAAAGTGAATAATCATTTTCTACTTGAAGAATATAAAGTTAAATTGGTTCTTTCTTTGATAATTTTAAATGGAGCAAAAATGATAAAAAATGAAATTTGAATAGTTCGTTTATATGAACAAGAGTGTAAGTAAGAAATTACAATAAATTTCAAAGATGAAAAGAAATTTGGCTTACAACTGCCCACACTAAAACATAAATAAAAGTTGATTATTTTAGTCAATTAAAAAAAATATCATCATGCATTGTTTTGTTTTGTTTCAATTTGCTTTATTTCCAAATTATCAATTACAGGAAAATACAGAAAAAGAGCATCTAAAATCTACTATGTAAATGTGTTGAAATATTTTACTCTATAAAAATTTAAATTACTATGAGAGTAGTTAAATTTAATGAAGAAAACAATGTCACACTTCAAAGGAAGTTGAAATAACTTCATATGAGTGGTATTTAGTGCCCAGTATTACAAAAAGTAAACAAAAATATCGATTACATTCAATCATTTTGCTATCTCTTAACACTCTCACCATGATATAGTTCAATGCATATATTGAAGACACAAACAGCAATTACTGTTCTCATGTTGACAATCATTTTCTATCTCCATTTTTAATTTCTTATTCTATAAACAACTATTTATTATGCCCTATATAATTTAAGGCAATGAAAAGTAATTAAATATCTCATTAAATATTTTCTAGTTTAGTCTAAATTATGCACACATATCTTAATTTAAACATAACCCTCTGAATAATCTGCTGTATGTGATTTTTATGGCTGTTTTAGACCTATACACATATCAAAGTGAGCTTGAAAATTCAATATAACGGTTTGATATGCCTTCTAAATAACTCCTTTTAAACATTTTGTTAGACCGTCAGATAATCGAAAAGGAGAGATATAAGGCATCTGGTTTTCTTTTTTAGAAACACTTAACTTTTTATGGAATAAATTAAAATATGAACTGTAGTAGAAAATGATTATAACAATTTTTTAAGAAATAGGTAAATAATAAAATAATTTCTTACAATAATAAGAATACCTAAAAGTCAAAGCACAAGTGATGTGCTTAATCTAACCTGAACTGAAGTAGAATGTTCTTTGATGGAATATTGTAAAAAAAGATCTACCAATTCAAATGCTGGCACACAGCATCACAATTCACATAACTAAAATTACATTTCACTGCAATTCAGTCAATGCATGTATGGTTCTGCTTTCTGGCCTTTGTTTTGCATGGTCAAATAATTCAGTTACCTTTATTTCTTGTAACACTCACCTGTTTAATTAACAGAATTCTATAAACTCTTGGTATTCAAGAGTGTGGTGAATGAAATATAAAGAATGCAGATAGGGCTGCTGCTCAAGTTCATATACTTATATTAAGCTCATTAAACTTTAGATCATGCTAGAGTAAATGAAGTTCATTTCTCTCCTTCGAATCTACAAAGTCGTCAATCTGCTGTCTCCTAACTTTCCCTTTCAGCTCAACTTCGTGGTGGTTAGGAAATGAGAGAAAGTTGAAAAGGAAAAAAAAGATGGTGGTAGCAGAGAAATCAGACAGACTCCAGTATTCAGCTGATCTGATTTGTAATTTTATAATGTAAAGTCATTTTTAAGTACACTAACATCAATTTTATGCACATTTCTATTAAAAACTATCAGGTATAAATATATGCTTGTGGATAATACTTAAAGAAGACATGAGAGATACATAAAAGATAAATAAATTATAGTGATCTCTCAGACACACAAAAAAGAAATATTTTGCTGACTTTCTTATGAATATTTTTCTTTCTTTTTTTTTTTGAGACGGAGTTTCGCTCTTGTTACCCAGGCTGGAGTGCAATGGTGCGATCTCGGCTCACTGCAACCTCCGCCTCCTGGGTTCAGGCAATTCTCCTGCCTCAGCCTCCTGAGTAGCTGGGATTACAGGCATGTGCCACCGTGCCCAGCTAATTTTTTGTATTTTTCATAGAGATGGGGTTTCACCTTGTTGACCAGGATTGGTCTCGATCTCTTGACCTCGTGATCCACCCGCCTCGGCCTCCCAAAGTGCTGGGATTACAGGCGTGAGGCACCGCGCCCGGCCATGAATATTTTTCTTAAGCAAATACATTTGTTATAACATTTGACATTATTTTGAATTTTTTTTCCGTCATGTTTGCCTTCTCAATATTGCACACTTTCCTTCTCCATATTGTCCCATCATTTTCATACCTTTTCTTATATGGTATCTTTAGATTTGTAAAACATGACAGATGCTGAGATAAAGAAAATGAGGCTAAATAAAGAGTCGATTTTTAATTTATCACTGAAAGTGTGATACATCTGTGAATGCAAGAAGGAGCTAAACAGAAGGAATGCCAGACAGTGGTTGTCAAGTATGTAAGGATAGAGGAATAACATCCAGGACAGATTTCCCTCACCTGGATAACTAGTGATAAGAGCTAAGTCAATCAAGAAGCATAGAGAAGGGCTGCGATAAAGAAGGAAGTGTCAGACTCAGCAAGAAAACTTCAGGCCAATATCCATGATAAACATAAATGCAAAAATCTTCCATAAAATATTGGCAAACCGATTGTAACAGCACATCAAAAACTTATCCACCATGATCAAGTAGGATTCACCCCAGGGATACAAGGCTGGTTCAACACACCCAAGTCTATAAACTAATTCACCACAAAAACAGAACCAAAGGCAAAAACCACATGATTATCTCATTTGATGCAGAGCAGGTCTTTGACAAAATTCAACAGCCCTTAATGCTAAAAATCCTCAATAAACTAGGTATTGGTAGAACGTATATCAAAATAATAAAAGCTATTTATGACAAACCAACAGTCAATATCATACTGAATGGGCAAAAACTGGAAGCATTCCCTTCGAAATCTGGCAGTAGACAAGGATGCCTTCTCTCACCACTCCTATCCAATAGAGAATTGGAAGTTCTAGACAGAGCAATCAGGCAAGAAAAAGAGATAAAGGGTATTAAATTAGGAAAGGAGGAAGTCAAATTGTCTCCATTTGCAGACGACAGGATTGTATATCTAGAAGACCCCATCATCTCTGCCCAAAATCTTCTGAAACTGATAAGCAACTTCAGCAAAATCTCAGGATACAAAATCAATGTGCAAAAATCACAAGCATTCCTATACACCAATAACAGACTTAAAGAGAGCCAAATCAAGAACAAACTGCCATTCACAATTGCTACCAAGAGAATAAAATACCTAGGAATACAACTAACAAGGAACATAAAGGACCTCTTCAAGGAGAACTACAAATCACTACTCAACAAAGTAAGACAGGACACAAACAGATGGAGAAGCATTCCATGTTCATGGTTAGGAAGTATCAATATCGTGAAAGTGGCCATACAGCCGAAAGTAATTTACAGATTTGACATTATCCCCATCAAGCTACCAATGACCTTCTTCACAGAACTCAAAAAAACCACCTTAAACTTTGTATGGAACCATAAAAGAGTAAACATAGCCAAGTCAATTCTAAGCAAAAAGAACAAAGTGGGAGGCATCACACTACCAGGCTTCAAACTATACTACAAGGCTACAGTAATCAAAAGAGCATGGTACTGGTACCTAAACAGAGATATAGATGAATGGAACAGAACAGAGGCCTTGGAGGCAACACAGCACATCTACAACCATCTGATCTTTGACAAATCTGACAAAAACAAGCAATGCGGAAAGGATTACCTGTTTAATAAATGGTGTTGGGAAAACTGGCTAGCCATAAGCAGAAAGCAGAAACTGACCCCTTTCTTGACAGCTTACACTTAAAATTAGCTCCAGATGGATTAAAGACTTAAACGTAAGACCTAACAACATAATAACCCAGAAGAAAAATCTAGGCAAAACCATTCAGGACATAGGAGTAGGCAAGGACTTCACCACCAAAACACCAAAAGCATTGGCAACAAAAGCCAAAATAGACAAATGGGACCTAATCAAACTCCACAGCTTCTGCGCAGCAAAAGAAACAATCATTAGAGTGAATCGGCAACTAACAGAATGGGAAAAAATTTTTGCAGTCTACCCATCTGACAAAGGGCTGATATCCAGAATGTACAAAGAACTAAAACAGATTTACAAGAAAAAACAAATATGCCCATTCAAAAGTGGGCAAAGGATATGAACAGACACTTTGCAAAAGAAGACCTACCTGAGGTCAACAAACATATGAAAAAAATGCACATCATCACTGGTCATCAGAGAGATGCAAACCAAAACTACATTGAGATATTATCTCACACCAGTTAGAATGGCAATCATTAAAAAATCTGGAGACAACAGATGCTGGAGAGGATGTGGAGAAATAGGAACACTTTTACAGTGTTGGTGGGGTGTAAATTAGTTCAACCATTGTGGAAGACAGTGTGGCAATTCCTCAAGGACCTAGACATAGAAATTCCATTTGACCCAGCAATCCCATTACTCGGTATATATCCAAAGGATTATAAATAGTTCTACTATAAGGACACATGCACATGAATGTTTATTGCAGCACTATTTAGTAAAGACCTGGAACAAACCCAAATGCCATTGATGGTAGATTGGACAGGGAAAATGTGGCACATATACACCATGGACTATTATGTAGCCATCAAAAACAATGAGTTCGTGTCCTTTGTAGGGATGTGGATGATCCTGGAAATCATCATTCTCATCAAACTGACACAAGAACAGAAAATAAAGCAACACATGTTCTCACTCATAGGTGGGTGTTAAACAATGAGAACACATGGACACAGGGAGGGAAGCATCACACACCGGGCTCTATCAGGAGGAAATAGGGGAGGAACAGCATGGGGTGGGGAGTTGGCAAGAGATAGCATGGGAGAAATGCCAGATATAGGTGATGGGGAGGAAAGCAGCCAATCACACTGCCAAGTATGTACCTATGCAACAATCTTTCATGTTCTTCACATGTACCCCAAACCCTAAAATGCAATTTAAAAAAAAAAAGAAAGAAGTCTCACTGTTCTTTGGAAGTGTGGGGATACACTGTAAATAACTTTTAATTGAATAATCGGCTTTTGTTAAAACATGTTTTGTGCCTTTCTGTAGCTAGGAGTTTGGTATAAAAATGTGTTAATCTCCTGCAGAGTTTTAGAGAATACTCTGAAAAAGCCTATTTAATATAAAAAGTTTTGAATCATTCTAATGAGATGCTTTATAAAATGGTAATATATTGGAAAGATCACTATAGTGCATACATTTCTCAGTAACTGTAACCTCTATAAAAATACTTTATGCAAACTTATCAAAGAAAATTGATACAAAACATTTTTCAGATTAAATATTGCCACAGTGCTGTTCTAAAGACTTTTTATCAATATTACAATGAAATAGTAGCCAAATGTGATGGCTCAGGATTGACACCCTAACACTTTGGGAGGGTGAGGTAGAAAGATCACTTGAGGCCGGGAGTTCAAGACCAGCCTGGGGAACATAATGAGACCCTATCTCTACAAAAAAAGTAAGACAAAATTACTGGCATGTGCTTGTAGTCCCAGCTACCAGGGAGGCTGAGGTGAGAGGATCACTCGAGCTCAGGAGTCTGGGGTTACTGTGAGCTATGATCATGCCAATGCACTTCGGCCCGAGTGACAAAGTTAAAACCCATCTCTTAAAAAGAAGTGAAATTGTATCTTAATGCTTATGTATAGACAATAAAAATCATGCTCCTTTAATGTAAGTCTGAATTATATAACAACATAATTTATTATGCAACAACAAAAATGAACCACTCATACTTGTTTAGAGTGGAACCACTAATTTCCAAAACAAACTTAAATTATTTTAATCTAAAATGTAATTTTTAAAGTTACATTTAGGATAGCAGTTTTATCTGAAACAATTTTTAAATAAAATACTATGTACATGGAATTGAAAACAAATAGATGGTCTTTTATCTGGCCTCAGGGAAGTCTAAGGACTTAACTCTTGGCCTAAACCCCCTTAAATTATTTATGGTGTTGATTGTCAAATTTAATCTGATGTACCAAATTAAGCACCTGTACTCAGGTCATTTATATGGCACTAAGTAACTGGGATTATTCAGTAGATACAGCTGTGCCTAAAAATGGCTGCTAATCATATAATCTTGAGACTAGCTAGAATAACTAGTGACACACACACACATATCAGAATGACATAAATGTTAAAGAGCCCTAAATCTGAAAAACTCTCTGAGCTGAGTTGGTCTTGTCACACTCAGCCTAGTTTCTTATTATCATGTATATGCCAAATGAGGAGTGCCTGGGACACGCTTGTATAATTATTCATGGTGTAGTATTTCCTCTCTTGTATCCAGTCTTAGAGGCAAGTAAGTATTTTAGTTCCACGTAAATATTACCAATAGGAAGTGAATTAAATTAGAGCGCAGAGTTATCATTATGCTGAGATGTACCTGCCTCTCTTACCTAACGGTAACCACTACCCCAATTCTACCAAATTGATTTGTTTTACCTGATTTTGCTTATTATAAAAATAGAATTTTAAGCATGTGTGCTTTTCCATTTGGCTTATTTTGCTCAACATTTGGTTGTGGTATGTTGGGGTATTTGATTAATTTTTATTATTGTGCAGCATCCATTATCCTGTTGTTGAAATAGTATTATTTATCCATTCTACTATTAATGACATTTGGGACTATTACAGCTATTAATACTTTGTCATCTTTTGTTACACATATTTAGAGATATCTTTAATATATATTCAGGAGTAAAAGCGCTTTTTCATAAGGTCAGCATATGTTCAGCCATAGAAGATAACACAGTTTTTCTCAAATACATTGTTAATTAGAGTTCCCACTACTTTACATCCTTGCTAACAATTAGCAGTTTCTGTCTTTGTAAGTTCAGTGATTAAGGGAGGTGTATGTTGTTATCTTATTTTAATTTTCTTATTCATATTTCTGGTTAAAATGATAAATGTAGTGCAAAATTTTCCCTCTTTCTAACTTGATTTAGAATTCTTAATGATAGTATTTGAAAAAGGAATCAATGTAAATATGAACCAATTTACTAATTATTCTCATTAGGATTTTTTTCTAAACCTGGGGATAATTTTGCCAATCCCAAAACTATGAAATGTTTTACTAGGTGTATTAGTCCAGTCTTACTCTACTATAAAGATACTACTCCTGATTGGGTAATTTATAAAGAAAATAGGTTTAATTGACTCATATTTCTGCATGACTGGGGAGGGGACTCAGGAAACATATAGTCGTATCAGTAGGTGAAGGGGAAGCAAGCACCTTATGCACAAGGGAGCAGGAGAGAGACAGAGAGGGCTAGAGTGAGGAAGTGCCACTTTAAAACCACCAGCTCTCATGAGAAATCACTCACTATCATGAGAACAGCATGAGGGAAACCATCTCCATGATCCAGTCGCTTCCCACCAGGTCCCTCCCTTGACACATGGGGATTACAATTCAAGATCGGATTTGGGTGGGGACACAGAGCCAACCCATATAATAAGGTTATTTTTTAAGAAACTTCATTAGTTCACATAAAGAGCTTGAATTCATCTGGAATTGATTTTTTTTTTTTAATAATATGTGAAATTGAGTCAAGATCTTTTCTGGTCTTCTCTTTCAGTGGTATAATGGCCTATCTTTAGAGCAATATTCTCTAAAGTATAACTTAATAATACATTTTATTATATGGTCCTCTAAGTCCTACAAATATGCGGTTCTTTAAAATTATCTTGGCTGTTTGTTCTCTTACATTTAAATCTACAAAACTAAATTTAGGTAACTTACTAGTTACCTAAATAAGCTCTTTTGGAATACTTTTTGAGATTGCAGTCAATCTATCCACTTCTTTAAATCTTTGAGTTCTCTTAATGTGTGAAGATTTTTTTTAAAGTTTTTCATACCTTGTTATGTTGATTCGTGATCATATTGCTATCACTTAGGGCTCCTTTTACACTTTTAGTTTATTTTTTTGTTTCTCAAATGTTTAAAATAGACTAGTGATCCAAAAAATTACTTCTTCCACAAAGACGTTGGGAATACTAGAAGTTTCTGATGTAAGAACAGGTCAAAAATCTTTCTTCAGTTCTATTTTAATAGGTTTTCATATTTTTGGAAGCAGTCTTTTATCTTTTTAAAATTTTTTCTAGTATTCACTGAACAAAGTCTTTTTACCCATGATCTTTGTGAATTGTATTGTGAAAATTAATAGTTTGATCAGCCAAAGGAAACTCTGAATGGTCTCTTGATTTTTCTTTCTCCTTGATCAAGTTTTTTGTTACATTTTTGATACATAATATCAGTTTAGCTTTGTTATATCTGTTGTGAGTAACTTAATAATGACAATATACATAAACTATGATCAAATTTTTATTAATAATTTCTAAAGAATTTGGGTCTAGATTGTTACAGCAATACCAACAATTTTATGTGTTAGAATGTATTTCATTTTCCTGCTTATTGTCCAAAGCAAAATTGGACCACATGAAGCTTTTAAATTAGGTGATAAAGATGTGGGCACGATTCCGGCAGTAAAGATGCAATCTGATAGCCATATTTTCTCCTCAGTAGTTAATTTATGAGAATGTCCTTGCCTCTCTTTTAGTTGCCTGAAGTATGGTTCATTGTTCAATGCTTTGTGTCAGAGTGAGAGATTTCCTTTCTACCAGGTCCCTCCACAGACTAAGCTAATTAAATACAAAGGAAGAAAGATTTCCATCCTAATAAATCTGCCTGTGGGTTAAGACACTATGTCACTTTGGTAGTTCTTTCAATAAAGCCAGAAGGGATTAAAACTAGAGCTTTTTTTAATCATTGCCCATGACATAGGTAATAGACTTCCAGTCTTACCCTATCACAATGAATTCTTTGACAGAAAAATTTCCCATACTGCTTTCAGCAATCTAAGTGAGCTGATCAGCACTTAGGACAACTGACATATTCCATTATAAAAATTAATACATTTTTCTTAGTAGCAAAAGTAAAGGAAACTGATTTTCATCTTTATAAAACCTAATTGATCAAACATAGCTGTACTTTGAACATAAAACAGCTTCTTGTTTTAGGTCTACTGGTTTTAACAACAGCTATAAAGCTGTGTGATTTTGAAATGGTTGTTTACATTATTTTGAATGTCCTACTCGCTTTTAAGATGTTCTGTGATAAAGAAAATAAGTAAACAATCCAGTGGTATTTTATATTTAATTTCTCAAATATAGCAGATTGCATAAGATTGATTTGTATTTGAATTTACTTTTCTTTAAAGATGCAATTTGATATAAAGATCACTTGCTTGCTTACATTTTTAGCAGTCACCAGATATCTTTTCAAAGCTGTTAGTCTCATAGAGCAGAGTTATACCTTATTTTTAGTATACAGCTCTAAGACTCGGAAGCCCCTTCTTAATCTGCTAGTGAAAATACTACGTCTCATAAGCTTCCTTTGGCCAAGGTAGAAATTTGCACCATGTTGTCAATGAGTTGTTGACGTCAGTATTAAGATTTACTTTACCACTGGATCCATTTAATTAAATGATTCACAGAGTTAACCCTGTATGTTCTTTCTTAGGCAGACCAACACATTTCTCCAGCACTGTCATGAGTGACTTTACCTACTTTTTCTAACTCTCCTTTAAAGCCTTCCTAAGATTATGTAATATAGTAACTATAAAGCAGTCCTTCCCCTTGCACAACCACTGGGTTCTCACAATTAGTCCCTTTTTTCCTGTATTAAAAGCTTAGATCTAAATGGAAACAGAGGCATATAAGAAATGAGTAGACAAAATAATTATAAGGCTTAACAAAATTTCTTGAGTTAATGATTTAATGATAAGCAATAAGTGGATTCTGTTTAATTGCCCTATCAACTGTGACTTAAGTGATTGAAAAAGATACTCCTTATGCATTTAACATATATGTATGTATCTGGGAACTAGGGGGTACATCAGTGAAACAAACAAAAATTCCTGTCCTCATAAAGCTTCCATTCTAGTGACAGTCTCCTTAAAAATATTCTTACCTCCTGCCGATTCTCTACGCTGCCTGGATTTCCTACATGAAAGGTATGTTTCTCACATAAAATTACATTCCTTACATAAGACTATCACAGGATTGTAATTTTAATGATACATTCAAATGTAAGTGTTTCTTAGAAACCTAGGCTAGACCGGAATTGACAATACCATTTTACGTAGGTATTCATGAGCTTCACATGTTGGGCACCAGAATGTAGGAAACCAGCCCTACGTCGCTGGTGGGTACCCCAGGTTTGGTGGGACAAAGGAAGGAGAAAAAGACAGATTAAGAAAGAAAGTGGGACTAGGGAGCCAACACTTAATACTTTTGGAGGAGACAGTGAAGGCTCCGAGCTCTGAACATCCACACTATTTATTGGTTATAATCACTTGATCTACAGGGTAGGGTTGGAGTGATGGTGGGTGGAAGATGATGGTGGAGTGAATCAGTGAGCGGGAACTAGTGTGTCATTCTAAGGATTGATAACAGTGGTTTTTTGGGAGTTTCACAAAACAAGAACATGTGGTTATCTTTAACTTGTTATCTATGTGCAGCTGATGGAACTCCGGCCTTTCAAGGAGCCTACAAGTCTGGCTACATCATAGTGCTATGAAGGGGTTTTACGTACTTGAGCCCAATGTTTATTGTAACAGAGCCTAGGTCACCCTGTACCAGAACATGAGGCATGGAGAGGCCTTCCTCCTCAGAGGCCCCCTGCGACCTTCCGCAGTTTGTTGTTCCTTGTTTATATGTTACTCATAACCAATTTATGTAGGTACTCTGTAAGTCCTTTCTCCTTTGCTGCTTTTCCCAACAATTTTATTCTGAACATATTGTTACAGTCCACTAGGCAGCTACTAAGTAGGTTCTTTATAGAATTAATGACTTTTTATTGGACTTTCTTTGTGCTGGAGAGATGCCTTGGAAAGTGGCTGGCAGTTAATGAATAAAAAGCCTGAGTGCTGGGAAGCTGTGACAGAAAAATTATATAAATAAAAATAGAGATATTTCTGAAGAAATTGCTGGCATATTTCTTGTGTCATATTCTCAGCAAATAATCACTAGAATTCTGTTGAAACAAAAGCCTCAAATGTTCAAATGAACTCTTCTGATGGCAATCATTAATTCTGTATTTTACTAGAAGTTTATCTTCATCTGTTAGGTTTCTCATTAATTTCAAAAATGCTACAGGGGTTGGCAAACATAGAATTGCTAAAAGATATACAAATCATTTTGCCAAACAAGATTAAATGTGTTAGGTTGGGCATGATCAACAGCTACAATCAATTGAAGAGTGGCTCACCAAATGGGAGGAGGATGCAGGATTGCTCAAGGCCGTTTCCAGGTGGCATAGATAAAACTAACGGGAAATTAAGGAGTGCAAAGATATGGTTATTATCATTGTAATAATTCCCAGCAGCAAGGTGTTTTACATTGTGGTAAAGGCTTCCAAGTTATCCATTTGAGTTATGTAAAACTAGATTAGACAAAGCACTTGAGAATTTACTAAAGGATTAAAGCTTGCCCAGACAGAAAGATGAGGGAGATGACCAAATGATCCCTTTCCATCTCTAACTGTGATGTCTCCAGGAAACCAATGATAGATTTCAACACACATCAGTTGTCGTTACCATTTTCAAGATAAAAGATGTTATCCATCTTAATATCCAGAATAGTTATTGAAAGAAACAGCTCTATGTTAGTTGTGAATGACCAGATTTTTTAATAGATAGCCTGAATAATTTTTCCATGGTGGAGTAGCATTCATATACTTGGTGCTTGGCATATATATCAAAATAATTAATAGACAAGAAGTTAAATAAATTTTTGGATGAATTATTCCTTTTTAGCATTGAATTCTTGTTTTTATTTAATTGGCTTCATTTTAACATTTGTAAAATTGATAGTTAGATTCCAACTTATCTCAAACTTTCAGAAGGCTAATACAAGGGCATTGCAAATCATCTGTGTTGAAGGGAAATTAAACCTTCAAAAAAAGTTGAGCACTTGCCAGGAAGTAATATTTATAAAAGGTAAAATACCAATAATTAAACTTAAAATGTATTAATTTTGATAAAAATGACTAATATGGAGTGACATAACCATACCTCAAATGGTTAAACATTTCGAGATAGCCTGAAAATTAAATTATATAATTTTAGTCTAATTTATTTTCTAAATAAAATAGGCAAGATTATATTTTCAAGCTCATAGTGGACCCTGCTGTTATTGTTTTTCATGTAATTAATAAGTGCAAGAAAGAACATCTACATCCAGCCAAGATGAAAACACAGGGACAGTTTTATATTCCCAACTTGATCAATGGAGGAAGAGGAAGGGGTAGAAGAAGAAAACCTAATTAAAAACTCTTAAACACTGGTTTTCAAGACACTAGTCATTAGGCATTGAAGAATAGTAATCCTTGAGAGATTATGAACCAATGAAGTGACTCAGCTTTGTTCAAGCCTTCTGTCTTGTGAGAATGAGTGTTCAGGCTGTGGCAAAAAGAACAGAAACACTTATGAAGCCCAGCAGACTCTATAGTGCGAAGATAGCTGGGGGTTTGGGGAGACCAAAGCAGCAAAAGTCTCAGGATAGAGTATGGGAAAGAAAAGAGATAAACAGGAAATTCAGAGATCTGCAGAGGGTGCTTCACATATATTCAGTTACAGACTAATAAGTACCATTTGTGAGGAAACTAACCCTAGCTAGGAAGAGAAACATCAGAAAGGATTAGAGGAAACAGTGTTACTTGGTTACAGTGGATGCGGAATAGTTCTTCCTTCAGCCAGCTACTCAGAAAAACATTATAACTTGTAGTGCATCTAGTAAAGTACTTTTAGCTCTAAACACTACTCTAGTTTCAGTAAAGGAGCTTTAGATCTAGAAAGGCTGAAGGCTTCATTATCAGCAGACTTCCTTGTATGTTATATTAAAGGAAGACTTTCAGGCAGGAGGCAATGAATCAAGGAGAAAAAATGGATGTAAAAAAATTAAAAGGATGAAAAGAAAAACATACGGTAACTGAATGGTCAGTGTCTTTTCCTATCAATTTTTAAAATAACAAGCTAACAAAAGTAACAATGTGATGCGATCTTATAAGACATGTAAGCAAAATGTACAACAATTGCATAAAGTTTGAGAAAAGAGAATTTGATGTATATTACTATAACGTTATTATGTATAAGGATTGTAGTACCACTTTAAGGTAGACAATAAGACGTAAAAAAAAAGATACTGGGAACTCCAGAGAAACCACTAAAATAAGAAAATTAAAAGGTATGTGTAATAAGTCAACAAAGGAGTAAAAACTGAATTATTAAAACAATTATTTCATCCTACATGTTGCCTAGAAGAAAAACATGTTACATATAAAGACAAAAACCAATTGAAGGTAAAATGATAGGAAAAGAAATACCATGCTAACATTGATCTAAAGGAAGCTAGAATGGCTATATTAACATCAAAATGTATTTCAGAGAAATAATATTTACAAGATAGAAAAAGTAACATTATGGATAAGAGTCAATTAATCCAAATGACATAATAATCATAAATATTTATCTTGTGGCTTCTTTACTCCCGTAGTTTATAAGCAGAAGGGCTTGTTATATAGCTCTTTCACTCCTGCAGTTCAGTGAGTTCTGAGTTCTTGTCTCACAACCAAAAGGAATGAGGTACATGGATACCAGATAGTAAGTAAGGCAGAGTAGAATTTTATTGAACAGAACGCTCTTAGCTGTGAGAGGGGACCTGAAAGTGGGTTCCTGGGTGTGAGGCTGAGTCCAGGGTTTTATTGACTTAGAAAGGGGAAATGTGTGCTGATTTCTTTATGGGTAGGCTTGGGAAAAGCACCATTCAGATAAAGGTACAACAGTATAAAGAACTAATCAGGAGCTGAAGTGAAGACTTGGCCTGGGACCAGTCAAGGGCTAAGCATACCAAATGGGAATGGAAGTTCTCACTCCAGTCTGTGGACTCGCTCTATCCAGATCCTGTAATTTGGTGTTGAGGCCTTAGACCATCCTTGGCTTGAAGGTTGAGTTGCACTGGGGACCTGTCCCTGTCTGCCTAGGAATTTATCTACCTCCTGTTCCTATCATTTATACACCTAATATCAAAACAAAGTGCAGGGCTGGGCATGTTGGCTCACACCTGTAATCCCAGCACTTTGGGTGGCTGAGGTGGGCAGATCACTTGAGGCCAGGACTTCGAGACCAGCTGGCCAATGTGGTGAAACCCTGTCTCTACTAAACATACAAAAACTATCCAGGCATGGTGACAGGCACCTGTAATCCCAGCTACTGGGGAGGCTGAGCTAGGAGAATCACTTGGAGGTAGAGGTTGCTGTGAGTCCACATTGTGCTGAGGCACTCCAGCCTGAACAACAGAACAAGACTCCATCTCAAAAACAAAATAAAGCAAGCAAAGTGCAAAAGAGGTCCACACATAAATGAACAACTAATTACTTTCAGAAAGTTTTTGAGATAGTTTATTGGAAAAAGATTAGTCCTTTCATGAATAATAATGGAATATAGCATATCAATATGTAAAGATGAACTTGGATCCATACCACAAAACTTAAACTAAAATTAATTCAATCAATTAATGAACAAATATATTACCTGAAATCATAAAATATCTATGAGAAAATATAAAATAATACTTTTAAAACCTTGAATTATATGAATAGTTCTTAAATAATTCATCAAAAAAATTAGACGTCATCAATATTAAAATTATTTCTCTTTGAGAGAGTGTTAATATTATAAAAATACAAGCCACAAAATGGAGAACATATTTGCAAAATAAATACTGAATAAAGTACTTGTTTCTGAAATATATGTATTTTTTAAACTCTCAATTCAACAATAATAAAATAAAATGAATTTTAAAAATATACCAAATATTTGAACAGATATTTACAAAAGAAAATGCATGGGTAACAAATAAGAACATGACAAAATGTTCAATGTCATTAGTCATTATTAAAAGGCAAATTGAAACCGTAATTAAACAATGCTACCCATACCAGAATGGATAAAATTAAACAGCCAGATTATACCAAATCTTGATGAGGATTTAGAGGAACAGGAATGCTCACACACTATTAGTAGACACAGAAACAGTGCAACCACTCTTGAAACAGTTTCACAGTCTTTAAAATGCATTCTACTTAGCATATGATCTGGCCACCATGAATCTATTCTAGATATTTGCTGAAGAGAAATAAAAGCATAAGACCTCACAAAGACTTGTACATCAATAACTTATACCTAATGAACATGGCACCATTTTTTATAATCATTCTACACTAGAAACAAGCCAAATATCATTCAATTGCAGAATGAATAAATTGTGGAGTATTCAGATAATTAAATATAACTCAATAAGAAAACAAAATAAACTATTGATACACCAAGCATCATAGATAAATCTCAAAATAATCATGGTGAGTAACAGAAGTGAAATATAAAAAAATAATGCATAATATATTATACTATTTGTAGAAAACTCTTGGAAATGCAAACTAATTTATAGTAACAGTGTTAGCCTGAAGCAGGGGGCTGGGGAAAGTTGGGCAAGAGGAATTGCGAATGGACCAAAAAATACTTCTAGTTTGATAAATCACAATCTTGATTGTGATTATGGTTTACTGGATGTAAATGTAGGTCAACATTTATCAAATAGCACCTTTTAAATATGTGTAACTTAATATACACCATGTACTTATTAATAAATCTGCTAAAAAGACAAAATAAATAGGAGAAAAAATTGTAGAGCAGAAATTACTCCTTCTTAACTATTCAATTCAGTTCAATAATTGAGCAAACTGTTTGAGAACAAGTTAGACAGTTGCTAACAATTGTGTTTAGAAAAACGCATGTGACTCAGTACACACCACGATAGAATAAGAGACCTGAAGGGCACCTTCATTTTACATGTAACAAATTGAGGCCAAAATAGTTTATCTCTTGTCACATCCATCCTTCCCTGCTGTGTTCCACTTATTAACCTATTGCATTTGACAAGGCTATTCAGCGGTTTATGTCAGAGAAGATACATGAACCTTCATCTTAAAATATTCACTGTGATTTCTTTCCATTCTAGTTTTCTGAGTCAGCCACATTGTACCATTTATTGTGGCACCTTTAAAAATGTTTCAAGTTGTAACTAGAAATTCATATGCTTTTATTCTGTTTTTTTTTTCTTTTCTTTTTCAAACACAGAACACACACTATATTATTCTATTTATAGAAAACTCTTGGAAATTAAAATTAGTTTATAGTAACACTGTTTGCCTGAAGCAGGGGCTAGGAAAGTTAGGTAAGAGGAATTGCAAATGCACCAAAAATTGCAATCAAAAATTGACTCAGATAACAGTTCTAGAAAGACTTTTGTGATCAATGCTGTAGTCTGTTTAACTGGACTTCCAGTTCTTTCTTTAGTACATATCCATGAAACAAATTCCTATTGTGTGAAAAGAAAATTACAATAAATACTTCCTAACTGAAAATAATGTTAAGGAATGTTTTGGACATTCTTCATGTCTCCAGTTAAAGAATCCATGATAAATGTCTCCCTAATCCCATAATCAATATCAGTAATAAAATAACATTTGTTCTTTAACTAGAATTTGTGTTTATAATCAATCTTATATCAATAAAATTACAAGGAAGATAAAATTTATCTTATAAATTAGTTTTCTAAAATTCTCTAATTAATATTTGAAGGTTTAAAATTTATTATTTCTTATATAGCATCTTGTTATAGGCACATTACTACTAAAAACCTTGCTAAACTTAAAGCAAGAAAAACACTTTGGCAACTTTAAAGTTATTAACATTAACCTTCAAATGTTAATGTGAATAATAACAATAATCTAGCCTCAAGCCAAAAATTATTAACCAAGGACTTTTAGAATTAAAGCCTTTTAAATTTAATTTTAAATCTTGATGATTTATGCTGATTAAATCTTCAGTCAAATACCCACACTACAAATTTACCTAATCTGATCTTTGAAATTTACATAGATAACAGTTGTACCAAGGGAAAAGTTCTCAGTAAGATATGTCATATAATTGAGGAAGTTCTGAAATACTATTCCAGTAGATATTTACGTAAACTAAGCACTCTTATGTTGAGCCCAGAGTCAGCCCCCATCATCTTTATTTACCGACTTGAATTACAGTGTCTTCGAGGAGAGAGGCTTTCACATATCCTACAATTATCTTCTACATTAGTTCTCTATACTCCCCTTCCTCCATCAGTTCAACAATTTTTAATGACTGTTTTTCAGTAATCCTTCCAAATTTTTGGACTTTTACAATTTTTGCTGCAGCTGAAATTCTATTTCCACTAATACTTTTATGTATTTTAATAGATATTTGTAGAAAAAGAAAATTAGGATAATATTTATATTTTAGTCATCTTACATGTTTGCACACATTTAATACTTACTTGGGGAATTTTCAATGGTTGTCTTAGTATTTAAATATTTGAAGTAAATTTGGACTCTAAAGTATGTAATTTGATAATGAAGCATTCATTCATTTTTCCTGGGTGATGCAGGGGTACATATAAGAAGGACATTTTCTTTTGTGATAGGGATATTTTTTTTCTCTGTAATTTCGCACTGTTAAATGTTTTCTTCCTGGAAAAATGCTGATGACCTACTCCTAAACAGGTAAGACTGTTATAGAGGACTGTGATGAACAGTCTGCTCACTTTTTGGTCATGCTTGTTTAGACATATAAATGTATAATTTAGCTGTATCATCGTATTAGAAAATAGTTTTTCCTTTTAATCAATATATAGTGTTCTTTTTAAAAAATGTTCACACTAAGTGCTCTAGGAACCTGTGAGATCTGTTACATTATGGCCACAATATGTCCATATATTCTATAGTAAATTATTCTATTTCACACACAGATACACACATGCACAAGAATACACTCACATAACCAGACATCAAATCAAAGTGACTTTGAGTCAAGTTATATTGTCAATGCCGAAACTCCCGTAGGTACAGTCAAAAAATGATTCCAAATTTTTCTTTGACCAATCTATTGTTGTTGCTTGTATTGTAGTAGCAATATTTCCATATACTTACTTCATAACTTAAAAATAGTCAGTTTGGATTATTTTGTCTTTTTATTTTTCTGTTCTCTTTTATGTGTCTCCACTGGGCTTTTTAAAACAAGTTTTTTCGTTAACAGTCTTCTCTTTTTGTGGTGATTTATTTAGTAGTCTCATAAACTACTAGGGTGATGCTTGTATATCAGTTTATAAAAAACAGTTTATATAAAATATGGCACATCCTAGAGATGTAATTTGATAGCAAATCAATATGTGCCAACTATCAAAATATATCAATTTAATTTAGATGAAAACGATTGAAAGCATAAGTTACAGAAACCTATTTTTTCCATAGAAAGCTGCCTGTCCTTACCAGAAATAATCATGGAGAATTTCACAGTTAGGAAACATAAGAGGCTCTCTGCTTAAAGAGTCATAAAACAATTTGAATTTTGATTGTTCAGACAGTGTAGTGAGACTGATTAAAACGGAGGTAGTAGAAACATATGGAAATACATAAGGAAAGATGAAGCTGTATAAAGACACTAAAATCTGTGCAACCTGGAAACCAATGAGACTCTGGCATACTATGTTACAATGTGATTTTTTTCACATATTGGAGCATTACTATAATATGTCACACAAAAGTGTTCTTTCTTTCCCTTAAGACCTAGAGCAAGATTGCAATGAACTAGCTGTTATATTGCAAAAGACGAATCTTTAGACTGCATTATAGTTAATATGAAGATGCCTAACTCTAGATTTCTGCTATGAGGACTAGAGAACAATAATATCAGTTGGTTAAAAAGAAATACTTTGATGTCATAAGCAAATTTAAAGCTTAAATTGGCATATTTATTAATAGAAGACAATAAAAGAAGCACTAACTTGTAAATGATAAATTTATATGACCTTATTTTACACATAAGACTCAACACGTTAAAATAATTCCCACTATAACAAAATCATTTGTTTTTTAGTCCATGTACCATTATTGATTTGTGTAGTTGGAAAGCACTTTCACTTTTGAAATCACCATAAAAAAAGTGTATTCTTGAAGCTCTGAAGATCGTATGTTTTTGCATCTTTAAACATTTGTGACAGGGGATTTATAACTGGATCTGTGGTAACTGCCACATCAATGATTACATCCACAGCACGCTTTTATGTGTCAAATATAGAATTTCTCAAAATGCAGTCTAGTTATTCATCTTCAAGAATGTCTGATTATTAGAATGTGAACTTTTTTTATTGCATTTTAGGTTTTGGGGTACATGTGCAGAACATGCAAGATAGTTGCATAGGTACACACATGGTAGTGTGTTTTGCTGCCTTCCTCCCCTTCACCCACATTTGGCTTTTCTCCCCAGTCTATCCCTCCCCTGCTCCCCCACTGCTGTCCCTCCCCTATTCCCCACAGTAGACCCCAGTATGTAGTACTCCCTTCCCTGTGTCCATGTGTCCTCATTTTTCATCACCTGCCTATGAGTGAGAATATGCGGTATTTCATTTTCTGTTCTTGTGTCAGTTTGCCAAGAATGATGTTCTCCAGATTCATCCATGTCCCTACAAAGGACATAAACTCATCATTTTTGATTGCTGCATAATATTCCATGGTGTATATGTGCCACATTTTCCCAGTCCAGTCTATCATAAATGGGAATCTGGGTTGGTTCCAAGTCTTTGCTATTGTAAACAGTGCTGCAATGAACATTCGTGTGCATAAGTCCTTATAGTAGAACGATTTATAGTCCTTTGGATATATACCCAGTAATGGGATTGCTGGGTCAAATGGAATTTCTATTTCTAGGTCCTTGAGGAATCGCCACACTGTCTTCCCCAATGGTTGAACTAATTTACACTCCCTCCAACAGTGTAAAAGTGTTCCTATTTCTCCACATCCTCTCCAGCATCTGTTGTCTCCAGATTTTTTAATGATCGTCATTCTAACTGGAGTGAGATGGTATCTCAATGTGGTTTTAATTTGCATCTCTCTAATGACCAGTGATGATGAGCATTTTTTCATATATTTGATGGTCTCATGTATGTCTTCTTTTGTAAAGTGTCTGTTCATATCCTTTGCCCATTTTTGAATGGGCTTGTTTGTTTTCATCCTGTAGATCTGTTTGAGTTCTTTGTAAATTCTGGATATCAGCCCTTTGTCAGATGGGTAAACTGCAAAAATTTTTACCCATTCTGTTGGTTACTGATTCACGCTAATGACTGTTTCTTTTACCGTGCAGAAGCTGTGGAGTTTGATTAGATCCCATTTGTCTATTTTGGCTTTTGTTGCCAAGGCTTTTGGTGTTTTGGTCATGAATTTCTTACCTACTCCTATGTCCTGAATGGTTTTGCCTAGATTTTCTTCTAGGGTTTTTATGATGCCAGGCCTTATGTTTAAGTCTTTAATCCATCTGGAGATAATTTTAGTGTAAGTTGTCAGGAAGGGGTCCAGTTTCTGCTTTCTGCACATGGCTAGACAGTTTTCCCAACACCATTTATTAAACAGGGAATCCTTTTTCCATTGTTTTTGTCAGGTTTGTCAAAGATTGTATGGTAGTAGGTATGTTATGCTGCCTCCGATGCCTCTGTTCTGTTCCATTTGTCTATATCTCTGTTTTGGTACCAGTACCATGCTGTTTTGATTACTGTAGCCTTGTAGTATAGTTTGAAGTCTGGTAGTGTGATGCCTCCGGCTGTGTTCTTTTTGCTTAGAATTGACTTGGCTATGCGGGCTCTCTTTTGGTTCCATATGAAATTTAAGGTGGCTTTTTCCAGTTCTGTGAAGAACATCATTGGTAGCTTGAAGGGGATAGCGTTGAGTCTGTAAATTACTTTGGGGAGTATGGCCATTTTCACGATATTGATTCTTCCTAACCATGAACATGGAATGTTTCTCCATCTGTTTGTGTCCTCTCTTATTTCATTGAGCAGTGGTTGGTAGTTCTCCTTGAAGAGGTCCCTTACGTTCCTTGTGAGTTGTATTCCTAGGTATTTTATTCTCTTTGTAGCAATTGTGAATGGCAGTTCGTTCTTGATTTGGCTCTCTTTAGGTCTGTTATTGGTGTATAGGAATGGTTGTGATTTTTGCACACTGATTTTATATCCTGAGACTTTGCTGAAGTTGCTTATCAGTTTCAGGAGTTTTTGGGCTAAGGCGATGGGGTCTTCTAGGTATACTATCATGTCGTCTGCAAATAGAGACAATTTGGCTTCCTCCTTTCCTATTTGAATACCCTTTATTTCTTTTTCTTGCCTGATTGCTCTGGCTAGAACTTCCAGTACTATATTGAATAGGAGTGGTGAGAGAGGGCATCCTTGTCTAGTGCCAGATTTCAAAGGGAATGCTTCCAGTTTTTGCCCATTCAGTATGATATTGGCTGTTGGTTTGTCATAAATAGCTTTTATTACTTTGAGATATGTTCCATAAATACCGAGTTTATTGAGGGTTTTTAGCATAAAGGGCTGTTGAATTTTGTCGAATGCCTTCTCTGCATCAATTGAGATAATTATGTTATTTCTGTTTTTGGTTCTGTTTATGTGGTGAATTACGTTTATAGACTTGCATATGTTGAACCAGCCTTGCATCCCCAGGATGAATCCTACTTGATCATGATGGATAAGTTTTTTGATGTGCTGCTGCAATTGGCTTGCCAGTATTTTATTGAAGATTTTTGCATCTATGTTCATCATGGATATTGGTCTGAAGTTTTCTTTTCTTGTTGAGTCTCTGCCGGGTTTTGGTGTCAGGATGATGTTGGTCTCACAAAATGATTTGGGAAGGATTCCTTCTTTTTGGATTATTTGGAATAGTTTCAGAAGGAATGGTACCAGCTCTTGTTTGGTGTCTGATAGAATTCGGCTGTGAACCAATCTAGACCTGGGCTTTTTTTTCTGTGGTAGGCTATTAATTGCTGCCTCAACTTCAGAACTTGTTATTGGTCTATTCATAGTTTTGGTTGCCTTCTAGTTTAGGCTTGGGAGGACACAGATGTCCAGGAATTTATTCATTTCTTCCAGGTTTACTAGTCTTTGTGCATAGAGTTGTCTGTAATGTTCTCTGATGATGGTTTGAATTTCTGTGGAATCTGTGGTGATTTCCCCTTTATCATTTTCTATTGCATCTATTTGGTTGTTCTCTCTTTTCTTTTTATCAGTCTGGCTAGTGGTCTGTCTATTTTGTTGATCTTTTCAAAAAACCAGCTCTTGGATTTATTGATTTTTTGCAGGGTTTTTTGTGTCTCTATCTCCTTCAGTTCTTCTCTTAGTTATTTCTTGTCTTCTGCTGGGTTTTGAGTTTTTTTGATCTTGCTCCTCTAGCTCTTTCAATTTTGACAATAGGGTGTCAATTTTGGATCGCTCCACTCTTCTTATATAGGCACTTATTGCTATATATTTTTCTCTAGAGACTGCTTTAAATGTGTCCCAGAGATTCTATGTTGTGTCTTTGTTCTCCTTGGTTTCGAAGAACTTCTTTATTTCTGCCTTCATTTTACTGTTTATCCAGTCAACATTCAAGAGACAGTTGTTCAGTTTCCCTGAAGCTGTGTGGTTCTGAGTTAGTTTCTGAATTCTGAGTTCTAACTTGATTGCACTATGGTCTGAGAGACTGTTTATTATGATTTCAGTTGTTTTGCATTTGCTGAAGAGTGCTTTACTTCCAATTACATAATCAATTTTAGAGTAGGTGTGATGTGGTGCTGAGAAGAATGTATATTCTGTGGATTTGGGGTGGAGAGTTTTGTAAATGTCTATCAGATTTGCTTGCTCCAGGTCTGAGTTCAAGCCCTGGATATCCTTGTTGATTTTCTGTCTGGTTGATCTGTCTAATATTGACAGTGGAGTGTTAAAGTCTCCTACTATTATTGTGTGGGAGTCTAAGTCTCTTTGTAAGTCATTAAGAACTTGCCTTATATATCTGTGTGCTCCTGTATTGGGTCCATATATATTTAGGATCGTTAGCTCTTCTTGTTGTATTGATCTTTTTACCATTATGTAATGACCTTCTTTGTCTCTTTTGATCTTTGTTGCTTTAAGTCTATTTTATCGGAGACAAGAATTGCAACTCCTGCTTTTTTGTTGCTCTCCATTTGCTTGGTATATCTTCCTGCCTCCTTTTATTTTGAGCCTTTGAGTATCCTTGCATGTGAGATGGGTTTCCTGGATACAGCACACTGATGGGTTTTGGCTTTTTATGCAATTTTCCAGTCTGTGTCTTTTGATTGCTGCATTTAGCCCATTTACATATAGGGTTAATATTGTTATGTGTGAATTTGATACTGCCATTTTGATTCTAGCTGGCTCTTTTGCCCATTAGTTGATGCAGATTCTTCATTATGTTCATGCTCTTTAGAATTTGGTATGTTTTTGGAATGGCTGGTACTGGTTGTTCCTTTCTATGTGTTGTGCCTCTTTCAGGAGCTCTTGTAAAGCAGGCCTGGTGGTGACAAAATCTCTGAGTACTTGCTCGTTTGCAAATGATTTTATTTTTCCTTCACTTACGAAGCTCAGTTTGGCTGGATATGAAAATCTGGGTTTAAAGTTATTTTCTTAATGGATGTTGAATATTGGCCCCCACTCTCTTCTGGCTTGTAGAGTTTCTGCTGAGAGATCTGCTCTGAGTCTGGTGGGCTTCCCTTTGTGGGTGACCCGACCTTTCTCTCTGGCTGCCCTTAGTATTTTCTCTTTCATTTCAACCCTGGTGAATCTGACGATTATGTGCCTTGGGGTTGCTCTTCTTGCGGAATATCTTTGGGGTGTTCTCTGTATTTCCTGGACTTGAATATTGGCCTACCTTGCTAGGTTGGGGAAATTTTCCTGGATAATATCCTGAAGCGTATTTTTCAGCCTGGATTCATTCTCTTCATCACATTCTGGTACACCTATCAAACGTAGCTTAGGTCTCTTCACATAGTCCCACATTTCTTGGACACTTTGTTCATTCCTATTTGCACTTTTTTCTCTAATCTTGGTTTCTCATTTTATCTCACTGAGTTGATCTTCGACTTCTGATATTATTTCTTCTGCTTGGTCAATTCGGCTGTTGAAATTTGTGCATGCTTCGTGAAGTTCTCATGTTGTGTTTTTCAGCTCCTTCAGTTCATTCATATTCCTCTCTAAGTTGTCCATTCTTGTTATCATTTCCTCAAATCTTTCTTTAGATCTTTTTTTTAAGGTTCTTAGTTTCTTTGCATTGATTTAGAACATGTTCTTTAGCTCACAGAAGTTTTTCATTATCCACCTTCTGAAGTCTGATTCCATCATTTTGTCACACTCATTTTTTATCTAGCTTTGTTCCCTTGCTGGTGAGGAGTTTTGGTCCTTTGTAGGAGGTGAGATGTTTTGGTTTCAGGTGTTTTCCTCCTTTTTGCACTGGTTTCTTCCCATCTTTGTGGATTTACTCACCTGTCATTTGAGTAGTTGCTGACTTTTCAGTTGGGTCTCTGAGTGGATGCCCAGATTGTTGATGATGAAGTATTTCTGTTACTTGGTTTTCCTTCTAACAGTCTAGCCCCTCTCCTATATGGCTGCTGAGGTCCACTCTAGGCCCTGCTTGTCTGGGGTACACCTGTAGCAGCTGCAGAACTGTGAGGGATGCTACCAGTTTCTTCTTCTGCTATCTTTGTCCCAGAATGATGCCCGCCAAATGTTAATCTGGGACAAAGATAGCAGAAGAAGAAACTGGTACTTTATAGGAGCTCAAGTGCTGCGCTGTGAACTCCATTGATCATTCAGGGCTCTTAGGCAGGTGCATTTAAGTCTGCTGCAGCAGAACTCATAAAACCCTCTTTTTCTTCTCAGATGCTCTGTCTCAGGGAATTAGGGCTTTCTTTATGAGTATCTGTTGCACTGTCCTGCCCAGCTAGGATGCAATCTAGTCACTATTTGCCTGCCGAGGCTCCGCCCTGCTGCCATGGGCTCTGCCCTGCTGTCGTGGGCTCTGCCCTGCTGTCATGGGCTCCGCCCTGTTGGCGGAGTCTCTCTGTTATGGCAGATTGCCTCTGCAATGGCAGACTGCATCAGCAATGGGAGCGTATCTCAGTAGGGGTGGAATGTCTCCGTAATGGCAGACACCCCTTCCTCACTGTCCTGGGTTCAGCCATACCCGCAGTGAATCTCTCAACCCTGAGTGTTTCGAATCGCCATTTGGTTTGTCCCTGTGGGGGTGGGACCTGCTGAGCCTGACCACCTGGTTCCCTGCCTCGGAGCCCTTTTTTTCCCTTTTCAAGTTGAACGGTTGACTCTCTCCCAGGTGTTTCAGTCACCTGCTGATAAGGCACTAGGATCTGTGTGATTTCCCGTGCAGCGACCCACTGCACCGGCTCAAAGGTCGCTTCCCAGGAATCTCCTGGTCTGGCTTACTGTCCAAGTCCCGACTAATCAGATGGATATGCTAATCTGCCCTCCCAAATCTCGGATTGCTGGTTTAACAGGGCACCCAGACCACTGCATTTTGTGCTTTGTGCAGAGTGCCGCTGTGCTGCAGTACCGGACAAAATGGCCGCGCTAGCTGAAACAGCTGCGCTGGCGTCCTGTTTCTGTCCTACACCTGGGAATTTCCCCATTCTTTGGGCAACAAATATCCGTCTGGAAATACGGCCTCCACTCACCCTCTGCATCTTCACTGAGAACTGCAATCCTGTGTCGCTCCTATCATGCCATCTTCTCTGATCCCTTGATAGAATGTGAACTTTTTAATTCACATTCTTTGCATCTAAGGATGCAAAATATGTTGTATATTCCTATCTAGATTCCCCAGCATAGTGTAGGGGCCTAGTAAATGTCTTGTTTGGAAAGTTTACATTCCATTTTTTGGCAAGAACTTGGGCATATTTATATACTGAAAAATGTGATTCAATGTAATCATGTTTTATATTGTTACCAAGTAACTATATTATGAATTTTCTAGGCCTTTAGTTTGTCCTTGTTATGCTATCTATTCTGTGTACATTTACTCAATTCAACAATTTAACTTTCAGGATTGGAGACCATTAAAAAACACATCTTTTAAGAGCAAAAGAATAATAAATTATTAATAATGTGTAAATGATAGGCATTAATAGCCAAGAATAAAATACTAAATTTGAAAAAATTTATAAAAATAAAAGGGATAAATATGCTTTAGATACCTTCTTTTCTGCTGAAATGAACTGTGTTACCTCTAGCTCAATGCCACACCTTAGAGCCCCAATTGATAGAGCAAGATCCTATTTTCAAGCACCAGCATGATTTGAAAATGTTCCTATATAGGCCCAGTCCATTCTGGGTAAAATAAATCTATTCTACTTTTTCAGAGATAAAACCTACTGCCAGTTAAAATCAGCTTGATAATATGAATAACACCAAAAAGATCAATCAGAAGGATTAAGATTAATAGAAATGCTGATTTTTGGGAAATTTGAATTTGAAGAAATCCTTTTGGATAACAAATATCTAAAAAGATATATCCAAAAGGAAATATCAGAGGTTTTAATTCTAAAAATTCACACTGTTGTGCATTTGTCAAGCATTATTTTCTCACTCATACTAGCTTGGACAGCTGCTATGGGTTAAATTGTGTCACCACCAAAGAGAAATGTTGAAGTCTTCTAGTACCTCAGAATGTGACCTTATTTAGAATTAGAGGCAGTCAAGTTAAAATTTGGTTATTAGGGTGGACCTTAATCTAATATTGACTGGTATTCTTATAAAAATGAGAAATTTGGGTACAGTCACAGACATACACAAAAGGAAGACTTACCTGGCAGGGGAGATACCGTGATCACAAAGGTGGTTTTCCCAAGTGAGCCTTATGCATTGCACTCTGGGTGTGCTGACCCCTACGTTTTCCCCAAATGTGGGAAACTGGACTGCATAATTTGTGGTAATGGGGGACTGCATTCCCGCTTCCCCCTAACTTTTTGAAAAAAACAAAAATTAAAAAAAAAAATGAAAGGAAGACTATGTGAACACACATAAGGAAAAAGATGGCTACGTGACTGGATTGGTGCAATTATAAAAGAAGAAGTGCTAAGGATACTAGAAGATACCAGAAATCGGAATTGGTACTAAAGGATTCTCCCCTAGAGCTATTAGACAGAGAGCATCACCCTAACAATATTTTGATTTCAGACTTCCATACTCTAGAAATGTGAAGTGATAAATTCATGTATATGTAAGCGGCTGAGATGCTGGCAGCCCTAGGAAACAGAAATATGGCAGCTTATCTACTTTTTATTAAATATTAATAATTTTAACAAAATATTGTACACTCGGCCCTCTGTATCCAGGAGTGCCACATTTGTTAAACAACCAACCTTGGAATGAAAACAATAATAAATTAATTAAATAATAATACAAAAAAATATACAAAAAAGAAATACAGCATAAGAATAATTTACATGACATTTACTTATTAGGTATTATAGGTAATCTAGAGATGATTTAAAGTATATGGGAGGATGTGTATGGGTTATATGTAAATACTATGCCATTTTATATTAGGGACTTGAGAATTCATGAATTTTTGTATCTTCAGGGGCCCTGGAACCAATCTTTCTTGAATACCCAGGGACAAGTATATTATGAATTATCTGCTTGTAACTAGATTATCTTGGAAATAAATGTAAGACTAACTGCTGAATTACTGTCATAACAAGATAACTTTTAATGACTGCATGTGGTGGCTTACACCTATAATCTCAGCACTTTGGCAGGCCAAGGCAGGTGGATCACTTGAGGTCGGGGGTTCAAGACCAGCCTGGCCATCATGGTGAAAGCCTGTCTCTACTAAACCTACGCAAACTAGCCAGCCATAGTGATGCACACCTGTAATCCCAGCTAGTTAGGAGGCTAAGGCAGGAGAATCGCTTGAACCCAGGAGGCGGATGTTGCAGCAAGTTGAGATTTCACCACCGCACTCCAGCCTTGGCAACAGAATGGATTCTGTCTCCAAAAAAAAAAAAAACCTGTAAAATACTAGGAAGAAATTAAAATATGTGCTTTAGTAAAATCACATACACTTGTTTTAAAGTATTCACTATTCAATAAATATGGAAGTTGATTGAATCGTTTTAAAATATAAATATATTATTTGAATTTATATGCAGCAAATAATTTGGCTTATTATTATTTTTAATACATTTTAAACTTTATATTTGTAAATAAACACAAGAAAACTCTAGCATGTGCATATAATCCCATGAATTAGAGATATTAATCATACAAACAAGTTTTGATCATTAGTATGTATCTTTGCTGAAAACTAATAGTTCGAAATCTAATGACTGATAGCTAGGGAAAAATTTGCAGATGCTATATTTTCCTAACTCAGTGTAAAGTGGAAATATTCCCTGATGTAACTCCTACTCCCACAATATCTACTTAGTGGCAGGGTGGGGTGAGCACTCCCATCATTGGTCTTTGAATACATAATATCTGATTTTTCTTGGTTAATGATACATATTTGTACAATTTACAATGTGAGCTGGAAATCTTATTTTAAAATAACGTGACTGAAAGTTCATTTTTTTTCTCAATCTGTTTTCCTCTTATCTGATGCAAATAAGTCGCAAGACTGAGTTTTACTTTCCAAACCTCAGTCTACAGAAAATTTGTCGCAAGTAAAATATTGCATTAATGGGGTTTATTCAGCAATTATTCCCTAAGCAGAAGTCCTACTAAAATCAGAAATATTAAATTTAGTATTGAATCTTAGATGCAAGAAGTTACATGTTATTTGCTAAATGTTGTTTTAGCTATGCCGGGGTGATACTTCCAGAGAGAAAATGGGTAACTTACTCCCTATTAATATGAACAAAAATATGAAATTAAAGATTAACATTTTATGTTGGCAGTGTACTTTAAGGTATATATATGTATATACATATACACACACATATATTCTCTGTTGAAAGCTGCCATATATTGCTAGCAATCATAGTCAAAAAGCATGATAAAAATGAAATATGTACTTTTGAATTCAGTCTACTCACATGAAAACATTAGCGATATTTTCAGAAATTGAGTCAAATATTGTCCTTTTCACACCTTTTTCAGTTGCTATATTATTTCCTGCAAAGACAGAGATTGGTCCAGAAAGGAATTCCCAGATCCTTGATTAGTTAACTTGATGGTCACATTTGCATCTCTCAAGAGCCATGTGGCTTTAGCAGGTGACTGATGCCACAGCGTTTACTTTTAAAAGTTTATTTGCTTTCTGATATAATGTGCTGTAGGACTAAAGATTAAATTTTCACTTGAGTATAGAATGTGTACCACTCTTGTACTTCTAAGTGATTTTCTTCAAACTTTCTTTGCCACGGTTTTTTACACTAATATAACATTTTTATATATGTCACGTTTCAGTAGGGAATATATGAAGTAAAATCTAAAGAATTAATTAAAATAATGTCCCAGTATATAAATGTAATAAAGATTAATTTGGGATGACAGAACTACACTAAAGACAAACAATAAAAATAAGAAAACAAAATGAAAAAATAATAAGCAGCCAACATTTCTCCAGCATAAAAGAACAAATAGGAGAGAAAATTTTTGATGAAAACTTTATATAGAAATAAAATAGTCACTGAAAATCCAGAAGAACTTGATTACCTTTGTCTAATCAAGAGCACGATTTTTTAAAACTAAATGATTTTATGTGGTGAGTAGCGGCGGGGTTTTGGTGTGGGAAGTAAGATGGGGATGATTTTTTTTCTCTATAAGCAACAGTGTATAAACAACGCCCTAGACATATAGTTGTTGTTTTAAGTATTGTTGATGATAATATTTACTAATCATCCTAAACCAGGTGGCTCAAGCCTGTAATCCCAGCACTTTGGGAGGCCAAGGCATGTGGATCACGAGGTCAAGCAACATGGTGAAACCCCGTCTCTACTAAAAATTCAAAAAATTAGCTGGACATGGTGGCGCGTGCCTGTAATCCCAGCTACTCGAGAGGCTGAGGCAGGAGAATTGCCTGAATCCTGGTGTTGGAGGTTGCGGTGAGCCGACATCGCGCCATTGCACTCCAGCCTGGGTAACAAGAGCGAAACTCTGTCTCAAAAAAAAAAAAAAAAAAAAAAAAACTTTCAGAATCTCAGTATATCCTCAAAAGTTTTCACATCAAATATTGTTGACCTACACATACCAAACTTATTTTTAATAAACTACAGACCACTAGAATTATTTAACTTTTCCCAAAACAAGAATCACCAAAGATTTTCTTAGCTGCTTAAAATTGATTGATTCAAGCATATTAAGGAAAGAATAAAACCATCCAGTTAAAGTATAAAAAAGCATAAACAATAAAGATTTTTCTCTTTTAATACACTTCAAAGCAAAAGCACTATGCTCTTCTAGAACAAAGGTGTTATAACAACATGTAGAAGAATATAAAGAATGTATTCTGGATAAAGAAAGGAGACATTTTATTGGCTGGGAATGGGACAAAAGGAAACTTGTATCCTTGGCAGAATGGATTACCTGTCTTATATATTTTTTGAAAAACCACAGTCTGGGCCAGTGGGTACTCAAGGCTCTTATTAAAACTCTTAGTATTGTGTCCCAACACAGCTCTGCCTTCTGTGGTTGATTGATTAGGCTGCTGTTGCATGTTTTCCCTTTAGAGTTCAAGACTCTTTACAGAGAATTTTAAACACGGCCAAGCTGATGCTATAAAATTGAAAGCAAAGAATTCATTTGAAAAATTACAAAGAAAAATTAAGGTAGTAATGGCAATATAAGGTAGAATGGAAAGAGCAGGAGATAAAAAAATCGGAACCCTCAAGTACTGATGACAAAAGGTAATCACTCAAAGAAAATGTTTTAGTTTTTGAAAGACCAATTGTTTTCTTTACCAAATATAGCCACTACCCTAGTAATAATATCTACCTCCTATGGACAAACATGTTACTTCTCCCCTCAAGGCAATATACCACTTGAGTTCTCTTCTCCCACTTGTAACAGTGTTATTTATGCTTGAATATGTGTGTGAGTAAGGAGATTGGTTCCACATGTTGAGGATTCTTCTCCTCCACCATCTTCATTCATTAAGCCACATTTATTGAACCTAACTGCCAATACATTGGTTTTCAAAACTGACACTTTAGAATTAGAAGAGTATAAATTGTTGTTTATTTTTACTATCAATACCGAAGTTCTACACTCAGAAACTCTATTTCAATTAACCTGAGAGTTGGGAATGCAAGAGTATTTTTTCGAAACCTCCCCAAATGATTCTAATTGGCACCAAGATTGAGAAAAATGGACACAGTAGAGAGATTCAAAATGCTATTTTAAAAAAATTGGTTAAGGCTCTGCAATGCCAGGTTTGTGGTCACTGACAAACCATTCATTTTGACCTTGGATTTATATAAAATATAAAAACAATACCAATTCTTACTGTATAGCTTTATTGTCAGAATCAAATAAGATTAAATATGATGATGGTATGTAAATTTTAAGGCAAATATCAGTTGTCTTATTACTAGAAATTCTAGTTCTTCCTTGTGCAGGAGCAGAGTACATTAGTACCTCATAATTCTATTTTCAATGTGTTTTTGATATCCCCTTATTAAATTTTATTGATATTTGTTTTCGATAGAAACTTCACATAAGTTGAGATGAATTGGCATGCTATCATTTTGCTAATGCTGCTTAATTTACAAAAGGCAAATCAAAATGTGATTACAAGCTTTTTCAGTTCCTGCAAATTGATGTTTAAGGCATAGGATATATGGTTTGGATTCCTATTTTATACAAAACAATGATTCATAGATAGAAAAATGAGTTCATTGCTTCCTTGGGAGAATGCCTTATGAACCAAACATCACTACCAAGGCATGCTACAGTGATAAAATGTGACCTTAAAGCAATAAAGCAGACAGAGTTGAGAAAACAAGGACAAGATTATTTAATTATGATATATGATGTTTAACAATACTTTTTTTTAAAGAAAAACCATACACTTCTTGCAGAAAAGAATAGTAACTATAATAAAGAGAAGATTCTAGTATTTAAAATATAAGGAAATCTAAAATTATAAAATAATTTAATGGTAGTTTGCTGCTTGAGGTACTGAGTCCTTGGATTCTAAATACAAGTTAGGCATTAAAAAAAGCTTAATAATATATGCAAAGTTAATTTAGGCAACAATTTTATAATACTAAAGATGTACATCCCTTATCAATACATGATATACAAGTTGTAAGTCCAAGAGAGAGACAAGGAACATGTAACATATATAATACTGTTAGTTAAAACTTTTTAAATATTTTACTCTGTGACATGAGTGTTCTAAATGCTTTATATGCAATTTAATGCCTTTAATACCCACAGCTACCTTATGAGGTAGGAATTAGTATTATTCACACTTTAAAGATGAGGAAACATAATCATTTCCCTAAAGTCACACGATAAGGGCACAGCTGGATTTGAAAACAATCTGCCTCCAAATCTGGGTTTCTCACCATTACAGTAGCCTGCCTCTCACTGTAATGTTTATACATAATTTGCATATGCTAAATAGTGTCATTGAGGTTTTCTTGGGTATTCAATAAACGTTTGCTAAATTCAGTTGGACTGAACTGAATTAAATGGTATGTTAAATAAAGCAGTTTTATCACATTTCATAGTTTTTGTGTAGTTCAATCATTTCCCATCATGCAGGGATTTTTTTTTAATTGCATCAGAAATGAAAGGGTCACCTAGAATAACTTCCACATTATTCTTGAATCTCTCTAAATTTTCCTCATAGCCTTTTGTCTTAGAACCGACTTACATGAGCTAATGAAATCTAATGAGCTCACTACCTCACCTGTAGCATGCCCTATAGGTAAAACTGCTGTTGTTCACAAGCCTCACACATCAGCTCACAGGGTAAAAGTTTGTAATTAAGCTGACAGTAAGCACATGCTAAGTGTAAAACCTTAAATATTCAACAAATACTTTTGCTAAAATAAGTCTATATCATTTTGTTTCCAGAAAATTTGTTGCATATTATTATCATAACGATTCACTGATGTCACAAATGCTTCGTGGAATTAAGAAAATCACTGTCATTATCTATAAAAAACTTAGCTGACTTAAACATTACCTAGCCTAATCTTTTTATTTCACTAATAAGAACATGCTAAACAACTATATTACAAGACCTACGTATAGACTACCCGACAAATCTCTCTAGAGTCAGGATTAAGATTTAGAGCTCAAATCTCCTGGATTTCAATTATTGCTTTTCCATTCAGGTGTAATTTTGCTCAATGTAGAGTATTAACTGGAAACATTTCCCTTTTAAAAGGTTTATCCACAAGGTTTTAATCTTAAAGAGAGAGAAAATATGGATTATTTTTATAAAAGCATATAAAAGGATATTAACAAAATTTCAAGAATAGCAGAGTGGAACTTTCAAAATATTATATAAGAAAATAATAAGTTAGATTGTATTTATTTGTAATGATTTACATACAACACAGTTATTTTACTCACAGGTTAGGTGATTTGTGACTCATAAAACAGAACAAAATGTAAAAAGGAAACTAATTAGGCCAAAGTGTAATCCTGGCACTTTGGGAGGCCAAGGCGGGTGGATTGCCTGAGCTTAGGAGTTCGAGACCAGCCTGGGGAAGATGATGAAACCACCTCTCTATTAAAAAAAAAAAAAAAGGAAACTAATCATGACTTTAATTGTAAAATGCTCTGTAGACTCAGGTGTAACAAGAAGGAAGGACCCTTGATAAAAAGCCAATATTATAATTCAATGCGCCAACTAAAACTTTAAATGTTGATTTTATTGACAGGACATTCAGAGAAATATAACAACTGCATAGATGAGAAATATAACAACTGCATAGATGAGAAATAGCTTTTAAATCATTCATAAGACAAAATCTGAAGTTATTCAGTTTCTTCATAGGTAGTATAGAATGTCTATCTTCTTTATCAAAGATACTATAACAATTTCCTCAGCAGAAAATACATGTGAGATATATACTTATATATACACATATTTTAAATGTATCTTTTACTATAGTTGAGAAAGCATTCAAAATCACCTCCTTAAAAGATTTATCTATAATCATTAAAAAACAGGTAATAAACATCATCTTTTTATTATTGAAGAAACAAAGATTACATTGAAAACATGGAATGTATAGTCTTTAAGTATACACAGTGTTTCTGTTTTTCAAAATGAAACTAAATTTTGCTGAATGAAGAAGCACAAGATGGATGAATTTAATGGGCTTGATGATAGAATGGCTGTACTAATATTTTATGCTAATATTCTTTACTTCTCTACCAATAGTTATCAAAGTTTTCAGTGTTATAAAAATGAGAATAATTATTTTCAAAGAAACAGTCACATGTCCCAGGTTATATAATAAAGAATAAGAAACAGAACCTCTCTCTCTCCTTCTCTTCCGTTTTTCCTTTCTCTATTTTTCTCCTGTCTCTTTATCTCTCTCTATCATCTCATCTCTGTATATCTATATATCAACATATAAAAAATACTGGCCTTCACCACAAATAATAATGAGGTTTAGTGAAAAAAAAATTATGTCCACGAGCTGAAAATAACTTAAAATCAATAGTTATTTAGTTAGCTATATAATTTAAAATAGATAATATCTGTACAAATGAAATGAGAAAGTCAAAGATTTTTTGGATCAAATATTCTGGGAGAAGTAAAACATTGTTATAAGAATTGAACATGGACTATCTATAATCAAGAGATAAATGTGAACCATGTTTTATATTAAAAAGAATTTTTAAAGCAGTATTATGGAAAAGGAACAAAAATAGCTTGGGATTCAATTCAACTTTTTTAAAGCTCCAAGATTTATGGATAAGGGAAATGAGGAAACATTTAGGTTTTGGCATGATAGAGAAAATCATTTAAAATACTGTTATAAAATATTAGCAAGTAGCAAAAAGAATTACAGCATAGCTATTCCAAATCATAAAAATTAAAGAAGATCTTAACCAACACATATTTGTATCATAAATATAAACTAGAAATAAAACTCTGTATGAATATGAAATAAAATATTCTAAGAAAATACATAAGCAATGTATTTCTCATATGAAACAATATACATAATCAACTGCTCATTTTATTTTTTAAAACTTTGGTCTCATTTTTTCATGGCTTACTTTCAATGAAGTAAGGAGGGCTTGCTTTACTCCTCCATAAACATAGGAAGCATCACTCATCTTTTGCTACCCGGACTGTATTTGTGATAGACAAGGGACATAAAAGAAGCTAAGACAAAGGAAATAGTGTCTGATAAAACTACTAAGAAGTATATTTTTGGTACTTGTTCTCCTGAGTGTAGTATCATTTTAACTGTACTTAAACTGAATGCTATTGTAATGTTTGTAATAAAATTCTGCTGGATAAAATTTGAATTTAAGTATCTATAAAATATCTTACTAATGCTAAATGTTGATTCACTAAATTATAATCATAAAAAGTGCATGAGTTAAAAAAATATAGTGAAGGTTTGTAGTAGTAACGATCAGGGCAAATAAACTTGTCAAGCCACAATATAATATCCTGTTTTCCACTCTAACTCTAATTTCAAAACCTTTTAGTAGGAATGAATCAGTAAGGATGACTGATTTCCATAGTTTAGATCTCATCTCCATAGGGATCAGAAGATGATTTTGACCTCTCTGACATTTAGCTACTGTGTGCTACTGTTGTAAAACTATTTACCGAAGTCTATAACCAATTACTGAATTTGCTACAAAGTATTCTCCAGATTTTTCCAGTACTTTAAATAATATACCATGACCATTTGTTTTCACTGAGCCATAGAAGTAATTTAACCATGCTTAATGTTTACTTTTAAAAATACTAAAGTGATCGTTTATGAAACAAAAAATTAAAATGTACATATAAAAGCAATAAAGTTAAAGTCTTGTAATGTTACTCTAGTAACCAACACTATGGATTACTTTATAGTATTTTAGAAACATCTGCTGGGAGATCTCCACGAATTTTGGAACCAGTGTTCCTTTAAGTTGCCTTAAAGGAAATGTTCCTATATATAATATTATATTCTGTGACTTTTTAAAGATTTTGGAGTTTATCCAAAAATAATGACATCAATGATCATAGCATGTTTTTTAAAATAATAAAAAGTACATTTAAAAAAAAAGCATACAGCAAAAAGTTGTTTAGAATGCAATAGTTTTCCTTTTAAGAAGTTGACAAGAAATAATACAAGATGTTGAAATAGAAATTAGTAATTCTAAAATAAAACTTACTCCTTAAGCTTTTAGAGGTAGTAGAAGCAACAGGATATTTTAAAAAGATAATTATTTTAAAAATAAAAAAGTATACATTAAAATAGTGTGAAACGTAGAATCTTCCTTCTCTCATATATTTTTAATTGATAAATATTACTGAATACTACTGTGATGAATACTACCTTGTCCACAGAATCCTTTCCAGTATGGTAACTCTGGATGTTTTCTGGTCCATGCTCAGGAGACAAGAGTTTAAGTTGGAAATCACAGAGTCTAATAGTGTTGCCTTTCTTCCAGTGTTATCACAAAGGTTTTAATTACAAGAAATAGACTATGTAATATTTCAAAACATATCCAAAATTTAAAAATCGATAAGATGCGTAAGCATATAGGTCTGATGGCATTTTATTGTGATGCCTGAAATTGTCATCATGCAAAGCATAATATGTTTTGTTGCTTGGTGCCCTGGAAGAGGGTGGTTAATATAGATGTTACCCCTGACAACACACCTCACAGCTCAATGCTCGTTTTTTTAATAAAAGCGAGATGATCAGGATAGATGTAAAAAGTCTACAATAGTGCCATTCTATGGCTAATATTTCTCTGTTACCTCATTCTCTTATAGAACTGTTCAATTATGACTCTTCTGACAATAAACTCCATTCCTATGACTCTCATATTTCTATTTAAAGATTGAATGGCTCTCACACTATTATAGAAATAGTCTGCAAAGACTTATGATAATATTTATATGAATACAATAATAATTTTGTTTATGGAGTTTACTTAATTATTAAGATATTTAACATTTTATTTAAATGATAATTTTATGTTAAGTCTCATCAGAAACTGTAACATTTTTCCAAGTAATACTGGGAGATATTGTTTTAATGGAATTTTATTAAAGGCAGTTGAGTGAAGTGTTATACTCAACTGAATGTCCATAGACTAGAAAAGTTTGGAAACCATTTCTTTAGGAAATTTAATTACAGCAGACCCCAGGAAACAGTGAAAATCCTGTCTGTCGAAATACTGAGTAGAAAAACAGGAACATGGTTGTGATTAAATCTTAACCTGTGAATAAATTGGTAAGCAAATGTGATGTATTTTTATGTTTCTCTATGCCCTCTCAAATGTATAGTCTTTTGTGACCCTAATAAAAACATTCATTGAAAATTGAGTAAAATATTTAAATAATATCTATTCATTTTACAATATCTAAAATAATTTTTTCTTTTCTTTCTTTCTTTTTTTTTTTTTTTAACAGAGTCTCATTCTGTTGCCCAGGTGGTTGGAATGCAGTGGCAGGATTCTGGCTCACTGCAACCTCTGCCTCCCACAATCAGGTGATTCTTGTGCCTCAACTTCCCAAGTAGCTGGGATTACAGGCTCCTGCCATGACAAATAGCTAATTTATTTCTGTATTTTTAGTAGAGACAAGGTTTCACTAAGTTGGCCAGGGTAGTCCTGAACTCCTGACCTGAGGTGATTCACCTGCCTCAGCCTCCCAAAGTGCTGGGATTACAGGCATGAGTCACTGAACTCAGCCTATAATGCTTAAAATAATTTCTCAAATTTTACTCTATTTTAAAATGACAAATAATAATTTTCTATATTTGTGAGGTACAATGTGATGCTTTAATACGTGTACACCTTGTGTAGTGAACAAATTAGGCTAACAAACATATAGAACCTCATACACTTATTTCTTTATGGTAAGAGCATTTTAAATACACTCTTTTATCAGTTTTAAAATATATAACACATTATTATTAGCTACAGTCACCATGTTGTGATATCAGTCGCCAGGACTTCTCTTGTCTCAGTGAAACTTTTGAAACACTTTGACCATCATCTGCCCTTTTCCATACACCCTCACCCCAGGTGTCTGCATTCGTATGTTCATTGCAAGATTGTTAATAATGACCAACATATGGAAACATCCAAAGTGCCCATCAATGAATTAATTGTTTAAAAAAGGTAGCATAGATACACAATGGAATATAATTTAGCCTTCAAAAGGAAGGCATTCTGTCACTTGCAATAAGGTGGACAAATCTGGAGAACATTATGCTGGATAAAATAAGCCAGGCACAGAAAGGCAAATACTACAATAATCTCAAGTATATCTAAAATAATTTTTAGTTTAGTTCCTCAAATATTTAAACTGGTAAGTAGCCTGTTTTCTTAAAGTTTTCTTTTGGAGGAAGTAAATGGAAGACATTTGGTTTTTTGTTTTTTTTTTTTTGGTTCATTTGCACAGAAAAGCATCCAAGTAACAAGGGTATAAAAGGCATCGTTGCATAACAGTGTATACTGTCTAACACTATACTTGAAGAGCAGTGTTTATTCATCATCAGTAAACCATGATCTCTTGTTTTCTTGGTAGGGTTGAATTTGTTCCTTTCCATTTTATGGTCTCCATTGTGAATACTAGTTCATCTTTGGAAGATAGGTCTGTGTTGAAGGTACGATATCTGATCAAGAAATTGGAAAGGTTAGCTGACGATGCAGAGACTAGATCTATGACTTTATTCTCATTAGCCCCTTATTTCAAACAACCTGGCCAAGTAGCCATAGACATGAACAACACACACGATTTCTATGTGTTTTCCTGAAATTGTATAAGACACGTCAACTCCATTATTAAGTAGTAATTCTTAGAAATAAAACATATTTTTAGGTTTGGGGCTAAACTTTGGGCTTCAATGTTATCTCCTGGCAAACTTTTAATATACAGAAATAATATCTATTTTAAATAATTCTCTATTTGTCCTCCTTAAGTGAAAATGTAAAACTGGAATGTTCACGATGATGCTGAATTTCCTTAACAACTGCTACTAGCTTTATAAATAATTTAAATTAAATATTGCAAGTATTTAAAATGTTATTGCTCAGTATTGACTGAAATGATCTGATCTGGTAGTTACTATGAATGCAATTTTGAAAATGTCATTGCTTACTTGTAATACTTAATTACTTCCATTATATTCAACTACTAATATGCCTGTGATTCATTTTCATCATGCTCTAAGTTGGATTTTCACCTTAGACTTCACAGAAGAGACTCATTAAAAGATCTTCTAGGAACAGCTGTCTGAGAATGAGTCTCAGAACTGCAGGCAGGACCAGATAAATTTTTCATTGCCTGTTGTTTCCTTGGCAGGCAATTTGTTTCCTGTTGTTACATTTAGCAGATTCAGTTTATTTATGCCAGAACTTAGTGAAAATAAGTTTTCTTTCAATTTCTTCTTAGTCAATAAAAATATATAATAATTTAAATTTACTTTTCTGAAATATTGAAGAAAAATAGAGATATTTATATATGCTTTTAAAATTAGTTAATGAATTTAATTAGTCTTTACTTAGAGATCCCCCAAATTTTTTTTGAATCATGCACTGTGTTAAATGTTGGAAATAGGATATTTTAAAAGCATAAAGCAAGTTCTCCTGTCTTTTAAGAATAAAACATATTTCAAATTCTGAGATTTCATCATGTTTTATATTGCTTTAAAAAATAATTTTCCTAAGTATTCACTAAATTTAAGGATAGCATGAGGATTAATATACAATAAAGGCAGCATGCAAAACAGTAAAATGATGGGCTACTTAATAATTGTATATAGGAAAATTTATTTCCATTTAAGCACATTTCATTTTAGTTTATGGTTTATAAACTCATAGTTTTATTTTTACATTACATATGGGATATAGAACTAACAATGAATATAGCAATGACTACCGTGATAGAATAATGGGATTGTATTTTTAGAGATTAGGAAAATAAGGTCTTCACAAGTAAGTCAAAACATAAATTGTAAAAAAAAATAGAAAATTCTGTATATGTCAAATCTGAAAATCTTCATCAGTCAAAAGATATATTATCATGTTTAATGTAGAATAACCTAAAATTTTTTAAATTTCCTTGACTTATCTGCATATATACACTAATTTTTCCTTTATTTTTTCTTAACACATTTTACATTTCTTTTTAAAATTTTGCAAAGGTTTCATTAGAGTCAGATTCTTTTCAAGGAATCAGCATCTTGTTTTATTCTTTTCAAGGAATCAGACAAATTAAATTGTCTGTTAGATTTTAAAGTTAACATTCTTTTTTAGTTCTACTTTTAATCATTTTAATATCTAGTTCATTTTTCAGAAAACCAATTACTAAAAATATATATTTAGGGCTAATGTATGTATTTTAATATAATATTCAGCATATGCAATAAGTTCCCATGTTGAATCATGCTTACATAGCATATAATTTCAATTAATTTCCCTATGGAAGGAAAATATTTAAAATTTGGAGTACTTTCATTTAATAGTATGGTATTTCTCTGTATATTTAGGCTGTAATTACAAGGGCTTTGTCACAAAGTGTGCCTGTGTGCATTTATAAATATGTGTGTGGATGTTCATATGTACATGACTATGTAAATGGGTGTAAGTGTATGTGTATATAAATGTGTGTACATGCATGCACAAGTGTTCATGTATGGGTACCTTTGTTCATATGGAGATGTACGTGAATGTTTGTGTATGCATGTGTATATGCATGTACAGATCTATGTATCTTGTTAATGTGTGTGTGAGTTAGTGTCAAAGTAACGTATGCACAGCAAAACTGGCTTTCTTTTATCTGTTTTCCAAATCTCACATTCATTTTACTGGATTATGATTTGCATTTCTGAAATACTTAGAGCTATACAAATGGGTTTATCCTTGAAAGAAAACCTGTCTTTGACAGCTGAAATCTCAGTAATCGTTACATAATTTTTGTGTAATTAACTCAAATTATGGCAGGGCATCCGCTCTGCTGGTAGCACTATTCTTTCTTATGTGGTGGATTTTATGAAGTACTAGTAGGAAAATTGCTTTTTTGGAAGTTGTTTCAACCCTATGGTTTCCACAGTTTTTAGCTCTAATGAGTGTCTATGACCATTTTATTCCACTTTTCTCAGGATACTTCATAAAACTTTTAAGATTTGAGCCATCTTATGACACTTATTCTGGATTTTATATTTATTGTTATGTTTCATCTATCTTTTCAATGGTATTTTGGGACTGAGAACTAATCACATATAATCAGTCATCTGGCTGATGTACAAGTTCAAATAAAATTTCAAAATTTCACATACCCAGCTCTTAAGAATGTATTTACTATATGACCAAAATCTACAATAGTAAACACACATTTATGCATAAATAAATATGGTAAAATATAAATGTTTTCTTTATTTATATAGCATTCATTCATTTATATAGCACATTCAAGTGGATAAAATGTGCAATGTCATTGAATTGTTGGTTTAGTTACAAATAAAGTTATTGTTTTAATATAACAGTGTTAGTAAATCCATAAGCCGCTTGTTCTCTTGAGTAATACACGTCCCCTCCTGTCATCACTGAGCCTTGCCACATGTCTTGGCCAAACAATCTTTTATAGGACATGTACGAATGTACCTAAAACATCTTGAGAGTAGAGTTACTTTAAAAGTTGTTACTATTTACATAGGAGTTGAGAATCTAACTTTCTTTGGCATTTTTATAGAGCAATTTATTTACTTATTTTTATTATTAATTTACTGTGATAAAAACACTTAATGGGAGACTTGCCTTCTTAACATATTTTTAAGAAGTGCACAATACAGCACTGTTTACTCAGATTATTGTACAGCAGATATCTAGAAAATATTCATCTTGTGTAACTGAAACCTTATGCTCATCAAGGAACTCCCCATTTCCCCCTCCTCCATCCCCTGGCAATCACAATATAAATCTTTGTTTCTATGATTTGTCATGTTACTTTCATATGATACTAAAAGTTAAGTTGATTTAACTTCAGCTTTGATATGTCATGTTCAACAAATGCATTTAGTTTGACTATTGCCTGTTTTCCAAAACATATACCAGTCCTTTGGCTAAGAAACGGAAAATAAGATAGGCTTCCATGTTGCCATGTGCTCATGACTGACAGGTAGTTGATTTTTAATTATAAAGATATCACTGAATCTGAATTTTACCGTTATGTAAGTTCATCTTCTATTGCTTATAACAGAATACCTGAAACTGGGTAATTTATAAAGAAAAGAAATCTGTTTCTTAGAGTTATGGAGGCTGAGAAGTCTCAGCTCAAGGGCTCACATCTGGTGAAGGCCTTCGTGGCTGGTGAGGACTCTGCAGAGTGCTGAGGTGGTACAGCACATCACATGGGGAAGGGGCTAGCTTCTTGTAAAACCACCAGTCCCACTCCCAAGATGACCTATTAATCCATTACTCCATTAATCTATTAATGTGGGCAAAACCCTTATGACCCAATTATCTCTTAAAGGTTCTACCTTTCAAAGATGCCACATGGAGATTAAATTTTAATGGTTTTGGAGGAGACAAATATTCAAACCATAGCAGCCTTGTTTCTCAGATTGACACCAATGATGAATCGCCACTTTCACCATTACTATGTGCCATTTATATCCTAGCCAGACTGGCCATTGAGATATATTTAACAGTTAACCCTACTTTTTTAATACTTCTCTATAAAAGTCTGCACATGTATAAGTGGATGAACAACAGTTATACTTCAGTAAACAATTTTTACTATTCTGTTTTTACTGTATATTTTTAAAATAATTATGTTTTCTTTTTCTCTTCTAATTCTTTTCTCTTTCTCAATATCTATTAACTAAAAATAACCAATAGTCACAATCATGAAGAGTATATTTTCTTCTTATTGTCACATTTATCACTATTCCAAAATTTGCTACCATCATATCTGTGAGATTTCTTCTTCATAACTTATATAATTCTGTCTTTCTGTTGTATTTTCTTCTTTCCAACAGACTTAACTTTTGAAATGTAACTTTTGTTCAATATTTACATTTTCTTTTGGAAAATAAAATTATTTTATTTCTAATTTTGAAATTGTAGTCTATGGAACTATAAGATATCACATCTGAGCATTTTTTTTATTTTTTATAGAAAAATGACTGTGCTTTAATTATAATATCTCTTGAGTATTTCAATCCTCATATGCAAAACTGAATTCTAAGGCTCTCACTAGGATATCGGTGTGCTAACTAAAAAGGTTAATTCCACAAAATATACCTCATTGAGTTTTATACAATGGTAGCACTGTGGGCCATTATTACTCTAATTTAATTCAGTGTACAGGTTTCCAGTACTTCAAAATGTTCTTAGTTTAGGCATACAGAATATCAAAATAGTGTTCCCTCATAAGAAATCATTTCCTTCAGCAAAGAAAATTCTTATGAATTAAATAAACATATAGTTTAAAATAGCTTTCTATTGGGAATTCTTAATTTTTATGTCAGATTTGTTTAACTCTCTTATGTATAAATATACAAGTACTTTTAACAGTACATTATCCCTGAAGACAAATTTCAACAGAAATCAGAATTTGGCCCAGGATAGCTTGTATTACGAGTTTCCAAATAGTCCTATGTTGACAGACTCCATGATTTCTTTTCCTTTCCAAATCTTTATGGGCCCACTCTAGAATTTTTCATTAGTTAATTTATTTAACAAATGCTTGTTAAGTCCTTGTCATGTTATGGGATTTTGAGTTGTTCTAGTTGACTAGCTGCCCCAGGAAAGACTTCTCTCCTTTGGTTTCATTTGTGCCAAAGATGATTCTGAGGCATGATGTAATGTTGAAGCAGTTTATTCTGGAGTCACTCTTAACAAGATGGATAGTGGGGGGCAGGCCAATGTCCTGGGGCAGGTACAGTCATGTGGTTAGACAACCAGCTGAACCAGAGGGTCTCTGGAGACCATTTGCAGTCTGAGGGTCTCTTCCTCCTTTCTTATGCTGTATTCAATTCATTTCAGTTACCAGGTGTTTTTTTGTTTTATAAAGGGAGTTTAAGCTATTTTTGTGAGAAGCAGCTTTATTTTAAGGTTTATGAAAGTTGCGTATTTGCTGAGGTGGTCATGTCTCCCAGAAATCCCAAGGCCAGGACTGGAAATCCCCAGGTTAGGTTGCATCACACTGTAAATTGACAAGTGGTATTAGCCCTGTCAGATGTTCAAGTGGGCCTTATGAATACAATTAATATTTTAATTAATCCTATAGCCATGATATGTCTCTTATGGTATACTACATACTGCATATTTAAGAATTGTGCTTGGACAGTAAATGAAAGATAATTTGTCTATGGTATCATGGCTTCCTTTGGTGGTGAAAAAACAAACACAAATCAAACAACCACACAACACAGTTCATCAACATAGAGGAATGTTTGTTTTTCTATGAAATGTAAAATGAAGGGGTATGATTTAGTTTGGAAGAGTGGTTGAAGAGCAAGAGTGACTTGGAATCGTTCTGAGGAAGTGAAATGCAAACATTTCCAATGGTTATAAGATAGATTCATATCTATTCCATATACGGTTCATATCTATCCCATAGCAAAAGTCATCTTTAATGCAGTACCACCTAAATGGGCTCCCAACTGAAATGATCTCAGCGGAAAAAGGGTGCAGAAGTCATAGATCAGCTAGAGATTGCAATTTCAAGGAAACGCCAGTTGGCTGTGTCCAGTATGAGAAACTGGAAGAAATCTACAAAGTAACTCCAAGAATCGGCCAAAGAGTCAATTCAGTTTTCTTGGAAAAATTTCAATTTACACCTGCTGTTAGTCAACTAATAGCCCATAATGGCTTTAAGAGCTCCAATTTTACTTTAAAATTGGCCCATTTGAAATGATAACTTACTTGTTTACTCTGTATTTGAAATAAATAGAAAATTAGCTGACATAGTTTGGGCTGTTAGAACAAAATACCATAAAAAAGTAACTTAAACAGCAAACATTTCTCAGAGGTCTGCAGGCTAGAAAGTACAAGATCAGCATGCCAACAGATTGGTGTCTGGTAAGAGCCAAATTTTACCATTTTACATCTTACTATTTTACAGATGACTACCTTTTTCATATATTCTCACATGTTGGAGAAAGAGATTATGTCTCTCACATTTCTTCTCATAGAACACAATATTCATTCATGAGGGCTCCATCCTCATGATCTAATTACTCCCCATGGGGGCTCATTTCCAAATAACATTGCATTGGGGTTTAGGTCTTCAACATGTGAATTTTGATTGGATACAAAGATTCAGTTTCTAGCAGTGGCAATTTTGACATATGCCACACAAGAGAGGACATTAGTTTTGGATGATGTCTTGTTATGACAGCAAGAAAATCTTTGCTGAAACTTACTTTCTTAAAGCCAGTCCTGAAGGAACTAAAGATGGATAGTAAATGTGGGAGGAAAATAAGTTTATTAAAATGAAATGGTCAAAAAACACCCAACCATATGTTCAAATAAAGGTTTAATGGTTTAAGGCAGACTCAATGTAGAGAATAGAGAGAAACTTGGAACTAGCTGAGAGACTAATGTTTTGTTACACAAAACTTACATTTCAATATTCAAACTGATAAGATTCTATCAATATTCAGGAGGAACCAGAAATTTCTACATGATCTACTCAAAGTAATGACACAGGTAGGGGATAGATGTAAAAGGAGACTTAATAAAATATTGATTAAAAAGTAATGCTAACTTCTTTCTGTGTGTAAAAAGCAACTCAGTCTTAACTACAAATTAATTAAATAATAATAACTGCTCTTTTGGTGACGCTACTATGTGTTAAATACTGTGCTAAGTACTTCACATTTCTATGGGCTATTTCATTTGGTTAGCTTATCGACTTAATTAAGGTGGTATTATTAAGCCCATTTGAAACAATCTGAAAGTTATTAAATTGTCCAATTTCACAAAGCTAGTGAAGATCATTGACCGAATTTGAACCCAGCTTTGTATTCAAAATACATGCTTTTTATTACTCTGATGTGACTGCTTTTACCTCTCTTTTTGTTACATAACTATCATTCCTGGAAATTTTCTTTACTAGTATACTAGGTTATACAGTGAATTGAAAAATATGGGCACTGTATTTGCAGCGTGTCCCTCATGAGATATAGTCTGTTTCTCCATCCTTGTAATTTCCTGGGAATAACAGAATGTTATTCTGTTAAAACAGCTCACCTTCATTTTTAACTGCAATACTACTGCCTTTGCAAAAAGTGGCCCTGATGAAACATCATATGAAAGAGGAAGCCCAGCCATCCTGACAGGCACAAGACATACTAGAGAGTCTCTCTGAAACTCCCCAGTGTGAGCCAGATTACTTGCTGTGTGCAACTATATGAATGGGTCTATGTAAGAGCAGAAGAACAACTGAACAGTTAGCCCACAGAATTATGAGAAATAATAACTTCATGTTTTCAGTCACTAAATTTTGAGTATTTTTATTTTTTGCATAACAATACAGATAACTGTTGGAGTACATAGCTATAATTACCCAGATAAAAATCATTTCAAAAGCATATTCCACTGTATAAGCTTAGGAGTGTATATGCGTGTTTGTGTGTATAATCGGGGAACCTAGAAGCCTCTGACTATTTGGTTTCCATAATAAAATAATGCTCTTCTGTTAATGCAACATGGTAGGCCAGTTTTAAATAATGAAGTTTTTTTTTTTTTTTTTTAAGATTAATGCCTTATGCCACTGAATTTTCTCACTCTTTTCTTTCTTAACATATATACACATTTATTCTTCATCTATATCATGTAAAGAAACTTCTTTTTTTCCCTCAGCTTTATTAAGGTAAAATTGACAAATAAAAATATATATATTTATGTTATAATATGTCACATTTTCATATATATATGTATAGTGTGAAATGATTTAATCAAATGAATTAAGATATCCATCACCTCCCATACTTATCACTTATTGTGGTAAGAACATTTAAGATCTATGCCCTAAGTAATTTTTCTTTTTAGATGGCTCTGTCACCCAGGCTGGAGTACAGTGGCATGACTTCAGCTCACAGCAACCTCAACCTCCTGGGTTCGAGTGATTCTCCTGCCTTGGCCTCATAGCTGGGATTACAGGCACACATCACCATGCCTGGCCAATTTTTTGTATTATTAGTAGAGATGGAGTTTCACTGTGTTAGCCAGGATGGTCTCTATCTCCTCTCCTCGCAATCCACCCATGTCAGCCTCCCACAGTGCTGGGATTACAGGCGTGAGCCACGGCTCTCAGCCACCTTTAGCAATTTTTAAGTATACAGTAGATTATTATTAGCTATGTTCGTCACACTGTTCAATAAATGTCTGGAAACTATTCATAGTGTCTAACTGAAGCTTTGCACCCTTTTAACAACACCTTCCAATTTTATCCCACCACCAAACCTCTAGCAACCAACATTCTATTCTTTTCTTCTATGAGTCCAGCTTTTTCAGATTTTGCATTCAAGTGTGATCATGTAGTATTTGTCTTTTTTGCCTGGCTTATTTCACTTTTTTATTTTTACATTTTATTGGTTAGTGCATAGAAATAATATTGATGTTTCTATGTTGATTTTTGGATCCTGCAACTTTACTTGATGTTCTTCAAGTTCATCAATGTTGTCTCAGGATTTCCTTCCTTTTTTAAGGCTGAATAGTATTCCATTGTGTATATATATCAGTTTCTTTATCTGTTTATCCTTTGGTAGACACTTAGGTGGATTCCATAGCTTGACTATTGTGACTAATGCTGCAATGAACATGAGAGTACAGGTACCTTTTTAACATACAGTTTTTACTTCTTTTGATGTATATCCAGAAGTGGGATTGCTAGATCATATGGGAGTTCTATTTTTAAATTTTTGAGAAATATCCAAACTATTTTCCATAATAGCTATCCAAATTTACATAACCACCATGAGTATAAAATATATCAGTATTCCATATCCTTGCCAACAATTGCTATGCTTTGTCTTTTTGATAATAGCCATTCTAACAGGTGTGAGGTGATCTCTCTCATTGTGGCTTCAATTTGTAATTCTTGTATAATAGTGATTTTGAGAATTTTTTCATATACCTGTTAGCTACTTGTATGTCTTCATTTTAGAAATTTCTATTCATATCTTTTGCCCATTTATTAATTTATTTGGTTTTTCACTCAAACTGAGTTCCTTTTATGTTTTAGACATGAATCCCTTATCAGATGTATAGTTTTGCAAATGTTCTTTCCAATTTCATAGATCATCTCTTTACATTGTTAATTGTTTCCTTTGTTGGGAAGAGGTTTTATAGCTTGATACTATTCCATTTGTCTAATTTTGCTTTTGTGGCTTGTGCTTTTAGGGTCATATCCAAAAAAACATTGACTAGCCAAATGTCAAAGGAGCTTTTTCCTACATTTTCTTCCACTAGGTTAAACATTTTAATTAAAGCATTATATTTAAGTCTTTAATTCATTTTGAGTTGATTTCTTCATAGGGTATGAGGGTCTAATTACATTCTTTTGTATGTGGATATCAAGTTTTCCCAGCATCATTATAGAAGGGATAGTACTTCTCTAATTGTGTGATATTGCCATCTTTGTTGTAAATCAATTGACTGTAAATGTGTAGATTTATTTTGGGGCTCTCTAATCTGTTCCATTGGTCTATGTGTCTGTTTGTATAACAGCATCATGATGTTTTGATTACTATAGCTTTGTAGTAAATTTTGAACTCAGGTACTGTGATGTCTCAGGTTTGTTCATTATGCTCAAGACTTCTATGGCGATACAGTGTCGTATCGCCATATTTGTGGTTCCATGCAAATTTTAGGACTGCTTATTCTATATCTGTGAGTGATGTCATTGAAACATCAATATGGGTTGTAATAAATGTATAGATAGCTTTGAATAGTATGGGAATGTGAACAATATTGATTTTTTGTCAACCTAAGAATATATCTTTTTATTTTTGTCTTCTTCAGCTTCTTTTATCAATGTTTTGTATTTTCCAGTGCATAGATATTTACCTCCTTGGTTAAATTTATTTGTGAATATTTTATTTCACTTATTTATTTGCTGCTATGGTAAAAGGCTTTTTTTTTATTTTTACATTTTTTTCCAGATCATATTGGTTAATGCATAGAAATAATACTGATGTTTCTATGTTGATTTTTGGATCCTGCAACTTTACTAAATTTGTTTATTATGTTTTACATTTTTTTGGTGGAGTCTTTGGGGGTTCTATATATAAAATGATGTAACCTGCAAATAGAGACAATTTCACAAGAAAATTCTAATAATTAATTGTTTCTCACGTTTAATTTAGAACACTAAATAGAAACCCGTTGTCATAGGTTAAGTAATAATTTTATAAATTCTTATTTTTACACTCTGACTTTCCCTAAAATAGATATCTGAAATGTTAGGAATAGTGACTCTCTCTGGCACTCATATTTTCTTGTTATCAATGTCTCCTGGCCTGTCAAAAGATAAATGATTTGATTATTACAGGTCTCTAACTTTTCAGCTATTAGCATATGGCTTGACAAGACGAACTACAAAACATATTTATGATAGCTTTCAGCTTGTTTTCCCTCAAAACTAATTTGTTTTTCATAGTTTTTTAATAGAAACTCATAACTTACATTGGTCATCTTGAACCTGCTAATTCATAACACAGTCAAATTCATAATATAGTCAAACAGGTACCCAATCATCATACTGGGATTTATATGATTCTTCCTTTGTGCTCTATTTCATCCTCTCCAAAGTTTTTAAAACAATTTCAGATTCTCAAAAATTTTTAAAGTGTATGAAGAGAAAAATTGTTCAATGAAAGCTGAATATTTACTCGTTGATTTATCAATCTATCTCATCTTCAATTAGTATTACATACAATAAATGGCAAGAACATCATTTACCTCAAAATATTACTTTCAAAAATGCTATTAAAATAGAAAAAGATAAATTTATTAACACTAATAAAACTATGGCTTACAAAAAGCAGTTTCTCTTGGGTGTCAGAATAAAGTATACACAGATTAAATCAATCCTGAAATAGTTCCCAGACCTTAGGAAACACCATTAAAGACAGATTTGAGTGTTTGTCCTACTGATACTTTCTAATTTGCTTAGCTCAGTAGAGAAAATTTACTGAATCTATTACTACAATGCATATAGATCTATCATAGTTTTTTCTCTGTGTGAATTTCCTCCTTTTTTTCAGATATTGCAAATAAATTTTGTTTTATTTATTAATTTATTTTTTAGTTTATATAAATGAATGGGTACAAGTGCAGTTTTGTTATGTGGATATGTTGTGTAGTGCTTAGTGTATCTGTCATTTGGATAACGTTATGTTGTGTCCATTAAGTAATTCCTTATCGTTCCCCCACACACCACTCTGGGTTTTTTAAAAGGGTTATGCCATTTAGTTACAGAGCCTTTCCAAGTATGTTAATGGGATAGCCATAGTGGATTTTCTTGTTTTAAAGGCCACTGACACATTTGGAAACAAGAGAACTACAATAGTTCCTGCTTATCCTCAGGCAATCTGTTCCATGACCCCAAGTGGACACCTGAAATCTCAAGTAGTATAAATCATAGTTTATATAGATACACTATGATTTTTTTATACATACATGCATACCTATGATAAAATTTAATTTATAAATTAGGTACAGTAAGAGATTAACAAAAACTACTAAAAAAATTATAGCAATAGACTGTAATAAAAGTTCTGTGAACATGATCTTCCTTTCTCTCTAAATATCTTACTGTACTGTACTTACCTATTTTCCCACCATGATTGACCAGGAGTTACTGAAATTGCAGAAAGCCAGCCATGGATAAGGAGAAACTACTGTACAGTGGTTATGAAACATAGAGGTACTATTTAATGAAAGCCAACATTGCATCAGACTTCCCTCATCAGCCATTCTCTGTTTCCAAGTATAAATCCTAGAGTACTGGCCTGCCCCATTCTTGCCCACAATTCATTCTAGGACAGCCCTGCTCCCATTGCTCCCTGAGAAAACTTGGGTTGCACTCTATCTAAAAACATTATAACATATTTCTATAGGAAACTCAAGTTCTTGTTTTATTTGTCATTAAAAACAAAAAAGCAGCAGAGTCATTTGTCAAGATATGTATCGATCATATCTATCTATCTTGTGGACTGCGGGTTTAATCCTGGCCAGAGTGAGCAGGAATACACTGCAGCAAGCCCATGGCTTCCTCCCGAGCAAGGGCAAAGTCTTGCCTTGCTGCAGGGCAGCTGTAGTAGCTTTGGTGCTTTCTAGACCCAGCCTCACTGCAAGCAGCCAGAGAGCCCTCAAGGGAAACTGGTTTTATTTCTCAGACACCACACATAAAACTGGAAGTCTTCCCTCTTGTCACTGTCCCTCGTGTCTTAAATGGCTTCATGGCTCCCCACCCCTTAGAAGAAGAACAAGATGGAGAAACTGGATCTTAAAGAAACCCTACCATTGTACACTAGCTCAACACAACTATGAAGCAAAAATGAAGCATGGAAAAATGAGTAAAAATTGTCACAAAGATAGTCGATTCTTTGAATACTGGATGGTGTCCAGGGTAGCTCTGATGTGGTAATTCTTGATATCTAGGAGTCTGATGAGACAGCCACCTTCATCGGAAAGCCCCATGGACTGCATCTGGGAGAAGGGCTAAAGCAGCCAGGAGTCAGTTCCTGGGGGAAGATCTGGGCACAAGGCAGCCTCCTTTAGCCCTGTGGGTCTTTCCAGGTTTCTGACATCTGCAGACTGGAATTCACTTGTAGACAGGTCCACTTATTTTGAAAACAAAGGAATGAAATCACCATCTCCTTCTAAACTGTTATTAGACTCCGTCTGTTCTACAGGCTTCAGCATAGACTCCAGGGATATCTTTTTCATTTGAGCTGCCAGAAACTGTGCCATGTCATTGACATTTCCACTGAGTTTGCTGGAGTGCCTGGAGAGCAGCTGCTTGGATGAGAGTTGTCTTCCATTCTGTGCTGTAAATATCTGGAGAGAAGAGCACCAGCAGCTTCTTTCCCCTTCTTTTTCCATGTCAATATCAACTTACACGCCCAGAGGGCTAAGAGTACCTGCCACACACTCCTCTGTATTCTTCAGGAAATTCACACTGGGTCCTTCTATACCTAGGAGCTGACTTTGCTGTGAGGCTGATTTGGGAATCCCCAACTAGAAGAGGACAAGGATGCAGGCTCCAGGTCCCTGGTGGGTCCATTTCCCAGCCTGGCACCTGAAATGCTCGTGTCTCTGCATTCACAGCCAGTGGCTGGGAGAGAATCCCTTAGAGGGGCTCCCAGAGGGTCAGTGGGACTCATGTTTTTGCTGTGCCTTCTATGCCTGCCCTTTGGCTGGAGCACAGCACACCACTTAGTAGTCCCAGGCATGCTGCAAATTTCCACAGGCCGGTGGCAACTGTCAATGAAGAGTCAAACTCTGTAAAATATTTGAAGAGATTTATTCTGAGCCAAATAGGAGTGACCAGTAGCCCAGACATAACCCTCAGGCGAGCTTGAGAATGTGTTCAAAGTGCTCAAGGCATAGCCTCTAAGTTGTTTTTTGTTTGTTTGTTTGTTTGTTTGTTTGTTTGTTTGTTTGTTTGAAATGGAGTTTCCCTTTGTTACCCAGGCTGGAGTGCAGTGGTGCAATCTCTGCTCGCTGCAACCTCTACATCCTAGGTTCAAGCAATTCTCCTGCCTCAGACTCCTGAGTAGCTGGGATTACAGGTGCCCACCATCACGCTTGGCTAATTTTTGTATTTTTAGTAGAGATAGGGTTTCACCATGTTGGTCAGGCTGATCTTTAACTACTGACCTCAAGTGATCCACCTGCCTTGACCACTCAAAGTGCTGAGATTACAGGTGAGAGCCACTATGCCTGGCCAGCATAGCCTAATTTTATACATTTATAGAGATACGTGAGACATCAGTCAGATAAATGCAAGCTATACATTGGTTTGGTAAGGAAGGTCAGAGTGTTACAGGAAAGGGGTCCTGATCCCGACCCCAAGAGAGGGTTCTTGGATCTTGCACAGGAAAGAACTTAGGGTGAATCCACAGCTCAAAGTAAAAGCAAGTTTATTAAGAACGCAAAGTAGTTAGAGGACAGCTAATTCATAGACAGTATAGGATGTTTCTAAAGTAAGAGGAAGAACGCGTCCACCTTAGCTACAATGATTGTACATATGGTGAGATATGCTCTGCTACAAAGGTTTGTGATAAAGGATTAATTTTCTTAGTTATGGCTGGCACGGGGTCTCCTGCCTTTAATCCCAGCTACTTGAGAGGCTAAGGCAGGAGAATACCTTGAACCTAGGTGACAGAGGCTGCAGGCTGCAGTGAGCCAAGATTGTGCAACTAAACTCCAACATGGGTGGCAGAGTGAGACTCCATCTCAAAAAAAACAAAAAACAAACAACAAAAAATTCTTGATTACTGTATTTTGCAAGAATCAATGTTACTATCTTTAAAGCAAAATTAGGAATGTCTTTGTTCTCCAGATATCAGGATATCTGGATACTCCCAAGTCCAGGTCTGTTAGTAAGCATTATTAATTTGCTCCCTTAACCATATCTATCTAGAGGCTAGGAATGCATAACTTTCCGAGAAAGCACCCTGGTGAGTCTCAGTCTCATTTTCCTGGCCCTCACTCAAAATGGAGTCACTCTGGAAGTGTGAAGTATTTGGGTCGAGTATAAAATTATCGACCAAGACAAAAGTATGCCAAATTGCAGGGTCTTTATTGCCGGCGACCACAGAGGACTCACGTCTCTCCAACCCATGGCCCCGAACTCAGGGGGATCAGGGTATTTAAGCTGAAAAACCACATCCTGGTTTTAGGATTGAGTGGATGCAGGGCAAGCAATTTTACAGAAGCTTATTTTGGTAAGTACTGATAAGCAAAGGCCAGACAGTTACTGATAAGAAAAAGGCAAGCAGCTTTTCATGGTGGGCATTCGTTAGAGCAAGCTAGCAGTTTTGTTTACAGAAGCCAAGGTCAGCAGTTAATGCAAGGAGAATGGGACAGATTTTTGGAAAAAAACAGCTTTGTCTTATAAAATGGCGTTTCTCTGGTTCTAACTCTAGGCCTGCTATAGCACAAATGCAGACTACCAGGTTATAGGTAGATTTTAAAACATTCTTGCAATTTGTTGAAAGAGTTATTATCAATAGAAAGGAATGTCTGGGTTATGATAAGGGGTTGTAGAAACCGAAGTTTTATCATGCAGATAAATCCTCCAGAGAGAAGGCCTCAGAGAGAATAGACTGTAAATGTTTCTTATCAGACTTAGGGTCTGTGTTGTTGATGTTAAATGTTGGTGGGCTTTTTCTGAATTCCAAGAGGTAGGAGGATATAATGGGGCATGTCCAACCTTCCCTTCCCATCAGCATGAACCAGTGTTTCAGGTTAACTTTTTGGAATACCCTGGTTGAGAGGAGGCATCCATTCATATGGTGGGGGTAGGGACTTAGGATTTTATTTTCGGTTTAAACAACCCCCATAAATGACATTTGGGGTGCACTGTGTTTCAGGGTGTCACCTGAACACATATAGGAGGCAGTGTTTCCTTCTCCCCTCCTGTTTTTAAATGTCATGGAAGATGTCATCCTTCCCATTGGACATAGTTGAAGTAGGAGTGACGGCGAACAAACCTCTCGAACACGGAACTGGGAAGGAAGTGGCTTTTTATTCAGCACGGAGTCTCAGCTGACTCACGTCTCAAGAACTGAGCTCCCTGACTAGACAATCCTGGCCTCTTTTAAAGATTCACTATCTTAGAGGGTACATGTGAGAGGGTCATGATCGATGAGGTAAGCGAGAGGTACGTGACCTAGGTGGGGGTTTGAGCAAGATTGAGCGAGAACAATGCTTTCCAGAGGGCGTTGCTCCATATTATGCCAGCGATCTATAGATGGGAGTGCAATCAAAGGTGGGGATTTGAGGGATCTGTGGGGATCGCTCCCGTGTGAGGCCCCTAGAAAATGGGCTTCACCATACGGTGAGCTTGAGCCGGACACAGATCCCTGGGAGTAGAGCTGAGGGAAAGCAGGAATCGAGAGAGGGACTATGTTATTCAAAATAATTAACAGACATTACTTTATGGATATGAGGATTTGGGAGGCATTGTGTCCATTTTTGGCTCCTTATGGTTTATTGCTTGATTGTGTTCATTTTGGAACTTACTTACCATAACTTACTGGGCATAACTGTAACTTACTTACCATAACTTAATGGGTGTAACTGTAACTTACTTACCATAACTTACTGGGCGTAACTTACTTACCGTGACTTACTGGGCATAACTGACTTACTGAGCTTAACTTACTGGGTGTAACTTAGTGGGTGTAACTTGCTTACTGTAACTTAAGTATGTTGATCTGGCGTAAACAACATTAACTTCAGAAAAGTATATAATGGAACATACTGCAAAAATAAAATTGCTGCATGGGCATAGCGCATGTGGCCCTCCAGGCCTCGCTCTTTTTCTTTCTCCTTTTTTTCTGGCGCATGCTCTTTTCCAGGTTTGGGACCCTCTTGCTGGATGAAATTCCCGGGCTCGCATTCAGTTCACAACAGGGGTTTAATCTTTAACCTCCAGGTCTGGCTAGTGGCACTGGTTTTGTCTCCTCCACTGACCTTGTGCCTTCGTTTTCTACTTTTACTTCTCCTTTTGAAATGTAGAAGGCTAAGGGGAAGTAGTCTTAGAAGCTTAAAAGGAAGGGATCTCCTTCCTCATAGTCATAGTTACTCATCACTGAAGACAACCAAGTCTTTGTCCTCATTGCAATACTGTGCCTGGAAGCTTCCTGACTGGCTGCAGCCATAGGAGCAGGGCAGCCACAAGGTTCAGCAGCTGCTCTTTTGGCCCAGGCCAGCCACAGCCTGAACTTCCTCCTTGGCCTTACTGCTGGAGTGCAAACTGATGCAGTATATCTCATAAACCACAACTTGCTCATCTGGAAGATGGGGCTTCATGGTATGTAAAGCCATTGCCTGTTGTTAAGGAGCAAGAGCCCAAAGGAGCTCTTAGCGTGCGCGCACGCGCACGCACACACACACACACACACACACACAGAGACAGAAAAAGAAAAATTGCTGTAAAAACAATTTCAGTTAGAGTTATTTCAAAGTATTCTTGTGCTTTCCACATACCTCCGTAAATTTTGAACTTTTAAACTGAAAAATAAACTGTTTTCTCTAGAAGATAGAAAAATAACATTAAAATGAGGCATATGGTTAGGAACTTTTCTCATTTTCATATGCTTTCAGCTTTAAAAATTTACTTAGAGTAATAAAATCTAAAATGTAAGAATTCAATACAGCAACATTTTATAATTTTTTGAAATCCAGTGCAATTAAAATAATTGCAACGCTTATACAGGAAAACTGTCATTTATAATCAAAGTTAAGTCAATTTTAAGAGTGGCCCAGTGGCAAGATCCCTAGAATAGTAACTGCAGTTGCACAAATGTCTTCCTGCTTCTATCACTAGTTGGAATGATTACTTTCTGATTTGTATTTAAAACTCATAGAAACATGCTTTTTAAAGGCTTTCTAGTAAATGGCTTTCATTTTTAAATGTAAAGAGCCTTCTATTATTTGGAAAGACAGAGTAGTCTTCTTTTTTCATATCGATAGCCAACTCCCTGACAGACATGCAGATAATGATGTCAGTTCATATCCTTTCTCCAACCTTCCTGCTAAAGAAATGGTGAATTGCAAAGACACACTTTAAATACAATTTTATTAACTTTTCTATAATTTAGTGCTGAGCAGTATATTTAAGAAATCGTTCTGCTGTTACATACATTGCATGTAAGCCACCTCTTCACTCAAAATGAGAGGTCAGGATTTGAGACACTTCTCATTTGAAATATTCAAAGCTTGTGTCTGTCCGAAAAGAGTAAAACACTGAGATCAAGTTATATTTGGGAAAGATGGTTTATATCACTTTTGAACAAAAGGGAGGGACTCCATATTTGAAAGGTGGGACATTTGTCAGAGAAGCAGTTTTGACCCAAGAGATAGTGATTATTTTTTAATGAGTATTTTTTAGTGACTAGAGTTTAGGGTAAAATTGGTAGAAACTAGGTAAATCTTTGGATAACGGTTACTGTCACTTTTATAAAGCTACCTAATATGTAGCTCTACATTGCTCTTTCATATTTCAGCTTCAACTCCTTTTTAAAAAACAACACACAAGTAAACAGAATTTCCTGAAAAATTGCTATAATCACAGACTATAGGAAAAGTGGTATACAAACCTATGCCATCTATATGATGAGGGAGTTAAGATTAGTTGATGGCAGAGAAGATAATGACATATTATGAGGGGTTATGCTATAATAAATTGTAAAAATCTTAGATATTTCAAATTATATGCATAAAGTTAAGACATTCCACTGAGAATTTAATCCAGATAATCAAAAGAAAGACAGTTATCAGTTGCATGACCAGTTTAAATTGTAGAGGCAAGAAAATAAAATCACTAAGATTGAAAAGCATTTAAAAGTATGGCATATCACTTGCAAATAAAAATAGGAATGTATCCATCTCTTACCATGAAAATGAAATAGGTTGCTAGTAGTTTTATACTATAACTTGTTAAATTTTCAGATGAGACAATGCCTAAGAGGATCTGAAATTGCTTGGAAGCTGTGGTTTGGTTTAAATTATGGTACTAACATACACATAAAATGACACGGTTCAGTAAAAGGAAAAATGTCCATTTAAATTCTAGGTTATTTAATTAAAAACCATTCATTAATGTTGTATTCATTTGTAATGCTAGTGTTTGGAAACCCTTTACAGAAGAATGTTAAATAATAAATTACATGCCAGGTGCAGTGGCTCACGCCTGTAATCCTAGCACTTTGGGAGGCCAAGGTAGGTGGATCATGAGGTCAGGAGTTTAAGACCAGCCAGGCCAGTGTGGTACAACCCCGTCTCTTCTGAAAACTACAAAAATTAGCCAGGCGCGGTGGCAAATGCCTGTAATTCCAGCTACTTGGGAGGCTGAGGCAGGAGAATCGTTTGAACCCAGGTAGCAGAGGTTGTAGTGTGCTGAGATTGCACTACTGCACTCCAGACTGGGTGACACAGTAAGATTCCATCTCAATAATATTAATAATAATAATAATAATAATACCTAGAGTTGAACAGAGAGGTATGATGGCATATAAAGTAACATTCAAAAAATTGTGATTGCAAACCTGTGAAAGTATATCTTACATACCCCACATTGATTTGAATTATATATCACTAAAGATCCATAGAAACTATTCAATCCTGTTCTGCTGAACAATTTAAACTTACGGATGCATTAATAAGACATTCTCACAATACATACAGCATGTGCCCCTTTGCTAACCACTACATTGTCTGAATCATTGTAGCTGAACAAACTGTTAATCAATACAGCACACTATTTCTCAGATAAAAAAAATGTTGTGACTGTCACCTAGTTTTCAAAATTTCTCAATTGAGGCCTAATTTTGCTAAGGTCACTATCATTATATTTTGGTTCCCAGAAAAAGAATGATTTTCTTTTTTAACAAATAAAAATGACACAGGATTTTATTGATGCGTCTTGGCTGTCAGAAGTTTTCATAGCCAGTAGTGCCTCTGCCTGGGCTTTGCTGAGCTCTGGGCTTGCCACTGGACACACTTTGCCCACTCAGCCCACCAGGCAGCACTCTGCTGATGCTACCACCCTGGATTCTGCACCCACCATGGCTCTGCACTCAGCCCACACCTGGCCGATCATGCTGTGACCTGCTTCTGTCTTGGGAACTGATGTCTGGACAAGGGGAACTTGGTGGCACCTGAAAACTTGAACATGCCTGCCACTGTGGAGCCCCTAGGAGTGTTCTGGCTATTGCCTAGGGAGTCCTGAGGTCTGAGCCTTCAAGTACTATCACAGCTCTCTCTCCTTCCCACCACCCACAGTGTTGAATTAGGGGGTGTGTTACAGTTCATTTATGTTACGGCTTATGTTCCTTCCCTCTGCCTGCAGCATGGTGAACATGGGAGAATGTTATAGCCTGTTCATGTTACAGCCTTTTCCTGCTGCCTATAGCTCAGCGAACAGGTGTGTGTGGTGCCCAGCAGGGTTTTCTCCTGCATTGCTCAGTGATAGGGAGGGAGGGTTACAGTGTTACAGCTACTTTTGCACCTACTCAGCAGATTCCAGATTCTTGTCCCAAAATCAAGAGGAATGAGGTATGTGGACACTGGAGATTAAGCAAGGTGGATAAGTGTTTTATTGAATGACAGAATGAAAGCTCTCAGCAGAGCAGGGACCTGAGAACAGTTGCTATCTGTGTGACAGGGGGCCTGAAAGTGGGCAGCCCCTTGTGTGGCTGAGTCTGAGGCTTTTATAGGTTGAAATGAGGAGGTGTGTGTTGTAGGTAGCCTTGGAAAAGGCAACATTCGATTGGTTAAAAAGCATTATTCAGAAAGAACCAATGGGGAAAGAGTGGGAAAAGAGGAATAGAAGTTCTCATGTCGTGAAGGTCAGGTTTCACCAGCGACCCACCCCTGTCTGCCTAGGAATTTGCCTGTCACCTGCAGCTATCACTAATGTAGGGGTGTGACTAGTGTCATGATTTAAAGGATTGTATAGTTATATTAGGGAACTTCTTTAAGGACATGGGTAAGAAATTTTGATGGAATAGAAGACAAAAGAACACCAGTCAATGTAATATATGTGATATGCACTCTTCAGAGTATTTTGAATAATTATTTTATCTTCAGCCAAACTCCTTTGATCTGGTATCATGATCTTGTTTGTTTTCTAAATGAATTAGTAAGGCTCAGAATTTAAATAATTTCATCAAATTCTCAAGTTTTTAAATTGCACATTTATCTAGGCCGACTGGCTTCAGAGCCCATTTTAAAACACTATGTTATGCTGATTCTGAAAGCTCTTGCTATGGTTCAAATGTGTTTGTCCCCTTCAAACTTCATGTTCAAATTAAATTCCTCTAAAATTCAGGCATTTTTACTTTGATGGTATTAAGACGTGCGGCCTTAGAGGTGATTAATTTATGAGGGTTTCTTCCTCATTAATGGAATTAAGGACCTTGTAAAAGATACTTCATGCAGCCTTCAGCTAGCTTTCCTTACTGCCTTCTGTGTACACAGTAAGAAGGCCCTCACCAGATTAAAAACTCGCATTTGATCTTGTCTTCCCAGCCTCCAGAAATCTAAGGAAAAAACTCTGTGTATTATAAATTACCCAGTCTCAGATATTTTGTTATAGCAGCACAAATTAACTGAGAAATACACTAATAGGTAGGTAAACCAGAGACACCACACTCTTAGAAGCTTGGACCCAGAACATCAATGAAGAGGTAACTAAAACGTGTTAAACACTTTAAACACATTAATTGCAGGTGGAATAGACATAAAGTCTTTGTAATGAGCCAACTGACTGCAGTATATTCATGACATATTGGTGTATAAAATTTTATAAAAACTGGGCTTATGCCTGTAATCCCAACATGTTTGGAAGCCAAGGTGGACAGATCACCTGAGGTCTAGAGTTAGAGAGCAGGCTGGCCAACATGGTGAGACACTGTCTCTACTAAAAACGCAAAAAGTTTGCCAGGAATGATGATGCACACCTGTAATTCTAGCTACCCAGGAGTCTGAGGCAAGAGAATTGCTTGAACCTCCTGTGGAGGTTGCAGTAAGCCAAGGTTGCACCACTGTACTCCAGACTGAGCAACAGAGTGAGACTGTCTGAAAAACAAAACAAACACACACATTTGATACAAATTGGCCAAAAATAGAATTTAAAAACTTGACCTCTGTCAACTTCGAGAGACTCCTAATATCCAAAGGTAAGACAATTTGAGTATTGGTAAGAATAGTAACTACAATGGTTAAAGACATTTGAGTGTATTTAAATCTGTGAGTTCACAGTGATTGTTTTTGTTAAGTGGTCAACTGGGTAACAGAATAATTTGAAAAACTTGAAAGAACACATCTTATAAAATATCCTAACTTTCTTTTATGAATTTTTATTACCCTTATCTCAGTGTATTTAAATATTTGTGGGTCTGATTTTCTGTTTATAAAACTGTTCTAAATATAAATAAAGGAACAATAGATTTATTACATTACTATATTTTAATCCCAATGAAATATTTTGTTTGTACTTTAGGTTCTAGGGTACCTGTGCAGATCATACAGGATTGTTGCATAGGAACTTACATGGCAAAGTAGTTTGCTGCCTCCATCCCCCCATCACCTATATCTGGCATTTCTCCCATGTTATCCCTCCCCGAGCTCCCCACCCCCAGCTGTCCCTCCTCTAGCCCCCTGAAACAGACCCCAGTGTGTGTGCTTCCCTCCCCGTGTCCATGTGTTTTCATTGTTCAATACCCTCCTATGATTGAGAAAATGAAATAATGTTTCCAGCATCTCTGGAAGGACTAGAAAAAATATCTAGTCTTTTAGTGCATTGAAACAATAGTGAAAAAAAAATACCCTAAAGTTTAAATGTGTCAGGGGATCCCAAGGGTGGGTGAATTCTTTTTGCTATAAGCCTCCATAATTATCTGTCACCTCTCATTCATAACTTGTATCACACTTACAGTAAGCTATTTCATGTCTACTTTTAAACTTTAGGCTTCATGAATGAAGGGTACTTGTCTCTCTCATCACTTTATCTGCATTGTACCAATAAGTGCTCCTTGACCAAATGTGATGTTCTTTATTTTCATAAGGTTCTTCATTGTGTTTGATGAATGCTTAATACAAAAAATATATCTGGGAGAAAAGAAAAAAAGCAACATTTTTGGTTTTTAATACAAGAGTTGCCAGAATAAAGGCACTTGGCAATGGAACTTTAAAATAGTCCTGATGTAATATAAATTTGTGACAATGTAGAGAAATTCAAAGAAAACATAAATGACTCGATAATGACTTCTGTACGACTTTCAGACTGATATTTAACAGCAATAATTTTATTCACAATTAAAGGGAAACAGTAATGAATAACTCAATGGAGAATACTACTTTAGAATCCAGTATCAACCTAACAGCAAATGCCATGACCATAATGTTATTTGGAACTCATTCGTTTGGTACTGCAGGCAAGACACACACATGCACACACACACACAAACTTTTTTGTATTTGATTTGCTGCACGATTTGATAGATTAATTCTTCTTGAATTATGACATTATCAGCAAACTGATACACATCAATAACCAAATTCTGTATTTTTTTGGTAAGTAGACTTCACTTAATTTCGACTGTCAATTAAGTTTTAATATTATCTCTCAGAAATGCTTAGGGAATTAAGTTTAAATAAATTAGGAAAATGTCCCTATGTAACTGTATAAAGTACTAGTGCTTATGGTATTTCCATGTAGATAAGAAGTTTCACATCTGCAGTTATCAAATCAACAAGGATTGGATTCATTTAAAAAAGGCAAAACAGAATGAGATTTACATTGATGTTGGAAGTCTCTGAAAAGTTATGTTAATTAATTGGGATCTGATATAATTGATACAACATATGTTGGCAAATAATTGATTGCTAGTGTACATATTTGTATTGTCTTCTAAGTATAGGATTATGCATTATAAAATATATTATCAATATATTTTATTGCAAATAGGAGAATATAAATTGCCCTCAAATTATAATTTAAGAATATTTATGACCATGTGTAATTCATGTTATTGGCCATTGAATAAGTTGTAATGTAGCAATAAAAAGTAGTACACCAGCTTACTATAGATATCAAAACGTTGGTAGAGTTCAACAAATTGTGTTCTGTAAACAAGAGTACATTTTCTATTTGTAATCCCACTGGGAGCTAATGTCTCCCATCTATTGATTCAAGACAACTTGCTATAGACTATAGCACACTAATTCAACCAGGAAAAGATAGTTGGCAGGTTGGTTAAAGATACAGGTACATAAAATGGCAACACACAATTTTCAAAATGGCAAAATTATTATTCCAAGACAAATATAAAATGAACATGTGCTAAAGATTTTAACACATTATTCAAGAGGGAATGTCAGGACTAAAATCGCTGGGTTAGGTTGCAAACTGGATAATGTCCCACACCATAAAGCATCAGTATTATTGGTTCACCTAGACAAACATTATACGCATCTCTGTCAGAATAAAGGCAACAGTTAACAAGTGACATAACTAACTATGAGAACGATAGTAGAAAATAATGACATAAACTAAATACATTTCTGGAGAAAACACATGTGGGTCTTTGCCCTGATATGATAATGAAAAATGGGATACATCACCCACCTTTTTGACTTATCTTCAAGTTTCAATAACATTTTTAATAGATTGGAAAACTATAGATTTATGCTAAAATTTATGAAGGAAAACATATAAAATGTTCCCAAAACAAAGCAAAATGAAAAGTATCTTAGATTGTAGATCTAAAAGTATCTTAGACATGAGAAATGACACAGACAGTCATTGTTAACCATAATGGGTTTGCATTCAAAAAGCTTTGAGAAGCTGAGCACAAAGAGAGCTATAAAAATTTCACTGAATCATTTCACAAATTAAAATTAAAGCCAACATGCTTAGAATGAGAGTTATTCTATGCATGGGAGAGGCCTATGATGAGAGAAGCCATTCCCTGTCAGAGTAATGGAATCACTATTACTGGAGCCAGCAGAACGAATTCTCAGAGAGTACACAAAACATGTATAATTTGGACTTTTGACTTAAAAAAATCTAATTTCTAGGTAAAATCTCATATTCTGTGAATGTGTCCCCATTTTATCAAGTTTTAAACAAAAAAATTATTTTAATTTGGATCTCTTAATGTAATTTTTATTATCTCAAGTTTTGCTTCTCTATTCGAATTAACGATTATAATTATTTGGTTACTTTTCATTCCTTTTTAAGATTATATTCATTTGTTCTGTATTTATGTTAAGTGAATATGTATGCTAATCATGATAATTTGGTGCTTGGATTATTGTCCCAAGGCACATGGGATTATTCTGTAAATTATAATTTAGCAGAATTATATTATATTATATTATATTATATTATATTAAAATTATATTATAATATCTGAATTAAAAATTACATGAAATGTAAATCTTAAGAAGAAAATGTCCTTAAGTATGATAGAAAAATGTAATTGGGATTTCTAATTTTTTTTAAATGCAAGCTATATATTTTGGTTTTTGTCTATGATTAAGTAAAAAGGCAGATGGGTGAAGTGGAAAGGTCTGAGATTTGTAGGACAATCAGCATTTAGCTGAGGAAATTACATTTGATGTATAAGGCAATAAAATACTAAATGGCTAATATAGACCACAAAAATATTCTGGTGACTCAGGCTGCAGATAAGATTACAATTGCTTGATAAATTAAACAATTATACTGATGCATTACATTATATATAATGTATTAACTCCATTAACCTGGCATATAGTCCTAAAAAACCTTTTTTTTTTTTTTTTTTTTTTTTGTATGACTCTGGTAACTTTTTTTTTTACCTGCTTTAATTATTTTATGAATGTGACCTATGGTGAGACTGTAAGGTCATCATTATTTTTATCGCCATGTTGTTTAGGACTTTGACTTTGCATGTTGAAAATGCTTGTAGGTTCTGTTGGATAACTCAGAAACTGAGGAATATAAAGGTTGCTACATTTTCTGTTACAAATTAATCAGGGTATAAAGATTTGTTAGGATTTTGACCAAAATAGGTCAACCATGCTGAATGTTAATGAAACTTAGGTGAAAGATACTCCCCAGTGACTGATAATCAGGAATATCTACCCTTTTGCACAAGTTTGCATCCAGTTTTTAATATTATAATTTTGCTTCTGCCTGAAATATTTTATTTATAAACTGGAGCTTTTACTCCGTTTATTAACATGCAATATCTTCCTGGAGGATTTTGTTTGTTTGCTTATTTGTTTTTAATTTTACTTATTGATTTTTTTCCTTCTTGACTGAAACAAAATAATTTAGAAGACTTGTCACTGCATGTAATCCCCTCTGTGATCCCAAACCTTTTCTCCTTGTTTCTTTTAATTAACTAACATGTCAATCAGATTTGTACTGCTTGTGTTTTTACCCATTATCACTGTTTGTATAGAGTTTTAGTTTAATCTGTATGTATATTACATCCACCCAATTCTTTGATAAGCCTGGGTTTTTGTGTTGATGTGAGAGTGAGAGAATGTTTAGAAAGCCCATGCTTTCCTCATGAAACCTTTTCTATAACTTTCCTAAATCTTAGGAAGAACAATACTGCCATCTTAAGGCAAATTAAATTAATTCTGAAGGAACACCATCAACGTTCGTTACACATTTTGGATTTGTATTTCACATTTTCATATTATATTTATAATCCAATCTAATTTGAAAAAAAAACCCAATACTTCACAAGCTTGAAGAAATTTGTATACTACTCTCAGTACTTCCTCCAAAAATATTCAGTATTTTACAGAATATATTTTAAAATCATACATTTATTTTATCCTTAATATAAACTTTGATTTCAGAAGTTGTTCTTCTCTCAAAATGCTCATTTGACATTTGAAGGAAATATGGCCAATAGCAAGGGTATGTGAAGACCTAGAGTTTCACTAGTGATATTTGAAGCATTATATAAAAATTTACATGATATGCAGAGTTGAGACTAATGTCTTAAGTAGAGGGAAGCAAATGCTAGAAAAGATTGAAAAGTATAGCTAGGAATAAGCCATTATGGCCTAGAAAAATTGTTGCCGTAATAGAAGAGAGAGCTTAGAAGGAGGAGATATTGGGTAGCATGCTAACTGCTTAAGAGATCAACTTGAAAAACATTGCTGAAAGGTGGCATAAAAGTGAGCATTAGTGGTACTTCAAAGGGCAGAATTAAGAATATTCTACGGTTATTATAGCTGGGTAACCTTCAGTTAAAATTCATACTTCCTTACAGTGCTTCTCTATGATCATTATTTTCAGAAAACATCTTATTGGATGTTAGAATTTTGAAGACATCTAATGTTTATCATCCCAACATCTGTAATTTACTCAATCTCTCTATTTTCACCTGCTATCTTCTAATTTCCAACTATCTTCTGAGGCAACATATATGTGTATTCACTTTTCTATGTGTAACCTCTGTAGTCTGTGTTCTTAGATTCATCCTTGTTTCCTGGGAAATAAATACAGTAAAGTCCTAAAGCTTTCACACTCAAATATACTCACAAGAATCTCCCCATAATTAATTTCTACTGCCTATACACAAGTAACATGCTAATCCACATTTCTGACATGTCAAACACTAACATGATAATATTGAAAGTCTTCATTATTATAACAAAATTGAAACTACCATGGGACTAAAGAGTGTAAACTAAGCAAGTACTACTTAGTTTTCCTCTATATTTCATTAGTCTATAAATATTTTTTGCTTTTATCATAAGACGTGCTCATTTTCCCTGAACATATTGTCACATTTCCCTTTTCTCACCTTCCTTTGTATTACTGTTTCCTATATCTTTTTTTTTTTTTTTTTTTTTTGAGACTGAGTTTCGCTCTTGTTACCCAGGCTGGAGTGCAAGGCGCGATCTCGGCTCACCACAACCTCTGCCTCCTGGGTTCAGGCAATTCTCCTGCCTCAGCCTCCTGAGTAGCTGGGATTACAGGCACGCACAACCGTGCCCAGCTAATTTTTTGTATTTTTAGTAGAGACGGGGTTTCACCATGTTGATCAGGATGGTCTTGAACCCTTGATCCACCCACCTCGGCCTCCCAAAGTGCTGGGATTACAGGCATGAGCTACCGGGCCCAGCCTGTTTCCTACATCTTAAATACACTCTTTCTTCTCTAACTGCCATGGGAAACCCATCCCTCCATGTAGTATTCTGTCTGTGTAGTCAAAACAGTTAAAGTTGATTCCACTTATCATTTCTATTTACTTATTGTACTTTGAATCTCCATTACATCATCTCATAATTGACACTACATAGTATGACTTGTTTTGCTTTGTTAGGAAAGGCAATAAGCCTTGTTTATGTACATACTCTTTACATTTTCTAATATGGATATTTTCATGCCTTTTTATGACTAAAACACTTAATTTCTATTGGAAATGTGTGGATTAAAACTCAAATTTTACCCCTTTATCTTCTGCATAACCCTGGGAAAAAATACTTAATTTATTCAAACTTCTGTTTCCTCAAGTAAGAGATGAAGGCAATATTTCATTTTCAGTGACACTACAGCATGAGTAATAGAAACAAAATTAATACAATATTTATTTTATAAATATAACATCTTGTTATTATGAATGCAAATTGACTTCTGTCTCAGTCCTCAAGTATGTACCTTCACTATTCTTCATTTCGCAAACATCTTCAAAAAAATTGTTTTTGAGACAGTTTCATTCTGTTGCCCAGGCTAGAGTGCAGTGGCATGATGTTGGATCACTGCAATCACCACTTCCCCAGGTTCAAGGAATTCTTCTGCCTCCAGTCCCCAAGTTGCTGGGATTACAGATGTGCACCATCGTGCTGTGGAGACATGGTTTCACCATGTTGGCCAGGCTAATCTTGAACTCCTGGCCTCAAGTGATCCGGCCACCTTGGCCTCCCAAAGTGCTAGGATTATGGGTGTAAATCACCATGCCTGGCCCCATCTTCAGAAATTTATACACCCTTTCCCTATTGAGTTTCTCACCACCAGATTTTCATGTTATATAACTATGGGACATATGAAGTATGTCATATGTCATAACTATTCTAAATGACCTTTAAGTATTCTCAACACTCTTGATACTGTTAATAAGAATAAATTATTTCTTTAAGCGTAGTTCTGACAATGACAATTTAATGTTCAAAATCTGTCATGAGTCCCAAGTACCCATGAAATTCACTATAAAAACTTACCTAAGAACCCAAAACCTCAAAATGTGAATCAAGGTTGAGGAACTATTTATAAATAACACAAAATGTCTTTTTTAAACTTTATTCTTGTTACATTTTTCTCCTGAATGATCTTCTTTTTCATGGATTTTCAATGCTTAAACCAGATTTATTTTTCTGCCTAACAATAATGATTGCAGAATGTAATTTCTCTTCTTTAAATTTCTGAAATTCCTTACTTTTTACTATAAGATACATCTACTTACATCTTTATTACAGGTATGTAAATGAATGGGTTTTCTATTTTACTAAATATATTTTTATATCTCCATAGTATCTAGTACAACGTGTATATATAAGAAGTATCCAATGAATCTGTTTTAGAGAATTTAATAATAAAATTAGTTTAAAATGAAGTTAACTAACTTGAAATATAAATATAATGTATTTAGGAACTTCATATTTTCAAGTAAAATATAAAATTGAAGTATACTCAATATGAGCCAATATTGGATGTGAGTTCTATCTATTTATCTATCTAATATAAGGAACAAATGGCAAAAGGATTTGATCATCTCCTTCCCCTCCTCCTTTCCCTCTTTTTTCCCATATACTCTCCCCTTCTTCCTTCTCTGTCTACTTTCTTCTCCTCCTTCTTCATCTTGTTCTCCATTTTCTCCCTTCTTCCTCTTTCACGAATTTCTGTTCTTTCTTTTCTGTGTTTTTTACTATTGTATCTCTAGCCCCAAGAACCCTGTCAGTCATACAGTAATTACCAACAAATACCTTTCGAATGAACTCTTTCCTGAAAGGTATATGTTCCTGAAAGCCTCAAAAAGTATCAGACTCTGGGAATAACATGATAAAATGCCTGTTCTCAGAAAACACATTTAGAAATAGATTAGACATGAACATGCTCAGAATCAGAAAGACATGTTAGATACCATTTCATAATTATGATGAAAAGTCATGAAGACCTGAATAAAAAATTACAGTGGGTATGGAGATGAGGTGGCCAAAAAGTGGAAACATGATAATGTGACTGATTTTATGAGACTGAAGGGATGAAATAAATGAAGCCCAGGACTTATCTGTTAGGTCTTCAGCTTGAGCTACCTATTAGATGACAGTGTTGAGTCTTAAGATTAGCAACAAGAAGAGGAAACTTATGGGTTTCAAAATTTTTCGGTGATTCAGTGGTAAGTTGCCATGCTTACCTTTCTGAAATTGTAGTATATAAAATATAAGTGTTTAGAATACACTTACATTTTACATTTACAAAAAATGTAAAGTGCTTTCTACGTGTTTAGAAGAGTAAGCTGTGTTTCATTTTTTTTGTTTGTTTGGTTGGTTGGTTGGTTTGCTTGTTTGTTTCTGAGACAGAGACTTGCTCTGTCGCCCAGGCTGGAGTGCAATGGCCTCTGCTTACTGCAACCTCTGCCTCCTGGGATCAATTGATTCTCCGGCCTCAGTCTCTCAAGTAGCTGGGATTATAGATGCCTGCCACCACAGCTGGCTAATTTTTGTATTTTTAGTAGAGTCGAGGTTTCACCATGTTGGCCAGGCTGGTCTCGAACTCCTGACCTTGAGATCTGCCTGCTCCCAAAGTGCTGGGATTACAGGTGTGAGCCACTGCACACAGCCAGTAAATTGTATTTCTACGGTTTTTGTATGTGTACATTTTATATTCCCTCTTGATGATAGAATTCATGCCTTTGATTTATTATCCACAACAATATCTTTCATTAATATATATATGTGTGTGTGAGTGTGTGTGTGTGTGTGTGTGTGTGTGTTTAAAGTCTCATATCAAAAACTAAAGAAAATAGCATCTGCAGAAAGACTTCGAAGCTACAAAAAAGACTATGAATGTTGGGTTTCCTTCTAATATATTAAACAAAGGAAAACTCTTTGTCTAGTCTCCTAGGAGGTGAACTAGAGTAAGTCATTAACCTAAGATGTATGGCTTTAAAAATATTCAGAGATAGAAACTGTGGTACAATAGACAAAAATGTTTAAGAAGGGTTAAAACTTCCTAAAACCATCCTGGGAGAGAGAGAATTTTTTAATACCCCTTTGAAGGTAAGGTCCAGTTTCAGAGAACAATCTAATTACATTTTAATTAGGAATTTAAAATATCAATATATCAGTCACTGACCGATTTATCAGAAAAACTGTAATTCTTAAGAATGAAAAAGATGACTCTAAGTCTGAAAACAATATTTGTTAAATGTTGTAATCTAGAAAATGCTTAGTGTCAATTTCATTTTGACCAAAATATTAATTTTTAGCTGTGTTACTATTAGATGGTATAGTCTCTTTTATTTTTGTTGTAACTCAGAGACTTAAAACATTAGGAAGGAAATCTTTATTATCGCCACTGGGTAATATTCTCTTTGCTCTGATAGCTCCTAAATTTTGAAAATTATAATTTGATAAAATGTATATCTTAGTTGACTACAACTTAATTTTAAGTGGTATAATCAAGGTGTAAAAGCCTTTAGACTTCATAAGTGCTTAAGGGAATAATTTGATCAAATCTTGCTCGGTAAGAGTTTATGATAAATAATTCAAAGTACGTCAGAGTTACTATAATTCTGATGCTTTATGCTGAAGTATTGAAAACTTAAAATTCTTATGTCTTTCAAATGCTCAGTGGGATCAAACATAGGGGTTAATTTTAAATAACCAATACTCTGAGCTCAGCACCATTTCACTTCTTCAGTGGAAACCACCTCAAGACACTAAAGTTACCAATAAGGCATACATAGCAGAACTTTTTATAAGGAGAGATCTGAATTTATCCAAAAGTCTTCCCACTGAGGTATAGAAACTAAGCCATACTCCATTTATTTATTCTCCAAATTGTTACTTTAGTCTATGGACAAAGATATGCCAACATAAGTGTATCTTGACTGGGTTTAGTTTAAGTCAATTTCTGAGTCTCTGGGTGGTTGATGGTTGGTTTAGGCTGTCATAGTACCATGATATTGTGAGAATCTCTAAGGTGTACTGAAGTCCCTTTACTTTAAGGAAGAACTTGGAAGGCAGTAAAATATCTCTCAATGATGTGCAGAGTCCACAAAGTGAGTGCCTTCTCATATTTGCTTAGCGAAAAACACATACTTGAGATTTAATATTGAAAGTCTTGAAAAATAGCATAAAGAATAAATTAAGTTCAGCATACAATTAATGATACTTCAGCAAAGGTCTATAAGTGTATAATGATTTCTCTTAATCCTTTGCTTTAAATGCATTTTGTGACAGCTAAATAACTCTGCTGTAATACCATATCTATAAAAACACTGACCTTTGAATCAAGTATTTTAAATATGGTAAGCAAAAAAACAGCCACAAGTTCTTTTGTTTAAGAAAAAAGATTTTATTCTGGTAGAGGCTTCAAGAAATAAATTAGAGTTCAGTTTGGTCACTAAATTAAAGATAACATTTTCTGGACAGTAAATTCTATCCACAGCCATAATCTATAAAACTCCTCTAGCAATTTGAATATTATAAATGGAATTTATAATCACTTCAGCAGGCTCACCTGCAGGATGAAGATCAGTTCCAAATCGTTCAAAATTGTATTCTCATTTGGGAAGCAGAAGGGGAGAGCACAGAAGCAACGTTTTACTGTCTATTTGATTTCTCAGAGTCAGAACTAACTAGTGGAAAACATTCTTTAAAACATACCATGTAGGACAGTAATAGAATGTTGGTAACTGTGTCAATTAATGAGAATTTAAAGTCAAAATAGCATTGCCATAATTCTTCTCATTATGTCTTCCATTCTAATTCCTGGCTTGCCAGTCTCTCTGAGTGCCATATCCATATCTAGACAGGAGTATTTTTACTGTATTCAGAGTTTCTGAATCAGAATTGAACTCAGGCTGTCTAAAGCCATTTCTTCTCACACATCTTCTGCTTCTTGTGTCTTCTGTGCCCCTTTCTTGTATGCATTTGGCTACAGTGGCTGCGCCACTGTCGGAAACAATCAAGTGCAACTATAGACACTAAAACAAGCATTAAAAACCTAAGACAACCAGATGGCTGTTTCCCCTAGAAATTGTCAATTGATCTGCATCTCAGGTAGGGATTGTGATAAAACATTTGAGCCCAATGCAGTGGATCATATTCAGGGCATTCTGACATCATTTCATTTTTGACTGATTAGATCCACTGTTTAACCTGTAACATCTTCAAGGTTGCATCAGAATTTCCACATGTGATACAGATAAGATTATGTTAATGACAGTCATTGTCTAATTGAATTGTTTATTTTTATTTCTCAGCAAAAGCAATGAAGGTTATTGTATTCGTGTAAAGAGCATTAAAAGATAATAGTCAGTAGCCTGCTTACCTGCTTCTGAGTACATGACTACTACAGAATAATCTCAGTTGTTTGAAAGTGAAGTTTTGTTTAAAAATAATGCCTTACATAATACAGTATTTAACTCCAACGTGATTTGGCTTCATGTGTTTTTCAGTTTGTTTGTTTTAAGAGAAGGGTTCTTGCTATGTTACCCAGGCTGGTCTTGAACTCCTAGGCTCCTGGGCTCAAGTCATTCTTTCACCTCAGCCTACCAAATTGCTCGGATTACAGGCATGAGCCATCATGCCCAGCCCATATTTGTGCCACTTGAGAAGATGACCAGAGTCATTCATTAGATTACTGTAAAATAAAGTCTAGGGAAAAATTATACCAACATAATAATGATATAAAATTCAGAATAAAGTAATTTCCCCCTTACGTTTGTTGTTTCTTCCATAAAATAGATCATTGTTTTATGCCAGACTATATAAAGTTTTTTTGTAATTATAGTCTATTCTTAACAGTATGGATACAGTTCTATAATTTTTAAATTTAATATTTTTATTATTATACACAAATCCTTAAGTTGACTAGCTAATACCTATTTCCAAGTCCTGGAAATCATCAAATTATTGGAAACAGCAAATAATTTGGACACATTTTGCCTGTTTCTGCATTCCTGTGATGATCAGTCATTTTTTTACCCGTACAGTCCTTAAAACCAAGTAAATAGCTTTCAGAAGCATTTGTCAACTTAATTCTTTGGGGAAATATAGTTATTATATAAAAGCAAAATGTTTTCTTTTCATTATTTTAATCCCCATTTTATTTAAAATATTTTCTTTTCTTAACAAACTTAATTTTCTTTTGCTTATAACATGAAAGTCCTTGGTTTGGAATTGGTCTTTCTCTTCTGTCTTGAGAGTAAGACCATTTTTGTCATGGGTGCTTGTTGCAGTAGTTTTGATATACATCTGACAGTTTTAAAATCTGTATTATGTTTTCCCCAAATGTATTACTTTTAACAAATATACAGCTACCCGCTACTTTGACACAATTCAGCTCCACAATTTTATCCATTGATGTTTTATGTATCAATAAGGAAAGGCTTGTTTTCTTTATGTAATATCAATCAATAGCTTACAAGCTTACATGCCATTTCAGATTATTCTGTTTCATACTACCACTTAGAGGGAGTTCATAGTTTTAAAATTATGTTCATGGACTTTGAGCTGACATAATATAATGATATTGAGTCTTGATGGATTGATATCATGTAAAAACTTGCTTTATACAAAGTCTAGGCAAAATTGCAGTATTCATATCATGACATTGTGATGCATGAATTTATCCTGAGGGGAAAATAGAGTTACCTGGCAAGCATTTTATTCCAGTTCCATGCTAAATGATAGTGAGTTGGAATTCATTATTATGATCATATCATTCTGTGTATTTATATTAAATCCACCATATTGATATATGCTGTCTTACATAAGAAAGTGGCTATTTTAAATTTATTATGGATTAATGTATTTCCGTGACATTAAATTATTTTAGTAATACTTTCTAATCATAATCTTAAAAGGTTCATTACTTGTGAAAAAGCAGATATTTGAAAAATAAAATTTTCACATTATGGAAACTATAAAATCAACTTTTCTGTCAGTTTTAATCATCAAATTAAAAATTTTACCACCTAAAATTTGGACAAGGGAGAGCACTACATATTATCTCTCCAAATTTAATCTTTAATTTGTAGGTTGACAGTACTCTTTTCTATTTATTGAAAAATGAATGCTCTCAAGGAAATATATTATAAATTAGAAATAATATTTATTTAAAAATCAAAACTAGGTCAGGCATGGTGGCTCACACCTATAATCCCAGCACTTTGGGAGACCAGTGTGTGAGGAGCACTTGAGCCCAGGAGTTTGAGATCAGCCTGGTCAACATGGCAAGACTCCTCTACAAGAATACAAAAAAATTAGCCGGACATAGTGGTGGGGGCCTGTAGTCCTGGCTACTCAGGAGGTTGAGTAGGGAGGATCCCTTGAGCCCCAAGAGATTGAGGCTGCAGTGAGCTAGGATCATTCCGATGCAGTCCAGCCTGGGTGACAGAGAAAGATCTTGTCTCAAAAAACAGTAAATAAATAAATTTAAAAATTAGAAACACCTTTTTTTTTTTTTTTTTTTTTTTTTGAGATGGAGTTTCACTCTTGTTACCCAGGCTGGAGTGCAATGGCGCGATCTCGGCTCACTGCAACCTCCACCTCCTGGGTTCAGGCAATTCTCCTGCCTCAGCCTCCCGAGTAGCTGGGATTACAGGCACGTGCCACCACGCCCAGCTAAATTTTTTTGTATTATTAGTAAAGACGGGGTTTCACCATGTTGACCAGGATGGTCTCGATCTCTTGAGCTCATGATCCACCCGCCTCGGCCTCCCAAAGTGCTGGGATTACAGGCTTGAACCACCGCGCCCGGCCCAGGAACACCATTATAAAGTCGCTAGTAAGGGTATGAGAAATGATTGTGTTAAATTCCCATTATATTTTACTCTCCAAATAAGAAGTACTGAATTCTGAATTGGCATAAGTGTGTATTATTCTTTAGTCAGTGTCTTTAAGGTCCACTTTAGAGAGTGAATAAACATTATTTACTATGTTGTACATAAGTAAATATTTCTCTAAACTAACTTCAATGTACCAATACTGTGTGGTCTCAGAATTAATTTCTATAATGTATGAATTCATGTAGACAGTGTTTTTAAATGAAGTTCAAGTGTTCTAAAAATCAGTGTTTTCTTTACTTGGGGCTGTTAACATCAATAAGAAGAGAAAAATCATTTGAACATCTATTTTTAATGACTACTTATGATTTTTTTTATTACTTAAAGTAAGCTGCCACTATGAAAACTGAATAAGAAGGATGAAAAAATAGAATCAGTGGAAATATTTGTCTTTAATATAGAATATTTCTTATCACTAAACATTTAAAATACAGAGAGAGCCTATAGGAACACAACTACAATAAATTTTTTGCAGATAATGCAAATTGCACACTGTCCAATTGCCTTTTTATGTTTGTTTCCTTTTCTGTCTTTTTTTTTTTTTACTGGTTTATTTTAAAAGAGTAATGAAAAACAAGTTTTCAGCAGAGCTGGTTTACACATAATACCTCTAAATAAGGATTGCATTTTTTCCAATCAAGTTGCTTTGTATTACCAAAAAGAGTAACATTCTAAAAGAGAGAGGTGTTACTCAACATATTCCAGAATATTTACATCATCAAAATAATCTCATTTTAGAACATAAAGCAGAAAGTTGGCAAATGAGAATTTAGTTTGTTTCCGAAACGCAAAGAAAACTTCTGAGTGAATGAAAGTATGGAAGCCTTCGCAGTACCGAAACAGTTGAAAAGAAAAAAGTCTTGCATGCCTGCAGTTGTTCTTGTTTCTTCTTCTTTTTTTATTGTACTGTCCTACTGTTTGCCTTTTTAATTCTCTGTTTATTGATAATGTGTTGCAATAATTTGAGAGGTATGGCACAAGTTATAACTAATAGATACAAATATGTTTATATTAGGTTACTAAAAGATTAGCTTTGTTTTCAAATCAATTAGTAAATTTAGAGTTATTCTGGTAATAAGGCACTTAACATACACTTTCTATCTAGTGGCATAGCTTAACAGGAAAAGAATGGAATAAATCACATGTTTTCTATAACATCTATGACACAGCGTATAATCTGTAGAAGCTCACCCAGTTGTCACTGCTGTGAATGTCATTCTCTTGTGTCTCACATATAGTCACCTATCACTGAATACAAGCATTACAGTTTTAGGAGGCTATGCTAAGTAAAAATAAATATTTTTACCTATTGTCTCCTGAGTACAGTGATTCTACTAAATAAATAAATGTTATGTATTCCTTAACATTATGTTGCATCATTTTAATTTTGACCTTTTTTTTTGTGCTGAGTATCTATTTAGCACCCTTTGTAAATAAAGCTTTTAAGATATCAAGAAGCTTAGTAATATGTTGATCAGTTGGATATATACAGGGGAAAATAGTAATTATTCTAAAAATGCATTAATGAGAAATTGAGGTTTTTATAAGACTGTCAAGTAAATTATGACACAAATTTTATAAGATAGAAGAAAGATAATTCTGTGTCTGCTTTAAAGTATCAATATTTCTGCTAAGCGAAGAGTGTTTTCAGAAAACAAGCATTAAGGAGGCCACAATACACTGTAAAAGTGCATGTGAAAATTTATGCTGTTTATACATCAAAGTAAGCACTTGGATTAAAGGGATAATTAGAAAACATTATTGAACAGTTAAGTAATAAGAAAATAATACAGGTTGAAATTATTGTGGTCTGTAGGCAGAGGGTACACTCTTTAACTTACTTTTTCAGCTGTAGTTATTATAGCAATTATAATTTAATTCATCACCATGCATGTACTAATTGTTTATGCTAATTATTCAGTAGGAAGGTACCGTAAACTGTGTTTATAACCCTGGTCTAGTTGAGGATCAGCCCCATGATATTTTTATCAATAAAAGCAACCAAATATATTATTCTTTTTAAAAAATTATTTATTGCTTATCTTTATGGGTTCAGTTCTATAGATTTATCAGTCAGAGTATTCTAGGTTACGTTGCAGTAACAAAGTGTCTCAGTATAAGTTTATTTCTTGTTCACACACTACAAGTGAGAAAGTGACAGCAGGTTAATCTCCTTACTTAAAAGGCCTATATTAAAGAGGACTCTGTGTCAAAATGAAATCCTTAAATAAACAAAGTAGGAAATAACGTAATATGATAAGCTGTGTTCTGATTCTAATATGTCTGTCCAGAAGTTAGATATTTTGCTCCTACTAACGTTTTGTTGGCCAAGGAAAATCACATTACTAAAAATAATTTCTACAGACAGCCATGGAATACAGTGCACCATATACCTCTGAGGCAAGAACTAGAAATATTTGATGAACAACACTGACTGATTTTATACTTGTAACCCAAAAGTATGGGAAGTAAGACACCTGAATTGAGAATTTCTCCAATTACGTGATTAATGCTTTGAGGTAAGACACTCCATGTAATTCTAATGTCACAGACCCATGCCAGACCATTTAAGCCTGAAACTCTTGGGCTAGAACTTGAATGTTTCTAGATTTTGTAAGTTCACTTCATGATTCTAATGTACATTCCTGATTGAAAATCACAGTTGTAAAAATACTTCTTGGGAACACATTTGTCTTTGTCAAACACATTCATTTGAAACATTATTGCAAGTCTACTATGTGATGGGGTAGGTCTTTGTAACTTAGTAGTTAATAAACTAAGGTTTTCTAGGAGATGAATCCATGTTTTAGGTATAATACTAAGTAGCTAAAACAAGAAGAGTTTAGTCAACTGTCTAATCATATAATATAAATCATTGTATTATTTTTCAAAAGATGTAACACTATTAAAAGGAGATAAGAAATATAGTTGTGACTTTATATTGCTTAATATTTTGTCATATTTATATAGTAAGGCAAGCTTTAACTAAAACTAAGAATCAATATAATTTTTCAGCCAGTTCCAATCAGTTAAATTAGTGCTAATTTAATTGAGATTTATTTAGTAAAAAGCAATGCATTCTAAATTCTAAAATATTTAATCTTTATTTTTTCTTGTTTTTCACACTCATATTGATTTTTAGAAAATTTTTCATGATTTATAACATATTTATAGTATAGAATCTATAGTATAGATTCTTTCATTATCAATCTTTACAAAATTAGATCTTTCTTATTAGAATAGTTTATCTTTCAAATCTGGTCATAGACGTTCTCAAGATAATTCTCTCTCAAAAAAGTTAAAAGGTGCCAAATTACACATTCTTTGAAAATGAGCCAATTTAAAGTTCCTATTTCAGACACAAATAGACATGATATTAATGTTGAAATGGCTTGCTGCTTTTCATTACCAGAACCTGAGACAATTATAAGAAAAAATAATTTGAAATAAATAATAGTATAACATTTTCCAAGATATTATTTATAATTAATAGATTGTAGATTCAAAAGAATATCAATCCATTTATTCTTCTAATTTTCCCAACACTATACCACACTAATTTAAATAGTCAAACTTAACTATTTTTTACCCTTTTCTTACAGAAATGATTTCTTCACAATACCAAGGTTTTTATCTACCTTTTTATAGAAAATAAATACTCAGTGGAACACTTGACTATTCTGTTTAGAATTATTTATGACAATAATTCCTTTATAATTTATTCTAAACTTATTAATAATTATTAATTGATAATTAAATTCTGTTCTTTAAAAAGACACCTACAAAAAATGTTTGGAATTTAGTATCAGTGAGTGAATTTTTCTACTGACACTAAATTGTAAGTCACTAATAATATAAAATAGAAATTTAAAATACTTAGCTAAAAAAAACTACAATAAATTCTAGATAACAAAAGAGTCACAAAGATGCATTATGACCTTTAAATTTTTAAAAATTTATATAAAATTCTATTTTTCTTTAGAAACTATTTGGGAAAAATGGTGTACGAATTACAAGAAACAACTCAGGATATACAAAATATTGCAGATGTATTCAAATCTTCAAGCAGATATTCAGAACTAAACTTGTGTTGAACTATCTTATTTTGCAGGTCTATTGTTTAAAACAATGTTAGTCAAGATTCATGTAACAGGAAGAAAATAAAACTACTTTTAGTAACCAACTTCTTAGCAAGTATAAAAAATTTTGGTCTCTCAAAAAATATTTCTAAACTTATGATTTAAGTTCAGAAATCACCATCTTAGCTTGTATACATGAAGAGGGAACAGTAATTTGTTTCCATAGGTAAGTGTTGTTCTTACTGGACACCCTTCCTTAGAAAATTAACATACGGCAATTAAGAACAAACAGTTATTATAACAAAGATCAGGTTTACAGAATTAGTTTGGCCATTTATTGATGTGTGTTTTCTTTTGTTGTTGTTGTTGTTGTCATTGTTGTTAAATATTAAGCTACTCAATCTTTAAATACCCTCATCAAGGAACTTTGAGTAACAATACAGACATTTGAAGGTTGGTAGAAAATTAAATTAAACAATTGTCAATATATCTTACACAGTATCTGCAAATGAGTGAATTATTTAGTTATTATATTCATTATTTTTACCATTTAATCACTTTTACATTAATTCATTTAAAAAAAACTCTCCAAGAAGGTTATTATTTATTAGTATTAAGTAAGAAAATATAGAGAGATATTTTATGTTTTTAAATTGCATGTATATGGATGGTAAAGCAAATAGATTTCCAATGACACTAAAACTGCATAGCCAGGTTAGACACATAAACATTAAAAATCATCTAAGAAATAATCAAATTAAAATGTTTGGTTTTAGTGACACTGAAAGAGAATGTCCTATTGTGAATTATGAGAGTTTTGCAAAAACACTATAAAAGTTAATAGAGTAATTTGTTTGCTTATTTTAGATTTAATAATTTTATATAACACAAATTAGTCCTTCAAAATTATGAAAATTTACAATGCATATGTTTTAAAGGGTGGCAAGAGTCTGAGCAATTTGGACAGCCCTATTTGACTTTTTTTCCTCAACTTATTAGGAATAATGTTAGTTGTTATGCTACAATATTATTTTGACAATGAGATAAGCCATGCATGACCATAACACACTGTCTGGCTGTGAACACTCAATAAGTTAATAATTAATAATGAACACTAATTGAAAACTAATAATGAAAATCCAATAAATTATTATCTATATTTAAAGCTATTTAATGAAAGTATTTCTCCAACTTTGTAATTTCACACTTACTTTTTTCTTAATAAATGTAAGACGTGAAAATGTTTTACAGTATGCTTCAACCTTTACTCCTAACAATCAGTCTCATAAATTCAGGTGGGTAAGTTCCATTTGAGCAAGCTTACTTCTATTGAAATTTGAATAGTATATGTGACCTGCAAATGTTATCAGAAACAGTAACTCTATTTGACAAATGGCCTAATCACTCCACTGTAGATCAACACATTTTTCTTGTTATAATAAAATGTCTTTTCTAAGAGTGCATATGGATTTTAACTTTACTGAATTTCTATAAATTTTTAGCTACTTTATAATACAGCTTTGTCCTGGAAAACTAAAATGTTCCACAAGGTAAATGTTCACCCTATTTTGCCGCATGCCACACAAAAGTTACTTTCAAGGTTCAGAGAATAACTGTTCTTTGGCTCCTTTTTTGACAATTGTCAGTGTTTTTGAAAATGCACAAACCTTCCTTCTCATTGAAAGGAAACATGGAACGTTCAATATCAGGGGTCAGCTCAACATTAGGAGGCTATTTAAAAACATGACCACATTTCTCCTGGTATAAGTTACTATGCCATTTAGAAGGAAAACCAGGTTATACTAGAACTTTAAATGTCCAAAAGTTTCTTTAAAGTAATCATATTGTAGATTTTTGCAGTGGTGCAACTTTGTACAATTTTTATAATACAAGTTAAGTTAAAAATAAACTACAATTTTACTGCATTAAGTGATCACTTCTAGCAACTATGTGCTCTTATGGTTGCTAATGATTCTCTTTACTATCATTTATTTCCCACTTTTTTTTTTCACTGTTTAAGGTTTATTGGGGGTTTTAGTTGGTTTAACACTTGGATAGTTGGTTGCATTGTTTATATGTAGATCTTTTAACATTGTGTGGTAAAGTACACTACTGATATATATAGTTCACAAAATAAGATCCTTTGGAACAAGACATGCGATACTGTATCTATACACTGAATGCCAGGATGTGACTGACTGGGAAAAATGTTGGACTAGGCATGTTCAGTGAAGGAGCCAGCAAGTTATATAGCACATGTTAAACATCTCTCTGGCTCAAGGGCCAACTGCAGCATGTGCAGCATTACTTTAGGCCAGGTGGTGGCTCATGCCTATGATCCTAGCACTGTGGCAGGCAAAGGCAGGAGGATTGCTTGAGCCCAGGAGTTTAAGACCAACCTGGGCAACATAGTGAGACCCTGCCTCTGCAAAAATAGAAGTTAAAAAAAAGTTTTTTTAAAGCTAGCCATGGTAGCAGACACCCATAATCTCAGCTACTCAGGAGGCTGAGGTAGGAGGATTGCTTGAGCTCAGGAGTTTGAGGCTGCAGTGAGCTATGACCATTCCACTGCACTCCAGCTTGAGTAATAAAGTGAAACTCTGTCATGGTTTAAAAAAATAGAAAGGAAAAAAAAACCTTTAAATTTAAATTTTACCTTCCATGGTAAGTTATTCTTGACAGTTTGGCCTGAATTCTGATCCTTTCTTTATCTGCAATAACTCCAATATTACTCTGCACATGCTAAAGCTGACTGATTGGTGTGCAATTACATTTCAGGTAGTTCTAAATTGTTCACTTTTAATATATAATGATGTAAGATATTAATATAAATATTGCTTTGTGCACAAACTGTGAAGTAATGCAAATCCTTAAGAACGTCTTTAAGGTCTCAAGATCACATACTTTCAAACCTATGGTAGAAATAGCTTATAAACTAAGCTTATAAACTATTGACACATAACAGACCCACTTTAAAGAAAGCTTGTAAAGAAAACCAGTCATTCTTCAACAGCAGTGGGTGCAACAAGCTGTTATTTGCATGGGACTACTGTTTTACATGCACTCCAATTTTATAATTTAAACTAATTTAACATGGTATCAAATTGACTCCAAATTTTCAAAAGTGGACATGTTAGTGTTAATACTTTACAATCTATTACTTACTATAGAATAACATGATTACATGCCATTTAAAAGCCTTAAAAGTTCCATCCTGTGCTGCTAAATTTGGAGCAAGGACTCAGAGATATATTGGTGGGAAACTGAAAAATAAAAAGCAAACTGGAAACTCTTCCAAAATTCAGTCCGCAAATACTGTGTTTTGCGACAAAAGAAAGGAAATTATATTTGCCACATAGTTGTAAGATCAAAGCTGATATAATGTATCACCAAGTCAAGGATACCTGTGTACTAAGGTGGAGAGTATACTTGACAATTTAAGAGGAGATGACAATAAAACAAAATCAGGTTTTATATCAGGTTTTCTTGTGCTTAAAAACTATTTGCAAAAACAAAATCATATTACCAGACAACAAATACATCCTCCCTTCTTTACAGATATCCTTATGGGAAATATTAGTTCTGAATCATAATCCAAGATCTTCAGGACACTATTTCTTACATACCTTCTTACGGATTTTCCTGTACTTGTTTGATGGAATCCTGTGAATTTAGGGATAAAGTATTATTTGTCCTTGTTTTCCCATCACTAAACAAAGCATCAGCAAAACAGTAAGGGCTCAACTCTACATGAGCAAATGAATGAATGAAGGATTATTATATATACTTTTCCTAGTTCATAGCAAGAACATTCACAGTAACCAAAATTTTTATTTAATAATTTTACTTATTGAAATGTAACAAAAGAAATAATTCAAAAATAAATAGAACCACAAAAGGGATCATAATATTATTATATTGAACTAACTCAAGAATAGTAGATGGATAAGTCAATTATAAACATATAAATAAAAAATAAAATTTTATAGTCATACTAAAGCTGGATAATTATGAGAAAATTACAAATAATATAAACATATTGTATTTTGATGTTAAGTAAAAACAGTAAGAAATAAAATATTGGATCTGAATTTTGTAATCATTGTGCCTTTTTAAAATAAGCATAATATTGCCAAAATGTATTTAAATAATTTACCCCAAAATTCAACAAATTCAGCACTGGAATAGTATTTGATTGTATTTTATGCTGTTAATTTTCTTTCTGTGTTACTTAATAGGAAGCAGCAAGTTAAGTTTTGCTCTAAGTCCTGTAGGTTTTTGAATTGTGTATATTGAGGCAAAGCGATCTTAGCATCAGAAATTACAGTAACCAAAATAAAACCAATTTCTAGAACAGAAAACTGGCAATGATGAACTTCAGTAATAGAGACTTGAAATACGATACTTTAAAATGAAAAAGGTATTAATGACCTTAATTTTGTTTGTGTAAAACCAATAATAATTGCAATAGTAATTATAGTGATTACAAAATTCTAGTCTTGCTTGTAATCAGTTGCTACTGAGGATTTTTTTTTATGTCCACAGCCATTGTGCTTAAAGGTTTTAAAATAATTAAATATTTTGTTAATACCATAAAAAATAGAGTACCCCAATATACTGTTTAGTGAAAGGAGTTAGAAATATAAAAGACGCCTTCTTAGAACATCTACGAATAAAAACATTTAAAGGAAGAATAGGATTTTTACACTGTTTAGGGAGTTCTTAGCACAATGGAAAAAGACAAATTTTTTCACTTTAGAGGGCCCTGAGGTTGAGCACTGTCCAGCAATTTGGTTGCTATGTATCTGAAAATATTTATCTACCCTAAGCCAAAGTATCCTGACTTAAGAACTGATGATAGCAACTTACCCTACATAACGGTAATTATAGAAAATATAACTGTACTTACTAGTTTGTTTTCATACTGCTGATAAAGACATACCCAAGACCAGACAATTTACAACAGAAAGAAGTTTAATTGACTCACCGTTCCATGTGGCTGGGCAGGCCTCACAATCGTGGTGGAAGGTGAAAGGCATGTCTTACATGGTGGCAGACAACGGAAGAGAGCTTGTACAGGGAACCTCCCCTTTATAAAACCATCAAGTCTCATGTGACTTATTCAGCATCATGAGAATGGTATGGGAAAGACCTGCCTCCATGATTCAATTACCTTCCACCAAGTCTCTTCCACAACACATGGGAATTGTGGGAGCTACAGTACAAGATGAGATTCCGCTGGGGACACAGCCAAACCATATCACTGTATATACTTCAAATCTTGAGTATAGTGTTATCGAATGGTGGTAGTGTATTTTATAATGTATAATGGGAGAAAAACATATTTAAATATATGGAACAGCCAAAACAGGAATATATTGAGTGAGAAACAAATAGCCAGTTTTCTGAACAGAATTATGTTGAATTTACTACATCTGTGTAGCAGGGTTTCTAAACTTAGTGGTGTACCCACAACAGGTAATATGTACTGAAAGTGTGATTCCTCTCACATCTTGGGAAGCTAAGTAGGACTTAAGTAAGGGATGGGTAGATGACTCTGGCCAGAGAAGCCATGCTGATATTAATAACATGATTTTCTGGGTATACCGTGATATAAAAGAAAATATCGGAAAGACTGGTAGAGGTGACTTAATGGCAAAAATTTGGTGTGAAGTATTAGAGAATTTGTCTTGAAGCTATGCAACTGTTCAGGTGATTTACAGAAAGGTGCTCCTGGTGATATATGATGATATATGAAGAAATATGTAATCAGTGATGACATTATGTACTCGAAATTTGGTATAATTTTTGTAACGCTATTTGTATAAGAGAAGAATGCAATTGTGGTACGGGGATATTTAGATGGAAAGGGATACAAATTCTTTGAAAGTAGAATGACAGGCAGTAGAGTATCCTTCTGGCCATCAAGGTGAAAGGGGTTATATTTTCCTATTATTAGATTCTCAACTTATGCAATTTCTATCAAAAATATGTATAAAATGCAAAAATTGCTATATGAATGTTTATATATAACAACATTAAAACATTTTTAATAAAAATCTGAAAGTTTTGGATTGTTATTCAACCTTATCTGAATAACTTTGAGGTTATGAATGAAAACATAAATCCATAAACATGCTTAGACTCATTTACTTATGGAATTGAAATCCTTCTATTAAAATTACTCAGATTTTAAAGTTTAAATTGATTCTCCTAAGTATAAACACTGTATTCTCATTTCATTAAACAAGGTTGAACATACCTCTAAAAAATCTACATAACACAACTCCTAAAGATGTGTAATGCTTCACAACATGTTTTTCGAATCTTCAGTCAATTTATTCTGTTTAGAGAAATAACACAATGTCAACTGGCCTTATCTTAGATTTTAGTGTTAAAATTGATTTTAGCGATGAGGAGGAAGGTAGAGCTGGAAATCAGGTTCCCAGTGTTCATTCTTTCATCTTCTAATCGCACAGCATGAAGCAATGTTGGATATTCATTGTAAGGTATATATTTTTCTAGGTTAGATTCTAAATTTATCTCCATTATAAATCATCATATTCATCCTTTCACTGGGTCGTAGAGTTGGCTTACCTTTTCTTTTTTTCTCTCCTAGTTATTTCCATTGTATTTACTTTTGTCTTATATTTTTCAACAATTTCTTAACTTGGTCTTTCCAGCAATTTCTAGATCTTATATAGTTGGATTCAGATTATTGATACAAAAATAAAATAGCAACCTTCTGGGAATTCTGCTTTTTTGCATTCATTTCATGCGTCTAAATCAAGTAAAATCTAGCCCCTCAATAAATCTTAATACCCCCAAAGGTATGCAATCTCTAATTATGCTATCTCTGATTTGATCATTGCTTGGCTGCTACTTGTATCAATATCCTTCATGCTAATGAATTTTTTAATTGCTCTCAATCAATGTTTAGCATCAGATAGCATTAGTAAGTGTCTACAAGCCAAGATATATCACTTTAAATAAAACATTTGACACCATTCAAATTTACTTGGCACATGCTGGGTGGTAGGTATTTGGATACTCATGAAAACCACATGCTGTGCATATGTATAATTTATTATCAAAACTGGAATATACATGCTGTAACTATACATTTTCCATAAGTACCTCTGAAAATAAATATTTGCAAGAATTATCCTCCTGTATCACATTGCCAAGCTAAAACTACTTAATATACACTACCATGAAGTTATTTTTAACTATTTTCCACTAGATTTTTTTCATATGCATATTTTGCTACAAATTTTCATGATTTGGGGACTCTGAAAAGTCAAAACCCACACTGAAAGACATTTAAGGATCGATATTTTAAATTAATGTTCAAAAACTCGAATACCCAATTCTTGAAATTATTACATAAATTTGACCTGCTTCTTCTTCATCCTTCATTGAGACATCCTCATAAATTGGTTATTTTGAATTTATATGATTAGCATATTAAGTTGTTTTCATGCTTTAATTACAAATGAGCAAAATCTTCAATATACATTTTCTCCACATCAAGTGAGAAATTAAGTTTCATCCTTTTATAAACTTTTAAATATTAGTATGAAAAATGACTAGTTTACACTAAATTTTCAACTTTATTTTGTTTGACTACATTGGTCTAATTAGATAATTATGTCTTAATAGCTAAGTGTTGCAGGGCAGTCAACTTACTTTATCTTCTATTTAGATGCAGAGCAGTTAATGGAAAAATATAAAACTAGGGTATCAATTATAAGATTTACAGGTTTCCTCTTTAACCATCATGAATAGCTCAGATTAACTGATGCACAATTGACATTGTTGACAACTGGCAGGAATCAATGATTCTGCTAACCTTTGTTATTAAATTTTGTTGCCTGAGTTGGGAACAACAGGTGGTTTTGTGTGAGTGAACATGCACACAGAGAGTCTTTTGTTAGTATCTTAACATCAAATATGTAAACATCACCTTTTAACTTTTATTTATTTTTATTTTTTTGGAGATAGAATCTCGCTCTGTTGTCCGGACTTTAGTGTGATGGTGCAGTCTTGGCTCACTGCAACCTCCACCTTCCAGGTTCAAGTAGTTCTTCTGCCTCAGCCTTCCGAGTAGGTGGGATTACAGGAACCAACCAGCACACCCAGCTAATTTTTATAGTTTTAATAGATACAAGTGTTCACCATGTTGGCCAGGCTTGTCTCGAACTCCTGACCTCAGGTGGTCCACCCTGAGGTGGACCTGAGGAAGGCCTAGGCCTTCCAAAATGCTGAGATTATAGGCATGAGCCACCACACCCAGCCAAACATTGGCATGGCATGGCTCTGTAATCATATGGCTACTGGCATCTGTTACAAAGTATGTATTTTTGGTGTGTATCTGAAAGGAAGATGTTTTCTACCCTAGATCCAATAGCATTTATTTATCAATAAGTGCCATTAAATTGAAATTATATTACATTTTACACTTTTGCAATGAATGATCAAATTAGTCTGTAGAATCTAGCCACCTGTTTAGCCTAGTCATGTGTCTTGAACATATGTGTCCCATAATCTCGCTCATGGTATCTGTTCTTCCATCTAAACCTTTCAATTCATGCTCCCTGATTCATTTATTTGACATGTATCTTAGGCCCACTTGAACTCTTTTCTTGTTTATCTAGCACAGCACAAATGTTTTTCCAGTATTCTTCATCAACACTAATGCCTCTTAATTGCATCAGCATTTCCTATTGGAAAATACATCTGTTCCAGAAAAAACATTTGGCATTCCTGAATAATTTCCAAATGAAAATAATCCAAAGAAAAAGGTTTAAAGCTTATTTCCCTTTCTTATATACACCTGAATAAAATTGATGTGCATGTTTTAGGGATCAATTACGTAACTGTTCCTTGGTCTTTTTATGTATAAGAATGCTTTATAAAGCACATGTCTCATTTTAAATGACGCACAAACTCAGGACATGAATAAAACTTAAGAGTAATACAATGAAAAAAGTAAATAAATAAAAATTTAAAAAACAAGCATAGCATGGCTCTCAAAAGTTACTTCCTTATGTTGCTGTGATTCGAAGGGTCATTCATATAATGTATTTAACAAAATATCTGACATATAATAAGCATTCTATACTTCAGCTTTCTAAAAATCTTTAGTTTTTATATAAATAATTTATGGCATAAGATTGAATTGTTCGTGTTTTCCCATTATAATATCTATTTACCTCTTTTGCTCTTATAGTGTAAAGTACACCAAGTTATTTTCTCCTAAGCCATCTTCTTGAACAATTTCAATTTATTTTCAGGTATCCACATAGTTCTTACATGTTCTGGGAAAAGAAAATGTCAGCTCTCACTTTAGAGGTGCCTAACAAGTGAAAAAACACTCTCCCTGTGTCAGATTCTGGGAGAGGGCACATTTAAAATTGTGGTATTTTTTCTTTCATCTCAACTTTGATGTAGCTTCACATTTTGGTCTTTCTGCCATAAAATATAGACTAAATGTTTTTAGAAACAGTACATACAAATTTCTTTTGTCAACTAAAAACAAAGTTTAGCAAACATTAGCTATAATAACAAATAAAAAGAGAAAAATAGGTAATCATTGTTTTAAAAAAAAGCAATGTGTGTACCCAGGTGCATCTTGTGTTCTCATTACATTGGGAAAACACAAATCCATATTAATATATAGACACATGTTAATCATTCTGAATTTTATAATATATAGAAATCTAATGCAAAGCTAGAAAAAATGTTGCACAAGATACTCATGTTATATGTAATTAAGCAAAAGTATTACTATTAATTACATGTTATATGTGATTAAGCAAAAGTATTACTATTAATTATTTAGGTTAAATTCAGGAGATCAATATTTCATGACACCACAGAAGTACACAATATCTTGGAAGCACTCTTTCTTTCAATTTTCTGAAAGGAAAAAGAGAGAAAGGGCTACTGTGATGAATTATTTTTAGAAATTCCACAATCAACCAAACTATGCTTGTTAGTGTACATTGGAATAAAACAAAACTCAGTCGCTGCAGACATCAGAAAAACAATAACATAGATTTACTCTCCCACTTCTCATGGGAGAAAAATCTATAAAATTTTAATATAAATTTGACAAATTACAAATTTAAATGCTTAAAAAGATCCCAGTGAGAAAATCTTTGCTTTTGTTTCTTCGCAAAAAAGTATACTGTTATGAATGAGAATAAATAACCTATATTAATAGTGTATTTTTGCATGAACATTTGCTTTGAATATTTACTGTTTCTTGCATATTAATAGGTTTGTTTTTATTTGTAATTATGTAGTTGTCTATACTACAAATTATAACTTTGCTAGTACCCACATAATGAAATACTTGAAACCAAATTTTGGATGAAAAGATTTTCATAATATAAAAATAATTCCTATATAAAACAGCAATGTATTTATCCTATATATTACATATTCATTATATGAATAAACTCAGATGCTCATATTCTTATTATAAGTTAGAAAACTTTTTTTCAAAAGTTGGTGAACAATAATTCACAACTTTATGTGTCAAAATTTCTATGTTCAATTCTGTTTCAATGTTATATTTTCTTCCTCTGCCTTTTCCAGCAATGTTTCATAATAAAGCTTGATTATATCTATGAATCAGATTTAGAAGTATTAATAACATCAACTAATGAAACTTTTTTTATTAATTGATTCAGGCATTGCTTATTTTCTTTAGATTCATTACCTTTTTGTAAATTTCAAAATTTTATGAATTAGTTACCATTTTTTATCTCCTTAATGCACATGGGAAAAATAGGGCTTAGGAATATTAGTAGACTGCCTGAAATCACCTAAATAATGAGTAGTATAAAAGAAATGAAGTCAATATTTTAGCCCAGTCTCCAAAAATCATCTAAATTATACCCATATACATTTTTTATATTGTGTATAATATAAAAATAGAAAAGTAGATACAGAAAGCTTATTGGAGTTAAATATTTGAAAACATATATTAGTATTTTTTGAAAATCCAGCTGAACTGTTCTAAATTATGCTATATCTGTTTCATTTTAAAAAAGAATGCTGTCCAGGCACAGTAGCTCATGTCTGTAATCCCAGCCTTTTTGAAGGCCAAAGCAGATGGATCACTTGAGGTCAGAAGTTCATGACCAGCCTCATCAACATATTGAATCCCCGTCTCTACTAAAAATACAAAAATTAGTTGGGTGTGGTAGTGCATGCCAGTAATCCTAGCTACTCGAGAGGCTGAGGCAGGAAAATCACTTGAACCCAGAAGGCAGAGTTTGCAGGGTCAGTGAGGTGAGATCATGCCACTGTAATGAGCAGAAGGAAACCATGACTTAGAACGATAAAACAAAATTAATTACTTCAACAGCTTTATTTCAGTAGTTTACTGGGATGTTAAAGCCATTATTGCCAAGAAAATATAAATTAATTATAAATATTCATCTCATGGTAAAACTTTGCATATCACATTTTTAAATGTAGAGAACTAGTTTTTTTGTTTATGAAATAAATTGACCTTTAAAAGATACTCAAGGTGGAAATACAGATGTTTTACACTTAAGATGTCTTCTTTAATTCTGTTTTTAAAAAAGAGAGATCAGTTTCATTTATAAAAAGTTCAAGAGGAAATTACTAGTAGTTTGTGAACGATAAATTAATAAATATTCCCATAGGTATCTAAATGAAAGGAAAGGAGGAGGACAGAACCAAAAAGGTACCAAAATTTTGGAGGCAAAAGTAAAATTATAATAACATACTAAAAAGGCAATAATATACTTCTTCCTTTTATGCATTTGTTTATTTTACAAATATTGAGTGTATGCATACTAATTGTTTATTACTGACTTCGTTGTATTGAAAGACTAGCTTAACCCATTTTGGCTTCAGGTAACTCACAGTCAAATAGGAAAAACAAATAGTAATTGGCACAATAACAACAACAATAACACAAAACAATACAAAATTTAAATTTACCCTGTTAAGTACTAGGAACATGAACAAAATAAACATGTAAGATAAAAGATGGAATCATTAATTGCAACTGATAGTGTTTGTGGATATAGGTTTCTATGTGAATTTTCAGGGAAGAAAGGTGAGTCATGGAACTATTTCCCAGAACAGAAATGCCTTGTGCTTTGTAATGATAGGCTTTCTAGGATAACAAATGGCTAGTCAATGGCTTTCCAACGTTTTTGAAAATAAGCTAAGGAAAAACTATAGGCTTGAAACAAGCGTAGTAGGGCAACTACAAATAATTATAAATAAGAAAGTTGATACAATACTTTAAAGAATAAGGAAATAAAGAACAAACATGATTTAGATAGCTAGTCAGGGATAATACATAATATAGTTGACACTGTATTAACTTGAAACGTATATTCCATATATTCACTTATAGTACTTATTCACTCACTATTTACACACTAAAAACTTGACAATTTAATCACCTGAAAATGATTATTTCTTCTAGAAATTCCTTAGATTCAGCATGCAGCCTATTAGCATTGTTTTTGTGATTCCCCAGGGAGCAGTCCTTAAGCACATTATATAATATACAAAAGAAAAAACTGCGAAAGACACTAACCATAGAAAGCATATGTTAGTCTAATTTTTATTGAGTATGACATTTTGTGGGTTGCAAACTCAGTTATCACCTTGAAAAGTGTCTTCATAAAGTTTTCACTGAAAGTATGACTCAAAATAACATTTAAATAGAAATTCAAATGACCGCTCTATTTGCTTGCTCAGAAATTTCATTTACAATGTTTAAAATCACAGCTTAAAATGTAGTCTAAACTCAAACACATTTTTTTAAGGAAAAGAGAACAACTTTTTTTCTAAACTTGTCTCCCATGCATATTTTATTTTATTTGACAGTTAAACAGCACATTTCATAAGCTTCATTCAAATAAGTTTTCTTTTCCTTCTCTTTCACACCTCCCACTGATAAATAAATACAACCTTCTACAATGGTTTAATAAGATAATGAGGCTATGTTTCACTGGGTACTAAAGCCATTTGAACACTGCGTCACCAGCATTCACTATTAAAGATTCTGTCAAAATGAATTAAGTGTTGCATTGCTTTTCTAAAAGTATATCCCTGCTTGCTTGAAGGAGCACATGGAGACTTATTCATGAAAATAGAAAAGAAGTCTCTGCACACAGGCTGCTCTTTATGATATTTCAGAGGATTTTGGTATTGCTTTCGTTGGTATTGATAATTCAAATAAAATGTGTTTATAGTCTTCCCTTTTTAAATGAACCTTTTTGCTCTTATTATAGCATCTTTCCAGTTGCTTGGCATTGTTAGTATTAGATTGTATCTGCTTCAATGCGTTTTATTTACAACCATCTAATCATATTCGAAAATGAGCATGGTGAAGCTTACATAAATGATGAAAATAAAACATGAAACCTTTACAAAAGACTGCCTTTGCAGCATGTTTTACAAAACCCACAAGAACAAAAAAAGAAACAAAATACAGTTTCTGATCGATGAAAAAGCTCTTAAACAGATAATTATATCATGCGTATCATGCATCAAAATCTGTTAATGTTTTCAAAATGAAAATACACACCCAAAAATATTAAGCTTCTTCCCAGGAAGTAATTTTCTGTCACAAATTATCATAAAAAATACTGAAGAAGTGTGCACTGGCCTTGAAAAGTTACATTCATTCTTTCTTCTGATTATTTAATGTACTGCTCATAAGCAAACTTTAGTAAGAGGCTTTCATTAGAAAATTATCTATTATCCTGTGAATTTCTTAAGCACTAATGGTCTAAAACATCATATTTTATGCTTATCACGTATTGCCTATAATAAAGATTTAACTAAAAATCATCTGTTTTCTGCTAATTAATATGTACTAAGAGGATATATTTTAAACTATTTCTATTGGTTTATACTGTGCCTACTTTTAGCCTTTGGTATATGATATTCCCATGCCCAATATTATCACTTTAGAAATACCGATTAAGCCGGGAGCGGTGGCTCACGTCTGTAATCCCAGCACTTTGGGAGGCCGAGGAGGGTGAATCACGAGCTCAAGAGATCCAGACCATCCTAGTCAACATGGTGAAACCCCGTCTCTACTAAAAGTACAAAAAATTAGCTGGGCACCGTGGCGCGTGCCTGTGATCCCAGCTACTCAGGAGGCTGAGGCAGGAGAATTGCCTGAACCCAGGAGGCGGAGGTTGCGGTGAGCCGAGATCGCGCCATCACACTCCAGGCTGGGTAACAAGAGCAAAACTCCATGTCAAAAAAACAAAAGAGGAGGGGAGGGGAGGGGAGGGGAGGGGAGGGGAGGGGAGGGGAGGGGAGGGGAGGGGAGGGGAGGGGAGGGGAGGGGAGGGGAGGGGAGGGGAGGGGAGGGGAGGGGAGGGGAGGGGAGGGGAGGGGAGGGGAGGGAGAAAAGAAGAAAGAAAGAAAGAAAGAAAGGAAAGAAAGAAAGAAAGAAAGAAAGAAAGAAAGAAGAAAGAAAGAAAGAAAAAGAAAGAAAGAAAGAAAGTGAAAAGAAATACCGATCACACCAAAGATAGAAATTACTGTATACAATTTCTTTTCAAAATGTAATGTGCTTGGTTTTCATCTTTTCCTATAGTTCCTTGCTCACACATTATTATTTTACTTTAGCATTATCTTTGAATTGCCCACTCTCCTTTAAAAATAATGCTGCTATTAATTTTTGTGGTGCTGTTTGAAATAAACTGGTGCTGTTGGTCTGCTTTGTCAGCTATTTTTCATCCAGCTTGTTTTCTTTCAACGAGTTTACCTTTTACTAAAATAAAATGATGGCAAAAACTTGTAATTTCTTGACTACTTCAGACTTTTGAAAACTGGGTTTTTCATTATTCTCTTGAATTTCCAAGCAACCTATCTTGGTTTTAATATATTTTTATAAGATCTAGAGCCATGCAACTCAACACAGGAAGTGATGCAAATAAACTTACTCCACGAACTATCACTAGAAATGTTTTGTTGTTTTGAATCTTTCTGTAAGTGGTAAATGTAACAGAATTCCAAATAAGTTATCAATGTCATTCTTGTAAGAAATGATTTGCTTTTTCAGTAGTGGTAGAATTCACTTTCTTTGAGAAAGAATTTGATAAAGGTAAACAACAGGCCAAGAACCATTTGAACAGGTAAATTTTAAAGGATTTTTTTTTTCAAACTTGAAATTCTATTTTCTGAAGTAAATAATTGCATAGTAAATCTCAAAAAAAAAATAAATATTTGATGAGCAAAGAAATTAAAGATTTTAAAACATTAAATAAAACAATAAATCTTTCAAATATTGTATATTTTGTTGATGACTTGGTCTCAAGAAAAAATATGAAGTAAAATCAATTGCTTCTCAATAAAGTAAAACATTAAACATCACTCAAGATTATGATGATAAATATACATATTTCAACAGTGTAAAATTCATATAGTTATCCTCCTTTCATAAGCTTTGAATCCTATCCTGTTTTTCTGATAATGGGATTTTTCTGTATCCAAATAATCTGTTCCCTGTGGGGTTTTGAACTAGTGACTCTTAACTGCAGAAGCAGCAGCTCTACCTTTTGTGCATGTTTCTAATTCAATATCTTAATGGACTCCTTTTCCAGGCTCTTAGAAGAGCAGGTGATTAAAAGTGACTATCATGATTTATTCAGTAATTATGTAGTGAGTCTGGAGAACTGGCAGAAGTCCTATAAAAGAAACAAAGATGTGCTTTTGTAACCCATGTGTTCATAATCTAATGCTGGTCGATAAAATAATGTTTAAAAAGTTACCAAATAATACATCAAATGCTAGGTTCTATGTGAGTATCAGCAATAATAAGTGACATAGATTTTAGAGGAAAGGGCAAATGAACCATTATGATTGTGAAGAATGTTCAGTACATCGTCACATGGACCTGAAAAATAAATGATAAATGGAACTTTTCTGGGTAAGAGTTACAAAAGGAGATGACATTTAATTTAGAGATAGTAACGTAATTCCTTTGTCTTAAATTATCAATAACTTCCCAGGTTGGTAACTAATTCTGAAAAGGGAATTCTATAGTGTAAAAGTACTTGTGCCTTTAAAAAATAAAATTCTGGATGTCTTACATAACTTTGAATATAAAACAAGTTAGTAAACTAAAGCTAGTTAGGGAACTCTGGAAGACCCAACTTATTTTGGCCCATTTCCAATAAATGCATTGCCTCCTGGCTAAGAGATTCAATTGCTGTGTTGTTCTTAAGATTTAGTTTTAACACCTGTTAGTCAAATAAACATTTTATATTTAGTGATCCATGCTTTTGTCTCCCTTTCCAGTGCAATCTTAAAATTGATTCATTTTCTTGAAATCTCAATAGACAGCAAAAAAATGGACAAAATCAATTTAATTCATTTAATAATTAGGTCCCGTGTGTGTGGAATATCATTATAGTGGGGGAGCTCCAGAATTAAACTGCCTGGATGCCGATCTTGAGGCACTTCTCAGGAACTATGTAACCCAAGGCAAGAAAAGTATTTTTCCCTTCAGCACTCTAAATATGTCACTCTACTAGCTCCTAGCCTGTAATGTTGCTGCTGAGAAGTTAGGTTATTTATGCCAGCCTTCACAGTCCTGGCTTGTTTGTCCCCATCCTTCTTGAGAGGGTATTAACAATAAATTAAAGTGGAATTGACTGTTGTGACCTAAGCCTGTAGTCACTGCACTCGTTTTAGCACTAGGATGCACTCTAAGCCCAGGAATGCTGTGACGCTTGCAGACTCCTAGATACACAGTCTTGGTGGAGTTGGGGGAGAGCATTCCCTTGGTTACCAGGCAAAGTCTCTCATTCTCTTCCTTCTTTTTCCCTCAATCAGTAGGAGGCTTTTCCCACTCTAGGCTGCCTGGACTTGAGGAAGGGGTGAGGCAGGCATTCCCATCGCTGCCACAGCTGTCACCAGGCGTGGTCTTACTTGAAGACCATAGCTTTCCAGAAAAGCACAGTAATGGGGCTCACCCAAGGCTCATAGTCACTGCTGCCTGGTTGCTTCTGATGTTTATTCAAGGTCCAAAGCCACCATTATCAGATGGTGAATCTCGCTGGGACTGGGCCCATCCCATCAGAGCAGCAGATTCCCTTTTGGCCAAAGGTATGTCCAGAAATGCTAGCAGGAGCCAAGGCCTAGAATTAGTGGCTTTAAGACTCTGTTTGGCGCTTTTTCTGTGGTTGAACTTGTACCCAAGTTGTAAGAAAAAGTCCTCTGTGTTCTTCCCTGTCCTTCTACCAAGTGGAAAGAGTGTCTTCCCCAAGCTGCACTGCCTAGAGTTGGAGGTGGGTAACACAGGCATTCTCACAGCTTTTACAGCTGGTGTTGCACTGGTTCACCATCCAAATCCATTGATTCAGAGACCAGCACAGCACCAGTGGTTCAATGACTGCAGTCCTTGTGTCCTGACCACCACTTAAATTTATTTGGGGACACAGTTTATTTTAATCACCTGATTGTGAATCCAGCCTGGACTTGGAGCCCCATGCTGGGGCAGAAGATTCCCCTCTACCACAGGGCTGATCTGAAAGCTCCCTTTGTAGACACTGGCAAAATTCTGCCTTGTGTTGTGTTCTGCCGCAACAGGGCAGCACTGAATTCCAATACAAAGTCTCACACTCACTTTGCTCTCCCCACAAAGCACATATATTCTCTTTCTGCCCTGGACTGCCTGGGATTAGGAGAGGGATGGTGTTGGCAATGCTAAATTGTCTTTCTACCCTATTCAATGTGTCTTTCCTTGTTAGGCTAAAACAAGGTGTCGGAGGCATCCTAACCAGAGTGATTCTACCTTGATTAAAGGCAGAATAATGCCAAATCTATTCGGTTATATTCTCAGAAAGTTAGGAACTGTTGGTCACAAGATATTTATAGTTGAGCAAATGAGTTAGTAATGTTAACGAAATAAAAAACCAGAACTTATGGAAATGTCCCAATATTTCAAGAACAAAGAGATTTTTAGTTGAATAAGTTTTGCCTTAAATAGTACATTCATAAATTATTGCTGACATCAATAGTTACATAGGAAAGTAACTACCGTTAACCTATCATAAGCTGTTCACAAGCTTTTATGATAAAGTACGCTATTTTTAGCCATAATAGCCTATATAAGCAAGCATTATGTTTGAGGTAGGGTATTCCTCTTTTTGCTTTTTGAGGATGCTGTACTCTGTAACAGAGTAATCTTTATTCAATTGTTGAAACTACTATATTCTGAGACTTGCCTTGAGTTATTTCCCACATGAGATCTAAGCTCCCACACTCGGAGTCTGAGAACTCCTTTTCCAGTAGCAAAGGTACTGTGATTGCTCCCCTGATATCTTGGTTCTTATGAAGGTGCTCTCTTCTATTTGTTCCTACAGGGAGACAATTACCACAGCGCTCTTTGGCCATGTTGGTCTACTCTCATTCTTTTCCTGCTTTCGCTATAATTTGCTCTTCCTCGTGTAGGTTTTAAATTGGAAACTTATCTAATTGGTTTAAGAAATTTCTTTATTTCCAATATACTAATTTAGTACCATAAATTTATCTGATTCTTTACCTGAATGACACAAATTTTGGTGTATTCTTTGTTTTTATTTTCTACAAGAGATGCTTAATTATCTATATGAGACTCCCATTTGAAATGTTATTTTAAAATATATTATTTCTTTAAATTGTGTATATTTTCTAATTTTTTTTCTGTCATCAATATCTAGTTTAGCTTTATTGTAGTCTAGAAATATATTTTATATAATTTTCATTGTGTTGTAGCCCAGAATGTGGTCTATATTCTGTATATGCATTTTTCATGTGTCTTTGAAAACAATGTATTCTACTTTTGTCGGGGTTGGTGTTTTAAAAAAAAATCAGTTAGGTCCAGTTGGTTGATAGGGTCACGTACGTGTATTATATCATTTCTGATTTTTCAATTGCTCTATTTTTATGGATTACTTGTCCTATTAGTGCTTATTTGTTCCATTAATTATGTAGGAAAAATAATTGAAGTCCAAACTATGAAAGTGATTTGTTTCTCGCTGTATTCTTTTCAATGTTTGCTTTATATTAGGTGCATAAATATTTAGAATTGATATAATTGTTTCAAAAATTGACCTCTTCATTATTATGAAATATCCTTCTTCACTGTAATTGTATTTGTTATTGTGAAGTGTACTATGATTAACATTAATAAAACTACTCTAGCTTGGTTTTGATTAAACCTTGAATGGTATATTTTATTCTTTCACTTTTGGTTAACCATCTTTTTGACATATTTCTATTTATCTAGATATACATATAGATATGTCTAGATAGCGATTTTAGTTTTTTCCTAGGTGCAGTATTAACTAGCTATGATACTTCTTAAATTTAATATTATTCTTAATTAGCAGATAATAATTGTATATATTTATGAGATACAATGTGATGTTTTGATATAGGTATACATTGTGGAATGATCAAATTCAGCTAATTAACATATTTATCACCTCAAATACTTATCATTTCTTGTGGCAAAAATATTCAAATCATTTCTTTTAGCTGTTTTGAAATATATAATTCCTTATTACTAAATATAGTCACCATGCTCTACAAGACATCAACAGAATTGATTACACCTGTGTAACTGAAAACTTCACTATTTCACCAAAATCTCCCCTTTCTCCATCCACTCCCTCCCTTCTCCTCTCGTAATTATCATTCTACTCTCAAAGTCATGAGTTAAACTCTTTTTAGCTTCCACATATAAGTGAGATAACGTAGTATTTTTTAATTTTGTGCCTGGCTTCCTTCACTTAGCATAATGTCCTCCAGATTTATCACTGTCACAAGTGATACTGCATTTTCAAGCCTGAAAAGGATTCCATTGTGTATCTATACCACATTTACCCAAAAAAATCCACTTATCCCTTGATGGGCAATTCAATTGTTTCCACATTTTGTGGAATAACCATGGGATCACAGACATCTCTTTGATGTACTTATTTTAATTCCTTTGATTATATATCCAGAGGTAGAACTGCTAGATTGTACAGTAACTCTCTTTTTAATTTTTTGAGGACCCTCCATACTATTTTCCAAAATGAGTGTACTGCTTTACAATATCACAGTCAACATAAGTTACATTTTTCCACATCCTTACCAACTTTTCTTATGTTTCATCTTTTTGATAATAGTCATTTTAATAGTTGTGAGATGTTATCTTATTGCAGTTTATTAATTTGCATTTTTGATGATTACTGATGTTGATTATTTTTTCATATATCTGTTGGCCATTTGTATTTTTTTGAGACATGTCTATTCAGATCCTTTGCTCATTTTTAAAATAAGTTTATTTATTTTCTTGTTACCGAGTAGTTTGAAATCCTTGTATATTTGGCATATTAGCTTTTTGTTAGATGTAAAGACTGTAAATATTTTCTATTGCTCCATAGGTTTTCTCTTCACCCTTTTGTTTCCTTTGCTGTAGAGAAGCTATTTCATTTCATGAGACTTAATATAATCTCATTTGTCTATTTTTTTATTGTCTTTGCTTTTAGAGTCATATTCAAGAGATCACTGTTCTGACCAATGTCCAGTAGCTTTTTCCCTGTTTTCTTTAGGTCTTACATGTACATTTTTAAATTTGATCCACCTTATTAACAGAACAAAGGGCAGTAAGCATATGACCATCTCAATAGATGTAGGAAAAAAATTGATTAAAAAACCCAAATCTTTTCATGATAACAGCTGCCAGTAAATTAAGTATAGAAGATCTAGCTCTCAACACAATAAAGTCCATATATGGCAAGCTTCCAGCTGACCCTATATTAAACAGTAAAAATTTGAAGACTTTTCTTCTCAGTTCAAGAACAACACAAGGATGCCTACTTTCAACACTTTTTTTCAACACAGTTCAAGAAGTCCTAGACAAAACAATTAGACAAGAAAAATTAAATGAAAATTACCTAAATAAGAAAGGAAGACATGAAATTACTTGTTTGATGATGACATCATTTTATATATAGAAAACCAAAATTCACCACCAAAAAAGTATGAGAACTGATAAACTAATTCAGTAAAGTTTCAGGATACAATATCAACTTACAAAAATCAGTATCATTTGTATATGTTAACAACAAACTATCTGAAAAAGGAATTAAGAAAATAATCCCATTTACAATCATATCAAACATTATGAATAAATTTAATGAAAATAAAAGATCTATAAACAGAAAACTATAAAATATTAGTAAAAGAAATTGAAGATTACACAGAGATGGAAGTACATATTGTATCTATGGATTGATGGAATTAATATTATTAAAGTGCCCCATACTACCAAAAGTAAATCACAGAATCAATGCACTCTTTTTTTAAAATTCCAGCATCATTCTTCAAAGAAATTTTTAAAAATTCTATAATTTATATGGAGCCACTAATGCCCCTGAATAGCCAAATAAATCATGAGCAAAGAGAACAAAATTGAAGATATCACACTGTTAGATTTCAAAATATGTTACAAAGCCATAATAATCAAAACAGTGTGGTGCTGACATCAAAATAAACAGGTTGACCATTGGGATAAGAAACAGAGCTTAGAAATTCACCCACACACCTATAATCAATTTATTTTTGACAAAAATGCCAAGAACTTGTAATGGAAAAGAGACAGTCTCTTCAATAAAAAATGTTGAGAAAACTGGAAATCCACATTCAGAATTAAAAAGGACATTTATGTCATACCTAATATAAAAATCTGCTCAAAATGGATTAAAGACTTAAACAGAAGTCCTTATATTATACTTAAAGTATGTTTCTTGTTTACATAAACAGTTAGATCTTGCGTTTTTATTCAGTTTAATAAACTCTCTTTTGAAAGTCCAAACTTGCCCCCAGGGCCTCCACACAATTTCTCTCACTTAATCTATCTAAATCTTCTTATTGTTGTCCAGCTAAATCTGTCCTAGGTTATTAAGTGCTTTCAATCTTGTTGCTTTGCAGGTGCTTCCCTTTCTTTAAATTGTTGAATAGTTGATTGTCCCGTAAACTCAGCTCTCTGATGTACCCAAAGAAAGGTAGGAACTTTCAGTTTGTCTGCCTTTGGTCTTTTAATAGTACTATTAAAAATCTTTTTATGTTTCTTCTTTACAATCCAAAGTACTTAATTTATAATTTTTATTTTCAGTCAATGCTTAAAAAATATTCAGAAAAAAATACATGCTATATTTCCAAATAATGTTGTGAATTTTACCTGAAATATTTTTGTTTACATGTGTGATGTGATGTTTTTAATTGTTTGGGAAGGTATATGGAGGTAAGGTTTCATGTTTTTAATATCCGAATACATCTTGCTCTTCTGAAATTTTTAAGGTCTGTAAATGTAACTGAGAGGGAAAAAAAGCCATGAAAAACAGCTGGAGAAAGGATATGGGTGATGGGAAAATGCAGCTGCTATTGACTATAAGTGATAGGATTACTATTGTTACTCATTTTAATGTCTTTCCAATTTGTTACATTTACTCCTCATTGTGTATGAATGAAGCAGAAGGAGTTCATTAACTCATTGCCTATCTTTATATTCAATGTCTTTTCACCATCTGAAATGTTTATTTAGTTAATTGTGGCTATGCCATTGGATGTTTGCAATTATGTATCTCCAATATATATAGAACTTATTTTTCGAAACAGAATTCACACATCTGGGAGCTTTCTTTCATCAATCTCTATAGAAAAAAAATAGTAAGATGAGAAGAAACACTTCTTTCAGAAACAATACCTGCAATCTTTGCCAGGAAAGATACAACCATTTAAGTGACTTTATTCTTTGTCTTCTAATAAGCTTGCCTGTTAATATAGTAAACAAAAGTTTTCTTTATCTTATTCTTTCAATATAAGCGCATAACTTGTGCGTATTGAATTCTGACAGTTTTTGAAGAAATATGGTTCCGTGCCATGATTTAACTTCATTCAAATTTGGGTTGATGTAGTACTAGTGATGAATTCATTTTATTTATAATGGGAACTTAATAAAATTAAAATAGTACATAAGTATTTATGTTGGCTTCCATTACTTTTTTTCTGAGGTTCCAATAAATACATTGATTGAGTTTGATGGTTTTCAGTTTTATTATTAACATGTCTCCATTAATAATTTCTTGGGAGGTAACTGCTTGCGTGGGCAAGAACACCAGACTTAGAGTATGTAGGCATGAATTATATAACCAACTCTACTCTTCAATAATTATGTGACTTAGGCGGGCAGTATACAGTGTGAAGAAGTATAATGTATATAAGTACAAAGTAAAAAGGATTAAAGAAGTTGAGGATATGCTTATTTAAGCAATTACCTTAGAGCAGCCTTGATTTCTAATCTCACAAACTCTCATTAACATACTTATAAAACCACTCATATTCAAATTATGGTCTCCCCATACCCAAGAATATATGACTATGATCTATGGGAATAATCTATGAAAAAATTCAAAGTAATGCAAAACTGATCAAACTATTAGGTGGCCTAATTGTGCTATTTTAAATAGAGCAAAACCCTGCATGTAGAAATTGAGAATAAATTACTTTACTATTCTGAACTGCATGTTTCCCAATTAAAATATAAATACTTATACACACACTGTTGATATAGGCTAACCATTGTAACTATGCAGGTGGCATAGCTAAGGTCTTATTGCCACACTGTAAAGCTGCTATTTCTATATTGGGTCAGAAATTGCTTATAAGCAAGAGGAAAGAGCTTGATGAGGACAGAGGATGGGGTAATGATTTGAGGAGGACGCTAAAAATGGGATACTGCATTTCAACTTAGTATTTTTGCAAAATGTAAATTATTGAGAGTATGAGAAAACTGTAAAAAAGTAAAACTTGGGGTGGCCATATTTCCTTACAACTATTAAGAGCTTTTATGTTGAGAAGAAATAATTTTTTGAAAGCCAGTTAGACACTGAGAATTGATTCATCTATTCAACAAATAATGAGCGGTGCCTTTGGGCAAGTGCAGAAACCATTATATATGAATTGGGAGAAAGAAGAATAAAGTAGGCAAACATATCTGCCTTCATAGACCATTTCAGTGGGGTGATGGGTAGTAATAATCATATATACAAAAAGTAAAATAATAACAGATATCATTAAATACTGTTAAGATATCAACGAATAGTTACTGAATTTAGAAGGTGACTAGAAGAAAAGTTAAATGACTACTTGATATAAGATAATCCAGGAAATTCTAAGTACAGAACATGAAGCTCAGATACAAATAACAAGCAGAATATTCCAGGCAGTAATATAGCAAATGCACATGCCCTGGTGCAGGAATGAATATGGTACATTTTCATATAGATAACAGACTGTCTAAATGGGGCTATGCATACTTCCATTTTCATTGAGCTGTATTACAGTAAATACAAATGTCTGTTTAGGACATATTTGCATTTTTAGAAGAAATTTCTCAGGACAAATTTCACTAATCTTGACTCTCAATATCCACTGTAAGAACTTTATGAATCATAGTGGCTAGACAAGAATAATTCTATGGGAAGAGTTGTTGAGTTTACAAGCCACAGAGGTTACCGTGGAATTAAAGTGTAATTTTCAAAAAATCTGCGGAAGGAGATTTAAGCAGCTGATTAGGTGAAGGTGGGAGAAATGAGTAGTGCTTTGATTTTCTTGGGAAATTGGTTTACTCAACATACTGGTTACTAAAAAAAAGAAGACCAATATATTAAGGGCATAATTAAATAGAGTATAAATAAATAAATTAAATAGAGTATAAAACAAAGACACGGAAGAGGCAAGGGCCAGGGTTATGCAGGGCCTTGTAAAAGTGTGAACTGCATCTGGAGTTCTAAGAAAAGAATACATGAGATGAAAAGTTCCCTCTGGCATCTGTGTGGAAAATACACACCAGTGGGCCAAAAGCAAAAGATTGAATTTCATTAGAAGGCCGATGTGTAGTTATCCAAGGACAAACTCGGCACACTCTATAGAAAAGAAATGAATGAGGTAACTCCTCACCTAGGATGAATAAAAAATTAAAATTGTGGGATTATTTAAAAACTGCAGAACAGGGGAAATAAATATCATTATGAAAACTAACCTCGGTATAAATATTTATTATACATGTTAGATAATTATTGAAAATGTCAATTACTGAATAATTATTACAAGCAAAACTTTTAAACATTTTGAAAAAAATTGAGAAGTGTAATAATTTCGCAGAGGTATGAAAGGCTCAGTCAAAATGTTCAAAAAAAGGATGACATGCCAGGATCTGAAAACTTCATTTAATTTTATTTTTTTCCTTCGACTTTTATTTTAAGTTTAGGAGTACATGCACAGGATATGCAGGTTTGTTACATAGGTAACACACCTATGTGCCATGGTAGGTCGCTACACAGATCAACCCATCACTTGGTATGAAGCCCAGCATCCATTAGTCATTCTTCCTGATGATTTACCTGTGCCACCCTCAACCCACAGAGGCCAGTGTGTGTTGTTGCCCCTCATGTGTTCTCATCATTCAGCTCCCACTTATAAGTGAGAACATGCAGTGTTTTGTTTGATGTTCCTGCATTAGTTTGTTAAGGGAAATGGCTTCCGATTCCATCCATTTCCCTCCAAAGGACATGATCTCTCTCTCTCTTTCTCTCTCTCTCTCTCTCTCTCTATATATATATATATATATATAATTTCTTTTTCCCGTGTATCATTGATGGGAATTTAGGTTGATTCCATGTTTTTGCTACTGTGAATAGTGATGCAGTGAACATACTCATGCATGTATCTTTATAATTGAATGATTTATATTCCATTGGGTGTATGCCCAGTAATGGAATTACTGAATCAAATGTTATTTCTGCCTCTGTGCATTTGAGTAATTTTCACATTGTCTTCCATGATGAGTGAACTAATTTACACTCCCACCAACAGTATAGAAGTGTTCCTTTTTCTCTGCAACCTCGCCAGCATCTATTGGTTTTTGACTCTTTATAAAAGCCATTCTGACTGGCACGAGATGGTATCTTATTGTGGTTTTGATTTGCATTTCTCTAATGATCATGATATTGAGCTTTTTCATATGTTTGTTGGCTGCATGAATGTCTCCTTTTTAGAAGTGTCTGTTCATGTCCTTTGCTTTTTAACAAGGTTGTTTGCTTTTTTCTTACAAATTTGTTTCTGCTTCTTGTAGGATATTAGACTTTTATCAGATTGATAAATTAGAAAATTTTTCTCCAATTCTGTAGGTTGTTTGTTTATGCTGATAATAGATTCTTTCACTGTGCAGAAACTCTTGAGTTTAATTATATACTATTTGTCGATCATTGCTTTTGTTGCAATTGCTTTTGGTGTTTTCATCATGAAGTCTTTGCCTGGGCTTATGTCCTTACTAGTATTGCCTAGATTTTCTTCTAAAGTTTTTATAGTGTTGGGTTTTATATTTAAGACCTTAATCCTTCGTGACTTAATTTTTGCATATGGCATAATAAAGGGTATGGTTTCAATTTTCTGCATATGGATAGTCAGAAGTCACATCACCATTTATTAAAAGGGAGTTCTTTCCCCATCACTTGTTTCTGTCAAGTTCATCAAAGATCAGGTGATTGTGGGTGTGTGGTCTTATTTCTGAGTTCTCTATTCTGTACCATTGCTCTAAGTGTCTCTTTTTGTACCAGTGTCATGCTGTTTTGGCTATGGTGGTCTTGTAGTACAGTTTGAAGTTGGGAAGCATGATGCCTCCAGCTTTGGTCTTTTTGCTTAGGATTGTCTTGGCTATTCAAATTCTTTTTTTGTTTATATGAATTTTAAATTAGTTTTTTTCTAATTTTGTGAAGAATGTCAATGGTAGGTTAATCGGAATAGCATTGAATCTATAGATTACTTCGGATAGTGTGGACATTTTCATGATACTGGTTCTTCCTATCCATGAGAATGGAATTTTTCTCCGTTTGTTTGTGCCCTCTCTGATTTCTTTGAGCAGTGGTTTTTAGTTCTCCTTAAGGAGTTACTTTACTTCATTCGTTAACTATATTCCTAGGTATTTGATTCTACTTGCAGCAATTCTGAATGGAAGTTCATTTATGATTTCACTCTCTGCTTGCCTGTTTTTGGTGTATGTGAATGCTAGAGATTTTTGCACATTAATTTTATATGAGATGTCTGAAGTTGCTTATCAGCTTAAGAAGATTTTGGGCTGAGACAACGGAGTTTGCTAGATATAGGAACACGTCATTCGAAAAGAGAAAGTTTGGCTTCCCCTCTTCCTATTTGAAGACCATTATGTCTGTTTCATGCCTGATTGTTTTAGCCGGACCTTTCAATGCTATGTGGAACAGGAGCGGTGAGAGAGGGCATTCTGTGCCAGTTTTCAGTGGGAATGCTTCCAGCTTTTGTCAATTCAGTATATTAGCTGTGGGTTTGTCATATATGCCTGCTATTATTTTGAGGTGTGTTCCTTCAATATCTAGTGTCTTGAGAGTTTTTAACATAAAAGGATGTTAAAATTTTCAAAGGCCTTTTCTTCATCTATTGGGATAAGCATGTGGTTTTTGTCTTTAGTTCTGTTTATGTGATGAATCATATTTATTAATTTGTGTATGTTGAACCAACCTTGCATTTTGGGGATAAAGCCATCTTGATGATGGTAGATAAGCTTTTTGATGTGCTGCTGGATTCAGTTTGTGAATATTTATTAGAGGATATTTGCATCAATGTTTATCAAGAATATTGGCCTAAAGTTTTCTTATTTATTTATTGTATTTCTGACAGGTTTTGGTATCAAGATAATGCTGATCTCATAGAATGAGTTTGGAAGGAGTCCCTCCTTTTCAATTTTTTGAATAATTTCAGTAGAAATGGTGCTAGCTCTTCTTTGTACCTCTGATAGAATTCAGCTGTGAATCTGTCTGGCATTGGGTTTTTTTGGTTGGTAGGCTATTTATTACTGCCTAACTTTCAAAATTTCTTATTGGTTTATTCACGGATTCACTTTCTTCCTGTTATGGTCTTGGGAGGATATTTGTGTCTAGAAATTTGTCCATTTTTTTTTCGATTTTGTAGTTCATATGCATAGAGGTGTGTATAGTATCCCCTGATGTTGTTTTCATTTCTGTGAAGACAGTGGTGATATCCTCTTTATCAATTCTGATTATGTTTATTTGATTATTCTTTATTTTCTTCTTTATTAGTCCAACATCTATTTTAAAAACAGCCCCTGAATTCATTGATTTTCTTGTGTGTGTCTCTGTCTCCTTCAGTTCAGCTCTGATTTTGGTTATATCTTGCCTTCTGCTAGCTTTGGGGTTTGTGTGTTCTTGGTTCTCCATTTCTTTTTAGTTGAGATGTTAGGTTGCTAACTTCAGATCTTTTTGTCTTTTTGATTTGGGCATTTAGTGCTATACATTTCTCTCTTAAAATTGCTTTTGCTGAGATTTTGACACATTGTCTTTTTGTTTTCGTTAGTTTCAAAGAATGTCTTGATTTCTGCCTAAATTTTGTTATTTCTCTAAAAGTCATTCAAGAGCAAGTTGTTCAATTTCTTGTAGTTGTGTAGCTTTGAGTGAATTTCTTAATCTTGAGTTCTAATTTGATTGGAATATGGTCTTTTACATTAGCTGAGGAGTGTTTTACTCTGATTATGTGATCAATTTTAGAGTACGTGCTAAGCGATAATGAGAAGAACGTGTACTCTGTAGCATTTGGGTGGAGAGTTTTGTAGCTATCTATTAGGTCCACTTAATCCAGAGCTGAGTTCAGGCCCTGAATATCTTTGATAATTTTCTGTCTCTATGAGCTGTCTAATATTGTTGATGGGGTGCTAAGTCTCCCAGTACTATTGTGTGGGAGCCTAGGTACCTTTGAATGTCTCTAAGAACTTGTTTTATGAACCTGGGTGCTCTTGTATTGGGTGCATATATATTTAGAATAGTTAGCTCTTCTTGTTGAATTGAACACTTTAGCATTATATAATGCCCTTCTTTTTCTTTTTTTTTTTTTTTTTTAATTTTTTATTGGATTATAGGTTTTGGGGTACATGAGCAGAGCATGCGAGACAGTTGCATAGGTACACACATGGCAGTGTGCTTTGCTTTTCTTCTCCCCTTCACCCACATTTGGCATTTCTCCCCAGGCTATCCCTCCCCACCTCCCCCTCCCACTGGCCCTCCCCTTTTCCCCCCAATAGACCCCACTGTTTAGTACTCCCCTCCCTGTGTCCATGTGTTCACATTTTTCATCACCCACCTATGAGTGAGAATATGCGGTGTTTCATTTTCTGTTCTTGTGTCAGTTTGCTGAGGATGATGTTTTCCAGATTCATCCATGTCCCTACAAACGACACAAACTCATCATTTCTGATTGCTGCATAATATTCCATGGTGTATATGTGCCACATTTTTCCAATCCAGTCTATTATCAGTGGGCATTTGGGTTGATTCCAGGTCTTTGCTATTGTAAACAGTGCTGCAATGAACATTCGTGTACATGTGTCATTTTGGTAGAACGATTTATAGTCTTTTGGATATATACCCAGTAATGGGATTGCTGGGTCAAATGGAATTTCTATTTCTAAGGCCTTGAGGAATAGCCACACTGTCTTATACAATGGTTGAACTAATTTACACTCCCACCAACAGTGTAAAAGTGTTCCTTTTTCTCCACATCCTCTCCAGCATCTGTTGTCTCCAGATTTTTTAATGATCGCCATTCTAACTGGCGTGAGATGGTATCTCAATGTGGTTTTGATTTGCATCTCTCTGATGAGCATTTTTTCATATGATTGTTGGCCTCATATATGTCTTCTTTCGTAAAGTATCTGTTCATATCCTTTGCCCACTTTTGAATGGGCTTGTTTGTTTTTTTTCCTGTAAATCTGTTTGAGCTCTTTGTAGATTCTGGATATCAGCCCTTTGTCAGATGGGTAGACTGCAAAAATTTTTTCCCATTCTGTTGGTTGCCGATCCACTCTAGTGACGGTTTCTTTTGCCGTGCAGAAGCTGTGGAGTTTCATTAGGTCCCATTTGTCTATTTTGGCGTTTGTTGCCAATGCTTTTGGTGTTTTGTTCATGAAGTCCTTGCCTACTCCTATATCCTGGATGGTTTTGCCTAGATTTCCTTCTAGGGTTTTTATGGTGTCAGGTCTTATGTTTAAGTCTTTAATCCATCTGGAGTTAATTTTAGTGTAAGGTGTCAGGAAGGGGTCCAGTTTCTGCTTTCTGCACATGGCTAGCCAGTTTTCCAAACACCATTTGTTAAACATGGAATCCTTGCCCCATTGCTTGTTTTTGTCAGGTTTATCAAAGATTGTATAGTTGTATGTACGTTGTGTTGCCTCCGGTGCCTCTGTTTTGTTCCATTGGTCTATATCTCTGTTTTGGTGCCAGTACCATGCTGTTTTGATTACTGTAGCCTTGTAGTATAGTTTGAAATCCGGTAGTGTGATGCCCCCCGCTGTGTTCTTTTTGCTTAGAATTGACTTGGCTATGCGGGCTCTCTTTTGGTTCCATATGAAGTTCATGGTGGTTTTTCCAGTTCTGTGAAGAAAGTCAATGGTAGCTTGATGGGGATAGCATTGATTCTGTAAATTACTTTGGGTAGTATGGCCATTTTCACGATGTTAATTCTTCCTAACCATGAACATGGAATGTTTCTCCATCTGTTTGTGTCCTCTCTGATTTTGTTGAGCAGTGGTTTGTAGTTCTCCTTGAAGAGGTCCCTTACGTTCCTTGTGAGTTGTATTCCAAGGTATTTTATTCTTTTTGTAGCAATTGCGAATGGCAGTTCGCTCTTGATTTGGCTTTCTTTAAGTCTGTTATTGGTGTAGACGAATGCTTGTGATTTTTGCACATTGATTTTATATCCTGAGACTTGGCTGAAGTTGCTTATCAGTTTCAGGAGTTTTTGGGCTCAGGCAATGGGGTCTTCTAGGTATACTATCATGTCGTCTGCAAATAGAGACAATTTGGCTTCCACCTTTCCTATTTGAATACCCTTTATTTCTTTTTCTTGCCTGATTGCTGTGGCTAGAACTTCCAGTACTATATTGAATAGGAGTGGTGAGAGAGGGCATCCTTGTCTAGTGCCAGATTTCAAAGGGAATGCTTCCAGTTTTTGCCCATTCAGTATGATATTGGCTGTTGGTTTGTCGTAAATAGCTTTTATTACTTTGAGATACGTTCCATCGATACCGAGTTTATTGAGGGTTTTTAGCATAAAGGGCTGTTGAATTTTGTCAAATGCCTTCTCTGCGTCAATTGAGATAATCATGTGGTTTTTGTTTTTGGTTCTGTTTATGTGGTGAATTACGTTGATAGACTTGCATATGTTGAACCAGCCTTGCATCCCCGGGATGAATCCTACTGGATCATGATGAATAAGTTTTTTGATTTGCTGTTGCAATTGGCTTGCCAATATTTTATTGAAGATTTTTGCATCTATGTTCATCATGAATATTGGCCTGAAGTTTTCTTTTCTCGTTGGGTCTCTGCCGGGTTTTGGCATCAGGATGATGTTGGTCTCATAAAATGATTTGGGAAGGATTCCCTCTTTTTGGATTGTTTGAAATAGTGTTAGAAGGAATGGTACCAGCTCCTCCTTGTGTGTCTGGTAGAATTCGGCTGTGAACCCATCAGGACCCGGGCTTTTTTTGTGTGGTAGGCTCTTAATTGCTGCCTCAACTTCAGACCTTGTTATTGGTCTATTCATAGTTTCAGCTTCCTCCTGGTTTAGGCTTGGGAGGACACAGGAGTCCAGGAATTTATCCATTTCTTCCAGGTTTACTAGTTTATGTGCATAGAGTTGTTTGTAATATTCTCTGATGATGGTTTGAATTTCTGTGGAATCTGTGGTGATTTCCCCTTTATCATTTTTTATTGCATCTATTTGGTTGTTCTCTCTTTTATTTTTAATCAATCTGGCCAGTGGTCTGTCTATTTTGTTGATCTTTTCAAAAAACCAGCTCTTGGATTTATTGATTTTTTGAAGGGTTTTTCGTGTCTCAATCTCCTTCAGCTCAGCTCTGATCTTAGTTATTTCTTGTCTTCTGCTGGGTTTTGAGTTTTTTTGATCATGCTCCTCTAGCTCTTTCAATTTTGACGATAGGGTGTCAATTTTGGATCTCTCCATTCTCCTCATATGGGCACTTATTGCTATATACTTTCCTCTAGAGACTGCTTTAAATGTGTCCCAGAGGTTCTGGCACGTTGTGTCTTCATTCTCATTGGTTTCGGAGAACTTCTTTATTTCTGCCTTCATTTTGTTGTTTACCCAGTCAACATTCAAGAGCCAGTTGTTTAGTTTCCATGAAGCTGTGCGGTTCTGGGTCGGTTTCTGAATTCTGAGTTCTAACTTGATTGCACTATGGTCTGAGAGGCTGTTTGTTATGATTTCAGTTGTTTTGCATTTGTTGAGCAGTGCTTTACTTCCAATTATGTGGTCAATTTTTGAGTAGGTGTGATGTGGTGCTGAGAAGAATGTGTATTCTGTGGATTTGGGGTGGAGAGTTCTGTAAATGTCTATCAGGTTTGCGTGCTCCAGGTCTGAGTTCAAGCCCTGGATATCCTTGTTGATTTTCTGTCTGGTTGATCTGTCTAGTATTGACAGTGGAGTGTTAAAGTCTCCCACTATTATTGTGTGGGAGTCTAAGTCTCTTTGTAAGTCATTAAGAACTTGCCTTATGTATCTGGGTGCTCCTGCATTGGGTCCATATATGTTTAGGATCGTTAGCTCTTCTTGTTGTATCGATCCTTTTACCATTATGTAGTGGCCTTCTTTGTCTCTTTTGATCTTTGTTGCTTTAAAGTCTATTTTATCAGAGATGAGAATTGCAACTCCTGCTTTTTTTTGCTTTCCATTAGCTTGGTAAATCTTCCTCCATCCCTTTATTTTGAGCCTTTGTGTATCCTTGCATGTGAGATGGGTTTCCTGGATACAGCACACTGATGGGTTTTGGATTTTTATCCAATTTGCCAGTCTGTGTCTTTTGATTGGTGCATTTAGTCCATTTACATTTAGGGTTAATATTGTTATGTGTGAATTTGACACTGCCATTTTGATGCTAAGTGGCTGTTTTGCCTGTTAGTTGTTGTAGATTCTTCATTATGTTGATGCTCTTTAGCATTCAGTGTGATTTTGGAATGGCTGGTACTGGTTGATCCTTTCTATGTGTAGTGCCTCTTTTAGGAGCTCTTGTCAAGCAGGCCTGGTGGTGACAAAATCTCTGAGTACTTGCTTGTTCGCAAAGGATTTTATTTTTCCTTCACTTCTGAAGCTCAGTTTGGCTGGATATGAAATTCTGGGTTGAAAGTTCTTTTCTTTAAGAATGTTGAATATTGGCCCCCACTCTCTTCTGGCTTGTAGTGTTTCTGCCGAGAGATCTGCTGTGAGTCTGATGGGCTTCCCTTTGTGGGTGACCCGACCTTTCTCTCTAGCTGCCCTTAGTATTCTCTCCTTTATTTCAACCCTGTTGAATCTGACGATTATGTGCCTTGGGGTTGCTCTTCTTGCGGAATATCTTTGTGGTGTTCTCTGTATTTCCTGCAATTGAGTGTTGGCCTGTCTTGCTAGGTGGGGGAAATTTTCCTGGATGATGTCCTGAAGAGTATTTTCCAGCTTGGATTCATTCTCTTCGTCCCCTTCTGGTACACCTATCAAACGTAGGTTAGGTCTTTTCACATAGTCCCACATTTCTTGGAGACTTTGTTCATTCCTTTTTGTGCTTTTTTCTCTGACCTTGGTTTCTCGTTTTATTTCATTGAGCTGGTCTTCGACTTCAGATATTCTTTCTTCTGCTTGGTCAATTTGGCTATTGAAACTTGTGTTTGCTTCGCGAAGTTCTCGTATTGTGTTTTTCAGCTCCTTTAATTCATTCATATTCCTCTCTAAGTTATCCATTCTTGTTATCATTTCCTCGAATCTTTTTTCAAATCTTTTTCAAGGTTCTTAGTTTCTTTGCATTGTTTTAATACATGATCTTTTAGCTCACAAAAGTTTCTCATTATCCATCTTCTGAAGTCTAATTCCGTCATTTTGTCACAGTCATTCTCCGTCCAGCTTTGTTCCCTTGCTGGTGAGGAGTTTTGGTCCTTTCTAGGAGGTGAGGTGTTCTGGTTTCGGGTATTTTCCTCCTTTTTGCGCTGGTTTCTTCCCATCTTTGTGGATTTGTCCGCTGGTCGTTTGCGTAGTTGCTGACTTTTTGATTGGGTCTCTGAGTGGACACCCGGAATGTTGATGATGAACTATTTCTGTTGCTTGGTTTTCCTTCTACCAGTCTAGCCCCTTTGCTGTACGACTGCTGAGGTCCGCTCCAGACCCTGCTTGTCTGGGGTGCACCTCTAGCAGCTGTGGCACAGCGAGTGATGCTACCAGTTTCTTTTTCTGCTATCTTTGTCCCAGGATGATGCCTGCCTAATGTCCGTCTTTTGGATATAAAGGGGTCAGGGAGCTGCTTGAGGAGACAATTTGTACTTTATACGGGGTTAATTGCTGAGCTGTGTGCTCTGTTGTTCATTCAGGGCTGTTAGGCTGCTATGTTTGATTCTGCTGCAACAGAGCTCATTAAAAAACCCTTTTTTTTTTTTTTTCTCAAATGCTCTGTGTTGAGGGGTTTGGGCTTTATTTTTGGATGTTCGATGAGGTGTCCTGCCCAGCTAGAAGGCAGACTAGCCATTGTTTGGCTGCCGAGGCTCCGCCCTGCTGTTGTGTGATTCGCCCTGTTCCTGCAGGCTCTGCTGTGGTCTCCGCCACGCCCTGCGGCGGAGTCTCTTCATTGTAGCGTGTTGCCTCAGCAACGGCAGGCTGCGTCAGCAGTGGGCGTGTATCTCAGTAGGGACAGGTTGCCTTGGCAATGGCTGGCTGCGTCAGCAGTGGGCGTGTATCTCAGTTGGGGCGGGTTGCCTCGGCAACGGCTGGCTGTGTCAGCAGTGGGCGTGTATCTCAGTTGGGGCGGGTTGCCTCGATAGTGGTGGACGCCCCTCCCCCACAGAGCATCTCGGACCGTCTGCTTGGGATAGTTTGAAATAGCGGTTTTGTTCGTCCCACTGGGTATCCCAAACGATCTGTCCCTGCAATCCCCTGGGCTGGGCTACTGTCCAAGTCTCGTTCAGTCTCAAATCCAGCCCTCTCAAGTCTCAGGTTGCCGGTTCAACAGGGCACCCGGAGAAGCGCGCCCTGTGGGGATTGCTGGGTAGGGCCGGCCACCGCCGCCCCGGCTGCCTGGCATCCCATGTCTTTTTATACTTGGGAGTTTCCCCGTTCTGTGGGCAACAAAGATCAGTCTGTAAATGCAGCTCTGACTCACCGTTTGCGGATTCAACATGAGCTCCAATCCTGGGTTGTTCTCACAGCGCCATCTTGAGTCCTCCCCCTTTTTCTTTTTTTACCTTTGTTTGTTTAAAGTCTGATTTTGTCAGAAACTAGAATTGCAACCCTGCTTTTTTTTTTTTGACATGGAGTCTTGCCCTGTCATCCAGGCTGGACTACGGTGGCATTATCTCAACTCACTGCAACCTCTGCCTCCTGGGTTCAAGCTATGCTCCTGCCTCAGCCTCCTGAGTAGCTAGAGTTAAAGGCATGTGCCACCACATCTGGCTAATTTTTGTATTTTTAGTAGAGACAGGGTTTTGCTATATTGGCCAGGCTGGTCTTGAACTCCTGACCTCAGGTGATCCATCCAACTCAGTCTCCCAAAGTGTTGGGATTACAGGAATGAGCCACCGTGCCTGGGCAACCTCCCCTTTCACTGATTTCCATTTGCTTGGTAAATTTTCCTCCATCCCCTTATTTTGAGCCTATGTGTGTCTTTGCCCATGAGAAGGGTCTCTTGAAACAGCATACTGATGGGCCTTGGCTCTATATCCTGCTTGCTATTCTGTGTCTTTTAATTAGGACATTTAGCCTACTTACATTTAAGGTTAGTATTGTTATGTGCAAATTTGATCCTGTCATCATGAAGGTAGCTGGTTATTTTCAGACTTGTTTATGTGCTTGCTTCATAGTGTCACTGGCCTATGTATTTTAGTGTGCTTTTGTAGTGGTTGGTAACGGCTTTTCCTTTTCATATTTAGTGTCTTTAAGGAGTTCCATGCAAGAAATGCCTGGTAGTGACAAAGTTCTTGAGCATTTGCTTGTCCGAAAAGGATCTTATTTCTCCTTCACTTATGTAGTTTAGTTTGGCCAGATATGAAATTCTGTGTTGGAAATTCCTTAAGAATGTTTAACATTGGCCTGGAATCTCTTTTAGCTTGTAGGGTTTCCACTGGGAAGTCCTCTGTTAGTGTGACGGTTTTCCATGGTAGGCGACCTGACCTTTCTCTCTGGCTTCCCTTAATATTTTTTTTTTCATTTCAAGAATCTGATGATTATGTGCCTTTGGGTTGATCTTCTCCAAGGAGTATCTTCCTGGGGTTCTTGGCATATCCTGAATTTGAATGCTGGCCTGTCTTGCTAGTTTGGGGAAGTTTCTTTGGATGATATCCTGAAATATATTTTTTAACTTGGTTCTACTCTCCCTGTCTCTTTCAGCTACCCCAATCATTCACAGGTTCAGTCTCTTTGCATATCGTATATTCCTTGGAGGTTCTATTCATTCTTTTTTATTCTTCTTTCTCTAGTCTTCCTGTCTTATTTCAGAAAGATAGTATTCAAGCTCTAAGATTCTTTCCTCTGCTTGGTCTGTTCTGCTATTGATATTTGTGATTGCATTGTGAAGTTCTCCTGTTGTATTTTTCAGCTCCATCAGCTTGGTTATGTTCCTCTCTAAACTGGCTATTCTGGCTATCATCTCCTGTATTGTTTTATCACGATTGTCAGCTTATTTGAATTGGGTTCCAGCATGGTCCTTTTCCTCAGTGAAGTTCATTATTATCCACCTTCTGAAGCCTACTTCTGATAATTCAGCCATGTCAGCCTCAGCGCAGGTTAGTGCCCTTGCTGGAGGGGTGGTGCCATGATTTGGAGGAAAAGAGGCATTCTGGCTTTTTGAGTTTTCAGCATTTTTTGTGTTGATTCTTTTTCATCTTTATGGGCTTATCTCCCTTCAATCTTCGATGTTGATGACCTTGGAATTAGGTTTTTGTGGGGTTTTTTTCTTGGTTATTGTTTTCTGTTTGTTTGTTCATTTTTTCACAGTCACGCCGCTTTGCCGTAGGGCTGCTCCAGTTTTCTGGAAATTCACTCCAGACTCCAGATGTCTTGGCTTCTCCCATAGCTGGAGAAGTGAAGATTGCAGAACAGCAAAGATGGCAACTAGTTCCTTCCTCTGGAAGCTTTGTCCCAGAGGGGGACTGACCTGTTACTGGCCCACATGCACAAGTAGGAGATGGATGGAGACCCCTGTTGGGAGGTCTCACTCAGAAGGAGCAAGATCTAAAGAAGCAGTCTGGCTGCTTCTTGGTAGAACAGTTGTGCTGCATTGGTGGGGACCCTTCTGCAGGGTCCAGCCCCACTGGGTCTAGTGGGTGTTCTTTTGTATGCGGAGATGATAGATCTCAGGAAAAAAAGACAAAAGACACAGAGATAAGAGAAGAATTCAGTTGGGTCTTGGGGATCAATACTACCAAGGTGTGGAGTCCAGTATTATTATTTAATACTAAAGAATAATAATTTAATAAGATTGATTATATGATTGTTTCTAAATATGTTTGGTATCATTGCTATAACTAAGTAATTAGTTATTTCATATACTGGGACAGATTGTGCCTTTGGTCTCTTGCCTTGGCACCTGGGCAACTTTCTTCCCACACCCTTCTTCATCTGGACCACCTGTATTCTCCAAAGCCAGCAGGCTGGAATGACTGAGTCGACCAAACCACAGAGATGGTGACTGCCCCTGGGAACTTGGATTTATCAAAGGTGCACTTCAACCTGCTACCACTGGTTAGCAGGGATTCCTAGCCAGTGGGTCTTAAATTGTGAGGCACTGTGGAAGGGGGCCCACAGATGATGATGCTTGGCTCCCTGAATTTGGCCCCATTCCTAGGAATATGTATGGACAGATTCCCCATCTTGCCAGGCATCCTAGGGTCAGAGTGTGTAAAGCTCCTGGGTCTCTGTGTGCCTGAGTGGCTGTTCTGCTGATACTCCACATTGCTTCATATATAGAGTCAAGGCCCAGACGGTGTGGGCTCACAAGGAGATCTCCTGATCCATGAGTTTCAGAGATTCATGGGAAAGCATGGATTTCCAGACAATCACTCACCAGTTCTCTTGGCTGTGGGTGGGGCTTTCTTTGGCTCCGTGACAATCCTGAGTGGGCCGTCACCCCCGACTCCTGGCTTTTCTTTATTCTCTGTGGGTTGTGTTGTTTGCCTAATTAGTCCCTATGTGAGGACCTGGGTACTTCAGTTGAAAGTGCTGAGTTCACTCACCCTTTTCATTCATGTCTGTGAGTACCATGGACTGCAGGTGCCTCTAATTGAGTATCTTGGACCAATCTCCAGTTCATTTTAAAATAGGCAAAAATTACTAAGTCAGGAACAATGGCCTAAATTTAAAATAAAGAAAATTAAGATTTAATATTAGTAAAAAGTTATTTGTATCTATTAGATGTGTCAAAAAATATAAGTTTTAAAACAGCACTATTGTATCAGGGAGTTATTTTTCTGCACTGTAGGTAAAATTTGACAGAGTGTTAAGGTCTGGCAGTGTGACATTTAGCGAGAATTGGAAAAAGTTCATACTATCATCTCACTGATGTTACCTTTGCTAATATAACCTAAGAAGAGTATCAATAGAAAAATATAATGGTACAAAGCTAATACTAAACTCTTACAGTAATTTGGCACAAGCAGGTAGGGTTACGAATCAAATTTTTATTGTAATTAAGTTATCAGCATGTAGAGGAACTGTAGTACAAAAATACTGTTATTTAAATATTTAAACAAGAAGAAAAACTTTAGAGATGGCAGTATCTTGTATAGGTTGCTTAGTCTGTGTCTCAGTTACCTTATCTCTAAAATGATAATGATTATATGTATAATTTTTTAGCTAGTAGTACTCTTATAATAACAAATATTATAATGTGCTAGTCATAAATATGGTGTGGTTAGATAATTACATTTGATTTAATACATTTAGATATAGTATACATATAATAATGTAAATTATAGCTGTCTAAAAGTATTTAGCATCAAGATAATATGTTGATATTTAGGAATACAAGCAATCCTTACAATTTTAACTGTATGTTATCTTTTTAAAAAATATGTACATGATAGGCACTGAAATATTAAAAGTGAACGCCTATGGGTATTTGGGAAATATATATTTTTATTTGTTTTAATTTTATTCAATTTGATTTACACAACAAATATTGTTGGCTCACTGGCTTGCAATAAACTAAAGCAGGACAATAAAATAAGGCAAGTTTATTGATTTGGACTTTTTAGAGATTCCTAAATTTGCACAAGAAGATGCCATATGTCAATATTTGCCTAAAGGCTCAAGTAATAAGAGAATTCAGATCAAATATCCATGTGCATGATAAGATTCTGTTTCTTCTGGAAACTCTATTTATTTAGACAATAAACTCAATGACCAAGTACTTGTGATAATAAAAATAAAAATATATCTAAATGCTTAAAAATACTAATATTTTTTAAAAGGCTGGTCTGAGAGCTGTACTTATGAAAAATTACTCAAAATTCTACCTAATTTTTTAAAAATTGTCTATTATTTATTAATTGTAATGCTTGTGAAATTTAAAAAAGTATTGAGTTCTATAAAAATTGTATGAATGGGATAACCCAATTTGTTTTTAACAGCTAACTTCTTATTAATATTTTATAGTTATTTGGTAGAGTTTAAATTGTTGCACTAATAAATAGGAGCCATGTGTAAGTATTTAAATAAAAATGCATGTTTTTTTAAAAAATATATACTGTTAAAGAATAAGGTAAGGATATAGTAACACTTTATTAATTAATGCTATTTCAAGGTATACCTTCTTTAAAATAATGTAGCCAGAAATTGAAATAATATTTGGTGCATTTCAATTTCATTTCAATTAGGCTAGTTAAAAGTAAAACAACAACAAAAATGTCATCTGTTTTCCTACTGAGCATTATCCGGTCTATAAAATAAAGTTTGGTTCAGTTCAGTTAAAGATGAGGGTAATATTCTAAAACTTGTTCAATGACTTAGCTTAGCACATTTATTTATAGCAAAAGTAAAGCAATTATTTTGCTAGTAGGTCAAGTCTCTGTGTATTTTTAAATAATCCTAATATTGACATATTGAGGCATATTCACAATGTGTCTTGTATATGAAGTTTGATTAAATTTGACTGGAATAACGACTTACATGAAGCAAACATTTTACAAATAAAGTCAATGTAAGGCCATGCTTTTGGCCTAAATCATTGAGCTGTTTTATTCTTTTGTTTTCCTTTTACTGGATACATAATTTATAAATCTAACAAACCAGAAAGCATATTTTCTTATTACATATCAATGTTACTTACAAAGATATAAATTTAAAAGTTAGAGCTAGAAATGAACGTGATACTCCCTTTAGTTTCCCTAAAACTTTAAATTATTTGAACAAAATATGCTTATTCAAACTCAAAATCAATATTTTTAGAAACTTTGACTAATTAGTCAGAATCATAAGATATTTAAGCAATACTAACAAGAAATTTTACTTTCCCTACAGTGCACTTAGGTTGACATTTTATATCCAAAGGTATTTTTATATCATATGTGTACTTTAACCGTGTAAGCTCTTTCATTATTGTCTAAAGAAGAAGAGATACATTAGTGCTTTTCTGTTAATAATATCTGGGTATCAGAGGACAATGAATTCCTAATCAGGTAGTGAAGATTATTAAGTGGAGTTTGTAAGGCACACACATGCACACACATCCCCCCCACACACACACACACCACTAAATAAATTTGGCTAATTTATTCAGTTTTTATATTTCTCTTATTTGTTAATCTAATCAAATACCACATCACTTTCTGAGAGGTATCAATCTACATATTAGATATTATTACAACCTAATTTATTTTGTACTTGAGATTTATCATAGATATAAATAAAAGCTCTAATAATTCTTTAATCTAGTGAATCACTCTTCTACATCTTTTAAGCTACGTCAGTTTCACTTGGGAATTATCATTGTAAACATAGAAATGATAAACTTGTTTATTTATTTGTATCCAAACAGATAAAAGTTATCTGAATTATTATTTATAGATAATTTAAATAGCTTCATAAATAATATCCTGAAAGGGAAGGTCTTGAAAACAGATTAAAGAAATTATACAGAGTTTAGTAGGACTCATGTGAGTGTTACAAGATCCTTGGTGTGTTACTTCAACAGCTGGAAACCTCTATAGCCAGTGGTGCCTTTACCCAAGTTTTGCTTGGGTCCACTGGGCCCACTCGGCCTGGCAGGCTGAGCTTGGCTTACACTACTGGCCAGGATCCTATGCCTGACAAGGGCAAGCGTCAGTTAGGGCTATGTGAGTGAGCAAGCATGGAGACTGGTGGGAAGCTCCAGGTGCTGGCATGAGTGCCAGCTCCCTATGAGGCTGCAATTGGACCAGGTGTCCTACAAGCAGGTTCCATGGCTAGCACTGTGGAATGCAGTGACACCAAAAGTTTGGAGACACAAGCAACCACAGAGCCTCAAAAAGGACATCACAGCCCTGCTCAGGGATCTCCTAGGTCTGAGCTCTCCAAAGGACTGCAACATTTCTCTCCTTCTCTTTTCTCTTCTTGTCACCTGCAACCTGCCATGCAAGGGTCATGTCTCAGCCCTGTTTGTGTTACAGCTCTTTCAACCCTGCCATTCAACAGGTCCCAAGTTCTTGCCCCACATCCAGGAAGAATGTGTGTGGACAAATTGGGTGTGATTAAGGTGAAGAGGAGCTTTATTGAGGGATAGAATAGCTCAGAGCAGACCCACAGTAGGTAGTTTCTCTCCACAGGCAGGTCATTCTGGTGGGTGTTCAGGTCTCAGTAGAGAGGAAACCCTGGAGTGGGTAGCACTATTCTGTAAGCAGGTTGTCCCTCATTTTTCCAAATCTGGAGGAATCCAGGGTTTTTATGGGCTTCAGAGGGGAGGACCTGTGTATCAGTTGGCTCATGGGTGGCCATGGGTGGGCCTGAAAAAAAGCATCATAAGTTGCCATTCTGGTCCATTAGTCTGGTCCGCAGTCTTCAGCCCCTCTCTAGCTTAAAATGGGGTTTCACTAGGGACCCTCCCCTTTCCTCCCAGGAGCTACCTGCCTCCTGCCCTCATTGCCCTGGCTGTTTGCAGGCCTGTGCCAAGCTGCCCTCAACCCTACTTAGCTTCCCTCCCACACTGTCATAACCTAAAGTCCAGAGGAGACTGAAGCAGCAGGGTGCTCACGTGTCAGCACTGCTCTGAGCATGCACACACCTGACCAGATTGTAACAGCACCCAGACTTGGCTTCAACTCTACTCTGAGTTTAGAGTGGGCACTGAAAGCAGGGAGAGGTCATGCAGGGGGAACAAGCACTTCTGAGCTTTCTGGGGCAGGAGGAGCTTCTCCAGACCCTAAGAGTGAAGAGATACCTGGGTCTGCAGCCACAGCTTGGGCAACTACAGTGGCCCCTGGAAGGTGAAGTTACTTTGTTTTGTGCTAAGAAGACTGTTAGATATTAAGCTGATGGTGTGACATGATTACATTTTTTTTTGAGACTGAGTCTTGCTCTGTCACCCAGGCTAGAGTGTAGTGGTGCTACCTTGGCTCACTGCAAGCTCTACCTCCTGGGTTCAAGCAATTCTGCCTCAGCCTCCCTAGTAGCTGTGATTACAGGCTAGTGCCACCACACCCATCTGACTTTTGTATTTTTAGTAGAGACAAGGTTTCACCACGTTGTCCAGGTTGGTCTTGAACTCCTGACCTCGTGATACATCCGCCCTACCTCCCAAAGTGCTGGGATCCTGGGCATGGGCTACCAGCCACATGTGCTGCTTTTTAATAATACATTCTGGTTATCAAATGAAGAACGGACTGGAGACAGTCAAATAGGTTGGGGGCCATTGTAATAGTCCAGTGATATACTGTGTTAGCTTAAGCCAGAAGGTAAAGCTATAGATGAAATGTGAAGTATTTGAGTGAGATTTATGAGGTAAAATCAACAGAATTTTGTCATAGATTGGATTAGGGAAGTAAGAAAGAGAAAGGAGTCAAGGATGTTTTCTAAGTGTCTGGCTTGAGAAATTAAATGGATTTTAATATCACACTTTGAGATAGAATACCCTAAATGTACAACAGACTATGTGTAATATAATGCATGTGTGTGTGTGTGTGTGTGTATAGAAAATGACTTCAACTTTTAGGCATGGTTAATATGAGGTTATTTTGACATGTCCAAGAGGAGAAGTAGAATGGGCTGAGAAATATATTAATCTAGAGTGTTGGAGCCATAAATTTAGCAGTAATTAGATATATATGTTTGTGATATATATACATATGTTACATATGTGTGTGACATATATATTATGTATATGATAGTATATAGTGTATATATAGGACACTATATATAGTATATATAAGATATATAGGAAATTTTACATATAGTATATATAGTAGATATATAATATGTATGCTATATATTATGCACAATATGTGATAATGTATATGATATTTATATTAATAGTATATATAGTGGATATATATACAGTTAATAATATATGTATGTATACACACACACACACACACACACACACACAGTGATAACTCTATGCATGCAAGGTTGCCTCATCCATTAGGGAGAACCACTCATAAAGCAGGCATAGATGCAATTGGTAGATAGCTATGAGAAAATCTAGGAGAGAATTGTGCCACAGACCACAACAGAAGATGATGGTTTAATAAAAAAAGGTTTGGTAATACAAATCCACTGAAGACTGAAACATACTCATTGGATTTACTAACATGCTCTTCAGGGTTGAATATAGGGAAAAATGTTTCAGTGTAGTGTTATCAGCATATGTAATATCATCTGGCTTTACTCAACAATGAATGCTAGAAAGAACAAAGCAAGGAATCACCATTTTAAGAGAAAAGAATTGTGAAATGTGAGAACTAGATACCAAATAAAATGCAAAAATAATCAGGTACATAAAATAAACATAAAGACTCAGGAGATTTGTTTTCAAAGTAGTATTTCGGAGAATGTAATATATCAAGTAAGAATGTACTCTATCAGCCAGAACAAAATGTATAGTAGGCATAATGCTATGATTGATCATGGAGTCTCACAGAGAGGGAGAGGGAGAAAAAGTGATGGGATACAGAGAAAAGGAAACATTTGTACACTGTTGGTGGGAATGTAAATTGGCACAACCATTATGAAAAACAGTATGATGTTTCCTCAAAAATCAAAAAATAGAACCACCATATGATTTGACTTCTGGATATATATATCTAAAGGAAATGAAATCAGTATCTTAAAGAGATACTTGCACTCCTACGTGTCGTGTTCACTATATCATTATTCACAGTCATCACGTGTGCCAGTGTGCTTATGTTTGTGTATCTGGGTATACACACACATAATTCAATAATATTTAGCCTTAAAAAAAGAGAAAATGCTGCCATTTGCAATAACATGGAAGAACTTGAGGACATTATGCTAAATTAAAAACAAGTTAGAGGAAGGCAAATACTGAATGATCTCACCTATATGTGGAGTCTAAAAAAAAATGAATTCATAGAAATCAAGAGGAGAACAGTGGCTGCCAAAGCCTGGGGAGTGAGTGGGGAAAATGAGGAGATGTGGGTCAAAAGGCACTAACATTCAGTTATGCGATGAATAAGTTCTGTAGATCTAATATTCAGCCTCATAACCATATCTAATAATACTATTTCGTATACTTTAACATTTGCGAAGACAGTAGTATTAAACGTTCTTACCACACACACACACACACACACAAATGCTAACTATGAAGGATAAGAAATATGTTTAAAAATTTCACTATGGTAATTATTTTACAATGTATATACATATCAAATCATCATGCCATACAACTTATATACAATTTTATCAGTTACACATCAATAAAGATGAGAAAATAAAGAGTAGTAAAAATGATTTCAAGGAAAATCTAATAAAATATTCAAACTACCCACAGTAAAAAAAGGAAACCAATGTTTGGAAATTAGAAAGAAATGTATATACAAACAGAAGTAAACACAAAAGGAAAAGATCAAAACAAAAAACTAAAAAGCCTTGTTCAAAATATGACACAACCTATAAACAGTCCTGACTTGAAGAATGTACTGAATGTACAAAAGACAATACATTTGAACTTTATACCAGAAATATTCCCATTTTAGCGCCAACTGGTTATAACTTTGGAACCACAAGACAATAATATAATCAGAGCCTACATGATTCCTTTAGACTTGCAGCGGAGTGTGGTTGTATGATAATACAAGTAGATTAATGTTTACAAAGCATGGAATCTGCATATAAACAAAAAATAGAGAAGTAAATAAAATTTACCTATACCGAAAGAAAGGTAAATCAGAGACAACATATGGGGGAAAAAGGTAGGTAATTTTGAGGAAAATGAAAGGGAGTGGAATAGCAAATAAAGGGAGAGAAGATGAGGGAATGCTGGTGACATTTGTTAGAACAAAAATGAGAAAGTTAAATATAAAATTAAATTTTCAAATTTGTTAAGCACAACAAAAGTTAAGCAAAATACAACAAAAAATGTAGAACTTTCTGCCATATCACAATATCTATGTTCTTGAAAATAAGCTTTCATTCTGCAAAACTGCACTCTTTAGAAATGATTAGCTATGAGGGGGGAAAATAGGACCCTGGGAAGTCAAAATCATACAACTACCCTGGCACTTAAAAAACAAAAACAAAACACAAAAACACAAGGATCAATACCTTGGGAAATAACAGAGCACAGGCTTCCTCAGGGGCTATTTAAAAATGTACAAAAGCAATAGATTGAAAATGCTTGTTTCATGGTCAAAGGGCATGAAGACAGAAAGGGAGTTTGGGATACAAGAACAGCAACCTGCCATGATTTGAGGAACCAAGAAAATAGCTACATACAAATAGTCCGACATAATTTTCTTAAAATAGAGCTTAAAGGGCTACTTGATTGTATAGAAGAGAGCAGAGTGCTTTTTTCCTTGAAATTTTAGTTCTACTTCTCTTCTGTCTCCCCTTTCCTAGGAAAAAGGTATGAACAAGTTCCACATTATTATTAACATAATTTCCCTATTTACCAATATAATGATAACCAACTGATATTACAGAAAAACCTTTATCAGTAGAGCAGATTATAATGATAATAACCATCACCCTTTCGGGAGGAGGTGGAAAAGGGATTTGGGGTATTCTGTGTTACATAATTTATCATGTATTTCAGTAGTAAGAAAATAAATATTACCTGAAATAGTAAATAAATACATACAATTCATAAACATTATTTAATAGATCAAGGGAACTAAACCATGAGGATGAGTGAAGAGTGGTTTCTTCTGGGGACTGGAACTGGGCTGTAGACCACTTCATTTAGTCATAAGCTCTTCTGTTTTACTTTCTGTTTTAGTTATGTTATATCATTTTGATTAAAAATCATTAAAAATAATAAAAGCATGAACATTATTTTATCTGACAACAAAGCTTCTAATCCTGAATGTGAAGGATAATCATTTGTCTTTGCCCTTGGCCTACCACCTAAACAAATTGATTATTCTAAATATTCAAATTAAAATTTTACTATAAAGATGAAGAATGCTTGGAAATTATCTGCCCCAAACTCTTCTTTAGCTTGCTTTTATCTCTACCCTCCAAGAACTTGTGATGCATCAGAGAAGGCGATTTTTATCAACCTCAAGGAGAAAGCCTTGGCTTACTTATCCCTGACTGTTTTGAAGGAAGCTTGAGCAAAGTAATTAACACTTTTTTTTTAAGCTCTGACTATATGATGGATTCATAATAATGACTTTGCTATATTATTGGAGATATAAAGTTATATATAAATGTAAAACACCTGCTTATGGTAAGAGTTCAATGAATGTTAGTTATCTTCATTTAAATAATTTTAAAATATGCTTTAAGTTCAGAAAGTCTAAGCAAATTTGGTTGGCTTTAGGCCTGTTAAAGTGGCAAAATCATACTTAGAAAACATTTTAATGCACAATTTCCCTGTGCAAATAGAGGCTTTAAGATAATTTAACACTCTGGTTTTCTCAAAACAATTGCTCTTTCTGACTTTACGTCGTGCAGTCTAAGTACCTTATGTATTTCACGCTCAGGGTGCTGAGAAATGATGGTTCATTTCCCTTTCCAGTCTTATCCACTTTGAAGTAAACAAGTCAGTGTGAGCTAATGTGCCACTTTCATAACATTTTGTCAGCTATTCGCTGTTAAGTCAATAAAGGGAGACTGAGTTTGGCTGTACAAAAATTTTTAATAGTATATAATCTTCTAATTTCTGAAGTGTTTCCTTTTCATAATATTGGCCTTAGCTGGAGAAAGGGGCATGTATTTTGGGAGCATCATACTTCTTCCTGTCCCGCAGTTAATGAGGCACATGAAGCATTGACTGGGGCTTGATCATGCATACAGAACAGTCAGCCAAAACGAGGCACATTCTTCTCTCGCAATGAAACCATCTGCAGCCAATCCCAGCAGGTATTCCTTCAGGGCTGTAAGCAAAAGGCAAGAATACACATTGTTTCTCATTCTACACCATTTTAGTGCAGCAAAGGCAAAAGGCAAGAGGGAAAACTTAAATGAACATATACAGATGTCTTTTTCCAGGTTATTTTCCATTTTCCAAATATTGAGTTTGAGTTCTATAATTAAGAAGAAAAAATTCTCAAATGAAACTAAGTACATTTTCTTACATTAGAGACACAGGGCCATGTATGGAAGGATGCACATCTGCCGGGTCTTGATGTTAATCATTTATTTAATATATATTTCTGGACAAACAGATTCAGTCATGACCAGATGTAGCATGTCTTTGTTAATAATTTGACTTAACTGAGTCTCCCTTTTGCCATTTGCCAATTCTCTATGGATCCAGATTGAGACGTTTTCTTTTTCCTTTTTTTCCCTCTACTAGACCGTTAGAGACACATACACCAAGAGGTTAGCAGGGATAAGAATGTCATTATGATGTTACTGTAACTAGAAGTGGTGCCAATGTTTACTTTCTGACAGCAATTGAACAAAGAGCAATTCGACAAATTTTCCTTGGAAAGTTTCACAGAAACCGTTGATGACTTTTAAAAGTGTTTTTCCTTTTGATTAAGGAAAATAGAGGGGAGGAAGGGAGAAGAAAATATTAAATGGAATGTATTCACTGCTGGAATATAGATTTTCATTGCTCTGACTGAGTGCTTGGTAGAGATTTTCACCACATCTAATAATCATTTTCTCAGTAGGCTGTAAAAAATTAGATTGTGTTTCTCATAGTCAAGAATCTATTTATCAAGCACACTACTTAAGAATTTCATTGTTGTGGATAACTAGCACAAGTTATTTATTTATACATCTTGCTAAATATGTTGCATTTTTGTTTAAGAGAGGAAATATTGAAGAGCAAGTGACACAGAGTTTAAGTTATCACCTGATTATAATCATTGAGCAGTAAAAAGAGCTACTGGTGATAGTAGAGTCTTGAAAAAATGTAGTTGAAAATGTAATATGAACTACAGATAGGAAAAAAACAGCATCCAAAAAAAAAACAGTTAAGTTCACCAAACCTAAACAAAACAAATCTCAAAAGTCAAGACTATTAGCAGGGAGACTAGTGTTTTAAACGGGAGAAATACCAATGTACTTGAGAATTTTACGCCGGTGTTACTGTTAAGAGAACGTTACAAATTTTGAAAAGATAACATTGTGTCTGAATGATAAACCTAATGAATTTGTAAATGCTTCCAACTGTATAAAAATAGTTTTCTCTTTAGTGTAAAATGTTTTTCTTTTGGTGATCCTTTTGAAATATGACTTGGTAGTTCTATATATAGAGGTAAAGTACTCATTTTAACTTCACAAAATGATAAAATGGAGAAGCATTTTCAACAGAAAATGAAAGTAACATCAAAAAAGCATAAAATACTCTAAAATAAGAAACAATGAAATGTACACTGTATTTTTAGTTATTTTTTCCAAGTCTCTCTCCAGAACTGAAGTATGGGTTTCTTGGGAACAGACGTAACTGTATTTTATTCATCTTGAATTTCTAGCTCCAAGTACAGTGACTGACACAAAGTAATTGCTTAAAAAAAATGGTGTATTGGGTAAATTGAATAAATCAGTAGTAAATGTAGGCAATGAAAGCCTCAATTCTTTTTTTCCTATATTTGGAAAATGAGTAATAAATTGGTACTAAGATCCTAGAGTTAACTACCCACCTATTCTGAATTCTCACTTGAATTGTATGTTCTTGAAGAAAATATTCAACTTTAATTTGTGCCACAAAAATAAAATGAAAACAGAAGCTATTGCTTGTACATTCTTTAAATACAGAGAAAATTCTCCTTGGAGAAAGACAGAATTCTCACAGAGTATATCACTGGTATTTATACATTCAATGTTCTTTTCTATCTTTGGTTTAGACACTTATGAACTCCTTATTTTAGAGAATTGAACATCATTTCCCTGCCATTTTCTTCCAGTTTCTTCCCTTTCTCCTGGCTTCTTTTTCTCCTTCCTAACTTTCCTTTCTTTATTCTTTCCTTCCCTCCTTTGTGTGTTTAAACATTTAAATAAAGTTGGCATGCCTTTTTTAAAGGAGAAATGGTTTCCAATTCATTATGCAAATATGAATTTAGGTTACAGAAAGAATATACTGTTCATGAGAAAGTAGAAAATTATTTTTTTCAAGCTATTGCAATAAGTAGAGCACCCCAGATGCTCAGCCGCCCAAAATATCAGAGTGTATCAGTATGGTGGTTTTGCTTTACTTTTAGAGAGAGGAGTAGCAATTATAGATGGGGTGATTTTATAGTTGAGATGTTTTTTGTAAATTGGGAAAATTTGAGTCAAGATATGTTTATCTCTTTGTTGTGAAAATAAACAAAGACCAATTAAATAAGAAAAAAGGAAGGCTATTTATTCAAAGATTGCTGTAGCAAGTGAGTGAGCCACCAACTCATTTGGCAGAAACTCAGAGGTAGATAGGGTAGTGGGAAAACATTATGGTAGAAACAGGTAGGGTTTCAGGTAGGACATGACTGGAGGCTGTTGGCATTGGGAAGGGGCAAGCAGGCTAATTAAAAGTGGGACATCCTGTATGATTGGTTAGGGGTATGTATTTGACCATCTCTTGTCTCGTCCTAGGTTGGAAGTGGGGGTAATACGTAGGGAAACTCCCAGTTACTAATCAAGTCCTGGCTGTGTGGGACTGATTATTTCAGAGGTTGCCATTTAGATTCTTGACTGGGTGCTAGAGATAGTCTGACTTCCTACAAACCTGATTTACAGATTAAAATTGTCTTCCTGGACTAGTTACTCTAAATAGTTAATATTGCCTTCCTAGGCTAGTTGTATACAGATTGTTGATCAGATATTCTATTTTGTGTGGAGTCTGACCATTGTCTATTTGTTATTCATTTTCTCAGTGTTGGGGTGGGATGAACCAACACTGTTTACTGGGGATACTGAACTTAGGTAAAGTTCATCCATGGTCGAGTTTAATCTTAGGGTGTTAAGCCAAATAAGATCTGAAAATATTAAGTACTGCCATAGAACAAGATGAGCATAGTCACTCTTGACCATATTTGACAAAAACAAATCTCTGAAAAAGACAAATAAGAAAAACAACCATGAAATGTATATGTGGTTATGAGAAGAGAGGATAGCATTTTTAGTTCTCTACCTAAGTGCTCTTCCCTGTATGTCACGAGCATAAGGAAGATAAGACAGTCGTACTTAGATGAATAGTACAAACCTCAGCTACATGATTTCCAGTGGGAGCCTTTCCCATGCCCTAGGGCTGCAGAAAAGTCAGTGAGACAGCCCAGATAGTGAAACCAAAGAAAGACGTTCTAAGCAAAATTTTCCAAATAAAGAAATCACTAAAACTAGTTTACTCCAAAATTTATATCTGTGGATCACATCTCACTCGAAAGATATAGTTCTGAATTTCTTACTGTTAACGTTTATGTTTTAGATATTAGGTTCAATATGCTTAGAAATATACTAAAATATTAGCTCCTCTCTCCACCTACCCTCCACCCAAAAACAGTTACTCTCAGGATCAGTGTATTAATACATAATAATCATCTTGAGTAGTTGCACAGAGTAATGTTAAATAAATATTGTTATTTTTACTTTTTAGGAGTTTCTCAGCAGTGTAGAAAACTAATTCTGCTTCTAGAGAAATGTATGCAATTTTTTTTCCTTTTTTTTTTTTGAGACAGTCTTGCTGTTGCCCAGGCTGGAGTGCAGTGGTGCAATCTCAGTTCACTGCAACCTCCGCCTCCCAGGTTCAAGCAATTCTCCTGCCTCAGCCTCCCAAGGAGCTGGAGCTACAGGTGCCCACCACCACCCCTAGATAATTTTTGTATTTTTAGTAGAGATGGAGTTTCACCATATTGGCCAGGCTCGTCTGGAACTCCTGACCTTGTGATCTGCCTGCCTCAGCCTCCCAAAGTGCTGACATTCTAGGCGTGAGCCACTGTGCCCAGCTATGTATGCATTTTTAAAAACAAACTCCTCTAGGGGTTATCCAATTCCGATCCTTTGGAGATTTCACTTTTTCGCTCCTTAAATTGTAAATAACTGATATAACTGAAAAATAATTATTATCTGTAAATGTGCAAATAAATTCTGTTAACTAAAGATTCAATTGACTCCCATCACTCACTGTAGAAGCAGCAGGATTTATTTTTAATTAAATGCATCAAAATATTCCTGATCTATAAATGTCAGTTTTAAGATTTTCGTTTGAAATGGTTGTAACATCTTACTGATTCTCTCATTAATAATGAGTTATATAAAAATTTTAACACATGTTGACTTTATATTTGTATGAGAGAAATGATTTTAATTTCTTTGAAATTTTTCTTTAACAGAAGTTTACTTTAAAAAACTATAATCTTATATATTAAATAAAGCAAATAAAGGGTTAATTTTAATTAGAAATGTTTTCTTATGTTAATTGATGTAATTGACCTTTTTGTAATCTACTTAGTGTTTCTTTTTATTCCTATCTGTACATGCTTTTGCGTGATTTTTGAAAGGTAAGCTGTTTCTGATTTGTGGGTAGGTTGTGTGCAACTATGATTTTATTTTTCCCCCAATTTATTAGATATATTGAGTTTTTAATCTACTCAGGTAGTTTAAAGTTTTTAATTGCAGAGTATTTCTTTAATTATCAACATTAGAAATGAGCAAATGTATTTTAGCTCCTCCAACATAAAATAAAGTATTTAGAATATATTTACTTTCTCTTCTTGTCCCACATTTCCTGGTTTCTGCATATAAAATATAAAATTTTGGACATAATTATTTCTAATATTTTATAATTCATAGTCTTTTTCAATATTAATTTAACTTTATTTTTCCATCCAAATTTGGACACTATACAATTCCATATTTGACAATTTTCAATGTGTACTATGATTTCTATTATATCGCAGTTTATATTTTCTTAAATTCATTAATTGAACACCTTTTTAATAGTCAGAGGGTATATTTAAGTAAATTTTCAAGGAAAGATACCTGAGTACCATACTTGTCTAAGTTAAACTAGATTTGAAAGTCTGGATACACAAAGGGACAATGGTCTAACCATATATGACTGTAACATTTTTACCCACAACTTCTACAGCAACCGGTCCAGAAAGCCAACACAAAATTTCTGCACTGCCCATAATAGATAAAACTTGGTCAAAAACTTCCAATTTTTCCATTTTCTTCCCATCTGTAATTCCAACTATAGAATGCCAACAATGCCATAATTTTACTTATCCTACCTATAGCCTTCCCTCTAACTCAAGCATCCTGGAAACCTTGCCCCTCACTGCCGCCAGTGAGACTGGCTTGGGTTTTCATTGATTCAAAGGTGGGATCAAGGTGTAAGTTCCCACATGAAGGTAGAGATTTTGTGCTTTAAGTGTCTTGCTAGTCCTCAAGAAGGTAACATTCAGCCTTCCTATTAAATTAAATTACCCAAATGTGAGAAGAAAGGGAAAAAAAAAGTGAGGTTTAAAATATGAGGCTTTCAAAGTTGTCAGCAGTCAAGCATCATAACATGCAATCAGTCTGTTTATTAAATAAAGAAAGTAACAATAGAAAGTAATAATAAAAATGGCAATAGGAAGTAACAATAGAAATGTAGAATGTAATGATAGAAAGTCACAAGAGAAATGACTGTAGAAAGTAACAATAGAAATAACAATAGAAAGTCTCAGAAAAAGAGGAAATAAAGTAGAGCTAAGTGGAAATTTTAGAACCAAAATATAATAACTAAAATTTAAAACTGAAAAAATGGGCTCAAGAACAGAATGAAGAGAATGGGAAAATCAGTTAAGTGGAAGACAAAACATTACAAATTACTGAATCTGAACAAAAGGGAGAAAAATAGACCAGAATAAATGAACAGAGCTGTAAGAGTGTCTAGGACCAAAACAAACAAACAGAAATGATTGCTCATGCCATTGGAGGTCAAGGAGACCAGAAAGAGGATAACCTTGAAAAAGTTCTCAAGGAAATAATGGATAAAGCTTTTCTAAAACGTCTAACCCTACAGATTTAAAAATCTTGTTCAAGTCCCAAATAGAGTAACTTAAAGAAATCTACACCAAGACACATTATAGTCAAACTTTTGAAAACTAAAGACCAAGCAAAAAACCCTTGAAATCAGGCTTGCGAGGTAGGTGGGGATGTGTAGGACAGGAAAGATAACTTACTGATGGGAAAAAGAACAATTTGAATAGCAGAAGTTTTCTCATTAGAAAGCATAAAGGCCAGAAGGAAGTGGCAAAACATGTTTTCAAGTGCTGAAAGAGAAAAAAGACCAACTCAGGTAAATTCAACCACCAGGACAATTACTCAGAGTATTGTGCTAAGTAAAAGTCTCATTCTGAAAAACTTAACCATGGTGCATTATTCAATTTATATAATATTTTTTAAATGACAACATTATAGAAACTGAGAACAAATTAGTGGTTGCCAGGGCTTAAGGGTAAAGTTGAGTGGGTGGTTATAAAGATGCAACATGAGGAATACTTAGGGTGACAAAAATGTTCTGTGTTAAATCAGCACAAGAAAAAAACAGAAGAATGAATAAGACCTACTATTTGATTGCACAATAGGATGGCTATAATGAATAATAACTTAATTGTAAATTTTTTAATAACTAAGAATAAAGAAGTGTAACTGGATTTGTTGTAACACAAAGGGTAAATACTTGAGGAGATGGATACCACATTCTCCATAATGTGGTATTTCATATTGCATGCCTGTATCAAAAAATCTCATGTACCCCATAAATATATACATCTATGTACACACAGAAATTAAAAATAAAAAATAATAAAATAAATTCTATCTTGACGATATAAATGTTAATATCCTGATTGTGACTTTATACTATAATTTTTCAATATATTAGAGTTGGTGTAATCTGAGTTAAGGGTATACGGGATTCCTCTGTACATTTTTTACAATTGCATATCTTGAATTAAATTTTTAATTAAAAAATGAAACATAACTAGAGCCTTCCTTGCATCTATTTTATCTTGAATTATTCTTTTTTTTAATCCTGAATTATTCTCAGCAATGCATATAGATTAGAAGCCCAAAGTATAACAAATCCTAATCGCTGACTGGGTTCCATCTCAGATCAATTAAATCATGATCTGTGAAGCTGTGTCTTGAACAGGTGTTCTGTTTTGTTGGTGTTTTGCTTTTTATCATAGATAATCTCAAATATGACAGTATAATAAAATACCTTCCAACACAAGGTCGAGAGATCGAGACCATCCTGGCCAACATGGTGAAACCCCGCGTGCCTATAGTCCCAGGTACTCGGGAGGCCTAGGCAGAAGAATCGCTTGAACCCAGGAGGTGGAGGTTGCAGTGAGCCTAGACTGCTCCACTGCTCTCCAGCCTGGCGACAGAGCAAGATTCCGGCGCCCCCGCACCCGAAAAAAATAACTTCCCATATGCACTTCACCCAGTTTCAGAAGCAATTAATATTTTGTCTTTGTTTTATTTACATCATCTATACTGTCTTCTTTTTCCCCTTATTTTCCCTTTATTCCTTTTTAACTTTTTAAAAGTTCAAGTTGGATTATTTGAAATAATCCAATTTAAAATTGGATAATTTTATGTGTCTTTTTCTTTTTTATTGGATTATTTTAAATATATTTGTATTTCACTCATAAATACTTATGCACTGTTTCTAATATAATCCTCATGCTGTTGTAACACATAAACTTAACAATAATTCCATAATATGAAACATTCATGATCAAACACCCAATTCATACTCTAATATTTTCATTGTCTCAAAGATGTCTTTTTATTTTAAGAAATCCACATTTCATTTTTTCTTTTCTTTTCTTTTTTTTTTTTTTGAGACAGAGTCTCACACTGTTGCCCTGGCTGGAGTACAGTGGCTCCATCTAGGCCCACTGCAACCTCCACTTCCCAGGTTAAAGGGATTCTTCTGCCACAGCCTCCCAAGTATCTGGTATTACAGATGTAATCCTGGCCAATTATTGTATTTTTCATAGAGAAAGGGTTTCACTATGTTGGCCGGGCTGGTCTTGAACTCCTGACCTCAAGTGATCTGCCCACCTCAGTCTCCCAAAGTGTTAGGATTACAGGTGTAAGCCACTGTGCCCAGCACACATATTTCATTTTTTAACCATCGCTTTAATTCTCTGGTCAATACTATGATGGAATTTTATCTTAAACTTTTAACCACCTTGTTTGAATCATGAAACAAAGTGAGTTCATATACTGTAATTAATATATTTTTAAAGACTATAAATTCTCCCTCAAACTCATTTTTCTTCTAATGTTGTTCCTAAAAAATCATTTTGCATCTTTTATAACATTTTGAAGTCTGGATTTTGCATATTGCCTTCTGGTGTTGCCATTTAACATGTGTCTCTGTCTCTTATTTTTCCTATAAACTGAATGGACAGGCTTGATGAGAGTAGTACTGGGCTTTTTTGGGGGAGGGGGCTGGACCTCTTGAGTAGTGCTCTTGTACATTTCTCTTTGGCATCACAAAATATATAGTTGTATCTCCTTGTGTGACCTTAGTGGGAAAAAAAAGGTAATTCCATCTTATTACCATTATTTTAAAAAAGCTTCAGTGATGGTAATATTTTATTATTATTCTTCATTTGTTAGTTGGCAAATGTCTATGAAAAAAAATTTTTTAATCACTAGTTGGTAACTCTAAAAAAATAGTAATTTTAATTTTATATACTATTTTCCAAAACAAGGAGAATTGGTTTTCTGAAATTACCCAAAGAGATTTTTTTTCTGTTTATATGGTTTTATTTAAATGAAAATAAAATGTGCACATGAGGTATCTATTCTTTTTTTTTCTCAGCACAGCCTGGCATTGGAATTGGTGACTCTCATGGCCAGCCATGCTCTCTGAGCTGCTTTTCCTGTGATGGCTTCGTAGTTCTTGAGGAATCATTGTAAGCAATCTCAGCAGGGTAAGATTTGTTGCACATCAGCGGCACTTCTAGTTCCTTCACTGTGGACAAGGAACTTCTGGAAGCCACTGGGCAGCATGTGTTTTGTTTTTCATTGTTCCCATAACCAGTATAGGGCATCAATATCCAGCCTTTGAACCTTCTCCAAATCTTGTTGTCAATACTTCTGGGTTTTCACCAGTTAATGCTTATTTCTGACATATCGTCTGACTGGTGCCAGATGATATGTCAAAAAACAGGATCAACAATAACTTGTTCCTGTTTTTGAAGATATTGGACTTCATGCAGGGTCTGAGTGCAACCATGGTGCCAATATAATGCCATGTAGGAGATGGCTGCCACCTCTGTAGGCAGTGCTAAGATTTTCTTTTTCTTTCTTTCTCTCTTTCTTTCTTTCTTTCTTTCTTTCTTTCTTTCTTTCTTTCTTTCTTTCTTTCTTCTTTTTTTTGGACATTTATTTGAAGCTCAGGGTTTGGTACATAAGTAAACTTGTGTTGTGGGGCTTTATTGGAAAGATTATTTCACCACCCAGGTATTAAGCCTAATACCCACTAGTTATTTTTTCTTCATTTCGTCTCTCCTCCTGCCCTCCATTCTCCTATATGCACCAGTGTGTGTTGTTCCTCTCCCAATGTCCATGTGTTCCATCATTAGCTCTCACTTATAAGTGACAACATGCAATATTTGGCTTTCTGTTTCTTCCTTAGCACGCTAAGGATAAGGCTTCCCCATCCACGTCCTTGGAAAGGACATAATCTTGTTCTTTTTCATGACTATGTAATATTCCATGTTGTACACATAGCACATTTTCTTTATCTTTATATATTTGTTTTGGAGTGCTAGTATGACTTCATGAATTTAAATGTTTTATGTGTTATAATCTATTACTTTTTCTCCAAATTTATGTTTAAATGTTTTCAATGTTGGCCTGTGATAAGCTATTCAATTTGGCTCCTGCATCCTTTTGACATGACCCTTGTAAACTTCTATATATCTTATTTTTGATATGAATAGATGTTCCAGGACAGTTTGGTACACTTCATGCTTATACATAAAATTTAAAATTCTTGATATCTTTAGTGAGTAATGATAATAAATACTACAATATGGACTCTAGTAGTACTTATTGCTTTTGGGTTGGTCAATTTTTCTAGAACTCTTTAATGCTGGAAATATGTATTATATTTTAAAATACCTTAGGAGCTCAAGTGTAAAATAAAATTTAAATTCAGAACCATATGTGTAATCAATATCTTTTTTCTTTTTACACTAAATAGACTCCAACATTATTACTTATTTACTAGTTAAGAAAAATAATTCCACAATACTGCTAACAATGTGATACTGAAATTAGTTTAGACAGCCCTGCTCCCATTTAAAGGGTAATCACACTAAAGACCCAAGTCAAATTGTAAAGTTAGTTGAAATAGTATCTTTATTTGGGAATATTCCATCAACTCAGTATATTTGTGTAACTTTTCTAAAGAGGTTATTTTTGGGCCAGGTGCGGTGGCTCACACCTGTCATCCCAGCACTTTGGGAGGCTGAGGTAGGTGGATCACGATAGGTCAGGAGTTCAAGACTGGCCTGTTCAATATGTAAAAAACCCCATCTCTACTAAAAATACAAAAATCAGCCAGGTGTGGTGATGTGCACCTATAATCCCAGGTACTACGGCTGCAGAGGATTGAGAATTACTTGAACCTGGGAGGCAGAGGTTGCGATGAGCCGAGAACTCATCAACTGCATTCCAGCCTGGGTGATAGAGGGAAATTCCATCTCAAAGGAAAACAAAAGAGGTTACTTTTACAAAATTTAATTAAATGAAAATCTTTGGAAAGATAGGGTATAGTTTTAAAGACAAATTTATAAAATATAGCACATTCAAAAACTTTAAGTAAAGACTTTTTATATGCATGCTACAATTTTCAAAACGAATTTTTATTCAGATGGTTGTGTACATAATCAATATTAAGTAAAAAGCAACAATAAATGGCTATTGCCCCACTGATGACCCTTTTAAAGAATATGTAATGCTTTTCAATGGATCTTATTAAATGTGTGAAGCAGTTATTGCCGCAGTCCTTTCAAACCTACAGTAACTCAATGAGGCAACGTTATGCTTTAGCAGGAAATCTCACTATTAGCTGCTTCCTAATCTCTCCTTTATGCTTGATTATATTAAGATTTAAATATCTATTTCCAATGCAACAGAATTTTCCATTGATATATTAGAACTTTGTGTTTGCTACTTTTTCCTTGTGAATACTAGACTGTTTTAAGCCAAGGTATACTTCTTTTTTTTTAGTAAAAACAAAATGTTCTCTTGAGTACATATGGACCCAAAGAAGGGAACAACATCTTAGGATGCATGGTTTTCTATCCAAATCTATAAAGCTGAATACCAGAGTCTTTTGAAAAATTCACATAATATAAATAATTTTCTAAATAAAGAAATACTTATATGCATAAATAATTTCTAGAAATAAAACTTTTGCTTTGATACGATCTGGCTTTGGGTCCCCACTCAAATCTTATCTTGAATTGTAATCCTCATGTGTTGAGGGAGGGACCTTATGAGAGGTGATTAGATCATGGGGGCAGTCCCCCTATGCAGTTCTCAAGATAGTGAGTTCTCATGAGGTCTGATGGTTTTATAAGGAGCTTTTTCCCCTTTGCTTGACACTTCTCTCTCCTGCCACATTGTGAAGAATGATGTGTTTGCATCCCCTTCTGCCATAAATGTAAGTTTCCTGAGGTTTCCCTAGCCATGAGGAATTGTGAGTCAATTAAACCTCTTTCCTTTACAAATTACTCAGTCTTGAGTATTTCTTCATAGCAGGATGAGAACAAACTAATATATGCTTGTTTACTCTAAGATCATAAAACATCCCAAACTGATGGCTTGCAATGATTTAAGTTTTTAAATAGAATTAACTATTCTATTCAATAGATGAAATACAGATAAAAATAGTTATTTTATAGTAAAACATATCACACTAATAAAAAATAAGGATTTCTTTGATATATATATTTATATAAAGCCAAAGAAAAGATCCAATTTTGTCACAAAGGCTGCAGTGTAAAATTACTTGCTATAAGATAATGATACAAAACAAACATCTGAATTGTATAATTTTAAAAATTATTTTTGTAATTTAAAAAATAAGCTGAAATTATTATTTATTCATATCTGTATATTTATTTTTAAATAGATTTTTAGATACTGAGTCATAGGTATCTTTTAGCTTACAAAAAATTTGATTCTATAGATTAAGAACGTGACCTTAATCAAGAAGTTTCACCACATGGTTCTCTGAAGAAGTCTGGATACTGAGGGATAACACTATCCCTGGGTTCAGCCTGTTCACCATCTCAAAGGGATCGGAGTTGGCATTTAGCTGAATGTGGAGCAAGAATAGACAGACTGCTATGCTGCTCTTCTGTTCAACAGCCTCGTCACAAAGGACAGGTTCAACTTGGTGCAGGGTTTTTTGCTTGTCAGAATAGAATCCTACAAAAACATAGACAAATGTCATCATGAAAAAAGATATAGAACCTGTAACCTTCACAGACAGGGCTTTGGAAAAAATAAGTCACAGGTTACTGCCTTTTGACTTCTCCCCACAAATTGGCCATGAAAGCTGTTTCCATGGTGATTTTACATCAAGCCATGACCTCTAATTCTCTTAGCTTTCCACATTCATCTTTCCATTTACTATAACCTTCAAAATACATGTTATTACGTGTAATGTCATATTTGGTTGACAAGTTTTTATTAAACTCATTTTGATTATCCAAGTTTAAAAAATGGGGGCTAGAAATAGCATGGTTCGTTTCAGTGTTTAAAAAAAAAAAAAAGACTAAAGAAATTGACCAATGGTTGAGGCTTAGTTCATTCAAAATTGTTCCGAGACCTTGAAAATGTCAAGTCACCTATCTGTAATCAGGTTCCTGTTTCACTAACCATGTATTTTTTGTTTTTCTATAACATCTGTAGCAAGTCTTCTAAGCCGAACGTCATAAAACATTATAATATGAATAATTTCTTTTTACTATTACATGTTATGTACATATCTGTTGACTTATTCCTTTGAATAACACAGCAACTCACATTCTGAAATATTTGATAATGATAGCAAATAAACAGCAGTTTTGACACTTGAATTAGAACAATGAAATAGGCCATAACATAGAAGAATACATTCATTGACTTAAAACCCATCATCATGTATTAATATGTCTGAGAAAGTTAAAAGCTAATCAAATGCAATTTTAATATCAAAGAATGTGTCTGATGTCAAAGCTAAAATAATAACACAATGAATAAAATACTCAAAAAGGAAATAAGACAACAATTAGATTCTGCAAAATAGCACAGTTTCTGACAATGCAGAAATGATGACCCAGTCTAATCACTGTATTAAACCTAAGATAATACAGTTCAGAAAGTCATTTTATAGGGTTTTGGAGAATAGATATTTGCATATTATATTTGAAATTGAAGCATAGAATTGAACTCTATTAGTTCATTTACCCTTACTTGTTCTAATGAAATGTTTCTTTACAAACCACTTCACTCCATTAATTATACATTTTCTGCAGCGACATTTGAGATCATCACAGAATTTTCACTGAAGCTGAAAATTCCAATGAGAGAATTCTTTCGATTTTGTTGGATAAAAGGAGGACACTGGAGGACAATGATGCATGATTGTAAATCTACTACTTTGCATTAGAAGGTGTTTTAAACCATATCTATAAGTTTCCTTCTATAACTACTGTCTTGCCAGCTAGAAAATGTTGGTATCTGAGGGTAAGTCTTGTTATTCACTGAAATTTTTTAAATTATGCAAGCCAGTTTATTTCCCCAGAAACTGATGATTTTGAAAATGTGGCTGGTGTTGGCTTGTGTCACCTCAAAAGAGAGTATATGATTCCATACTAATGACTTGGCTGAAGAGAAATTTATTTTCTGCTACCTTTCCTTTAGCTTGACATTTAGTGCACTTTAGAAAATCCAAACAGGTGAAGGTTTTATTTCTTCTTGTTTTCATTTTCCAAGCTGGCATAGAGTGGTGGGACTACTCAAACTTTAATATATAAATATATAATCACCAGCGGATCTTCATGAAGTGCAGATGTTTCTGATTCATTAGATTGGTGGTGGGAGTTTGAATGTCTCTCCATTTCCATCAAGCTCCCAGGTGATGCCAAAGCTGCTGGACTGCGGATTATACTTTGAATAGCAAGGACTGAGAAACAGAAAACTACTGGAAGCAGCATCTCTTACTGCTCCACTCCCATTCACCTGGCTGGGGACAGAGAAAAATAGCGATAGTTGTTAAGAGAGTAAACCAGCTTGACAAAATTCATAGTTATTTTACATCCTAGGCAGGAAAAAGTCACTAAAGATTTTCACTGGAAAAGAGGAACATTAACTTTTCTAGCTTTCAGAAAAGTGAAGGTGAATTTTGAGCCGAACATCATAAAAAACAGTAACAGCAATAGTAATAATAACATGTGTATTGTGTGAATAGAGGGCAAAGATTATTGCTACACCAGAATTGCTGAATTCTGAGCCCTGTCTGCTGAGAGTGGATATATGTAGTTTTTTCCAGCAAGCACTTTGAATTTCAGGAGAGCACACAAAATAAGCAAACAAACAAGGAAAAGAGGTAATAAAAAGATCCAACAGCGTTGTGAAATCCTTTCTGCTTTACTCTATACTAGTAATTGTTAGGTCAGTTTGCAATACAAAGGAAAATTTTTCCTTAAAGTCTATGCAGAGGTAATACAACTGAGATATCACAGGCAAAAACAGAATGGGAAATGTGAAAAGTTTACCAGGTGTAATTGAATGAAGGACAAGTTTCCTAATCTCTTGTTTACTCTGTTGGAGATATACTTAGGAGAATTTCTCTTCTGCTTTATACCTTTGGCCACTATCTTGACCCAGAATAATTGCAAAAAGAATGTATTATAGCACAGCAATATTGTCCACAGCAAATCTGTCTAGCTGTGCCCATGTCCTCAGGCATCCACCTAGCTTTGTAACTCATTTCGTTGGGAAATGAAAAAAAAATACAGAATATTGCTACTTCCTGAGTTACATTTAGGGCATGAAGTTGTTACTAAATTTACCTTCTTTCACAGTAACATAACCTATGCAATGAGAAGATTTTTTGAGAAGCAATTTTATTTTAAATAAGCTTTAGTATATAGGAATTTAATCTTGGCAGATATAATTTGCTGTCTTTCAGACATGCAGCAGTTGGTGGAAGAGATTACTTTTGTCATGCTGATAAGAAACATGCCATGTGAGGTGCTATATCATATCAAATGATGGTATTGTATGACATAGACACCAAATAACACCTTCTCCTCAAACCACCTCATTGTGTATAGACTGTCAGGCTGAATGAATGAACAGTAGCAACATACAGCTTTCATACAGACCTTTCAAAAATTATGAGCATTCATATTATATATTTGCTCAAGAAAGCTGTTTCTTATGTATTTTATGTTAAATTTGAAAAATATATATGCTCCATGTAGATTCATTTTTATAATGTACTTTTTTCTTAAATTGCTTAATATTTACTTTTCAAGTTTTAGAATTTCAGGAAAATCCTATTGTAATTGCCAAAGATAGTGTTTGTCTGGTTGTGATTTTTTTTTAAATGTAAACCAAATCATTAGGACAGTAAGAAGTATGATTTCAAATTATATCGCTCTAAACCTCATTCAATAATTAATTTTATTTTGTTTTAAAAATAAATACAAGCTATTTTCTTGTATTTCATTATCACAAAGACAACAAAAACACCGATACCGATAGGTATTCATGTTACCATAGCAAGTAAGTATGCGACACTAAATTCAGACTGTATATAATACAAGCCTGCCATCTGCTGACCATACAGGAAATAGAAACCTGCTTAGTGACAAGAAATGGATGAAACACTTCATAATTTCTATTTAAATTTAAAGTAGAGTAAGGTAATATTCCATATTCGAACAGTTTTCAGTTCATGATAAAAACACTTTAGCACAATAGTCTCAGAGGTAGATTAGTGTCCTACTAAATAAAGATTATATAAGTAACACATTCAAATACTAATATAATCATTTTTTCTAATGATCAACATTACACTGAATCATATTTGAGAAAAGGTGATTGAATGAGAATAAATAATTTGAAGTTTCTTAACGATATAATCTGACATGTTAAAAAAGTAGTAATAAAGATTATGAAGTTTTAAGTTTATATAAATCCAATTCTTACTTGGTGATTAAAAAAAAAAACTTGACAAAATGTTGCATACTGGACAAAGCATATGTAATTACTAGTATTTAAAATAATAAATCTTTCCTTTTAAAAAAGAATAAAGGTAAAATTTGTTGGAAAATCACAGGACCTGTGCATGCTATGAGTCTGTTTGTATATTTTGATATCATTTTAAAAATTTAAAAAGACATACACCACTTACGTCTATGTCAATATTCACTTGTATGTATTTAAACATGCACAGAAAATAATATTTTGATAGATAAAAAATTGGTGGCTATCATTAGGAAAGAAGGATGGGGACGTTCTTATATTAAGGCCTTTTTTAGAAATAAAAACATTTTTAAATAAAATAAAAGTCATATGATCAACCATGTTCTACTTTATTCCCCTTGTGTCGTCAAATTCAGTAGTTATATTTTACTAAATATTTAAATATTCATTTTTCTCATCAAGCATTATAATTTGGAGTGGGAGTATGAGAACCAGTTATAGGCACGTGGCTTTCTTTTATGATTTTAGTTTTAGTTTTGTTTTTTAAATGACAATCTCAGTTGATAGCATTTCTTTAGTACATATGAATGCAAACAGCAAGTGGTAAAGAAAAAAATTTTCACTAAAAATTTAAAATAAATTCTAAATTGATCAAACAAGCCAAAAATATAAAATTAACAAAATGTCAAGCTCTAATAATATCTTAGTCATTCTCTGTTAAAGTACTTCAAGATAGTCCTAGATAATAAAAATTGAAGAATGTTAAGAGTTTTAATTTTTATCATCTTCTCACGTTGATAATAAACTAGTGGGAATTCGGCCATTATTTAAAGTAGAAAATTTAAAGAATTGTTGCATTTATTAACTAGCTCTCAGAACCCTGAATATATAAGAAGTGTAAATCTGTCTTTGTGTATAATAGAAAAGTCATCATTTTTAGTCTATATATGATCATTTTGTATATTCATAATTTCATGTTATGGCAACATATTTTTAATTAGCATTGCAAATAGGTAATGTCAATAAATATAAATATTTAATAATATTCAACTACCATCCAATAGAACAAAAATAGATTACCAATATTTGAACAGGAAAACTCAAAACATATTTTTTCTCCTAACAATATTGTTAATTTCTTATTTAAGAAGCTTTTATGATTCACTTACCTTACCTAGAATGCATTAATAGGCCTTTAGAGAAAAAAAAAGGAAATAGACTACTACAGAGAAAAAGATTGCTATAAATACCATGGCAATTTGTAACTGGTAAAACTTTCATAATAAACATAATGCTAAGGATAAATCCATCTGTGTCTTGTGGAGTTACTTAGCAATTGATACTTGCTATTATGATTCTTAGCATTCTCTAGGGACTAAGCATGAAATATAAGTTAAAAGATGCCATTGAAAACAGCTAACTTGATTGCTTTCAGCTTGAGAGTTGGAAACTCTTAATGATAATATATTAACAATATAAAAAACACCTAAGACAAAATAGGATCCAATATTCTCTAAGTTCACTAAATCCCCTGTGTTATATATATATATGTATATATATGTGTAGTGTAATATATTATAAAAAATATAGATCAGAAACAGAAGTAGGGAAACTGACAAGTTTAACTGATTACTCCAACTGAAAAGACAAAGAATGTATTCGTTGCTGAACCATGCTAGACTAAAGACCTACATTTTTATTTTAAATCGAGTTACAATAACATAATACTAGACAAATGTCAATGTCATAACAACTAAATGCGTCCTAGTTTTCTATCATGTAAATTCAAATCAGGAGTGAGGAATACTCTATTTCCACAACCTATTTTTTTCCCACAAGTCTAAAAAGGTAATGCTTTTTAAAAGACAGTTGTACTGAACAAACATAAGGGAAAATAATCACATTTACAAAACTACTTTAGAGAACAGAAAATTGATAATTTAGTGGACAAGAAAACATTAATGGATGTTTTAAATATACATGTTTAGCACATATAAGAATGAATCTAGTGTGAATTTAGTGGCAATTACAACAGAAGTCAAAACTGAATGTGGTGTACATTCCTTATACTTTATGCTTTATTTGGTGATAATGATGATTAACTGATAGTGTATATAATGCCCATAGCATGGTGTTCAGTAAATGTATTCCCACTCAATAATATTAATGGATTTTCCTTAAACTTCAAGGGTTGCAATTCTGGGAGTCAATTACCTTTTTTTAATCCAATATAAAAGTACACAGTAACTTTGGTATCTCAGAGAAGTGACAAATATGAAAAACACTATTAGTAGTAGCGTTATAGATTTAAGGTGAAAGCTTATAAATTTTAAACTGCAAGGCCATTACTGGATGGAAATTTAATAATATATTCACAGGAGTCATATCATTTTGTAAAATGTACATATAAAAATAATTTTTGCATTTTTTGTTTAAAGTGTCTCCACTCTCAAAATTATATAAGCTTCAAGTCTCACAAACCAAAATCTGCTTCTGGGTAAAATGTAGACAAAAAAATATTGTTGAACAACTGAAATTTTTCCTTTTCAGATAAAATTATAGATTCCCGGATTTCAAATAGGTTTAAAGAATCCTGTGTGTAAATTATATAACTAAATATTTTTAAAAATATCTCAATGAGTATAGTTGCACTGCTCATAAAACTGCACAGACAAAAATTGATAATGTGGCTAAATTATAAACAAAATCTTTATTCTTTCTTTTTTCTTCTTCTTCTTCCTTTTCTTTTTCTTCTTCTTCCTTTTTTTTTTTTTTTTTTTGAGATGGAGTTTTGCTCTTGTTGCCCAGGCTGGAGTGCAACGGCAAGACCACAGCTCACTGCAACCTCAGCCTACTGGGTTCAAACAATTCTCCTGCCTCAGCCTCCCAAGTAGCTGGGATAACAGGCACCATCCACCACACCCGGCTAATTTTTGTATTTTTAGTAGAGATGGGGCTTCACCACATTGGCCAGGCTGGTCTGGAACCCATGATCTCAAGTGAACCACATGCTTAGGGCTCCCAGAGTGCTGGGATTACAGGATTGAGCCACCGCACCCTAACACAAAATCTTTATTCTTTTCTCAAGAAGCTGCTGGCTTGATGACCTGCCACCACTGATTATTGAATAATACATAAAATTCTATGAAAATATCATCAAACTTATTTCTGTCATTTTAATAACCTAAGCTGACATACTGCAGTTGAATTTTTATAAGCAAATGTTGAAGAAGACTATTGGTTCTATATGATGGTATTATAATTATAGCACATGCATGAGAGTTTGTTGGGGAGGGATAACATGGGGAGAAATGCCAGATATAGGTGATGGGGGGATGGAGGCAGCAAACCACATTGCCATATATGTACCCAGGCAACAATCCTGCATGATCTGCACATGTACCCCAGAATATAAAGTGCAATTATAGATACATATTTATTTTTTAAATATATATATAAAGTTGTATAAAATATGCAAATATATGTATTTTTGCAAATATATATATTTTAAGTTGTATAAAAAAGAGTACAGTATAGAAACTCATGGCTCAAAATATATTTATTACAAGTATGCATTGTGAACATTTTATTATTTGTTTTCATATTGTTATTATATGGATCAACTAAGTATATTCACTCGTGTATTCATTCATTAATAATTTATTAAATGTGTACTTTGCAATTGCACACCAGAAAATGTGGGAAAAATTATTAACTTTTAAGTGGCTCACAGTTTAGTTGCAGAGGTAAAGCATGAGTGATTCTACAGTGAAACATAATCATTTTCTGTATTCTCAAGAAGCAGCAGAAATAGAACATTCATGATGAAAAGCTGTGTGCTAAATGTTCAAAAAGCATTAAAACCTCAAACTTTATTCTACTGATTTTCTTTCAACTCTTAGAATATGCAATAAATATTTAAAGCTGATGAAAATTAAAAGCAGCCAGATGTCTTATTATTCTATTTTAATTTTGTTTTTTAGTGGAATTGAGGGCTTTGACTGGAATGATTATTTCTTTTTATCTAGTGTTTTAGTAAACATGAATAGATGGACAAGATATAGGAGATATTTAGAACTAGTTCTGAAAGCCAAAGATACAATGCAGACACTCACAGACAGTATCTGATATAGTTTGGATATTTGCTCCTGCCCAAATCTCATGTTGAATGGTAATCCCCAATGCTGGAGATGGAGCCTGGTGGGAGGTGTTTGGGTCATTGAGGCAGATCCCTCATGGTTTGGTGGTGTCTTCACAATAGTAAGTAATCATGAGATCATGTTATTTAAAAGTCTGTGGCATCTCAGGGGCTGCGCATGGTGTCTCATGCCTGTAATCCCAATATGTTGGGAGGCCAAGGCTGGTATATCACTTGAGGTCAGAAGTTTGAGACCAGCCTGGCCAACGTGGTGAAACCCCATTTCTACTAAAAATACAAAAAGTTAGCTGAGTGTCTTGGTGTGTGCCTGTAATCCTAGCTACTCAGGAGGCTGAAGCAGGAGAATTGCTTGAACCTGGGAGGTGAAGGTTGGAGTGAGCTGATATTGCACCACTGCACTCCAGCCTGGGTGGCAGTGTAAGATTCCATCTCAAAAAAATAAATAATTAAAATAAGAAGTCTGTGACCCCTCAGCCTCTCACTTTCTCTGGCCATGTGATGTGCCTGCTCCCCTTCACCTTCCACCATGATTGTAGGCTTCCTGAGGCCTTCCAGAAGCTGAGCAGATGTCAGCACTGTGCTTCCTATAAAGCCTGCAGAACTGTGAACCAATCACACCTTCTTTCTTTGTAAATTACCCAGGCTCAGATATGTCTTTATAGCAGTACATTAACAGCCTGATACAGTAGCTTAAATAAAGAAAGCATTTATCTTTGTCATTCAACAGTAAGTCTGTAGATAAGCAGTCCAGGTCTGGTGCACCCATTCAAGGATATCATAATGGAACAAACTTCTGTATTCCTAACCTTCATCCTAATGCTTATATTCTCATGGCTGCAGGATGGCCGTCTCACCTCCAGCCTCATGTCTCCACTCCAGACTGCAAGAAGAAAGGAAAAGCTACAAGCCTTTTTTATTGCAAGTCTTTGACTTCTTTATTTAAAAGCATAAGTATGTACTTACAATTCAATGGCCAGATTATTTTTGCAAGTTACATCTAGATGAAAAATGGAAAGGAGAAAGGTATTTAACTTTTCACACTCCACAGTAGAAGAAAGGAAGGTAGAAGGTCATTGAGTTGAGAGATAAATGACCCAAATTAGAGTGTATTTTACAATGAATATGCTCAAAGTGAATTGAAGAACAATACAACTTTCAATTTTTTCAAAACATTTATAAACCTTTTCAGTATTTTTTCTAAAATGTGACTATGTAAAAAGGTATTTGTGCTGGCATATGTAGCCTCTTCTCAAATGTTTATTTTCTAATCAGCATTACTTTGTATTTATTGTCTGATTGCTTTTTTATGCTTATTTTCAGATGGAAATCTCAATACAAGTCATATTAACTTTGAAATCATTTGAGTTTTTTTGGTTACTTTTTTTTTTATAATGCTTTGATGCTTCTATGCAATATTTACTGAAAACAGATGGGCAGAATCTTTGTAATATGGAGAGGACTCCAGAAACAAATCCAAATTACAGATAACATTTAACATGTACAAACTTTATGGCAGACATTGTTTTATATGCATTACTTATGTAAACTCATTTAATCCATTTAGCAAGTCTCTGAAGGAGTAGCCTTTATTTTTTTCATTTTGTAGGTCAGGAAAATAAGGCACAAGGAAGTATAAGTAAATTTCCCAAAACCATATAATATTGGGTAGACTAACTGAAACTGAGGAGGTATGCCCCCAGAATTAATGCTGTTAGCCACTCTACATGTCTGCCTATTAGTAACATTAAATTCAATATTTTTCATAAAACAAAATATTATTGTTACTGCTTTATTCATTGCTTTTATCTGAGAGGTACAAGTAACACTTTTGTATTTTGATGTTGTCTTTGTCTATTTGGATGGCTACAACAAAATGTCATATACTGGGTAGCTTATCAACTTTATTTATTTATTTATTGAGACAGTCTTTCTCTGTCACCCAGGCTGGAGTGCAATGGCATGATCTTGGCTCACTGCAACCTCTGTCTCCTGGGTTCAAGCGATTCTCCTGCCTTAGCCCTCAAGTACAGCTGGGATTACAGGTGCCCACCATCACGCCCAGCTAATTTTTGTATCTTTAGTGGATACGGGATTTCATCATATTAGTTGGGCTGATCTTGAACTCCTGACCTCAGGTGATGAACCCGCCTTGCCTTCCTAAAGTGCTGAGATTACAGATGTGAGCACCTCACCCAACCAGCAACAGAAATTTATATCTCACAATTTTGGCAGCTGTGAGGTCCTACATTAAGGAATCACAAATTTGTCTTTTCATACATGGCTGTCTTCTCACTTTAACCTCACGTGGTAGAAGTAGTGAATGACCTTCCTCTGGCCTCTTTTATAAGGGCTTTAGTCTCATTGATGACAACCCCACCCTTATGATCTAAGCACCTCCTACAGATCTCACCTTGGGAATTAGGATTTCAACATATGAATTTTGGGAGGACACAAACATTCAGAGCATAGCAGATGCATATTATAGTTATAGAAGAAAGATTTCACAACAATTCATCTAAATGTCTGAAATTAAGGAAAACTTTTTACTCTAATTGTCTCCTTAAATATTTACTACCTACATATGTATCCCATATTTATGATATTCTCAATTTATGCATAAATAAATGTTTTTTGTCAATGGGGAACAAGAGTAAGAAAGTTGTATATATCTTGTTATTCTGATAATCTCTTTGTGAAACTTTAATAAACTGCAGTGGAACCAATGTATGCTAAATGTAATACATTGGAGGAGAATAAAACATCTGCCACAAAAATATCCATCACTAGTTCCATATTCTCAATGGCTTCTGCAAGGCTGGTAATAAGCAGATATAAATGATTTGACTCTGCCAATTTCTGGTTGTGCAGCCAGTATAAAATACAGGGATTATAAAAAGTTTCTCTGTCACGTATTTGTGGTGACTGGAGTATCTAGTGAAATATGGGATTTTATTCTTAGCACTTTAAGTTAATAACAATAACTGTAAAACTAATATTGTTCTTTCCAGTAATTGCCATCATCCATCATACTGCCGAGGAATGCAGGAACAAATATGTGCCACTTTGTTTCAGTGCGGGCTCCCAGTTAAAACTACAATGTTATTACTGAGTGTTTTCTACTTAAAACATTATTCAAAGAAATTATATAGTAATGAAATCATATATTTAAAGAGAAGCACAAAACTAAAAGTGTAATAATTGTTTTATGTTTTATAGCAATCTTGCCACCTACTCTAGGACCTGGTATTCTGAGGACATCAAGTTATAAATATAGCCAAATTCCTGGTAAAATAGTAGGTAATGATAAGGTTTTATCCAAATTATAGATTTTTAAAGTAATAATTTTCAAAACAAAAATGTAGAATGTGAAATGGACTATTTTTTCCAGCACTCTTGTTTCTTAAACAAAGAGATTTTTTAAATCTTCATGAAATTATCTTATTAGAGCCTAAAACTACTGTATTACTGCTTCATTTTTCTACTTTTTATAAATGGCTAGGTAGAATAATAAGTTAAATTAAAATTATAAAACAAATACGCTGCTTTTTCCTGGATTAATATTATATTTGTAGTAAATAAGTGAAACTTGTTTCTTTTTTTTATTATCTTTTCTTACTTTTCTTTGTTCTTTCTTTTGTTTTGTGAAGAGGGGCAAGAGCTGTTTTTTTTTTCTTTATAGGACACACATTAGTAAAAGGTGAGTTACTACTAACGTGCACTTTAAAAATAGCTCTCCAGTCATGCCAAATGCCAACTCCAATATTCGTTTGAATTTTTCAAAGTGTCTTGGATGTTAAGTCTCATTTCACAATTACTTAAAGGTAAAAGGGCAGGTCGCTATAGAAAAGCCATTAAATTTTGTTAGAAAACACCACTTGAGTATGTTAAAGCACGGGGGAGATTCATATAAGGAGTGGGGATACTGAAACTCATGGTCAGTGAATTTGCATCAGGATTGACCTCAGAAATCGTGGGACAAGGAATAGGAAATTGTGGGGAACTCCCGGATTCTTTTTTTTTTTTTCCTGAGACAGAGTCTTGCGTTGTTGCGCAGGCTAAAATGCAGTGGCACAATCTCGGCTCTTCCCAACCTCCGCCTCCTGGATTCAAGCGATTCTCCTGACTCAGCCTTCATAGTAGGTGAGATTACAGGTGCATGCTCCCACGCCCGGCTAATTTTTGCATTTTTAGTAGAGACGGGGTTTTGCCATGTTGTCCAGACTCGTTTCAGACTCCTGACCTCAGGTAATCCACTTGTCTCCACCTCCCCAAAAGGGACGAAGCAAATCCTAACTTCCTAAAGAAGAAACTGGTAGGGCCAGCATGGGATATAGTCCCACCTCTGGAAAGACCAGTCTTAGCCAGATTATTCATACTGAGTGTTCCAGTCCATCTGGAAGTACCCTCTTATGAACTAAAATTCTCAGTGTCTTTCTGCCACTGCAACTTTAGACTTTGTGGATTTAAATCTCTTGGATCCCAGAAGCAAAGTGCCCTCATTAAACTGCAAGATGTAGCTGCCACACAGTTACTTTGTGCTCTCTGTATTAAGAGACCAACAGACAACAAATGATTCACCATCTGGAAAGATCAATCAAAATGGAGTTGTTGTTATGTAATGTCAGCAAGGAAAAATTCATCTGGCACTCAGGAAATCACTGGGACACATCTTAGCACTTTCTTGCCAAAATTTGGAAACAAATGCAGCAATCACAATAAAAGCAGGCCATGATGACCAGAGGTCCAGATGTCACAAGGATGGGCATCTTGGCCACCTACCAGATCAGACACATAGACCAGCAGAGGTGATAACTAAAGGTAAGGGGAATAGAACATGGATTGTAGAGGACTGAGATGATGAGGATCAATGCTGCTGAGACCAGCTGCAGCATCTGGAGTTAGACTTTTTCACATTAGCTTTTCTGTCATAAAAGTTTGCACAGACAAAGATTACAACAAAAATCCTAAAGCTATTTTCAGATGAAATAAAATTATGTTAAAAATTAAACGATGCGGCTGAGCACACTGGCTCACACCTGTAATCTCAGCACTTTGGGAGGCCGAAGCGGGTGGATCACGAGGTCAGGAGATCAAGACCATCCTGGGCAACATAGTGAAACCCCGTCTCTACCAAAATACAAAAAATCAGCCAGGCTTGGTGGTGCATGCCTGTAGTCCCAGCTACTCAGTAAGCTGAGGCAGGAGAATCGCTTGAACTCAGGAGGTGGAGGTTGCAGTGAGCTGAGATCACACCACTGTACTCCAGCCTGGTGACAGTGCAAGACTAGGTCTCCAAAAAAAAAAAAAAAAAAAAAAAATCAAACAGTGCAAAGGCCGAACTGTAGTGGATGTTCTGGGTACACCATCTAGATCTTATTATTATTCATATTTCAGAACTAAAGCACTAATTCCTCAGCTGTCAAGAACATAACTTATTATTGGATCACAGCTGAGTCCTTCACATAAATTGTTCTTGGTGTAAGAAGCTGCCTTGTTCAGTGTTATGGGCCTTCTGGTGGGCAGCTTCCTACCAGGGTTTACGTAAAGAAGTACAACAGGTGTCCCTCTTGCCTTCAACGTATTTGAAGAGCTCCCTGGTATATCAACTAATGCTGAGAACACCCATTTGAAACAGCTTTGCAGCTTCACTTCCCCTCCATCCCATGTTACTTTTTCCATTTCCTCCCACAAAGCATTGCTTCTCAGAACATTCTCCATTAAACATTTGCACACAAATTTTTATTTCAGTAACTGTTTCCAGAAACCCTGATATACTAGAATAAAGCAGTGAAAATAAAGCAATAACACCTAATATCCAAAGTTTGTAAAGTCAAACTACATATTTTCAAATCCCAATTCTTTTCATGTTATATATAATTGGTCTAGTTATTTCATCTTTCTTTTCTCATTTTCTCTAGTATAAAATAAAGGTAAAAATAATTTCTCATTAAAGAAAATAGATAATTATATAAAATGTAGAGTAACTGCAAAAAAGCAAAAAATAAAATAGTTTTTATTATTAAAATATTGTTTCATGGAAGTCACATCTAAAACCACATTGGATGGGGAAAAGAGCCATTTTCAGAAAAGAATGAAAAATTTCAAAAATGTCTGCAGTAATCTTGCCAATGTTTTTCCATATTATATGCAAAAAGGTCTGCAGTGATCTTGCCAATGTGTTTCTACAATATATGCATGCATTTTTATAATGTTCATATTATATAAATGTAGGAATATATGTATATGTATAATCAAATTCTAGTTTTTGCTTATAATAACTTAATCACATTTCTAATGTGTGAAACTAATGTGAAAAATACAGTGAGAAAAGTGTATATTATATATCATAATGTATACATTCATTAAAAGGTGTTACTGTATGTATTACATTGTTTGATGATACATCCACTCCTTCATCTCCTTAAAGCAGGATCCATGTGGCTTTAAGAAAGAATAATAGCATGATACAGAAATTTCCTAAGAATATGTGCATGTAAAATTTAATAGGAGCCATGTTAATGTTAAATAAGCTTTAAAAGAAAAACAAGTGAGAGAGCTTTCCAAAATGAGGTATGGAACATCAAATGATTTATAAATAAATAATAAAAATAGAGACACAAGCTTCTAAAACCAAATAGCATGAATCAGCCTATTTATTTGTTAATTTGATATGTATGAACATACATTTGTGAGATATTATAAAAAGTAAAGTGTCCCAGCAAACTTTCCCCAACTCATGAGAGTGGATTGTGTGTATCTCTTTCCAACTCTGCATTTGACATTTTCATGTAATCTGAACTCAGCCATGTTAAAGTCAATAACATAGACATTGGTAAAAAGCTCACTGCTGGTTGGAGGGCTTGGAGTTGAAGAATTTAGAAAGAAGTACTTATAAAGACAAACTAAAAAGGTAAACAGTGTTTATTCCATAAAGATATAATGATACACCAACAGTTAATCTAATAGGAATAGCTGGAATTTTTTTTTCTTTTTTTTTTAACTCTAGGGAGTTCTTTTCACTTTGTGTTAGGGCCAACTTCACAAAAGAGCAAAATACTTCAGAGGTCAGGACTACTAAAAATGGCATCTTGTCAATAAAATTTCTCAGGGCAAAGTACATCACATACAGACTCAACATGTCCAAATCCACTATCAGAATATATTTTAGGAGTATTTTTTGTTTAGTTATCAAATATTGAATTCATTGTAATCCTATACTTTGCTATGCACCAGATATATAAACGTAGGGTCTCTTCCTTAAGAAGCTTATAGTGTAGTCATAAAATAAAGATTAAATATATAAATCAATATGAAACTAGAAATTTAGAAAATTTATTTTCAGATCATGAAAATGTGCCATGCTAAAAAATGATTATGGCAAATCTAATTAGAAAAGATGGTTGGAGAAAACCTCTCTGAAATGATGATATTTAAACTGAGATTTGGGGGATAAAATGAAGCAGCCTTGTGAAGATCCACAGAAAATGCACCCCTGGCAGATGGACAAGCATGAAAGGGCACTAAGTAGGACTGTCCTTGGCTTGTTTTAGGAACTCTGAGTAGGGTATTTGGGCTGCAGCAACGTCTGCAACTCAAATGCTCATTAAGGCCAGTCAGGTTAGGTACATGAGTTAAATAGAATGATGTCAGTGTCTTTAGTTGTCTTTTTTTCACCCAGATACACTTCATTTGCATATTAATGGAATCTTAATTGTATTATTCCCATAGGGACACTCTGTGATTGCATATAAAACACCCATAGGGACACTCTGTGATTGCATATAAAACACATAGGAATATTTTTCACTATCAGAGAGAAATATGCTCTGTCCTAATTTTTGTGATACACACTGGTCCTTTGGGTCTACCTTTTGTTTTCTCCCTCAACATGGCAATACCAAAAACTGCAGGGCAAGCTCAGTAATAAATGACAAATGGCAGTGGATCTCAGTATTAAGGTAACAAGATTGTGAGAGGTCTCTGGTGAATTGAGAATGCACATCTCACATAAAGATCAGAGTCTCTGCCCAACCCAAGTGATGGAAAGAGGGTCCAGATTAGTTTGAAACTGTGATTTTTCAAGAAGAGCTTAGAACTAGATACTTTCATTTAATCTCCACATTTTTCAATATTGGCAAATAGCAGAAAACAAACACCACAGAGAATACTACCAAGACTACATGATACTCCTTTCCATTGTCCAAAACTGTGAAGAGCCATCTAACAAGTTATTCTTCAACAGTTTCATCAATGCTGGAAAAGGATGTGAGACTCCTGTGTCAGAGAAAGTGAACAGTTTATCACTCACATAATAGTGGTGGCCAGATTATCAGTATATGTGTTGGTTTTCTAGTCTCATTTCCCACTGACCAATGCAGAGCCAGCTGATGCCTGCATATATAGTGGACTGCACTACAAAAAAGAAAAAAACAATTTTTGTAAGAATAATTTTGTATTTATGTGTATGATGGCAAAACACATCTGCCATTTTGATCTAGGTATAGCTGTCATCTATGTCTTCCAAGGCCTTAAGCAAACCCTAAGCTCTGGATGGATACTAATTCTGTCTTCCAAAGTTATTCACTATATAAACTTAGACTTGAGAAAATTAACTAGAACAATGGACAGTTGTCTCTGTTTGCAAGATGTGTGGAAACATAAGAGACACTGAAAATTGTCTCTCAGCATCCACAGGCCTCAAAATATCCACTTCTTCACTAAGGCATAATGAGTGAGGAAAGAGACTCAACTAAAATGATGTTTCTTGAGATAGGCAAGAGCCAGATTGTACAAGGGCTTATACACAAAGGCCCTTTTATTTACCTTTAATGGAAATCTATCATTGAATAAAATGAGGGACTTTACGTTTTCTCAAAAGCTCATTAAGGTAGTCAGATGGAAAATGGACTTTACTAGACCAGACTCATAGAGCACTTAGGAAAGATAACTAAAGATGTCTAGACATGATATGGTGACCTGACTAGAGTGGTGTCAGTGCAGATAAAGGAAAGTAGATTCATTTATAATATCATCTTATGATAACACTAGAGATTGGATCTATAGTCTTCACTGACAAATAGGGAGCATAATGGAAAGAAATTAATTAAAGGAGTTTCAGCAAGTGATGGAATATGGGGAAAACCAACAGTTAAATTATTATATTTCAGATCTATACTAAACATTCATAGGCAGAATCAAATTACTTAAATATATAATTTTGAGACTCAGATAAGTATTTTATATCATATATGCTATGTTGGAAGCAGTTGGCAAATAGATGGCATTTAAATGATGGGTATGAATGGAATCACATATGGATGGAATAATAAAAAATATAAACAAACAAAGGATGGATTTTTGAAGAAAATTAAAATTTTAGAAGCTTTTTGGGGATTTAGAAGTGAAAGAGATAGTTTTTCTTTTTCTTTTTTTTTTTTTTTTTTCTGAGACAAGTTCTTGCTGTCACCAGGCTGGAGTGCAGTGGCACAACCATTGCTCACTGTAACCTCAAACTTCTGGGATCAAGCGAATAATTCATTTAAGAAGGAAATATAATTAATTCTTGAGAAATAAGTAGAATGCAAGTCATTTAAACGTGATACATAGCATCTGTGGGGAAATTGTTTTTGACTGAGGGTGAAACACTTCTTCCACACTTCCACATTAACAGAAGAGAAAATGTAAATAGGTTCAGAGTCAAATATGTTGAGCATTTCAGCTAAAAAATGATGAAGGGATTTGTGTCTCACAGCTTTTATTTTCTCAATTACATAAGAGTGAAAGTCATCAGCAGAGAGCAAAGTATGGCAGGTTTGAGGAAAGAAGGAAAGGTAGAATACAGTAAGTGTAGAGAGTGAGCAGATGATCTTTGTTATGTGCCCACATGATGTTAGTATTCAGAAATTTGCATTAACACTCTCATTTGCAGGATGTGGAACTTTCTCCAGGAATAAGCAATTCCATTAGTAAAACATACAGAAAATGAATGTTTGGATTTACCAGTGGTTAGAGCATGAGACACATATATCTGAAGACCAAATAGACAAGGAAATTAAGGACATTTTCTTTTTTTTTTTTGAGATGGAGTTTCGCTTTTGTTACCCAGGCTGGAGTGCAATGGCGCGATCTCGGCTCACCGCAACCTCCGCCTCCTGGGTTCAGGCAATTCTCCTGCCTCAGCCTCCTGAGTAGCTGGGATTACAGGCACATGCCACCATGCCCAGCTAATTTTTTGCATCTTTAGTAGAGACGGGGTTTCACCATTTTGACCAGGATGGTCTCGATCTCTTGACCTCGTGATCCACCCGCCTCGGCCTCCCAAAGTTCTGGGATTACAGGCTTGAGCCACCGCGCCCGGCCAAGGACATTTTCAAGAGAGGGATTGTAATAATTAACCTTAGAATCTACACTGGATAAAGAAGAAAGCAAACATGGGACTGTCCAAATACAAATGTAAGGTTGGGGTGAATGTGTTGTTTTTTTCCCACGAGAGTGAAAAGTTGTCACCATGAGGCCACTGTACCCAGCCTTTATTCAGCCTCACTTTTAAAACTAGTATTCAAACTTTATTACCTATAAGACTAACATAGAGAACTTGTTAACAAATCAGATTACTAAACTCCATTTCAAACTTCTTTTTCAGTAAATGAGGGAAACACGGTGAATATTAAATATAAACAAATATAAAACTGATGAGCGATTTAGATTCTTTTATCCAGCAACTAACTTCTCTATGTAAGTATGCTTGGGGTGGATTAATTTAAATTTGAAGTTATGCTACCTTTTGTGCTTCCAAGGTATGAGCAGTGAAAACAATCTATGCAAGTGAAGACAGGCCCCAAAGTGCCAGGGCCTAATTAATGTGTAATTAATGACCATCAATCAAAATTTAAACAATAAAATTAGAAAAGAAAATGATGCACCTAAACCTTACTGTATCTAGTTATAATATTTCCATAGAAAATTTTAACTTTAAGACTAAGTAAAGTGTTGTATATTTTTATTTCATTTGATTTTCTACTTTGATTTGAAATATTAATGCAAGTCCATATCAGTTTTTGAGCTTTTATACAGAAAATATCTAAAAACTCTTTAGCTTGTCAGGAGAGCAATGCTACTGAATAATTCTGGTAGGCTTGATTCTGTTCAATCTCTGGATATCTGTATGTTCACTCATGACAAAATGTTTTGTGAGAAATCAAAATACCTTATAAAAGACTATTGTATTTATGGTACCCTAATATAGAATATTAATATTAATAAAACATGCACCATATTTTTAGCATCTTTAATTTGCTTAGCTTTATTTTCCTCAAGTTGACAATAATGCAGTTTTTTACAGATATATCTAATTTTTGTTTTTAAATTTACTGTTGTATTATTCAGAGTTACTCTATTTTATGGAATATATTTGAAAAGTCCAATTTAGAGAACTGCATTATTTCAGATAGAGAGTCTTATAGCAAGTCAATTTGGTTTAATTCAGATGATCAAAACACATGAATTCACATCTACATAGATATGACAAGTTTTCTTAGGGCATTTTAATATTTTAGCATGTGTTCAAAGGCTAAATATAATTAGTTTGTATTGGGTGTCCTATTTCCTTTTGGTTTACATTGAAAGGTAATTAATTAATATATCATGAACAAATAGTTTTCAAATTTGTCAGTCTGCCATATTGCTATCAACATTTCTAGACTTTTTATATCAGATGCATAATTATAATCTTTGTACTATAGATGCAAAATGCACTTACCAACTACAGCATAGATAATTCAGAAGTAGAATACAATATTACCATCAAGGAACTCATATTCTCATATGATGTAATGTTCAAAAAGTGCAGTGCAATAAACCAGGTAAAATATGTCCAGACCATTCACTAACCTGATTCCAGACTTCCAGAGGTTTGATAACAACAGAAGTATCTCTATACCACTCTTTACTGCTATTTCTCATTCAGATAAATTTTGTTGTTATATGAAAGAATATAGCAGTCATTGCCTCTTCTGTCTACATGGGTCTAGATTGTGGAAATTCATAATTTGAAATCCTGTGTTACAACTTGATATGAAGTACGGCTGGTGGGACTTAACTATTTTATTCAATAAATTTTATAATTTATAGTCAGATTGCATACACATCTATATTAATTGCTACCTTATGTTTACTCAAGTCTTAGTGAATGGTGCACTGTAAATCTTAGACACACTATAGTATTGTCCATGGTACTTGTTTTTCCTCATAACATAAAAGATATTCCCTAACATTTTATAATGATAATTTTGAATGTTTTAAATTTATGGAAACCAGCTAGTCTATAAGGACACAAATAAAGAAAAAAGGATAATCTCTGAAATATTTTGTGAAAATGAAGTGATTGTAGAAAAATACAAAACGTAATTGTCTGTTTATGGATAAGTGGAAAGAAATGGATCATCTTGAAGAAATGGCAAGGGAATACTTTAGGTATAATTATGGCTTGTGTTGAGTATGCAGGTTTAAGCCACAGAGCACTTATTGGAAGTGATGAAGCCTGGCCTTTTAAAGCATTCAACGTCTGAATGAGAACATTGCTGTTAGCTTTTCTAAAGGTGGATGAAATTGTAGAATGAAGTTGTTAAAAGTGCATTTCCTCTCAAAAATATATGAAACAGAATGTTTGACTCAGAATGCATATATAACAGCTACCTAGACTCTCTTTATTTATTAAAATGTCTCACCAATATTTTTGCCTCTTATATTTTTACTTTGTATTTATCCTTTTAAATCAGGTTACTTATCTACTTAATTCTTGGCAATACCTGAATTGACAAGATGTCCAATGTCTGAACAAAAAGCCATTTCATTATTTGTGTTACAGCTTTTTTTCTAGTTAAGTATGAAGGACAATATAGTATCCTTTAGCTCTAGTTACTGACAGACTTGTTAAGATATACATCTCCATGTGTGGAAGAGGGATTATCATTTGTTTCTACAAAGGTAACCAAGTCATTTAACTAGGTCAGTAAACAAACATCTTTTTTGTGAGTTACCCCAATCATCCAACTTTAGTAGCAAAAATAAAAAAAAAAATAATAAATCAGTTTGGAAAGGACAGAGCTTGTGGATCCATCATGAAGACAGCTGAAAAGAATGAATTGGCCATGTCATAGTTCAGTTCCACAGCTGCATGGAGAAATACACATAGTTACATTTATTTCAGAGAGAAAAATGTTCCTTTAATTCTTGTAGAGAATAACAACATTTTGTTGTATTTTTTTTTCACTTTTCAAATTTCGCTTGGAACACTAAGTCCTTCAGATACAAAAATGAAAGGACATTGAATGAAAAAAATTAATGAGCATAAACAATTAAACCTATCAGTGAGATGTTATGAGCTGTTCTATGTGGGAACAGAGGGAGTCATATGTGCTTTCAAATTCCTTCATTGTCAAAAATTGCTACACAGGTCTCCATTCTGAGTTACTGGGGCAATAATGCATGTCTTTTTTATTTAATGAATGTAGGGCTGAATATTATTATGTGGAACCAATTATATACTAAAGAAATTAAATAGTAGAGGAAACATAAATAGCTTATTTTTATTAAGCTGAAAACTAGCTTAAGATTTCTTTTTTTTTAATCTTATGCAAATATTTGTGAAGGTCAAATTATCAAAGTGTGACATTCATTTTACATCTTTCTTTAAAATAATAGTCTTCATATGAGACACGTAATTAGCCAGGGACACTGTAAATCAGCCCTGTTTGTTCTTAATATTTCATATAAATATAATATGATGAAAATATCAACATATTCCATAAAAAATATTGTCTTTTCTTTGCCTTTCATATGTATAAATTCATGAGTTAAAGGAAAATTAAGTTTGTTCTGTATTGATGTTTTTTACTCTTCTTTTTGACACTATTATATTCTGGTCAGCTATAAGTACATTATTCTGTGGGGGGATTAATGTTATATCTCTGGGTCAATAGAAAGCTTTCTGGTTCAAATGATTGTTTTATCGTTGCCTTATTCAAGACAGACAATGCATTAAATTATGCTCATAGCAGTGGAAATTGAGAGTGTACTTGAGAAAAAAAAAATGTAAAGGTGAGAGTGGCCTGTCTCTAAACTGATTATTACATAATCATATTAAGGCTTAAGACATTGTCACTACTCTAGGGATTAATAGCACTGGGTTAACTTAGAGGAGAGTTTTGTGTGAGTATAATTTCTTATAACTCTTGGCATTAAAATCAGTGATAACTACTGAGAAACAGTTACTTATACTTAAAATCAACTCTCTGAATTTCTTCTAATTTATATACTGAGACCCAATGTACTGGACTTGCCTGTCTCTGAAGTTGTTTTATTCACCACGGTTTCTACATTTATATGTCACATAAAAGGGCACATAATATATTCTTAACGTTTATTTGTTTAATTAATTCTTTAATTCAGATATTATACAATAGAATTTCATACTCACAAATTTAAATGATGGCATACTATGCAATATCAATGCCTGATAGAAAGGTAATATATAATAAGGGATGGAAGAAAATTGAATTTGTAGTGGTTCCTTTAAGAAGGAACCAACATGGGAACATTAAAATAAATAAAATATAAAAAGATGCTTAATTATTGTTTGCATATGGAATCATCTATCATTTGGATAATATTTCTTCTAATCATTTACAACTCTGTTCAATTCCAAAATGAGAGTAACACAAAATATGTACATTTGGCAAAAACAAGTCATTAAATCTTCTAATTACTATTCCAAGAATGATTTATTTAGAAAAGTAAGAATACATCACCCCTAACATTTTGCTAGACGACAACTAATCACATTAATCTGTGCTTTTTTCTACTCCACCTTCTTATTATTGTTTTAATAAAAATATGCTCTTTAAACTTTTAGATATATAATTATGGCAGGATTTTCCATTATTGGTTTTGATTCTTATTTATAATCATTAATGTTTTATATATCTAACTCAGTCATGCAAGTAGCATCCTTCTAAGTTAGATATACCCATATCTTTTCAAGAAAATATAAAATTATTTGCTGCTTCTTAATCTCTCTGAAATTTGTATTTATAGAACTAGGTTGTTTTGTTCATCAAGTTAATTCATGAGCTTTCCTTTCATCATTTTCTCTAAGATTTACGTGGATATAGATATTTGGCATTAGTATATGCCAAATCTATTAAGGATACCTGATTAAATCGATTCTATACAATGTTAAAGTCTAGAAATATTTTGTATAATTTGAAAACGATTAAAGTATAGTGAATACATTTGACACTTTGTTTGCAAGGAAAAAGTACTTTTCTTTCATGTAAAATGAGAAGTTGAAACTCCAGTGGTTTCCAAATGCTAGAATTGGCTATATGAGAATAATATTGGAAAGCTTTAAAAGTGAAGTTCCTGCATTTCACATATTATTTAATATACTAAAGAGAATCAGGGATTCTACAACTTTTAATGATCCCTCCGCATTCTGATTTCCAACAAGCTTTACTAATCCTTGTACCATTTATTCTCACAATTTCCTTCAAATTAAACATCTACCTAACTTTGAAAGTCCTTATTAATGTTAAATTTCTCCAAATTTGTTCTTGTGTACATTTATTTTGTTTTTATTGTTGCTATTCTTATTTTTATCAAAGATAAACATGTTATTATAATATATTTTATTAAAAATTGGCACCAATGTGATAAAACATTTCTACAAAGCATGAAGTCTGTGCTTTCATGTAGGTGAGGATAGTAATGCCTCTATCTTGGAATTGTATAGACTGAATGACTCAAGCGGGATTCTACACAACACCTGTGAAGATATTTTTGTGCCAATATTCACTTTGTTTAATACATTGCATAAGAAAAAAAATACTGCTGCATACACATTATCTGTGCCTAGTTGGGGTTTCCTCAAAAGTATTTTCTATTTAAAAAGAGAGCTGCTAAGGAGTAGTGTGTTGCTTGATTCCATTTGAATAGGTTAATATATCTGTCATGAAATCATTATCTTTGAAGACTTTTCGAAAAAATTAATTTGTAGACCTTTTTGTTTAATAAAACAATTTGAGCTAAGCACAGGTATAGGTATTGAAATCAGAGTTGCACTGTGATTTCGGCTACACAGGATAATTGGGAAAGCTCTGTTCTTGAAATCAATGCTATGGTTTAGAAAACTAAGCGATCTGCATTTGTGAACTTGAGAAAGCTATTTAATCTTTCATAGCCTAGTTTTTTTTTTTTGTAATTCTATAATGTAGATACTTATAATTTTCTTAAGAAAAACTAAGTGAGGCTTATATGAGAAAACATACAATAATTACTCAAAATGGGAATGGCATTTCACCACCATTGCCACCACCACCACCACCACCACCACCACCATCATCATCACATCATATGGGCAAGCACCTGTGTCATCTCTGTTCTAGAAAAAATCTGCAAATCTAATCCAAGATGAGTTGCATGTAACAGCTCAGTAGAAATGTTTTCTAATTACATATTTGTTTATCATACATCATCAATGTCACTCTTTTGGTCAGAGTATGCTTGAATATTTTGTGTCTAATGTTATGTCACCCATAGGAGCATTTATAATTGAATTTCCATATATTTCCCAAATATTACCAAGCATTAATATTTGCTTAATGAAAATTTTAATCATCTAATACTGGTGGCAACAATGTGATACCTCACTGCTTATCATATCAAAGATGACTTGAAGTAAAAATATCCTGAATTATAATGTATTCAAAATAGATATATTTAGAGTTACCTTGAATTATTATATATTTGAAATAGATATATTTAGAGTTGTGATTTTTTCTTCACCAATAAAAGTCAGTTTTGCTGTATATTTTGGCATTTTTTTATTACCTCTATTTAGGTTATGAATTAATGTAATCCAGTATATTGATTAAGGTAATCCACTTGAAATAAAATGTTTCATATTATTTGCAGTAAAGTACTTTTAAAACTCAATGGCAGCATTGATTTGATTACGATATTCCAGAATTGTAAATAAATAATTTTACATTAAATTATAATTCAGCTTTGAATTGAATCTGAGCTTTGGCTCATTTTCTGTCCTAACAATACTTATTCCTTCTTTTCTGTATCTCAGTGGGTAAAAGTGAGATATTCAATGCTGTTTGTTATCAGAGAAAGTCTAAATCAATTCTTTAGGCCATTGCATTGAGAAAATATTAAAATGTGAAATAAAGGTTATTACCGTGACAAAGAGGAGCACTGAACATTGATAGCCATTTGGGTTTAATATTGTTAAATGAGGCCACATTACTGCTGTAACAGTTGGCTGTCTAATAAGCTGGAATATTTCATCAGTAATATTATAATAAGATGTGCTTTGAAGACTCTGTTGGAAAACAATAGCTTGATATAGCTCATTTAAGGTTCAGAATGATCACTCTCATTTGCCTCCTCTATATTGTGTATTTCTCCAAGGGTAGCAATGAATACTAAGCACCAGGCCCTTATCAGTCTCTGGCACCCTGACTTAGTGTTGGAATTAGTCCCCAAATAAAGTATGTTTTACAGAAAGATATTATGATTACCAACAAAAAGAAGCAGGATGGCAAGTAAAATTGAGAGAAATTGCCCAAATGCTGAATGAAAATATAACAGCTATTAATGCCGTGACATTTTAGAGTCTGTTAAGCATTTGCCATCAAAGTACTGGGTACCTTGTATTTATTGTTTTAGTTTCATTGTCAAGACTTACATTAATCTAGATTCTATCATTTGAATGTGTCATCATTTTTGGAATTACAGAGAGTCTTTTAACATAAAATGTATCATTTGGTTTTATAGATGTGATTATATGTTTTTATTTTACATTTTCAATTATAATACACAATAGTAAATCATTTTAGATATTTTCCATTTAAATTTTGCATCAGAATTTGCAGAATAAAAATGTATTCAGTTTATAGAGTATGCTGTTTCATGAAAAATTCTGTAGGTAAGAGTATAACTCTCTGAGTCATTTTTAGAATGTTTCAGATTATTACAGAATGCTGTGCAATATTAATTAGAAAAAATATAAAAATCTCTATAACAATTATGAGTACCACAGATTGCATAAAAATATTTTCATTGAAAGGTCATATATAATTTTAGTGACTCATAGTATACCTATTTAAGATTTCTATTCCATTAGCTCTTGCAGGTTATTTTACATAAAATCCTGCATATTACAGTAGTGTGCAAATTAAAGTTTCCAGAAATCTAATACAAAGTGTATTTCTACTTTCAAGGATGAACAAAACCTATGCATTAAAAATGCATGCTATTCCATGGAAATTTTAAAAGGTTTTTCTTTTTTGGTGTGTTTTATCATTCCCCAAAGTGCAGTGAAGATGTTTGGTTTGAGATTAATAATACCCCTTGCATTTTCAAGACTGTTTTAAAAATCGCAAGTGTGAAATCTTCATGTTTGTTGATTCATCACCAGAAGATTGCTATATCTACATAAATGAACCAAACTAATCATTTCTTACTCATTGAATCTGACTTGAAGCTATATATTATGTAATGTCTGTTGAGTGCCTACTATGTGCCAAAGATGCCTAATATTGGAGATTCTAGACGAGTAGAAAATAGACACGCTCCCTTATTCTTACAGATATTACTGCTATTAGGTTAGAAGACAGTAATCAAAATAGCATGCTGATGAATCAGTGATTATAGACAGAAAAGTGATACAAGAAAAGCAATACAATTTGATGAGTAACTATTGTGAAATTAAAAGTAAAAAGATTCTGAGGAAGTGACGTTTGAGCTGATATTAAAGGAGGAACAAACTGGGCATGGTGGCACACATCTGTAGTCCCAGCTACTTGGAAGGCTGAGATGTGATGATCACCTGAACCCAGGAATTGGAGTCTAGTCTGGGCAACTAGCAAGACCCCATCTCTAATAAAATAATGCTAATAAAAATAAGATGAACAGCACTTAACTAGATGAAGCATCAATAGTCAATGTGTAATAGAAAGTATTACAGAGGAAATAATTAGTGAAGACAGAACTCCTGTGGTGCAAGGAAGTATGGCACACTGCAGCCACTGCCTGCAAAGCCTATGTGTCCTGGGAGGAGAGGAAAAATAACTTGTAGACAACTCTTTTCAAAAGTGTAGTCATGAAGCTGAAATGAGAAATAGGATGACTTGAAAGCAGAACTTAAAATCTTGTGTTTGAAGGTGTGATTTTACTTTTATTTTCACCATCAAATTGAAGAAACATGAGCATATGTGGAGGTTAATGTGACAGATAACATTATAGCGAGACAGATGGAATACATAGGAAAGGCAAATATGATTGACAAGTTCTCTAGGCAGCAGGTAAACACCAGAATCCAAAGAGTGGATGGAGGGCATGACTTTAGGTAGGAAAAGGGTCGATTCCTTCTTCATAACAGCAGGTAAAGGAGCATGGTGGGTTCTCCCTCAGTTCTTGCATGACAGTAGGAATCAAGCCTAATGGCCTGAGGGCAAGGCTGACTCATCCTGGTATGACATCAGGGTAGCCTGTGAAATCTCTGCTCACCTTTTCTTGGGGTTGGTAAACATAGAGATTGCTGTTTTATGATTTGTTTAGATATTTTCTATAGAGGTAACTTTTCATTTCCATAAACAATGCTTTCATCCTTTCATTCCTAATTATACCCAGTTGTTCACAGAAAGAAATTTCCAAGGACATAAGAGCTAATGAGACACCAATAAGGTTTTTAGTGTTTCAAAAAGAAAGTATCTATTTGTGAAAAAAATAAAAGCAATTTTCTCTTGAACTAAAAATTGTAATCACATAGCTTCTTTCCTCCTGCAGTTATTAAATACATGAGGTAATGACCAGTGCCTCTTTAGTGGCAGTTTTGATTTATGCTGTGATACTAAAAATTATGTTCCTTCGGGGAATGTCACTGATATATACTGCTGCTTGAAAAGTGTATGTAAAAAGAGACTTAATTATATATTTTGTTAAAAGTTAAAGGTATAATTGAAGATTAAAATTAAGAATGACAAAAACATTAGGACCTCGTTAAATTATAGAACAACTATTATTTTAATAATATAACAAATCTTAATAGTGATATAAAAATTATAACATAATTCAAAATATACTTTTCAGTAGAGACATATTAATTCTAAACCAATATCATATAAGAAAGTGTTGGTTTTCTTTTCTCATTTAAACTTTCTCAGTATAGCATAAGAGCTATTTCATCTCTTCATTATACAAGACTCCAACTTTCACAGGAGCCAGAAATACAACTTTTATTCATTTTTGCAACACATTTTAAAAATCTTTGTCAGAGAATATGAAAATTTGAGCAACTCTAACACATAAACTCATTCTTACCAAGATTCAGAATTAGCATATATAATTAAACCCTGTTAAAAGGTTTTTTTTAATTGACATTGTAAAATATTACTTTTAAATTATTTATTTTTTCATTATTGTCTCCCATATTAACGTATCCCCTGAAGCCTGATCTTTCAGAAGAAGACTGGCCTTCTGGAACATTCTAATGAAACAAATTCTTGCCCAGCCCTTAAAACAATCAATCCTGGTCAACTGAATCTCAGGTCTTGCTACATCATGAAGGGACTATTGCTTTTCCAGCGATGATTGTTGATATGGTGAATTTTCCTCTGACTTACTGTATCCAACAGCTGCACAAAGTATTTGTATTTCAGTTTCTCCACCATGCTAAAGAAGGGCTGTATGGCCTACTCCTAAACACAGAAAACCTACACTAGCAGTGAGTGACAGTATGGCCTAACAGTTTATAATCATACTAAGGTAGGGGCAAGGGCTTCCCTAATTATGTAGCTTATAAACTACTCAGCTCCTGGAGCCTCATATCCAGACTTACCAGATTACTGTGAGTTAACCCAGAATGTAATAGCCAGTGGGGAATGGGGGTTCACTCGCCTGCTACCTCATCCTGTTTCCCCAATGATGGCATTGCCTCTACCTGTGCCTGGTCTGTTCAAGCCTTCCACATTCGTCTTTAATTCACCAAAATATTTTATTTTAATATTGTTTTCATAATTTCAACCTTTATTTCAGACTAGGGGGTACATGTGCAAGTTTATTAAATAGGTATATTGAGTGCTGCTGAGGTTTGGAGTATGAATAACCCATCATCCAGGTAGTGAGCTCAGTACATAATAGGTAGCTTTTCAGCCCTTGCCCCTCTCAATAGTCCCCAGTGTCTGTTGTTGTCATTTTTATCACCATGTGCACACAATGTTCAGCTTCCACTTATAAGAGAGAACATGCAATATTTTGTTTTCTATTCCTACATTAATTGGCTTAGGTAAAATAATGGCCTCCAACATGAATATATTTGTGTTGCTTCAAAAGGCATAATTTCATTCTTTTTTTATGATTGTGTAGTATTCTATGGTTTATATGTGCCACTTTATCTGGTCCACTGTTGATAGGCACTTGGGTTGATTCCATTTCAATACTATTGTGAATATTACTGCTATGAACATATGAATACATGTGTCTTTTGGTAGAACAATTTATTTTCCTTAGGGTATATACCCAGTAATGGGATTGCTGGGCCAAATGGTAATTCTGTTTTAATTTATTTTTTGAGAAATCTCCACACTGTTTTCCATAGTAGCTGAATTAGTTTACATTCTGACCAACAGTATATAACCATTCCCTTTTCTCTGCAGCCTTGTTAACATCTGTTATTATCTGACTTTTTAAAGAATAGCCATTCTGATGGGTGTGAGATGATATGGTGTTGTGATTTTGATTTGCATTTCTCTGATTATTAATGGTGTTGAGCATTTTGTCATGTTCTTGGTTCTTTGTATGTATATTAATTCGTTTTCACACTGATGATAAAGACATACCTGAGACTGGGCAATTTACAAAAGAAAGAGGTTTAATTGATTTATAGTTCCATGTGGCTGGGGAGGCCTCACAATCATGGTGGAAGGCAAGGAGGAGCAAGTCATATTTTACATGGATGAGCAGGCAAAGAAAGAGAACTTGTGAAGGGGAACTCCTTTTCTTAAAACCATACGATCTTGTGAGATATATCATGAGAACAACATGGGAAAGACTTGCCCCGTGATTCAATTACCTTCCATTAGGTCCCTCTCATAACGTGGAAATTCAATATGAAATCTGGGTGAAGACACAGCCACACCATATTAGTATGTCTTCCTTTGAGACATATCTGTTCATGTCCTTTTGCTCATTGCATTGTTAAAACTCCGTATAGATGTTGGCTGTTTGACCTATGACAGATGCATAATTTGCAAATATTTTCTCTCATTCTGTAGTTTGTGTGTTTACTCTGTTGATAGTTTCTTTTGCTGTGCAGCTCTTCAGTTTAATTAGGTTCTACTTTTCTAGTTTTGTTTTTGTTTTTCTGGCAATTACTTTTGAGGACTTGGTCATAAATTCATTTTCTTTTTTTTTTTTTGGTGTGTGTGTGTGTGTGTGTGTGTGTGTGTGTGACGGAGTTTCACTCTTGTTTCCCAGTCTGGAGTGCAATGGTGCCATCTCGGCTCACCGCAACCTCCGCCTCCTGAGTTCAGGCAATTCTCCTGCCTCAGCCTCCTGGGTAGCTGGGATTACAGACACGCGCCACCATGCCCAGATAATTTTTTTGTGTTTTTAGTAGAGACGGGGTTTCACCATGTTGACCAGGATGGTCTAGATCTCTTGACCTCGTGATCCACCCGCCTCGGCCTCCCAAAGTGCTGGGAATACAGGCTTGAGCCACCGCGCCCGGCCATAAATTCCTTTTCAAGGCCAATGTTCAGGATGGATTTTTTTTTAGATTTTCTTCTAGGGTTTAAGGTCTTACATTTAAATTGTTAATCTATCTTGGGTTTTTTGTTTTTTTTTTTTGTATATAGTGAAAGGTAGGGGTCCACTTTTATTTTTCTCTGTATGGCTAGCCAGCTATTCCTGCACCATTTATTGAAAAGGGAAATCCTTTCTCTACTGCTTATTTTGTCAGCTTCATTGAAGATCAGATGGCTGTAGGTGGGTGGCTTTATTTCTGGATTCTCTATACTGTTCCATTGATCTGTCTGTTTTTCTACATGTACTGTGCTGTCTTGGTTAATATAGCCTTAGTGTGTAGTTCGAAGTCAAATAGTGCAATGCCTCTGGCATTGTTCTTTTTGCTTAGGATTTATTTGAGTATTTGAGTTCTTTTTTGGGTCCATATGAATTTTAGAATAGGTTTTTCTAATTCTGTGAAGAGCGGTATTGGTAGTTTCATAAGAATTTCATTGAATTTGTAGGTTACTTAAGCAGTACGGCCATTTTAATAATATTGATTCTTTCGATTCATGAGCATGGAATGTTTTTCCATTTTCTTCCGTCATCTATGATTTTTTTCAGCAGTGTTTTGTAGTACTTATCAGCCAGATATTTTAATATATTCTATCAAGTAAAATATGAGTGAGAATATGGAGAGTTAAACTATTGCAATTGTGCTGTAAGGTAAAAGACATTATCTTTAAAAAGTTAGAAAAAAGTAAGTTTGCTGTGTCAAAAAAATATTTCACACTGATAAGGTCAAGCATGACTTTGGTAGAGACTATAATCCTTATCAAAGTTTTAGGTGCAGTATTTTAGAAAAATAGCATGAAACACATGTTCCTTTTTAAAGAGTACACAATAAGGGTTATTAAGACAGACTTTAATGGTGTTCATATTTTCTTCTTTGCTTTCATAAACCAAATAAATCCCCTTTTATGGAAGTGAGGCGTTACTAAGCAGAGTATAAAATTTGCAACCATTCAATCATACAATGATGGATAAAGCATCATCTATTTGCTCTACCTTTCCCCTTGCTTGTCTTTTTCGTAGAGGCCTGAAAATGCAAATGCTTACTTGCCTTATGTCCTTTTCAGCTTCTTGTGACCTGAGAAACAACTCTCATCAATGAGATGCATGAGGACATCTGGGTGGTCTCTGAAAGATTTCAGTTTCTCAATTAAAATGTTTACCCTTGCGTAAATTCTCATTATTTTATTCTGATCCTTAAGATGAATGTGCAGTCTGATGCCTGACAAGATCATGTTATCGTAAAGGAAAGGAAATCATTGATTCTGACTTTGTTAAACTGAAGAACTAATTTAAGGAATCATCTTTGAATTTCCTTTTGGAGGGTGGGTGGAAAACTACTCCTATATATTTAAGTCAGTATTGGTTATATTTTCCACTTCTTGCTCTGATGTTTTTTCCGAATTGATACAAGTATAAGTTTTAAATTTTGTACTTTTTGGGTCATCTGTCAGATACATGAGAAGTTTAATGTCTGTTCTCAACAATTTATATTTTAACTGCTTGTCAGCTTATTTTTTGAGAAACTTAGTTTACTGTCAAATTATTAAGATATCACCTAACAAATTTCGTATTAATTTTAAAAATTAATTTTTCTGATGTATGCACATACATTGCATACCCATAGTTTAACATAATACACATGCATATACATTTACATACATATATTGAAATATGTATGTTTTATTCTGAAATTTATCAAATAGAAAATTGTTAAAGATAATTTTTAGAAGCTTTTATTGAAGTGAAATTACAAAATAAAATCAATTGTACTCTTAAAGAGGTAAGGGATCTAATAAAAATTGCTTTGCAACTGCTAGTTCAAAATTTTGTAAAGGTATCCCAGGGTGAAGCCAGTTTTTCTGTAGTGTGCTTATAGATATTAACTCATTAAAACTGGATCCACTGGACTATCTCAGGCAATTGTTATTTTTCCAAGCAGTCCATTTTCTTTGTTCTATGTGTGAATTCATAAAGAATTGATATGTCAACATTTTTATACTTTTATTGGATTTAAAGTTTGGCTCTGTTCAACAGCAATTTCAGCACTAAATTGAGTTGTTGTCATACAAATGGTAAGGCATTTGATATTTCTGCAAGAAACCTATCTTGAAAAATCATCAGTAAGTCATACTTTCTTTCCTATTTTGTGTAAAAACAAATAGAAACCATCTTAAATTTATTTGGAATGAAGTTCTGTACTAGTAGATTTTTCACAAGGACTGAAAGAAAGGACAATACTTCTTGAGCACAAATTTCTGTGTAACCCAAATTCATTATTAATTAAGTAAATATTAATTGAGCTCCAAATGTGAATCAAATTCTGTGTCTGTCTTCAAAACCTCTATTGTCTTTTAGAGAAAAGAAAAAATGAGATAAGCCATCGAAATGTAGTACATGGTCTCGTGGGGATAGGCAATGCTGTTGAGGGACTGTGTTAAGAAAAAAAAACTTCTCTTCCCCAGTCCATCCGGAGCATGGTTTCAAAGGAAAGAGTTTCTCAGCACCATGTCTTCATCCATGCCCCCATCCGACAAAGTTAAGTTGTTCGTCTAGGTTTCCCAAGGCGGGATAAGTAGACGAATCCAAGTGGCTTTCTTTGTGCAAAAAGCCTCCGAAAGCTCTGGGAGGAGGGGGCTCTGTTGTGGACCAAGCAGCCAATCCAGTATCAGAGTCAAAGATTAATCACTCCAAAGGAAGTTTGAAAGAACTCCTCTCATTGAATGAGAACATGAATGAGGAGTGAGTAACTCCAGAGTTAAAACTCCGCTACTGTCTCTCTCTTTCCTATCTCTCTCTCTCTCTCTCTCTCTCTCTCTCTCTCTCTCTCTCTCTCTCTCTCTCTCCCTCTCTCCCCCCTCCCTCCTCCCTCTCTCCCCTCTCCCCTCTCACAAATCACTTTTTCTGCAAAACTCTTTGAGTCCACCATATTTATTGGAAGGATAAGCTCACTGACCCTCAAGGATCCCTTTCCCCAGGGTCCCTTTCGCTTCAGGATAAGAGAGGCCAAGGATCTTATCAGATTAGGGAATTGGGAGTGTCTTCGGGGCACCCTGCTGCTTCCCCTAGCTACACTTTGATAACATACAAGAATGACTCAACCCAGAATTGAAAATAAAGAAATGTTTAAGCCAACACTCCAGGGAGAAGTAGGAGTTAAAAGGATAAATGCAGTGAAAAGGATGAATAGACACGAGAGTGAGAAGGAGCAAAAGACATAAATCATTCTAGCTACTACACATTAGTTGAATATATTGCATAAGAAAAGGGAAGGTGGTGATAGATGAAGAGTAAGGGACAGTTTCTAACGGGAGATTGTGCGTTGTGCAAAGGGATTAGATTGTATTTGTAGGGCAATGGAGGACTATTAAAAGTTTTATGAAAGGGAATTATAGGACTAGGTTTTCATTTTAAACTACCACTACGGGCACAGAGCAAAGATTGGATTTTAGGGAGGTGGGATTCAGAGACAATTGACTTGTTGGGGCAAGGGGAAAACTTCCCCTGTACCTTTGGAGGGTTCACCGAAAAATCAACTCCAATATGGCAGATTAATAAGAGAAAACGCATACAAACTTATTTAATCATGTGCACAGGGATAATTGCAGAGTAATCACCCAATATCTCAGTGGCACCCAAATGGCTTTATGTTTGTAGGTTTGTCTGATCTTTATGTAGATAGGGGAAACATCTTTTTCAAGGTTTGTGGATCGCTAAGCGTTTTTAATTCAAAATATTCAATACCAAAGAACCTTATTTGGGGGTGAAATTTCCTATGCTCCTTCACACTGGAGGCAGGAACCCCAGTCAGCAGATAGTTCTATGAATTTCAGTAGTTGCCTAAACCAAACAGGCATCAAAATGAAAATTTGTTAATGGATTTTTAAGCTAAAAAAAAAAAAATGTATATATATATATTTGAAGACTTATTTTCTCTGTGATGTAAGTCACAAGTTAAAGATAATGGGAGGTTTAAACTCAACAGGCTGAAAAATAAATGCATTGAAAAATGGAGAGATACTTGAGTAGCCAGGAGAGTCCCAATATCTATTATATAATGTAACTTTTCACATTTTTCAACACCTATGCCCCTATATACTAATATTAGGATGGCCTTATGGTGTTTAGTTAGTTTCTTTGTGTTTTGTTTTTAACACAAATCAATTTGAAGACCTACCCCATGTGATGCATTCAGCATTTCATGTACATTTTGTTATCTGAACAACCTGTTTTCGGAGTTAATTTTTTCTTTTAATAAAGGTAGAACAGAGCCTTGTCCAAATCTGTATATTAAACTAGCACCAGAGGAGGAATTTATGTATAATTTTCTGATTCTAAATTACTTGTATATATGAATACTTTTTATTAAAAGTTACATTTTCGTATATATATATATACACATATGTATGTACATATGTGTTTGTGTGCATGTGTGTGTGTGTGTGTGTATATATATATATATATATATATATAAACTAGGAATATGACACGATGCACTAGGGAAAAACAGATTAAATTGACACCTGCTCTGGCAGAATCTGATCTTCATGCTTATCAATATCCTTTATTGGATAGCGTGTTGAAGAATTTTTCATTATGTGAGAAATCTGTGGGGCATTTCTAAAATGTATAAATAAAAATATGAACATCTCTGAGTGGGTTAGACAGCAACATATGGTTCATCATATTTTCAGATGAATTACAGAAAAAAAAAACATTGTTATAGTTTTACTCAGGTATCTTTTGGGTGCTATACACCAAATTTTCAAAACTGTTACCAAAATCATCAGGTATGATTTGAAATAACAAGAAGAAGAATTAGAAGTCTGTTTTCTTTTCTATTTCTATAAAGTAATCAGAATTCTACTGAACATTCATTTTTTAAACTTTTTTTAGTGTGACTTGCTTTATTGCAATATTCATTTTATTGGGATGGTCTGGAACTCAACATACACTAAATGTGTACGACAACATTCCTATGCAAGGGAAGAGTCCCATTTTTCTTTCCAATATAGATACACACAGGTAATACTGAAGGTTATTCATAATTTTACTTATTGGTATTTTACTTAGTGATATTTACTTAGTGGTGGTGTCTTAAAGGGTGAGACTTTTGTTACCCATGCTCAGTGAATGGATATTTAAAAGACAAACAAAGCCTGGGCAAAAGGTGCCTTACTTATTAGTATCATAATGATCATCCAGATCCATTATACTAATGACAAGGTCCGTTAGCAGTAATTCACCATCTGACTTAACCAGCAGGTAACTTTAGTTTTACTTTTTTCCTGCTAATATTGTAGAATGTTAAAAAGGAAACAGGTGGGCCGGGCAAGGTCATTCATGCCTATAATCCCAACACTCTAGGAGGCCGAGGCAGGTGGATCACCTGAGGTCAGAAGTTTGAGATTGGCCTGGGCAACATGCTGAAATCCCATCTCTACTAAAAATACAAAAATTAGCCAGGTGTGATGGCAGGCACCTGTAATCCCAGCTACTCCTGAGGCTGAGACAGGAGAATCTCTTGAACCTAGGAGGCAGAGGTTACAGTGAGCCGAAATTTTGCCATTGCACTCCAGCCTGGGCAACAAAAGCAAACCTCGTCAAAAAATAAATAAATAAATAAAAAGAAAAGAAAACAGGTGAAGAGAGAAAGTCATGGAAGGAGAATCACTTTCTTGACAAAATGCTGTAATTACGGATGTGAGCTACAGCACCTGGCCTACCAGTGCAGATTTGCTACATAGTTGCTCACCTCTTGACTTTGCTTTTGTGCATATAAAATAAACATTTGAAAATATAGCTGTTCCATTCTGGTTAAAATTAAATTAGGGCCTATAGAAAATATCAGGTGTGTTGTCAATAAGATCAAAATCTTTCAACCTTCAAATTTTCTGCTGCAAAATTATCACTTCAATTGTTGTAAATTATTTCTCTGTAGTGTTAAAACGTTGCAATGTCATCACCGATTATAAAAATAGGTTGAATTAACTGTAAGTTTTGAGGGGGCTAATATTTTGCTATAGTTTATTCAGTATACACAAACGTAGGCATGCAAGCACACAGAACTTAAGTTCAGTAGTATTGTTTTCATTTATGCTTTGTTTGTTCTCAATATTTGAACTGTTGCCATAGCTTTTCTACGTAAATCAATGTTTTTTAAAACTAAAGCATCAATTCCCTAATTTCAATGCTGTTATTTTACCTCTTTATCACACAGAGTATTTGATTTTTAAAAGTCTTTTATGCTACATTATTTTTCCCCACATTTTCTTCTTCTGTTTGATTTTATCTGTAAAGTCATTTTTCTCAAGCTTAACTTAAGGCATACCTGCTGAATATGATTCTTTTCACATTGATAGGTAACTGAAAGTGTGCATTTCCACATATACATAAGGAAAACTAAAATATGTTTTCTGACATATCTGGGATGGCTTCCTTGAAGAAAAAAATGTATATAATTTATGAATTTAGAAAATATTTTGAGTTATTTTTAGTTATTTATTTTTAAACTCAATGAGAACATTCTATAAAAGACAGTATGAGATTTATATTATTGAAATAGCAGTGAGGATGGAAGGAGAGTAACACAATCAGATGACTTAACCCAAAATCTGGAAAAAAAATGATAAAAGGAGCAGTCATGGAACACTAGGAATAAAACTATATATACAGAGTCAAGACTATGAGTATATTCAATATACAATATACTATCTTTTTTCTCGAGTTTTTATATTATATTTAATAATTGAAACAAAATGTATAGTATTATCTGTTACTTAAAACAATGATATTTAAATATGAGGAAGATAAAAATGAAATGAAAGTGAGGTTTCTGTTTATTACTCAGAGTGGTAAAATACATATGCATATTGCAATCCTAGAGCCACCAGTATAAAAACTGTACAAAGAGTTATACAATGTTCCCTTTGTATGACTTCAGACCCTCCTTTGAATATTAGAATCTAGGGATGCTCAAGTCCTTAATATAAAATGGCACAGTTTTTGCATATAACCTACACACAGCCTTCTGTGTACTTTAAATCATCTTTAGATTACTTATCACACCTAATTAAGTGAAAATATCATGTAAATAGTTGTTACACTATATTGTTTGGAGAATAATGATAAAATAAAAATGTCTATAGATGTTCAGTACAGATGCAATTTTTAAAAGCATTTTCCATTAATGTTTGGTTGAATCCAGGAATGTGCAATCCACACATAAGGAGGGCTGACTGTACTCAAAAACACCATAAACAAATGAAGATAAAATCATGAACAAAAGATAAGTTCATGTGACCACAAGTAATATTACGATATTAACACCTATATGTGCCACTTTCTTATTATATATTGAGATCCAGAGTGAGCAAACATATAGTAAGAAAGTGGTATGTCTAGTTGCTAATATATCAATAGTTTCCTTAAATGTAAGTGGTCTAAATGCACTAATCAAGAGGCAGAGATTAGCAATGTGGATATTGAAGAGTTAACAAACTATATGTTGCTTACAAGATTTTTACTTCAAATTTAATGGCAAAGCTACCATACAAGTGAAATAATGGAAAAGTATACAGCATGCAAATATTATTCATAAAAAGCAAGAGTGGCTAAATCAATACGTACTATGGTACTATGAAGTAAATATCAACACAAAAAAATTATTATACACCAAGAGGGACATTCCATAATGATAAAAGAGTTAATGCATCAGAAAGGCAAAACAATCCCAAATGTATACATGTGAAAAAAACAGATCCACAGAATATATAAAGCAAAAGCTGATAGAACTGAAAGCAGAAACAGATGAATTCACGATTACAGTTGGAGGGCTTCAACCACCCCTGTCAGCAAATGAAAGAATGATTAGACAGAAATTCTGAAGAGATATAGAAGGGTTAAATCGCACAATCTACCAACTGTTTCTAATTGTCATATGTAGAGTAACCCATTTAATAGCAGCAGATTTGTTTTTAAGAGCCCATGTATTATGGGTTGAAATTTAACACTCCCCTCTACCTCACTAAAAAAAAGAAAAGTTGAATTCTTTTCCCCCAGTGTCTCTGCATTTCCAAATGCCTCTTTATTTGAAAATAGGAACACTGTAGATAAAAGTAGCTAAAATGAGGCCATAGTGGAGCAGGCTGGGTCCTTAATCCAATATGATTGATATCTTTATGAAAGAAGTGAAATAGACCAACCAGAACACAGGGAGAATGCCTTATGAAGACAGAGGATAAGAGGGATACATACACAAACCAAAGAAGGCCAAAGATTGCTGACAAACCATCAGAAGCTAGGAAGAGACATGAAACGATTCTCTTAGAGATTTCAGTGGGAGTATTGTACTGCCAATTCTAATTTTAGACTTATAGATTTCAGTAATTTCAGATGATACATTTCTGATGTTTTAAGACACTCAGTTTTGTGGTAATTAGGAAATAATTATTGTTAGAAAATGAATGCATCTTGAAACATTCAACAATATAAAGCACACCCTAGGTCATAAAACAAACGTTATAAAGAAATTTAAAAGAATTGTAATTATACAGTGTGTTCTATGATAATAGTGGAATTAGAAAACCACAGGAAATTTTTAACCTTATAGGAGTTTTAAAAACATACTTTTAAATAATTTATGGGTCATAGGAAAAGTCTTCATTAAAAAAAAAATATATATGAGAATGAAAGCCAAAAGAAGACTTGTAAAACATGTGAGATTTACATAAAGAGGTGTTAAGAGGGAACTTTATAGCACAAAAGACTTACATTAGAAATGCGATATTTGGGAGACTGAGGCAGGCGTATCCCTTGAGCTCTGCAGTTTGAAGTTACAGTGAGTTATGATAATGCCACTATACTCCAGCCAAAAATAGCAGAATGAGACCGTGTCACACTCACAAAAAAGAGGTGAATTCTCAAAGTAATAACTTCAGTAACTTAAATTACAAAAAGATAATTGTAATAAGCCCAAGTAAGAAGAAGAGAACAATAAAGATAAGAGTGTGATAGGAAAATAAACCTAGGGGCCCCAAAATCAGTAAGCTACAGGGAAAAGTCAGGCTGGGAACTGCTTAGGACAAAGTTGCTTCTCACTCTATTTAAAGTTAGCCCTCTGCTTACTGAGATAAATGCATATTTAATTGTTTCCTTTGGAGAGAAGAAACTCAAAAGAATGCAACCATTTGTCTCTTCTGTACCTATGACCTGGAAATCCCCTCCCTGCTTTGAATTGTCCTGCCTTTCCAGACAGAACCAATGCTCAGCTTACATATGTTGACTGATGTCTCATGTCTCCGTAAGATGTATAAAACCAAGCTGTGCTCTGACCACCTTGGGCACTTGTCGTCAGGACCTCCTGACACTGTGTCATGGGCATGTGTCCCCAGCCTTGGCAAAATAAACTTTCTAAATTAACTGAGACCTGTCTCAAATATTTGGGGTTCACAAGAGCAGAATTCAAAGAAATTGAAAATAGCAAACAATCAAGAAAAGTAAATAAACAAAACCACAAATGTACAAAACAAATAAATAAAACTAATAAGATTCCAACAAGAATAACAAGCATAAAGTGAGTAAACACAAATCTCTGCATTAGGAGTAAAACAACAAAAACAGATTCTATAGCTATTAAAAGGAAAATAAGTGGATACCTGAATAATTTTCTACTCACATATTTGATAATTAAATACATCGTACTAATTCCTTGAAAACTGTAAGCAACAAAACTCAGCCATAATGAAATACACGATATGACTAGAGTTGTAAGCATTTAAAAATGTATTTGTAGCCTGGTGTACTGGCACATGCCTGTAGTCCCAACTACTCAGGAGGCTGAAGCAGAAGGATTCCTTGATCCTGGGAGTTCAAGACCAGCCTGAACCACATAGCTAGACTGCACCTCAAAATAAAAAAGAATTTGTTATTTAAAAGATCCCCAAAAAAGAAATCTACAGGCTGAGATGAGTTCACAGAACAATTCTATTACACATCTAAAGAAAAATTGACAGCAAGTTTACACAATTGTTTCAAAAAATATTATTCTGTAAACCCAAACTAAAATAGTAAGGTGCCCAACCAACTAAATGAACCCTACCTCTGGGCCAAGGTGTTACAAAGTAAACCTGGAACAGTAGTTCAGAACATAATGGGAACAGATAACTGGACATGCCTCATTATATCCTCCTCCCTCTGGAATTCTGACCAGCACAACTGACCAGCATTAACACTAAAATAGAGACCTTAAGACTGACAGGGAAGTCTCTTTGAGCAATAAGATAGCAACAAGACAGCAGGTACTAAAAGAAATCAAATGAGTTTACCCCAAAATATATTTCTTTAACATGTTTTGAAAAGGCCCTGAAAAGCTGTCTCATTGCACAAAGTGTGCATTCTATAGATAATCCCCTTTCCCTTACAGATGTTTTCCCTGAAGTAGGAGAGAATTAACTAAGAGTCTGGAACCTTTTTAAGTCTGATAAGAAGTATTTACCATCTATTCCCTATGAAGCTTGCTACCTGGAGGCTTCATCTGCATAATAAGAAACTTGGTCTCTACAACCCCTTATCTTAACCTAGACATTCCCTTGTATTGATTGCAGGACTTTACATAAGCACTTTCAACCAACTGTTAATGAGAAAATCTTTGATTCCACCTTTGATCTGAAAGCCTCTTACTCCCACACCCCACAATCCCACTCTTAGTTATCTCACCTTTCCAGACCGAACCAATGTATACCTTACATGTATTGATTGATATCTTATATCTCATTAAAACCTATAAAACCAAGCTGTAGCTAGACCACCTTGGGAACATTTTCAGGATGTTCTGGGATTGTGTCATTCATACAAAATACAAAATGACTCAGAATAAATCTCTTCAAATATTTTAAAGATTGACTCTTTTCATCAACAGCAGAGTAGAACACTTCACAAGTTTTTAAAGACATTATGGAAGGACTGTGTTGAAGGAACTCCCCGGGTAGGCTACGGGCTTTGTTTCCAGTGCAGGACTTTTCCTGCCTCCGGCTGGCTGGGGGCTTCCTTTCTAGTTTTACAGCCTCTGGCTCCTAGGGGCTTTGTTCAGGGGCAGGGACTTTTCCCACTCCCGGCCCCTTGAGGTGGAGGTTTAGTGACTCAGGTTTTGAAAACAGTAACCAATCTGGTAAAGGATTCAAAGATCAATTAATCCAGAGAAAGGTTGAAAAAAGCCTTCTCATTGGATGAGAACAAGAAAGGGGAGGGAATAACTCTGGGATATAATCTCCAGCTGCCCAAGCCTGCAGCGGCATCCCCTTCGGGTCCCCTTCCGCAGCACGGAAGCTGTCCTTTCACTCTGTCTAATAAGCTGCACTACCACACATTCTGGGTTCATGAGTCCTATTTGAGCTGTAATGCTCGACACCAATGCCCTCTTGCCCATTTGTAGGGATTAGAGAGGCCAAGAATCTAAGTTCTGGAGAATCTGCTTGCAGCTAATCAGATTACAGTATTTCCCTCATATCAAAAGTAGGTGAAGAGAGTATAAAATAGATATTAAAAACCAATATATCTCATATATTTTAGCATAAAAATTCTCAACAAAATATTACTAGCTGCGATTTGACAATATATAAAAAAAAATTATACATTGTGACAAAGAACAATTTATCCCAGATTTTCAAGAGTGGTCTAGCATATTAAAATTAACCAATGGATTCCATTATACAGGCATACTAAAAAGAAAAGTTGTACGATTATATTTTATATTCAGGAAATAATTTGACAAAATACAACACCCATCATTATATAAATTGTAAGCAGGTTAAGAATAAAGGGACATTACCTCCACTTGATAAAATGTGTTCACAAAAACCTTCAGATAAAACCACACAATGATGAAAGGCTGAGTGTTTTTCCTCTAAGAAAGAGAACAACACAAGGATGACAACTCACATCATCACTCTATCAACTTAACTTATTGCAAAACATTCTAATCAAGGTGTAGGGAAAGATACAGATTTAAAAGATAGAAATAAAGCTCTATGTATTTACAGATGGCATGATTGCCTACATAAGAAACCCTAATAAATCTTCAAAAACAAATTCAGAGAACTAATAAGTGATTTTAGCTGTGTTCCAGGACATAAGACCACATCTCCAAGTCAAACAACATGCCAAGGAGGAAATTAAAAACACGATGCTACTATAGTCATTCTGAGGAACACTCTCTCTCTCTCTCTCTCTCTCTCTCTCTCTCTCTCTCTCTTTCTTTTTCTTTCCTTCTGTCTAATAATCACTCTCCCACAAAACTCTTTGGGTCCACAATATTTATTCGTGGATAACTGGGACGAATTTGACCCATGATCTTTGAAGAAGAAGCGGCTTATTTTTCTCTGCCAAACAGCATGGCTGTCATACCTCTGCCAAGTGGAGAAACCTGGCCTCCTAAGGGAACTATACATTATAACACCCATCTACCATTAGACCTGTTATGTAAGAGGGAAGGTAAATGGATTGAAGTCCCCTATGTGCCCCTTTTCTTTTCTTGAAGGGATAATCTTCAGGTATGTAAGGCTTGTAACCTAAACCCTATGGCCCCTCCTCAGGACTACCCCCATATTTAGAAAAGTCAGGAGTGGCACTGGGGGTTCTGACGCAGACTTGGGGGACCATGCCACAGTGGTGGCATACCTAAGTAAGGAAATTATGCAGTATCAAAAGGCTGGCCCCACTGCTTGCAAGTCATGGCTGCAGTGGCTATATTGGTCTCAGAAGCTGTTAAAATAGTACAAGGGAAAGATCTAACTGTATGGACTTCATATGATGTAGCTGGGATTCTGGCCTCTAAAGAAGGCTTATGACTGTCCGACCACCACTTACTCAAACATCAGGCTGTAATGCTCAAAGGGCCCATACTTCAGCTGCACACATGTGCAGCCCTCAATCCTGAGGAAGGGGCAGACAAAGAACATGACTGCCAGCAGGTTATAGCTCAGAACTACGCGGCTTGAGAGGATCTCTTAGAAACTCCTCCCTAGTCACTCTTAGAAACTCCTCCCTAGTCACTCTTAGAAACTCCTCCCTAGCCAATCCTCACTGTAACCTATACATTTATGGAAAATGGAATTCAAAAGGCAGGATATGCAGTAGTCAGTGATCAAACAGTGCTTGAAAGTAATTCCCTTCCTCCTGGAACTAATGCCCAGCTGCCAGAACTCGTAGCCCTCACGTGAGCTCTAAAACTAGGAAAAGGAAGGAGAATAAACATATACACAGATTCCAAATATGCTTACCTAGTTCTGCATGCCCATGCTGCCATATGGAAGGAAAGAGACTTCCTAACCTTGGCAGGAACTCCCGTTAAACATCATAAGGAAATTTTAGGTTCATTGCAAACTGTCAAAGTACCCAAAGAGGTAGCAGTCTTACACTGGCTGGCTCACCAGAAAGGAGATGAGAAGGAAGCAGAGGACAATCATCGAGCTCACCTAGAGGCAAAAGAGAAACTAGATAAGAATTTGTAGAAGAACCTTTAATATGGGAAAACCATCTCCAGGGAACTAAACCTCAATACTCATCAGAAGAGGTAGAGTGAGCAATCTCTTAGGAATATAATCTTCCTTCAGGATGGCTAGCTACTGAGGAGGGAAAAGTACTCCTACCTGCTGCCAGCCACTTAAAACCCTACCTCAAACCTTCCATATGGGTATAGAGAATCATAGCAAATGGCCAAATCTATATTTGCAGAAAAAGTCTCTTCAAAGCTGTCCAACAAATCATCAAAGGGTGTGAAAAATGCCAGAAAAATAATCCTTTGGCACATCACAAAGTTACATCCAGGTGAGGTTGGGCAAGTGGACTTTACCCATATGCCTAAGTCTCGGTGATATCAATATCTGTTAGTATGTGTAGATACCTACACAAACTGGGTTGAAGCTTTCCCCTGTAGAACAGAAAAAGTCCAAGAGGTCATAAGAGTCTTGATTAATGAAATAATCCCTAGATTCAGACTCTGTCGCTGTCTTCAAAGCAATAATGGTCCTGCCTTCAAAGCTGCAGTGACTTAAGGAATTTCCAAAGCATTAGGAAGACAGTGTCATCTCCACCGTGCTTAGAGGCCTAAGTCCTCAGGGAAAGTGGAGGAGATGAGGGAAATTCTTAAGAGACACCTTAAGAAACTGGCACAGGAAACCCACCTCCCATAGCCTTCTCCTTTAACAATAGTACTCTTAAGGGCTGGAAACTCTCCTCAGAAAATAGGACTCAGCCCCTATGAGATGCTTTGTGGATGACCTTTTCTTACTAATGATCTCATATTAGACAAGGAAACAGCAGATCTAATAGAAGATATAACCTCCTTAGCTAAGTACCAACAGGCTCTTAGGACCTTACCTAAGGACACCTTAGGGAAAAGGGGAAAGAGTTGTTCCACTCTGGAGGCTTATTGCTTGTTAAGTCTCTCCCCTCAGACTCTCACTCTCCATCTTGGGAAGGACCGTTTTTGGTATTTTTTCTACCCCAATGGCAGTTAAGGTGGGAGTTGACTCATGGATTCATCACACTCGGCTGAAGAAATAGATACCTGCTGAAGAAAATCATAGGCTCTCCACTCCAGAGCCTGAAGTTCCAGGAGACAACGTTTCATATACTTGTGAGCCATTAGAGGATCCCCAGGAAAGTAACTACTCATGAGTCTAACTTACATGTTGGCATTAACAGGACTATGACTCTTAATTTTATTATCTGTGACAGGACTCTATATGGTTGACCCTATGGATTGGCCTAATAGCTCTCTCCTCCTCTCCTTCCTAGTGCCCCTCCAAGACAATTTACAACAACTCTCAGGTGCAGAGTCTTCCCTTGCCAAGGCCACACCATACTCAAACCACAATTATTTCTTCATAGCAGGGGTGGTAGAATAATAGGAGGACTTGGTACTGGGATTGAAGGAACCTCTACTCAGTTTTACTATAAGCTATCTCAGGAGTCAAATGATAACATGGAAAAGGTTGCTAATTCTCTCTGCAGAGCCAGCTCTCTCTGCAGAAGCAGCTTAACTCTTTAGCTGCTGTGGCTCTTCAAAATAGAAGGGTCATGGATCTGCTAATAGCAGAGAAAGAAGGAACCTGTCTCTTTTTAGAAAAAGAATGCTGCTACTTTGTAAAGCAATCATGTATTGTCTTAAACAAAGTTAAAGAACTCAGAGACCGAATCAAACACCGGGCTAAAGACCTTCAAGAAACAGGATCATGGAGCTTGTTTAACAACTGGCTGTCCTGGCTCTACCCTCTTCTAGGCCCATTTATAACCATTCTATTATTGCTGGCCTTCTGGCATCTAGTCTTTAACGTTCTTGTCAAATTTGTTCTTTCTAGAATTAAGGCCGTGAGGCTACAAATGGTCCTGAAAATTGAACCCCAGATGTCCTTGGCTCATAAGTTCTATTGTGGGCCTCTGGATAAACCTTCACCCCTGGAAGACCCCCCTGTTGGAGGAAACCTCAACTGCAGAGCAGCTTCTATGCCCCAATTCAGCAAGAAGTAGCTAAAGAGCGATCGATGCCTGTATTTCAATAGCAGTTGGACTTCCCTGTTCAGGAGGCACTGAGGGACTATGTTAAAAAAGACTTAACTTTCTGGGTCCATGAGGGGCATGGTTTCAAAGGCAGGAGTTTCCCGGCTCCACATCTTCATCTGGGAAAGTAAAACTCTTTGTCTGGATTTCCCCCACGTGGAAAACAAAACAAAACAAAACAAAATACATGTCCTTCAACAAAACATAGTACATTCACATCATGGAACACTGCTCAAAAATAAAAAGAAACCTTCTATTTACATACACAAAAACTTCCATGAATCTCCAAGGAATTATGCTAAATTAAAAATTCAGTCCCTGAGGGTTACATAATGCGATTCAATTTATGTAATACTCTTGAAATGACAATTACAAAAGTGGAGAAGAATACAACTATTAAAATGTTTTACATTATTAACCTCAGGTAGGCAAATAAATTAGCAAACTGGCAATAATAAGTAGACAAGGTCCTACAGAATAAATAGGATATAATATGCTTCAAGCAAATTCCAATAGCTCAAATAAAGCCAAAAATAAACAAAATTTATTTAAGACAATTATGTAAATATAGACCTTTGTATGATTCATTTAAATCATTAATATTTCTGTTTAACTGCAGGTATCTTTTCTTTTATATAATTTGCTTTCACATCTTGAAATGCAATGAATATAATCATGACTACGACCTGCAAATAGAACTATATAGCTCATGTATTCAATAAATCTTGAATAAACTATAATTAAATATATAGCAAATGGCATTTGTTAAAGAAGCCATTACCTTAATAACTAGCATCTTTAACCAATGCAATAGATCACTCTATTCTCTAAGGAAAATGAGAATATTTGTCGTATGTTTAATTGAGTCTATATAATCCTAAGTGTTCTTCACCCCAGAGTAAAAACAGGTCAGGAAAACACAAAAATCTTTTAATATTTGAGTGAGGAATACTAAATAATTTTGGAAAAGGATGCTTTTCTACACCACACTGTGAAATTATGTAAATATAAGAAGACAAATATTTTTTAAAATCTTACATTTACAAATTTCTATTGAAATAGAATTTTTCAAACATATATTGTTTAGTGGAAATATCAAAATGCAAATAATAGGTTTATTATGAAACTGTTGTTAAAACAGGAAATAAGAAAATATAAATATATCATTACATCTTTATGGAAAGAAACATAGGAAGGATAAAACACAAAACAATTAAATTGAATACTAACATGGGATATGGGGATATAGTGGAAGGAAAAAAGCAAAGGATGAATGATTTCTTTCTAAGTACAGCTTTTATGTTATTTTGACTTTTTGAAGCATGCTAATGTCTACATCAACAAGAATGGAAAACAGAAAAAAAGAGAATTATAACCAAGCAAGTCAAGCTAAACCCAACAGTTTTACAAATGAATAGCCCAACCACACTAAAAGGGAGGTGGTAGGGGAAACAATCCAACAGCTTGTAAACACATTAATTTAATGTTTAACCTCGTTTTTGTTTTTGATTTTGGTTATTTTTATGAGGAAGTGGCCACTGCAATTAAATTCTGAAACATGTTAAAATATTTTTTATGGTTGTATAGGCAAAACAATTCTGAAATTATTTTAGGTGTGTTATATGGAATTTAATAGATGATAAATTAGGTTGATGTTTGAAAGCAGGGTTCACACAGTGGAATAATAAAATTATGGAATTGGGGAATAAAGTGTGTGTGTATTTGTATACATAAGTGTGGGTGTACACACATATACTTGTAAGTTATATCTGTAAACATATCTATTAAAATTTATATATAGTATATACATATATATTTCTTAGCTCTTTCTAAAAAAAGATCTTTGATACTAGGATGGGGGAGATAGAGGAAAACTTTGGAACATCATTTTATGCCAGAAACTAAGGAAGTTAAAAAAAGCTGGGGAATGTTTGTGAACTAGCTAGAAGATGCTTCCACTATCCAAACCTGGGGGACATTTAACATCATAATGATTTGGACAGTAATAAACTGCAAAATTTTCAAAAATACGAATTTATGTGAACATAGTAATAATAGAGTAAATAATTTTTAAAGAGATGAGGATATAGAATACTGGTTGCTGACTATGGAATGTGATAGCAATGCTGTATTTAGAATATCATTATTTTGTAAGCATTACTATAAAGACTGGTATAGACAAGAATTATCAGTAATTGCTAAATCTATGAGAGGGATGTCAATGATATTTGGATAATATTCAAGCGTCTCCTCAGACACCACTTGTACTACCCAGTGTGTACCTGGGATAACACCTAGACCGTGTGGTCTAAATAAACATCACCAATGACAGTCTTATGGATATTGTGTGCCTTCCTTTGATTCTCTCAATTCTTTCACTTCTCCAAACTTCAAGGAGCATAATATTTCAGCACAAAATATTATTCGACAATATTACATTCCTTTAATGGGATTCGGTGCATTTAGAATCATGTTCAAATTACTTAATAAAGCACACAAGGTATTTCAGGGTTTAGACTATTTCTGAAATTCTTCAGATCTATTTTCTACCTTGGTATATACTGCAATCAACATTGAATGTCTTTTTGTTTCCAGAATCTGTCGTGTTTTCTCTTTTGTATTTTCTCACATAGATTTCTCATGTAGTTTTCTCACTTTGTGTCTTAGTTCATTTCGGCTTCTATAAGAAAATGCCATATACTGGGTAGCTTATAAACAACAACAACAAAAAATTATTTCTCAGAATTCTGGAGGCTGAGAAGTCCCAGATCATGTTGCCAGCAGATTCAGTAGTTGATGAAAGCCCACTTTTTGGTTCTTAGATGGTATTTTCTAGCTGTGTCCTCACATAGTAGAAGGGGCAAGGCAGCTAGCTATCTGGGGACTTTTTAATAAGGGTACTAATCAAATTGTGAAGACTTAACCCTCAGGGACAAGCCACCTCCCAAATGCCCTTCTAAAGCCATCACATATGAGTTTTAGGTAGACACAACCTTCAGACCTTAGCTTGTAGAATGTTCTCAAGTAATATTCTACTGTCAAAAAAAGAAAATCTTTCCCATACACTTTTGGGGCTTATCATTAGTCTAAAATTACTTTTTTTGTTCCATTCCCTTTTTTATTACTTATCTGCAATGAAAACCTACACACTGTCCCCAAATGCATTTATAAAATTTTATTTTTAAGTTGACAGATAAAATTATATTTATCACATACGATATGATGTTTTGAGAGACGCATAAGTTGTAAAATGGCTAAATCTAAATCTACCTAACTTACATGCATTACCTCATATAGTTATCACTCCCTCGTTACCCTATCAGTGAACGATGTGTAAGTTTGAACACACAACAACCAAACTGAAAAAATGAAATTGACAGAATTTAATTTGTCATATATACTCACAGCCCAGAGACAGAGGACACTACACATGAGGTGGAGCCACATAAGGACTGCATTTGAGAATAGAATGAACAAGAGGAGATATATGAGGTAGATACTGTGGTATTAATTGGTTGAATTTCCTTGGTCCTGTGGAGGAAGAAGGTGATTGGTTTGTTTGAATAGTTCTGCATTCTGACAGAAAACAGAAATTCACCACTCAGGACTAAGTAGGAACTTCATCTGTTCTGTTTGAAAAAGAGTATGGTTTGGCCATGGGACCTCATCTACAGAGGCTGAGTGAGGAGGAAAACCTGAAGTTATGACATTCAAGGTCCTACCAGTCTACCATGTGACATCAGCTCCAAACATTACCCATTTGCATTAGTCCGTTTTCACACTGCTGATAAAGATATACCTAAGACTGGGAAGAAAAAGAGATTTAATGGACTTATAGTTCCACGTGGCTGGGGAGGCCTCACAATCATGGCAAAAGGCAAGGAAGAGAAAGTCACATCTTACAAAGATGGTGGCAGGAAAAACGAGCTTATGTAGGGCAAGTCCCCTTTTTAACACCATTATATCTTGTAAGACTTGTCTGCTAACAGGAGAACAACACAGGAAAGACCTGCCCATAATTCAATTACCTTTTACTGGAACCCTCCCATAACGTGTGGGAAATCAAGAGGAGATTTGGGCGAGGACACAGATAAATCATACCACTATTCAATAAGCATTTGTGTATTTTTATTTTCCTTTCTCTCCAAATCGTACTAGCCCTTTGAAAATGCTACCCCTAATCAACTAAGCTATCAACTGGACTCCGAAAGTATTTGGGATTTTTATTATAGAAAATATACAAAGTCTAAATCTATGTTGAATTTATTAGTACTTGCAAATTAAATATTAATCTATTTACCACATTGTTGTCCAAGATACACTGGCGAGTCATTTAACACAGACAACCTATAATGTTTGTGGTAAATGTAATATGTAATAATACTATTGGTACCTAGAGTTTCTGTTACTTTAGTCTCCTGATGACATTTTTTCTAAATATCTAGAAATGTTAACCTTTCATAAATGTTTCAAAGCATAACACCACCCACTCATCCAACCAACCAACAACAATAACAAAAGAGGCAACTTTGCTAGTATAGGAAATAAAATACCTGTGAATGATTAAATCCATTATCAATCTAGGAATTAGCAGATACTTATTCAGAATAGTGTTTTAGCATATACATTAAAATGATAAAAAATCCTGATGAAACAGATATTATATAGAAACACTTTAATTTGTGTACATGCAGCTCCACATTTTTAAAGAATGAAATAGTTATTGACTCTAAACAGAATGTTATTGATAAAAACATTCAGTCATCATTTCTAAAAGGTAAAAAAAATTTGTATTATAAACAAAGATTTACTTTCTTTCATTTCTAAATTCTTTAATTCCATTTTCATCTTTTTATACTAATATTTCAAAGTTTGTATTAAATGCTACAACATACATGCTGTCCTTGCAACATGTATGTAAATCATATGTGAAAACTTTATTGTGACACTTTCTAATGCTGTCTTAATCAATAAAAATTAATAGATAACTTCTTTTTTCCTCAAGAACGTGTCTAACGAACTTTGATTTTCTATTATTTGAAACATTCACTTCAACTTTTCAACCGTACAGAAGTTCTGAGTATGAGTTGAAAACTATTGGTAATATTACATTTGATTTGTGTATTATTTATGGTGTTTGAAACCTCAGAAGTGACATGCACAGCTTCTCTCAGTATGATCACTTTTTAATAAAGACTTGAAACACATTTGATTTGTGCTTTGAGGGAAAAAATTAAAATATATTTTTGCAGATAAGTTTACTGACATTTCAAAGATGACATCTTAGAAAAGGCTTTTCTTTCAAGTGTTTTCTAAATGACATACATCTTCCACTTTAATTTGTCTTTGAAGTGATCCTCAAGTGTGCTGTTATTAAATCAAAAATGTTATCATAACTTGACCAATTGACTCCTTCAAAAATGCCCCAAATTCTCTCTCTCTCTCATTCACTAATATTTCATTAAATAATGAATTAAAATGTTTCTGCTATGGACATAATATAGTATTAATTGTTGAGGAAAGAGTGGTAAATAAGTGAGGCATAACCCATTTCTTGAGTAAAATTACTTGAAATATTAATTGAAAGATAAATTTCATAGGAAGCGATCAATCAGCTCTGAAATTTTTTCTTTATTTTTTTAATACTAATTGTACATATTTATGGAGTACATGTGATATTTTGACACATTTATACAATGTACTATGATCAAAACAGGGTAATTAAGACATCCATCACCTCTTACTATCATTACTTTGTGTTGATGACATTTCTAAATATTTATTCAAGCTACTTTCAAATATGCATGAATGATTGTTAAGTATCGTAACCTTATTGTAGTATTGAGCAATAGAATTTTCTTTCTACCTAACTGTAGTTTTGTATCTATTTACCAACTTCCTTCATTGCTCCCTCTCTTCTACTTTTCCCAGGCTCTAGTAATCATCATTCTCTATTCTCTATCTTCATGAAATTTTTTTTTTTTTTTGGTCTCACACATGAGCTAGAACATGTGATGTACGTCTTTCTCTGTCTAGCTTTTTTCATTTAACATAATGCTCTCCAGTTCTGTGTTGTTGCAAATAATATTCATTCTTTTTATGGCTAAATACTATCCACATGTGTGTGTGTGTGTGTGTGTGCATGTGTGTGTGTGTATCTATATCTATCACAATGAAAATGAGGTATATATACCCATATATACCATTAATCCACTAATGAACACTTAGATTGATTCCATCTCTCTGCTATTATGAATAGTGCTACAATCAATATGAGAGCACATATACCTCTTTGATATAATTTCATTACTTTTTGATATATACCTAGCAATGTGATTGTTGAATCACGTAGTAGATCTATTTTTAGTGTTCTGAGGAACCCTGTGCCATTTTTAATTGTTGTCACTCTAACTTATAGTCCCATCAACAATGTACTAGCACCCCCCTTTCTCTGCATTCTTGCCAGAATTTGTGCTTTATTTATTTATTTATTTATTTATTTATTTATTTATTTATTTATTTTTCTGAGATGGAGTCTTTCTCTGTTACCTAGGCTGGACTGCAATGGCACAGTCTTGGCTCACTGCAACCTCTGCTTGCCAGGTTCAAGTGATTCTCCTGTCTCAGCCTCCTGAGTAGCTGGGATTACAGGCATACACCATCACACCTGGTAATTTTTGTATTTTTAATAGAGACAGGGTTTCCCCATGTTGGTCAGGCTGGTCTCAAACTCTTGACCTCAGGTGATCCACCCGCCTAGGCCTCCCAAAGTGCTAGGATTACAGGTGTGAGTCACCACACCCAGCTTGAATTTTTTAATCTTTTTGACGATAGCCATTTTTACTGGGATAAGAGTAGATCTCATTTTGGTTTTGATTTGCATTTTCCTGATGATTCTTTATGTTGAGCATTATTTGTACACTTGTACAAAAACAGTAGGCAATCTGTTAATGGAGTCAAAGATCAGTTCATCCAGAGGAAGTATGAAAGAACCCCTCTCATTGGAAGAGAACATGAATGGGGAGGGAATAACTCAGGGGTAAAAACTGTAGCCACCCCAGCCTGGACTGGAATCCTCTCCAGATGCCCTTCCAAAAGAGCGTGGGAGCTGTCCTTTCACTCTGCCTAATAAACTGCACTATTACACACTCTTTGGGTCCTTGAGTTCTATGTAAGCTGTAAAACTCACCATACTGCTGAAGAGGCCTCTTTCCCCATTCTTCCAGGTTAGGAAGGCCAAGAGCTTAAGTTCTGACTATAGCTACTCCATTTCTGTGACTGCATAGTGGTTAGGACTCCCGGTTTTTCACCCATGCAGCCTGGGTTGAACTCCTGGGAGGGAACCAGGGAATCTGGCTGCAGTTGCTCTGGTTACACTCCAAAATCTTACCCAGACCAATGTCCTAAATCATTTTCTCCTAGAAGTATCAGGCCTTACCTTTAAGTATTTAATCCACTTTGAGCTGATTTTTGCATATGATGAGAGATAGGGGTCCAGTTTCATTCTCCTGCATATGGATATTCAGTTTTCCTAGCACCAACTTATTAGACTGTCATTTCCTTGGTGTGTGTTCTTGGCACCTTTGTCAAGAATGAGTTAGCTGTAAAGTCATGAATTTATCAAAGGTTCTCTACTCTGATTCATCAGTCTATGTATCTGTTTTTATGACAATACCATGCCATTTTAGTTACTAAAGCTTTGTACTATATTTTGAAGTCTGATAGCATGATGTCTCCAGCTTTGTTCTTTTGCTCAGGATTGCTTTTTCTATTTGGGGTATTTGTGTTTCCATATGAATTTTAGGATTGTTTTTCCTATCTCTGTGAGGAGTATCATTGGTATTTTAATAGAAATTACATTGAATCTGTAGATTGCTTTGTGTAGTATGGACATTTTAACAATATTAAATATTCTAATTCAGGAGCATGGGATATATGTCTATTTTTATAGTGTATTCTTTTTAATTTCTTTCATCAGAAATTTTTAGTTTTCATTGTAGAGATCCTTCACTTCTTTGCTTAAATTTATTTCTAAGTATTTTACTTTTATTGTTATAATAAATGTGATTGCATTTTGATTTCATTTTCAGATTTTTCACTGTTGGTGCATAGAAATGTTACTGAATTTTGCATGCTGATTTTGTATCTTGAAAATTTACTGAAATGTTTAACAGTTCTGACATTTATTTGATGGAGTTTTTAGATTTTTCTAAATATAGGATTACGTCATCTTTGAATAAGGATAACTTGACCTTGACTTCTTCCTTTCTAAATTGATATCCTTTTTGTTTAATGTTTTATTGCTCTGGCTAAGACTTCTAATACCATATTGAATAAAAGTGGTGAAAGTGGTCATCTTTGTCTCCTTCCAGAACTTAGAGATTTTCATTTTTCCTCCATATCAGTTTTTGAGTTTGTCATAGATGACCTTTGTTGTTTTGAGGCACGTTTCTTCTATAACCACTTCATTGAGAGTTTTTATCATGAAGGAACGCTGAATTTTATTCAAAGTCTTTTTCAACATCTATTGAATTAGTTGTATTTTTAAAAATTCTGTTGATGTGATGTAGTTTGGTTATTGATTTGCATGCGTTGAGCCATTTTTACATTACTGGGATGAATCCCCTTGATTATGATAAATGATTCTTTTATTGTGTTGTTAAATTTGTTTTGGTATTATTTTGTTCCTTAGTGATATTGGCCTTTAGGTTGTTTTCGTGTGTGTTTTTCCTTGCTTTATTTTGGTATCAGAATAATGCTGGCCTTGTAGAATAAGTTTTGGTTTTCCCTCCTGTGTAATTTGTTTGGAGAGTTTTAGTATTAATTTTATTTCTTATTTAAATGTTTGGTAGAATTCAGCAGTGAATCCATTAGATCCTTGGTTTTGCCTTTGATTGGTGACTTTTTAATACTGCTACAATCTCATTACTTAATGGTCTCTCCAAGTTTTCTATTTCTTTTTTTCATGATTCAGTTTTAGTAGTTTGAATGTGTTTAGGAACTTGTCCATTTCCTCTAAGCTTTTCAATACTGTTGTTTATAATAGTCTGTAATGATACCTTCTATATTTTTGATATAATTTTTAATGTCTTCTTTTTGCCTCTGAATTTATGTCTTATTTTCCTAATCTAATAACAGTTTGTCCATTTTTTAAATCTGTTTTTTAAAAAACCTTATTTTATTATTCTTGTGTATTTTGCAGTCTTAATTTCATTTATTTCTACTTTGATCTTCATTATTTCTTTTCTTCTATTAATTATAGATTTTTTTCCTTGATTTTCTATTTCCTTGAAGTGCATCACTGGCTGTTTATTTGAAGTCCTTCTAACTTTTTGTTGTGTTTATTGCTATGAACTTCCCCTTAGAACTGCTTTTGCTATATCTCGTCTGAATGTCATGCTCCCATTTTCATTTGTTTTGTAGAATTTTAAAATTTTCTTTCAAATTTATTTTATGTTTTATTTGTTGTTTGGGAACATGTTTTATTTTTTCAAATTTTTAGTTTTCAATGTTCCTTGTCATTGATTCCTAGTTTTATTTCATTGAGGTCAGAGAACATATTCAATACAATTTTGATTCTTAAAAAATTTTTAGGAGTTGTTTTTTACCTAGTATATGACCTATCTTGTATTTTACCTGATGTTGAAAGGTGTATTCTGCAGCTGTCAGATGGAATCTTCTGTAAATGTCTGTTAGGTCCATTTTGTCTATCGTGCAGTTTTATTTTTATCTATTTTATCTGATATTTTATCTATTTTGTCTGATATTGGTATTGTAGCAGGAGCGGCTGTGGGAAATGGATCTCTCAAACGCCTAATGAAGAAGGAAAGAGTTTATTACAGTCGGGAGCTGAGGAATAATTTACCCAAATTCAGCTCATCTAACAAAGGAAAGTCCTGCCTTTATATAGGCTTATACTTTAGATATTACACATGGAAGAATCCTAGGTTTACAGCCTCAGGAATCACATATGAAAAGGGTTTCAGTTTACACCTTCAGGAATCACATATGAAACGAGTTTCGGTTTACAGCTTCAGGAATCACATATGAAAGGGTTTCCAGCTTATAGTTTTAGGACTCACATGTGAAAAGGTTTCTGGTTTGATCTTGTTTTAAGTAAAAACAGTGCCTTCTGGAGAGTTTCCCCAAGACCAAACCTGCCACCTACAGGAAGGAGATTCAGGAGAAGCCAGCTGGCTTGCTCTCCTATTGAGATGCACTGTGGATGACAGAGGGGGAGGGAATCCCAGATGCCTGGGTCTCCTTCCTCAGTATAGCTACTGCTCTTTTAGGTTTTCATTTGCATGAAATATCTCTTTTGTATCTTCGCTTTCAGTCTGTGCATGTCTATATATGTGAAGTGAGTTTCTTGTAGACAGCATATATTTGAGCCTTGTTTCTATTTATTCAGTCACTCTATGACTTTGAATTGATTATTTTAATCTATTTACATGCATGATTGTTATTAATGAGCAATGGTACAATATTGCCGTTTTGGTTTTTGTTTCTTGGTTTTCTTGTAGTGCCTTCATTTCTTTTTTCCTCTGAGCTTAAATGATTTTCTCTAGCACTACATTTTGATTCTGTGCCAGTGCTGTTTACTTTTTTTTTTTTTTTTGAGACAGAGTTTAGCTCCTGTTACCCAGGCTGGAGTGCAATGGCGCTATCTCGGCTCACCGCAACCTCCGCCTCCTGGGTTTAAGCAATTCTCCTGCCTCAGCCTCCTGAGTAGCTGGGATTACAGGCGTGCACCATCATGCCCAGATAATTTTTTGTATTTTTAGTGGAGACAAGGTTTCATTATGTTGACCAGGATGATCTCAATCACTTGACCTAGTGATCCACCTGCCTCAGCCTCCCAAAGTGCTGGGATTACAGGCTTGAGCCACCACGCCTGGCTGTTATTTACTTTTAGTGTTATCTATTGTAAGTTTTAGCTTTGTGGTTACAAAGAAACTTACAAAGCATATTTTAGTTATAACAGGTTATTTTAAACCAATAATGACTTAACTTTGAGCATAAAGAAAAGTACCAAAACATTACATTTTAATACAGCTCCTGCTACACATTTTGACTTATTAATGTTTCAGTTTAAATTTTATGTTTCTGTTTCTGCCCGTGGATGCCTGCCACTGAAGAAACATCATTAAAGTCTCCCTTCTCCCTGTGATCATGTCGAACTCAGAGTCTCCGAAAGAGCCGGAACAGCTGAGGAAGCTCTTCATTGGAGGGTTGAGCTCTGAAACAACTGATGAGAGCCTGAGGAGTCATTTTGAGCAATGGGGAATGTTTACAGACTGTGTAGTAATGAGAGATCCAAACACCAAATGTTCCAGGGACTTTGGGTTCCTCATGTATGCCACTGTGGAGGAGGTGGATGAAGCCATGAATGCAAGGCCACACAAAGTGAATGGAGAAGTTGTGGAACCAAGGAGAGCTGTCTCAAGAAAAGATTCTCAAAGACCAGGTGCCCACTTAACTGTGAAAAAATTATTTTTTGGTGGCATTAAAAAAGACACTGAAGAACACCACCTAAGTGATTTTGAACACGGAAAAATTGAAGTGATTGAAATCATGACTGACAGAGGCAGTGGCCAGAAAAGGGGCTTTGCCATTGTGACCTTTGACGACCATGACTCCGTGGATAAGACTGTCATTCAGAAATACCTTACTGTGAATGGCCACGGCTGTGAGGTAGGGAAGCCCTGTCAGAGCAAGAGCTGCCTAGTGCTTCATCCAGCCAAAGGTCGAAGTGGTTCTGGAAACTTTGGTGGTGGTCGTGGAGGTGGTTTTGGTAGGAATGACAACTTTGGTTGTGGAGGAAGCTTCAGTGGTCATGGTGGCTTTGGTGGCAGCTGTGGTGGTGGTGGATATGGTGGCAGTGGATGGCTATAGTAGATTTGGTAATGATGGAAGCAATTTTGGATGTGGTGGAAGCTACAATGATTTTTGCAATTATAACAATTGATCTTCAAATTTTGGACCCATGAAGGGAGGAAATTTTGGAGGCAAAAGCTCTGGCCCCTATGGTGGTAGCAGCCAATACTTTGCCAGACCACAAAACCAAGATTGCTATGGCAGTTCCTGTAGCAGCAGTAGCTATGGCAGCGGCAGAAGATTTTAATTAGGAAACAAAACTTAGCAGAAGAAGAGAGCCAGAGAAGTGACAGGGATGCTACAGGTTACAACAGATTTGTGAACTCCGCCAAGCACAGTGGCAGCAGGACCTAGCTGCTACAAAGAAGACATGATTTAGACAAATACTCATGTGTATGGGAAAAAAACTCAAGGACTATATTTGTGACTAATTGTATAACAGGTGATTTTAGTTTCTGTTCTGTGGAAAGTGTAAAGCATTCCAACAAAGGGTTTTAGTGTAGATTTTTTTTTGCACCAATGCTGTTGATCGCTAAATGTAATAGTCTAATCATGATGCTGAATACATGTATTTTTTAAATGTTTCTTATCTTGTAGCCAGTTGAAGTTATTCATTTTAATTGTTTAATCTTTATACTGAAGATATAAGCAGTTTAATTCCTCCAATTACAGTATTAGAATATCCTAAATTTGTCTGTTTTATTTTACTAGTGAGTTTAATACCTTCAGATGATTTCTTTTTTTATTTTATTTTACTTCAGGTGCATACTATATCTGGCATTTCTTCCCATATTATCTCTCCCCACCCTCCCAACCCTCCCCACCTCCCACCGACCCTCCACTACACCCCCACAACTACCTCCTTTGTGTGATGCTTCTCTACCCGAGTGTTCTCATTGTTCAGCACCCACCTATAAGTGAGAACCTGAGGTGTTTGGTTTTCTGTCCTTGTGTCAGTTTGCTGAGTATGATGGTTTCCAGATTCATCCAAGTCCATCATTTTTTATGGCTGCGTAGTGTTCCATGGTGTATATGTACCACATTTTCTTTGTCCAGTCTATCATTGATGGGCATTTGGGTTGTTACATGTTAGCATCCGTTTCTTCCATACTGATGAAATCCCTTTAGTATTTCTTGTAAAAGAAATCTGGTGTTGTCAAATTCCCTCAGTTTTGTTTGTCTAAGAAAGTCTTTATTTTGCTTTCATGTTTGAAGGAGAACTCTGCTAAATGTTGAATAGTTTGGTTGGCAGTTTTTTGCTTTCAATATGTTGAGTATAGCATTCTATTTTCTCCTTACCTGCCAGGTTTTTGTTAAGAAATTGCTGAAACCATATTGGAGTTACATTGAATGTAACGTTTCTTTTCTGTTGCTAATTTGAGTACTCTTTCTTTGCTTTTGAATTTCACTAATTTGATTAGGATATAACTTGGGGATTTCCTCTTTGGACTGAATTTTATTAGTGACCTCTACACTTCCTGTACCTATATGGGGAGGGCTGCCTTAAGATTTGGGGACTTTTCACACATTATTTCTTTAAATATGCTTTCTAGGCTCTTTCTCTCTTGTCTCCTTTGGGGGTTCTTATTATGTGGAGATTAGTTCATTTGATGGTGTCCATGATTCTCTCAGGCCTTCTTTGTTCTCTTTTTCTTTTTTCTTTTTGTTTCTCTGACTGGATAATTTCATATGTTTTAAGTTAAAGGATTATTTCCTATGTTTGATCAATTCTACTGTTGAGGCTTTCTAATAAGTTTTTGTGTCCAATTAATACATTATTGGATTATAGGATTATCTATGTTTGTTTCTTTTCATTTCTCATATTTATTTTGTTCCTGAATTGTTTTCTAAATTCCCTTTAATATTTTATTTAATTTATTTGCATTTTCTTGTGATGTCCTGACTTCTTTAAGAAGATAATTCTGAATTATATTTCCAATGTTTGACAGCTATTCAATTCTTCCGGGTCCCTTGCCAGAGCTCTGTTAGTTTATACATTCTTTGTGTTTTTACATTGATGACTGCACTTTAAGGAAACCGCCACCTTTTCCAGGTTTTGCAGGTGTTCATTGGCGGTGTTAGACCTTTATTACTTAATATTGGAAATTAAGCACTAGCTTGCTATTTCTTCTTGTTCTGGGAGGGGACTTATAGTGGGTGTTAGAACTAAAATACTTCACTAGAGCTAACTCATTTCCCTGCTACTCTTTTCTGGTCTGGGAAGAGTTACAGTAAGCACTGGAATTTGAACACGGCCCTGGAACTAAATTGCTGCCCTGACAATTTTTTTTTTTTCCAGTATAAAGAGCACTTAAGTAGTCACCAAACTTAATTCAAGCCTTTTAGTTGTTTCCATCCCAGTGAAAGGCTCCATGCAAGCATCTTGGCTGTGTGAAAAATTATGCTAGGAATTCAGGCCTTTCCACAGATTGTGCCCCCAGCAGGACTACGACATCAGCCTGTCCTTTCAATGTATTCAACTGATTCCCACTGATCAGAATGCAGAGTAGCTACTGATATCTCTGCACCAGTTGCTGCACTCAGCCCCCTAATCTTTTCCTTTATAGAGTGCAAGAGGTTCAACTCTCCTGGTATTCTCAATGGTTCCTGTGATATAGGGCTGCTGTGGGCTTTCCATGAAGGTTTCCAGACTGAGTCAGAGCTTGAGTGTTCATTTCCAATTCCCTTTTCTCACCTTTGAAACCATGGGACAAAGGAAATTATGAGTAGTGATATACTGGCTCAGAGGAGGGTCAGCACCAACTTAAATGATATTTTCCTTAACTGGTATGGGTTCTCTTGATGTTGTGGACCCAAGGGGTCTCCCTGAGTTCTGATTAACTTAGGATGGTACTCTGGTATTTGAATAGTTTCTAGTTTATTTTTGTTGGAGATGTGCATCTCCTATTCTGCCATCTTGCAAATGTCACTCTGAATTATTTATTTTACATAGGGAAGATATAATATTAAATAAGAGAAAGTGTAGTACTTGTAGAAATTTCAGTAATATTTAGGGGGATGTAAATTGGATACATTCAAATATTCACAACATTGGGATACATAGATCCCACAAAAATATCCAGTTCTATTCTTATCTCTGTTATTATTAATTAGGGTTCTTTAAAGTCAAGAATGTCATAAACTTATTTAATTGTAGAGTAGATCACTTTATGTAATTTGTATCTTGCAGTATTTTGGTAAAAACACTTTAAGAATGAATAGAACTCACCACATTTTGAGTAACTTGTATTTTCTCATGCTGCCATCATGATGGTAATGATGTCCTAAACGTTTGCATAGTGTTTTCAATGATAAGCTGAAATTATAGTTGCCCTGATACTCAGCAGAAAATAAAGAATATTAAAGAATATGCAGCATTTTAAATTTCCCTAGTGAGGTCAGTCAGCAGAAAACATAGTGAGCAAAAGAAAGCAAAAAAAAAAAAATAGAGTAACCAATGAAACAAACAACACATTAACACGTCTTTAAAAAGGATGTATGAAAAATAGTAGTCTATTTTCAAAAATACTATTTCTGCTTATATAAGGCTTTTAACAGTGGAAATTACTCTGATAATGGCAGCATCAATTCTACTGGGATATGAGGGGAGATGAATAGCTGGATAGTTGGTAGATCAGAGAAATGATCCAATCACATGGCTAACTTAAGGGACTACTGAAAGGTGATTGTTTGAATACGATTACAGCATTTTTTTACACAATTTTATAGGGATATTTTATTTCAGCCTGAAGTTACTTTTTTATTCTAATTCCAGTGGCTTAATTCATTTAAAAAATGAACTCAGAAGACAAAGAAAGTAACTGAAAAGTATAAATGTAATTCATATGGCTGAAATAATATTTTGGCAGGCTAAAGATAACTCTCACAGTGATTTGAATGAGAAACTCCAAGAGAAATTGTCTGGGTGCAAAGTAACCCCAGACAAATTTTGTGAATGCCTTAGTCAAGCAACATAAATGCAAAATGAAATTGACAAATTCAATATGGACTTATTCCCCAGGTATATTGGAAAGTAGATTCTGTGAGTTAGCTTTAACTGACTTATGAGATAGGAATTCCACCTATTTTTCCTATATTTTCCATTTTATGAAATATTTTAAGGCAATTCTACAAATGCCACACATTTGTATTATTTTTTCTCAATATATGAACCTTATATTTATTTTTAAATATGATTATAACTCTGGAGAACCTCATAACAGTTATTTTGCAAAATGCTATTTAAATAGGACCTAAAATAATCATATTATCTGGTGGTTTCACAATTAAGATAGTTTTGTAAAATGTAAAATATAGGTGGGAGTGTATCAGAAACACCTTGTCTTTTACATAGAACACATGATTTTCATTCTCAAACCAATTCTGAATTTGGCTCACTAAGAAGTAATGACCTCCCCCTACCACCACATCTTCCTCCTTTCCTACAAAGACTCAGGGCTGCATATAACTTACTTTTCCTGATGTAAAATGGCCAGGGAAAAATAAGTTGTGAACAACTTGTGTAGACCTTTTAAAGCTGTATTTAATGGCTTGTAATCAAATAATTAGGTTATATTTTCAGATGCCTTCCTGTAGAATTTATTCATCTAATAAGAACTGTATCAAGTAGTAACATAGTCAATAAAATTGTTAGATTAAAATATTTGGAATGATTCATTTTCAAAAAATTTGTTATTCTCATCATTTTTTCTGATTTCTGAAGTCTCCTTGTTTTTGTATATGCTCTATTTTTTTGGCTTATAACCAAAATACATATATTCTCTTCTGACAAAGATTCTTCATTGACCACGTTTTGGTTAGGCTCCTGAAACTTCTCCTGGGCCCATCTGTGCACATCCTCATAAAATCCAAACTTACCAAGAATCTCCTATCCTATTTATCTTATCATCCTGACATCTTATGGGCTCCTCATCTTCCAGCATCACCCAAGTGACATCTAATCACTTTGGCCTGACTTCAATAAGAATCTTAGTAATGGCTTAGCTAGAATCTGTCCTTACAGCTGATGCTTCCTCCTAGAAATTTTCTATCCATCAACCCTCTCCTTACTATAAATTCCCACTTGTGCATGCTATATTCAGAATTATACCTACTTCTATACTGAGGTATCTTTTCCCTTCTTGCAATATCTCTGAATAATATCTGCTTTTACTCCTTAAACTGCTATCCAGCTGTGGTTTCTCCAGAAAACTTTATAACACATCAGCTGAGTAAATTCAAGTCAGTTAGCAAAACATAGAGAACCTCAGTTTTCTCACTTATTAAAAATAAAAAAAAAATGCAAAGCATTAAGTGTCGTTTAAATGCCATTAAATATATGGAAAGAACTATTAGAGTTAAATTTATATCATCCATCATAAATAGTTTCCTTACTTTGTTTTTACCATCTAACATTCTTTAAAAATTCTGGCTGGGTGCCATCGCTCACACCTACAATCCCAGCACTTCGGGAGGCCAAGGTGGGGGGATCACGAGATCAGGAGATTGAGACTATCCTGGCCAACGTGGTGGAACCCCATCTCAACTAAAATACAAAAAATTATCTGGGCATGGTGGCAAGTGCCTATAGTCCCAGCTGCTCGGGAGGCTGAGTCAGTGAGCAGAGATCACGCCACTATGCTCCAGCCTGGTGGCACATGCCTGTAGTCCCAGCTGCCAGGGATGCGGAGGTTGCAGTGAGCCGAGATTGCACCATTACACTGCAGCCTGGCAGCAGAGCAAGACTCCGTCTCAAAACAAATAAACAAACAAACAAACAAATAAATAAATCTGCTCAAATACCTTTAGCATTACCCCATCAGTACCGTTAAAGTATTTTTTTAACATTTCTTTATAAATATAATCTAATAATAACATGCCGACATTGTTTTATATTCCCCTCTCTATAACTACACTAGAAGGATTTAAGCGAAGAAATATAAATAATCTTCCTTTCTCCAATTACTGGTAGGGTATCAGACATATTTTTAGGATTCAATTCAGATTTTAAGGTTGAGTAAATGAGTAAATAAATAAAATGACTGGAACTAAAGGAGTTGTCATGTATTCTTAAATTTTGGAATTATTTCCATTAAGAGGAAGCATACACAATAACTAATGAATCACATCCAGAAATCTAAGACTCAATTCAGGTATTCCAGAAGGTCTTACAGGGTATACACAAGGGTGGAAATACAACACTGAAGCCCCAGGAAAGGCTGTCATCATGGAAACAGAAAGAATTCTATTGGAAAAAATGACAAGAATAAATTATTAATAACTTCTTATTTAGAAGCTACTTATGTCCAAATAGAATAAATGTATGTAGTAACAAGTAAACTTTGGTGTTAAATTTAATAATGCCTCTTAAAAAAATTAAGTCTAAAAATTTTTTTATTGCTTTTCAATGAGAAAAAACTTTGTATCCACAAATTTTGAAAAAAAGAAAAAACAGAATTGCCACTAGTGAATTGTAAATTCATCAGATATTGTGATAACATTAGTTCATAGAAATTAAAGTGAAATAAAACATTTTTCTACTGTCAAGGAATGTCTTAGCAGTAAGTCTTTCTACTCTATCGACTGACCGTGGGAAACGCTATATGAATAGTAGGTTGATGGAAAAGTATAGATACAACCTGGTGTGAAACTGTGGGGAAACTGTTCATCTAACCTGCTTGCATCCTCAGGAGCTTCTAGTTCTAGTCTTGTAGTTTAATTATGTCTTATGGTGGGGTACTCTACTAAGGCTCTATAGTAGGCCAACTGCTGCTTTTAAAAGGTTAAACCTTCTTAAGAATCTTAAGGTTCTCTTTGTACCTGTCCTATCAAGATTTGTCCATGATTTCACGTATCCTTCCTGTCACAATGAATACCACTGAATTTGCAAGTTCAGGGGTACAATTGCACAAGAAGCTTAGAATGCAATTGAACCTCTTTTCTCTGAGCCATATAAAAACTTGCATCCTTTTAAATCTCAAAATAAATGGAACAGAAAAGCATTGCCAAAGGCAAGATGTGATGCCTCCAAAACCCACAAAACCCCAACAAATGCTATACTTTTAAAACATTTCAGGTAATAAAGGGTTTAATAGTTTTTCTTAACCTATAATGCTATATGACCAAGACTAGTACATTCCTAAAACTTAATCCAATTGCCTATACCTTAAGTTTTTTTAGGGTTTATCTTTCATTCTCTGGCATACAAATTTACTACTTTCCCTTTGTCATCATTTATTAATATAGTGCAATTATAATTAATCACACTGCCATTTAACACAATAGAATTTATTTCGTGAGCTAAAAGGCTGTTCTGCAAAACATGAAAACAATCAGTTTCTAGGGACTATATTGTCACATGGAGCAAAAGAGTTAGACGAGGCGCCTGTCAGAAAAGTGAACCCACACTATTGACCTTCTCATATAATTGCAAGCATCATTGATCCTCTTCACTGATAGTGACTGGAAAACAAAATTTTTCAACAGTGGTTGTGTTGGTCTGTTTTAGTAAAGATACCAAGTTCAAAATAAACAGCTACCATTGAGGGTGACCTTGGATTCCATGGATAGTAGTCTGTTGTCATCTTGCATAAGCCACCAAGTTTTGCAGGGAAAAGTAAATTGAAGACAGGTAAGTCACTCATATGGTCTTAAAATTTTGTATGATTTTGTATGCTGGAGCAAATTTCTGCCATTCTACCTAGGATGTGGTATTGCTTCTGCTTTATGATGTTTAGCTGGATGGGGAGTAATTTTTTAGGGAATTCCTATTGGTGTTTCCTACTATAATTGTTTTAACTAAAAAAAAAAAAAGATAGATACAATGATGTGAGTACTATAAGCTATTAAATTTATCAGTCCCAAGCCCTAACATTCACAATCTATATGGAATTTAAATCAATAAACAAAAAACAAATAGACCTATTAAAAATGGGCAAAGGACATGAACAGGCACTGCTGAAAGGAAGACATACGAGTGACCAAAAAACATATTTAAAATATGCTTGGCATCTCTGAGCATCAGAGAAATGCAAATCAAAACCACAGTGAGATACTATTTCACACTAGTCAGAATGGCTGTTACTAGAGAGTCAAGAAACAACAGACGCTGGCAAGACTGTGGAGAAAAGGGAATACTTTTATACTGTTGATGTGAATGTAAATTAGTCCAGCCACTAATGGAAAGCATTTTTAATATTTCTCAAAGAATTTGAAACAGAACTACCATTCTACCTAAGAATCCCATTACTAAGAAAATAAATTATTCTAACAAAAAGACACATGTACTCTTCATCACTGCATTATCTACAATAGCAAAGACATGGAATCAACCTAAGTACCCATCAGTGATAGACTGAAGTTTTAAAATGTGATACATATACATCCCAGAATACTATGCAGCCATAAAATATAATGAAATCATGTGCTTTGTAGCAGCAACATGGAAGCAATTGGAGGCCATAAAACTAAGCAAATAAATGCAAGAACAGAAAACCAAATACTGCATATTCTTGTTTAGAAATGGAAGCTCAATGTCAAGCATACATGGACATAAATATGGAAACAATAGTCACTGCAGACTACTTGGGGGAGAAAGAGGGAGAGTATGAGTTGAATAAATACCTATATGCTCACTACATGGGTGATGGGATCTTTACCTCAAAACTCAGTCTCACAAAATATTCTCATGTGACAGATCTGCACATATACCCCCTGTATCTAAAATAAGTTGAAATGTTAAAAAACGTTTATTTGTCCCATGAATGGACTAAAGAACTATGTGAATCCTGAATAAGCATTCCCTAATATTAGTGTGGTTACAGAACCTGTCTCCCACAGCCCTTGAAAGGTCTGGGCATTCCCTTTCTTTGATCCCCTTTCTTTAACTCTGATTGAAAGCTAACTTTCAATAAGAAATATTTAGAGTATATAGTGTATTTAAGGTGTATAGATTATTTTTATGGTGGAAGCCAATACATGACACTTGGATAGAAGAAGGTAGGACTCTTTGATACAGAACCAAAAGAGAAGGCCACCAGGCAAAGGCACACAGAGTTGCACCTGAATACAACGTAACAGAAAGTTGTAATTGTAGGAGACAGCTTATGAAGGAGTAAGTGACAGGGGTTTAGCTAGGTTTCCATACTTCTCTTTGGACTGGCTAATTTGAATAATTACACACACTCTAGGGAAGAGAGGCTGCCCTAGGTGTCTGGCATTTGGTCTTGGGATGATTAAGATAGGTACATAGTGACCCTGGAGTTGAGGAGTTGAGGACCTGATAAGGAAAATGGTTGGGGTATATTTACTATTTGGAGAACTGACCAGCCTGGACAAAGATAGTATTTGTATTTATGTATTTACATATATTTACATTTACAGTGATATTGTACAATCTTTTCTCAAAAGATCTTATTCTCCCTCTTAATAAATAAGATCTAGGTTTAAGAACTGGCTGAGCTCTGGAAATTGAGGTGGGATTGGACAAACTAAACTTCTATGGGCTTGGAGAATGCCCTGGAAGAGAATGAGAAATGATAAATTACTCTGGTTTAAGATAAGACAGCTATGAGGTAAATCTAACATTGTATAGAACTGCCTCCTACAGATATGGCTCAAAGCAGAGCAGGATTGAAATGTGATAAGAGTACTATAAGGCCTCTGTTGCAAAGGCCTTTCTAGTCCTATCTTAAGGTGGGGCAAAAATGAGAAACCTGTTTAAGGGATAAGCAAATTTCTTTGTCTGTTGTGAGATGATGAAATGGGAGGAGTTCCCTTATCTCCCTCCCAGGGCATGCGACAGGGATGGTGGCCTGCTGCTAAATGCCTCTGGGGAGCCTGCAGATGGGCAGGTTGTGGGAAGCGTTTTGGGGGTCTGACCCCACTTTAGAGTCTAGGGTTGAATGTTTATAGCTCCTGAAGCCCCAGGGGGCCTGGGCTCTTTCAGTTTTGCAATCCACAGGGGGCTTGTGTTAATCTGTTCAATTAGATTCCCTCTACTGGAGTTTAATTGGTAGATGACCTTCCTCTAGGAACACTCAACTGGTAAGGAAAGAATGCTTCAAGTGAGCATTCATACAACTTCTGTAAACATACTGCACATGCGGCCCCTCTCAAGTGCTGGCAGGCCACTGCATATGCGAAATGCCCAGGTATAAAACCTCAAGTCAAAGTCAAACCAGGCACTTGCATCTCTCAAGTTGCCCGCTTGGCTCTCTTGCAGGTGTTCTTCCTTTGGTTCCTGCTCTAAAACTTTTTAATAAACTTTCACTCCTGCTCTAAAACTTGCCTCAGCCTCTCCATCTGCCTTGTGCCCCTTGGATGAATTATTTCTTCTGAGGAGACAAGAATTGAGGTTGCTGCACATCCAGACTGATTCACTGCTGCTAACAGTTGCAGCAAATGCAATAATTCTTTTGGTTATCTTAATTATTCATAAGTGTTGGGACTGGACCAGTCTTGCAATCATCACTTTTTAAGAGAGCTTAAACTACAGATCAGTTGTGCTGTGGAAGGCACTCGTTTGCATGTGTGGTTATGTCATTAGATTAAATCTATCAGCCTTTTAAAACAAGCAAATATTGTCTGTTCAATGTACATGCTTGTTTCCAGAGCTGCATAATCTTTTTATTATTCTTTACCTGTTCTAAGTAAAGATTTTCTGCCTTTTAGTAAGAGGAAACACAAAGGCCGAGATGATATTTTTAAGTGAAAAAAATTTTTTTTTCAAGTTTAGGCTCAGCAGTATAAATTCAGATCCCTTTTCTGATGGAGCACATTGAGGTCTTCCCCAGTTTATTCTGTTTCCTAACATGCTCCTATGCCTCCCTGTTATTACACAAACTTGTGGGAGTCACAGAACCATAGGTCAGAAGGAAATGCATGAATAAAATAAGTAGAATTTAGATGAAAGGAGGGGGAACAAAGGAAGTTGGAAAACACACGATTCTATGAACTCTGAGTATTGTGAACATAATAATAGAGAATGACCAAACCCTTTTCAGAAGGGTTCAATTCCATAAAGTGTATAACTATTGATGAGGAATCATTAGGATAACACTCTAATAGACTACATTCAGATCAATTTTTGCCTCTAAACAGAGAAACAGAAATGTAATGAAATTAAACCGTATTTTAGAAAAAAAATATTTTGGATTAATATTCATTATCCCTACAAAGGGCATTTTCTCCTGTGGTTGATTGAAAGCCTTTGTCTGTAGAGAATACTCTCTCTTTACACTAAAAAAAATTAAAAAAAAGGAGAACATTATTAAAAGTAAATAAATAATGAATAGTTTCCTAATGCTATCCCTCCCCTTGTCCCCCACCCACCAACAGGCCCTGCAAAGGACATGCACTCATTCTCTTTTATGGCTGCATAGTATTCCATGGCAGTAAACAAAACAGCATGGTACTGGTACCAAAACAGATATATAGACCAATGGAATAGAACAGAGGCCTCAGAAAGAGCACCACACTTCTACAGCCATCTGATCTTTGACAAACCTGACAAAAACAAGCAATGGGGAAAGGATTTGTTATTTGAGTAGTGTTGGGAAAACTGGCTAGCCATATGCAGAAAAGTGAAACTGGACCCCTTCCTCACACCTTATACAAAAATTAATTCAAGATAGATTAAAAATGTAAATGTAAGACCAAAAACCATAAAAACCCTAGAAGAAAATCTAGGCAATACTAGTCAGGACATAAGCATGGGCAAAGACTTCATGACTAAAATGCCAAAAGCAATTGCAACAGAGCCAAAATTGACAAATGGGATCTAATTAAATTGAAGAGCTTCTGCACAGCAAAAGAAACTATCATCAGAGTGAACAGGCAACCTACAGAAGGGCAGAACATTTTTACAATCCATCCATCTGACAAAGAACTAATATCCAGAATCTATAAGGAACTTAAATACATTTACAAGAAAAACAAATAAACAACCTCATCAAAAAAGTGGGCAAAGAATATGAACAAACACTTTTCAAAAGAAGAAATTTATGTAGTCCACAAACATATGACAAAAAGCTCATCATCATTGGTCATTAAAGAAATACAAATCAAAATCACAATGAGATACCATCTCACACCAGTCAGAATGGCAATCATTAAAAAGTCAGGAAACAGCAGATGCTGGTGAGGCTGTGGAGAAATAGCAATACTTTACACTGTTGGTGGAACTGTAAATTAATTCATCCATCATGGAAGACAGTGTGGCGATCCTTCTAGGATTTAGAACTAGAAATATCATTTGACCCAGCAATCCCATTAGTGGGAATATACCCAAAGGATTATAAATCATCCTACTATAAAGACACATGCAGACATATGTTTACTGCAGCACTATTCACAATAGCAAAGACTTGAAATCAACCCAAAAGCCCATCAGTGTTATACTGGATAAAGAAAATAAATATATAAACTATTCAATATATACAGTATCTAGTCTATATGTTATATGGTATAGTATATAGTGTGTGCATAAATATACACACAGAGTTTTAGAAGAGCAAATGCAGGAAAATATGCTAGGAAAAATGTAGAGGCACTTAAAGAGGTATTACCAAAATGAACATAGCTTCTCTATCTAGCTGTTATGGTAGGCTTTATTATCTTGTGAAATAATCACATTTGTATTTTGTTTCCTTTTTAACTCAATTAATAGCTGTAGTCTGCATTTGCAAAACTTGTTAGAAAACCTACATGTTTTACTTTTCTTCTTTTAAACGTTTATCATTTTTGATGAAGCTTTTTTTCTCCATTACTGTCTGGAAATTCAGGGTTATTCAGTCCAAAGAGGTTAAGATCTCCTTCCAAAGTGAGGAAGATGGGAGCTGATAGAACCAACACTATTGATACTGTTACTTTTGCCATGTAACACTGACATTAAAAATTAATCACATCATTCATAGAAGCTTGTTCGACACTCTTTTGAGCTTTCTCTGGACCAGGACTTAGGGCCTTCATTGATGTTTTCTAGTTTGATTTTAAGATAAGAGCTACATTAGTTCACATGTGGCCAGCAACTGTGGTCCACACACAATATAAAAACAGTATCGCCTTTTGACTTCAGCCAGAGTCTCCCACCTTAACCAGACACAAAACTAAAATAAAACAGGATTTTTTTTTTGAGACAGAGTCTCACTCTGTCACCACACGCCAGGCTGGAGTGCAGTGGCACAATCTTGGCTCACTGAAACCTCCACCTCCCAGGTTCAAGCAATTCTCCTGCCTCAGCCTCCCGAGTAGCTGGGACTACAGGCACACGCCACCACACCCAGTTAATTTTTGTTTTTATTAGTAGAGATGGGGTTTCACTGGCCAGGATGGTCTCAATCTCTTGACTTTGTGATCCGTCCGCCTTGTCCTCCCAAAGTGCTGGGATTACAGGCTTGAGCCACTACACTTGGCAAAAACAGATTTTTTTTTTTTTCTGAGCCCAGGTTATCTTCCAGAATGCAGCTTCCTTTATATTGAGTTATTCTATGAAGGCTTCATAACAATGGTTCTCAGTTGGGACTATTCTAATGCATTTAATGATACTGACCATCAATAATGAAGTTACAGTATTGTTTTATTTTCTGTAGGGTGATTCTTGTCACCTTAAGCAATTTTTATCATCTGTTCACTAGAATCCAGCTCTGATCAGCAAGTGTTTTGGAGAAGAGATTTTGTCGGGCTACATCTTTTCTTGAGCTTTTTTCCCTTGCTTATTACAATGGGGTATAATTAAAAAGAATTTGTTCCTAGAGTGTCTCTCTTACTCACAAAACAAAAATAAAAATAATTCTTCCTGTTTCTCTGTATGACACTTAAGTAGATCCTATAACTTTATGGCTTTTTCAGTTTAACCAAAATTCTTAAGGTCACCACAAACTATAAAACGCATACTCAATTCAGTAATTACAACTCTGTTCCAATATGTTTAATTAGCCCTTTAAGCTTTAGTGAACAGGAAGTTCTCTTCTTTTCCTTAGCCAGGCCAGTCAGACTTTGCCGAAGCCACGAAATTGCTTTCCTATTTTTCACTCACTTCTTCCATTACTTGATGACTCTTAACTGTGACTCTTCCAGGTGAAATGGAGGGCATAGAAAGAAGAGAAATAACATTGCTGGGGAAGTATGTACCCGACTGGCTGGCTCTCTGGGTTAGGCTTGATATTGACTCTTTTTTTGGGTGATTTTATGCACTTCCCTTTTGAAAACTGTGCACATACTTTGGATGGCTGATACCCTACAACTTCTGGTTTTCCAGTGTTTATTTCCACACAGACTTTTTTGTTGTAATGCATTGTGCAGGAGCAAATATTATCTTGATGCCTGCAGTGACTTCGGTGTTAAAATCACAAACATTAGCATGTTGTTATACTCATGCACACACGTGCACACAAACATGTCATTAATAAAAGCACTTGGGTTGATTCATCTCGTAACATAATCTGTTGTAAGGTTACAGGCTCTCAGTGTTTACAGTTATGGAAACAATAGCATGTTTTTTTGAAGTTCTTCCTGACCAGGCCCTCTGTTGCATAAGCTATTTTCCCCACCCAGGCTGGAGTGCAATGGCGCGATCTCGGCTCACTGCAACCTCCGCCTCCTGGGTCCAGGCAATTCTCCTGCCTCAGCCTCCTGAGTAGCTGGGATTACAGGCACGCGCCACCATGCCCAGCTAATTTTTTGTATTTTTAGTAGAGACGGGGTTTCACCATGTTGACCAAGATGGTCTCGATCTCCTGACCTCGTGATCCACTCGCCTCGGCCTCCCAAAGTGCTGGGATTACAGGCTTGAGCCACCGCGCCCGGCCTACTTCCTCTTCTCTTTACATTGTTCCTCTAGTCCAGTGGTTCTTAATCCTCACTACACTGTGGGATCACCTGGGGGGATTTTGAAAACTGCTATGGCTCAGTTTTCACCCAATAGGTTGGTATTTAATTGTGCTGAGGTAGAGCTCTGACATAAATCTAATTTTAGAAATTCTTCATGTGATTCCAATGTGTATCCAAGATGAGAACTACTACCTTGGTCATCCTTCCTGATTCTTGGTTTGGTTTTGTTTTGGCATTTGCTCTCCTGCTTCATAGGAATCATCATTTGCTTTTAGCACACACACACAAAATCACCCTGATGTTGTATTTCTCAACAATTAAAGATCTGTAGAAATATTATGTTATACATCTGTCTGTTATCTATCTATCTATCTATCTATCTATCTATCTATCTACCTACCTACCAACCAATCGGGAGAGAGAAATGTGGTTGCAATACTGACATTTTTTAAATGTTCAGAATCAAACCATTGATCCATCTTCACTTAATTCCTTTAAATATTTATTCAATTAATTCTTTTTCATATATTAGGAACTTAGTTGTGTCCCTCCAAAGTTCCTATGGTGACCTCCCTCCTCATTTTCTTGGAATGTGACCCTATTTGGAGACATGGTTTTTAAAGAAGTAAATAAGTTAAATTGGGCCCTTGGGATGAGCCCAATTCTACTACGACTCCATATGAAAAGAAGGGATTTAGGATACATACTTGCAGAAGTAAGCACCGTGCAAAGACATGGGAACAAGGTAGCCATGTTCAAGCCAAGAAGAGAGGCCACAGAATTAAACCACTCCAGTCAACACAATGATACTGGACTTCTGGCCTCCGGAATTGTGAGATAATTAGTTTCTGTTGTTTAAACTACCCAATCTGTGGTATTTTGTTATGGCAACCCTAGAAAACTAATACATCATATATCCCAACTACGATTTACCTAATTCAGGCCTTAACAATTTCAACCAGAATAATTCTATTTACCTCTGTATTATACCCCTAGTCCCATGGATACTTTGAATTCATTCTCCAAAATGCAGTCAGAATGATCTATTAAAAATACAACTACAACTGCTATATCATTTCTACTTAAACTATTTGAGTTACCTATCTTCCAGTCCATATAATGCTATCTTGATTCTAAAATTCATTCTCAAATGTTGATATGTATATGATAAGCATGTTTACAAGAATTTTTATATTCATTATTCTATACTCCCTGTACATTATTCTCCTTTATATATTTTTAATTAAGTTTATTAAAAAATTATCTTAGAGAAAATATCACTCTCTGAAATCATTCTAATTGAGTCAATATATTTACCATGGTACTAAAATATCCTATGTATAAATCAGCTATTATATATGTTTAATAACTAGCATTATGTGTTTCTATGTCAATTTTGACATAGATTGAGATTATATAATTCTTAAGAAATCAACTATTTTAAATTCATTTTTATAGTACCCATTAGTCCCCAAAGTTTAATGTAGTATTTATAGTGAAAGCATTTACTATTTCCTAAAAAAAATTTGGGCTTCACCTGTATGATATATGTTTAATCAATAATGTCACAGATTACCTACAACTCCTAAAGATAATACAACCCCAAGGTGAATGCTTAAAAACTTTCTTTGTATTTTACTTTGAGAGCATAGGACCTTTACCAGGGATTACCTAAAATAGTAGGGATTACATAAAATAAAATTCATTCCACATTTATTAATTATTTCTGTTAGATTTTATCGGTGAAAGAAAATCATAAATGTATATTACATAGAATATGAACCTGCTGAAATTGTATGCAAATTTGAGCACACACTGCGTTTGAGTATGTACTTTTGCTGAAGTACCTTTTATCTGGTTGTTGTGTTTATAGATTACAAAATTTTTAAAAGATTGATTATATATTTTAGGTCTTATATTTTACATCAATTCAGGCTGATAGTAACCAATAACATAAATCATATTATCTTGAGTCTTTCTGGAGTGTTTTGGTAATTATTCCTCCACTTCCATTGAGGATTGCTGTCTTAAAAGCAAACAAACCCAATAAGACAAAGTAGCAACTGCAAATTCCTTTCGAAAGCTTTTTTTTCCTGAGGGAGTTTCGATAAAAACACTGTCCATTACAACACAGTGCTGTATTGTTTCCCTATAAAGAATGGTTTATGCACATCCACTTTCATCAATTTGGCAAATATTTATTGTTTCCTGCAGACTTGGCGCTTTGTTTTATATCTCAAATACATTGGTAAATTAGATAGTTCCTGCTCTTTAAAGTTAAGTTGATACAGAAGGAAAGAAATATATGAACAAATAATATGCTTGTTATTATTTGTAGGGGGAAAATATGTAGATGTTTACAGTGAGAAGAGATAACAACTGGGCCGTACTTCATATTGGGTATTAAAGATGATATCTCTAAGAAGATTATACTTAAACTGAGACCTAAATGTCATGAGGAGGTAGACATACAAAGGTTACAGAAAAATCATTATTGGCAAATGACATTGTTACTGAAAAGTCACTAAAATGGAAAGGAGTTTGGCATAAGTCACGACAAGTTAGAAGACTAAAATGTGAGGCTCTTAGTCGGAGAAAGGAAGAGTGGAAGAAGATCAGATCTCAGAGATCAGCTAAGAGAGGGTCAGGTTTGACATTATAGACCTTGGTCAAGTGTTGGGAAGTTATTCTGAATGGGATGGAAAACCAATGTGGAATTTTCAGCAAGAGACATAATAAGATCTGATTTCCAATTTTAATAGAACTCATTGGTTTATCTGTGAATAACTGATTTTAAACAAGCAAGAATAAGAGAGAAACCATGATGGCTCCTTTGTGGTTAGTACTGGATAATATTCCATTGTCTAGATGTACTACAATGTATTCTATTCACCTACTAAAGGGCATATTGATTGTTTCCAAGTTTGAGCAGTTGTGAATAAGGGCAGGTTTTTGCATTTGTAAGTTTTCAATTTACTTGGGTAAATGCCAAGGAGGTTATTGGTAGTCAAGCACAGTATAATGACATTTCAGTTGATGACAGAGCATGTATAGAATGATGGTCCTTAGATTATAATGGAGTTGAAAAATTTATATCACCTAGTGTTGATATAGCCATTGTAATATCATAGTGAAATATGTTACTCAAGTGTACCTGATGATACTGGTGTCAACGGACCCACTAAATTGCGACTCAAATGAAAGTATAGCATATAGAATTATATATACTACATAATATTTGGCAATGATAACAAACAGATATTCTACTGGTTTGTGTATCTACCATACTAAAATTTTTATAATTAATTTATGGTGTATTCCTTCTACTATTTTTTTTTTTTTTTTTTTTTTTTTTTTTTTGAGACGGACTTTCGCTCTGGTTACCCAGGCTGGAGTGCAATGGCGCGATCTTGGCTCACCGCAACCTCCGCCTCCTGGGTTCAGGCAATTCTCCTGCCTCAGCCTCCCGAGTAGCTGGGATTACAGGCACGCGCCACCATGCCCAGCTAATTTTTTTTTTTTTTTTTTAATAGAGACGGGGTTTCACCATGTTGACCAGGATGGTCTCGATATGTTGACCAGGATGATCTCGATCTGTTGACCTCACGATCCACCCGCCTCGGCCTCCCAAAGTACTGGGATTACAGGCTTGAGCCACCGCACCCGGCCCCTTCTACTTATTAAAAAAGGTTAACTGTAAAACAGCCTCATGCAGGTCCTTCAGGAGGTATTCCAGAATAAGACATTTTTATCATAGGAGATGGCAGTACCATGCATATTATTGACCCTAAAGAGCTTTCAGTAGGACAAAATGTGGACGTGAAAGGCAGTGATATTGATGATCCTGACCTTACACAGGCCTAGGTTAATGTGTGTGTTTGTGTCTTAATTACTAACAAAAAAGTCAATTAAAAAAAAAAATAGAAAGAAAGCTTATAGGCCAGGAGCAGTGGCTCATGCCTGTAATTCTAGAACTTTGGGAGGGCGAGGAGGGTGTGAATCACCTGAGGTCGGAGGTTCCAGACCAGCCTGGCCAGTATGGTGAAACCTCATCTCTACCAAAAATACAAAAATTAGCTTAGCATGTTGGTGCATGCCTATAATACTAGCTACTTGGGAGGCTGAAGCAGGAGAATCCCTTAAACTCAGGAGGTGGAGGTTCCAGTGAGCAAAGATCATGCCATTACACTCCAGTGTGGATGACAAGAGCAAAACTCCATCTCAAAAAGAAACAAAAAAGAAGAAAAGAAAAAATGCTTATGGAGTAAAAATATAAAGAAATAAATTTTTTCTACTGCTGTACAATGTGTGTTTTAAGCTAAATTATTACAAAAGAGTCAAAAGTTTCAGATGTTAAAAGTTTATAAAGTAAAAAATTTTAGAAACTAAATTTATTACTAACTAAACATTTTAAAACACATTTAGTATAGTCTAACTGGGCAGTGTTTACAAAGTCCACAGGAGTGTACAGTAATGTTCTTGACCTTTACATTCACTCACCACTCATTCACTGACCCCTACCGCAACTCCCAGTACTGCAAACTCCTTTCATTATGGTATACTATTCATTCATTCAAAGGAATGAAACTCCATTCATTCCTTTACAGGTATACTATTTTTTAATCCATTATACCTTATTTCTACCTTAAAATGTCTATATTTTGATATACTTAGATACACAAATATTTATTGTGTCACAGTTGCCTACAGTATTTAGTACAGTAACATGCTGCACAGGCTTGTAGCCTAGAAGCAATAGGCTGTATCATATGGTCTAGGTGAGTGGTAGGCTATACCTTCTGGTCTTTGTAAATGCACACTATGATGTTCACACAACACACTTCTCAGAACATAGTCACATCATTAAGCAACACATGATTCTATCTATTTTTAAAAAGAATTATTATTTGAAAAAATTCTACAAAATTTTTTCTACTATCCAGAAAATACTTTATGTTCCTGAAAGATGTAAATTTCCACCTTTTTAATATTACTAAACTATGTATTTTTACCTTCCCTTTCTTTTTTCCTCAAAATTGCTATAAAATGCTGAAGCTGGTTTTATTTATCACATGACTACTATAATTAACTTCCAGTTTTCCAGAAATTTGAAATAAAATTAAATAGAAGTGAGGAAGATTTCAATGTTGTCCAAAACCTAAACACAAGGGGCATCTTAATGTTAAGCCTATGACTGTGGCAAAATTAACTCGACAAAAATGATAGGGATGGAAACCCAATTGGAGGGAGTGAAGGGGGACCTGAGAAAGCATTGTTCTTAGGCAACTCAAGAAAATTTGCACCGAAATGAAAAGAAAATAATTCCGAAGATCATTCTCTTGATTACCTTTTTCTTTTCTCTCTCTCTTTTTTTTAAGATAAGAGATACCAGAGAATGATATTTGTTGTTATAGCTACATGGCAAGAATTTATTTTCTTGAGAGCCAATGCAATACCTCTTTACTAACAAGGAGCATCTAAAAAGTCTATTTATCATCTTCATTTTGAGTACCAAAATAATCAAAGCCTATTTTGAGCTGCATTTTTAGCAATTGAATGCAAAAACTGTTTTTCCTATATGCATGATAAATTTTATCTCTAAGTTTAAAAATTACTCTTATTTTTTTTCATTTTTTTTTTAATAAAAAAAGTTTTGTTTTAGGGACAGGGACTTGCTGTATTGCTCAGGCTGATCTCAAACTCCAGTCCTCAAGTGATCCCCCACACCTAAACCTGTGGAGTAGCTGGGATTAGGTGCACCATGCCTGGCCCAAAAAGTATTCTTTAATTCATGTTCATTTCAGATACTTTTTCATTGAAATTTATATTTTATCATTTTGCCATATATTCATCTATGATAGACAGATATATAATATGCCATTTCACATATTTTGAGAAACGTGACAGCATAAATAAATGTATCTTGAGAAACGTGACAGCATAAATTAATTAATGTATCTTGAAATGTGATCCTTTCTAACACGTAATAAGGTAGCAAAATAGAAGGCATCTGGAGGTCATTTCAGGGGCTGATCATCTAGGCATCTCTTGCTATTAGTGATGGTACTTTGTAATTTACTGAAAGGGATTGTGGCACACTAGTCTCCTTTCAACTGTACCTTCCAAAATATAACTGCATGTTAAAAGAGTTTCCATTTCTTCCTCGTTTGCTTTGTTGTCCTGCCAGCCTCCCCCAACCTAAACACATAGGAGGTTAAGACGAAGTTTTAAAAATTTCTTTTATAGAGGGTCCATCTATATCTCAACACAGAATAGAATAAAGTATGAACAGAGATTTTGTTGTTTCTCCCAAGCTTGATAGTTCTTTTTTGTTAAATTGTGGTACAGATCTACCTCTTAAAAATAAGACCAAATACCGCATGTTCTCACTCATAAGTGAGTGTAGAACAATGAAAACACATGGACACAGGGAGGGGAGCATCACACATCTGGGCCTGTTGGAGTGGTAGGGGTGGGGGTTAGGGGAGGGATAGCAGAGGGTGGGAGGATTGGGGAAGGCTAACATTAGGAGAAATACCTAATGTAGATGATAGGGGGATGGAGGCAGCAAACCATCATGGCACATGTAACAAACCAGCATGTTCTGCACATGTACACTAGAATTTAAAGTATAATAATATTTAAAATAATTAATTAATTATAAAATAAGAGTGATCCATGTGAATACTTCTTTTGTTCAATCCCTCACTCTCTCCCTGTCCTTTCCCTGCAAGGACAAGTAAAATGAGAATCCCTTATTTTTGACTTGGAAGCAATAAACCTGCAATTCTGTGCTAAGCAATCGTTAACTCCTTCTTGGCTTTTAAAAAAATATCCAAGATGAGCAGTGTACAGTATTAATGGTACTATTTTAGACACCCAATATGGTAGGTAGGTAGATAGATAGATAGATAGATAGATAGATAGATAGATAGATAGATAGATATAGATAGATAATAGATAGATAGATATACACACTATCACTCAAATCAAATATTATGTCATATTAATTAAGCCAGTGAAGTGAGATTATTCAACACAGGCTAGACAGCAAATTGTGCTTTTTCATTTGATCATTTCTATGGAAATGTTACCATGTAGCCATCCAGAATAATTAAGCTTAACACAACACTTCTGCTTAAAATATTTCTGCTGTATCGCTTTTGGGATAAAGATAAAAGCTTTTGGCCAAGTGTGGTGGCTCATGTCTGTAATCCCAGCACTTTGGGAGGCTGAAGCAGGAGGACTACTTGAATCCAGAAGCTTGAGGCCAGCCTGAGAAAAATAATCAGTTCCCGTCTTCTCAAAAAGTAAAATAAAGTAGCTAGAGATGATGGCCTGTGCCTGTGCTCCCAACTACTTGGGAGGCTGAGGTGGGAGGATTGCTTAAACCCAAAGGTCGAGGCTGCAGTGAGTTGTGATTGTGCTATTGCTTCCACCCTGAGCAGCAGAGCTGGACTCTGTCTCAAATAAATTTTTTTTATAGCTGGTTTAACAAGGATACATTTAATTATATTCATCCTGCTTACTATTCCAACCTTAATACTTACCATTAGGTTCTTTCAAAGATAGGCTACAGTAATATTCAATTATACTCTGCTCCCTTAGTGGGCCATACTCTATCTCAGTCCTAAGCATTTGAACTTCTAGTTTCTTGCTCTTGAGGTCTCAGCCAAGTTATCTCTTTACATGGGAAACCTTTTCTTAATATATCTCCCTGTGACTCCTCACCCATAAGCTGAATTACATACTCAAACTTCATGAATATTCTTATTGTATTACTTAATATACTGCACTGTGAATCTACTTTTTACTTAAAAATATTTTCATTCCCTATATATCTTAAGAGGCAAAACGTTGTTTCCTTTATGGTTGTATCCCATGCCATCTAGCAATCAGAAAATGAATACTTAAAGAAAAATCAGATGAATAAATGGCTTCAAACATTTATTGAGCAAAACCATGTAAAGAACTAAGACAAGCAAGTTCAGTAGTACATTCCAGACATAACTGCTAAAGAAAATAGACACATAATTTGGAAAAATGTTTGTTTCTAACCAATGCCTTTTTTCCGTCCTACAGGCTGAAATTCTTCCATTTTTCTACGGTCAAAGTTTCTGTCAGTCAAAAATCTATTAGTAATTCATTTAGAAGGAAATAGTAATATATTTCAACATTCAAATTCCCATAGAATGATTAGGCTTAGTATTTATTCACGGCCTGTTTTCAATTGCTTGTCCTGTTGCTTTTCTTACAATAAAGGGATTAGCAAGACTGTTCAGTATTCTGCTATTAACTGAAATCTACAGCAATTGAAAAGGAAACATTAGAAAACTATCTTTCTGTTATCGAGATTCAAATATGGTAACGATATTAAATATTTCATGTTAATAAAGCTATACTAATTTTCTCATTGGGATATTTGCCTACTTGATAAAATATATATAGGTATTGATCTTCTTCCTTGGGACAAAATAAAACTAATTTTATCATAAAAATTGACCTTTGTAAAATACTGACTTAACTTGAAACATATTGATTTAGTCTAAATTGATACTTATTAAAACATTGGCAGGATGCAATAACTCATACCTGTAATACCAGCAGTTTGGAAAGCCAAGGCAAGAGTATCACTTGAGGATAGGAATTCAAGACCAGCCTAGGCAACATAGTGAGACCTTGCCATCTCCACAAGACAAATCATAACAACAATAATAATAACTGTCAGCAAACCTCTAGCAATTAATTGAAATCAGCTACAGTGCAATTTTGATGCGTATGGGCAGGGAAAGATGATCAATGAATATTTTCGGGCAGAAAATATTGTAGTAGGAGGATCACTTAATGAACTCTGGACTTGGAAACTTTGAGAAACCTTGGAGGGCAGCATGATGTCGGGCTCCCAGTATGCACCTCGAAAGTTTTAAAAGGTTGTATAAACTCATGTACTGTATTGTGTATCTACTTTTTACTTAAAAATATTTTCATTCCCTAAATATCTTAAGGGAAAAAACGGTGTTTTCAATCATTTTTAATCCCTGATAATTTTCAATCCTTATTATATGAAAACCACTGAATATCAGAGCATGAATTCACCAAATTGAAAGACCACAGTAAAAATAACCTCTGAGGCCAGGCAGAGTGGCTCATGCCTGTAATCCCAGCACTTTGGGAGGCCAAGGAGGGTAGATCACTTGAGGTCAAGAATTCAAGACCAGCCTGGCCAACATGGTGAAACCCTGTCACTAATAAAAATACAAAAAATTATCTAGGTGTGATGGCCGGCACCTATAATCCCAGCTACTCAGGAGGCTGAGGCAGGAGAATAGCTTGCACCTGGGAGGGAGAGGTTGTATCGACCCGAGATCCTGCCATTGCACTCCAGTCTGGGCAACAAGAGCAAAACCCCATGTCAAAAATAAAAAATTAATTTAAGTAATAATAATAAAATAACCTCTGGATCTAAGCTCTAAGAATTCAAAAAATGTTGAATCATCTACCCTGATTTAAGAAGCACTTAACTTGAATCTAGTGTATCTACTCTTGCGTTGGACTAATTAGTAGAAATATAATTCTATTTCTGTCCAAGGAAATGTTTCTTAACATTTTAATTCAAAACTTTGTATTTCTACATCCAGATTTGTAAACTATTCTTGGCTAATGAGAGTTTTAAAAAGAAAAGTCCTATAATGGATTTGGCCTTTTAACCTTCAATCAGGCAGCTTTATTTTCAGATAATTCTTCTTAAAATATCAAAATTACTCTGAACAAAACTTTTGATGAAATATTTCATAATGTATTACCACTTCCTATATCAGGATATAATTCTAACTTCTTTTTGAACTTGTTTAGTTTCTCCGCATGTGCATAAGACCTTTAAATAATCATATCTAAATGTTCTATAATGAATAAGACAATGGGAAATCTTCCTTTGTGATGGTATGCTATTAAAAATTTACAAATCTGCTTCAGGGCATCAACAGAAACTTCAAATTTCTCTCTTGAAACTGCAGATAGTAGAGTGCTCAAAACGCGCTCAAAACGCAGCATTTCAAATTTGCATCTTTTAATTTTGAATGAATGAACTTGAGCCAGATTTTTATCTCCACCACTCCACTACAATGGCTCTCTCAAGAATATGGGTAACTTTGACATTGCTTTAGCCAATGGTCCAGTCTTAATGCTCATTTTATTTGAATGGTCACCCATATTTGACCAGAATTCCAGTATCAAATGTCCAAATGCCTAGTATTGTTGTCAATTTCTATTAGAAATCTAATAAGAATTGGGAACTTAACATATATAAAACTTGTATTTTAATCTTTTAACCAAAACTTGTTTACCCTGAAGATTTTCTCTCAGACCAGTTAATGACAACCCATTCTTCCGATTCATCATGGAAAAATTACTGGTGTCATTCTTCATTGACCTCTTTCTCTCCCTTGTCCCATTCTAACTTCTTTTTGAACTTGTTTAGTTTCTCCACATGTGGATAAGACCTTTAAATGATCATATCTGAATGTTCTATAATGAATAAGACAATGGGAAATCTTCCTTTGTGATGGTATGCTATTAAAAATTTACAAATCTGCTTCAGGGCATCAACAGAAACTTCAAATTTCTATCAGAAAATCTTGTGGACAGTATTTTCAAAAATGTTCAGAATTTCATCACTTCTTACTCTGCCAAGTTTATCCTCTGGTCTAAACCACCAGTGTTTCTCGCCTAGATTACTGAAAGGCTTTAAAAATTTTCCTACTTCTGTCACTTTCCAATTTCTGAGTGGCGTGCTATCTCACTTCCTTCAGTTCTATACTCAACATTTACTCTGATGGGCATACCTTTCTTTGTAATTTTGTTTAAAAAATTCATCCAGCTGCTCCATACCAGGCACACACACACAGACAAACACAATCTCACATACAGTCTCTCATTTTTATCTGCATTTATTTTTCTCTGAAGCATTAACTAATATCAACAGGCAGAGAATGAAGTATCTGTTAAATGTCTGCCAACAAAGAAGTAAGTAAAAAAATCCAACTTCTATATTTATTTTAATAATAAAAACTATCTGCTAGTAAATTTGCTGCTAGGGATGTAAATAGTGTATTACTTTAATTCATGTGCATACACGTGGAACAACCTTGCAGAGCCTCCTCCATCACTAGTTACATTTAAGTGACAAGAATATAGACTAAAATCTAGACTGAACTTTCATATTGTAATGAGAACAGACTACTAGAGTTTGGAATGTATTTTACAGGGGTGAAGATTATAAATAAATTTTAAGCTGAGAGTGGACCGGGTTAAAATAAAGATGAATAGAACTTCTTTGCCACATTCCCACTGAAATATGGAGTCTGTTTTCCCTCCTTTGGGGAAACTGGCCTTGCCCAGTGACTTGTTTTGACTAATAAAATGAGCAGGAGTAATGTTTACAATGTGAGACAGGACCTTAAGAGTGCTGCAGCTTCTGTCCCTGCCATCAAGTGCTTGTTTTGAGAATCCAGACACCGATGCCATGAAGAAGTCCAAGCTCCTACATGTAAAGACCCATGTAGAGGAAAACTGAGACCTTTGCTCTATAGGTCCAGCTGAGTTCCTAGTTGTCATGTAGCTGCAAATGCCAGCCCTGGATCTTAGGACATTCTGGAGAGTTTAGCCATTCCATCCCTTTAGCTAACACCACATACAGCAAAAGCATTGCCAAGTCAACTCAGAAATACGAGATAAAATAAACTGTTGGCATTAGGAGCCACTATTTAAAATGAATATTTTATTACACAGCAATATGCACCAACAACAACAAAGCCAAATGTGTTATTTCAAAAGCCCAGCACCCCTTCTTTTGTTTCTCTGCTATTTTCTAGAAACATGGTATCTTTTGGTCGATTCTCTGCAGCCATGTGGGAGATGAGAGAATAGAAAATTATAATATTATAAGGTATTTATTTTAAGAACCATAATTGAATGTAACATATATCTCTTCTTCCCAAATTTTATTGACCACAAATTGGTCAACAAGGCCACAAAGCCTTGTTGTCTAGCAGTATGCCTGAAGAAGCAAAGAAACACCAGCCTCCTCCAATAGGATAGAAATACAAGGTATTATACTACATTCTTTTCCATATCTATAGGAAGCAAGAGTGTTTGCAAAATATGATGGTGTAAATATTAAAGCAGGATTCTTAAGGAAATTATTATTAATTTGAAATAAATCCTTATTACAATAAATGAGAACTGACTTTGGAAGCTTGTTATAGATTTTGCAATGACACTGATATGAGTACTTCTCACTTAATAAATGTTCTACTTTGTCATGAGCAATTTGAGAAAAAAATAAGGATCTACCATGAAAATTGAATTGAGGTTTTGGAAAAAGATATGGGGATATTTAAGGAACAGATGAGACCATTTTATTAGCTAGAAAGTTGACAGTTCATACTTATTATTATCTGACCTGTAAGAAAAGATAATGGAGGCAAGGGACACAGAGATTAGTAACACAGACATATCAATGGGATAAATTAAGTAATAATAAATAAAAGAGGTACATACTTGAAGGCACAATTAATTACTTTAGAGGTAGCAAAAGTATAGTGGATGACCAGGTCTTACAAGTATCTATATCCACAGGTGCCTGAATTGAACTGAAGTGCAGAGAAGGATCATATACATAACAATTTTATAAAAGTATAAGCTTAGTTGTTTTACAGATAATACTTATATATATTGAGATAATTCAAGATTATTCCAAGACGTACAGGAGTTTTGTTACATATAGTTTCACATTCTAATAGAAGTAGAAGGGGTAAGGATATAGGTAACTATTTTGAATGAGGTGAAATAGCTATGAAGAAAGAGATTCCTCTTTCTCCAAGGAAGAAATTGTTTACCTTTAGATGGCTTAATGACGATATAGAAATTATAGTAGGAAATCAGGGCATGGTGACCTAATAAAAATGGCTACTTCCAAGCCTCAATATAAAGTAACTGTGGAATTGTGAAGTGTCCATGTGTGTGCCTGTGGGTGTGCATATGTGTGTTTGTGTTTCTGCATTGCATTACTAGTGCTTTCTGAACAATATTTACTGAAACTTGAAATCAGAATTAGAGGAATGAGCCTTGGAAATATAATTTATGACTGATTCAACAGAGATAACTCCACATAAATTTACCTCTTCAGAGATATATTTTAAATTTCAAGGAGGTGTCTGAGTCCTGGGCTTTAACTTTCACATGGATATAATTATCTACACTCTAAATTAGAGTAAGAACTCATGATTATCCTTTTGGAGTAGAGATTTTTCTCCCTTTCTTCAGGGAAAAGGGAATCAGCACTCACCTAAGCAAATAGATTTCATATTTTCATGCTCCTCATCAGTGGTACAGACTCTGACATGTGTAGGATGTCCTGGTTATCAAAACCTTGTCCAAGTAATAAGAACTGAAGGCAAAAGGAGATGGCACAAGTGTTATGTAAGAATTAATAATTAATATGTCTAATACAGAAACCTCATGTGTGTATTCAGGATAATAATCATTAAGTAGATCTTAAAACCTAATAGTACAACAGCAGAATGCTAAGTTTTGCTTACAACCTGTAGGAAGTGGAAGAATCCCATAATATGAAGTCAAGAATATCCAAGAATGTGACTATGGAATAGGAACTCTGACGATCAGTATGAAATGTTTCGGAATGAATGAAGAAATAGATAAAGATAGATGTAACACGGAAGTGTGCAGCCATGAGCGTTTAAGGTGGAGTAAACTTAGGGATGTTTAAACATAGATGATTATTGAAAGTGTCCAAGATATGATATAGAATCAAATAAGCTGTATTCAGATTTTCAACAGGAACTGATAAATAAAATTGCTAAAAATCAGTTGTCGCAAAGTGAATATTTTGAAGAAATTGATAGCTCTTAAACATTAGTTATTTACACGAAGATTTAGACTCTGTGTCCTGACATCGTAGTGAAACAAGCATTGATTTCCGTGGTGGAACAATAGGTCTTGCCTGAACTTCATTATTCTTCAAAGGAAATCCTAGTCAGATACTAATATATTTTGAGAAAATAAAGTTCATGTTCAAAACTGGATTACTAAATTTTTGCAGTAGTGACGAAGGGTGGGAGCAGTGTCACAGACTGGGAACTGGGAGAATGACACGTGCTGTCATATCTAAACATAACTTTGATCACATGATTTCTATTATAAATATGGGCATTCTACAGCCACAGCCCACTAGTTATTTTTAGAAAACTAACTTTGTAAAGAGTGAGATTCCTTTATTTGGATTTCACTTATGCAGAACACCACATCCTTCCATTCTGCCAGTAAAGTAACAACATAGAACTCTCCAATCAGGAAAAGCTAAAGAGTGTAGGTTCCTCAAGCCAGGTTCACTCTGTACTACAAACATTAAGCAAAATGGGTGGATGTTTTAAAATGAACCAAGAACTGAATTTTCTTAAAAATAACTCTTAACTAATTATATAAGGTTATTATAAGGATTAATGATCCAATTTGTTGAGGTGCTTGGAACCACTCTGCCACAATGTTTAGTGCTATGTAAATGTTTGTTGAATGAATACAATGAGGATGAGAAGTTTTGAATTTTTCATCTGAAAAGTCAGAGGCAACTATTTAGTTCACATCCCATGGCACTGAGAAGATGCTTCTGAGGTTTCAATTGGTAATTGTGAGTTTTCTATGAGAGTAGCTGTGTATCTGTGGTCTGTGTGTGTGTGTGTGTGTTTTGTTTCTTTAGATTTAATTTTTCTAAATAATATTTTGGTTTCATACCAAAGTCTTATTATTTAAAACAATACATTAGAGAATACATTCATGTTTCTGAAATTCCTATCTGAGTTCAATGTCACAATTAGCATCTGTGATAAAGTTTTATATGATATTATTTTAAATGAATAGAATTATATATTAATACCCTGTTAAATTCCTATTTAAGGAATTTATACTGTACTTTGAAATGTTTTAAAATTTGAATTGATTATCAATATAATTATAAACAAACATAGGAAAATATATTTAGAATGTTTTGTGTATTTTATATTAAACTACACACATTATAATATAAATGAACTTTAGCTTTTCTTTGGAGAAGAGATGTGAGCACTAACTTTATTAACTGTGGTCAATATGTTGTACAATAGATTTCTTTAATGTATAGTTAATAATATATTAACTATATATTAAACTAATCTTGAAAAATGCTGAGAGTGGATATAAAGTGTTCTCACTCAAAAAAGTGATGATTATGTTAGGTAAAGCTAATTAGTTAGGTTTAGTCATTCCCAATGTATATGTACTTGAAAATATCATGTTGTATATGGCATATGCACATACTTTTTCTGTCTTTTCTTTGGTAAGTAATTTATTTTATTGATTAAATTTTGTATATGTTTATCAGAGTTTTAATATGGTTTCAAATAATGGTAACCAATGTTTTTTAGGTAGGAAAAAAAGAGAAGTCTTTAATATAAGTTATATGTCCTTCAACAAAAAGCAGGAAGTCAGTAAGAACCCCAGTGATTCAATTTTCAGTGTAGTGCACTGTGGTTTAGTTCCATAATTCTCATTATGGCTAATTGGCATCAGGCAGTTAAACTGGCTATACTACACTAAAAATAAAATGAGTACAATAGCAAGCTGTGCATATACTTCAAATATGTTTAATGTCCTGTTGCTGTACTTAAGTTTTACTCACCAGGGAGGTTGCTTCCTTCTAAATAGGAAGAAAGAAGAAAATATTTTGAACTTTCTAAAGTGAGCAGTAAATGTGTGCAGAGGAAAATAGGTTATGTGGATGAACGTTCACATAAATGTTCCCACAAACTAACCATCTACACAAAAATACCATGTTATTTTTCAATTGCTGTGTGATTACCATAAACCTAATGATTTAGTAACACAAAGTTATTCAATGATTATCTCAGTTTCTGTGGTAAGGAGTCTAGGCATGGCTTTGCTAGGTCTGCTATAGAGGGTCTCACAAGATTGAAACTGAAGAGTCAGAGAAGCTACATTTTCACCGGGAGGTTTAACTGAAACAAATATGCCTTCAAGTTCACTTAGACTACTGACAAAATTTACTTCCTTGTTGTACAACTCAGGACCTGGCCTCTTGCAGGCTTCTTCAGGAAGCACCCTCATGCCCCAGAAACCACCAACAGTTTTCTGTCATGGGTGAGTCTCACCAAACATGACAGCTCTCAAAACATGACAGCTTGCTTCTTAAGGCTAGCAAGAGAATAGCTTTCTCCAGTCTTCTAAAATGAAGTCTTCTAGTTACAAAATGTGACATAACCTAACTCTGGAACTGGCATTCCTATCACCATTGTCACCTTCTATTAGCTAGAATCTAATTTCAGTTCCCACCACACTCAAGGGGAGAGGATTATACAATGATTCATTGGAGTTCATTCTATAAAGTGCCCACTACCAATGTCAGTCTGCCTAAGACCATTTCTTCACTTCTTTATTCCATACTAAATATAGACTCATCATTTTATTTAAAACTTTTCTAGCCAGGCACAGTTGCTCATGCCTGTAATCCCAGCACTTTGGAAGGCCAAGGCAGGAGGATCACTTGAGCTCAGCAGTTTAAGACCAACCTGGGCAACCTGGCAAAACCTGATTCTGCAAAAAATACAAAACAATTAACCAGTCATGGTGGCTTGTGACTGTAATCCCAGCTTCTCCAGAGGCTAAAGTGGGAGAATTGCTTGAGTCAGGGAGGTCAAGGCTACAGTAAGTGGTGATTGTGCCACTGCATCTAGCCTGGGTGGAGGACGGAGACCCTGTTTCAAAAAAAAAAAAATCAATTTTTTCACTTCTTTTCTTGAGCTTCCTATTTTATTTCCTTATATTTTTCATCTTTTTTTCTCATTCCATAATGAAAAAAGTCTTTTCATCTTTCTTTCTTGACATAAATGCATAAATTATTTCTCCTAAAAGACTTATTAGAGAAAATATTTCTTCTTAATTCAGCTATCTTTTCTTGTATCTTTTCTTGTATTTTTATAAATCACCACAACACAACAAATTTGGATGAACCACCTTCTCTCTTTGTCAAACACATCGTGTCTCTAAAACAACCAAGACTATTCTCTCTCAACTATTTGCAAAATAGGTCAGGATTAGGTGATAATTCCTGGTCAATACAACAAGGTTTCTGGGATTATTTGCTATGGTTAACCTTAGTACACTGCATGGTATATTAATATAAACAAATCATATGAACACCACTACATAAAGGGTTAGTTTGGTAAAAAGAGATTTTTAATTTAAAAAAAATACAAAATTGCTAGTTGATTCTTCAATGACAAGTGAACACAAATGTAACCTGCATCCATCATTAGCAGGTTTATGTTAAGAGATGATAAACATAAATCCACTTTGTTTTGTCAAAATTACAGTTTTATAAAATTCAGTAAGTACAATTTATTGTACCATCATATAAAGTCAGGAAGTCAACACTGAATTGCGTCCTTTACTTCTGTCCCACCAGAGTATTATTATAACTAAATCAGATAAGGGATGTAATATGCATATTGCTTAAAAATAATAATCTTGGTAGTTAATGGTATTTGTGTGTCTAAACATATCTAAATATAGAAAAGGTACAGTGAAAATACAGTATACATGATAAAAAATGGTAGGCCTGTACAGGGCACTTACTATAACGAAACTTGTAGGATTGAAATTTGCCCTGCTGAGTCAATGAGTGAGTGGTGAATGAAGATATTACTGTACCCATGGACTTTATAAATGCTGTACATGTAGCCTACACTAACTTTATTTTAAAAAGTCTCTATCTTTAAAGATAAGTCAACCTAAATGTACTGAAACTTAATTTAATTTAATTTATTTTTTTAAGAGGGAGTCTCGCTTTGTCACCAAGGCTGGAGGGTAGTGGTGTAATCTCAGCTCACTGCAACTTCCACCTCTGGGGTACAAGCAGGTCTCCTGCCTCAGCCTCCCAAGTAACTGGGATTAGATGCGCCTGCCACCACGCCCAGCCAATTTTGGTATTTTTAGTGGAGACGGGGTTTCACCATGCTGGCTAGGCTGGTCTCAAACTCCTGACCTCAGGTAATCTGCCCGTCTTGGCCTCCCAAAGTTCTGGGATTACAAGCACAAGCCACCATGCCTGATCTCTGTAACCTTTTTATTTTATAAATTTAATATTTCAACTTAAGACTCTTTTATAATAATACTTAAAAGGTCTAAAAAGTTCATCATCAATTTAAGCTTCTAGCTGTTTGGACTATGGATTTTAACTGTTAGAAATCTGTTCACATTTAATAAGTTCTGGAAGAAATGTGTTTTGCAATAAAATAAGGAAAATGTTTAAAACATGATATTTTATTTTTTACGTATGTGTCTAATAGCATTATGAAACATGGATAATACAGAAAATTGTATATGAAGGAGTGAATTGACTGACACAAGCTTACTTTTAGTATAAATGTAGATTTATATTCAGAGACATCAATATTTTTGTTATACATACAAATCATTGTTGTCAACATATGGTTTAACTTTCATTTCTAGAATCAACAACACTAAATTAAACATGGAGTTTTATTTAAATCAAAATGTATGGGAAACAACCACAGTTTCTTTAGTTGTATGGTTGTTAAAATATTTACTCGTTTGTGTCATTCATTATGAAGATGATCAACTTCAGAATTTGACAGATTTTTTGTATCTTAAAAAAATTGCTTCATAAATTAATATATCCTAGTTATTGCTACAAATTGTGCAGTATTGCTTGAGTTACTTATCACAATCTTGTTGCAAAGTTATTATCACAGTCTCACAAGCCTATATGTCACTGTTGATTTTAAGGTCTTCTTTTCATGATGAAGTCATATCTAAAACAGTACTCAACAGTATATTGTAGTAATTACACTTTCTACAATCTATCATTTTTAAAACAATAAATATTTCTCCTCTAAATAACTAGATCTTATAATATGATGAGTAATTTGCTTGTTTTGAAGAAGATTTCAGTGTTTAATAACTGGGCTTACTTTAACAACTGCAAATAATGAATAGATAACATGATATAAAAGTAGGCACTATGGATCTTTAAATTCAGATGATGATAGATAATAAATTTATTTAAGTGAATTAGTTCAAGTAGCAATTTGATTCATCAGCATTTCATTGTTAGTTTATTCTATTTTGCATTCATAACAGATATTTTATTGTTTCCAAAGCTTGCCAGTTATGGCCAGCTTTGGAATCTAGTCACAGAATTTAGTCACAGAAACTCCAATTACTTCAAAACAGTTTTTCAAAGACAGAGATGTGCTAATGACCAAAAATAAATATGTCTTAAAATACAGTAAACAAAGATTTATGACAAAAAGAAAATTATGTTCTTTTTAAATTAATAAATAGCAAAATTTGATGCTAACATAAAATTGATAGATTATAGATTTAAATGATAAATTCTTTCTGCATGACATATTTCCATCTAAAGATCTGTATACTATTTCCCAAAACATTATAAATTAATTTCCAACTTACCTATGTATTACATGTTTTAGGGAAATAAGGTAAATTCACTATGATATTATTTTTTTTCAGAGAATACTTATTCATAGCCCTGGAACCCTTATAAGAGGTAAAAAGAAAAGTATAGGCCAGGCGCGGTGGCTCAGGCCTGTAATCCCAGCACTTTGGGAGGCCAAAGCGGGTGGATCACGAGGTCAAGAGATCGAGACCATCCTGGTCAACATGGTGAAACCCCGTCTCTACTAAAATTAGAAAAACTTAGCTGGGCATGGTGGCTTGTGCCTGTAATCCCAGCTACTCAGGAGGCTGAGGCAGGAGAATTGCCTGATCCCAGGAGGCGGAGGTTGTGGTGAGCCGAGATCGCGCCATTGCACTCCAGCCTGGGTAACAAGAGCAAAACTCCGTCTCAAAAAAAAAAAAAAAAAAAAAGCATATAAAATATTTCCATGCTTAAATAACTCTAGGCATTCTATGCAATTATAGTAAACAGTAGGGCTGGAAAACTGCTTATTTCAAGAGTCATATTCCTTTTATTTTAAGTAAGCCTTTGGCTTTAAACTTCGAGAGAAGCTAGAGTTTGTCTCATATAAGAGTGATCAAGGATTTAATCTTCACTATGGGATTTAAAACATTTCCTAGGGAAAACATGAACTTCAAAAATGTATCATGCTGCCTGAACTACCCAGGAGTGGTTTCCTTAAGTTATATGAACACGCACACAGTGAAAGTAAATATTAAAAAAAAAAAAAAATCTGCCATTCTCACATAATATTGGCTTTAAATAGGAGTTTGTTAACATTGCATAAACTTTTCATGGATAGGCCATTTGACTCTGCCAAAAATATTTTAAGAACTGGTTTAGCTTGGGTTTTCATAAGCAGTGCCTCAAGAAGATATTTACACACTTTTCCCCCCTTATGTAATAGTTAAAAAATCCATTCTCCTATGACTGAGATAAAAACTTTTATCTAACCAATATATTTTTTTTAATTTTTTATTGGATTATAGGTTTTGGGGTACATGAGCAGAGCATGCAAGACAGTTGTGTAGGTACACACATGGCAGTGTGCTTTGCTTTTCTTGTCCCCTTCACCCACATTTGGCATTTCTCCCCAGGCTATCCCTCCCCACCTCCCCCTCCCACTGGCCCTCCCCTTTTCCCCCCAATAGACCCCAGTGTTTAGTACTCCCCTTTCTGTGTCCATGTGTTCTCATTTTTCATCACCCACCTATGAGTGAGAATATGCGGTGTTTCATTTTCTGTTCTTGTGTCAGTTTGCTGAGGATGATGTTCTCCAGATTCATCCATGTCCCTACAAACGACAAGGATGCCCTCTTTCACCACTCCTATTCAATATAGTACTGGAAGTTCTAGCCAGAGCAATCAGGCAAGAAAAAGAAATAAAGGGTATTCAAATAGGAAAGGTGGAAGCCAAATTGTCTCTATTTGCAGACGACATGATAGTATACCTAGAAGACCCCATTGCCTCAGCCCAAAAACTCCTGAAACTGATATCTAACCAATTTTTAAAAAACTTTACAACCAAGTAATATATTTTTAAATAGCATGACAATTAATTTCAAAAAATTGCCTCAAGTCTGAAAATAGTCTCATCAAAATATTGTATAACCGTTGTTTTATGTTATTTAACTCTTACTAAAATAGAAAAATCAGAAAAGCAATTTTCCTGAAAGCATATGTTCACCACTGTCAGTCACTTTCCGTGCCTTTACATGCCTGTATTTCACACATTCCATTGAGATAAAAGTATTCTGTCTTGTGTATTTATTGGTTTGTTTGCACTGTCATATTAGAGGTTATGGAGAGAAATCAACCTATAGTGTTGGATTTCTGATGCAACTTTGTCCAAGCTTCCACAACAAATTTGTTTTTTAAGTGTTTCCTGTATATAAGGTATAGAATTTATAAGGTACAGCCAATCTATTTCTGAATATGAACAAGTACAGTTAATTAAAAATTCATAAATTTCATAATTTATATAATCAAAATATTTATACTAAAAAGTTGATCATTTAAAAATAGATATGAATCAAATGAATAAGATAATACATGATAAAAGTTGCTTATGCCTACATTATGTCCAAATCAGTATATTGTATTAAGCAGAATGTATTATTTCAGAGCTCTTAAACTACAAAAAATAAAATTGAAAGAAGAGAACATTGTTTTGAAAAGAACTGAGAGAATACAGCCTAGATGATTAGTGACTAGCCTCTGACCTCTACTGTAAGGAGAAGTTCAGAGAAGTATCTTTCACTAGATTTCTCACCTGTAAAACTAAAATTAAGGTATGAAATTAAAAAATTTTCTAGATTTGTGATTATCATTGTACTAAAAGATATTAACTTCAAATAACATTCTATGGTGAAATAAATTTTGTAATAATTGCCTTATACCAAGTCCAACATAATTCCTTATAATGTTTACTTAAATGCCAATTGCATTATGGATAATGGTTGCCTGATTTAGCAAATAAATTACAGAAGTTTCTGTTACATTTAAATTTTAGATAAACAATGAATAACTATGTGACCTACAGCAAGTATGTCCTTTGTGATATTTGGACCATACTAAAAAATTACTTCTTGTTTTTCTGACATTGAAATTTGGTTGGATGTATTTCATCTGGGAAACTTAATTGTAAATATTCAAGTTTAACTGGTCATATTTTATCTGTCAACCCTATCTGTGAATATTAAAGAGATGTAGCTTTCCCCAATCAGACACCTGTTTTTTTTAAATATTTGATGGGAAAGTTCAGGAAGACATCTAGTTTATAAACAGCTCTAAACTTAGTTAAGTCTCTTCAGTTGAAAACAAAATATGAAGTGAGATTCATTTAAAAAATGAAAAGTAATATCAATATCTAATATTTATTCAGTACCTACTCAAGAGAGAAGCTTTCCATTAATTTTTTCATTAACTCTACATGACAATTGTTATGCTTTTCCAATGAAGGAAATTTGGGGCCTTGAGGTTTTAAGACTGCAGAGTTGATAAGTGGTGGAGCTGAGGTTTAAAACACCAGCAGCTTCTGACTGACTTCTACCACTATCAAAGCTTCGTCACTACTCTGTTCCTCCTCTTTACTGTGTATTTCATAATATAATAATATTTTTAAATATAATTGAGTAAACTTTTGTTATTTAGAGAATTAGTTTCACTTTGGTTTTATTTTTTGAGATTTTTTTTCTTTCAGTATTGTATTTATAAGAATCAGGTTAGCACATAACTGTTTTGTTAGCAAATCCTTGGCAGGCATAGACATCTGACTATGTGTTCAGAAGCCTTAAGAAAAATAACCAATTCATCTTTTCACTAACTTAATGAAAAAAACAAACTTTCAAGTCATCCCAATGGAGTTTCTTTTTAAAGGTAAGTTTTTTCATTTAAAAAACTTTATATGAATATATAAAGTTGTAAAATATAGGCGCAATAGAATGGATTATGAAAAAAACTATGTATACATATACTCTGTAGTAAAATTGATGTTGCATTGTAAAATGAGAATACACAAATTTGCAGTTGGAGGGATGGTAATTCTAATGTTTTCCTTTTTTTCTTTTATGGTAACAAAGAAATCTTGCATTTTATTATATATATTTTTTTCATTTGCAAGAACAAATTAGCTTTTAAAATTTCTTTTGGATTAGTCATTTTAAACTGCTTCATGATTAGGAAAGAACAAAGGTTTCTCTATCACTGAATCATGGTAATCTAGGTCTACAGCGTCACCTACCAGATGCAACTGGGGCCTGAGAGGCATTGCTACGGACATGTTGGAGGTATGGAGATATAATGGCAGATGTGACAGGCATAATAAGAAAGTCTGCAGGCTACTTCTTTAAATTACAAGAAATGAGAAGCCAGAAATAGTTAGCATTACAGAGATAGGGCTTTTTGTGGCTGAATTGTCCTTTACCCAGCATACAATATGCATCCATGTTAAAATTAACATTACTATCTGGTCATCACAGAGAATTTGAATTCATATAAATTCAAACATTGTGGAAAAACTTACCAGATTAATTTTCTTCCTTAATGATATTCAGGAACTAAAGGGAGACTACAATAATTCTGGCATTTTTGTCACATATTTTCTGTTGTTGCAGAAATTGCTAGTAGAAACAAAGTTGGTGCTTTATTCAAGAAAGTAAATGTTCAAGAATTAAATAATGCATGTTATATGATAATTTAGATGAAATTACTATGGAATATTAGAAACAGATAGGAATAAAATACTCTTTTAATAAAGAAATAAAACATAGATACATGGATGCTTTTAGATTTTTAAATAATGCTTTTAGGCCGGGCACAGTGACTCAGGCCTGTAATGCCAGCACTTTGGGAGGCCGAGGCGGGTGGATCACCTGAGACTAGGTGTTTGAGTCCAGCTGACCAATATGGTGAAACCCCATCTCTACTAAAAATACAAAAAAATTAGCCATGCATGGTGGTGTGCGCCTGTAGCCTCAGCTGCTCGGGAAACTGAGACAGGAGAATCCCTTGGACCCAGGAGGCGGAGGTTGCAGTGAGCCAAGATCATGCCACTGCACTCCAGCCTGGGTAACAGAGTGAGACTCCATCTCAAAAAGAAAAAAGATGCTTTGGAACTACTGAGAATAAGGCTTGAAAGTGACTTAAAGATAACAAAGGTCAACCATCCACCAATAATCCAAATGAGTATATGTTATCCATATTGTATTTTATATGTCAACTAAACCTTTTAAATATTCAAAATTTGAATAATAATTTTATGTAATATATGTTACATTTAGTCCACAGAACCAAGAGGTTTTATATGTACTTAATGAGATATAAACATTTTAAAGCAAAGCAAGTAAATGAGTATTTATTCATCATTAACTTGTTAATATGACAGTAAAATGATTTAGAACATACCATTACATGAATATCATACAAATAAGAGATTATGTTCATCTAAATGAGCAGGTATATCAAATATATGTAGCAATTGGCATGTTCTAAATAAATCAACTGTATTCTTTTCTGCAAGTCTAGATCATTTCTAAAAAAAAGAGCTTTTATTACTTGAATTATTTTTCTAAGTCTTTTTCTCAATAGCAATAATAATAATAATGTATGAATAACTAAATTTGTATGATGTTTAATTTTTCTCCTTTCTTCTCTCTCACATAGAGTGTTTGAAAGAAGGTATGAGCCCTGTAAAAGTAGTAGAAAAATTATTCTTAGAAAATTGACAAGTTTAAGTGATTCACCTGTCACAAAAGAAACTCTGAAAGGTATCGTATTATTGAGACAGGCTTGTGTCAAATTATAATTTTTTAAGCCGAAAAATTTTATCTTTTTTTTTTAACCAATAGTACTGCAGAATAGAAAGGAAGCAATAAATAATAGCTCAATTTAGGAAAGGTCCTCCTGTTTATGGAGTATATAATTTAATGTTAATTGCGTTTTTACAGCAAACAGAGAACACTCTATAATAGCATAAATAATTATGCATTTTCAAAATCTAAACTTTAAGTAAGGGTTAGGCACTAAATCAGTAGGCTCACAGATATGCTGCCCAAAGCTCAAATGAATCATAAAAGACACATTTTTTTTCTTTCTCCTTTCTGCTCCTTTGTCATTAATATGTGTCTTTCCAATCATGAACAGAAGATGCTCTGTAACTCTTCATTTGGGTCTGAGTTCCAGGAAAGAAGAGGAGCATTTTCTCTTAGTAAATTGTATCTTGGACTGACAAGATGGTGTGGTAGGATAGGAGCAAATCAGGATTGCAGCTTTCAGTGAAGACTCAGAGGGTGAGTTCAATCTGCATTTCCAGACGGATCTTTGTTGCCCACAGAAAGGGGAAATTCCCAGGTGTAGGAGAGACATGGGAAGCCAGCACAGCTGTTAAGGCTCACGCAGCCTCAGCACCGCAGCACAATGGCACTCTGCACAGAACACACTGGTCTGGATGCTCTGTTAAACTGGCAATCTGAGATTTGGGAGGGCAGATTAGCATATCCATCTGATTAAATGGGACTTGGACAGTGAGCCAGACCAGGAGATTACAGGGAAGAGACATTTGAGCTGGAGCAGTGGGTAGCTGCACGGGAAATCACACAGATCCCGGTGCCGTATCAGCAGCCGACTGAAACACCTGGGAAAGAGTCTACCGTTAAACTTAAAAAAAAAAAAAGAGGGCTCTGAGGCAGGGAGCCAGGTGATCAGGCTCAGGAGGTCCCACCCCCACAGGGACAAATGAAACGGTGATTTGAAACGCTTGGGGTTGAGAGTTTCACTGCAGACACAGCTGAACCCAGGACAGGTGCAGCTCAGGAAGGTGCAGCTCGGGATGGTGCAGCTTGGTGGGGGAGGGGCGTCCACCATTACCTAGGCATACCGCCCCTAGTGAGGTACACTCCCATTGCTGATGCAGCCTGCCATATCACTGTCCGAGACAACCTGCCATATCAGAGAGACTCCGCCAACAGGGCAGAGCCTGCAGCAGCACGGCAGAGCCTCGACAGGCAAATAGTGAATAGACTGCCTCCCAGCTGGGCAGGAAGGTGCAACGGATACTTACAAAGAAAGCTCTAACTCCCCGAGACAGAGCATCTGAGGAAAAAAGGGGGTTTTATGAGTTCTGCTGCAGCAGACTTAAACGTACTGGCCTAACTGCCCTGAATGATCAACGGAGCTCATAGCTCAGCACTTGAGCTCCTATAAAGTACAGACTGCCTCCTCAAGCAGCTCCCTGACCCCTGTATATCCAAAGAGTCACCTCAAAAAGGACTGATCAGATTGACATTTGGTGGGCATCATTCTGGGACAAAGATAGCAGAAGAAGAAACTGGTAGCATCCCTCACTGTTCCGCAGCTGCTACAGGTGTACCCCAGACAAGCAGGGCCTGGAGTGGACCTCAGCAGTCCTACAGCAGAGGGGCTAGCCTGTTAGAAGGAAAACTAAATAACAGAAATACTTCATCATCAACAATCTGGGCGTCCACTCAGAGACCCAATCGAAAAATCAGCAACTACTCAGACAACAGGTGGATAAACCTGCAAAAATGGAAAGAAACCAGCTCAAAAAGGAGGAAAACACCCAAAACCAAAACACCTCACCTCCTACAAAGGACCAAAACTCCTCAACCACAAGGGAAAATAGCTGGACAGAGAATGAGTGTGATGAAATGACGGAATCAGACGTCAGAAGGTGGGTAAGGAGAAACTTTTGTGAGCTAAAAGAACATGTTCTAAATCAATGCAAAGAAACTAAGAACCTTGAAAAAAGATTTTTGAGGAAATGATAACAAGAATGGACAACTTAGAGAGAAATATGAATGAATTGAAGGAGCTGAAAAACACAACACAAGTTCACAGAGTATGCACAAGTTTCAACAGCCGAACTGACCAAGCAGAAGAAAGAATATCAGAAGTCAAAGATAAACTCAATGAAATAAAATGAGAAACCAAGATTAGAGAAAAAAAGCACAAAAAGGAATGAACAAAGACTCCAAGAAATGTGAGACTATGTGAAGAGACCTAACCTACATTTGATAGGTGTATCAGAATGTGACAAAGAGAATGAATCCAAGCTGGAAAATACTCTTCAGGATATTATTCAGAAAAATTTCCCTAACCTAGCAAGGCAGGCCAACAGTCAAGTCCAGGAAATACAGAGAACACCTCAAAGATATTCTGCAAGAAGAGCAACCCCAAGGCACATAATCATCAGATTCACAAGGGTGGAAATGAAGGAGAAAAATACCAAGGGCAGCCAGAGAGAAAGGTCGGGTCACCCACAAATGGAAGCACATCAGACTCACAGCAGATCTCTTGGCAGAAATGCTACAAGCCAGAAGAGAGTGGGGGCCAATATTTAACATCCTTAAAGAAAAGAACTTTCAACCCAGAATTTCATATCCAGCCAAACTGAGCTTCGTAAGTGAAGGAAAAATAAAATCCTTTGCGAACAAGCAAGTACTCAGAGATTTTGTCACCACCAGGCCTGCTTTACAAGAGCTCCTGAAAGAGGCACTACATACAGAAAGGAACAAACAGTACCAGCCATTCCAAAAGCATACCAAATGCTAAAGAACATCAACAAAATGAAGAATCTGCATCAACTAACGTGCAAAACAGCCAGCTAGCATCAAAATGGCAGGATCAAATTCACACATAACAATATTAACCCTAAATGTAAATGGGCTAAATGCACTAATCAAAAGACACAGACTGGCAAATTGGATGAAAAACCAAAAGCCATCAGTGTGCTGTATCCAAGAAACCCATCTCACAGGCAAGGATACACAAAGGTTCAAAATAAAGGAATGGAGGAACATTTACCAAGCAAATGGAAAGCAAAAAAAAAGCAGGAGTTGCAATTCTCATCTCTGATAAAATTCACTTTAAAGCAACAAAGATCAAAAGAGACAAAAAGGTCATTACATAATGGTAAAAGGATCGATACAACAAGAGGAGCTAATGATCCTAAATATATACAGACCCAATGCAGGAGCACCCAGATATATAAGGTAAGTTCTTAATGATTTACAAAAAGACTTAGACTCCCACACAATAATAATGGGAGACTTTAACACTCCACTGTCAATGTTAGACAGATCAACCAAACAGAAAATTAACTAGGATATCCAGGGCTTGAACTCAGACCTGGGACAAGCAAACCTGATAGACATTTACAGAACTCGCCACCCCAAATCCACAGAATATACATTCTTCTCAGTGCCACATCAAACCTACTCTAAAATTGACCACATAATTGGGAGTAAAGCACTCCTAAGCAAATGCAAAACAACTGAAATCATAACAGTCTCTCAGACCACAGTGGAATCAAGCTAGAACTCAGAATTCAGAAACTAACTCAGAACTGCACAGCTTCATAAACACTGAACAACTCTCTTGAATGCTGAATGGATAAACGATGAAATGAAGACAGAAATAAAGAAGTTCTTTGAAACCAACGAAAATGAAGACACAACATACCAGAATCTCTGGGACACATTTAAAGCAATCTCTAGAGGAAAATATATAGCAATAAGTGCCCATATGAGAAGAGTGGAGAGATCCAAAATTGACACCCTATTGTCAAAATTGAAAGAGCTAGAGGAGCAAGATCAAAAAAACTCAAAACCTAGCAGAAGACAAGAAATAACTAAGATCAGAGCAGAACTAAAGGAGAGAGAGACACGAAAAACCCTTCAAAAAATGAATAAATCCAAGAGCTGGTTTTTTGAAAAGATCAACAAAATAGACAGACCACTAGCCAGACTGATAAAAAAGAAGAGAGAGAACAACCAAATAGATGCAATAATAAATGATAAAGGGGAAATCACCACAGATTCCACAGAAATTCAAACCATCATCAGAGAATATTACAAACAACTCTATGCACATAAACTAGTAAACCTGGAAGAAATGGATAAATTTCTGGACACCTGTGTCCTCCCAAGCCTAAACCAGGAAGAAGCTGAAACTATGAATAGACCAATAACAAGGTCTGAAGTTGAGGCAGCAATTAAGAGCCTACCACTCAAATAAGGCCCAGGTCCAGATGGGTTCACAGCCGAATTCTACCAGACCCACAAAGAGGAGTTGGTACGATTCCTTCTGAAACTATTTCAAATAATCCAAAGAGAGGGAATCCTTCCCAAATCATTTTATGAGACCAACATCATCCTGATACCAAAACCCAGCAGAGACTCAACAAGAAAAGAAAACTTCAGGCCAATATCCATGATGAACATAGATGCAAAAATCTTCAATAAAATACTGACAAACCAATTGCAATAGCACATAAAAAAACTTATCCATTATGATCAAGTAGGATTCATCTCGGGGATGCAAGGCTGGTTCAACATACGCAAGTCTATGAACATAATTCACCACATAAACAGAACCAAAAACAAAAAGCACATGATTATCTCAATTGACGCAGAGAAGGCATTTGACAAAATTAAACAGCCCTTTATGCTAAAAACCCTCAATAAACTCGGTATTGATAGAACGTATCTCAAAGTAATAAAAGCTATTTATGACAAACCAACAGCCAATATCATACTGAATGGGCAAAAACTGGAAGCATTCCCTTTGAAATCCGGCACTAGACAAGGATGCCCTCTTTCACCACTCCTATTCAATATAGTACTGGAAGTTCTAGCCAGAGCAATCAGGCAAGAAAAAGAAATAAAGGGTATTCAAATTGGAAAGGTGGAAGTCAAATTGTCTCTATTTGCAGACGACATGAAAGTATACCTAGAAGACCCCATCGTCTCAGCCCAAAATCTCCTGAAACTGATAAGCAACTTCAGCAAAGTCTCAGGATATAAAATCAATGTGCAAAAGTCACAAGCATTCCACTACACCAATAACAGACTTAAAGAGAGCCAAATCAAGGACAAACTGCCATTCACAATCGCAACAAAAAGAATAAAATACCTAGGAATACAACTTACAAGGAACGTAAGGGACCTCTTCAAGGAAAACTACAAACCACTGCTCAACGAAATAAGAGAGGACACAAACAGACGGAGAAACATTCCATGTTCATAATTAGGAAGAATCAATATTGTGAAAATGGCTATACTGCCCAAAGTAATTTACAGAATCAACACTATATCCATCAAGCTACCAATGACCTTCTTCACATAACTGGAAAAAACCACCATGAACTTCATATGGAACCAAATGAGAGCCCTCATAGCCAAGTCAGAACACAGCAAAAAGAACACAGCGGGACGCATCACACTACCGGACTTCAAACTATACTACAAAGCTACAGTAATCAAAACAGCATGGTACTGATACCAAAACAGAGATATAGACCAATGGAACAGAACAGAGGCATCGGAGGCAACACAACATATCTACAACCATACAATCTTTGATAAACCTGACAAAAACAAGCAATGGGGAAAGGATTCCCTGTTTAATAAATGGTGTTGAGAAAACTGGCTAGCCATGTGTAGAAAGCAGAAACTGGACCCCTTCCTGACAGCTTACACTAAAATTAAGTCCAAATGGATTAAAGACTTAAACATAAGACCTGGCAACATAAAAACCCTAGAAGAAAATCTAGGCAAAACCATTCAGGACATAGGAGTAGGCAAGGACTTCATGACCAAAACACCAAAAGCATTGGCAACAAAAGCCAAAATAGACAAATCAGACCAAATCAAACTCCACAGCTTCTGCATGGCAAAAGAAACATGGTTGAATTGGCAACCAACAGAATGGGAAAAAATGTTTACAGTTTACCCATCTGACAAAGGGCTGATATCCAGAATTTACAAAGAACTCAAACAGATTTACAAGAAAAGAAACAAACAAGCCCATTCAAAAATGGGCAATGGATATGAACAGACACTTTACAAAAGAAGACATACATGAGGCCAACAAACATATGAAAAAATGCTCATCATCACTGGTCATTAGAGAAATGCAAATCAAAACCACATTGAGATACCGTCTCACGCCAGTTAGAATGGCAATCATTAAAAAATCTGGAGGCAACAGATGCTGGAGAGGATGTGGAGAAAAAGGAACACTTTTACACTGCTGGTGGGAGTGTAAATTAGTTCAGCCATTGTGGAAGACAGTGTACCGATTCCTCAAGGACCTAGAAATAGAAATTCCCCATTTGACCGAGCAATTCCATTCCTGGGTATATATCCAAAGGACTATAAATCATTCTACTATAAGGACACATGAACACGAATGTTCATTGCAGCACTGTTTACAATAGCAAAGACCTGGAACCAACCCAAATGCCCATCGATGATAGACTGGACTGGGAAAATGTGGCACATATACACCATGGAATATTATTCAGCAATCAAAAATGATGAGTTCGTGTCCTTTGTAGGGACATGGATGAATCTGGAGAACATCATTCTCGGAAAACTGACACAAGAACAGAAAATGAAATACTGCATATTCTCACTTACAGGCAGGTGATGAAAAATGAGGACACATGGGCACAGGAAGGGGAATACTACACACTGGGGTCTGTTGGGGAGATTAGGGGAGGGACAGTGGGGTGGGAAGCTGGGGAGGGATAGCCTGGGAAGAAATGCCAAATATGGGTGAAGGGGAGGAAGGCAGCACAACACACTGCCATGTGTGTACCTATGCAACTATGTTGCATGTTCTGCACATGTACCCCAAAACCTAAAATGCAATAAAAAAAATTAAAAAAAATTGTATCTTTATTAATTTTGGTAGTAGCATTTTGAACAATGCCCTATTAATAAGCACTTTTACCTTTTCTTTTTTGACTAGATCTCTTTTATATGGCCATGATATGTGCAGATAATGTGAGAAGGTAGATATATTAATTATGCCACCTAAAATGTAGGGACAAAAGGGAGTGAAAAAGATTGTGAATGGCTTTAAAGTAATAAATTTATACTGTCTTCTAAAGGGATATATTGTCAGAATATAAAACTATTTTATATTAAACTGGTCTATTAATACATTAGTCATTTTTGTCACTATTGTCATTTAACCACTTAAAGGTAAGTAATGGCTACAGATTTGCTATTTCTCAAATTAAACAGAATAATAGAAATAAATTCACCGCATACTTAAAAATTTGGGGGGAGTGATTCCTCATTTTTAGAGCAATCTCTTCCCTCAGCTAGAGAAAAAACAATGAGAAAGACAGGGGTGTAAATAAGTTTTTGTGTGTAAGTGTGTGTGTGCATAACTATAATTAGATTTTTTTCCTGAAAAGAAAGTCTAGTCAATGAACATTTATTCTGAGATTAAGCTTTGCTGTTGACTGCTTGTATAATTTTTTCATCTTACTATTTATTTCCAAATAACAGTTGCATGTAGAGTCCTGGGTTTGTATTAAAAATACTAAAGTTCTCATCATTTGAGCAAGTCTGCACTGAGTTTTTATTTTATTTATTTATTTTTATAATTTTATTACATAAGATATCAAATACTCCTTTTCAAGTAGTTTGAATTTCTTGAACTTGGCTTCATAATTTATAGATGAAAGAGAATTCTTTGCCTATTCCTCTATTTGATTTTTAAGGGGAAAATGTGTTTGCTTAAAGACTCTCGGCTATACTGCATCCTTAATGAAATCAATAGTCTAGTGCAGAGATCAAGGATGGGCGAAAGCCCTACCTACATATTTAACTTGTGAACATTTTTTTTTCTGCAAAGACCTGTGATCCCTGTAGCCACCTGGTATCTAAAAGATTTCCATGAAAGTTCTTAAACATGAATATTTTTCATCATGCTGAGACATTACTTGAATATTAGTAGAAATAATTCATTCACTCACTTGTTAGAAATGTCAAGGTAAGCATTGTCAGGGAAAAGAGTACTGTTAGTGCTGAAGTGCTCAAAATTGCCTTTAAAAATATGTGCAGACTACAAAAAAAAGCAAAATTTTAATTACCCTATGTAGACTTAGAATTGATGCTTCACTGAAGACTGAATCAATTAGAAATATCTGGCACCATTTTTTTTCTCATTCAAATTGACAAAGAGGTGTAATTAGCTATATATGGCTGTTTTTTGTTTGGTTGGTTAGATTTTTTGAGATGGGAACTCACTGTTTCCCAGGCTGGAATGCAGTGGCGCCATCTCGGCTCATTACAACCCCTCCACCTCCTGGGTTCAAGTAATTCTCCTGTCTGAGCCTCCCGAAAATCTAGATTTACAGGTGCCCATGCCTGGCTAATTCTGTACTTTTTGGTAGAGAAGGGACTTCACCATGTTGGCCGGGCTGTTCTCCAAACCTCAGGTTACCTGCCTTGGCCTCCCAAAGTGCTGAGATTACAGGCATGAGCTGCTGCATCCGGCCAGCTACACATATTTGATACACCAGAATGAGGCATAATTTTGGATATCCAGATTGGGTGTTTGAGAATAGAGAGAGAGCACTGGATATTTATTGAACAGTAACGTATTTGAATATGGAATCAATTTAAAAGAAATGAGAACTGCCTTGCAGATTTCTTTCGATGGCGGTCTTCTAAAATGTAGCTCTAAGGATTGTATTTGAACCTCTTTCAGACAAAAATAAACAAAACAACAGAAAACGACTTTCTACAAGTCCAAATAAAGAGTAAAGGATAAACACTCTTTCTTTCTTCTAGTACTAGTGAATCCATCTAATTAAAGCAATTTCATAAAACATTCTCTGGATCCTTCCTATTTGTCTCTCCTTTTCCCAAAGTTCCCAAGGAAACCTGCTTGATTTCAAGACAACTGAAGTGTCTTATACATGACTAAGTAAAAAATAATAAGAAATACCTTGAAAATTGACACAAATATTAAATTATCAACTTGATGATGAGGAAAGATGACTAGCTGTTGGTTTTTATTATAAAAAACACAATTCTATTTTTAAATGTTAGTTTTCATTATTTAAAAAAAGAACTATAGTGGGTAGCAACATCAATAATTACTATCAGTGAATTGAGTTACATGGCACCATAAAAGAATGTTTACTGGGACAAGATGGAAAAATTTGGAGACTTTAATTATGAAAGACAAACACAATATTAAAAAATATTAGATAGAAAAGTACTCTCATCTTGTAGGATCTAGAGACATCTTTATCAGCTCTCTTTTTTCCACTTTTTAATAATAAAAAGAAGCACAGAGGAGGACTCAAGATGGCACTGTGAGAACAACCCAGGATTGAAGCTCTCGCTGGACGCATGGAGAGGGTGAGTCGGGGAAGCATTTCCAGACGGATCTTAGTTGCCCACAGAACGGGGAAATTCCCAGGTATAAAAGAGACGCGGGACGCCAGGCAGAGGTCTCCGCTGGTGTAGCCGGCAACTGGTGCGGCTCCGACCCGCGCCAGAGCGCAGAGGCGCTCCACAGCGCTCCATACAAAAGTGCACTGTTACGGGTGCCCTGTTGAACCAGCAAACTAAGACCAGAGAGGGCTGAACTTGAGACTGAACGGGTCTTGAACTGTGACCCAGCCCAGGAAATCCCAGGGACTCAGCGTTTGGGGGAGCGCAGTGCGACAAACAAAATGGGGATTCCAAACGCTCCCGGTGAATAGGTTTTTTTTTTTAAAGTGCAGCTCCGCGGGGGAGGGGCGTCAGCCATTACCGAGGCAATCAGCCCCGACTGAGGTACACGCCCATTGCTGACGCAGCCTGCCGCTGCCGAGGCAACCCAGTACAACAGAGAGACTCCGCCCCAGGGCGTAGCCTGAGGCAACAGGGTGGAGACCACAGCAGAAGGGCGGAGCCTGCAGGAAAAGGGTGAACCTCACACCAGCAGGGCAGAGCCTCGGCAGGCAAAAAGTGACTAGACTGCCTCCTAGCTGGGCAGGACAGTGAGGCGGACACTCACAAGGAAAGCCCCAACCCCCCCCAGACAGAGCATCTGAGGAAAAAAAAGGGGTTTTCTTACGAGTTAGGTTGCAGAAGAGCTAAACATAGCAGCCTAGCAGCCCTGAATGAACAACAGAGCTCACAGCTCAGCACTTGAGCTCCTACAGACTGTCTCCTCAAGCAACTCCCTGACCCCTCTATATCCATAAGACTGACATTCGGCAGACATCATCCTGGGACAAAGATAGCAGAAAAAGAAACTGGTAGCATCCCTCGCTGTTCCGCAGCCGCTACAGGTGCACCCCAGACAAGCAGGGCCTGGAGTGGACCTCAGCGGTCGTACAGCGAAGGGGCTAGACTGGTAGAAGGAACACCAAGTAACAGAAATACTCCATCATCAACAATCTGGGTGTCCACTCAGAGATCCAATCAAAAAGTCAGTAACTACACAGACGACAGGTGGATAAATCCACAAAGATGGGAAGAAACCAGCGCAAAAAGAAGGAAAACACCCAAAACCAGAACACCTCGCCACCTAGAAAGGACCAAAACTCCTCACCAGCAAGGGAACAAAGCTGGACGGAGAATGACTGTGACAAAATGACAGAATTAGACTTCAGAAGGTGGATAATGAGAAACTTTTGTGAGCTAAAAGAACATGTTTTAAATCAACGTAAAGAAACTAAGAACCTTGAAAAAAGATTTCAAAAAAAGATTTGAGGAAATGATAACAAGAATGGATACCTTAGAGAGGAATATGAATGAATCAAAGGAGCTGAAAAACACAATACGAGAACTTCACGAAACATGCACAAGTTTCAACAGCCGAATTGACCAAGCAGAAGAAAGAATATCAGAAGTCGAGGATCAACTCAATGAAATAAAACAAGAAACCAAGATCACAGAAAAAAGCGCAAAAAGGAATGAACAAAGTCTCCAAGAAATGTGGGACTATGTGAAGAGACCTAACCTACGTTTGATAGGCGTACCAGAATGTGATGAAGAGAATGAATCCAAGCTGGAAAATACTATGTAGGACATTATCCAGGAAAATTTCCCCCACCTAGCAAGACAGGCCAACACTCAAATGCAGGAAATACAGAGAACACCACAGAGATATTCCGCAAGAAGAGCAACCCCAAGGCACATAATCGTCAGATTCAACAAGGTTGAAATAAAGGAGAAAATACTAAGGGCAGCCAGAGAGAAAGGTCGGGTCATGCACAAAGGGAAGCCCATCAGACTCACAGCAGATCTCTCAGCAGAAACTCTACAAGCCAGAAGAGAGTGGGGGCCAATATTCAACATCCTTAAAGAAAAGAACTTCCAACCCAGAATTTCATATCCAGCCAAACTGAGCTTCAGAAGTGAAGGAAAAATAAAATCCTTTGCGAACAAGCAAGCACTCAGAGATTTTGTCACCACCAGCCCTGCTTTACAAGAGCTCCTGAAAGAGGCACTACACATAGAAAGGAACAACCAGTACCAGCCATTCCAAAATCACACTAAATGCTAAAGAGTATCAACATAATGAAGACTCTACAACAACTAACGGGCAAAACAGTCAGCTAGCATCAAAATGGCAGTGTCAAACTCACACATAACAATATTAACCCTAAATGTAAATGGACTAAATGCACCAATCAAAAGACACAGACTGGCAAATTGGATAAAAAGCCAAAACCCAGCAGTGTGCTGTATCCAGGAAACTCATCTCACATGCAAGGATACACAAAGGTTCAAAATAAAGGGATGGAGGAAGATATACCAAGCAAATGGAGAGCAAAAGAAAGCAGGAGTTGCAATCCTCATCTCTGATAAAATAGACTTTAAAGCAACAAAGATCAAAAGAGACAAAGAAGGCCATTACATAATGGTAAAAGGATCGATACAACAAGAAGAGCTAATGATCCTAAACATATATGGACCCAATGCAAGAGCACCCAGATACATAAGGCAAGTTCTTAATGACTTACAAAGAGACTTAGACTCCCACACAATAATAGTGGGAGACTTTAACACTCCACTGTCAATATTAGACAGATCAACCAGAGAGAAAATCAACAAGGATATCCAGGGCTTGAACTCAGACCTGGAGCAAGGAAACCTGATAGACATTTACAGAACTCTCCACCCCAAATCCACAGAATATACATTCTTCTCAGCACCACATCATACCTACTCTAAAATTGACCACATAATTGGAAGTAAAGCACTGCTCAGCAAATGCAAAACAACTGAAATTATAACAAACAGCCTCTCAGACCATAGTGCAATCAAGTTAGAACTCAGAATTCGGAAACCGACCCAGAACCGCACAGCTTCATGGAAACTGAACAACTGGCTCCTGAATGTTGACTGGATAAACAACGAAATGAAGGCAGAAATAAAGAAGTTCTTCGAAACCAATGAGAACAAAGACACAACATGCCAGAATCTCTGGGACACATTTAAAGCAGTCTCTAGAGGAAAGTATATAGCAATAAGTGCCCATATGAGAAGAATGGAGAGATCCAAAATTGACACCCTATCATCAAAATTGAAAGAGCTAGAGGAGCAAGATCAAAAAAACTCAAAACCCAGCAGAAGACAAGAAATAACTAAGATCAGAGCTGAACTGAAGGAGATTGAGACACGAAAAACCCTCCAAAAAATCAATAAATCCAAGAGCTGGTTTTTTGAAAAGATCAACAAAATAGACAGACCACTAGCCAGATTGATTAAAAAGAAAAGAGAGAACAACCAAATAGATGCAATGAAAAATGATAAAGGGGAAATCACCACAGATTCCACAGAAATTCAAACCATCATCAGAGAATATTACAAACAATTCTATGCACATAAACTAGTAAACCTGGAAGAAATGGATAAATTCCTGAACTCCTGTGTCCTCCCAAGCCTAAACCAGGAGGAAGCTGAAACTATGAATAGACCAATAACAAGGGCAGAAGTCGAGGCAGCAATTAAGAGCCTACCACACAAAAAAAGCCCAGGTCCAGACGGGTTCACAGCCGAATTCTACCAGACACACAAAGAGGAGCTGTTACCATTTCTTCTGAAACTATTCTAAATAATCCAAAAAGAAGGAATCCTACCCAAATCATTCTACGAGACCAATATCATCCTGATACCAAAACTCGGCAGAGACCCAACAAGAAAAGAAAACTTCAGGCCAATATCCATGATGAACATAGATGCAAAAATCTTCCATAAAATATTGGCAAGCCGATTGCAACAGCAAATCAAAAAACTTATTCATCATGATCAAGTAGTATTCATCCCAGGGATGCAAGGCTGGTTCAACATACGCAAGTCTATCAACGTAATTCACCACATAAACATAACCAAAAACAAAAACCACATGATTATCTCAATTGATGCAGAGAAGGCATTTGACAAAATTCAACAGCCCTTTATGCTAAAAACCCTCAATAAACTCGGTATCGATGGAACGTATCTCAATGTAATAAAAGCTATTTATGACAAACCAACAGCCAATATCATACTGAATGGGCAAAAACTGGAAGCATTCCCTTTAAAATCTGGCACTAGACAAGGATGCCCTCTTTCACCACTCCTATTCAATATAGTACTGGAAGTTCTAGCCACAGCAATCAGGCAAGAAAAAGAAATAAAGGGTATTCAAATAGGAAAGGTGGAAGCCAAATTGTCTCTATTTGCAGACGACATGATAATATACCTAGAAGACCCCATCGCCTCAGCCCAAAAACTCCTGAAACTGATACACAACTTCAGCAAAGTCTCAGGATATAAAATCAATGTGCAAAAGTCACAAGCCTTCCTCTACACCAATAACAGACTTAAAGAGAGCCAAATCAAGAATGAACTGCCATTCACAATTGCTACAAAAAGAATAAAATACCTTGGAATACAACTCACAAGGAACGTAAGGGACCTCTTCAGGGAAAACTACAAACCACTGCTCAACGAAATCAGAGAGGACACAAACAGATGGAGAAACATTCCATGTTCATGGTTAGGAAGAATTAATATCGTGAAAATGGCTATACTGCCCAAAGTAATTTACAGAATCAATGCTATCCCCATCAAGCTACCATTGACTTTCTTCACAGAACTGGAAAAAACCACCTTGAACTTCATATGGAACCAAAAGAGAGCCCGCATAGCCAAGTCAATTCTAAGCAAAAAGAACACAGCAGGGGGCATCACACTACCGGATTTCAAACTATACTATAAGTCTACAGTAATCAAAAGAGCATGGTACTGGTACCAAAACAGAGATATAGATCAATGGAACAGAACAGAGGCATCAGAGGCAACACAACATAGCTACAACCATACAATCTTTGATAAACCTGACAAAAACAAGCAATGGGGAAAGGACTCCCTGTTCAACAAATGGTGTTGGGAAAACTGGCTAGCCATGTGTAGAAAGCAGAAACTGGACCCCTTCCTGACACCTTACACTAAAATTAACTCCAGATGGATTAAAGACTTAAACATAAGACCCGGCACCATAAAAACCCTAGAAGGAAATCTAGGCAAAACCATCCAGGACATAGGAGTAGGCAAGGACTTCATGAACAAAACACCAAAAGCATTGGCAACAAAAGCCAAAATAGACAAATGGGACCTAATCAAACTCCACAGCTTCTGCACAGCAAAAGAAACAGTCTCTAGTGTGAATCGGCAACCAACAGAATGGGAACAAATTTTTGCAGTTTACCCATCTGACAAAGGGCTGATATCCAGAATATACAAAGAGCTCAAACAGATTTACAGGAAAAAAACAAACAAGCCCATTCAAAAGTGGTCAAAGGATATGAACAGACACTTTACGAAAGAAGACATATATGAGGCCAACAATCATATGAAAAAATGCTCATCGTCACTGGTCATCAGAGAGATGCAAATCAAAACCACATTGAGATACCATCTCACGCCAGTTAGAATGGCGATCATTAAAAAATCTGGAGACAACAGATGCTGGAGAGGATGTGGAGAAAAAGGAACACTTTTACACTGTTGGTGGGAGTGTATATTAGTCCAACCATTGTGGAAGACGGTGTGGCGATTCCTCAAGGCCTTAGAAATAGAAATCCCATTTGACCCAGCAATCCCATTACTGGGTATATATCCAAAGGACTATAAATCGTTCTACTACAAGGACACATGCACACGAATGTTCATTGCAGCACTGTTTACAATAGCAAAGACCTGGAATCAACCCAAATGCCCATCAATGATAGACTGGATTGGGAAAATGTGGCACATATACACCATGGAATATTATGCAGCAATCAGAAATGATGAGTTCGTGTCGTTTATAGGGACATGGATGAATCTGGAGAACATCATTCTCTGCAAACTGACACAAGAACAGAAAATGAAACACCGCATATTCTCACTCATAGGAGGGTGATGAAAAATGAGAACACATGGACACAGAGAGGGGAGTACTAAACACTGGGGTCTATAGGGGGAAAAGGGGAGGGCCAGTGGGAGGGGGAGGTGGGGAGGGATTGCCAGGGAAGAAATACCAAATGTGGGTGAAGGGGAGAAAGCAAACAAAACACACTGCCCTGTGTGTACCTATGCAACTGTATTGCATGCTCTGCACATGTACCCCAAAACCTAAAATGCAATAAAAAAAAAGAGAAAAAAAAAAAAAAAGAAGCACAACTCAGCCAGGTGCGATGACTCACACCTGTAATCCCAGCATTTTCGGATGCCAAGGTGGGCGGATTGCTTGAGCTCAGGAGTTCAAGACCAGCCTGCGCAACATGGCGAAACCCAGTCTCTACACAAAATACAAACGTTAGCTAGGCATGGTGGTGCACACCTTTAGTCCAGCTACTCAGGAGACTAAGGCGGGAGGATCACTTGAGCCTGGGAGAGGGAGACTGCAGTAAGCCATGATCAGGCCACTGCACTATGGCTTGGGAGACAGAGTGGGAACCTATCTCAAACTCTTTGCCAGTGTAAAATTGAAGATATGTTGGCTCATGTAAAAAGACAGTAAGAATAATTCATTGGCATATGTAACGAAACTACAGGAAGGACAGTGCAGCAACTGAGACCCCAAAACACCTCAGTCCCAAACCCTAACTCCTGACAGCATTTTTTTTTCCATTTTTGACTATTTTGCTTCTTTTTACTTTCTGTTCTCTCAAATTATCTTTCACTACATGACTAGAAACATGACAGGAGAGTTCAGGCACATCACATCTTGCAGCTTCCACTGAGAAAGGGCCTGGATCCTTCTTTTCCCTCTGAATCACAGCTGGCAAACAATGGAGTCTCTATACTGGGTTGAAAGAATGATTTTTTGGGATTCTAGTATAGTTTCCTATCTCTGTGTTTGTAAGAATGGTTAACCATCATCAACTCATGTAGATCATTTAGATTTTATGTAAATTTGAGAAAACAAATAATTAGTAGTCAACCTATTGATTTAATATTTTAATCAATATATGACATCAAAGCAATCAAATGTAACATTACTAGGGCTAATTGCCTTAATAGAATATAAGTGCTTTTCCAAATGCCTACAATATGATTAGAATTTAAAATATAAGTATCTCTATTATCATTAATATTCCATCATGAAATGATAAAATGAGAAGGAAGAAAATTGAGAAAAGCCTTCATATAAAAAATAATGATTAAGTTGTATTTTGAAGGGCAAGAAAGAATAGCAATGTTTAAAGCTCAAACTTAATTTATGTTAGAAGTACATTATATTGTAGAACAGAAGGATTGTATGCTATCTGAACTTTAGTTTCCTCACCTGTAAGGTGATTTTTGAGTTTTTAGTACTAAAAACACTTTTCCCATTGTGAAAAGTACCTACTAAAATGTTAGCAAATTGTATGTAGTTTAAGAGGCAGGAGAATCACTTGAACTCAGGAGGTGGAGGTTGCAGTGAGCCAAGATTGCACCATTGCACTCCAGCCTAGGTGACAGAGTGAGAATCCATCTCAAAAAAATAAATAAATAAATAAATAAAATAAAGTAGTTATTTTATTAGCAGAGATTTACTCTGTGTATAAAATTAGAAAAAATGTTTTCCACCTTGCCTAAATATTCTGGTTATTGCAGTGGTCAAAAAAGGTATTGTTATGAAAGACCTTTCTAAAATACAAATTTCTATAAATAGTGAATGTAATATATAGTCATAAATGTATATGCAAATGGTGATAGTTTAATTTTTTTTTTTTTTTGAGATGGAGTCTTTCTCTGTTCCCCAGGCTGGAGTGCAGTGGAGCAATCTCGGCTCCCTGCAACTTCTGCCTCCCTGGTTCAAGCGATTCTCCTGCCTCAGCCTCCCCAGTAGCTGGGACTACAGGCGCGTGCCACCACGTCTGGCTAACTTTTTGTATTTTTAGTAGAGACAGGGTTTCACGTGTTAGCCAGATAGTCTCGATCCCCTGACCTCATGATGTGCCCACATCGGCCCCACACTGCGTCCTGCTGATAAATTTTTTAAGTTTTTCTGTTTTGATGTATATTTTACTATTTTTCTTGCAATAAATGTTTTATGTATTTGTATGATAAAGGCAAACTTGGATACTGTTTATAAAATTTTGAAACATTTTGTTTTCTCTGACATAATTAATATTTACCCATAGGACCAAATTACTCATAAATCACTGCTGCTTTAAAAACAAAAAGTTAGAGCCTGCTCTAAAATGAATCAACTCAGTTTTGTTCTGAAACTGCAGGTTTTTCAAATTTAGCTATTATGTTTGATAAAATGTGTCCGTTAAAATATTAATGTTGATTTTCTAAATTCATTCATCTGACAAATAGCAAACACTATTACATTTCACCTAGGAATTCTAGTTAATTAAATACCAGTTGATCTCTTCATGCTTCTATTATGTTTTCTATAATGACTTAGTCAAAAATTCATTGAAAAGAGGAAAACACTCCATGGCAAATATTGGATGTTGTGTTAGAAAACAGTTGAAGCTTTTTGTTCTACTTTAGAAGATCAGGTGTTTGTTAAAAGTTTTTGAATTAATAATTTAGCTAATGACTTTTATTTAAATAGCCACCAATAGTCACACAGTTACAGAGCATACTGTCACAAAAGTTAATTTATTAAAGGAAACCATAAGATGTCCTGGAGAAGCACTTACTTTGGGAGCCTCATGGCTTAGCAGAACTATTAGAGTACCAGAATTGTAGGTCATATTTCTGATATCACATTTACTATTTATAACCTATGAGAGTCTAGATATGGACATTTTATCTCTATACCTCAAATTCTTTCTCTGTTAAAAATGTACAGTTGGACTATATGTTGTTTATAATCTCTTTTTGCTCCAAAAAGAAACAAGTTCATGAAATATATAAAAATTATTGTTATATTTTAAAATATTTAAATTGTGCTATATTTAAATGTGTTATTTAGAAAACTATCCCCATAAATATTATGCTATATAAATAGAATAATACAATAATAGAAAGGGATAAGATTTTGCATTCCTCATAATGAAAAAAATATCTTTTTTAAAAAAAGACAGTATAGCAGGATAATTAATTCCAAATCTGGAATAACGTATTTGCAAAATCCAATAACACATTTATTTCAGTTTTATTAATTTTCTTTAAAAATTTAAAAAATAAATATATCACTATACATTTGCCTTCTGCTGTACTTCCGAAAGTGGATCATGTGAGTTGATTCATTCTTGACCTACCCAACTAAAATACAGTCAAGATGCTAGAAGGAATAAAGTACTGAGCACACAGCATTGCTCTAAGAATGTAATTTTGGGTGAGCCTGGCTGTTAGAACTGTCTGCTATAATCTAAAACCAGTTGAATCTAATAGATCTACTGTAACTGTAATAGTTTTACTTATTTCCCTCATTCATTAATCAAAACTTACCAGCTCCCCACAACCATACTCTGCTAATTAACTTTCTCAAAGAGCAACGCATATTTCTTTTTTGTATAAAACCTCTACCTTCTCTTTGTTCTTTGGACACACCAAAGACAAGCCTATCTATGTGTGTGCCCCAAATTGCAATTTTTTCTTCTCAAATAAAATGTTTCAGAGATTTGTCTCTATGTATTTTAGTTAACTTCACCATACTTAATGATACAAAAGTAATGACAACCTATGAGTATAAAGGGAATTTTGATTGTTTTCATCCATTATTGGTATGAACAATAAAAAAAAATGTTGCTGTCTCATTAGAATTTGAGATTAACTCTACATATAGCAGAATAAAGACTTTTATAGTTCATTGAGTAAAAGGTTCATAAACGTTTTATATATGTATCAGAATATACTGGAGAACTTTTCTTGCTGCTTCAAAATTTTACTAGAGCCTCACAATGGAGGATAAAGCACAATACTGTGATCAGGTTTAAATAACGGTGCTAAACAAAACTTGGTGAATCAAAAAATGTAAAAAATTGCCATTTCTCTGTTAGCTCTATCACACATCTACTGTCCAAATAAGGGTAGATTAGATTTCTGAGGAGATTCTTTAAGGAAATTATAGCTGCAAAGAGATCTGCAATTTTTATCAGGAAGGGGATTGTATATGTCTTCCCATTCTTTTCTTCAACCTAAGGTTGCAGAGGCTTCCTGGGAAGCCTCCCATAGACACTGGGGTTGCCATATAAAAGGACATTTTATCTCACACTCTTTCTATATATGTGCAACACTGTTCATACCCATATACAGATTCACTGGGTGAGGAGGCATGATCTGGTGCTTATTTCTCAACTGGGAAAGTCTGAAGACGGGAGGTGACTCATGATAACAAGGTACTATGAGAGGGGAGCCATTAGCCAAGCTTCATTTTCACTATTTAGTAAGGTCGAAGGTACCTTTTATTTTCCTAGGGAAAGACAGACAGAGGAAGGTGATGAAACTGAAGTTGTGATTATCTATCACATCAGACCAGTAAAAGGAAAATTGCACTTTTACTTATCCCCCTTCTCTCTTCTTTAACCCTGCAGTAACCACAAATGTCCACTATGGGAGAGGGAGACAGAGAGAAAGAGAGAGAGACACAAAATTGAAAGAACACACCACATTTCTGCAACTACCCACCTCCGCCTCTGCAACTCCTAGTCTCTAGGACACTGGTCAGGCCTCTACTGAAAGAATGAAAGAAGACTCGAAGTGGACCTGAGTTTTAGGTTTTTATGTAGTCTGTTCTGAAATAAGTCTATACTACTTTGGGAGGCCAAAGCAGGTGGATCACTTGAGACAAAGAGTTGGAGACCAGCCTGGTCAACTTGGTGAAACCCCATCTCTACCCAGATTAAAAAAAAAAATAGCTAGATGTGGTGGCAGACATCTGCAATCCTAGGGACTCCAGAAGCTCTAGCAAGAGAATCACTTGAACCTGGGAAGTGGAGGTTTCAGTGAGCCTAGATCACACCAATGCATTCCAGCCTGGGCAACACAGCAAGACTCTGTCTAAAAATTAAAATAAAATAGCCGGGCATGGTGGCTCAAGCCTGTAATCCCAGCACTTTGGGAGGCTGAGGTGGGTGGATCACGAGGTCAAGAGATGAAGACCATTCTGGTCAACATGGTGAAACCCCGTCTCTACTAAAAATACAAAAAATTAGCTGGGCATGGTGGTGCATGCCTGTAATCCCAGCTACTCAGGAGGCTGAGGCAGGAGAATTGCCTGAACCCAGGAGGCGGAGGTTGCGGTGAGCCAAGATCGCGCCATTGCACTCCAGCCTGGGTAACAAGAGCAAACTCTGTCTCAAAAAAAAAAAAAAAAAAACATTAAAATTAAATAAAAAGAATCTATTCTAATCTAATAGCTGTAAGTTACTAAGAACCTTTAAGATTTGCTTAAGAGGTCATGAAGGGTCAAAGATTATTAAAGATTATCAGTATTGATATAGCACTGTATCAAATACAGTAGTGGGAGAAAAATAGTTTCTGATTAATTTATCAGATATAGCTTATTATATATGTGATAGAGTTATGATTGTCCTCATTTTCAAATCACAAAATATAGCTACTACTAACTGTAAGGGATTTACCAAGACTTAAAACTTAAGTTTGTTAGTTTTAAAGCCTTTACTATATTTTACCACTTATTTCACGGTTCCTGTAAGAATTTTATTTAGTTTTTACCATATCAAGTGCAAGCTCAGATAACTAATTTTCCAGATTTTTAATTACTGTCAAGTCCTGTTAGCTAAATGTACCTCAAACTAATTTCTAATATTCATACTTACTTTTCAGCAAGGCCAGACTTCTGACTACCCCAGGATATATCTCTCCCATTTCTGTTTCTAACTTTGCCTGGGCTGGTTTCTTCTCTAACAGCAATTTGTTCCTTCTTGTCTGCCTGTTTTGAAGGTATACAATTTTAAGATCCAGATCGAGTCAGGTCTTCCAACACAACAGAGCTTAACATCACTTGTTATTCTCCACATACTAATTATAATATTAACTTTGAAAGAAAGGTAAAAGAACACTTTAAACATTGTTAAAACATGACCACACCATCACACAAACTCATTTAAAACAATTTATTTACCAGGGAGACATACGATGTTTTTGTTGATTGCTATTTAGTAATATAAGTTTGGATTGTCTACTTATTGAAAGAAAGAGGAAGCTGATCTGAGAAAGACATCAAAATAAAGAGGAGTTTTATGCTTTAAATATAAAAATAAAATTTAAAGCATTAACAATATTAGAATATATATTAAAAGTTCTTAACAATCATAAAATTCTAAAAATGAAAGTTGGGAAGATAAATAGTACTGGTTAGAGGAAAATGAAAAATCTGCCTAATTTTCAGATGGCAGTTAACAATTTTATTTCCCCACATCTATAAAATATATTTTTAGATTTTATATATATATATATACACACATACACATATAGTTGTACTATATATAGTGACATAAATATACTTAGAGTTGCATATGTTACTGTAACTTAGGTATAATGATTAATGACTACTAATTGAGAACTGATGTATGTAGATCATTTACATGAAAAGCACAAAGAAGTATACGCTAAAATTGCATCATGAGAAAAAAACCCCACTGTCAATGAATGCATTTTATTTCCTAATTTAATGACACAATATTATCAGTAAAAGAATATTCAAGGTAGTAAATAACTTAAATGCTTATTTAATTTCCAAAAAAATTTATTTAGGCTTCTGGATGTACTCATCAACAGTACAAAACCCATGCCCTGAATCTACCATAATATGTTGTTCCCCTGATTTTCTTTGTGTTTTAGGAGACATATAGAAACTCCTAAGAATCTAGTGAAAGTACAAAGAGAAGAAAAAGAGAGAGAGAAAGATCCCCAAAGAAATTAACAGCCCCCTAATTGCTAATTAAAAGCTCTTTGCTTTCTCTCCACATGGCCAGTACAGCTGCTTCACATCCTATCACTGAAAAGGAAACACATAAATTCAAAGACAATATTGAGAGCAGCACCTGGTTCTGAGTGCACCTGCCGTGATGAGAGTATATTTCATACTGTCAGTAAATTAACATTTTCTAGGGCCCCAAAAGATGATTTTTTCCCTCATTCAACTTCTTCCATTGTCCCCAGTGTAAAGAATCAGTAGTTTTGCTTCCATTTTCGATACTAAATATATCATATTGTTGTTTGCTTCACTGGTGCAGACACCTGCCTCCTGCTGTAAATGCTGTGTTCCAGCTCTAAAAGATTTCCCCAGGGCTTCCCATTCAAGTATTGGCTTGTAACTATGGCTTAATATCATGTCAAAATCTTTTAAAGAAGATACAGCCTGTCACGTCATTTCAAGATTGAACCTTCATCTACTGAGATTCTGAAAATGTCCTTTGAGTGTTTGAAGCATGAGCAGACAAATAAAAGGCTAACAAGTCATTTGTAAAGATAATAGCTAACAGCATGCATTCTCCTTTCCCTCCCCCTTTCCATTAAATGTTGATAAAGAAAAAAAGAGAGCAGACTGCAGGGCCCTAGTTTTCGTTATTTATAAAGAGGTCAGAGGAAGATTAAAACTCAAGTGTTTTGAACATGGAAAAAAAAAATCTCCAACACCCTGAAAGGTTTTAAGCATCACTGAAACATGGATGCGATGTCAGTTTTCTAAAGGAAATAATTTTATGGACTCATGATAGAGATGTGGTTGCTAAAATGCTTTTAATGAATTTTTTAAAATTCACTGTATTATAGAAAAAAAAAACTGGGCCTACTTTTACATCATGGTCACCTTATTGCTTAGTTTGAAGAGTAGTAGAAAAAGCTTTATAAGTTAGGAAGAAAATCAGGAAACCCTACAGAATTTGCTAAGTGGAATGGTCAGTTCTATATTTTTGAATTGCCAGAATTCATTCAAATTTCATAGGTGGCAAATGAAATCTTTAATCTTTGTCATTTAGGAGAATCAAACTTCTCAAAATACAGATACTTCTTGAGTTATAATGAGATTACTTACAATAAAGCCATTATAAATAAAAAATATTGTAAATCAAAAATGCATTTAATACCCCAACCAACCCTTTCTAAAGCTGAGAGACAAAGAGAGCCATCAGGTCACATTTGTATTTTTCAAATTCACAGTCATTGCCACCTTTGTTGCAGAAATGGTTTGGCCTGAGACTGAAATTCACCCTCCTGAAAATCAAAATGAGAATGTTCCTAAAGAGCATTAACAGAGTTTTCAAGAGAAATAAACAGAGCAACAAAAAATAATGTATTGGATAGAACATAGCAAAACACACACCAAATTTGAAATTGACAAATAAATCATTCTTGGAGAAGAGTATTGATGTCTTACAGGTAGTATCCCCAGCCCTAATCATCTTCCTTTCTACATCTTGAACTAGGAATACTGAAATATTCAGCTACTAAACTGACCTTCTTTTGGAACAACATTGAATGTATTAGGTTGGTGCAAAAGTAATTGCAATTTAAAAAAAAAACTATAAAAAATTACTTTTGTATGACTCTAACAAAATGGACTTTGCTTTCCTGATCCTTGATTAGAATCGCTCACCGCAAGTCCAAATTCTGTAAGTGCATCTCTCCACTCAGTCCTTCTGAAATATATCATGGTTGCTCTAGCGTGCATTCTTCTTTGCGGCATTAAGCTTGTAAATGTAACTGTTTGAATACAAGTATGCTCCTGATAGATCTGCCAGGTTGGTGTTTATTAGTGAGAATTTCATTATGACTTGATTGATATTCTTGCTGACATATACTAGGACTCGGTTGCAGAGTGAGATCCACTGAGTCTCTACTTGCTCAAGGCCATCTTGCTTAGAATAGGAAGGCAATTCTTGCCCTGAATCTGAACTCTAATATTTTCTTGAGTCCTTTAGTATTAGTCTTATATTTTTTGTCATAATGAGGAACTGTGTTAAGGAAAAAAAACCTCTTCCCAAGTCCACAAGGGGCATGTTTTCAAAGCAGGAGCTTCCTGGTGCCACACCTTCATGCACGCCCCCATCCGGGAACCTAGAGTTCTTCCTCTGATTATCCTGGTAGGGGGCTAGGTAGAAAATTCCAGGTTGGCCTCTTTGTTCCAAAAGCCAGAGAAGGAGGAGGGGCCTCTGTTGCAGACCTAGCAGCCAATCCGCTATCAAAAGTCAAAGATCAATCACTCCAGAGGAAGTTTGAAAGAACTCCTCTCATTGGACAAGAACATGAATGGGGTAGAAATACTCCCCAAGGTTAAAACCCACTGCCTCTTACCTATACAGATTCCTCCCTTGCATCCCCTCCCACAGCAGCATGGGAGCTGTCTCTCTCTCTCTCTTTTTCTTTCTCTCTGCCTAATAAATTGCTTCTTTGCTAAACTCTTTGGGTTCACGATGTTTACTCAAAGGGTAAGCTCATCAGGCCTCTGGGACCCCTTCCCCCATTCTTAGGGTAAGAGAGGTCTGGAATCAGCTATAGCCTATCTTCACGATAATGATATTGTACATAGAGATTTGAAACTGGAAAACATATTGGTTAAAATCAGCCTTATTGATGATAACAATGAAATAAACTGGAACATAAAGGTGACTGATTTTGGTTTAGCGGTGAAGAAGCAAAGTAGGAGTGAAGCCATGCTGAAGGCCACGTGTGGGACTCCCATCTATATGGCCCCTGAAGTTATCAATGCCGGCGACTATAGCCAGCAGTATGACATTTGGAGCATAGGCGGCATAATGTACATGTTATTATGTGGAGAACCACCCTTTTTGGCAAGTTCAGAAGAGAAGCTTTTTGAGTTAATAAGAAAAGGAGAACTACCTTTGAAAATCCACTCTGGAATTCCGTAAGTGACTGTGCTAAAAGTGTTTTAAAACAACTTATGAAAGTAGATCCTGCTCACAGAATCACAGCTAAGGAACTACTAGATGATCAGTGGTTGTCTAGGCTCTGGGCACATCGAATGAGGAAACTGAACCAGGATCTGCGCACATCGGATGGGGGAGCTGAAAGTATCTTCAGGATACCCCACCCCCTTCCCCCAGCTACAATAAGAATAAAATCTTCAAGGAATTTTTGGTTGTGCTTTCAAATTTATGCTTATTTTTAAATGACAATTTTGTTGCTGAAATTCTAGGGCTTTAGTCTAGGTCCCGTTCCTTGACACACAGAAAGCTGATCACTGAGACAGTGAATATTGCTAGGGATGGAGGCTTTATTCAGGTGCTATATAGCTCAGGAGAAGGGCATTAGTCTCAACTCCATCTCCTCAACTGACTAAAATTAGGGGTTTATATAGCAAGAAAGAAATGTAACCTGTGTGGGAAAATAGGAATTAGGGAGGGGTAAGAAAGAGAGTTGGTCAATAAGAAGGAGGTGTTTGATTAAGCAGTCATGATGAATGAGGGTTGTGGTATTGTCCAGATGTGGTGATTTGGTAAGTTTCAGTTCCTTTATGCTGTCAGGGAGGCCTGATGCTTTGTTTCCAGAGAAAGGAACTCAGATATGACAGTTGTAACTTTCTCAAGTTTTAAAACTGGGAGGGTCAACTTCTATCCTTATTCAAAAGAAACCAGAAATATCAATTATATGGGACAATTGGGACAGTTTTAGTTTGACAAAGCATGAATGTACTCCCAGTCTTTCTGTTTGTCTAGTTATTATCTGAACAATTTTCTGTATATAAGGACAGGTTTATTCAGAGTAGAACATAAATATGGGTTTTATGAGCCTGTATTCTAAGCAAGTACCAAACCCTAATGAGTTCAGAGGTTCTATCACAGCTGCATCCTTTGCTTTGCTTTTCAAAATTTAAGAGGAATTTCTTCAGTTTTGGATCTGTGAAATTTGCTTTTAGATCAATCTCTTGGCCACACATTTGCTGGCTAAGGGACTGCTATCTAACCCAGAATAAGCATGTTGGTAATATTGCTTTGGTTTGTCCATTAACAAGCTTGTGCTTTCTCTGGAAGAATGCTGGGTTCTTTGATTCTTGTTGTTGTGGTTATTATATTTATCTTTTTAAAGGATCTAACATTGACTTGACAATTTCAAATTGCAGCAGTTATTCAAAAAAGTTTTGACACATAGAGGATTGTTCATTTGACATTTACCTTAGTACAACAACAAAAAGAAGCACTTGCAGGGAAATTCTGTGTCTTATCTATGTAAAAAAGGAATTAATTTGTTTATCATAAGAAACATCCTTTTTTCTTTAAACATTTGAGCATTGGTAAGAATGAGTATTTTAATCATATACTCTTAAAGGAATTTTCAAGGTCAGGTCCTTGATTAAATTTTCTGTAAATGCTGAATTATTGGAGATATAAAAACCTAAAAGTTTTCCTTCCTAATTGATAAGGAAATTCATAATTAGCGTCCTACAGAAATAAGTCCATATATAGTAATATTTTTGTTTGAGTATCTGGCTTCTTCTAATTTCTTCCATATGCTTTTTCCACAATTTTTTTTCTTCCTTCTCTCACAGTTCTCTAGGAAGCTTTAATAATTAACTAATAAAAATAAAATTCCACTCACTATACTATTTTAAAATCATACATTTTAATGTGCTATCTCAATATTGACTCATCCTGAAATTTGTTCAGAATAATTCATGGAATACAACAATATATAGCTATGATTAATCCACACTCTAGCCTATGAATACAATACATCTGATTATTGAGTTTGCACATATTTCCTTTTGTGGTTTGCATAATTCCCTTTGGAGGTAATTAAAAATTGAATACCAACAAAATCACTGGTATATTTCACCTTTTTACAACGGTGTATGATTTATTCCTAACTTAACTAGCCTTAGCTGCATTATCTTCAGCAGAATCCATGATAGCAGTTTTCAAATACTAAGGTCTGAGCATGGACCCTGGGTGGCCTTCAAGATGGAAATTAAATGCATTAAAGTGTATCAGTTACAACACAAAAACAGAACAGGTTTTCTTACATTATAAAAGTAATGCTTGTCTTCAAGATAGTCCCTGTCACCTAGAGTACCTTTAGATCAATCAATTTTCCCTCTCAGGAAATGAAATGTTGAAATAACTTCATCCAAGACAGAAAAATGCCTGGGCCCCAACTTGAGACTCCCTTTTTATAAAGGGTGTGTGCCACATAAAAATAAATTAAATCACAAATCATTAAATCAATAAATCAAAGGCTGTGCTATGAAGTATATACTTGACAAATAAATGTTAATATTCCACAAATAACCACAGTGAAGGCTCTGAGATTTAAACTCTGAGATTTAGTTCTTATTTTTGAAACTTGCCAGCATGTTTCTTGGCTGAATGGTTACTGAGCAAAAGGAGACCAAATCCACTTTCAAACCTTAACATAGGTACTAGCTCTAAATGCAACATAATGCATAATAAAGTATTTGTCTTTACCTCTGATTTGTATCTGAGGTAGAGAAACAAAACCAGACCAATTGTCCAACAATTTTTTTTTTTTTTAACAAACAGAAATTGACCCTCCTGGTCTTCAAGCTTGAAACTTACATTTGGCTTATCTGAGCACCTTTCTCAGGAAACGGACCCTCAAGCCTCCTAGACAGTATCCAGGAACTGAAACTACTTTTCCTTACCCTTCCTAATTCCTATTTTCCTAACTGACCACCTGCTTTCTGTTGGCAAACTCTGCTTCCTTACTCCTCTCCAATTCCTGTTTTCCCCCAGGTAGCTACATTTCTTCTCCACTAGAAAAGGCCCCAGTTTTAGTCAGCTGGGGAGACAGATTTAAGATTTACCTCCCATCTCCTCAGCTGCAGCATCAAAATATAGCCTTTTTCTTTGGTGATACTCATTGTCTCAGTGACTGGCTTTCTTTGTGGTGAGCAAAAGTACCTAGATGAATCTCCTGTCATTTCAGTAACATGTCAAGTACATTGTGTTCTTATAATTTAGATTCTATTGGCACATACAATTTTGCAGGGGTAAGGTAGGGAAGATAGTATGTTTTGGAATATGCATGTATATATGTATGGATGTGTTTATCTACTCTTTATTTACACTTGCATTTCTTCTGGAATGAATACACACACATATAATATGTATTTATGCTCACTTTTCTTGTATTTTTTATTTCAAAGCAATAAGTAACAGATCTTTAAACAATATACTTGGATTTAATATAAATAAGATTATAAAAGGCATGCACTATTAAATACATCAAATAATAGATTTTAATGTAAACAATGAATTCTTGATTTAATGAGGCAATGTCTCTTCTCAAGACATAATAGAATTGAGGAAATTGATAAGGCTGTATCTAATTTGAAATTACACAAACATTATTTGTCCTTGAAGTCAGCTTTTGTCTTTTTTCTATGTGTTGCAAGATGGAGAAAGCATCATGAGAAAAATTTTGAGACTTAGCAAGTATGGGAAAGTAGAAAATACAGAAATAAGAAGTTGGAAATGAAATCAATATAGTTTGTAAAAAAAATCTCAAACTTTATTAACTTAAAGAATCCATTCTAAATTGAAAAACATTTTCATCTTTTGTATAAATGGTCTTTTATTCAATAACAGCGTGCTTTTTCTTTTCTTTCTTTTCCATCTTCTCTCTCAAGATCTTATTGAAGTCACTTCTTTCAAAAGAATCTGTTTCTTTTTATTTCCTCTTTCCCCTCCTTGCAATCCATTTACCAATTTCTGTAGCATTCGCAAGGCTTATGTAAAAGATAACATAAAGAATTATTTTTATTATACACCAGCTTCTTCTGGTTTCTTCATCACAGTACTATATATATACAAATAGACTATATATAAATAGTGCAGTACTATTTACCAAAATGATTTCTGAGGTAGGGTTTAGCTTATCCATTTGTAATTTTTTTTACTGACCATGAAGATTTAGTTTTCCTTATGACTGACTTATGAATACAAATTTCTGAAAATGTACTGAGATACACTTTTCATACTGATCCCATTCTAAAAAGAGGAGCTTTCTAACTTGTCCGAACCAATAAAAGAACATTGCTATTCTTACCAGTTTTGCTCTTATTTCCAAACAGATGCTGTCACAAGAATATATTTATGTTGTTGTTTTGGGTACAAATCCATAAATAATTATGTATACATTATATTCAGTAGAATTCATTATTCATTTATACACCATAAAGGAAAAGAAGAGCAAATATTCATAGTATCTATTTTTATGGAAATTTTGGTATACATTTTAATACCTGTCTAGTTATCATAATTTATTTTATCTCTTTCCTTGGTAAATAAATGTAATTTTCTCACCTTCAGTTTTGTTTACACAATGAAGTCCTAATTATTATGGGCTTTGGTCTCTATTATTGCTGAGGTGTGTATTATTTAAAATAATTATATTTTATTTAAAAGACTTTTAGTAATATTTATAAATGATATTATAAGAAACATCAGATTGTTGCTATTTTCTGGATTTTATTTCTGGATTAAAATAACTTTTAATTACAAAATTTCAAACAGAATACCACTTATCAATATACCACTTGCTAAGATGTAACCTATAATCAACCAAAATCTTGAAAGAATAATTTAAAGGAAATTTTAAGTTTGTTCTATTTCTATCATCTGCACTTCATACTCACTCTTTCAATATATCATGAAACAACTCAATTGGCTTTATTGGTTTGCAGGGGCAGCAGAGATAGACTAAATAATAGAGATCCCCTACTCTGTACTACTCCCAAACACCTTTCTCTTTAGGCTTTCAGTGATTATTCTCTAATAACCTACAGCAATAACCTGTAAGAATTTCTAATAATTGAAAATACCAATCACACACACACACACACACACACACACTTCTGTCTTCCCAAGGGGGTTCTTATGAGTGTAATAGCAATACAATTTTATTGAGAGCAATCAGTGTTGTTAACAGCCACTTTAAATACTACTTATAATAAATTCATGCTTGTATTTCCTTTGTATTTGATACATCAGAATTGAAAGCACACCATAAAACTACCACCAGGGTTTTTGGTTTACCCAAATGCTGTGTTTTCTACCAATCTATCTTGGTATTCATAAGTTAAACCAATAGCTAATATAAATAAAAATTTAAATACTATATAAAACATATCCAGAAATTCAGAGATATACAAACGTGTGTTCCATTGCTAACAAGGAAAAAATAAGCACACAAGTTACCTTAACTAGCTATATTCTTATTGTAGAGTAAATGTTAATAGTTTGTATGACATTGAAAATCTCTTATTTTATTAATGCTTTTCTGTAAATTGCATGGTTTTTACTTTAGCTTCCACCTGCCTATTATGTTCAGCATGTAAGTAACTTTGTGTCTCTGTAACTTTTGCTGTAAAATTAAGTGGTTGAGCTGGAGCATTTCCATGTGACTTTTAGTTGTGGAATACAATTATTTTATGGTAAGTATACACGTTACATAAGTTTACATTTTGTTAGTCTTTGACAACTCCATTAATGCCATGCTGTACTAATTTATTAATGTTTGTCCTTCAGGTATGTGATTTGTATTCAAAACTGAATGATATATTTTAATGTAAAGTGCTAATTCAACAAATAGTAGATGTGACTGTTTAGACATAATACCTATCTATCTACTTATCTATCTATTTGTCATCTATCATTGGTCTTAGGAAGAATTAATTTTGCTGCCTATAGCTGGATATAAGGACAAAATCTTCACTTGGAAAATATGTAAGTTATTGATTCATTCTTTGTTTTCTATTCTAAGTCATTCTCTTACTACTTTTTCTTTTTGAACATTATTGCTTTAAATGTCTACTCTGAGCATGTGTGGAACAGCTTCCTCTTGATTGCTAAGCAAAATAATTCTGCCTTTCTTAAAAACAGCCACTAAAAGGAGACTATAAAATTGCATAATGTTGATTATATTGATAAAGTTGAAAATGTTATGATAACTTAAAAAAAACTCAGGGAGCTTTTTTTCAAGTCATTTACCCATCTTTTTAACAGGTATATTTTATGGTTGAATTACTTTATTGCAAATATCTATTATAATTCCCTAGAGTAAAGGCCAAATTGCCTTTTATCACTCTGAGGCAAAAACACAATAGAAACTCTCAATAGAAAAAAATGTGAGATTTTAAAAATGATGCCTCATAGTGCCATGAAGAAAATATTTTTATTTTTAAAATACTTTTTCATTATTTACACATGAGATTAAAATATAGTACATTTATAGATATGCAAATACTTATCCTACACATCTTTTGTGATAGGCTTACTTGTCACGTTTGAAACTCAATAATTTGATTCTTGGGCCATGGAAAGTAAAGTTGTGTAAATTACTTAAATAGGGCTTTTATTGTGAGTTTAAAGCAAAATCTAAATCACTTTGCTATTCTCTATAACATTAAATCTGAATTATTTTATCTAATTTTTCAGGAAACACATAATCAGCTTACTATCTGTCTATATAACATACTTGAACTCATGATTTCAATCAATATCAATTATGTACGAAAATTCCCCAAATCTGGTATGCTTATTTCTAAGTGGATTAACATGTATAGATAAGGTTCTTGCTATCATGAAATTTATAGTGTAACAGGATATTCAGTTAATGCACAAACACACAGGCAAGATAATTTCAGATAATGATGACTTCCAGGAAGAAAACTAACTCAATTAGTGTTATGATAAACAGTTATAAGTGGGAGAGATTGGTTGAGGGGTATTTTTGATTGTGGTATAAAATATCATTTCAGAATTAGGTGTTCGAATTTTTGAATGACTTTTTTTCCCAATGAAGATCTGAAAGATAAGTTTTCAAGTGCAAAGAATGGGTTTAAGACTTATGTTAAGTTCGAATTTTACTTTCTATGTAACAAATGGAAATGTACTGGGGTTATTAGGGGTTGGGAAAATGCCATTTGGAATGAAGTCAGAAAAGCATATAGACGCTGTGACAGGTAGGGACTTGTAGTGCATGGTGAAGAGCCTAGTTTTACTCTAAGAATAAAAAAAAGTAATTGGAGAGTTTTAAGAAGGAGAATGGCCTAATTTTACCTAAGATTTTTTCAAGACAGAGTTGTGTTATGTCGTCTAGGCAGGAGTGCAGTGGCATAATCTTGGCTCACTGCAACCTGCCCCTCCTGGATTCATGCAATTCTCCTGTCTCAACCTCCAGAGTAGCTGGGACCACAGGTGTGTACTGCCATGTCCAGCTAATTTTTTGTATTTTCATTAGAGACGGGGATTCACCATGTTAGCCGGGATGGTTTTGATCTCCTGACCATGTGATCTGCCCACCTCGGCCACCCAAAGTCAAGCTAAAGTTTGTCAATTTATTTTTGTTTTAGAAAACCAGCTCTTAGTTTTCTTAATCTTTTGTACTGTTTTCCTAGTCTCTAATTCATTCTACTCTTTCTGTTTCTTGCTTTGTTTTGTTTTGAGATGGAGTCTCTCTATGTCGCCAGGCTGGAGTGCAGTGGCCTGATCTCTGCTCACTGCAACCTCCTCCTTCCAGGTTCAAGCAATCCTCCTGCCTCTGCCTCCTGAGTAGCTGGGACTACAGGTGCATTCCACCACACCCAGCTAATTTTTTTGTATTTTTAATAGAGAGGGAGTTTCACTGTATTGGTCAAGATGATCTCAATCTTTTGAGCTCCTGATCCTCCCTTCTCAGCCTCCCAAAGTGCTGGGATTACAGGCATAAGCAACCACACCCAACCTATTTCTACTCTTGTCTTCCTTCTTCTAACCTTTGAGTTTAGTGTGTTCTTTCACTTTCTCGTTCCCTGAGGGAATGTTAGTTTAATTATTTGAGCTCTTTCTTCTTTTTCCAAGTAGGCATATATTACTCTAAAATTTTCTCCTATAACTGCTTTTGATGCATCCCATAAGTTTTGGTATTTTGTGTTTCCGCTATGGTTTGTCTTGAGATATTTTTAAATTTTTATTAAATCTCTTCAGGGAACCATTGGTTGTTGAGGAGCATGTGGTTTAATTTCCAAATATTCATGAGTTTTCAAAATTCCACCTGTAGTGGATTTCCAGTTTTATACCATTGTGGTCAAAAAGAGACTTATATAAATTCAACCTTCTTAAATCTGCTGAGGCTTATTTTGTGTTCTAACCTTTTATCTATACTGAAGAATGCTTTGTTGGTGCTTGAGAAAAATAGCCAGGATTACACATACCTGCCACCATGCCCAGTTAATCTTTGTATTTTTAGTAGACACGGGGTTTCACCATGTTAAAAGGCTGGTCTCAAACTCCCAACCTCAGGTGATCCACCTGCCTTGGGCTCCCAAAGAGCTTGGATTACAGGCATGAGCCACCACTCCTGGCCTGCATATGCATATTCATTATTTTTAAATTTCTTGCTTATTTTCTTTTACTCTGATAGAATATAAGCTTCACACAAGAAAGGATTTTGAGTATTTGATACATTGAATCTTAATTGCCTAAATAGTTGGGTCCATAGTTAGATGCTCAATAGCCATTTGGTGAGCAAAGGAACAAATGAACTCTCACAGAGTCATGTTTAATCCTAATGAATTCTGTCGAATACTCAAAATAACTTATTTGTATGTACAGCTATTTATGTTTATTTATTTGAGATGGAGTCTCACTCTGTCACCCAGGCTGGAATGCAGTGGTGCTCACTGAAACCTCACTTCCCAGGTTCCAGTGATTCTCCTACCTCAGTCTCCCGAGTAACTGGGATTACATGTGCCAGCCACCGAGTCTGGCTAATTTTTGTATTTTCAGTAAAGATGGGGTTTCACCATGTTGGCCAGGCTGGTGACCTCAGGTCTAGATCTGCCCGCCTCAGCTTCCCAAAGTGCTGGGTTTACAGGCATGAGCCACTGTGTCCAGCCTGTATAGCTATTTAAACTATGTAACTAAAAAATGAGTTTCTGTTACATAAAAAAAAAAAAAAAAAAAACAGAATATACACTGATCATATCATATTCAATTTCAGGAAAGTTTTAGTGTGAATTTGATGGCTAGCCTTTGATTTAGGTATGTTGACAAGATTCGTATTATTTTTCCAATAATTAGAAATAGGAAAATGAATCACTTAAAGGTAGATATTAACATGAACAAGTCTAGGCAATTATTCCTCTGCTTTATCTCTCTTAGTCTGAAAACCAAATCAGAGAAACCTATCATATAGAAAAGAAAATCCAGGAAATACGTGATATACACACTACGATTTCTGCATTTTATTTGGGAACCTTAGAATTCTAGTGACACTCTTGTCGCCATCCATTTGTAATAACCTTTGTGATATATAACACAAGCAGAAAATGTCTTGAGACTATGCACACAGAAACATGGAGGTCACACTTGACTGTGCTGTATGGTCTCACCAAAAAGCAGCAGTGAAAAAGGGCCACACTGCTTAAAGAAAGGAACTTCTCATCTGTATTTTATATTTTTTAATGTTAATTTTAGTACCTCTTTGTTTAAGCCACTACAACATTTTTTTATTAGTTTTAGCTCACGAATGATAACTTCTTTGTTATGAAAGTTACATTTGCTTTGCATTATTCATCAGTTTAGTTAGTTCCTATATCTCTGAATCCTTGAGTAGGAACAAAAACACTTCCAAATATCTGCAAGAGTAGCTTTGTATCAGAAATTCAGTGTAACATACTCAGTGTTCTGAGCTCAACTGATTATGGAAAATTGCCTTTTTCTGATGAAGTAATCTGCGTCTAGATTTTTGTCACCATGGTGAAAGCAGCTTCCTCCAAATTTATTTTACAAGGAAGTTTGTAGTTTGGAAATAATTTTCACTTATTTTTAGAGAGAAAAACATTTTTGAAAAACTCTTTTTTCTTTCAAAAAGGCTTTGATGCTCAAAATGTCTTAAAATACACTTAATTGCCTTTTTTCAAAATTTTCTTTTCCAATTATTGGTGTGAAAAGACATTTTAAAGTCATAAATAGTCTTTAATAAAATGAACACAGACCATAATATAAATCAGTAGTAAGTAAATTTTGTATTAAAATACCAATTTTGTATGTTTATGTATAAAATGAGTCCTTGAAAATGAAAAGTTTTATTGAATAAATTGAACACTAAAATATGATAGATATATCATAAGATATAAACTTTACACATAATAAGTGTTCACTGTTTTAGAGAGTTTTATTATTTATTTACCTTGAAATTGTCTGACAACTTAAGCACCCAAAGAGCTTTTGATTTGGCCAAAGATGTATAGCCACCTAGGGACAGAATCTGGCCTCCAGAGAGGCTTTCCTGCTGCTCCCCTGCTCCTTTCATCACAATGAGCATTTTGAGTCATTCTGAGGGTTATAAGCAAGTAAACAATGGATCTACAAGCAATTGTTATACCTTAATTTTTAGTCATTTTAAACATAAAGCAGGGCAGTATAGTAATTAATTAACAAATCTAAGATTTTCTGGAGACTTTTCTTAGATTTGCATAATGGCTCCACCTCCCATTGATTTTGAGATTTTTAGTATTCAATTAACGGTTGGGTCTTCGTTTTCTCATAATGGACTTCCTGTAAAAGGTAGTTATTATTATCTCTGACCATAATAAATGTGTCAAACAGCTGAAAGACTGGCATACAATTTCTTACATATGAAAGAAAACACTCACGAAATGTAAAATGGTGAGTTAAGATAAAAATACTGTGAATAATAAAGACAAGACAAAGCTTTTTTTAAAGTTGAAGGTAACATTCCAAAAAGAATCACAGACATCATTAGAATCCTCTGGATTATTTGATACTTGAATCCGCAGCACTTTAAATGTTGGATAACAGTATCCTCAGTATACTGACTATGAGGCATGAACTAGACATAAGGTTCAAAGTTAAACCAAATGTGATCCTTGTCCTCAATGAAAGTTAGTACAAGTAAATCAGTCAGTATACTGTAAGAAAACAAATCATAGATATGAAATACGATGCTAAGTGAGTAGAGCAGAAAGGTTTGGTTAACATTGTGCTTGTGTGTGTTGGGGGTCAGTAGGCACTGAGTATGTGCAATATAGCAAGAGTTAAAGACCAATGAATAAAGAGATGCTAGAGGATTTGCCTGAAAAGTGAATTAAATTTTGCTTTTACCATCCTATAATTTTATTTTATAACACTTTTTACAGTCTGTCATTTTATCAGTGTGCAATTGTGGATTTAATGCCTAGATTTCCACTGAAATGTAAATTCCATTAGGTCATGTCTTTTTTGCCTACTATTTTTTTAAAAATAAATTTTATATTGTATTCTTGTTACAAGATATATAACATCATGTTAGATACAAAATAAAATTTGCTTAAATAAAGTGCTTATTAGAGTGGAACACATTAATACATCCATCAATTCACATAGTTACCCATTTTCTCCTGTGGCAAGAGCAGCTATAATCTACTCATTTAGCAAAAATCTTGAATATGCTACTACTAGTGATAGTCCTCATGTTGTACATCAGATCTTTTGACTTGTTTATCCTACAGATCTGCTACTTTGTTTTTTATGTTTTTTACCTTTATTTTCCCACTTTATCCTCCCTTGACAACTCTAACCCTGGTAACCACTGTTTCATTCTCTATCTCAATATATTAACCCTTTTTAAAGATTCCACAAAGGAGATCATACAATATTTTTCTTCTTGTGTCTGACTTATTTCGCTTAGGATAACGTCCTCCAGTTTCATCTAAATGGTAGAAAGTCTTCCTTCTTTAAGACTGAGTAATATTTCACTGCATGTGTGTATATCGAAGTTTTTTATTCATTTGTTCATAGATGGACACCTAGGTTGTGTCAGTTTATTTGGTTGCAATCAACAGGACCTAACCTTGGTTAACTACAGCAAAATTGAAGGATGGGCATAATTCAGTGATTCAAAGGAAAGGCTGCAGAGTAAGGACTAAGATATAAGCAGATTTAGGGTCACTCTTTCAACCTAAATATATATGAATATGTTTAGAAATTATTTCAAAATAGACATTATTAATTTACTTTTAGAAATTTTTTAAAAATAGATATTATTAGTTTATATTTTATTACCAGTGGTAACACCTTGGAACATTGAATTTTAAGTCAATTAGTTGTATTTTTAAAAATTATGTTCTCGATTAATATCTCTATTTTAAATCCACTTATGTTTTGAATAAAATAATCATAAAAGCAACATCATGTTAAATATGCAACCTATATGGTCTCCAATACAGGGTATTTAGATATATGTAACAAAATGAAATAAATGAAGAGCAAATTACTACGTAATAGAAAACAGTGATGCATCTGTGATAAATTCAGGTTACAGATAGTAGCAATTAATAGTTTAATGCAGCCATTTATTAACATGCAGCAGACGAAAAATATTAGATGATGAAATTACAATCAATAACTTACCATTTTCCAAATGGATTGTAGAAACGCAAATTATAAAAAATAAAACCTCAATCATCACTGTTGTTTCCTTAAGTGTACAGTTAACAAACACATATATATAAAAGAAAAAGGACCAAAAATATTATGTGTAAGAAACAATCATAAAAATAAAATTTTAATAACTAGTAAACATATGAGAATTTCCAAAACATGTTACAATAAACACAATATTACATGAGAGATTTTAAATCAAGATTGAAAATCTGAAACTTGATTACTGAAAAATACATGTTCTAAATATTCTAAATGTTGCTATGGCAATAATTTATGTAGAAAACTAAATGTAACAGCATCATAGATACTGTTTGGCTCAAAAGCATAGCTATATATACAAGGGATATTAGCCAGCATATGGCTTATAGGTGTTATTTCTTGACTCTTCTGGTTTATTTTTCTCATCATGATGGGTTATATTTTCACCACTCTTTTCTTGCCTGTTAACTTTTGATTGAATACCAGACACAATAATTTTACCTTATTGAGCACTAGATATTTTTACACACTATAAATATTCTTGAGTTTTCTTTTATAGTACAATCAGCTTGCCTGAAAATAGTTTGTATGGCAGGTAGCTTCAGAACAGTATGTAGTCAGGAACTAATTTTTAAAAATAAATTGTATTACGTTGTTTGAGTTTTATGACATGATGTTATGCGATACTTGTAGATTATTAAATGGTTACTATAGTGAAGCAGATTAAAATATCTCACACACTTATTCTTTGTGACAAAAGCAGCTAAAATCTACATACTTAACAAAAAATCCTAATACAACTCTATTAATTTTAGTCCTCATTTTGTACATTAGCTCACCAAACATGTTCATCTTAAATATCTGATACTTAATATCCTTTGACCTACATTTCGCCATTTTCTTTTCTCCTGTCCTTTCTGACCCGTGGTAATCAGATTAGTTCTTTACCTGTATGGATTTAAACTCTTATTTATTTATTTATTCCACACATACATGAGATCATAGAATATTTTTCTTTCTGTGTCTGATTTATTTTACTTGGCATAAAGTCCTCTAGGTTCATGCATGTTGTGGCAAATGACCAAATCTCCTTCTTTATTAAGGCTGAATAAAATCCCATTGTATATGCATACTACAGTCTCTTTATTCATTCATTAATCAGTGACATTTTGTTTTCATGTCTTAGCTATTATAAATAATGCTGCAATGAACATAGGAGTAAAGACGTGTCTTTCAGGTGGTGATTTACTCTCTATTTAGTATATATCTAGAGGATGGATTGCTGGATCATATGTTACTTCTATTTGTAATTACTTTAGGATCTGCCACATTGTTTTCCATATGGCTATTCCGGTCTACATTTCCACCAACAGTGTATTAGGGATCCCTTAATTCCACACTCTTGCCAACATTTTGCATCTTGTATTTTTCTTAATAAATATCCTTAAAGGTATGAAGTGACTCTCTGCAGTGGTTTTTTTTTTTTTTTTTTTTTTAAGAGAAAAAGAAGGGGAAAAAAAGAAAAAGAGGGAAAAAGGAATATTACTTCATTCCTAAAATGGGTTTCAATAATGGCCGATCAATATTTTGAGTGTTTAAAGTGGTTAATGCATATTTTATGTGTTTAAAATGGAGACCTCTATTGTGTTTATTTGTTCTGGCTCTGAGTTCAAGTTCTGGATATCGTTATCAATTTGTTGTCTCGTTGAATCTAAATCTCATTATGTGTCTTATGTATCTGGGTGTTAAGATCTCTCATTGTTACATTAATCCTTTTACCCTTGCATCCTTGTAGCTTTGAGATCTATTTTATTAAGTGTGAGAATTGCAACTCCTGCTTTTTATTTATTTATTTTTGCTCTCCATTTAGTTGGTGAGTTTTTTTCCATCCCCTTGTTTTGAGTCTTTGTATATCTTTAGATATATCGTTAGATTTTGTGGATAATGTATATTTTCTGTGTTTAATATGGAGAGCTCTATTGAGTTTATTTGTTCTGGATCTTAGTTCCAGTCCCGGATATCGTTATCAATCTTCTGTCTCGTTGAATCTAAATTTCATTATGGGTCTTATGTATCTGGGTGTTAAGATCTCTTATTATTACATTAATCCTTTTACCCTTGTATCCTTGTAGCTTTGAAATCTATTTTGTCAAATGTGAAAACGGCAACTCCTGCTTTTTATTTATTTATTTTTGCTCTCCATTTGGTTGGTACGTTTTTTTTTTTTTTTTTCCAACCCTTTATTTTGAGTCTATGTATATCTTTGGATATACCGTTAGATTTTGTCTGTATCTTTTGATTGGGAGATTTGGTCAATTTAAATTTAGGGTTGCTGCCATTTGATATTAACTGGCTATTTTGTCCTTTCGTTGATAAAAATTCTTCTTTATGTTAATGCACTTTACTTTTTGGTGTATTTTTAGAAAGGGTCATACTGGTTGTTCCTTTCTGTGTATAATGCTTCTTTTAGAAGTTCTTGTAAAGCAGGCCTGGTGGTAATAAAATCTCTGAGTACTTGCTTGTTCCTAAAAGATTTTATTTTTCCTTCAAATGTAAAGCTTAAATTGGCAGGATATGAAATTCTGGGCTGAAAGTTTTGTAGATTAAGTATATTGAATATTGGCCCCCACTCTCTTCTAGCTTGTAGGGTTTCCATTGAGAGATCTGCTGTAAGCCTAATAGGCTTACCTTTATGGGTAACTTGATGTTTCTCTCTGGCTGCTCTTAATATTTTCTCCTTCGTTTTGATCTTGGTGAATCTAACAATTATGTGCCTTGGGGTTGGTCTTCTTGAGGAATATCTTTGTGGTGTTCTCTGTATTGCCTGGGGTTGAATAGTGTCCTGCTTTGCTAAATTAGGAAAATTTTCCTGGATAATGTCCTGAAGAGTATTTTCCAGCTTGAATTCATTCTCTCCATCACATTCAGGTACACCAATCAAACGTATATTAGGTCTTTTCACATAGTCCCATATTGCTTGGAGACTTTGCTCATTCCTTTTTATCCTTTTTTCTCTATTCTTGTCTTGTCGTTTTGTTTCATTAAGTTGGTCTTCGACCTCTGATATCCTTTCTTCTGCTTGATCCATTCAGCTGTTTAAGCTTGTACATATTTCACTAAGTTCTCGTGTTGTATTTTTCAACTCCATAAGTTCATTTTTATTCCTCTCTATATTGTCTATTCTTTTCAACATTTCATCTAACCTTTTTTCCAAGTTCTTAGTTTCTTTACATTGGGTTAGAACAAGTTCCTTTAACTCCCAGAAGTTTCTTATCATCCACCTTTTAAAGCCTACTTCAGATAATGGAACACAGTCCTTTTCCATCAGGGCTTGTTCGGTTGCTGATGAGTCCTTTTCCATCAGGGCTTGTTCCGTTGCTGATGGGTTCTGATTTTGGGTATCGGCCTTCTTAGGCTGTTTTTTCCCCTTCATTGTAGATGACCCACCTTTCTAATTAGGTTTCTGAGTCGACGTCCGACTTATTGATTCCCAGTGCTGGGATCCGAGCAACCCACTGTGGCGGCCTAAATAGCAGCCATAAGACTGATGGTGCTCTTCTGCCCAGGAATCTCTGGTCTGGCTTCCCTCTTGAGTCTGCAACAAGCGGCTCTGATTTCCCGGAGCTCTAAACTCCGGTCAGTAGGGGAAGCAGTCCCGTTGGCTCTGCGTGAAGAGCTGCTGCGCCGAGACGCCGGCAAAACCGCTGCGGCGGCCACGAGAGTCGCTCTGGTGACCTGTGGGGCTCCTCCACTGGGAATCGGCTGATCCATGAGTGACGAAAATTCATCTAAAAGTGTGGCGTCGTCTCGTTCTCTGAGCTTTCACTGGGAGCTACAATCCCGAGGTGTTAGTGGTCAGCCATCTTGGATCGATCTGTCTGCAGTGGTTTTAATTGGCATTTCCCTGATGATTAGTGATGTTGAGCACCTTTTCATATATCTCTTGGTCACATTTACATATTTTTCCTGTTCATTCTTTGGGTGTCAGATTTTTTTGATAGCTATAAAGGACAACTTGGGGACACTTGAATTTAATATTGGTTTTATGTTAAGTAATAATATTTAATTATTAATATTGTATTGACAAAAACTGCCGCCTTAACATTTCCCTTACTTTAAACAAACTTTAGACAGGCTTCTGCCTGCCTCCTCTTATCTTCCTTTTACCTTTATTCCTTAGCAAATCAGGTTGGCATAAGCAAAGAGACACCCTCTTTTCTTTCTTTCTTTTTTTCTTTTAGAAAGAAAAAAGGAGTGAAGGAGAGAAAGAAAGAGGAAGAAAAAGAGAGGGAGAAAAAGGGAATGTAGCTTTATTCTAAAAATGGGTATTAATAATGGCCAATCAATATTTTGTGTATTTAAGGTGGAGAATGTATATTTTGTGAATTTAAAATGGAGAGCTCTATAAATATTTATTGAGTTTACTTGTTCCGGATCTGAGTTCAAGTCCTGGATATCCTTATTAATTTTCTGTCTCGTTGAGTCTGAATCTCTTTATGGGTCTTATGTACTGGGTGTTAGGATTGTTAACTCTTATTGTTGCATTAATCCTTTTACCACTATATCTTTGTTGCTTTGAAATCTATTTTATCAGATGTGAGAATTGCAACTCCTGCTTTTTATTTATTTGTTTATTTTTGTTCTCCATTCGTTGGTAAATCTTTCTCCATCCCTTTGTTTTAAGTCTTTGTGTATCTTTGGATGTGAAATGGGTCTGGATGTAGCATACCATTAGGTTTTGGCTGTATCTTTTGATTTGGGGATTTAGTCAACTTAAATTTAGGGTTACTACCATTTGATGTTAACTGGCTATTTTATCCATTCGTTGATGTAAATTCTTCTTTATGTTGATGCTCTTTACTTTTTGGTATATTTTTAGAAAGGCTAATACTGGTTGTTCCTTTCTATGTATAATGCTTCTTTCAGAAGCTCTTGTAAAGCCAGCCTGGTAGTAATAAAATCTCTGAGTACTTGCTTGTTTATAAAAGATTTTATTTTTCCTTCAAATCTGAAGCTTAGTTTGGCAGGATATGAAACTCTGGGCTGAAAGTTCTGTTCTTTAAGGATGTTGAATATCGGCCCCCACTCTCTTCTGGCTTGTAGGATTTCTGCTGAGAGATCTGCTGTAAGTCTAATAGGCTTCCCTTTGTGGGTAACCTAACCTTTCTCTCTGGCTGCCCTTGGTATTTTCTCCTTCGTTTCAACCCTGGTGAATCTAACGATTATGTGCCTTGGGGTTGCTCTTCTTGAGTAATATCTTTGTGGTGTTCTCTGTATTACCTGGCATTGAAGATTGTGCTGCTTTGCTAGATTCAGAAAGTTTTCCTGAATAATATCCTGAAGAGTATTTTCCAGTTTGGATTCATTCTCTTTGTCGTATTCAGGTACACCTATCAAACGTATATTAGGTCTTTTTTTTTTTTTAGGGGGGGGGAGGAAGGCAGGAAGGGAGGGAAGAAGGACGGTAGGGAGGAAGGAAGGGATGAAAGAAGGAAGGGAGGAAGCGGGGAGGGAGAGAGGGAGGGAAGGGAAGGAAGGAAATCAAGCAATGAGAGAGACATTGCCGACCTGGATCTAGAGGTTTACTAGTTGATTTCTTTTTTTTTGAGAGAAGGAAAGAAAAAAAAAAAAATAAGTAAAGGAGAGGAAGAAAGAGGAAGAAAAAGAGGGATAGTAAATGGAAATATTGCTTTATTTTGAAAAAAATTGGGTATTAATAATGGCCAATCAATGTTTCATTTAAACTTATGGGTAGGTGTGATGTGGTATTGACAAGAATGTATATTTTGTGTATTTGAAGGGGAGAGCTCTATAAATATTTATTAAGTTTACTTGTTCCAGATCTGAGTTCGAGTCCTTGATATCCTTATTAATTTTCTGTCTCATTGAATCTAAGTCTCGTATCTGGGTGTTAGGATCGTTAGCTCTTGTTATTGCATTGATCCTTTTACCACTGTATCTTTGTTGCTTTAAAATCTATTTTATCCGATATGAGAATTGCAACTCCTGCTTTTTATTTATTTATTATTTATTTTTGCTCTCCATTTGGTTGGTAAATCTTTCTCCATCCCTTTGTTTTGAGTCTTTGTGTATCCTTGCATGTGAAACAGGTCTGGATGTAACATGCCATTGGGTTTTGGCTGTGTCTTTTGATTGGGGGATTTAGTCAATTTATATTTAGGGTTACTGCCATTTGATGTTGACCAGCTGTTTTATCCATTCGTTGGTATAAATTCTTCTTTATGTTGGTGCTCTTTACTTTTTGGTGTATTTTTAGAAAGGCTAATACTGGTTGTTTCTTTCTGTGTGTAATGCTTCTTTCAGAAGCTCTTGTAAAGCAGGACTGGTGGTAATAAAATCTCTGAGTTCTTGCTTGTTCATAAAAGATTTTATTTTTCCTTCAGTTGTGAAGCTTAGTTTGGCTGGATATGAAATTCTGGGCTGAAGGTTCTGTTCTTTGAGGATGTTGAATATTGGCCCCCACTCTCTTCTGGCTTGTAGAGTTTCTGCTGAGAGATCTGCTGTAAGTCTGATAGGCTTGCCTTTGTGGATAACATGACCTTTTTCTCTGGCTGCCCTTAGTATTTTCTCCTTCGTTTCAACCCTGGTGAATCTAACGATTATGTGCCTTGGGGTTGCTCTTCTTGAGGAATATCTTTGTGGTGTTCTCTGTATTACCTGGGGTTGAATGTTGACCAGCTTTGCTAGTTTAGGAAAATTTTCCTGAATAATATCCTGAAGGGTATTTTCCAGCTTGAATTCATTCTCTCCGTCGCATTCAGGTACACCTATCAAACGTAAATTTGGTCTTTTCACATAGTCCCACATTTCTTGGAGACTTTGCTCATTGCTTTTTATCCTTTTTTCTCTAATCTTTTCTTCACGTTTTATTTCATTAAGTTGGACTTTGACCTCTGATATCCCTTCTTCTGCTTGAACAATTCGAGTGTTTAAACCTGTGCATACTTCTCGGAGTTCCTGTATTGCATTCTTCAGTTCCATTAATTCACTCATACTCCTCTCTAAGTTGTCTATTCTCAATAGGATTTCATCAAACCTTTTTTCAAAGTTCCTAGTTTCTTTACGTTGGGCTACAACATGTTCTTTTAACTCACCGAAGTTTGTTATTATCCATTCCTTGAAGAGTGATTCTGTCATCAGGATGCGCTCGTTCTCCATCAAGCCTTGTTCCATTGTCGATGTGGAACTGTGATCATCTTTAGAGGGAGAGGCGTTCTGACTTTGAGTATTCTCAGCTTTTTTACGCTGGTTTCTTCCCGTCATTGTAAATTTATCCTCCTGTCGTCTTTGAAATTACCAACTTTCAGATTAGGTCTCTTGAGTGGACGTCCAGGTTGTTAGTTCCCAGGGCCAGAGCAGCGGCGTTAAAACTGATGGTGCTTTTCTGCCCAGGATTCTCCTGTCTGGCTTCCTTCTTGTGTCCGGAGTAGGCGACTCTGCCTTCCCAGGACTCCAAACCTCGGTCAGAAGGGGAACCCGTCCCGTTTACTCTGCGCCGAGCGCTGCCGTGCGGAGGTGCCATCACTACCGCCTCACCGGGCTCTGGTATTGTGCTGGGGGCCCGTGCAGGTCCTCCAAATGTGTTTACTCTGCTCCGAGAGCTGCCACGCCGAGGTGCAGGCGGAACCGCTGCGCCAGCCACGAGAGTCACGCTGGCGACCCGTGTGTTTCCTCCACTGGGGGATCTTCTGCTCTGTGAGCAACCGGACTTTGTCTGAAAGTGTGGCGTCCTCTAGTTCTCCGCGCCTTCCCTGAGAGCTGCAATCTCGGGATGTTAGCGATCGGCCATCTTGGATCGTTCCCTCCAAATTAGGTCTTTTCACATAGTCCCATATTTCTTGTAGACTTTACTCATTCCTTTTTATCCTTTTTTCTCTATTCTTGTCTTCTCGTTTTATTTCATTAAGTAGGTCTTCAACCTCTAATATCCTTTCTTCTGCTTGATCAATTTGGCTATTCAAACTTGTGCATATTTCGCTAAGTTTTTGTGTTGTGTTTTTCAACTCCGTTAGTTCATTTATATTCCTCTCTATATTGTCTATTCTTGTTAGCATTTCATCAAACCTTTTTTCAAAGTTCTTAGTTTCTTTACATTGGGTTAGAACAAGTTTTTTTAACTCCCAGAAGTTTCTTATCATCCACCTTCTGAAGCCTACTTCTGATAATGGCACACAGTCCTTTTCCATCAGGGCTTGTTCCGTTGCTGATGAGGAACTGTAATCCTCTGTAGAAGGAGAGAGGTTCTGATTTTGAGTATTCTCAGCCTTTTTAGGCTAGTTGCTTCCCTTTGTTGTAAATTTTTCCATCTGTCGTCTTTACAATTACCGCTTTTCTAGTTGAGTTTCTGAGTGGACACCCAGTTTATTGATTCCCAGCCCTGGAATCTGAGCAACCCACTGCGCCGGCCAAAACAGCAGCGATAAGACTGATGGTGCTCTTCTGCCCAGGAATCTCCTCCCGTTTACTCTGCATGAAGAGCTGCCGTGCCAAGGCACCGGCAAAACCGCTGTGCAGGCCACAAGAGTCACGCTGGCGACCCGTGGGGCCCCGCCACTGGGAATCTGCTGGTCCGTAAATGATGAAAATTCGTCTGAAAGTGTGGCGTCCTCTCATTCTCTGCACTTTCACCAGGAGCTACAATCCCGAACTGTTAGCAATCAGCCATCTTGGATCTTACCGCTCCTCTTTTTTTTAAGACTATTCACTTGGGGTAATATAATTAAAAATTATTATTCTGCCTCCTTAAGATGAAAAACTTTTAAAAGTCTGTAGTCAGTTTTTGCAAACTACAGCTTTTTAATTTTATTGTATTTAAGTTCTGGGATACAAGTGCAGGTTGTGCAGGTTCAATACATAAGTAAACGTGTACCATGATGGTTTGCTACACTTACCAACTCATCCCCCAGGTATTAAGCCAAGCATGCATTAGCTGTTTTTCCTGCTGCTCTACCCCCCATCCAGCCCAGAGAAACCCCAGTGTGTGTTGTTCCCCTCCCTCTGTCCATGTGTTTTCATTGTTCAGCTCCCAATTTTAAGTGAGAACCTGTGGTGTTTGGTTTTCTGTTCCTGTATTCCACGGTGTATATGTACCACATTTTCTTTATCCAGTCTATCATTGATGGGCGTTTGGGTTGATTCCATGTCATTGCTATTATGAATAGTGCTGCAATGAACATACACATGTATGTATCTTCATAAAATAATTTCTATTCCTTTGGGTATATACACAGTAATAGGATTGCTGGGTTATACTAATCAATTTTTATGCTGCTGATAAAGACATACCCAGACTGAGTGATTTATGAAGGAAAAGAGGTTTAACAGACTCACAGTCCCACGTGGCTGGGGAGGCCTCACAATCATGGCGGAAGGCAAAAGTCACATCTTGTATGGTGGAAGGCAAGGGAGAAATGAAGGATAACACCAGGAAAAATGCCTGATGTAGGCGACGGGTTGGGGTGATGGAGACAGCAAACCACCATGGCATGTATGTACCTATGCAACAGTCCTACAGAATACACAACTTTCACATGTACCCCAGAGTCCAAATACAATAAAAAATAAATAAAAATAAAAAATCAAATAATAGCAAGTTGATAAATTTCAAGCTAACTATATAAGTAATCACATGATAAATGACCTAAATATTGCTAAAATAAATTAAGCATTTAAGTTCTGCACAGCAAAATAAACTACCTTAACAGAGTAAACAGACAACTTATGTTTGGCGCAGTAGCTCACGCCTCTAATCCCAGCACTTTGGAAGGCCAAGGTGGGCAGATCACTCGAGTTCAGAAGTCAGAAATTCAAGACCAGCCTTTCCAACATCGTAAAACTCCATATCTACTAAAAATACAAAAGTTAGCTGGCATGATGCCAGTAGCTTGTAATCCCAGCTATTCGGGGGGCTGAGGTAGGAGAATCGCTTTAACTTGGGAGGCGAAGGTTGCAATGACCCAAGATTGCACCACTGCACTCCGTCCTGTGAGACAGAGTGAGTGAGACTCAGTCTCAAAAAAAAAAAAAAAAGAAAATAGAACCAGACAACCTCCTGAATGGGATAAAATACTTATCACCCATGCATCCAACAAAGGTCTAATATCCAGAATCTATAAGGAACTTTAACAAATCAAAAAGACAAAACCAAGTAACTCCATTAAAAAATGAACTAAGAGCATGAACAGACACTTTTCTTTCTTTTTTTTTTTTTTTTTTTTTTTTTTCTTTGAGATGGAGTTTCGCTCTTGTTACCCAGGCTGGAGTGCAATGGCACGATCTCGGCTCACCGCAACCTCCACTTCCTGGGTTCAGGCAATTCTCCTGCCTCAGCCTCCCAAGTAGCCGGGATTACAGGCACAGTCCACCATGCCCAGCTAATTTTTTGTATCTTTAGTAGAGACCGGGTTTCACCATGTTGACCAGGATGGTCTCGATCTCTTGACCTCGTGATCCACCCGCCTCGGCCTCCCAAAGTGCTGGGATTACAGGCTTGAGCCACCGCGCCCGGCTGACACTTTTCAAAAGAAGACACAGAAGTAGCTAACAAGTATTTGAAAAAATGTACATCATCACTAATCATCCTAGAAATGCAGATTAAAACCACAGTGAGATACCATCTCCAACAACCCATGCTGCTGGTGAGGCTGCAAATAAAAGAGAACACACATACACCTTTGGTAGCAACATAAATGACTTCAGCCACTGGGGAAAGCAGTTTGGAGATTTCTCAATGAACTTAAAACAAACTACCGTTCAACCTAGCAACCCCATTGGGATTGCTGGTATATCCCCAAAGTAAAATTAGAACACATACACTCATGTGTTCATCATTGCACTACTAACAACAGTGAAAACATAGAACCAACCTACATGTCCCTTCATGGTGGATTGGATAATCTGCAGAGTATATGTGGTGAATACACACCATGAAATATTATGCAGCCATGAGAAGAATGAAATAATGTTATTTGCAGCAACTGGAGCTGGAGGCCATAATCCTAAGAGAGTTAGTGCAGGAAGAGAACCCCAAATACCACATGTCCTTACTTGTAAGTGGGAGCCAAACCTTGAGCACACACAGACATAAACATGAGAACAGTAGACACTGTGGACTGCTAGTGGGGGACAGAGGAGCAGGGCATGGATTGAAAAACTACCTACGGGGTCCTATGTTCACCACCTGGGGCAATATACACATGTGCCCTTTGTAGCTGAAATAAAAGTTAAAATTTTCAAAAATAAATCCATAAAAATACAAAAATAAAGTAGTTATAAAAGAAAAAATGGAGAGATATGTATTGTTGTTAGTTTCCAAAACTTGATACTGTTAATGCATCAATCTTTATCAAACTTATTCATGCATCCCCATCAAAATCCTAGCAGAAATCTTTTTGAAGTACAAGAACTTCAAAAGCTCATTCAAAAATTCAAATCCACATGCAAAGATTCTATAACAGCCAACCCACATTTGGAAATAAGAATCAACTTGCATGACTAATACCACAACGAAAGTCTAAACATTAAAAGTGTTCTATTCTTATCTCTTAGCACATGGATGCTTCTTAAGTAACTTTCTAAATGCCTATTTTGATCATTTTCACTGATAAAAAACTGATTTCTTAAAGGTCTACAGTTTATTTTCTTTCTTAAAGTAAAAAAACTGTATTTCCAGCCTTTTAATGTAGAATTTTTTTTCTCTTTGCCTTTTCTAACATTCAGTTATACTCAAACTGGTATATTACACTAAAATGTTTAAAACACCCTCTAAAAATACAGTTAGCAAGATTCAGTAAAGAATAATGTGCCATTTGGTGGGATGCACTGTCTATCTGTGGTTAATATACCTTCCCTAAATGCACTATCACTTATTTTTCTGTACCCTATACAAATCTATATAAAATATTAACATCCATAGCTTGAATTTTGGGAAAATATAACCATAAAACACAATATAGTCCCAGGGCATATTGATTACTATTACACTGAGTGTGAAAGAAAAAAAAAGGCCTAATGAAGAAACAGTGACAGGAAATAACAATAAAGAACTTTTGTCAACTTATTTTAATGTGGTGGTATATGAAACGTTCGTTTTTATCACCTGAAAAATGAGAAATCGTTTGTTGTAAACAAATATCAAACATTGTAAAATGAGCCACTAAAGAAAAAAAGTCCATGTCAATGAAGATGTTTATATAGTCATAGAACTTTAAAGCTTTAGTGCACGAAGACATCATTTACAGGTATGAGAGGTGCTCAACAGTTTGGAGTGAGGTTTGAACTAACCTATGCCTCACAAAGCATCAACTGACAGACATACCGGTTTCATTCTGTGTCAGTTTTAAACAACAAAAAAATATTGGAGAATGATTTATATAGTTTGCCATCTGTTGCAAAAATTTTAACACTATAATTTGCATATGACAATAAAAGAATGTGGACAGCTTATTTCCCGATTGCCTTAAATTATCCATCTCTCTGTGCCTCCCTGGACATACTGGAGGCTGAGCCTGTGAGTTATGTCATCTGGACTCCATTGCCCTCTGGCTTTCTGTTATGTGTACCATGCAAGTTACTGACAAGAGATCAGAGGGTAGAGAAAGAGGAAGGTCAGCCATTCCTTCCCATTCTCTTCATGTTTTAGCACTGTCAGACAGAGCATAGTTGTTCTTTTCCTGGCCTACAGCATTTCTAAGTATACTTCTCATATTTTTGTAATGGTATTTTCTCCCCTTAACAATACAGACGTAGGTGTTATAATAACTCCTCACAGTTGCTTTTCTCTCAAGAGCTCATCAGCTCTTTTATATTCTAGTAAACCTGCTTATAAATCTGAAAATATTCTCCTCATTTGAACCATTAAGAGAATCCTGTTTACTGTAGGAACCCTGTCTGATAAAGTATATTATTAAATAAGCATGATTTTATGGCCGACTGTTGTAATTTTTCAAAACAAATGTTGACTTATTTTATTAAGTTGCAAATATACTACCCAGGAGCGGTGATTCATGCCTGTAATCTCAGCACTTTGGCAGGTAGAGGATGGTTTGAGACGAGGTGTTCAAGACAACCCTGGGAAATAAAAGCAAGACCTTGTCTCGACAAAAAATTTTAAAATAACAAAAATAGAAGTAGCACATATTTAATATTAATATAAAATAATATCTGAAATTTATTGAATTTTAGAATAGGTAATATTATAAGCAACATATATTTATTATCTTTCTTGATCCTCACACCAGTCCTAAAAACTAATGTTGTGAACTAATCAAAGTCAATCTAATAGTGGTTCTTAATTGTAAAATTCTTTTGGTAAATATTAATTAACTTGAGTGGCAGACTACCCAGAGGTATTTTCTAACTTTGCTAATATGTAGAATGTAATTATAAAAACAAATATTAAAGTAAATTCTGCCAAAAATGCATTAGTCATGTTATTAATAGTTTCACTGAAAGGCTCGCACTTTATCCAGAAGCAGAAATTACGTGAGGAGACGGTGTCCTCTGTGAAGTAGGGGGACCACAGGACTAATGGGAATTAGAATCTGAGCACTGCTCAGCAGGTATTCAAAGATCAGCTTTCTAGTTTCTTGTAACTCATTCACACAACATAAGTGAGATCCGTAAAAATGTGAGACCCGTAAACACAAAGGCAGTATGTCCCAAGCACTTTTCTTGAATACCATTACTTTCATGAATAAAACTGATTTTTAATATTTCTCTGGTTAATTGAAATGCCCTCTGGCACAGATTTCAATAATGATATTTAATAGGTACAGAAAAGCACATCTGTTATATTGATTCTGTTAATGTATTTCAAATGTTAATTAATCACCTCAAGGTGTAGATTAAAGATAATATAATCATGGAGTATAATGCTTAGACACAAGCATTTTTGATCATTTTTTCCATCAGAAAAAAAAAAATCAAGTCCTAAGTAGAGACAAAGATTTTCTTATACTTAAGGGATGAAGAGGACCATACCCCAGAATCACTGTAACAGATGTAGTAATAGGTTATATATACTATCTCATAAGGCCACGTCCATTCCATTTTACCATCTGATTATTCACCAGTATATCTCTTCTCTCTCTCTCACTCTCACTCTCCCTTTGCTTTCACTGTTGGTCAATTACTTATGCATGTATGCATATGCAAATGCATGTGCACACACGTACACACACAGAGTGCCAAAGAGAGAGACAGAGAAAGAAAGAGAGATATTTTGCTGAATCATTGGATAGGTGATACTATTTGATGCTTGACCCCTAAACACTTAAGTATATCTTAATAATTTGGATATTTCCCTACATATCATAATACAATTACCAAATTCAGAAAAGTTAACATTAATACTGCCAAAGGAAAAATTTCACCAGTTTAAGGTAAATAGTTAACAAAATCTCTACTCGATGTCTATTGCAATACTGAAGAGAGATCAGAACGTAGATCAAATTCACCTCCTCCAAAACAAATGGCAAGGTTTTTAAAAGCTGGGGTAGGCCTTCTGTGTTTGCTGATTATTCTTAACCAAAGTAAAAGTGAATATTCTTTTGTCTTCATGACAGAAGGTAGTTTAGTAGCTTGAAGCAAAACACTCAAAAAGTTAGGTGTCTACTCTCCTACAAAGACTCAGTGATAGGGACACTATATTCCTTGATGACTACATTACAAGGAATGGCTCAGAGGGCCTTTAAAAAAAAACTGTGGTTCCATCAAAAAGCTAGAAAGATCTCAATTCTACATCCTAACATCACGAAAGAACTAGAGAACCAAGAACACACAAACCCCAAAGCTAGCAGAAGACAAGAAATAACCAAGATCAGAGTGGAACTAAAGGAGACAGAGATGCAAAAAGGAAAAAAATTTAAAGAAACCTTCAATAAAAATCAATGAATCCGGGAAGTGGTTCTTTAAGAAAATTAATAAAATAGACCATTAGCTAGACTAATAAAGAAGAAAAGAGAGAAGAATAAAAAAGACACAATGAAAATGACAAAGGGGATCCCACTGCTGACCTCACAGAAATACAAACAAACATAAGAGAATACTATAAATACTTCTATGCAAATAAACTAGACAATTTAGAAGAAGAAATAGATAAATTATTGAAAACATACACCCTCCCAAGACCGAACCAGGAATAAATTGAATTCCTAAATAGACCAATAACAAGTTCTGAAATTGAGACAGTAATAAATAGTCTACCAACCAAAAAGAGCCCAGGACAAGATGGATTTTCAGCTGAATTCTGTCAGAGATACAAAGAGGAGCTGATACCATTTCTTCTGGAAGTATTCCAAACCATTGACAATGAGGGATGCTTCCCTAACTCATTGCATGAGGCTAGTATCATCCTGATACCCAAACCTGACAGAGACACAACAAAAGAAAACTTCAGGCCAATGTCCCTGAACATTGATTCAGAAACCCTCAATAAAATATTGGCAAACCAAATCCAGCAGCACATCAAAAGCTTATTTACCATGATCAAGTTGGCTTTATCCCTGAGATGCAAAAATGGTTCAACATATGTAAATTAATAATTGCAATTCATCACATAAACAAAACTAAACACAAAACCACACGGTCATCTCAATAGACACAAAAAGGCCTTCAATAAAATTCAAAATTCCTTCATGTTAAAAACTCTCAATGAACTAGGTATTGATGGTTCACACCTCAATACTAAGAGCCATATATGACAAACCCACAGCCAATATTATATTTAATGGGCAAAAGCCAGAAGCAATCCCCTTGAAAACTGGCATAAGACAAGGATGCCCTCTCTCAACACTCCTATTCAACATAGTATTGGAAGTTCTGGCCAAAACAATCAGAAAAGAGAAATAATTAAGGAGTATTGAAATAGAAAGAGAGGAAGTCGAACTGTCTCTGCAGATGACATGATTCTATATCTAGAAAGGCTTATGGTCTCAGCCCAAAAGCTTCTTAAACTTATAAGCAAATTGAGTAAAGTCTCAGTATACAAAATCACTGTGCAAAAATCACAAGCATTCCTATCCACCAACAATAGACAAGCAGAGAGCCATATAAGGAATGAATTTCCATCCACAACTGCTACTAAGAGAATAAGATACCTATGAATACAGCTAACAAAGGATATGAAGGACCTCTTCAAGGAGCATATAAACCACTGCTCAAGGAAATGAGACAACATAAACAAATGGAAAACATTTCATGCTCATGACAGGAAGAATCAATATCATGAAAATGACCATACTGCCCAAAGTAACTTATAGATTCAATAATATTCCCATAAAATTACAATTGATGGTTTTTACAGAATTTGAAAAAAAAATCTACTTTAAATTTTATGTGGAATGACAAAAAGAAAAAGGGGGCTCCTGTAACCAAGGCAATCCTAAGCAAAAATAATGAACCTGAAGGCATCACACTACCTGACTTCAAACTATATTACAAGGATACAGTAACCAAGATAGCATGGTACTGGTACAAGAACAGACACATAGACCGGAACAGAATAGAGAACTCAGAAATAAGATCAGACAGCTGTAAACATCCTTATTGTAGCAAAGACCCAGTGGGAGATAATTGAATCATTTAAAAAGTTTTCCACTGTACTGTTTTAATGGTAGTGAAGAAGTCTCATGAGATCTGATGATTTTATAAGGGGATGATTTTATAAGCCTCCTGAGTAGCTGGGACTACAGGTGTGCACCACCATGCCTGGCTATGTTTTTTGTATTTTTAGTAAAGATGAGGTTTCACTATGTTGGCCAGGCTGGTGGTGAACTCTTGACCTCAAGTGATCCACCCACCTCAGCCTCCCAAAGTGCTGGGATTACAGGCATGAACAATTTTCTAGATTCAATTTTATTTCCTAGAAATCCTTAAATTTGTCAAGAAAAAACATGCTTTATGTTTCAGTTGTTTGATTCACATTTGTTTTACCTTGAGATTCATAATTACTCTTAAATCGTTGAAATTAAGAATGGCAAAATCTCTGATAATGTCAGATCTTATATCTTTTAAAAACACAATAACAGAACAAGAAGTAAAACCATTTTTGTTTAGTAAAAGAAGACAACTGACTTTTTAAGCCATGAAAAAGTGAATTAATAGTTTTGCAAAGTCAGTATTGTGTTTACTATATAAGTAAAAACAAGTTTAACTGTTTGTAGCATGTTAACATGCACTTAGAAGGAATATAATGGTTTACTAGATGTTGCCTTTCTAAGGCAGAAAACAATTAAGCCATGGAAAATATGCTCATACATGTGTGTGTGCTAATAATATCATTTCCATGTTGTTGTTGCATATTTTGAATATCACCTCTATCTGGAAATAGCTGTATTCCATGTTTTTCAGGTTGCTATGCTCAGGGAATTACTTTTAAAGTCAGAGTCATCCATACTAAAACAATGAATTTAAAAGGTTACAAATAGATACTGGAATGAACGTAAATCACCCTAGTCCAAAATATGCGTATGTGAACCTCAAGTATCTGAGATAGGTTTTAGTCAATTTAGAAAGTTCATTTTGCCAAGGTTAAGAATATGCTTGTGTCACAGCCTCAGGAAGTTCTGAGACATGTGCCTATGGTGGTTGGAGTACGGTTTGCTGTTACACATTTTAGGGAGACATGAAACATGAGACATCAATTAATATGTGTAAAATGAACATAGGTTGAATCCGGAAAGGCACAACAACTCAAAAGTGGTGGCTTCTGGATCAGCCTCCCACTGAATATACAATTTAGTCTGGTTTAGTGAATCTGCATTTTTACACAAACAATAGGGGAGTGGAAGCCATAAGATACTCTTCTGCCTTAGGAGAGCCTTAGAGGAATGACTGACTAGAATGGAAGGTACTTTTCTATTCAGTTTCCAGCTTCACTTTTCCCTTTGGATGAGTACCTTGGAGATATCAAGATTTATTTTCCTTTCAGATCCCCCCCCTTTCCTTTTAAAATATTTTAGACAAAGCATTGTAGAAGAAAATGAGTCACTGTTCTCAAGTTTCATCTAATCTCTCATGGTTAGGATGATTTATTTCTAGATGGGTAGGTGCCTCTTTATGAGGAAAGCTTCTTTTCAGCTGGTTGTGAAGTCTCATGTCCTATGAAGAGAAAATGGGGGCAAGAAATGAGAAAACAACAACAAACAAACAAAAAGAACAATCCTGGAAAATCAATATAGGCTGTATTACTCTGAAGTCCATAAACACATTAGGCCGGTGTGGAAGTGGCCTGTGTATGTTACATAAATAGGTTGCTATTATTTCCTTCTGAAGTTTAAGTTGTCTAGCTTCAGTTTGCAAGGCTTTATGAAAGCACAGCTTAGTTTTCAATGATTTCTACTTAGGAAAAATGCAAACATTATTTGGAGACTTGTAGACGGGAAAAATTTTAGAATTCAGTCTAAATTGTGAAGAGTAATAAAAATTGAAAAACATTAGGCAAGACTAGAAACTAATGACAAATGTACTATGGCTCATTTCAAAACACAGTTTTTCTCTCCCCAGTCTCCCATTTCTGTTAAAAACAAATCACAGTAGTGAAGCAGGATCAGCTGCAAGAAACAGACCTCTTGGACACCAAACTAGGAAAGAAGTACTTTATTACGGCAAGGGAGTAAGGCCACATGCTTTTTCTTAACCACCCAGCGTGCTTAACAAAGAGAAGCCCTGCCTTTATATAGGCTTACACTGGAGTTACAACAGGTGAAAGGATCTTAGGTTTACAGCCTTAGAAATTACAAGCGAAAGGGTCTTGTGTTTACAGTTTTAGAAATTATATGCGAAAGGGTCTTGGTCGATGGAGAATGGGGTGGGGGTTTGGTCTTATTTAAGTAAAAATAATGTCTTCTGGAGAGATTCCTCCATATATAATGCCTGCTATTTACGGGAAGGTGATTTAGGAGGTGCCAGTCGGCCAGGCTTTTCTTCTATTGAAATGCAATGTGGAAGTCAAGGGGGAGGTGATCCTAGATGCCTGGGTCTCCTTCCTGGGTAGGACTGATTAATTTGCAAAAGTAGCTTTGGTCTTACACTTTGCCTGATCATTTGTATAAAGTGCAGCAAGCATAATTATTTTTCAAGTAGGCTTTTAAAATTGGCTTTGATGGAACTATGGTACATAAGGAATTTCAGATAAGACTTTTTTTTTTAAACCAGACCCAGCCATGGGTTTGTACCCTCAAATACCTATAAATAAATTTCTCTCCTTTTGAGGCCCAAGAAAACTTGGGGCCTGTTATAAAGTGACTTTGATGGAAGATTTTTCTTGGCCCCTTTGTGGGGCTCACAGAATGAGACACTCTGTCTATTCAGCCCAGTGGTTCATGCCTGAGATCCAAGCCTTGTGAATCTGGCAGCTGCCACAACTGCCCATTTAGGCCCCAGTGGGAGGGAGCATGTGAATGAGCAAGTGCAGGGTTCAGCCGGCTGCTACGAGTGCCAACACAGGAAAGGCTCTGTGTGGGGCCTGCAGCCAGACCAAGCATGTTGCCCCAAGAGAAATGTGGTGGCACCCATGCAGGGGTCCCCTTGACCATAAAGCCCAAGAATGGGTATGACAGTGTGTTGATTAGCTCTGTTAGTTTTGCTATCCAGAGTCTGACAGGTGGCAGCATGTTAGCAGCTCAGTCAGCCCCTTGCCTTGTTCTGGCCCATCCAGGACTGGCACAGCCCCATTGCTGCTTCTGTTGTGTGGGGCATTTGCCTCCACTGGCAGCGCAGAGGGCTATAGTATTACAGCCTTTCTGGGTACCTGTGTTAAGTGGGTCCTGAGCTCATGTCATGTGTCCAAGAGGAATGAGTTCATGGTGACAATTGGAGAGTGATGAGGGTGGAGAATTTTACTGAGTGATAGAACAGTTTTCAGCAGAGAGGGAATGGGAAAGTGGTCTTTCATGCAAAGTCATATCATCTCCCCCAGTGTTGTTGAATCTAGGGTTTTTATAGGCACAGGATGGGGGGAGGGGCGGCTCATATGTAGTATTGGAAAAGGCAACATTTGATTGGTTAAAAAGCATTATTCAGAAAGAACCAATCAGGAAAGGGTGGGCAAACAGCAACAGAAGTTCTCACTCTGGGTCATGGGTTTCCTCTGGAACTGGCACTCCAAGGTGTTTTTGGCTTGATGGTGGGGTTTCACCAGGGACTGCCCCATCTGCCTAGGCATTTGACAGCCTCCTGTTACTATCAACATTCTTTACTTATTATAGATCAGGAGCCCTATACAGGGACTATGCAGACAACATATGAGGCCAGTTTTCCCAAGGAGCTCTTATTGGCTCTATAAGTCAAGCTTGATTCCTTAAAGTGAGCATGCTATTTAAATCAAAGCCTTGGTAAAACAATTAGTTTCTCCAGTTGTGTCCTGTTGCAAACAGAACATTCTTATTGCACTTATGCAAATAACTACATTGCCACAAGTTAAAAATACTCACAAATATTTTCCAAATTCTGGAGAAATTAGGTAGAAAGAAATATGCTCCAATTTTTGTTCACAGGAGTACACTTTACTCAATTGCTAAAAGCTGTAAATAGCTTAAAAGTTTTTTGACTGAAAAATGAAACAAAGGATCAGCAACATGTTAAGCAAAAAATAAAAAAGATTACTTCAGTCTTCTAGTTGTTCAGTCCATGCAGTTAACTCCTGCATTCAAGAGCACCTATCAAAGTCTATAGCTGATTGTAAACAGCCTTTTGAAGAAGATCAAAACAAGACAGGTGTCTGTGAAAGACAAAAAGTCTTTGGAAAACCAGTATTAAAACCACAATTGACTAGGAATTTGTTGCATTTGTGACATACAACAATTTTACATAAATAGTATACACTATCATATCAGAATTATAAGACTTTTGCATAATTTTAGAATACATACCAATAATAGTTATACAAATACAGCCAAAAGAAAACCAAACACCATTTTACATTTGACCATGCTTCTTGTATAATTTTTATACCAAATAAGCTAAAAATGTCTCTTTTGTACCTCAGGGGATGAATATCAAAAAATTATTGAAGCTCTAGGTTGTAATTTGACTTTGGAAAGTTTATCGGATAAAAAAATGCTTGATGCCATAAGATAGGATCACAGATCATTTTAATTTTAAATTAGTCATTCATTTAATCAGTCATAACTCAAATACTTAAAAATTCAAAGTGATAACTCAAAAACCTTTATTCATTGAGAGGAGACTTAATTTTCCAAACAATATTCCTTAAAGATTGCACAAGGCCAATTAAATCTTTTAAAATCTTATAAACGATCTGTAAAATTGTAATCATCTTGATCATAAGATATAATTTCCATAAACCTTCTTGTAACCTTTATAAATTTTTGTTAAGGAATAGGTTAATGATCTAAGAAAATCTTGTTAATGTGACACAAGGTCCAGATGCTGGTTTTGCCTCAGTGTGTCTGTTATATTAATGGTTAATTTCTAGAGAAAGTAAACTAATTTTACCTCTTAAAATTGGCCCTTAAAATCTCATGTGCCCATCTCTTCTGTGATAGTCCCTGGGACTTGAGGACTTGAATTGTTTTTATTTTTGGCCCAGTGTCTCAGGAACACAATTTATTTTGATTAACATAATCTACTAGGCCTGAAGATGAGGATTTAATTTAAGCTCTCAGCGATTAAGATTTAGCAAGACTTGGTGTCCCTTTTAGACCCAGGAGTCAAAGCCCTGTAACATAATGGCACAAGAAATTTAAAAGAACACATAGAATGGTACAAAGATATAATAACTTTAATTAAATAAAAAATTTTAATCTTTTTTTCTAAGCAAACCTACTTAATAATGACACAGGAATTATTTTAATGAAAGATAAAATCTGTTAGGCCAGTTACCAACAGGCAAAAGAAAAGATCTGCAGTGCACAGAATATTATGTTGAAAGAAAACATTTCCTTTAGACCTTTAAGGAAACATTTTTAACATTAGGCCACAACAAACAGTTAGAACCCAAGGGAAAATAAAAAGAAACTTACATGAGCTGAAAATGAGTTGAAGGAGATATTTTGTGCCTTTAAAGAGGGGAGAGAAAACCGAAGAAACTGTAAGATGCAATAGAAGTTGAACTTTGGGTTAAAAAAAGATTAAAAGTAAATCAATCCCTTAAGAAAATTTCACTGTTCTAAGCAATTCTCAAGTGCATAAGTGTTGTTTGTTTTTTTAACATCGAAACCCAATCTTTAGAAAGCCTATTATAAATAATTTTTCTTTAATTATGTACAACTTGATACAGACCACTTATGACATGCTTGGACTTCCAGTTTTAAACTATATATTCTTCTTTCTCAATCATCCAGTTATTTTATTTTAGGGTAAAAATTTACCGGCTGGGTACAGTGGTGGCTCATGCCTGTAATCCCAGCACCAGCACTTTGGAAGGTCAAGGTGGGTGAATAACTTAAGGTATTCAGGACCAGCCTGGTCAACATGGTGAAACCCCATTTCTACTAAAAACACAAACAATTAGCTGGGCATGGTGGCAGGTGCCTGTAATCCCAGCTACTCTGGAGGCTAAGGCAGGAGAATTGCTTGAAATTGGAAGGTGGAGGTTCCAGTGAGCTGAGTCACACCACTGCCCTCCAGCCTGGAAGACAGAGCAAGACTTTGTCTCAAAAAAAAAAAAAAAAAAAAAAAAAATTACCATGCAAGATTTTTCTAATGTAAAATTATTTTCTTTTTAACCTTTCATGCCAAAAATAATTTCTTATATTCATAATTTTCTTTACATTGTTCTTATTCACTGATTACCTGTACCTAATTTTATAAATAAATTTAAAATATCCTTTCAATTAGACAAAAATTGTTTCCTATTATGTAAGAACACATTTCTTTTTCAGAAAAATATGTTCCTATATTTTAAGAAGAGATCAGAAATGACCCATTTAGTAAATATTTATTATTTAGCTTAATATAACCTAGAATTTAAATTATATGACAAGATTATCTACCAGCACCTATTCTATTACATTTACCTAATTAATTAATTTTTAAATACTTTACTCAGATTACTTATGAAACCTGTGAAAGCTATTATTTAAAACTATTGGTTAACTACTATTTTAAACTGCAAATTTCAGGTTTTCCTAAGTAAGAACCTTAAGCTTACATAAATGGGTTTGTTGTTGTTCTTTGCCAATAGCTCAGGATTAAGCTGTTTTCATTAACAGAATGATATTAAATCCCATATTTATTAAATTTTAAATAAATAAAAGTTTTTCTCTTTTGGGCTGCATTCATAGCTTTATAACCCTCATGCCAAATTTTGACATCTAGAAGAGATAATGTATGTTGACAATTTTAAAGCCAGTTTTAAATCTTTTTCACCCAAATTTTTAAAACCAGCTGATTAATTAAAATTTACTTAAGTCATGTGAATTTGAAAAATAATGTGGCTTAAAGTTTCTATTTTTCTGATGAAGTATTTGTTATAAGTGCTTTTTAAAGCTAAGTAGAGCTTTCAAATATATAGTAGTGAAATATCATATATGACACATAAATACATAGACATATTAGACACATAGATCATAGATCTTATAGATTAATAAGACTACTACTTTTTCTTCTATTTTAGACTTCTAATTTCTTGATAACTATTTTATTACCCTAGTCAGTTGTCAGAGAGATAGCCCTAAATCTGCATATTAAAGAAATTCTTAGGTTAAAAAAATCAAATAATGAAATTTACATCTTAAAGTACAGAGAGAGTCTGAAGGTGCTTCAGGGAGATTAAAAAGGAATGCCAAATCAAACACAAAATTATAGAAATCTATCATAGAATTGTCTAAGGAGACCAATTTTATTTCACTGGAGACCACCTATCTCCTAACTGGATCTCTGAGCTTTTGGCAGAGCCCACGTTCAATCTTCATTCTCCAAAAATGGAGAATTTTTCTGTGGTTAGGCCACGTGATTTTTTTACAGTGCATAAAGGCAATTTTTTAACAAAGACTTTTATAAGTGTATAAGCTAATCTCTTCCCTAAAGATACAAAAATACTCTCTGTAGTAATAATTAATTTTGTTTTATTTGTCAAAATATCAGATAACACAATGCAAAAGCAAGCACTTTATGATCTGAAATGAACTTGTCTGTTTACACTTTTGGGGTTCTATGAGGAAAAGAGGTTTCTCCCTAGAAGGGAGCCTGGCACCTTCTCCAATTTCTTTAAGGAATCCCAGTCTATTATAAACTATTTTGGATCCCTCATGCAACAGAGGGTCACAAAAGAAAGGAGAAACAGGAGAATTAAATAAATAAAACAGAATTCAGTCAACTGAGGAAAAAAAAGTTGCTTGAAAAAGACGAGGTCTTAGGATAGGAAAGAAATATAAAGGCCTTTTAATACACACACACACACACACACACACACACACACACATATCATGGATGTTAGCTTCTAATTAAGCTGACCCTTAACCATTGAGGTCCTTTAAAAAAATCTTGTACAAAGAGGAGCTGGTACCATTCCTTCTGAAACTATTCCAAATAATCCAAAAAGAGGGAATTCTTCCCAAATCATTTTATGAGACAAACATCATCCTGATACCAAAACCCGGTAGAGACCCAACAAGAAAAGAAAACTTCAGGCCAATATCCATGATGAACATAGATGAAAAAATCTTCAATAAAATATTGGCAAGCCGATTGCAACAGCACATCAAAAAACTTATCCATCATGATCAAGTAGGATTCATCCCGGGGATGCAAGGCTGGTTCAACATATGCAAGTCTATAAACGTAATTCACCACATAAACAGAACCAAAAACAAAAACCACATGATTATCTCAATTGACGCAGAGAAGGCATTCGACAAAATTCAACAGCCCTTTATGCTAAAAACCCTCAATAAACTCAGTATCGATGGAACGTATCTCAAACTAACAAGAGCTATTTACAACAAACCAACAGCCAATATCATACTGAATGGGCAGAAACTGGAAGCATTCCCTTTGAAATCCGGCACTAGACAAGGATGCCCTCTTTCACCACTCCTATTCAATATAATACTGTAAGTTCTAGCCAGAGCAATCAGGCAAGGAAAAGAAATAAAGGGTGTTTAAATAGGAAAGGTGGAAGCCAAATTGTCTCTATTTGCAGACGACATGATAGTATACCTAGAAGACCCCATCGTCTCAGCCCAAAAACTCCTGAAACTGATAAGCAACTTCAGCAAAGTCTCAGAATATAAAATCAATGTGCAAAAATCACAAGCATTCCTCTACACCAATATACAGACTTAAAGAAAGCCAAATCAAGAACGAACTGCCATTCTCAATTGCTACAAAAACAATAAAATACCTAGGAATACAACTTACAAGGAACGTAAGGTACCTCTTCAAGGAAAACTACAAACCACTGCTCAACGAAATCAGAGAGGACACAAACAGATGGAGAAACATTCCATGTTCATGGTTAGGAAGAATTAATATCGTGAAAATGGCCATACTGCCCAAAGTAATTTACAGAATCAACACTATCCCCATCAAGCTACCATTGACTTTCTTCACAGAACTGGAAAAAACCACCATGAACTTCATATGGAACCAAAAGAGAGCCCGCATAGCCAAGTCAATTCTAAGCAAAAGGAACACAGCTGGGAGCATCACACTACCGGATTTCAAACTATACTACAAGGCTACAGTAATCAACACAGCATGGTACTGGTACCATAACAGAGATATAGACCAGAACAGAGGCATTGGAGGCAAAACAACATATCTACAACCATACAATCTTTGATAAACCTGACAAAAACAAGCAATGGGGAAAGGATTCCCTGTTTAATAAATGGTGTTGGGAAAACTGGCTAGCCATGTGCAGAAAGCAGAAACTGGACTCCTTCCTGACACCTTACACTAAAATTAACTCCCAATGGATTAAAGACTTAAACATAAGACCTGGCACGATAAAAACCCTAGAAGAAAATCTAGGCAAAACCATTCAGGACATAGGAGTAGGCAAGGACTTCATGAACAAAACACCAAAAGCGTTGGCAACAAAAGCCAAAATAGACAAATGGGACCTAATGAAACTCCACAGCTTCTGCACGGCAAAAGAAACAGTCACTAGAGTGGATCGGCAACCAACAGAATGGGAAAAAATTTTCGCAGTCTACCCATCTGACAAAGGGCTGATATCCAGAATTTACAAAGAACTCAAACAGAGTTACAGGAAAAAGACAAACAAGCCCATTCAAATATGGGCAAAGGATATGAACAGACACTTTACAAAACAAGACATATATGAGGCCAACAATCATATGAAAAAATGCTCATCATCACTGGTCATCAGAGAGATGCAAATCAAAACCACATTGAGATACCATCTCACGCCAGTTAGAATGGCGATCATTAAAAAATCTGGAGACAACAGACGCTGGAGAGGATGTGGAGAAAAAGGAACACTTTTACACTGTTGGTGGGAGTGTAAATTAGTTCAACCATTGTGGAAGACAATGTGGCGATTCCTCAAGGCCTTAGAAATAGAAATTCCATTTGACCCAGCAATCCCATTACTGGGTACATATCCAAAGGACTATAAATCGTTCTACTCTAAGGACACATGCACACGAATGTTCATTGCAGCACTGTTTACAATAGCAAAGACCTGGAATCAACCCAAATGTCCATCAATGATTGACTGGATTGGGAAAATGTGGCACATATACACCATGGAATATCATGCAGCAATCAGAAATGATGAGTTTGTGTCGTTTGTAGGGACATGGATGAATCTGGAGAACATCATTCTCAGCAAACTGACACAAGAACAGAAAATAAAATACTGCAATATTTTACTCATAGGCGGGTGTTGAGAAATGAGAACACATGGACACAGGGAGGGGAGTACTAAACACTGGGGTCTATTGGGGGGAAAAGGGGAGGGCCAGCGGTGGGGGAGCTGTGGAGGGATAGCCTGGGGAGAAATGCCAAGTGTGGGTGAAGGGGAGAAAGGAAGCACAACACACTGCCATGTGTGTACCTATGCAACTGTCTTGCATGTTCTGCCCATGTACCCCAAAACCCAAAATGCAATAAAAAATTAAAAAGAAAAAAATCTTTTAAAATGTCATTACTATATTTTAGCGAGGCCAAATTGATAACAAGTATCAAACCAAAAAAAGGGCTTGATTTAGGAACCAAACTCAGGCTGTCATGGTGAGAGAAAAACAAGACGGGACCTTAGCTATGGAGCCACAGTGTGAGGCAACAGCCATTGCTTTTCAGGTTGGCTTGGCTAGCACAACGTGGCCTTTTATGTAGATAAAGCTTCGTTAGAAGCCAAAATTTAAAAAAATCTCTTCCTTTTTTTTTTGTGGGAATTTAGCCACTTCAGAGGCCTTGTTTTCTGTAAATTGGAGCTTTCCTTTGGATTTGAACAAGTCAGTGTGGGTCATATCCAATGGGAAAAAGACTAAAACAACAACAACAAAAACAAACAACAACAAAAAACAGATAAGCAAAACAAGCGGCTGCATTATTTATTTGAATACTGAGTGATCTAATGGTAAGGAGAAATTACGACCATCTGGTTGTTAATCTTAACGTTAGCCAAGACAAAAAATGGAACAATTCAGCTACTTACCTATGGATGGGACTCAGGCTGAAGACTGCTCTTTACCATCCTAGAAGCGGGAAACAACTCAAACTTGTCTTCCCTGTTGGAAGTGAGCTCAAACTACAGAAAGGAATTATCTGCACTCCACAGTCATGAAAGCAGAAAAACGTTCCTTCCTTGTGGGGAACAAGTAAAACTCCAAAAAAAAAAAGGGAATTGTACAGCAAAATGGACTTTAGATCTCAATGACATTTTGGGAGATGAGGAATTCCCTTTCTCTGGAATGTGAGCTTCCAGGTCTCAGCAGATTGTCCTATTGGTTTGTGCCATAAAGAAGCTCAAGCTGGTACCAAGCACCAATCAGAGATTTGTCAAAGGTCAGGGGTACCTCCACTCAGAATCCTTTTGTGATTACCAAAGTGCGAACCCCAAATATCTGAGACAGGACTCAATCAATTTAGAAAGTTTATTTTGCCAAGGTTAAGAATACTCTTTTGACACACTTCAGGAAGTCCTGAGACACGTGCCCAAGGCAGTTGGGAGTACAGTTTGCTCTTAAACATTTTAGGGAGACATGAGTCATCAATCAATATGTGTAAGACGTACATTGGGTCAGTCTGTGATATTTTTGGGTTGTGTGCCCACCCAAATCTGATCTTGAATTGTAGTTCCTGTAATTGTCATGTATGGTGGGAGGGAACTGGTGGGAGGTAATTGATTCATGAAGATGGTTTTCCCCATGCTACTCTTGTGACAGTGAGTAAGTTCTCACAAGATCTGATAATTTTATAAACGGCCTTCCCCTACACTGGGCTCTCATTCTTCTCTCTCCTGACACCATGCAAAGAAGGACATGTTTGCTTCCCTTTCCATCATGATTATAAGATTCCTGAGGCCTTCTCAGCCTGGTAGAACATGTGTCAATTAAACCTTTTTCCTTTATAAATTATCTGGTCTGGGGTCGTTCTTCACAGCAGTGTGAGAGTGAACTAATACAGTCTGGTGAGGCAGGACAACTCTTGTAAGGCAGGACAACTCCAAGTGGGGCTTCCAGGTTATAAGTAGGTAAGAGACAATGGTTGTATTTTTTGAGCCCTTGATCAGTTTTCCACTGAATATGCAATTTAGTCTGGCTCAGTGAATCTGCATTTTTACATAAACAATAGTGGAGAGGAAGAAATTAGATATGCATTAGTCTCAGGGATGAGCCTCACAGGGATGACTTTGAATCGAATGGGAGGCAGGTTTGCCCTAAGCAGTCCCCAGCTTGACTTTTCTCTTTGGCTTGGTGATTCTAGGGTCCCAAGATTTATTTTCCGTTCACAGATGTTAACTAAAAGGCAAGAGACAAGTACAACCTTTCCAATTACTTTTGCCTCAAACCATGATCTAGAAGCAGGGACCAGATTTACCTTCCTACCTTAAACAACTAGAAAAGCAAGCAAAATAGTTAAAACAGAAGTCTCACATATTAAAAACACACCGAAAAGGACTACGATCCTGAAGTGGAGGAAAACAAACTAGGTGAGCACTAAAATTACATCAGCTTTCTGCCTGCAGGCAATTTCCAGGTCATTGCACAGAGTGGAAAAAAAAGACCAAATAGAACCTGCCTTGTGCTTGATTAAGAAGGCAGAGATCAGAGTTCAGGGAGGTGAAATCAGTTCGAATTTGTGGAGCAGAATACTGGAGAGGAAGGCTTCAGAAATCTTCAGAGACTGCCCCTTGAGGTTTCCGCTGAGTTCTAATCTGTTTATGCATGAGAGGAAATTTATCCAAGACCAGAAAATAACCATCAGAAAGCAGTAGTCTAAACAATGCCTCAGTTCAAGCAGAGCAGGGAGTAGCTCATGATCCCATCAGTCCAAATGGAAAAGTCTCTAAATAGATAAGACAATATTAAGAAATTTTAGATGAGAATTACCTCAGTAACCTTGGTAGTTAGGCTACTCTAGACTAATGCCTAGTCTGGAAGTGGACTTGAAGTGAGCCTCTAAGTGTCAAATTAATTATAAGCAATTTAAAACTTAATTGTGTGTCTAAACGAAGTCCAACACTTCTCAAAACAAACAAACAAACAAATCCAAGCATCCTGCAATTAAATTAAATTAATCTGAGATCTAATCGAAAATTACCTGGCATTCAAGAAATAAAAAAATATATATGACTTATAGGGAGGAGAAAAAACCAATAAATAGTTGTAGAAATTATAGAGAAAATGGAATTGTTAACTAGGGCAGGGTGCAGGGTCTCAGCTCCCTCCCTGTACTTGACAAAGATGTAATCGGGGGAGGGGAGCAGAGCTGTGGGGGTGTCCCAAAGACACTTCCAGTTCTCCCATCTGATGTTTTCCCTGATGTGCCCAGGTCCTTGGCCTCTCTTGCTCCAGGAATGGGGAAGGGTCCCTGGAGGCAGGGTGAGCTTACCATTCGAATAAATATCGTGGATCCAAAGAATTTAATAGAGAAGTGATTTATTAGGCAGAGAGAGGAAAAAAGAGAAAGAAGGAGAGAGAGCTCCCTTGCTGTAATCCCAGCTACTGGAGAGGCTGAGGCTAGAGAATCACTTGAGCCCAGGAGGCGGAGTCTGCAGTGAGCAGAGATCATGCTATTGCACCCCAGCCTAGAAACAGTGTGAAACTCCATCGCAAAAGAAAAAAAAGAAATGTCAAGTATACAAATTCCATATTTTATGGTCAAATTAGACAAAATTCTGAAAGGGCAAAATTATGAAGACTAAAAGCAGATCAGTGGATACCAAAGACCAGGGTTAGAAAGAAGGGGTGGACTGCAATGTGCATGTGGGAAGATAGAATGTTCATGATTTCTCTGGTGTTCACATTATTGTGTATGTTTGCCAAAACTCAAATCATGGGAAAACACTCTAAATTGGGAAAACATTCTATCAAAGTTTTGTTTCAATAAAGCTGGCTTATAATTTTAAATACCCTTATTGTCTAAAGGACAAGATATACTCTCAGTCCCTGATATTTCAGAATTTGACAATATCAAAAATCAATTAAATGATGATTCGATTCTGTTGGTGTGATTATATTATATTTTATTTTAAATTGATTCTTATTTAAAAAGTATTTCTAATTATTATGGGCATGTAATAGTTTACTCATGAGGTACATGTGATGTTGTGATACAGACACTTATATAATGTGTAATGCTCAAATCAGGGAAGTTGGGGTAATCATCACCTCAAACATTACTATTTCTTTGTGTTAGGACATTCTAATTTCATGTTTTTGGTTACTTTTGAAAATATGCAATAAATTATTATTAACTGTAGTGACCTTTTTGTGCTATTGAATACTAGATCTTATTTCCTTTATTGAACTATATTTTTGTACCCATTTTAAGACTAATAATGAGACTGATATTTTTCCTAACAGCTGAGCTAGCCTTATGGGCTGACATGGATCATGTTTCCGTTTGCATTTTATGGTCAAAGAAGAGAGATGTTGTTATGGAAAAAAGCCAAAAATACCATAGATTAGTTTGCAGATGGAATGTTCCTGGATTCATGTGTCGTTACCATAATTTCTATCAATGAGTATATGTTTACTATATTCCAACACAAAAAAAGGAAAAGGGAAAAGTTTTATGGATCAAGGCTGAGAGCACAGTATGTCTGTGGTATGAGAATATAAATCTCTTGTGTCCATATTCATTGCTTTTTCCTATTTAGAAAATACCTCCATAGACAAAAACATATACACAAATATATTAAAGGCATCTATATGTATAATCAATTGTCCTTGAGATTAAGGATACTTAGTGTAAGAACCTGAAGAGAGCAATACTAAAGAGATACACCCTAAATTCATAAATGGTCTTCAAAAAAAAATCTTTCTCCAAAAATCAGTGAATCATGTAACTGTACTTTTTCACTGAACAAAATATCTAAGTCTTGCAAAAGACTACTTGTGCTATGACAGAAATAAGAGACTCAAAAGGCAATTTTCATTTTGCTTTTGTATTTTGCTATTTTTTAAAAAGATAGCTAAATTAGTTGTGAAGTGTACATACAGTAAGACTATCCTTATTAGTATGTAAAAAACTTGCCATTATTTTATAATTTTCTTTTTCTCTGTTATCCGTTCACACTACCTTGTTGCTTCTCTTTGCTTTTTCTAAGTAGAACCTATTGCTGTATCTTCCTTATCACTGATATTTTCTTCTACAATGTCTAATCTGCTATTGACCACATCCAGAGAAATTTTATTTCATCACAAGTTTCATATAGTTGTTGAAAATGTCATTCCTCTTCTCCTTATGTGTTTTCTTTAATATTTGTACCTAGATTTAATAATTCTTTAAACTCAGTTGTCTAATAATTTCATGACTTATCTTTTTTGAGTCTTTAAAACCTCACTGATTTTTAAAATTATAGGTCACTTTCTTTCCTTTCATTTAAAAATTAGATATTCTATATTAATTTTATTTTGTTGAGTGTGTAGAATCTATTAATTTTTCTTTCTTGAAGAATGTTTAGTTTTGCTTTTTATAGCTAAATTAATTACACTTGGATCTATTTCTTTTTAGCCCATTTTAAAAGTTTTTATATGACTGGTCTATGAGGAGCTTTAATCTGCAGACAGTTCACTCTGACTTTGCCATTGATTGTCCTGGGTGACCACCAAGGAGTCTTTGTCTTGGCTATTCAAGAGCTCAAACATTTTCTTACTCTGTGTGAGCTCCAGAAGTTGTTCATCTTACAACTCCCAGTTTTTTTTCTCTCAATGTTTCATATACTTTTACTTAACACAGGAGGGGCCAGCCCAAACATGTACAACGACCTAGATATGACAACTGTGCAAATTTGTGATGTCTTTTTGGCATAATTTCCCATTTTGTCTAGAGCTCTGCTTTACAATTTTGAGCAACAGTGGTCTCCAGAAACTCTGATTTCTGCCTCTTCAACTCAGCAAAGCTCCCAGACTCAAGATTCACCATTTTTTTTGTCCATAGTTTGGAAGTTACTTCCCAACAGAAAGTCTGGGTAGCAAATCATCTCTTTTGTTTCCTTTCTGCTAAGGGTAGGTATGTGCTGCCTATGGTCCAACTTTTAAAAATGTTGTTTCACATGTGTTGTCTGTTTCCTACCTGTACATGGAGGAACGGTTATACCAATGGCTGAAAAATGAAAATTCTATATTTTTTCTAATTCTTACACATCTACAGTTTATCAATGATATTTTCTAAAGGCTGTAACTAGAAACGTTACCCTTTCCAAAAGTGTATCTAGTTCTTTCTATTATTAATACCTTTCTCATTTATAAATTGTATCTGTATTAGCTATACAGTTACTAAGTTCTGACTTGCCTGAGCTTGCTGCCTGCTTTCTTTCCTTTTTTCCTTCCTTCTCTCTCTTTCTCGTTTTTTATTCCTGCAGAAATGCATTATATTCATAGAAAAGCAATTGTCACTCAATACAGATTTCGCTTTATCTTGTTTACATTGAGTGATTGCATGTATATATTCATTGCACTCATCATTGCCTTCAACTAGCCAAGATGAAAATGCTTTCCTCTACTTTTTCCCATTAATATTTTGTTGTATTTCTAACAGTGAGATTTGGAAGCTCCTTTCTTTTCTTGCTGTTATCTTTGCTCCCCATTCATAAGGCAAAAAAGACCTACAATATAATAGTAAATATTACTACCATAAAAAATAAATAAAGAGAACACACTGAAATCAAATAGATTATTCAAAGCCTATTTCTAGGGCAAAAATGACAGAATATTCAGACTAACTTTGTCTAAAGTAAAATTATTAATATTGTGAAGCACAAATCCAATATGTGACAAGCAGGTCGGAATTCGTTATAACTAGAATTTCTCATACAGCAATGATTTTGGAGTAAAGATTTTCACTGGAGAGCTTTAGTCAGTCCTGATTTTTCCAGGGAACTGCTAAATCACTGTCGTTTAATCCTTTTGAAGCCAATGTCAGGAAGTATTGGCCAGAAAACCAAAATAACTGATCTCTTGAAGCTGCCTAGCAGTGTAGCATAGCACCAGGGGCTCTTTCTGATTCCCATCTAAGGTTGTAAGTAAACTCTGAAAAGGAAGAAGGGAAGGTGCTGAATTCTAACTTGTCTCAACACTTTTGTCCCGTGCCAGCTCTAGATCTGAATGTAGGAATTGGAAGAGGAAGTTTAGCTTCAATAATACTGAAGGCCTTATTTGGTTTTACCTGCCTGATCAATACATTTTTAATTTTTCGTCTGACTTGCTCTATTAAATAGCTCTGAACATCAATCAAAATCAAAAAGAAAAGCTTATTATACTAATTTTGATTCGATGATGAATGATTTGCTGTCACCCCTTAACATTTGATTCCCAAGAATAAATATTCCAAGAAATTTTTATGTTATTATTATATTATGTTTTGTCTATTTAGTGATTCTTATTTGTCTCTTCCAGATCCACTGCTAATTCTCTACAGCATGCCTCATTTGCTAGAATCAGTGATGGACTGAGAACAGTATATCAGGGATAGAATATAGAACTCTATTCTGTGCACAAAACCAAGGAACGAGAATACCTAGAAAGAAAAAAAATGGTGGGGGGGATTTCACAGTGTCGTAAGACCCACAAATAACCTTGAGGACCAGAAACTTTAGTACTTCCTATTACATCCTTTGAATTCCTGAAAAAAGGTGTAAGAAAAATAAAAGTAGATAAACATTGCCACCCAGTGTTCACTTTCAGGTATTGTATAAATTATAAACCTGATATCAGAGATTTTTTTCTTTCTTTATCCACTAAGTTCAAGTTTAAGTCTTTAATCATTTATATCCTAAGAGATCTTGCTTCTTTATTCAGGAATCCTGTTCTAACTCCAATAGTTGATTTGTTTATTTCAATCCAATATTATTTTCAACATTTCAATGGCCTTGTCTCTCAGAGTAGCTGGAATTTAACATCCTATTAAAAATATCGAATTTTAAATAGTGCAATAAAATATGTATGTATGCATATACATCAGTGTACATCTTTTCTTGAATAATATTCTGTATCAATTAATCTAAAATTATAAGTAAATATAAATTTAATTTTAAGGACAAATCCATTATTTTTAATTTCCACTGTTTAGTATGCATCTGTACCCCAAAAAAAATTGGAAGGTAAATTAAGATTCATTGATGTGTATTTTCTATTTATGTAGTGATATATTCACACACATATTCAATGGGAGTTTCAAACATATTACCTAATTGCAAAGTGTGAAATAACATCCCTGCTTTCTGTCCTTCTAAGTTCATAAAGGTAAAGAAATGATACTAAATACATGCATTACTTATAACAATTCATTAACCAGTTTCTTTTGCCTAAAATTATATTCTAATATTAAATCAATTCTGTAATAATGTATGAAAAGAAAATTTCAGTGAAACAGAGTTAGTAACAAGACCAATAAATGTTTGAAATATTTATAAAGGAACATGGAGAAAGACAGAAGAGAAGGAACATGTCCTTAGGAGAAAAAGACTGGTGCAAGGAGAAAAAACAAAACTGTTGTTGAATTCTAAAAATTGCCTAAATTCCAAATAGAGTGTCCTTCTTCATTTGCATCTTTTTAAAGACTAATTAAATCTCAGTATAATTCAGCATCATATATCCTGCATGCTCTACTTTTTAAAGAAGCAGATGAAAAGGGAAAAATAAAACACCAAAGACCTACTTCTTTTTTATTTCTAGGTAGACACTGTCATTAAGATTTGTTTTAATAAATGCTATTTTTGTAATAGAAGTCACCATAATCAGTTAAGAGAGAGAAACCTAAGAGCTTAGACTGAGACAATGCCTATTGAACAAGATGGAGAAAATAGAGCTCTCTCGAGATCTATGATGAAAAAAGCAAGATGAGTTAAAAAAAAAAACAAAGCAGGGAAAGAAATCATGTTAGTAATGTCATTTAAAGGAAAAATTATTCAGTTCCATAAATTAGCTACTTATAGTGCAGCAGTACAGAAAGAAGGGTACTCTTTTTGCATTGTTACAAGGGAAGTGGAAAATAAATAAACAATATTGCAATTGGAAAACAACTGTTGTACATCTTTAGCTAAAAAAGTTTAGAAACTAAAAATATCAACCGGGTGTGGTGGCTCACCCCTGTAATCCCAGAACTTTGGGAGGCCAAGGCGGGCAGATAACTTGAAGTCAGGAGTTTGAGACCAGCCTGGCCAACATTGTGAACTCCCCAACTCTCCTAAAATTACCAAAAATAAATAAATAAATAAATAAAATAAAAATAAAGAAAGCCAGGCAGGGTGGTGTGTGCCTGTAATGCCAGGGACTCAGGAGGCTGAGGAAAGAGAATCTATTGCACCCAGGAGGCAGAGATTGCATTGAATAGAGGCTGCACAACTGCACTCCAGCCTGGACGACAGAGTAAGACTTGATCTCAAAAAAAAACTTTTATCTATATCTATATGTGTGTGTATATGCATATATTTTTGAAAAGTATTCCTCTAAATGTGTGTGAGCTAACATTTTAACAAGGTCTGATCTATGTTTCTTTTGTTTGAGGTTTTAGTCTGAATAAATGATACATTTTTTAGCTTGTAATTGAAAACAGATGAGCAATGTTTTAAAACATTTTCTTTTTACATAATATATTTCTGTTGTCTATGAAGATTGCTTAATAGGTAGTGACTTATCAAATCTATAATTAATTGTTATATTTACATTTGTAAATGTGAAGGGTCAGTTTTATGCAATGTGTAATTTAAAATATAATCACAAAAAAGATATGATAAATATTTGAGGGGATCGATATGGTAATCAACCTTATTCAGTTATCCCACAATGTATACATTTGTCATAACACCACATTGTACTCCATGAATACATTTACATTTCTTCAATTAAAAATTGTAAAAATTAAAAAATAGATTTTAAAAAAGAACTTTAACTCTTTCTTCAGTTACTAATTTCACTTCTGCTTGACACCTTCTCTAAAGAGTGAGAAAGAAAAAGCAAAAAACTGATTATTTGTGAGTTTTGACAGCAAATGTGTGCAGAGCTACTAATTCAAATAAAGATTTCAAAATCATTAATGCAATTTGCATGTTTTTCTTGTTTTCTTTAGGAAGAATTAAGTACCATAAATTTTAAGGATATATTCTTATATAATCCTCCTAAAAATTAAAACAAAAATCATGCCTATGTGATAAATGCCTCTTTGGAATCTTCAAAAATTAAAGTAAATATTGATTTCCTTTGCTTTAGCATTAAAATAAAAACTCATTCACAGAAAACATAAACAAACCTAGATACGTTATGGGGCTTCTGAAGTCAAACTCTCATACATTTATCAAAGCCAGAGCTTTTTAATATGCCATATGTATGTATATATATATATATATATATATATATATATATATATACAAATGTAATATATATATATGCAAGATAAAGATATGATTGTCCTCTATTTTTGTACTTATTTCTGTCTTTCTGGGATGTGAGTAGATGACATTTTTAATGAAATTTAATAGTAAAGAACCAGCAATAACAGAACTTATCTTGAATTTTATTTTCTGATAAATAACCAGCAATAATAGAATTTTCTCTTGAATTTTGTTTTCTGAACAATGTCCTCCATTGTTAAAAATAAGGCTCAGAGTTGTAAGGAATAATGAGCACTTAGACAAAGGATTTCTCAGCAAAGAAAATTTGCTGCTCAAAAGGGTGCCTTCCATATGACTGGTTGCCCCAAGAGCACATGAAACAAAGGAGAGTAGAAGTTTTTATTCCTAACACAACTCCTGCCTGTCTGTCCTTTCCCCATTGGCTGGGGTTGGACCGCACAATCTAAACTAGACCCGATTGGCCAAACATTTAAACTCTTTTAGATAAGGTGGTTTCCTGATGGGAGAGAGGGGAGAGGAGGAAGGGGTCCTGTTCCACAAACTAGAGAGACAGCCTTTTCACAGTACCAGTGGCATGAGCTGGTGCTGATAATGTCACTGGTGCTGAGGCATCCCTGGGCATGTAGTAAAGTCAGAAAGAAGAAAAGGAGAAGAAAGCAGGAAGGGGCACTGGGAATTAAAGAATAAAAGGTTGAGCAGGCTGTATGAGGAGAAACCTTGCCATATCTCACATCCATCTCACCGTTTTTTATTTTCTTGAGATGGAGTCTCTCTTGTTGCCTAGAGTGGAATGTGGTGGCAAGATCTCAGCTCACTGCAACCTCTGCAGGCTGGGTTCAGGTGATTTTCCTGCCTCAGCCTCCAAAGTAGGTGGGACTACAGACACACACCATCACAGCTGCTAATTTTTGTATTTTTTAGTAGAGGTGGGGATTTCACCATGTTGGCCAGGCTGGGCTCTGACTCCTGGCCTCAAGTGGTCCACCCGTCTCAGCCTCCCAAAATGCTGGGATTACAGGCATGAGCCACCAGGCTTGGCCACGACCCTTAACATTTTTCCTTCTCATACTGTAATTGAGTGCAGTCCTGGCTGCTTGCCACTTGCGAGGTCAAAAACAAGGACCAAGTGCAGTGAAAGGAAAACAATTTTATCTCTAGACCTAGCGGTGGGGAAGCAGGCATGTTCCATCCCACTAGAAGCAACTTCAATAGTTTGGGCTGACAGAACGGGTTTTAAACAGTGATGCTTGATATGGGAGGCATGCAGGAGTTGTGCACAGTGCAGAAACTGTGTGTCTGGTTCTAATTCCTGTATTGAGTTATGATCCACTTGGCATATGGGGCAGTATCATGTTGACAGTAGCCAAGCTGTAGATTATCAGTCTTGAGGCAATGGTTAAGTGGAGGAGAATATTGCTGCTGGGCCTTCATGCCTGGTTGGTTTTAAATTAGGCCCTGGGATTTCTTAATAAGCATATAGTTAGGTACGCCTGCATAGGCCCTGGAATTTCTTAATAAGCATATAGTTAGGTAAGCTGCATGGTGGGAAAGGGAAGGGAGTGCAGTTTCACAGTAGGTTTCAGGCTTTTAAATTTTAAGATGAAGAAGTTTTCTACAATTTGCTTCGAGGTTACATCTTGGGACTGGAAAGGAGGGAAAAATTTTTAAAATGCATTTTGTAGCCAATCTTCTCAATAACAATACCAGATATTGGATGAGAGAAGACTGTACTCCAAGGTTGTGTCCCAGTGTACAGGGAGGACACACTCAGAAAAGCAACCTAAAAGTGATTAACCTGTTGAAACGCGAAAAGTTCCCTTGTCCCCCTCATAGGACGTGTGATGTGGTTATGGCTCGCTTCTTCAGTGCCCTGCAGCTCAAACCTGTAGGGGAGCATACAGACAGTCAGGATGTGGGGCTCCCACCGCACGGCAGTGTGTAGGGATGAATGTTTACAGCTCCTGAAGCCCCAGTGGGCATGTGTTACAGGGGGCTCTTTTAGTTTTGCTCTTTTAGTTTGCTATCTATAGGTGGCTTGTGTTAACCAGCTCAAATGGACCCTCTACCTTGTCACAAGGACGGAGGGTTTTCTGTATCCGAGGTTCTGGCCTTGGTGTAGCAGAAGAATCCTGATCACACCTGGCCTTGGAGAATGAGTGCAAGGTCTTATTGAGTGGAGGCAACTCGCAGCAGATGGGGGAAGTCAAAAGGGGAATGGAGTGGGAAGGTTTTCTCCTGGAGTCCGTGGCCTGGGCTCTTCTCCCACTGCCCCAGCCAAACTCTGCCTTGTTCTGCCAGCTGATGGCCTGCCGGTACCTGTTGGTGTGCTCTTCCACCTCAATGTCTAGCTGCTTGTGTCTTCTTCCTTCCATCCACTAATCTCCGCATCCAGCTGCTTGTGTGTCTGCCCCCTAGGGTCTCGGGAGTTTTTATAGGCTTTGGATGGGGACATGACAGGCCAGGGTGGTCTTGGGAAATATAGCAAAAAGGCTTGTCTTCACCTAGGTTTGTGGGGGTGGAGTCCGAGGCAGGGACCACTCACTCTTCTACCTAGCACTTCCCTTCCTGCCTTCCATATCATTTATGGGGACCATGCTCTTCCCTTCCCAGCTCTCTCATATCACTAAGATGAAACTCTCAAAAACCTAACAGCCACAGGTGCACTCCCTGCACCAGGCGGTAATGTGTCTTTGATTGTTTATTCATCCCTTGGGAGTTTGAAAATTGATTGCCAATGACTGCTGCAGTTGTCCTCACATTGAAGGTGAAGAGTGAGAAGATATTACGGTAATGAGTTAGAATTTTCTGTAGAGTTATAGAAACTTCCCTCTCCATTTACTAGTGGTTTAATCTAAACATTTTATATTAAAGAATATACATGGAGTTCACTGTCCACACTAGAAACTGAAAGGATGTCTTCAAAGACTGCGCTTTCCCCTTCCCTGTATTTCCTTCTCCTTACACATTAAAACAGTGTAGTAGTATTTTTAGGCATATCTCAGAGACTACCAGGAGGCTCCTCAGGAAAGAAACCCAAAAGTACGCAAAGTTATTTTTAAAAATTTGTTCCTTGTTTTTGTGTTTTATAAAGTATGAAACCTCAAAATTAGAATGAGAAGGATTCACTTTATCTTCATAAAATGCTGCCTTTCAAAGTTGAAGCTCTTGACTTCACCTAACAAGGAAGTGTATTATCCTTTATTAGAATAGCTCATCTTCTTTTCTGCTTAGATATATTTACACTCCACATGATGATTTTTTGTATCCATTTTTCATATAGAGTCAGCTACTTTCATTGTGATCCAAATAGAAATTTAAATAAGAAATTTTCAGAGAGGTATGTCAATGTATGGTTGTCTAAGACCTACAAAGAAAACTTTATGTTCTTACTATTGACGTTGACATAGCAACGTGGAAACCTGCAAGATCTAAATTTTTTAAAAATCTTATTTTCATATGGAAGTGCTCAACACCAAAACAACTTCAATATACGTAATCGAATATATTGAGTTAAGCCTTACAGTTATACATATCACATAAACTCAGATTTCTTTGTGGTGGAGACAGTAGGCCATAGTACTTTAATCTTTAGATGATTTTGCACTGGATTTATCTTCAAAGAGGTATGAATGTTCTTTCTACATAATGGCTTTGTAGAGGCAACATTGTAAACTGGGTATGGTACAAGGTTATTAGAGTCTTTGCCTAGATATTCAGGCTTGTAATGTTGGCTGGAGGAGAAGAATTGCATACTCCTATGTTGGGAAAACAGTCGTCATCAAGCTAGGAAAGCTTAACATTGTCATTTTCAATGAACTCTGATATATTAGTCCTAGATATGATTAGTGCACAAGCTAGTTCTATCTCTGCCCATGTTTGAATATTACACACACACAGGCATACACACACACACACACACACACACACACAGGCATACACACATGCAAGCTATTCAAATAAAGGAGATAAGTCATCGTTGTGAAGTCAAGAGCTTCAACTTCAAAATGTGTGTGGTGTGTGTGTGTGTGTGTGTGTGTGTGTATGAGAATTGGGCAAACCTAATATGTTGAACTCAGATGTGAGAAGTGTATATCTGACTTTGGATGTATAGTTCATATGCATGCATATTGGGTAGCACATAATAAGGCGTTGAACACAGATGGCTCTTGTGTATTGATAATGATAAGGTAATGTGGCCAGATGGTGCTTTAGAGAGATAATTCACACATAAACATGCAAGAGATTGGATTCAGATTTACCTTGACTGTCTGTGCTGAAAGGCAAGAAGATTACAAATTAACTTAGGTTATATGCAGTGGAGTTCTTGCTTAGCACAGAACAAAATTTCACGTGGTTTTCTGTGTAATTCTATATCTACAGGCTGTAAAGAGAGAGATTACTTTAAAAATTGTCCACGAGTAAATTATACTTGTAAAAACTAGGATAAACAAAGCTAAACACTTACTCACTGCAAGATTGTTCAGAGCCCTTGTTTCATGGGTTGTAACTCTCCATGAATGGAATATACTAGGCTCCATTTTCCAAACCTACTTAGTCGTGACACCCTTTTTGCATAGCAACTTTTAAGAGCTAGAAAAATGGGAATATTTGGAATCAGTGACAGAGAAAATATCACAAAGGATTTCTCTTAGTGATTTTTAAAAAAAAATTAATGCAGCGTTGCAGTATGTTTACTGTCAAGTCTTGTTTTGTGTTGGAGGTCCATTAACTGATAGACAGAATAATTTAAAAAAAGAGCAAAAGAATATTTAAATAACCATAAAGAAATGGAACACTAAACATAAGTACTCTGATTCATCTCATTATTCATTACTTAAAAAATAATTGTTATTAGATACTATAAATACATGTAAAACTACATGTTTGAATTTATGAGTTGGCAATTCAACAACTGTATAGTATAACTGATTCAAGTACCTATAAGACTAGATGATGTATATTTTTTTGCATTGCAGACTCCTTGCATCTGGCATAATGGGATAATTTTTAGTCATTTCTAAAATATTTGGCATTCTTTGTATTTTCTTATTGAATTATAAGTACTGTATTCTAAGAATTTTAACAAAATGAAGGCACATTAAAATCATAATCCATGGTAATTCAATGCAAATCACAATTCCTTTGACAATTATTTCTACTATTGAAAAATCTGGCAGGCTATTCCTTACAAGCAGTTTTGCTCCAACTTCTTAGGGCAAAGTACTGCCCCTGCACCCTCACCAACCCCTAGAGCTGCAAGATAAAGGAAACATGTTTCTGTTACTTCCAAAAGATAAGAATATTAGGATCTCATATTTAAATTCACCAATTTCCAGTATAAACAGGAGAAAAAAGTGAAAAGCATAGCATTTATTTTAAAATGCACCTCATCTAATTCTAGAAACATAATTTAGATACCACAGAACACACTAGATAATTCAATTTCTATGAACATAATAAAAAGTGGATACTAGTATAGCCATAAATGAGAGATTTCTATTTAGTGTTAAAGTTAGTCTTGAAAGTGCACTAATGATTTTCACTAGCACAATTTACACACACATATATATACACATACAAATGGAATTCTGGATTCTGTGAATATTAAAGCAGAAGATGCTACACACCTAGACAGCTTCAAGCACAACGTTTCATGTTGGAATATAAAAGTAAAAGAAATAAGATTAAATAGGAGATGTTAGTAAGACAAATGCATAAATCTGATCCCTGGGAGATATACTTTGAGCAGTTACATTTGTTTTTCGGAGTCCAAGCTCAACTCCAATATCATGTTTGGTTAATATTGTTTCCTATTTTCTTTTTTGAGTCTGCTGTTGTACCATTGAAATAAGAGGTTTATACTGTATCAAGAATTTGGGAAAAATATTTTTAGGTTACTCAAGAAATTCAAGGAGTCTCTCAGAGGTATAAATTTGTTACAACTTTGGTATGATCATTTATAATTAACAAATGTAAAACACGTGAAATAGTTTGTGTACAATACAAACATAAACTGAATGTACTCATAGAAAATTGACAGGAATTTATTTAAAGGAAAATGAATATTAAAATGTAGAAAGATATCATGAAAATGTTTCCTCACACCTTCTTAGTCTAAAGAAGTCGCTATTGCACATGTTAAACGATGACAGTTAAATTGTCAGAAAGTATTTACATTAAAAACAATTAATTTAATCAGCCAATGCAGAAATCTATTGATTTGCATTACACTCTACAAATGCAGTTTATTTGGAAAACCAACAATTACTAGGCTATTTAATTTTTTTCTTACATGTTTCTATGCCTACTGCTTAAAGGCATTTTCATTTTGCAAAATGTGTAAAAGCCACTGTAATGTGTTTTTCTAAGGGATTACTCATTGACTTGCATACCCTAGCTGGGTGAATTAATAACCAATTTCTGTTTTTTAATTTAATGCATATTGTTGCTTATCATTTAGCAAGTACTGTTCCATAGTATATTTCATATTTATTATTGTTTAAAAAATTTAATTCAGGTGCATTTTGCTTTTCAAATATTTTCCTGAAGTTATTTAAGCATTATATTTTGTGTTCCTTTCTCAATCAAGAAAAGTAACAAATGTTTATAGTACCTACTATCTTGTTAGCAGAAATTGATGCATGCATTTTAACTGGTAATATTTAGTATTAAGCAATATAAAATTATATCCTTTGTAAACCACTTCTCTTAAGGGCTTTTATTCAACCATTTTAGCAAATATTCATGCAACCCACACGGAATAAACAGGATATTCATGTATGACTCCAGATAATTCCAACCTACTTATGTGGCCTGTGGGGATAGCTCCTGCAATGGGCCCTTGACAGGACCCTCGCCATCTTGAGCCTGAGCCCATACATGTTTCTCCTCTCCTGGAGGCTGTTGAGCTAAGGGAAAATAGGAAGTCTGGTTGCACTGATTCTTTAATCATTTATTTTTGCCTCTGACATTTGCAACAGGATGGCGAGCTCAGGTTTCGTGGTCTAACGAGACATTGTGTGGTTAGACACTGTGTGCCTCCTAGTTCCTTCTCTGCACAATAACTGTATGACTTTGTTTACCTCTGCTAACTCAATCATATTGTTTGCATATGATCCTATATGAATAGGCAAGGTTAGAATGACATTTGGAAAGGTACAGCTGTACCTTGTTAATGATCTTGCTTGCTTGACCGATTTTAGATAAACATATGTTTAGATTTATGACCCCCTGTTTTGCAAACTTTATTGTCCCTTTGCTGTACACCCTTTGATTATGAGTCATACTTTCTGTACCCCTTTTATTGTGATTTATGTTCTTGATTTTATTTCAAGATACAGTGGAATGTACGTCACTCCTTAAACACTGAAAAGTATATAACCTATGGTGTGCACAAATAAACTTGCTGTCCTGGCATTGCCTGACAGTCCTCCAGACCCCACTGTCTATCTATCTTTTCTTCCACGCACTCTCTCTTCCAGAGTGGGGTTGAGGCTCTCTTCTGGACGGAAGCCCCCCGGCAGACGTGCCGGTTCCCCACAGTGGCCTACAATTATTACATGCAGATAAAAGAAAGTATTAGGATAAATACAGTGATAACATTTAAAAACCAATATCCTTGTGTTTTGGGACAGTTTCCTTGGATTGGAACAATTAATGCATGCAATGACTAGAATTCATGTTGAGGTGTTAATAATTGGTGTAAAATTCATTTATGAGAGCAAAAGATAGAATAAGAGCTTTCTGCATCTTTGTGTGTCAAGGAGCATGTCTGTGAAGGGCAGGTGGTGGTGAGTTGGAACCAGCATGTGCTGACTTGTGATAGCTGAATTTTATTGTTTCCAACAGCTCTACATTTGTCCTTTGAAATTGGCCATTGTAGGAGTATTTACACCGTCGGAATTGGCAAATGGTATGACTCAGCATTTTTCCCCCTTTTTCTGTAGAATAAACTTATCAGCACAACAATTGATCTTGGAGTTGAGGAGTGAGAGTGAAAACAGTAACATTAAACAAGCCAAGGACAAAATTGGAATAGAGCAAACAAAAGATTATGATTTTTACCTGCTTCCCTGTTTTAATCAAAACAATGCTGCATTTATTCCCATTCACTTTTGCATTCCTATAAATGGCTCACAAAGGGCCTGCCACAGCCAAATGCTCAGTGAGTACTCATTAACTAACTGAATCTTATGTTAAGTTTTATAATCAATTGTGTCATTTTCTAAAGATATTAAATCTAACACATTTTTACCCACCATTATAAAATACTCCAAATTTTGCAATTTGTTTATTTGAATTCTTTAATAGGTACAGCATAAATTCATTTGGAATTTATATATTCATTAAAATAAAAGGGGAGGAAAACCTATTATCACTCACCACCAGGGTTGAGCTAGTACTCTCAATTGAAGGCAGCATTAGGAGAAATAGGTATTTAGAACTATCTTTCTACTTTAATTATAACTATTGCTAATTCAGAGGAATGGAAAAAGTAGTAAATCATTTCCGGAGGAGTAACAGCAAAGATATTGGGAAATTAAAATGAAAAGATCTTCTCCTTAGTCCCAGTCTGATTAAAAAAAGAGAGAGAGAAAGGATCAAGTAAATTTATAATTGCCAGAATATATGATCATTTTTTATGAAATGATAAATCTAACAATTTACTTATAGATTCCCCCCTCCCCTCAATTTATACCTTTTTGCCAAAAGGTAATTTATAATCAAAGATAAAGAAAATACATTCTCAGTGATCTCTGTGTTAAATATTGAGTACTGAGTACAATGAAGATAAAATGAACACAGCTTATGACCAAAATATATCATTTGACTTATTTTAAAATTCGGAGTCTAAGGCAAAGAGATATGCATGTGAAAGAAACAATTATGCTATAGAGTATGAGGTCCTGGGGAAGAGAAATATCTTAAAATCTCTGGAATGCTTTTATAAAGGCAATATTTGGATTCCATCTTAAAGGATAAATAGGAGCTCACCAGGGTTTGAAGATAGAAAGAACAGTCCATGTGGATAGAGCATCATGGAATGAATCATGACAGTGTGTATGTTATGGTTGTAAAGCACTAAGATGCTTGATTGAGGTGCCTGATGGAAAGGTGAGATAGAGCTCGGGGGCATTATTTTATATATTTTTTAGGTGCCACCTTCAGAAGGTTTTATATGGGAGAAGCTGTGTGGTGTAGACTGACATGTTTTATTTTTATTTTTAAGAATGATGGCTTAAATTGTTCAAGCAAGTAAGGCACAGGAATATGGATAGACCCTTTTGACATTTTGGAGATAGATGTAAGAGGCTGAACTATCAATTGCTTTCAGGGATTGAGGTACTAAAGTTGTCAAGAATGTGTGAGTGACTCAACCAACACATGATCCCTGCCCCATATAGTTTATAGAACTTACAGTTTAATAGAAATATAAAGGAATATAAGGACTAACTTTGATTACTGCTATGCTGCTATGAATTTTAAAAAGTAAAATAGCACTATAACAGGACTACCTAACAGAGTAGGAGGCAGATTTGATAGGACTTGATTTTGACTAGATAGGAGGTAGTAGAAAGAGAGAGTTACTTGGGAAAAAGACCTCCAGAATGAATATTAATATGTAGACCCAGAGATGGGAACACAAAAGCCTGTATGGTCAAGGCCTGCTTACCATGACATGGGTTCTCTGCATCTATATTTGAAATTGAGGCCTTAGAGTAACAAGAGATATTAATGTACCTGCTATTTCATTTTCCACTTTTGCCTGGGGATCCAGAACAGTAATAGATGTCTTTCAAATAATTCAGAGTTTCAGAGCCCCAAGTTATCTCTCTTCTTATCTTAAAAGTAAACACAGTAGGGCCGGGTGCGGTGGCTCACGCCTGTAATTCCAGCACTTTGGGAGGCCGAGGAGGGTGGATCACGAGGTCAAGAGATCGAGTTCATCCTGGTCAACATGGCAAAACCCCGTCTGTACTAAAAATACAAAAAATTAGCTGGGCACGGTGGTGCGTGCCTGTAATCCCAGCTACTCAGGAGGCTGAGGCAGGAGATTTGCCCGAACCCAGGAGGTGGAAGTTGCACTGAGCCGAGATCGTGCCATTGCACTTCAGCCTGAGTTACAAGAGCAAAACTCCGTCTCAAAAAAATAAATAAATAAATAAATAAAATAAAAAATAATCCAAAACATATAACCACCATCTCCCTGCCCACACTTATATCATTTTAAAATCTGATAGCTCTTAGAAGAGTGCAGATAACTCATTAGTTATAATTGTAACTCTGTGTTTGGAATCACATCCCTGAAGTAGATGCTGTAGCAGAAAAATAAAATATTGTCACAGGATCCTCGGAATCTTGCTTCACCAGCCAGAAACCTCTGTGGCCATCAGTGCCTTTTGTCTGAGTATTGCTTATGCCTGCTGAGCTGGTTCCATCCATTTGGCCAAGCAGATTGTGCTCAGCTTGCTCTACTGGGCCTGACTCAGAACCTGCCAAGGGCAAATCAGGCACAGAACAGCAAAAGGTGTGTGGGTGAGCAAGCATGGGGTCTGGCCACAGCCCACAGCCAGGCACACTGGCTGCTGTGGTGGGACAGACAGCTCTGTGCAAGGCTGTGGCTGAACCAGGTATACTGCACATGGCTTCCACTGTGGGCACCTGCATCTGGACAAGGGGAACACAGGGGTGCCCTGAAGCTGGGAGTTACGGGGAACCACAGAGCTTCATAGAGGTGTCATAGCCCTGGCTACAGGAGCCCTAGGTCTGGTCTGGGATTTCTGAAGGGCTGCAGCTCTTCTCTCCTTGTCACATGCTTTGTGGTGAGTGGGGGCCATGTTTCAGCCCTGTTTGTATTATAGCTCTTTCAGTCCCACCATTTGATAGGTCCCAAATTCTTGTCACATGGTTCAGGAAGAATGAAATATGTGGACAACTGGAATAAGCAAGGTGGAGAGGAGCCTCACTGAGTGACAGAACAGCTCCCAGGAGACCCAAAGTGTGTAGCTCCTTTCTGCAGGCAGGTTAAGCTAACATCTGTCTGACTCTCAGTGGAGAGGAGACTCACAGCGGGTAGCTCCTTTCTGCAGGCAGGTCATCCCAATGAGTGTTCAGGTCTCAGCAGAGAGGAGATGTGCAGTGGGTAGCTCCTTTCCACAGGTAGATCATCCCAGTGTCTGTGCAGCCCTCAGCAAATAGAAGACCTGGAGTAGGTAGCTCCTAACCATAGGCAGGACGTAAGCAATCTGTTGGACATTGGTTTTTATGGGCTCAGAAGAAAGGAAATTTATGTAAATTGGTCCATGGGCAGTCATGGGTGAGCCTGGAAAAAGTACCATAAGTTCTCACTCAGGCTGTGGCCTCCACCTGGAACTGGCAGTCCTGCCCCCATGCTTCAGGCCCTCCCTGGCTTGAATGTAGGCTTTCACCAGGACCTGCCCCTTTCTGCCCAGGAGCCTGTCTGCCGCCTGTCATCATTCATCATATCATCTACCTTGCCCAGGCTATTTGTGCCAAGGGGCACCTGCAGGCCCATGCTGAGCCACTTTAGCTCCCTTTGGCCTCTCTTCCAGGCTCCTTGGTGCCCACATCCAGAAGAAGCAGAGGCAGCAGGGGGCTGCCCCAAATGTGTGCACATGGGCCAGGTGGCAGCAGGGACTGCGCTCAGCCTCAACTTTGCTCCGAAATCAGAGCAGACACCTGAAGTAGAAAGGCCAGGCAGTGGAGGCCCTCAAGAATGCAGAAATGCCCAGGTCGCTTGGGTAGCTGTAGCTGTGCCAGGGGTGGGCGGCTCCTACCCTGCCAACTCAGAAGTGAGCCAGGATCCCACTTGTTCCCAGCTCCTGAGGGCTCTGTGTAGTGAGCATCCGTGGCCATGCCTCCCCCACGGCAGCCGGCATCTTCGCAATGGCTGCTCCAGATGGGCCGCTGCTGCCATCAAAATGATACAAGGCATCATTGAACACCAAAGCGATTTTGTTTTTTAAAAGAAAGGGAAGCGGGGAAGAAGGATGAGGGGAAGTTGTCCAAGGAGTATGAAAAGAACGTTAAATAGAAGGAATAAGTCCTAGTATTCCATAGCACAGTAGGGAAACTATAAGAATGATTTATTATATATTTAAAAATAGCTAGAAGAGAAGAATGATAGTGATCTCAACATGAAGAAAACATAAGTGAAGTGACGGATATCCCAATTACCCTGATTTGATTATTACACATTGTATACAGGCATCAAAATATTACATGTGTCCCAAAATATATACAATTATTATACATCAATTAAATGAGAAAAGAAAGTACTTATTTGTCTGAGTAATGTATCTTAAATGGTACCATTTTAGGAGGTCTGGGATAATAAAGAGAAGATAATTGTGAAGAAGGAAGACTTCTTGTTGTCCACATCAACAGAAACAGTAGCACCATGCTGGTGGACAAAACACATAAAGCTGTCTGGGTTCTTCTGTTTCCTGTTTTTATATGTGAACTTTTCTTCTGAGATGAAAAGGTTTTCAGAGAAAAGGCAAGAAAGTATATATGCACAATGTACATATTTTAGGAGTAAGTGAAGGGTCCTAGAGAATATTTTCCCCGTGGTCCTGTGTTAAAGCAATGTTATAAATATATTTTTTACAAAAGAGAACAATTATTATGATCCCTAACATTGCACATGTGCTTATAAACAGGTGATGATGAATTATAGTGTAGATCTTTTACTTTATCGTAACTATAATATGTGATATCTGTAACTGTAATAACTACAATTATTATAGTTATGTAATTATTATAACTATATTATATGTGATATAGTAAAATAACTATAATATATACTTATAAAACAAACTTCACTACATTAAACAGAGGCTAAAAGGGCTATATAAGAATCAGATAACAGATTAAAAAATGTCCTGGTAATATTTCTCATCAGAGTATTAAATTTTGATCTCAAATCACTGAACAGGATAAAAATAAACAATTTAGAATAAATTTTAACCTCATCTCCTTGAAAGAAGAAAAAAGAACAGATTTCTCAGTTTTTTAAAAAAGATGTTTTAGTCTTTCTCCTACATCTTTTTATTTCAATAACTACTATGGTATTTTCATCATTGTCTACAATCTGTATACATAATAGCAAAATTATCCCCATGGAAAACAGTTTCGCTATTTTTGGTGTTTGTTCTCTTCCGTGTTGTTTTTAATCTTGAAATCTCTAGGGTTGCATAGTCAAACCCACTGTTTCATTTTCTGGTGTTATAATGACAAAAAAAAAACCACTACAATTTACTTTTAACAGCAAATTTTAAAAATGCATCAATGCTCCAAAGGGAAAACTATACTGAGAATTATAAGTCCTATTAGGCAGTGTCCCACTTGCAGGGCAATGTTAATGTACATCTTTACATGATATTATTCCTCAGAAGACACTATGGAATGCTTTAGAGTCAGCAGTGACTCACCCACTAAAACTAGCACCAGGGAAGCGTTAACGTTGCTTTTTAGAATTGTCTTTCCAGATTTTTAATTTTGACCTTCAAAAGTAGTCTTTTTTTTAACTAATCTGAAAAAAGTGTGTATGTGTGACATACATATGTGTATACATTTTGAAAGTTTTAGTTAACAAATAATACTATTTTATAAATTTATCTGGAAAAATGCATCACATATGATTTTAAATAGAAATAAACATTACACATTTTGTTGTTACTGTTTGGTCTTTCTCTAAACGTTCCCTTTAGCTAATAATTCCAAATTAGTGAGGCTAAATCTCTACAAGGGATATAAAACACAGAATTTGAAAATGACTGTCTTTTGGATCCCCTGTCCACTGACAGCATAATAGGCAAAATAAACTTACCACTTCAGGTGTATGAGCCTTAACAGTGAATTATTTACACAGCTGTCACTTTGTGCCTCAAGATATACCTTTTGTTACAAAGAATATACCTGTTTAGTAAATCCTCCCTTTCAGAGTGAGAGTTTGAAATTTAAATGAGCAGAGAGTCAGGTTTTTAAATGACAAGAATTTCACAATCGACACCTAAGGAGATGTTTCTATAGGGAAAGGAAAGAACAGAAATTAGGGTTGATGTTCAGGAATCCTGGAGAAGTCTAGTGAACTGACGGACTCGTCAATACTCAATGAATTCTCCCAAACACTGGACCCTGTTGGTGTGCACCAATGCGTCTGATCATGAGGATCATCTCTATTGCTTGTGGTTAAAATACAGATACTCTGGCTATTATCAAAAGGAAGGTAACAAGTATTGACAAGATTGTAGAGAAAAGAGTGGATACCCTTGCACACTATATGTAGGGATGAAAATTGGTACAGCCATTATGATATACAGAAGATCTATTTAAAAATTAAAAATAGAACTGCCATATAATTCAGCAATTCCACATCGAGGGAAAGGAGAATTAAATCAGTCTGTGGGAGAGATATCTGCCTTTCTCTGTTTATTGCAGCACTATTCACAATATTCAAGACATGAAATCAATCTAAGTGTTCATAAAAAAATGAATGGATTAAAAAATAGGGTATTTGTACACAATGGAGTGCTGTTCAGTCATATGAAATAATAAAATCTTTTTATTTGTATCAACATGGATGAATCTAGAGAGCATTATGTTCTGCCAAAGAAAGACAAATACTGCTTGATCTCATTCGTATGTATAATCTGAAAAAGTTCATGTTCCAGAAGTGGAAAGCGTAATGAGGGTTACTAGGGCTGCGATGGTTGGGGTGGAGGTAAATGTTGGTCAAAGGATACAAACTTTTAATTAAAAAGGAGGATTAAGTTTAAGAGATCTATTACATAACATGGTGATAACAATTAATAATATATTCTTGAAAAATGATAAAAGAGTGGATATAAAGTCTTCTTGGCACAAAATTGATAACCATGTATGTAACATGTATGTTAATCAGCCAGATTTAGTTTGGCTAAGATTAATATGTTAATTAGTGAGATTTAATCCATAAAATATATACTTTAAAACCTCACATTGTACACAGAAAGTGCATTCTATTTTATTTATCAATGCAAAAAATTAAATAAGAATACAGATTCTCAAGCTTCTCTGGATAATCAAACTCAGAAGATAGAAAGTAGAATGTAGGAAATTCAGTTATTAACAATCTCAGGTAGTTATATTAATTCAGCAACTTTGAGTCATACTGTCATAAAGCACATACAATCTCTCAAGGTTAAATCAGGAAGAAACAGAAATCCCAAAATCCTGAACAGACCAATAATGACTAATTATATTGAATCAGTAACAAAATTCTCCCTTCACTTAAAAAAACAAATTACAGGAACAGACAAATTCACAGTCAAATTTTAGCAGACATACAAAAAAGAATGGGTCCCAATTCTACTGAAAATGTTCCAAAAAATTGAGAACAGAAGCCTTTCTAACTATTCTACAAAGCCAGTATGACCCATACACCAAGGCTAGGAAAGGACACAGCAACAAAAACAAAAACTACACATGAATATTTTCAATGAACTAGAGAAAAAAATCCTCGGTAAAATATTAGCAAACTGAATCCAATAGTACGTTAAAGAAAATACATGATCAAGTGGGGTTTATTCCAGGGATACAAGGATGGTTCAACACACGCAGATCAATAAATGTGATTCACCATATGAACAGAGTTAAAAACAAAATCTATATGGTCATCTCAATAGATGCAGAAACAGATATTTAATAAAATTTACTACCTTGTAATGATTAAAACCCTCAACAAACTAGGCATCCAAGAGATATACTTCAGAATAGCAGAAGCCATGTACAATAAGCACAATGTGAGCATCATATTGAAAAGAGGAGTTGAAAGCATTCCCCTTAAGAACTAAAATAAGACTAGAATGCCCACTTTCAACACTCCTATTCAACACTGTACTGGAAGTCCTAGTCAGAGCAATCAGGAAAGAGAAAGAAATAAAAGGCATCCAAATTGAAAAAGAAGAAGTCAAATTATTTGTGTGGATGATATGATTTTATAGAAAACACTAGAAAAAGACTCCTCCAAATGTCTCCTTGTGTTGATAAATGAATTCAGTAAGGTATCAGGACACAAATCCAACATACAAAAATTAGTAGCATTTGTATACACCATTAACAATGAACTGAGAACCACATCAAAAATTCAATCTCATTTATAATAGCTCCAAAAATAATAATAAAATAACTAGGAATACATTTAACCAAATACATTTGTAGGTTTTTTATGAAACACTGACTAATGAAAAAAATGTAGATGAAACAAACAAATGGAAAAACATCCTATACTCATGGACTTACAGAATCAATATCATTAATATGGCCATACTATCCAAAGCAATCTATAGATTTAATGTAGTTCCAATAAAAATGTCAATATCATTTTTCACAGAATTAGGAAAAATTATCCTAAAATTCATATGGAACCAAAATGTGTGCCAAAATAGCCAAAACAATTCTAAGCAAAAATTATAAAACTGGAGGCATCACATTACCTGACTTCAAATTATACCACAAGGCTACAATAACCCAAACCACATGGTACTGGCACAAAAGTAAACACATAGCTCAATGGAACAGAACAGAGAACCCAGAAATAAAGTCACAAAGTCACTAGGGCCAACTAATCTTTCACAAAGTCAATGAAAACATACTCCAGGGAAGGAAAATAAATCTTATTCAATAAACAGTGCTGGGAAAATTGAATAGCAACATACAGGAGAATACAACTGAACCCATATCTCTCATATAGAACAATCAATACAAGATGCATTAAAAACCCGTCGTTATTCAGATGGGTTACACTATAGACCCTACGGGAATATGAAGTAAGCTACTTGGGAAAAGCCACTACACCTTTGTATCTGTTATTAATAGAATTTGGATCCTGTGGTCAGGTTATCCCAAAGTCTCTTGAGGTGTACATGTTGAATTGCTTGAGCTTTGTTTTGGCAACCCTTTGCCTAAAGTTGCTTATAGGCTGATTTTCACCTTGTTTTCAAGACAGGAAGAGAAGATAGTTTCTGTTTTGAGGAAGCAGACATAAAGTATGCATTTATTTTTTACTGTGACTTGTTCAGGACCACATTTTACAAAGTGTCTTATTTCTTTTATTGTTTCTGGAAAGGAAAGTTCTATTAATATTGTTTTAGTTTGCATGTAGAATAGTTTTCTAATTACAGCGTATTTTGAAACATCCTAGATTAAATCAAGTATATGCCAATGCCTTTCAAAGTGAGGTAAAATTCAGAGACAATTGTTCTGATCAGATGGCTTAGAGAAATTTTGGGAATATCCACATTCAAAGATTTCTTTTCAGTGAATGTCTTTGACTTAATTCAAACCAAAAACTACAGCATTGTTTTTTGTGTATTTTTATTATATAGTGTTCACAGGCATAGCTGCAAACAAAATATGCTATTAAATAAAGATGTTTTAGTATATATCAGTTGTTTCCAGTTAGATCCATCTTTTCATTCCCCCAAATAATTAGACTGTTCTTCCCACATACAGTGCTTGAAAAAAAAAATGATTTTTCTTCAGCTTACAAAAATGCAGACTGGTTTACATGAAAATTTTTTCTTCTGTAGTCATCTGTCCTTACAAATTGTGTGCTGAGTTTTACAAATACCTTTAACAGAAGCAAAGTTACAAATTTTTTATTTTGCTTGCATGTTCTCTGGCTTGAACAATTTCGACAGCCGTTTCTTCAGTCAGCTTTAACTTTAATCAGTTTTGACATTCTGACTGCCCTATTCTTGGAAGGGTTGATTACTTCATACTCTTTGACCTAGAAGTGATATCTTGCTATGTTTTTATACATCTTGTATCCCAGAATTTCCTATTTTTTTTCTGGTACTATTTTTATTGTTTTGAATATTTTAATAGGTAACTAGGTTGGAAAAAGTATCATTCTTCAGACCACATTAATGAACCATATATTATAATGACATATTCAGCAACATCAGACATACAACAGGTTCAGAAATGTGGGTAACTATCTTATTGCAGTGAAATGCAGCCTTATTTATAAAGTAATGTATATGTGTGTATTTGTACATTTTTTATTCGTTTCTTATTGCTGCCACAACAAATTATCACAAACTTAGAGGCTTAAAACAACAAGAATTTATTATCTCGCTGCTCGGTAGGCCTTGATAAAAATTAAGATGTGGGCAGGGCTCTGTTCCTCTCTGGAAGCTCTAGGATACAATACTTTTCCCTGCCTTTTCCAGCCTCCAGATGCCAACTGTATTCCTTTGTTCATTGTCTCTTTCCTCCATCTTTAAAGCCAGAGATGTTGCATACTCTGATAGTCCCAGATAAGCTCCCCAACTCAATGTCCTTAACTTTAATCATACTTGCTGAATAACTTTTGCCATATTAGCTAACATATTTGGAGGTTTTATGCATTAGAATGTGGATATTGTGGGGAGCAGTTATTCTACCTACTTAATAGGCTACATTGTGATATATATATAAAACATGTTCATATGCATATACATTACATGACATATAGTATGCATATACTATATATTTATATACATATGTTATACTTTTTGAAGTATGAAATACATGCCAAAGTATGTATAATTCTATATACACAGTTTATGTGAGAATAATAAATTAAAAAATAAATATATTTACTACCTAGGCTCAAAAAAGGTAATGCTCTCAACAGCTTAGAAGCCTTTCGCCTCTGGTTAGTCCTTTCCGGATAAATATCTCTTTCTTCCTCTCTACCTCTCTTCCCAGAGAACATTTATACTGGATTTTGTGTTAATTGCTTTTGTAGACACTAATAATTCTCACCAATTCCTTGTATATTCTTCCCTCCTGGGCAAATGAGAGACAAAGTTTTCTAGTTTCTCTCTGAACCCAATGAGTGTACATGGCTGTATAAGTGAATATGATATGAAAAATATGAATTGACAAATGATATGCATATTGATAAATGATATGAATTAATATGAATATGATATGATAAATGAGATATGATATTTTTTACTTCTTGTAAGGAAATCAGTGTAAAAACTTGATGTGGTGCTCAGTGTAGGGAAAAATCCATGTAAAACTTGATGTGGTGCCTTTCTGCTGGGATAAAAGGGTAGGGCACAAGAGCAATGCAACCTTGGTTGCTGCGTCTCCAGCAGATAGAGGATGCCCTCATTTGCACTGAACTTTACAGGGACAGAAAACCTTGCCTAAACTCTCTAAAGATACAGAGATTTGTTTCCATTTTTGCTAGTTTAGCATAGTCTCACCTTTCTTATATACCTATTACTTAATTTTCTCTGAGTTCTGTAATAATTCTAAAAACAGTTTATTTACTTCTCCTGTTTTTCAAATTAATAAAAATGACACAATTGTGTGTGTTTTTGTGATTTGTATTTTTTACTCATTAATATGTTTTTGTGAGTTTTCCATGTAAAGATACAAAGCTTTTCCCATTAACTTGCACTAGTGTGTAATATTAATATTAATATTAATCATAGTAATTTGTCACATTTTACATTTTCTGTTTTGTAGTTAGTGGACATTTGAGTTATACTAGAAGTTTTGCTGGCACTAGTGCTTTTATATAAATGATTCTTATAACCATTATTCTTGTAAATATCTCCAAGTGCATGTGTAATATAATTTTATATGATATATTGATCAGAGGAAAAGAGGTAGATTTTAAGGTCCACACTGGCACAGTATTTTAGACGTTTACTTTCTAAACCACTACTACTTTTTAAATTTCCATCACTTTTAATGAGAGTCATTTTTCTACACATTTAGGACAATGTTTTGTGTTGATAAAACTTTGATTCTAATTTGTTATATCTTATATGGTATGTCACAGTCATTCTAAAGTATATTTCTTTGTTATTAATGAGGCTGAGAATCATTTCAAATGTTATGGATCACTTGGAATGATTATTTCTATAATTCCTGTCATTCTCCCATTTCTCAGATAATTTATTTGTTTCTTTTTCATTGACTTATTAAAGTTCTTTGTAGAATATAAATGCAAATCTTTTGTCAATGTATATGTTTCAAATAATATGGTCCATTTATGGCATACATTTCACTGTCATTAAGAAACTTATAATTTGCAGAATTTATCATTTTTACGTGATACAATAGAGCAATCTTTTCCTATATTGTTATCAATTTTTGTGTCCTATTAAAAAATTATTGCTCATCCCAATGCCATGGAAATATTCTTTTTATTTTCTAGAAACGTTTTATAATCTTGTCTTTAATTCGTCTGTAATACGTTTTCAGCTTTTGTACAATGTAGAGATTCAATTTCATTTCTTTTCTCCTTCTCTGTAAACAAATGCCCCATTAGTTTTTAACTGAGTAGTTTCTGTCTAGGTATCGGTCTTCTCCTGGTCTCTCTATTTATTCCATTGGTTTGTTTTTTTTCTGCTTTATATCCCATTAACTTTCTCAATTTTCTCTGTTGGAAGTGTCTTGTTTTGGCTAATTCTGGGTTTTAGTTCTTCCACATGAATTTTAGAGCCATCTGTTGATTTCCACATTGATCCTGTACATGACAAGAGGCCTAGCATTTTATAAAACCTGTTAACCACATCCACAGTACAGTCATATGGCAATACCTAACCAGAAGACTAACTGCTGTGTCTGGAAAGAAGAGGAAGCTATTTACGTGAACAGCTCACCAATTTATGTCACAGTGTTCTTTTCTGGTTACAAGAATCTTTGTTTTAATATTCCTCTTATACATATAAGAATATACTCATTGCTTTCTCAAAGGAGACAATTTAGGTCATCAACTAATCATTGCCTTGAGCTCAAACACAGACTTTCCATCTAATATGTAGTCCTTGCTATTGTATCTGCCCCTGGGTTCTCTTATATTAGCCATACATGAATTAAAAAGAGGGTTTATATAGTCTCCTGACCAATTCACAGTAGAGGAAAATTCAAGGATAATTATAACAAAGCCTTTACTCAGAAAGGGCAGCATTTAAGACAGACAGCAATAATTATCTGAAGTAAGTATGAAATCAGGTCGAACTGACGTTGTAAGATTCCTTCACTGTGCCACTTCAAGGCATCAATTCTTCTATTCAGTAGCTAGAACAAACAAACCTCTGAATCTAAAAAGACTCAAATACCCAAGGAGGTTAATTCCTGATTACATAGAGTCCGAAATCTATCTATTTGGTGGGTGGCTCAACTCCAAATAGACTTCCTCTGTCTTATCATGACTTCCACTTTGCTGTGTTTGCCTCAAGCTTGCAAGAATATTAACAGCACGGATGACTGTGAATGGAAGAATTTTCTGGGCCCAGTCCTGGAAGGGGACCACAGAAGTTATCCTCAATTTCTAGTGGACTGGAATGTGGTCATATGGCCAAATGTAACTGTGTAATGACCAAAGAAATTTAGCCAAGCCAGTGCCTGGATAGATGGGGATATGAGTTTTATGAACATCTGCTGGTATTTGCCCATATTTTCTCATAGTTGTCAAGTTATATAATTTTCCTTGGAGAGGAAAGCTGTGTTTAATGCCAGAGAGAAATACAACACGAAGACAGGATTTTATAATTTTCAAAAGTATTAATAACTATTCTCTATAATTTATTCAGTTAGCAGTTCCAATGTATCAATAGCTGTGATATGATATGTAAGTTCACGATTTATTTAATTATAATATCATAAATAATTATATATATATTTATTTTTCCTTTTTTTTTTCTTTGGAGACAGTCTTCCTCTCTTGCCCAGGCTGGAGTATAGTGGTGTGATCTTGGATCACTGCAATTTCTGCCTCCCTGGTTCAAGTGATGCTCATGCCTCAGCCTCCCAAGTAGCTGAGATTAGAAATGCTACTTGTATTTCTACAAGTATTTGATGCCACCTGTATTTTTGCATTAATAGTAGAGATGGGATTTCACTATGTTGGTCAGGCTGGTTTCAAACTCCTGGCCTCAAATGATATGCTAGCTTCAGCCTCCCAAATTGCTGGATTTACAGGAGTGGACAACCACATCCAGACTAAATAAATATATTTTTAAATTTACACTTAAATACGAGGAGACTGAAGTCAAAGGGAGAAAATAGCTTGCATAAAGTCACCAAAATACTGATGTAGTATACTTTGAACTCTGTTTATCTGTTTCTAATAATCCTGCTGCTAAGTATTGGATAATATAGTCAACCATCAAGTACAGATGAAGCCATATGCTTAGTAGAAAGAGAGAAGTTAAATGAGAGATTAATGTGTCATATGTTACAGGTTGAGAGGGCAGGTCTGTTTTAAAATGTGTAGATTTAAAAAGAAACACTAGTAAAGATTCAGTAAATGTAAATTAAAGCAGTATAATGTATATGGTGTATATTTAGTAAATTGCATTGAGGTATCATGTGTTTTTTTATTCTGATAAAAATATATAACAAATTTTACCATATTAATCATGTTAAAATATACAGTTTAATATTAAGTATATTCACTCTTGGTAACAAATCTCTAGAAGTTTTTCATCTTGCAAATCTAAAATACTATACCCATTAAACAATTTCCCTCTTCCCCCTACCCCAGCCCCTAATAACCACATTCTACTATAATACATTTTTAAGACACTGTGATTCAGAATTTAGGATAAATGAAAAGGTTAATGGGGAACAATCTACCGGTGTGTATGTAAACCAACTCTGTCAATATATTCTCCAGATATAATCAATGTTTTCCAGAGCATCTTTACCTATGAGAAAATACCTGTATATACTTGGGGTGAAAAATACAATATAAAGATGGATATTACAGCTATTTGAAAGATGATTGCTCTCTTGTCTGAATGATACTACAATGTTTGACTTATGAAAATTACCCTTGCATAGACTGATGGTGCATTTATGACAGGTTGCTGGCAACCTACTAAAGCAGTGAGTGTCTATGTAGAGCTTTTCCCAACAGGCAATGCTGCTTAATGGTTAATCATGTGGATGTGAGTTAATGAAACCTGAGTTCAGAACCAGTTTCTGCCTCTTTGCCTTTAAGCAAGTTATTTTACTTCACTGAGACTCAGTTTCTTTCTTTATAAAATGAGGTCAAGAGCAGTACCTATCTCACAGGGTAATTAAGATAAACCACGTAATTATTCTCAACAAAGTAGCTGTTTGCTGCTTCTGGTAGCTGGTTAGCTGGAGATCCTCACTCCCAGAGGTAGGAGTGAAGGAGGGAATACAGCTGTGGAGCAGAGAAGTGAGTAGACTAAGAAAAAAAGAAAATATCAGGTAACATGCAAGTTTTGCTTATGCTTTGTGCCTGAGTAAATAACAACTTTTTACCTAATGCTCTCACATAGTTATTCTCATCCTGAGAAACAGAAATACTCTTATTTCCCTACCAAATCCTTCCAAACAATATTCACTTTATTCTCTCTGCAATCCTATCTTGCAAAAGTGGATGTTGAACCATAGTAGCACTAAGCGAGAAAGGGCAAGATGCATCATTGAAATCTTGAGCTCTCTATTCCTGATAATAGACAAGCCTGCATAGCTTACTTAAGAAATTATCTAGTCACAAAATTTCCAATGTCTTCTGTTTTTATACTAAAATACAAATGGTTATTTTTATTAGAATGCTATATAACATTTTTCTAATTCTCAAAACAATGGTAAAAATGATTTTTGCTTCAGAGGATTTATTTCAAGTTTAAGTCAGTTTGTGAAAATACTGTCTTCATTCTTCAAATCACAGAGAATTTCAATCATGTTTCTAAATATGCTTATTTCTTAATCATGGAATAAGAAATGAAGAAAGATGGATATCATTTCAGAAGGAAGAATTTTGAATAATATATAATAATAAATATATAAAGCTGAAAAATGAAATTACATGTATAAATTGATAAATTTATATGAAAGTGTATAATTATGTAATGTATTATATAGTTATATGTATATAACATATTTGTATAAAACATGGTATATTTTGCTTATAGAATATATGATTGCATAATTTTATAATTATAAAAACATGCCTAAATCAGTAGTTACCTTGGCTTTAAAATTAGTGAATTCATAAGCAATACAAATGTAAAGATTTTATTTTGTTTGAAACTATTCTACTAGTGAGCAGCTCTGAAGAAATTCCTTCTCCTCCCAAACCCTTTCTTTTCTTCACATCTGAGAACTGATTGAACATATAGCCGAATAGTGCTTACTGTAGTGTTATGATTTCTTTTTTATTGGATTATGGAAGGCAGAAATATTTGTGAGGATTTTGTGATAAAATTACTAAGAAGATTTTCTACTATATGGAGATTATACGGTTTGGTTTCTTAATAATGCCTAAGTTCACAATTCTTCAAGCTTTAGTTATTCAAGCTTCATCTAAGAATGACTTTTGGCCAGAATCCCAAGAAGTTTAAATTTCTGTAGAATAGGACATTCACCAATTCTTTGAGAAACAGACTAACTGTCAAAGATGAAACAAAATTAGTCCAAATATTCTAGCATCTTCGAGGAAATAGGTTATCACTGTACTTTAATACTTTTTGCTTAAAATCAGTTTGACAGGTTTAGGGGAACACTATCTCTGCCTAAAATATTGTCACTAGCCTTTAATTAAATTTTTATCTCATTCATTAATTTTTTTATTTTAAGTGTGTATATTGAATACTGAGAAAACAGTTGCTACATTACAATTTTCTATCCTTAACAATAATGTAATATGTAATTAGGCTAAAAACGTGTAATTAGTAGGTTATCAAGCATGTCTTACTATGTCTCAAAACAGTTTCTTTGCATAAGGACTTTAAAAACACCATTGGGTGACCAAAACTCTTTTTTTAAAGTGAATTGAAACCTCATACCAGATACTTCATAGAAGATTTTAGAGCTGTGAATAAAAAAATCATGATAGGGAAATTTTAAGTGAACTTTGAGCATGCGCTTAGGAACTTGCCTGCTGCATGACCCTGAGTTTGGATGATATGACAATTTCTAGATGGCAGGTGACCAGAAGACCAGGGAGAAGAATGCAAAGCAATAGCTTCTCAGACACTAACCAGAACTGGCATCAAAGCAGCCTGTTTTTGCAAACTTACAACTTTTTGTGGTCTGTGACTTTACTATACTCTTTGAAATCCATCTAGTGGCCTGGGCAGCCTTTTCAAAAACCACTAGCAGAATTCTAGAAGCTTAGGACTTGAGGAGAAAGTATCTGCCTGTGTGGAACTTCTATAACCTACCAATCCTGAGCTGACAAGGTATGAGCTTCTCTGAATTAACCAGTAGCTTCTGCTTTTATGAATCTCATCGCTGCCTTGGTCAGACACTGTGTTCCTGTGGGTTGCTCTTATTTATGCATATCTAAAAGCAAGAAAATAACCAATTTTTGTCTTTTGGTTATTCTTTGCGGTTAATTACAGAGCCCACCCCACAAGATCTGAGTCCTCTGTCTTAGGTCAGCTTTCCCTTGCTTTTCCTAGCAGCATTCTCAGCTTAACAATCACTATGTTGCAAATCTTTATTTACCTATCACTCAAGTCATCCGCACATTGAAAATTCCCTATGAATGCAAAAAAGTTCCAGGAAATGTGCAAAAAGTAGACCACTAAGGAATATGCATATAATTTCTAATGTTAAATAAAACAAATATCAGAACAGACTGAAGAACATGGGATTATTTCAAAGATCTTTGGAGTAATCACTGGCAGATAAACACATAGATCCAGAAATGGATGTGGAGATTAAGGGTGAAAAGGTGATTAAAGTTGATGAGGAGAATAAACACAAAGACATTAAAAACTAAGTGAAATGACAAGCTATTATAACTTAAAGGAATCATTTCTATTATTGGGATGTGTTTGATATCCCTACAGAAGCTAGATCTGGAAAAATTTGCATCCTTCGGAGGTTGGTTTGTAAGACCACCTGTCAGAATGGCCATTATATATTTGTGTTTTCATAATTTGGGAAAGACAAATCCTAAATGAGAAGCAGAATATATTTAAGTTAACTTTAATGAATTCTGTATGCATAAAATTGAGGAATCTCTCATGTCAAAGCACTTCATTGTTGTACATATTGTTGATTTTGTGATCATTCATTTTTTTGAATAACTGAGCGATCAGATTATCTTCTGAGTAACCCCTGGTATTTCTATTTGGAATTAGGGGATGTCAGAGATAAGGAAATGTCTTACCTCTTCAGACCAGAAAAGAAATAACAATTATGCCAGAACTGGTGCTTATGGAAGGGCCCAGACCTGACGGATGTGAGGACTTGAGCTGTAAATATAATATCCTGCTGCCACACACTTTTACACTAATTATGTGTATCACGTCAGCTTATGTGACTCCTCTTACTTTAAAATTCATAAAAATGAGGTCCAGAAGTCTATTCGCCACACAGGGAGTCTGATTGTCAATTGAACACTTTGTATAATACACAACACCAACATAGGAGGTTTTTAAAAATCAGTTATAATGAAAGCATTGAAACACTGTCAGGAACTTTCATATAAGCTATATCAGCAAGTCAGTTTGTCGGGTTCATGCTTTGCTGAGCACTTTCATCTCCTTTGATCCTCACAGCAGGAATTATTATCCCCCTTTTACACACAAAATTATGCAACCTTTGACAAATCACTTAACCTACTGGGGCCAGCCCCATCCTCTGTAAAATAATGTGAGGGAGTAACTATTCTTTGACATTGTTTCTTTCTATTACATTCTTTTTGTTTGACCATGGGAATTTTCAACCTATTAAAACCAAAATGTCTAACTCTGTAAAAGCAAAATCTTACTTTCCATTACCCACAACTGTTCTTCTGTCATACGTAGGAAACACAGCAGAAATGCCCCTGTATTTGGCTTACAAATGCTACAATCCACATCTTCACCCCATCAAGGGGTAATTTTTTATTTTCTTTGGAAATGGAGTTTCACTCTTGTTTCCCAGACTGGAGTGCAATGGCACAATATCAGCTCACTGCAACCTCCACCTCCTGGGTTCAAGCGATTCTCCTGCCTCAGCCTCCCAAGTAGCTGGGATTATAGGCGTGCGCCACCATGCCCAGCTAAGTTTTTGTATTTTTCACAGAGACAGGGTTTCTTTATGTTGGTCAGTCTGGTCTGGAACTCCTGACCTCAGGTGATCTGCACACTTCGGCTTCCTAAAGTGCTGGGATTACAGGCATGAACCACCGTGCCCGGCCCGGGGTTAACATTTTTAATTGATCTACATGTTAGAAATATTTATTAATAGAAAAGCAATAACATTTTTGTGGGTTTACATTTTTTTCTTAGTATTCTGTGACCTGTCTGAAATAAGCTCGGGAAGTGAGCTGACACATTGCAAAATTTTCAACCAAAACCACACAGTCATTGTCCACCAAGTTTGAATACACTTTTCATTTGTCTCTCTTGCTGTTCTAGTTGTAAGTAGACCTGACATGTAAAAATAGCTCCAGCAGTAAACCTTTGGTTTCAAAGTGCCTACCATTCCCTATGAGTGCTTTTATGACTATAGCTTACTTTGTAGTGAAGTTGTAATGACAGCTGTCATCAAAAGGCTTTCATGAAGCATTCGCTGACCTTTAGATGCTGCATGTAACAAGGGCTGTTGCAAAGTCTTCAGGGTCTTGCTTTGGAATTTCTTACTTCAGCATAGTTTTCATAGGTTAACCTTTAACATACTAAACAAAATTGAATAATTCATGTGTTTTATTTCCCTCATGATTCTCTTATTCCATATGTATTCATTGAGTTCCTCTCATGTGCTAGGAAAAGGATTAGATCTCGTCTATACCACAGTGAGCGAAATAGACATGTCCATATCAATTTGGAAATTACCACCTAGTGGTTTTACTAAACAGTGAATGAGCAATTATACACATAAATGTTTTATTAAAATTTTGACAAATATCATGAAGTGAATGTGTGGGATATAGGAAAGAATGAGATGGAGGAGTGCTTGAGAACTAGGACCCAAATAAGGCCAAGACCTGTGTGAGAAGTAGAGGACTGATAGAAGAAAGAAGCTACCCACCAGAGATGTGGGCAAAGACCACTCATCTGTGCAGAGTGGATGAACCAGACAAGAGCTCCAGAGTGGATAAGATGGGGTGCTTTGTAAAACTCAAAATGCTGTATCCCTTCAGAAATTTTGGTCAGCTCGCACTATAAAATTGTATTCCTATTGATAATCCTGATATCAACCCTAGCTTTGGCATTTTTGGATGTTTATGACTTTAAAGATTATGGCTAGTAGTAAATTTTAAAAAAGAAAAGGCTGGTATCAGTTGAATATCTCAAATTTTGATGTTGATGAAACACTAACATTTGTGATATTAATAAATCCTGAACATCTACTTCTTATAAAAGGATTTTTTACTTTTACACAATGATGTGTTGCTCTCCAGTCCAGTATTATAGTGAGTAAATACATTCTGCAAGAGATAGAGTAATGCAATCCGTTGACAGACTGTAATTCAATGTTACCTAGACACTGCTTATTGTGAAGGTCACGGAGACCTTAATAGAAAGCAACAGTAAAGACAGAAATATTTATTTATTTATTTATTTTTATTATTATTGTTTTTTGAGACAGAGTCTTACCAGGCTGGAGCCCAGTGGCACAGTCTCCGCTAACTGCAACCTCCGCCTCCCGGGTTCAAGCGATTCTTCCGCCTCAACCTCCCAAGTAGCTGGGACTACAGGCGCATGCCAAACACCCGGCTAATTTTTGTATTTTTAGTAGAGACTGGGTTTCACCATGTTGGCCAGGAGGGTCTCCATCTCTTGACCTTTTGATCCACCCGCCTCGGCCTCCCAGAGTACTGGGATTACAGGCGTGAGCCACCGCGCCCGGCCAAGACAGAAATATTTAAATCCTCTCCTACGGGCAACTATCTTTGTGCTGTTTCAACCATCCCCTCTTCAATTTATGCCTCGGACGGTACAACATTCTCACACTTTATAGCACTTAATGATTTCTGGAATATATTTAGATCTCTCTTATTTATTTCTCACAACTATATACAGAAATAGGAGGGATAAGTTCCACGGAAGGTAGAAGATCTAGAAGATCATTTTTGTCATGTTTCTTTAATAGCCGGGAAATTCTCAATTCCTATATCATTATATTAGTGCTGCCTTAATTCATATTTATCAAAAATATATATTCTCTCAAGACATATATATCTTGAGAGTGATTTACAATGGATGTTCATTGAGGGTGGAACAAGCATTGAGGTATTTTAAAGGCAGCAGGTCAGGGCTCTTCAAACAATGGTTCTCAAAGTAGGATGATTGAAAATACACTCTGTGGGGTCTGTCAATTCAATAAGATCATTATTATATTTTTAAATTAATGTTAAATTTCTGGTATCTGTAATCTTGAACAATGCTTAATCTTGATAGCACTGATGCTCATATAATAAACAATGGCAGCAGTATTGCAAAGTGCATGTTACTTTTGAGCTTATGTCTGTGTTTTTACCTCTAGTCTATAGCATGCTGATCATGTAAAGTGTCCATGTTTAATGTATAGTGCTACGTTTCCTAAACCGGGATTTGTAATGTATCATTCATCAGTTGCCAGACAACTCAGACTATACTAATTTTAAAATTTATTTTCGAGTCTTTCCTTCTAATTTTGTGTCATAAAGTAACATCAAGAATAACTAGAAGGGAGATCATTTTCATTCTTTATATTTTTTCCCCAAGAAGTATATTTTACCTGGACTCATAAAAAGGTTTTCATGGTTAAGAAAATAACTGTAGAAGAAGTAAACAAATCAGAAAAGCCTTAGAAAGTTCTGTATAAATTACACGAAAATATAAACGACAGTAACTATGAGGTTACAGATCTTGAGTATGCTTTGTTTGGCCAGATTTTCTAAACATGCCTAAAAAAAATCTGACGTATAGGGGAATTAATATAACCATGTTTTTTAACCTAAACTATACTATATATGACTCTGTTTCTGGTTTTTCTAATTCCCTTTACCTTCGTGGCTCTGTAGAGAGTTTCTAGCCCTGTTTCAAAGGACCAGTTCAGCATCTTCCCAGACCTCATGTGAACGAATATGAAAGATCTGAAATTGCAACTGCTTAATACAATGGGGGCTCATTAACATTGTTTTAACAAGCCTTCACTTATGCAAGTCGTTGTCTAACATGCAGCTCTAATTTGAATCGACACTTCTCAGCATGGTAATGAGGGCTCTGCTGAATGCCAGTGTTTGTGCATATACATGAGCTCTCTGCATTTAATTCAATCAAGAAAACAGAAACTTTCAGATTCAAGTTTAATTTGGCATTGGATTAACAATTCTGACAATGGTAAAGCATTCTATATGAACTCATACACCTCAAAGAAAGTTTAAGAGGACACAAGGAAATAGTGTATGACTGACATTTACTTTAAAAGGAGAAATACTTAAAATTTTTTGGGGGAGTGGGAGTCATGTTTTCTGTTTCATCACTGCATTAGCAATGTAACCTGTACTTAGGGGTGGTTTAAGAGATAGAGTCTTATGAATATCAGTTTAGCTACGCAAAGCTGACACAGGGCAGGTGAGTTGAGCAGTGTGGCTTATCTTGGAAGGTTCTTCGGTTTGCCTAGGAAAGAATTCAATGGCAAGCTAGAAGTAAATGAAAGAAAACAGCGTTATTGAAGAGGCAGTATTACAGCTCCATGAGAGCAGAGCAGGGCTACCCAGTTGGCAGAGAGGAGCAGCTCAGGGCAGTTTTGCAGTCACGTTTATACCCATTTTTAATAACATGCAGATTAAGAGGCTGTGTATGCAGAAATTTCTAGGGACAGGGTAGTAACTTTTGGGTCGAGTCACTGCCATGAAAAAGTGGGGGTTGGCCAGGTGCAGTGGCTCATGCCTGTAATACCAACACTTTGGGAGGCCAAGGTGGGCAGATCATAAGGTCAGGAGTTCAAGACCAGCCTGGCCAACATAGTGAAACCCCATCTCTACTAAAAATACAAAATTTAGCCAGGAGAGAGGGCTCATACCTGTAGTCCCAGCTACTCGGGAGGCTGAGGTGGGAGGATTGCTTGAACCTGGGAGGCAGAGGTTGCAGTGAGGTGAGACCATGCCATTGCATTCCACCCTGGGTGACAGAATGAGAATCCATCTCAATAAATAAATAAATGAAAAAGAGTTAACTCCTGAGTTTTACCCCAAGTGGCAATGGTAAACTAACATGGCACACTGGTGAGCGTGTCTAATGAAAAGCCACTTCCACTATGGCCCTGTTTTAGCTTGTTCTTAGTGTGGTCCAATGTCCAAGCCCTCCCCTCTTCCCCAGGGTCTCCTACCTCAGAACCATGTGGCCTTAATATGTTACTCAAGTTTTCACATCTGCAAAATACCTTCCTATAATATAATTGCTAAGATTGGAAAATAAATATATATTGAATGAGCACTTTGGGAGGTCAAGCCAGGCAGATCACAAGGTTAAGAGATCGAGACCATCCTGGCCAACATGGTGAAACCCCATCTCTACTAAAAATACAAAAATTAGCTGGGTGTGGTGGCACGTGCCTGTAATCCCAGCTACTCAGGAGGCTGAAGCTGGAGAATCGCTTGAACCAAGGAGGCATAGGTTGCAGTAAGCACCACTGCACTACTGCCTAGCGATAGGGCAAGAGATCGCACCACTGTACTCCTGCCTAGCGATAGGACAAGACTCTATCTCAAGAAAACAACATAAAAAGAAAAAGAAAAATCACTATGTGTCCCATGAATATGCACAATTATTATTTGTCAAATAAAAAAATAAATGATGTGCTTCAACCTTGAAAAATAACTAAAATGAGAATATATATAAAATGGAATACAATTCAGTCTTAAAAACACACACACACGCACACACACACACACACACACACACATTCTATCATTTGATACAATATGGTAAAACCTGGGAGACATTATGTTAAGTGAAATAAACCAGTCATGGAAAACCAAATACTGCATTATCATATTTATTTGTAGCATCTAAAAAAATTAGCCTACTAAAGTAGAGATTAGAATCGTGGTTAACAGGGGCTGGAGAGGATAGTATGGTTGGGCAAATGTTAAAAAAAAAAAAGAAGTGTTGAATTCTAAATTTATACAAATGTATATTCTAAAATTTATCTAAAAGAAAAGAAATGACTTAACAATTTTGAAAAAGAACAAAGTAAGCTTACTCACATTACCTAGTCTCTGTACCTGTTATAAAGATAGAGTATTCAAAATAGTACAGAATCTGAGAAGACATTAGATATATAGATCAAATAAATAAAAAATAGTCTCCAGAAATATGTACTCAAGTTGAAGATCAATGAATTTTTAACAAAGTGATAAAGGGTACTTTGTGGAGAAGGAATAGTCTTTTCATAGTGTTGGAACTGTTGGACACATGTATGCTAAAAATGAAACTGAATCTGTATCTCCCATCCAGTTAAACAAATCCTTAAAATGTATTGCAGACCTAATGAAATTCAAAATTAAACAACCTAAAACAATCAAGCAAACAAAATCCACTAGAAAACATAGGGGAAAACCTTTGTGATCTTGCACTAGGCAAAGTTTTTTTAGGTACATCACAAAGGCACAACTCATAAAATAAAATATTGATATTGGATTTACCAGAATAAAGACATTGTACTCTTTATGAAAAAATATATCATATTAAGGAGATGAAACACAAGCTACACACTGGTAGAAAATATATTAAAACCACATATCTGCATCCACAAATATAAAGAAATCTCAAAAATCAATAAGAAGGAAAGTAAATATTCCTAACATTAAACAAAATATTTGATCAATCACCTCTTCAAAACAGACATATGGATGACAAATGAACATGAGATGCTGAACATCAGTAATAATTTGGGAAGAGAAAATTAATACTATAATATGATATGACTGCATGTTTATTACATTTCTAAGAAATTACAAGTACTGGAAAAACCATAAAGCAACTGGAAGTCACCATGCTTTTCTTAAGAATGCAAAATGATGCAGTCACTTGGAAAACATTATTTCAACTCCCTGTTAAGGGAACTTTACCATATGATCAATCAATCCCAAGCCTAGCTGTTTATCTATGTGAAATGAATAAACAAATGTTCATCCAATAACCTATATGTAAGTATTTATAGCAATATAATTTTCAATCAACAGAAACTGAAAACAGCCATTTGTGCTTTACCTGTGGAATGAGTTTTAACAATGTATTACATCTGTACAATGGAATACAACCCAGAAATACAAAGGAATAGATTAATGATATATGAAACTATATGGTTGAATCTAAATTTGAAAGAATCCAGAATCAAAAGCCTTCCTAGTATATGACTCAATTTATTTGAGTTTCCTGCCAACAAAAAACTACAGGAAGAGAAAACAAATTAATGACAATGCCAGGGGAGGAACTGTCTGTAAAGGAACATGGAGTAATTTTTTCCAGTGTTGAAAACACGTTGATATTGGTGGTGTCACACGACTGAATATGTTGATAAAACTAAAGTGGATTGATTTTATTTTATGAAAATTATACTTAATTAAAAATAGACAATCACCTTTATATTCATTTACTTGACTTTGAGATAGCTGATTTTTGCAGATAGCTGATAACTCTATGTTCCTTCTAATTTCATTTATAGTTAATTTTTATTTAACAAGAGGAAGAATTAAGTTCATTTTCTAAGATTATGCAGCAAATCTATTCAATGAGAAAAAAATATTTAGCCAATTCTTCTAATGAGTTTATTTTATTTGTTTGAAATATTTTAATAGTTGATAGTCAACATTTTGTGTCTGGAAGTAATTTTTAACCAAATAATACTGTAAGCTTTGAAAAAATGTTATAGTCATAAAGACAGCTTTTCTGTTCGAAGATACAACTGTGACTCTTCCCATTGTAAAAGCTTTATAAAGACTGAATTAATTAAACACACATATTTTAGATTATACAATTTCAACTTATTTTATTAAAACAGCATACTGAGTAAAGACTCAAATAAGCTTTTCTGAAGTGACTTAACAGCTCATGTCTTGCAAATTACTTTTTTGAAAAACAGTATTTCAATTTACAAAGAAAAAACTGAATATAATTTAAAATATACATATTACTAATCTTATGTTTCAAAGTATAGTATTTTAAGATACTATTATAATTAAAGGTTACAATGTGTTTACAATGGGAATATGTTACACATGGAAGCATTTGGATAATCATATTGTATTCATATTCAACATCAGATATCTCTCTTTGGATATTTGCCTTCTAAGGCAAAATTTTTCTATCTGTAACTAAGGGTGCAGAGAAAAACAACTGAATCTACTAGCATACCCTGCAACTAACACAATTAAACAAGGAGACATTCAAGGAAATGTAGATACAACTTTTAGTTGATCTCCTTGAGAAAAGAAATAGGTAGGTAATGTGAACCCTCTTACTTTGCTTCTCTACATTTCTCCGCCTTATAATTACCTTCCTTTTTCCAGTTCACCCTTACATCTACCTCCGACGTCAGTGCTGCATACATTATTTTTTTTTCCTTCAAGTTTCATGTTTGTCAATATCAGGTCTTATCTACTGAGTAGTCGAATAAATGGGTATTCTTTCTTCCACACTCAAGTACCCAACATTTAAGAAGAAGACAGTTTATACTCTTATCTTCAGTGGCTTTAGATGTGTAGTTTGCTTCTCCTGGTTCATTCTCATCATCCTGTTATACCACCTTCAGTTGCTCATTGTCTGCATTCTATGTAGTCCACAATCTTCTTTGAAAATGGGAACGAAGCAAAAAGAAAATGTTCTCAATACAGGTACCGCTTTCTTTTAACTACCCCTGGTGTCCAGCAACTTGAACCAGCTTCTCTACTGTCACTGCTCAAATAATTAGCTGTCCTCCAAATCCTGAAACTTTAATGATTACTCTTTCTTCTTTAACTTGTAACTACTGAAAACTCCTGACATTTTCTATAATGCCTGATTTTGTCATATATCTAGTAAATTTTTCCTGGGGATAAGGGAGATTGTTAAGTTTTTGTTACCACAGGCAATTAATTAACTTATCGCTATTATTATTGCTGCAACTTCTCAATTACCTTTTAAATATAATTACTACACCCCCAGAATTATTTTATATGTTATTCTAAAACTAAAATTAGACTGAACACAGTGATTTATTCCTGTAATCCCAATATTTTAGGAGGCTGGGGCCGGAGGATCACTTGAACCCAGGAGTTCAAGGCTGTACCAAGTTAGGATTGCACCACTGCACTCTGTACTGGACGAAACAGCAAGACCCTGTCCCAAATGAATAAATAAATAATTCTTCCCAAAGAATTAGGCACAACTCTCAATTATATTTCAAGTAAAACAAAATTGAGCTTCTCCGTTATGCAATAATAATTAATGTATTAATGATCATGTATTAAAATAAGCACTGTGTACTCTATGTTATTCTCATTATCTTTAATATGTCTACTTTACTTACATTTTTAAATTCTTACTTCATATCTCAATTTATGGTGATTACTTGTGATGTGTAGTTTTCTCTTGGATTTTATTGTGTTCTTACCTCTTCCTTACTGGCTATTTAATGTACGTGTTCACTAAAAAATCTAACACTTACATGTGATCCTGGTTTAACCTATTTTCCTTCTTTAATTCTCAATAAAATAGCTTTGAGTGACATGTTTATGAATTTATCTTATTATTTATTACTTACATTTGATATTTAAAGCCCCAGGTGGCAGCCATGGACTCTATACAATTTTATTTGTATGGCATCTGTAATGAGCTCAGATTTTTGTCTTGTTTTCATTTAGTTAATATATAAATGTAGGTAATCTATTTTATTCATCATTTTAGCCTCTGATTTATACCTTTGAAAATCCATTATTTTAGCCTCACTCTAATTAAAAATAACTTCTCAGACTGTTTCTTTATCAAGGGCAAGGATGAATCAAGGGCTTAATTATGCCTATTACTTTAGTGCTTCACGTGATTCTTGGGCACAACTGATAATTTATTCAGTATTTCTTGTATGTATTAATAAAGCAAACTACAAAGATACCCCAAAATATCAAGTGATATTGGTTACATAGCAAGGCATAACCAATTTCACTGGGCTTATTTTTCTTAGCTAACAATGAAGAGCTTTATATTTTTCTGTGTCCTAGATAGTTGTACTAGCAAAGGGTTTTGTCTCAAGCAGGACTAATATAACCTTAAAATACTGCATTTAGAAACATATTTTTTTCTGCCTGAAATACAGCACTTATTGAAAGTCTAAATTAAATACAAGTAGAAGTGCTTTTATGAAATTCTATTATGGCTCAAAATTGAAGTCTAATAAGAAAACCCATCATAGGACACTACTAGATAGTAATTCATGAGCTACTGACATTTCAGGTTTTAGTTCTTAATGCATAGGAAACCAATTATTACCCAAATGACAACATATGTCTAAGTCTCTTATTGCCAAGAACTACATATTCAATCATTCTACTTTTGACTATTCTGTGGCTCTCTTTTGAGCTCTATTTATTGTTGTACGTGTGCATACTTTCCGAACTGTCATTTGCTGTCATTTGTGCACATGGGATAAATGAATGATTCATTTTTTATCTTTTTTATTTTAAAGGAATCCTCTTGTTCTAAAGGAAAAGAAAGTGTTGGTTTTCCTCCAAATTGTAGTAAGAAAATTAATTGGAAGCAGTGAAATAGTAAGTTTCTAAAATGCTATTCTTAAGCAAAAGTCAGCTATGTCTTATAAACATGTAAAATGAGGAGTATTTCGTTTGTTTGCTATAATAGATACCTAGGAAAAAACCAGACAAACAAAAAGGAATAGCGTGCTGTGTTTTACAACATGTATGCAAGGAACCTGTCTTAGATTATTGAATATGTAGATTTTTGAACTTTAATTCCACTGTCTCATCAGAGTCTCATTTTCATAAAACGAGGACTCAGACAATTTGTTAATCATTTTTTAACTAAAGGTTAGAATCAATGACTTATGTCATATCATTGGCTTTGTTTGTTGATTAATTTGTTTGCTTTTGATTGTGTTTGTTTCTCTGTGCAATTTTGAGATAGCATGCTTGTGAAAATGACTTTCCATATACCCAGTCTTGCAGTTTACACGTAAAAATATGCTGGGGGTGATCTGTATTTGGTGTTTTGAATCTGCAGAATGCATAGCCAGAGTCTAAAAATTTGTCAGAAATTTTAGGAAGACACCCTGAGAGTAGGAGGGTGCACTCTTTTCAATATTCAATGAGATGTTGGTGTCAGGATGATCTGAGAGTTTCTGTGTGATAAAGGAAAACACACCCATACACACACACACATTGTTGTCTTTTTATAATTCTTTACATGGCTGTCCTTTCATTAAGCACTACCAATTATTATCTATAATTATAAAGTAAATACTGAGTTAGCTTAATGTAATGCTGAAAGCATAAAGAGAGGCTACTGTTAAATGTGACTAAACTGATATTATAAAGAAAGTTTCCCCAGCATCCTATGAGTTTTCTGGATATCAAGAAAAATATATATGTGTACTTAATGTGTCAGTAATGTTGCAATAGTTTATTAATTAACCTTAAAATAGAGTCAGATTTTAAAAAGGCAATGAGGTGTTTGCTAGATTAATTAGGACTCAACCGGGAAATAGCATAGTTTATATAAATATAGCATATGACAAATGGCATAGCACATGGTCTTTTAAGGCACTATTAAATTGCAACTGTCTTGGGCAAAAGAAATATACATAAAGACTGTCAGGAAAACTTAAAGTAATATATCATCTTCTCATAAATAATAGTTACCTATCAACATGAAACTACTTTGTGTGCAGTAATTCAAGTTAAAGAGTACTGTTTCTCTTGCCAGTGTACCTGCACTGTTTCAGTATATATATTTTTAAACCAAGTTTCAGAAGCACTTAAGCCACTACTTATGACTAACAATAAAAAACACATGCATGGTTTAGACAGGAGAGTTTTACTATCTTATAATTTTTAAAAAATCATATGCCCAGTTTCAATGCATCTAGGTACATACTGTATAGCCATGTTGTAGAAAAAGCAAAAACTTAAATTGAACTGAAATTATTTTATGTATTCTTACCCTATTTTAATAATAAATTGCTTTGTAACATTGCAATTTATTATATACTCATCTCATTTAATCCTCAAAATGAGCTTCTATTAAATACAATTTTATGAAGTGTATCATAAATGTAATACTGAGTTTTCATTTATTTATTTTTCTTCATTTCTTCTAAAAGAAAATGGGATACATGTACAGAATGTGCAGGTTTGTTACACATATCTACGTGCATTATGGTGGTTTGCTGCACCTACTGACTGATCCTTTTAGTTCCATCCTCTCATTCCCCAACCCTCAACAGGCCCTGGGTGTGTGTTGTTCCCATCCCTGTGTTCCTTTGTTCCCATTGTTCAAGACCCACTTATAAGTGAGAACATGTGGTGTTCGGTTTTCTGTTCCTGTGGTAGTTTGCTGAGGATGATGGCTTCCAGTTTTATCCATGTCCCTGCAAAGGACATGATATAATTTCTTTTTATGGCTGCATAGTATTTCATGGTGTATATGTACCACAGTTTCTTTATCTGGTCTATCATTGATGGTCATTTGGGTTGGTTCCCTGTCTTTGCTATTGTAAATAGTTCTACAATAAATATACTGTGGATGTTTCTTTATAGTAGCATGATTTATATTCCTTTGGGTATATGCCCAGTAGTGGGATTACTGGTTCAAATAGTAATTCTGGTTTTAGATTCCTGAAGAATCGCCATACTGTCTTTCTCAATAGTTGAACTAATTTACTCTCCCACTAACAGTGTTAAAGCCTTCTTATTATTATTTCATAATAAAGTACTATAGATAACCTTTATATATTAGAACTGAGGTATCTATTGGTGCGGGGAGCATTACCATTATTGAAAAAAAAACTTTTGTATTTGTGTTTATACACTAGCAGAGAAAGTTCACTAGAATGGACTCCCTAATTTCAATGGGGATGATGAGGTCGTCGAGTACCAGAATAATGATCACCACTTAGGAACCAGAGACATTAGTATGGTTATCATAATGAACAGCAGACTCAGAACAAACTTCAGAACTGCATACCAATAGTAATTACATTAACCCATCAATCATGGTATTGTAGAACAAAAATAAATCTCTTAGACCATTCCTAGGAAGATTGTATAAAGTTCTCCTCTTTGCTTGTTTTTCAAAAACTTAAAAAAAAAAAAAGATTAGAAAAAACAGCAACAACAAAACTTGAGTCATCAAAAAGACATATGCAAATTTTGCAATTCTCTGTCAGTTCACAAGCTTGGAACTCCTTGAATAATAAGGAAGTATCCTTGAAGAAAGACTCTACATTTTCAAAAAAAATTATTATACATCTTACACCTGGCATTCTCTGCAAGGATGTATATCACAATGAGAGTAACTGCACAGCAAATGAAAAAATAGGCCAAGATTTCAGCAATTAATTGTTCAAAGCTAATATTGATAGTTTAGGAGCCAGAATGCCACTTGGGCAAATTGAATTTTGCCTGCTTAAATCTTATCACTATTCCTGTAGTTCTATAAACCTGATCTGTGATTATTTCTCCATTTTCTGAATGTATGGTTAAAATGGGTATACAAAGTCATTGTAGAGTCATTCTATTGGCTTTCTGACGTACATAAGAATATTCCTCATCTTGCTTGCCAACATGATTAATCAAAAGAAACACTACATCATTGAAAACAGCATTGAAATTAGTTGCTACATTAGAAACTTAAAAGAAGCAAGAATCATGATATTTTTATCACAACCCCACTTAAATTACTCTGGCTGAATTTTCGCAATAAAAGAACAATTTTTCCATTTACAGTGGTTGTTAGAGAGGTGGCTTCTCTCAAAAATAAAATTATAACCCTAGCATCTTAAATGTAGAGGTTGACTTGGATTGTTAAACACAATAAATAAATCTAGCAAGGGTAGCAGGCCATCTTCCACATTATGCCTGAGGGCTCATCATCTTTCTGCATTAGAGAATTATTTATACTGTAGAACCTTATTAGCTTATTATCCCACTTGGGACATCACTCAGATTCACTATACTGAGCCATGATGGCAAGATAATATGGTGTCCATGAAGTAACACATACCTTCAGTATTATTGGAGAAATTGTTACAAAACTCTGAGATATGAATACCACCCAAAGTTAGGGGCCTGCTATTTCAGTAAAGTTATTTAGAGCCTTTTGCTCCCCCTCTATAGAGAAAGGCAAATTAATTCCATTTGAATCACTTCCCTAGAGAAAGCAGCACAATATTTAAGCCTCCTTAAATTTGGAAGAAATATGTAACTAATCTACTTATTGCATTGCCAAAAAGCGTGTTGAATTTGAGTAGGGGCACCAGAAGGAATGGCTGTCTTGCTTGTACTCAGGGAATCCAGTGATCCTCAAACTATCAGCCAGTAACAAGTTCTGATAGGAAACACACAGGAAGTAATTTTGGTCCAATGTAATTCTCATTTCAACAAGTATTTAATCTTCTTTGAACAAAGAGCTCTGGCTTATAATTTAGTCCTCACTGAGATTAAAAACAAGAACATGAAACAGTAATTGACTATGTGACCTAACTCCATTATTAATCATGTGTTGTTTGAATCACTAAACAAAAATAGATGTGAGCAGCATCATTGTGTCTTTAAGTGTAAGTTGCTTGATCCAGGAGACGTTCTAAAGGTACACATTTCTCACTTCTTTCTGAGGTCATACCACAATCTTTACCTTAATTCGTAAGTGTGAACTGATGAATAATTTCTTTATTTGATTCAGGAGGAAAAATAACAAGTCTTGCTTACAGATAGCATTGTCTATTTGAAATACTTTCATATAATACCCCACTTAGGGAAGGCTCTGATGGAAAAAGGGAAAAATCTTTATTTTTAAAATAAAGCAATATGTCTGTGGTTAACTGTGGCTAGAAAGAGAAGGCATCCAAGTGTTGATCTCTGCTAATTTATGAGCTGTTATTACTAATCAGGGATTTGTAGAAACTAGATTGGAGAAAAAGGTACTAGGGTGGAAGATTAGAAAAAAAATGAACTTTGCAGAACACTATATAAGTCAACATTTTAAAATATACTATAAATTATAAAATTCTCTGTGTCCCAAGTAAATGCTCAAGACTGGGATGCTTTCAAAAATTATCTGAGTATAACCTCTTTTTAGTGGATGCCAGTTGACTTCTTTCCCCAGTCACCACAATATTCACATGACAGATGTGTGAACAAAGAAGGCACAGAAGTGGGGAAGTAAGTTATATATACAAAAGAAAGGTATAAACTTGTTTTCTTCCCAAGATTGTAGTAGCTATTGTAACATCTGCGTTCTCTACATGCTTAAAATAGTGACCAACTATAATCCCCCTGATGAATTTACTGGTGGCGGGTTGATTATATTAGACCCATACTAATATGGAAATAAAAGTGATTTATCTTGCTGGAATAGAATATTGACTTTCCTTTTGATAGAACCATACATAATCCATACTCCCACTAGACCCATCATAATCTTATTCCATTCAGTATTCTTTCTGACTATGGAAAATTTTCTGATATCAAAATATAAAAGTTATTTATCAAGCTAAATATTACAGAATTCGTTGAGTCCCTAATACCCTATACTCATTGTGAGAAATCGTTGAGGACAAATAATAGTCCTCTGACCCATCAGTATTGAGTTTATGTCCAAATGAGACACAACACCTGACATGGTTTTGCTCTATGTCCCGACCAAAATCTCATCTCAAACTGTAATCCCCATGTGTTAAGAGAAGGACCTGGTGGGAGGTGATTGGATCATGGAGGGAGTTTCCCCATGTTGTTCTCATGATAGTGAGTGAGCTCTCATGCAATCTGATAGTTTAAAAGTGTGGTACTTCCTTTTGTGCACTCTCTCCTGCCACCATGCAAGACATGCCTTGCTTCCCATTTGCCTTCTGCCATGACTGTAAGTTTCCTGAGGCCTTGCCAGCCGTGCAGAACTCAGTGAATTAAATGTTTTTTAAAAAATAAATCTCCCAGTCTCAGGTAATTCTTTATAACAATGTGCAAACAGACTAATACACCACCTACTGAGGTTGAAATGCTGCCCCACAGGCTGTTGGCTATGCTACTAGACAGTACACTAAATGGATGCTATTTCAACTACACTGAGTGCACCTTGATTGAGAAAATTAAAGGTGAAAGAATGGTGCTGCACATTATTTCCACATCATAAAACTAATATTTGCTTCCTATTCCTTTTGCTTTCTCCCTTCCAAGATATAAACTTTGGTATCCAAAGAAAAAACATTTCCATTATATGGGTTTGCAATTTACTCATTAAACTGAAACTTGAGTTTGCCTTCCAGCAACTTGGGAATTCTCATGGCACAGACCAGCCAGCAAAAATAGATAAATCCCTTGCCTTATAAAGAAACTCACAACCTGCACTACAGCTGTCTATTGTACCTAAGTCTTTATGGTTTTTATGTTTTCATTGTATGCCAAATTATTATATACTTACTAATTATATTTCATTTTCTCTGAGCAAAAATTCAGGGAATTTTCAATTGTAAACCTTGAGAGAGGTTTATTTATGACATTTATAAATTATTCAAGTTAGTAAGGAGGAAGTTGTATGATACCCTTTAAGTCTGAAATGACTGAATGAAACCCTTCTAATGGTGGGAGAATTAACAAGACGTCTTGAGACTCTTACTCTGTCATACTTATTCTAAGAATTGCCAAAAAATTCACAATATGCAAATTGATAGAGAAAAACTTTCTAATGTATGTGTATGTGTGTATTATGTTGTATATTACATATGATGGAAATTCTAGGATCAAAATTACTGACACCATAGAGAATGTAGTAGGTCATGGCAACGCCCTTGGATTCTGGGATTGGGAATTATGAAAAAAATCAATTATAATTCCCTATGGTTACTGAGATAAGCTTCAAGCAGTTATTAAATGCATATAAGCTTTACACCGCTATTAAATGCATATTTAAAAAATACTAGCATGTGCTTTCAAAATTGGTTTTCATTTCTCAAAATCTCCTCATAGATTGCTCGGCTAAATGACAATGCGTATGAACTCCTGACTTCAGGATGAATTTTACTGCTGACTCCAATGATTTCATCTGTAGTTGTATCTCACATTCTGACTCTTTGTGCCAATCAGTGACTTATTAGAATTTGTGCCAATCAATGAGTTTATAAGACCAGATGGGGTATGTTCAGCTTTTTGCTTTTATATTGTGTATATTTAGTGTATGTCCTACCTAATTTTGTTTAAACCAACTTATTCTAGTAGCACATATATAGCAACATTTTCTGGAGTGGATATATTAATAATATCTTTCTTCTTGTATTGTTTTACTTTTTCAACAACACTTTCTAAAATAATAATTATTATCTACATGTATATGCACATGTTCACACAAACTCAGGAATATTAAACGTATGTATCTTTGGGTAAAGGACCCTTTAAAATGCTGGCATTCAAATTTACCCAAAGAGCTTTTACTGTGAGAAACAGAGGTGAGAAAGTTTAATTTTCAACCAGGATGGTTAATCTATCTTGTTATCCATTTGTAAACTTTTGCTTAATATTTTGCACTAATTACTTTCTCTCCTGACACAATCTATAATTATCTTAATTTTTCATTGTTTAGAGATTTAACAGTAGTGCTGTCCGCACTGGAGTATAATTTGCTATTTTGTTTCAAGTCACATATTCCTTGAAATAATAAAACTAGTTTCAATTTTAATGATTTTATCAGAATTGTTATATTTGCTATAGGATAACAAATTCACATTATTCCTTACAAAATTTCTGACATCAGACAGTGAACTTATCAGTATTTTAAAATTAAAAGTATTTTTTTCTGTTTTTCTTTTTTTTTTTCTAATCATGGAGAGAGCTATGAGGAAACCATGGTTTAATCCCCATGTATTCTTTTCCATATAAGCCTTATCAACATTGCACAGCTTGCTGCTCTTTGAGACACTGTTGCTGCTACATAAAGTACCCATTAAAATCACATTTAATTGTAAGAGGTTGTTAAATATGCTAACGTACTTCCATATAGGTATTTTAAAAGTTTATGTTGGCATTTACGTCCCTAATACTATTTTGCAGTTCTATTATCAATTTGCAAAAACATGCAGCTTTTAAAGTTTTTTTGTAAGTAGCATGTTCAATCCCTTTTTATTTGAAGTAAAAATTGAAAATAAAGTAACGTTTCTGGAGAATTAAGACGGGAATTGTAGAGTTAGGTACTCTTAAGTGGATAAAAGTAATACATGGATCTGTATTTATTAAGTAATGCTGAAGAACACATACACTTGGGGTTAAACACATCTCTAGGTTTGAAAATATACTCACCATTCCCAAAAATTCTCTAACTAAAAAGTGGCTGATATAAAGACTCACAACAATGATTATTTCTAGAAATGTATAAGTTTAAGTTTTAATAAATACACTAATTGAAAAAGCTTTGGGGGACTTGGCTTCCATACAGACTCCGTTTTCTAGAATAGGTGAGATGATCCTTGAAATGCTATTCAATACCCCTTCATTATTCCTTTTCCTTGGTTGATCCACAACTACATGAAATTTCCTGCATGTTTTTCATAGTCATTATCTTGGTTCATCTCACTCCTTTCTCTCTCTTTCTTTTTCTTATATATATTAGGCCTGAGATAGTTTTTTTTATTTTTTACTTTTTTCTTTTTCTTTTTTTTTTTTTCTTTTTTTTTTTTTTTGAGACGGAGTTTCGCTGTTGTTACCCTGACTGGAGTGCAATGGCACGATCTCGGCTCACCGCAACCTCTGCCTCCTGGGTTCAAGCAATTCTCCTGTCTAAGCCTCCCGAGTAGCTGGGACTACAGGCACGCACCACCATGCCCAGCTAATTTTTGTATTTTTAGTAGAGACAGGGTTTCATCTTGTTGACCAGGATGGTCTCGATATCTTGACCTCGTGATTCACCAGCCTTGGCCTCCCAAAGTGCTGGGATTATAGGCGTGAGCGACTGCGCCCGGCCACATTTTTCATCATTATGAATCCTATTTCAAATAATCATGTTAAATGGTATGTTTTCTAGAAATGTTTATTTTATAACTCCATTTAAAATTATGTCTGTACTATATCTTATAATTAGGTCTTAGATGGAATTCAGTTTTACTCTATAACAAAACTGTGAGCTTCTTCAGGGGAAATGCTCAGTATTATGCATATTTATACATCTATATTGCCCAGTTTATCCTGCTGATGATGGTTTCTTAATAAAGCAAATGCCATGTATTGCCTGAAAAATATATAATTATATTGAGCTCATTTCTGCCACAAAATTCAATTGCATATACACATTTTTGTTTAGGTTTGAGCATTTCCCCAATGTTCAACATTTTGGAGGATACAGCTGAAAATTTCAAGGTGAACCTTGAAATTTTTTTTTTTTTTTTTTTGAGACGGAGTTACGCTCTTGTTACCCAGACTGGAGTGCAATGGCATGATCTCGGCTCACTGCAACCTCTGCCTCCTGGGTTCAAGCAATACTCCTGCCTCGGCCTCCCGAGTAGCTGGGATTACAGGCACGCACCACCATGCCCAGCTAATTTTTGTATTTTTAGTGGAGATGGGGTTTCAGCTTGTTGACCAGGATGGTCTCGATCTTTTGACCTCGTGATCCACCTGCCTCGGCCTCCCAAAGTGCTGGGAAACCTTGAAATTTTATCACTGATATTTCAAAACTTTTTAAATCAGAAACTACTAGAAATTCTAAATAGTAAATTGGCCAGTGGATTGCATAATCATAGCAAAGTTAAAGAAAGGCTCAGCAACATACAGTGATGTGGGAAAATAAACTCATCATTGTTTATTTCTTATTCATTTAAATAATTAACATTATTAGATTCATTTAAGAATTAACTATATTGCTTCCAATTATTGTATTTAAAAATATAGTATACAATAAAATAATAAGCCAGAGCAGACATCTTTTTTTACCTTTTGGTGGATAGGAGAAATTTTTAAGAATAAAATACAACTAAATGAAGACAGAATGACATTTAGATAAATGCTCAAACACAAAACCGAATGCTACTTTAGATAGAAAGGGAGAGTAATATATTGAATTTTAAGAGCTGGGAAATAGATGTTGACTAGAAGATAATAAAGTTAATAAAAGGGGGTATACACTTGAAGTTTCTAAGATAAAAAGTATAGTAGTTACTCATTATGTGTACTAGCCATTTATGAAGTTGGACATACAGTATGCCAGCCTCTATCAGGGTGCTAAGAATCTATAGTAAAGAAGAAAGTTTATTTGTAAATGAAACATTATAATGGGGAGACCAATGAGGAAATCAGTGTGCTAATTACCATTTGTGAGTTGGGTCGCTGATCTTAGGAGACTTTTTGAAAACTAATGGCAGGATTTGATAAGGACCAATTAACTTGCTCTACAAATTATTTTAAGGTTTCATTTATTTCACAAATATTCATTGAATGCCTACTCCTTGACAGGGACACATTAAGTCATTGGGGAGCCAGGATGCTCAGGAGAGACAAGATATCTGTTTCTGGATAGAACGTAAGTCTAATATTCATACTTGTAAACAGTTGTAAAGTAATGGGCCAGTTAGAAGGATAAATTAATGAGGAGGGAATCTCAGTTGTTTTCTGGACACCAGGATAAACAGTTCTGTAGCAAAGGTACTTAGTCATACCCATATGGAAACTGGGCACAGTAGGCCTGATTCATAATTGACACTATACAACTCACTGACAAAGAATAGTGAAGAGAAGTGTATGAAAATGAGGACTGCTGTGTACATTTTCTTCCAATTCAGTCCTCTATGAACTAAGATCTGATTGATTAAGTGTTTGTAATATTTAATTCAAATGCAGTCCTACTTGGGAATTTGTTAAAATTGAAATTCCATGGGTCACCCTCCATACCTCCCAAGCCAAAAGTCCTGCAGTTATTCTTTATAGTCTACTTTAACAAGTTATCCAAATAATTCTTAAGCACACTAACGTTTGAGAAGAACTCTTTCAAAGATCTTAAACTGAATATTGAGCCTACAAAACACATTAGAATAAAAAGGTTCAAAATAATATCTTTTAAGATAACTATACTTGCCTTGCTTTGTTTAAGTTGTTTTTTCGATCCTTGTGAATTATTTATTGACACTTCTTATACATAAAACATCTGCTCTCTTTTCATCAAAACAACAATCTCATGTCTGATAGTAGCTCTACTAAGAATTTTCTTCTTCAAGAAAGTCAAGGCTAACTTTAAGAAAATAAGCAGAAAAAATAAACAAGCATGCTCATTATGTATTAACATTGAACTTTACCTTAACTTTGATCCTTGTCTTTCACCTAAAAAGTGTCACAGTTTTGTCAGTTTTTCTATTTAAATTTCTAGTGAAACAGTAAAGTGGTTAATTACATTTACTTGACATCTTGAACTATTTGAAGAATGGCATATGGTTAATACTAACAAAGAAAAATCTAAGAATATACTACGTTATTAAATATATTTTATATTCTGTATTATACTATAATTTGATGAACACTATACTTTATACATCACAAGTACTGTGATTTAATAGATAAAGTAGATTTTATATTTGGAAGATAGTGTTGCCTAATATACGTACAGGGAAGTGAATGACATGCTATTCTCTTTTTAATTAGAAAAAAACATGATACAGTATGACTTACACTTTATGTTTACTTTGAGCTCACTGACAGTAAAAAAAGAAAAGAAAAGAAAATCATTGCATTCTATCCAATATGACATTTAGATTTTTCCACTCCAAATAAACTAGTAGAACCCAGGGTTTAGAATACTATCAATAAGTGATCAAGGAACAACTGAATATGGCAGATATGTGATAGATGCCAAATTTCTGGTGGGGATCAAAATCTGTCAAAGACAGTAGCTGCTATCATGAATCATCTTCCAGAGTGCCAGGGTCTCCAGTGACTTATGAGTGTGCAGGAAGCACAGTGTAGATGGAAAGTATAAAGAAAAAAAATGGTCTACATTTCCTGTGTGGTACCCCAGGCCAGATGATATAAACTCAAAGGAGAAAGGGAGGAACAACAGAAGATTTAAATTAGAATACATTTACAATGGTCTTAATGAACCTATGTGGTACATACTTTCATAATACTAAGCAGAGAAATGTTTCCTTATCATAACTTGTGAAAGAGTGGTTATTATTCAGAGTTGAATTCCAGTAATCAAAGGTATGTTTGAAGTAGTATATAATCTGAAATTTCAGTTTTGCTTATACCCCTTTATTGTGATATAGTCTTTCAATGTTCAATAGATTAACAAATACTAGGAAATTTACATTTAAAAAAACGTTTACACCTTTTCCATGTAAAAATTTTCATTTAAGATAGTTTATGGAGTGCTTTGAATCAACATGGCTTTGCTACTGTCCTTTGCTAGCTCAGAAATAAAACAGAATTATAAAAAACAGTAATCTACTCATATAAATATTAATAACAATAAATTCTCTAAGGTAATATATGTATAAATATATATATAAATCATATATATTTCTTTATCTCTAGATATAATAATTCTATATATAAAATATATTTTTATATGCAATACATATAAATTTTTTATTTATATGCAATATTTATATATGCAATATATATAAAATAAATGAGGTACTATATATTTATTTTTATATATTATATGCATATATAGTATAGATTCCCTTTCCTTTTTAAATTCTACCTCTCTTTTCTCTTTCCTTTTATAAATGCTTATAATTCATTTTCTATTATCTAAAACTGCATTAGCCTTACATTTCATTTTTGTTATATATTATTAATAATCTCATTACACATGTATATATAGACATTCTTTTTCTACTCATAATGAAGTACAAAGCTTCAGAGTTTATTTTCTATTGTAAGAAATGGTTAAGAAAAATTAGTTATACTTGCTTTAGGTAACATTTTCATTTCACTTCAAACGCATTTCAAATAAGACAATAAGGCTATGTCAGTGGAAATCCATATAGACATAACAGAGTTATTTTTTTCTTTTGTAGTCATAGCTTTAAAATCAATTATATGTGGACAAAGGGAGCCTGAGGATACCAACTGAGTCAACACAGTTTTATTGATAGTGGCCTGTCCTTACAACTGAAACATATTTTAGCAGTATGTCAATCATATACTAACTGCAAAGCCTTTATTATTTTTCCCTAGATTATTACTTTCTTCTTAGTTTAAATGGATTGGAAAATTGAAATGCTATTTTACATTTTCTGCCTCCTAGAATAAAAAATAAAACTACTCTAAACAGTGGCAACTAGCAATGTATCCACTTTGTCAGTCACTATTGACATAATATTCAATTCTATCTGTATGCTAATATCAATTTATTTTTGGAAATGCATTTTTCAAATATATGCCAACCAAGAACATGAAGCATTAATATAATTTCAATGAACAAATATGGAGAATTTTTAGCAATATGGTGTCAGTTATTATATTTTGGCAAAATTTAGATAAAAAGCAAAAGTCAGTAAAATCCAGAATTTGTCTAAATTCATATGGTATTTTAGGGCTATTTTTGGAGCTCAAAGTGTTAGCTAATACAAGCAATATTCTGGTGTAAACCTAAAGGTCATTAAAATATATCTTAATTATGAAATAATTTTTAATCATGTTTGGATTACAGGCATTTTATAAGAAAAACGATATTAACCAGTATTGTTTTGTATACTTCTTTGTATAAAGGGCATAAACATCTCTAGACTTTATTATTTTTCTTCAGTAGTTAATATTATAGTGAATAAAAATTTCAGTTATGAATTTTATATGAAACATATTTATGTTATTTTGTAGCAATTAATTAAAGCTAGTCCATGAATTGTGCTAAAATGCTTTGATCCTTTGTTAACTTGAGCTTAGAGCATGAATTTTTTATAACAATATTTTCACTTCTGTCTCTGTTTGTTTGGGGTGCTATAAGAAAATACCATAATCTAACTGCCTTATAGATAAGAGAAATTTATTTTCACAGGTACCAAGACAGGGGAATTCTAAGATCAAGACATCTGCAGATTTGGTGGCTGGTGAAAATCCACTTGCTGTATCAAAATGAGGGAGTGCTCATGGATTGAAAAGGGAGGCAGGAGAGCTTTTTTAGGCCTTTTTCATATAAAGGCATGAATCTTGTTCATGAAGGCTTGGCCCTCATGACCAGTCATATTACAAAGACCCTACATCTTCATGCCACCACTTTAGGGGTGAGGATTTCAATATGAATTTTGAGGAATCACAGACATTCAGGCCATTACACTTCAAAATAATCTGCTTGGCATACTTCAAATTTGTTTCTTGAGATTATTGGCTAAATTTATTTTTATAGCCCGTTTTTCTCCAAGTGAAATTTGTTTTATTTTGAAAAGTTTATTTCATAAATTAAGAATTGAATGTGAAAATTATTATATATAAATTAGCTATGGTAGAGAGTACTTTAAAATAAATGTCCATCCAAATGAGACTTCAGTTACTCAGAAAAGGACAATTAGGATGAGATTCTGCGATTGGTGAATTCTGAGTTTTGTTTCACAGTACAAGAGTACCTTTAGGCATGACTCTCTAAGCTTGCATGTTTTCAGAACTCGGAGAAAATAAGAGGAGTTTTTAGAATTCTCATCATATTTCTTCTGGCCATAATGGTTTGGTTTAATTGAAGCACTGCTATTTGGAAAAGTCTAAATTAATTTTTAGTAACTATATAAAAATTGATCTTTTGGCAAGAATATTTAGCATAAGTTTATGCAAATCAAGTTTTGTGATTATATACGTAAGGAGTAAATATTCAGAAAATGACTTTATTGACTATACACACAGGCTTTTCTTTCATATTACACACATTGTAATATGTTGCTTTGCTATGATCCCATATGAAAATTGTAAAATGTTGCTTTATGAAAGGTTCATATGCAAAGTAAAGCTTACTAAACTGACCAGTAAAGATTAGTGACTGGACAAAATACACAGTCAGAATTAGCAATGACATGATCATGTCGCATGAAAGAGAAAATAAAAATATAAGCATTAGTTTCTAATGACTGTTATTTTTATGAAAACTTGTCAAATCATGATTGCTGATTTTGTATCTTTGCAATTCTTACTGTACCTCACAACACTATCTCTTTTCTTACATCACCATAGGTCACTCTCTCTTTTGGTTGGTACTATGATAATATACATAGGAAGTAGCTCTTTGAGCTTCTTATTCTAGAGACCCTATGTTTTTCATCATATATCTACTTTTCTTTTCTCCTTGGATGCGGTCCAGCCACTCTTTGAAGACTCCTTCTGTGAATCTTGATGACCTCACTGAGTTCTAGCCAATAAGACAGCTACAATATGATTGATGCCCCTTCCAGGCCTGCCCATACAAATCTTTCACATAGTATCCACACTCCCTTTCCCCATTTGCACAGAGAGAGAGAATTCCCAGATCTTAGAGGACATTGGAGCTGCAAGAAAGGATTGCTCCCCAAATTATGGATTGGGAAGCTGCATGTTAAACACTCATTGAATTGTCATAACAGCTAGAAATAAATTTCTATTTTATGTTGCATGCCACAAGTCCTCTGTTTTAATACAAAACTTTATTATTAAGTGGGAATATTAACATACAAATACATTAAGTGCATGTCCTTGGCATAGTGTTAAGATGACAGGCATTAAGGCAACAGAAACCAGAAGAAGGAAGACTGGACACCTGTGAATTCCTATGGAAAAACACTTGTAAACCATTGGCCTGCAGTTATTTGAAGGGAGACCCATGTGTACCTATGTCTGATATACTAGGTGAAGTGGCAAGACAGAGTGAGGCTGATTGCATGGGTTGGACACTATTGGCTGCTTATAGAATGATTTTACAATAAAAGAGATGGACAAAGAAAAAATTAAGTAATTTGTAAGCCTAAGTATAGGAATAGAGAAAATTCAGGAATATGAGATCTTGGTTTTGTTGTGTTTTTTCCTAGAATCCAAATGAAGTATGATTGAAAAAGCCTTTGAGTGACAAAAGGCCATTAAAAACTCATCCATGAAACAAGGTCAGATTAGGGTTTGCTCTCTCTGCCTAATCCTAATGACAATGAGATGACCACTATTAAATTAGGAGAGAGGCATAACAGTGACAAAGCATTTAATATATCAGCATTGAGCAGTATATTTAGGATATATTACATTGTGATTACTGGGACATGAAACTGACTGAAAGCAAATACAAAAATAGTCCATGAAACCACTATTCTTGATTTAGAACAAACATCAATCCCTCACATTTATTCCAACATGAAGTATATATCATATTTACAATTCAGAGAAATAGGCTTTATGAGAAAAATAGAAATGTGACTGACAATGAAAGAAAACTATATTTGCTGTATTCACAGTAATAACAGAAAACACAATCTTTATGCACATATCTTGCAACAAACAGACTAATATACAAGAGCATATGCTTGTGTGTATGCACACACACAATATGCATTCTGTCATCCTGCCAGGAGACATTTTTACACACACATGTATATGCACATGCATACCACCTGTGCAAAATGTATGTCTACATATAGAATACGGATTATATATACAGATAACTCACTTAGCAAAAGTGCATGTAAATATATATGCATATATACACACGTATGGATGAATGTAAATGTATTAACTAAAGAGAAGTGTTCATAAGTAATATACACACATATAAAAAGTATGTGCTCATATTCAAGAAGTATGTGCCATTCTAAAACATACACACATTCCTCACACACAAACATTTCTGCATACCCTATTAAAATGTTATCTATACTGGTTAAGGACATTGTATTCATAGAAACAGTCTCCGAATTATTGATTATATATAGATATAGCTTGCACTTTTAAAAACAGCTGAGGAGTAAAGGAGTGTAGGTTTTACGTTCTGATAACTTAGAATAGGCAAGTACTCCTTTTATCCTAAAAATTAATTGCAAATATTGATGATGATAGGAAGAATTTGGAGACAGTGTTCATCTTGGTATGTTGGTTAAAGGACTGGCATAATTTTGTAAATTCTGCTCCAGTAAAAACGTACCTATTCCATATAACTTTCAAAACTAATCAAAGAAAAGGAGCTGACAGAGCTCATTTCACTATGCTCCACCAGACTGACATAAGATCAAAGTCTGCAAGTCCTGCAAACTACCGGAAGCTGAAGAATCCAATCTCCACTTCAGTTCACTCTCTGAGAAATAAACTCTAAAAGCACCAAAAAGCTCCTTCCTCATCATCTGCAAGTTTTTAATACTGAGTCTAGTTAAATCTCTCCTCACACAAAAATAAAGAAAATGAGACAAGAAGCAACATGCCTTCATAGAACATTTCTGCTAAACAAGGGGATACACAGAGGAAAATCCCACTCCACTAAACAGAGTGGGCATTCAAGGGTCATTCACATCCTTAATAGGCATTAGGCTTTGTGAATTTTCTTGGTTAGATCAAGGTGCTACTGCATAAAACAGGCTGAAATTGACTGAATTAAAAGTGAACTTACGCGAATTCATAAAAAAATTTTCTGTAGAAATCCAAAATGATGTATTGCTATTAAATTTTATATTCGAACAATTGATTACAAAACTTACATTGTGAAAATTGTAATTACTGCTAAGAAATACAAACTTCCCTCTGAAGTAAAGGACAAATAAATGCAAAAATTTCTAGAAATGGTAACAAGATATCACATGGGGGTAATATTTCCTTTTAAAAATAAACCCATAACTAATGCTGTATTAACTACCAAGGAAATAATACAGACGAGTAATAAATACTAATATGGTTATGACATGAATGATTAAGAATACATCTGGATTTTCAGGGTGATTTTAAAAGTTAGATAAAACTCAAAATTTAGATATAAGAGCTAGATGGAGTATATTCTAATTTCAACTGGAATTACTCTAGATGGAGTATATTCATGTAATGCATCTTAATACACTAAATAATGTTTAAAGTATTCTAAAAGAAGAAATGGCTCCTATCATGCATCTTCCCCCACCTTCCTTCTAAGAATTCTTTAGCTGAGGCTCCCTCCTTTTTTGGATTTGAAAGCAAAGGAAGATGCTATCTTGCAATCAAATACTCTGGGTACTTATTTATCTTGTGTAATAGATTATAAGGGCCATAGATTACAAGTACATGGATTCTTTTCAGAGTTTAGCACTGGGTCTTGCTTGGGATGAATAATAATGCATGAATAATATTAAATAAAATCTTTACATTGTTTTATTTTTGTTTTCTAAAAATTATATTTTAGTGGAATCACTGTGAGAACCAGGGAGAGCCTTCAGTGCTGTGTCAAAATGTCAATAAATACTGAGGTTTGAGCAACTGTAGCAGAATTGTTTTTCATTCCATCACCCAGCCTACATACAGTCACAGATAGAAGTGTACAGTATAACTAATATCCTTGAACTTTGTCTATTAATTATTGTATAAAAGACATGCTTTTTAAAAAATTGTGTTTTGCTTATTTTATAAAGAACAGGAGATTTTTGGCTTTGTACATTTATTTGCTCATGAGTTTCTTTGGCTTTCTATATTTATTTGAACATGTGTGGAAATAAGTCTCTTGGAAAATTTTTTCTTTTGGAATAATGTAGTTATTGCCAGGTTTTGAGCAGCTCCTTTAAAAGTGCTGTCAGAACAAATATATCAGGTCACACAGCAGGTGGTTTATCTCTGTGAAAGCCTAAGCATTAAAATAGAGAAGGCTGCAGACTAGTAATTAGATATTGATTGGTTTATCTAACACATTCTGCACATTTCTAAACAAATGCAGCATCGTTTCTGATTCTTTCCTTCTAAACCATGAAATTGGTCAGTGCATTCATTTCAAAGATTACAAAATACAAAGTGCAGTTTTCTACAACTTATTCACTGATCTCACTTGAACGTAATCAATAAAATTCACAATATGATTCAGTTTTTAGCAAATGTCACAAAGATCACCAGACACGCATTTATACTTCCAGAAAGTATTTCTGCTTCATATCATAAGAAATATATATTTTAAACATTTCGAAAGCAATACCTTTTCTTTTAGAAACATAGGGGCATCACTCTATCCTGGAGAGGTAAACAGAGAAGGGAGGAATCACAAAACAGCAATTTTTTTTTTCTTTCAAGGGATGGGCCGGGCGGGAGGGCTGGGTGAGTCCTCACCAGGGGGGTTCCCAGGAGAGGGCAGGGAACGCCACCAACTGCCCGTCAGGGGCATCGTGACGCTAAGGTGGATGGGGCCGAAAGATTTGAGCAGGTTATGTGAAATCTGGAACTCCATTGCTTGTACCCCAAGGCATCTGTTTCTATTCACCTTGGGGCTCTATTACTGGGTCCCACCCCAAGATGAATAGAAACAAAAGAATATAAATGCAAAAATATTCATTCAGACAACAAATACGTGTATAACAACAGACAAAAACATGGTGAACAACTAACAGATGATAAAAAAGTAAAAAATGTAAATGAATAGCTTAAAACATTAAAAACCAAGATTTAAATAGATTTTCAGTATTGTAACTATATAATGTTACAGGATTTATATTCTTACTGTACTCAACAGAGACCACAGTCTTATAAGATCGGGAATGGGATTAGAAAATATAAAGAATCTGACTTTTTCAAAATAATTAAAATATATGGTTTTTCAGAGAGTAGTAAAATGAGAACAGAAGAATCAACATGTAAAAGACAAAAAAATTTATAGAGATTTACACTATGGTATTTTCTACACTAATGCAATAAAAATCCCATAAATTTGTTTTTGCTTTACAGATGTTTGACATATTATTAAAAATAACTCAGTGAATTTGATATAATTTAAAGATAATCATAAAAAAACAATAAAGGTGGATCTCATGAATTTTTAAAATAAAATAAAACTACAGTATTCCTTAAATAATTGTTCTTATTCTATATTTAATAACAAATACGGCACATGTTTTTCAACATTGTATCTGAGCGAGGTATATGCTGTCATATCCTATTTGTTCCTCAGAGTACCATATTCCAAACGGAAAGAAGTTTTTGCTTTCCCTAAGTCAGCTGGGGGCATATCAAAGTTTAGCATTGTACTAAGGGAAATGTGATTTAGAGTCACACTTTCTACCATTAGGCTTAAGAATTGCTACTGCTAAGGAGTAAATCAGATCTAATAAGTAAAGGTGCTTGGAGTATAACCATATTTACTTATAATGGAAGCCATCTGATGGTTCAAACACATTTTCCATCATGGTGCTAAATAGAAGAGCCAAAACAATGAAAGCACGTTGTATTTTGCATAAATGTATACATTTCTTTCTTGCCTTTTTTTTTTTTTTGAAAGCTTATTTCATTGCAAAAAATATTTGGGTCTTCTATGGAGATGATGTGTTTGTGCGTGTGTGTGTGTCAGTGTGCGTGTATGTGTGTGGGGTGAGAGAAGTATGTACATAATTTGAGGGGCTCGGTTTGCTTAACATTTATGAAAAATGTTGCCAAGTGTAAATTTGTTTTTCAGTAATCTAATAATTTTCCTATACATCAGTTTTACATACTGGTTTTATATCATCCTTTCCAGTTAAATGTATACATTTTATTTTAGGACGAAAAAACACAAATAAATTGTGTAAATGTATCTAGTGTGGTACAAACTTAGGCAATTACTCCTGTTCACTACCTTCATCCATTGTATTACAGAGATCCTTTTTTAACCTGCATTTTGTGAGTCCAATGGAAGTGGGATATAAATATGTAGAAGGTTGCCAGGTCTGTCATGCATTTTAATATGGGGAAGCATATTTGGAAAATACATTTTTGTAAACTTCTAGCTGTAACAACCTTATTCGGGGCTATATAAAAACATATAATGGAAAAATGTGCATCTTCGCTCTTCTCTTTTTAATCCGTCTCTGCCATGGTTGAAAGGGTGAACAAATAGATGCTTCTATGTATTGTCACAATGACTACTCACTGTTTGATTTTATGCATAAGACAGATGATTCTTTCACTTTGCATGACTGCCCAAAACAAACCAGATTTATATATATACAGTAGCTATTAAGAAAAAAACTGAGTGCTATTTCACCTCTGCCAGATAAAATTGTAGTAGGTCAGTTGATAGGAAATTTAAAAAATTATGTCTGTTTACATGTAGAACGTGCATATGTCAAATCATTCCACACATTGATTTAAAATCTAATGAAAGATTTAAAAATTATATGACCAAAGAAATGTTTGGCATATTACATCAGTAAATACTGATAGCCGATAATGCTGTAGTGATTCAATCACTTTTTAAAATACTCGGCCGGGTGCAACAGCTCATGCCTGTAATCTCAGCACTTTGGGAGGCCAAGACGGGCAGATCAAGAGGTTAGGAGCTCGAACCAAGCCTGGCCAACATTGTGAAACCCCATCTCTACTAAAAATACAAAAATTAGCTGGGCGTGGCAGTGCACACCTATAATCTTAGCTACTCAGGAGGCTGAGGCAGGAGAGTTGCTTGAACCTGGGAGGCGAAGGTTGCAGTGAGTTGAGACCGCACCACTGCACTCCAGCCTGGGGGCCCGAGCAAGACTGTCTCAGAAAAAAAAAAAAAATAATACTCATTGAGCCAACATATTCACGTAGTACCCAGTATGATTCATGCCCTCTTCTAGGTGCTTGCTTGAGGTATGTCAGGAAAGGAAACAGATTAAACATATTTAACTTTGTTGTGCTCATGCCATAGTACAGGTGTTAATTACTATGGAATTTGGTTAAAGGTTTTAATATTCATAATTATAAAATAGATGTTATAAAGGATGTAAAAATAGTTAACTCAATAATATATGCAAAAGTGCCTTCTGAAGTCTAACATGATTGATACGATAGAGCATTGTAAGCATGGAAGCAATTATTTTATTTTCTAGTTTATTTCTATACATATTTGTTTCCTTAAAGTTACAATACAGTTGAAAATCAAGTGGTTTTTTTAATTCATATCAACTGAGTTTTATTATTTTTATTAGTAACAAATAAAAGAAAGGACCAAAGGAGGGTTTCACAAAAGAAAAAAAGACACCACTTTTTGGTGACATAATAAGGATGATATATAAAATTCCTTAATCAGATTCTTTAGTTTTATTGATATTATAAGGAATAAAAAATTGTGACATTGTATAAAATGACATACTATGAATGTGTAATAAAGGCCTTTTTAAAATGAAGTACAAATAAAGTTCTATACAAGTGAGTTCCTGACCACATACCTAGCCTCATTTCCCCTCATTTTACCTTTACCATGTTTGCCCTTGTCTTCAAGCCCTTTGAGCAGAACATCTCTTCCACAGACTCTACCCTTTATCCTTGGTGCATTTTGCCAGGAACAATCCACTCCTGTCCCTCTTCTCAGTTCCTTCTCTTCCTTTGGGAGTCTAGGTCATTCACCCTCAAACTTAACTGCACATTGAAGTTGCCTGGATGGCCTGTTAAGAGACATGTTGCTAGATCTCATCACTCAGAGTTTCTGATTCAGTAGCCCTGGGAGAAGAGGGACTCTAGAAATTACATTTCTTACAAGATTCCAGGTGCTGCCTAGAGGACCACACTTTGAGAACCACTTCTTTAGTTTTAGGCTATTAAATATGACTTCATCACAGAAGTGTTCTCTGTTCTCTTAGAGTAGATCAAAGCATTCTGATATGTACTTCTAATATTTTTAAATGTTTTCTCTTTCATCATATTGTTCAGGGTTTTTTTTTTTTTTTAATGCAGTTAATGCCAGTCTCCAAGAAAGCAATAATTCCGGCTATCAATTACCATCAATACATGAATATACTGCTCAAAAATTGAATGGGCAGAATTTATTTAGATAGTTCTTGATATGAAATTCAAAGTAAAATTGAATTTGTGGTATTTAAAATCGTTAATTTCTTAGTAAAATCAAAATGTATAATTAAAAATAATTTGGCCATAAATATAAACAGAACACCACTTAGTAATTTTATTGTTTACATTCCCTTTTTGAATACCATCTTGCCTAAGACTTGATTATAAGTCATCCTGAGATATAACTTACACCTACCATTGTGTATATATGTAGATCAAATAGATAGTATATATAGAGCAAATTAAATTGTAAAAACTGTAGTTAAATTATTCAAATAAGTAAAAGTCTTTTAGATTGGAGTAGAGTTTTAAGGGGATCTCAATTATTACAGAGTATTAAATTCTGTAATTATTATTTAGATGTTTAGTTTTTATATGTATGCAATTTTGCCCATTTCCTGTTATTTCAAATAAATTAAAGTTTAGTGGTATAACAGAAAGAAATTCATGGGTGTCTGTAATAATTAAAATAGGGAAGCACACATTTAAAAAGTTTAAAATTACCACGTTTTTTAATTCTAATTTATTCTCTGAAGTGCTGTGAGGTTACTATCCAAAAGTTTTCTGAATAAGTTTTTTACTTAGTGAAAACTCTTTGACAAAAACAAAGACAAACTTTTAAACAGCTATTTTTAGGGAAACTAAATTATTGTTACTTTAGCTCACACATATTTTAAAATATTTTCTCTTATATCTTCCCATTTATGCATTCTAGATACCAGTGAAATTCTGTAATGCTTGCCATTTACTAGAAACATCACTTCTCATTTGCATTTTATGATTTTTCTTAGGATTCCAAGTCTCTAAATCATTCTCTCCAACAATGATAACAGCTTCTCATCAAGGCTCAAGAAAATGGCATTTTATTTCTTGATCATTTCTTCCCTAATTCTAGGAGCTAGTAACATTCATAACACTTTTAAACTAAACGCTTCTCCCTGGCATTTTAATTAATTAGATTTATGTATAGTGTATTAGTCTCTTCTCAACATTGCTAATAAAGACATACTTGAGACTGGGCAATTTTCTGAACGAAAGAGGTTTAACTGACTCACAGTTCCACATAGCTGGGGAGGCCTCACTGTCATGGTGGATGGTGAAGGAGGAGCAGAGTCATGCCTTAAACAGTGGCAGGCAAGAGGGCATGTGCAGGATAACTCCCCCATAAAACCAGAAGAGCTTGTGAGACTTACTCACTATCATGACAACAGCACTGGAAAGACCGGCTCACATGATTCAGTTACCTCCCCACCACGTCCTTCCTACAACACATGGGAATATGGGAGCTACAATTCAAGACCGAGATTTGGGTGGGGACACAGCCAAGCCATGTCATTCTGCCCCCAGTCCCCTACAAATCTCCTCTTCTCACATTTCAAAACCAATCATGCCTTCCCAGCAGTCTCCAAAATCTTAACTGATTTTAGCATTAACTCAAAAGTCCAGAGTCCAAAGTCTCATTTAAGACAAGGCAAGTCCCATCTGCCTAAGAGCCTGTAAAATCAAAAGCAAGTTAATTGCTTCCTAGATACAATGGAGGTACAGGAATTTGGTAAATACACCAGTTCCAAATGGGAGAAATTGGCTGAAACTTGCATGGGATCTATGGGCCCCATGCAAGTCTGAAATCCACTGAGGCAGTCAAATCTTAAAGTTGCAAAGTGTTCTCCTTTGACTCCATGTCTCACATCCACATCACGCTGATGCAAGAGGTGGGTTCCCATGGTCATGGGCAGCTCTGCCCCTGTGGCTTTGCAAGATACATCCCCCTTCCTGGCTGCATTCATGGGCTGTTGTTAAGTGGTGCATGGTACAAGCTGTCAGTGGATCTATCATTCTTGGATCTGGAGAATGTTGGCCCTCTTCTTACAGCTCTATTAGGCAGTGCTCCAGTGATGATGCTGTGTGGGGGCTCACCTCCCAAATTTCCCTTCTGCTCTGCCCTAGCAGAGGTTCTCCATGAGAAGCCTGCCCCTACAACAAACTTCTGCTTGGACATTGAGGTATTTCCGTATATCCTTTGAAACCTAAGTGGAGGTTCTCAAACCTCAGTTCTTAACTTCTGTGCATTCATAGGCTCAACATCACATGGAATTTGCCAAGGCTTCAGGCTTGCCCTCTGAAGCCATGGCCTGAGCTGTATCTTGGCCTCTGGAGCAGCTGGGATGCAGGGCACCAAGTCCCTAGGCTGCACACAGCAAGGAGGCCCTAGGACCAGCCTAGAAAAACATTATTTTTTCTCCTGGGCTTCTGGGCCTATTATAGGAAGGCTGCTCCAAGGATCTCTGACATGCCTTAGAGACATTTTCCCCATTGTCTTGGTGATTAACATTCAGCTCCTTGTTACTTTATAAATTTCTGCAGCTGGCTTGAATTTCTTCCCAGAAAATGGGTTTTCTACTGTGTTGTCAGGGTGCAAATTTCTCAAACTTTTACATTCTGCTTCCTCTTGAACACTTTGATGCTTAGATAATTTTTCCACCAGAAACCCTAAATCATCTCTCTCTAGTTCAAAGTTCCACAGATCTCTAGGGCAGGAGCACAATGCCACCAGTCTCTGTGCATAGGAAGAGTGACCTTTACTCTAGTTCTCAACAAGTTTCTCACTTCCATCTGAGACCACCTCAGCCTGGACTTTATTGTTCATGTCACTATCAGCATTTTGGTCAAAGCCATTCAATAAGTCTCTAGGAGGTTCCAGACCTTCCCAGATAGTCCTGTCTTCTTCTGAGCCATCCAAATGGTTCCAACCTGTGCCTGTTACCCAGTTCCAAATTCACTTCCATGTTTTTGAGTATCTTTACTGCAGCACCCCACTCTACCGGTACCAATTTACTGTCTTTTCTCACCCTGCTAATAAAGACATATTAAAGACTGGACAATTTATATAAAGGAAAGAGGTTTAATTGAGTCACAGTTGCACACAACTTGGGAGGCCTCACAATCATGGTGGACAGCAAATGAGGAGTCAAGTTTTGTCTTACATGGTGGCAGGTAAGAGGTCATGTGCAGGGGAATGCACCTTTAGAAAACTGTCAGATCTCATGAGACTTATTCACTGTCTCAAGAACAGCATGGAAAAGAGACCCACTCCCATGATTCAGTTACCTCCCACGAGGTCCCTCCCATGACTTCCATGGGAATTATGGGAGCTACAATTCAAGATAAGATTTGGGTGTAGATTGTAACTTCTATGATAGTTTTTAACAAATTATTCTTATTTATCCCAGATTGCTTTTAAGAGCATATCATCTTAATCTTTTTTATACAGACATATAGATGCTTAACAAAACTCCATGTAAACAATAAATGCTAGACAATGGTAGTTAGAATCCACAAAGCCCTGAAGAATCTACACAGCTAATATATGTAGCAATGTTTTCTTAGGACATCATGCATTATAAAGGCATATAGAAGAAATATGAATGAACAGATAACCTGAAAAACAAAATTCAGCTGAATTGTATTTTAGTAAAACAAATAAATGATTCGATCATAGCATTATTAAATGAGAACTGTTAAAATAAGCATAAAAATATATATGTATAAATTTACTTCTGAATTTAAAATTTTAAGTCTACAAATAACATAAGAAGACTTTGTTCTTACAAAATTATAAAACATTGAGAAAAAGCGAAAATTTTCCTTTTCCATAACTCAATGTATTATGCCAAATATCATAAGTGAAGTTTGACTTCTATAAATAAATGTGTTTGGATTAAACTTCATTTTTGAAATGAGTACTTTTAAAGAGTCATTTACTTTTCAAAGGTAGCAAGATGCCATAAGTAAGAATGTAAAAAGTTTTGGTATTATTTTGTGGGTAAACTATAAATGTAAAAATATTTTATTATCTTAATAATTACATTTACAAATTGAAGTCATGCTATTTGGGCAATTCATATAAATGTTGCGAGTAGATCGATTGTAGTCTTTTTATGATAGTTGTTTAAAATCATATGAGGTTTTTAGACATTTTATGGGTTGTTCATACAATTTTTATTCCACTTTCATTCATTCACTTGTACTACTATTTTGTTACTTAAAATAAGTTTTTGACTTAAAATAATAATATTTAGCAGGTATTCGCCAGGTTATCAAGTCATAAATTACTTTACGCTTCATACATTTATGGATGAACATAACCAAAATTTGTGAAGGATTATTTTGTCATGATGATTTAGTGGTTCAAATGTGAATTTGATAGTATTTCTTCTCTTGAAGAAGAATTACATTTTAAATATTGGCAATGACAAAAATTTTCTTGTTCAAGAACATGCTTAATTCCAACACCTAATTACTTTATATGACTAACAGGCAATATTCACATATGTGTGTCTGAGAAAGTTGCATTTATCACTTGGGTTAAACAAGAGTTACTCCATGTGAAAAAGTTTAAGATTTAGAGATTTAGTTTTCTTTTCTGTAATCCTTCAGCTGCAGAAGAACTTTTTGATTCAAATATGACATTTTCTGGAAGTCCCAGAGGAGTACTAAGTTGCCTTGGACTAAACTAAATCATCAGTGATCATATTAGCTGTCAATGACCTATAGATGACATTTGTATCTAATTAATTAGATGTCTTCTTTTGAAAGAAACAGTGCATTGTGCATAATTGGAAGAAACATCAAAGTTGGAGTCATTGACTCATTAATCTAATGAAGCTAGCCTATGGCATTTATATTACTCAGTGGTGATGTTATATGTTATTGTATTTGCAATTAACAATGCTGTATAAAATGTTAATTCTTGATAAAGAACATATGAATTAAGCACAGCATAATTTTCAGAGAAGATTTCAAGCTCAGCTGTTTGACATATGCCCTGGTTAGTTATTTCTGTTACTAGGGCATAAAAAACCTGGGCTATTATTTTGACTGACCAGTTACTTGCAATCGCATACCAGCCATTCATTTACAATATCTCATCTCTGTCACAGAGGTGAGTAAGTGTCACTTCCTCAACAATGACATTGATTCAAGGTGTAGACAGGCCTACGTGTGTCCTTTTCTAGGAACTTTCAAATTGTTTTGAGGATAAAGTAGCTTCTTCCTCTGTGATCAGAGAACTATAAGTATGTAAGCCTGAATAAATAGGCAGCCATGAATTGAGCTGGCCTAAGATCACAAAGACATCTAAGGATAAAAGAAATCAAAGGATAAAGTCTCTGATTTCATTAAAATACTTGGGCTAGCTATTTCTAAGACTGACATCCTTTTTTAAATAAAGAAATATAATTTACTTCTGTTGTTTTACTACTTAGAAATAGATTTCCATTAATTGAAATTGAAATAGGCCTGGTTATACAAAATATAATTGATTATCATATAAATTCAGAAATAACTAAAAGCAGAAGAAACTCAGTTAAGACAAAAACAAATAAAGCATAACATTCTATTTGAAATTAATTTTAATTTCACTGTATAAACATTTATTATTACTATTTCCATTTTATAGTAGAGATTATTCTGTATCTGAGAAATTATGTGATCCATGAAACCATGTACTATAGACTGAATGAAAACCAAATTCCATATAACTCCAAAATCTGTATGGCATCTATAATACTGTGAAGAACCCAAAGGTATAATTTATAAAAATTTGCGAGCTAGAAAAAATATTTTTATCCAAGAAAAATCTATAGATTATTTGAAACCAGAGGCACTCATTTAATGTTCTGTTTAATTTAGGGTTACACTTTGCACCCCCAAAAAATTGCTTTTTGGTCTTTTCAATTTTACTTCAGTTGTAAATAATAAGCTCAAAGCTTTGATGGTGTTTATGAGACACCCCCAAAAAAAGTATGGAATAAGTTAATCTGTATAGCAAAATCAAGATCAGCTATTTGGATCTATTTAGCATAAGAAAGAAAATCACTATATATACTTCAAGAATTATATATAATTGAAATATTAAAATAATATCAGTATTATATATCTATATTAAATGGAAAGTGGACTATGTCATACTTTACAAATATTTTTAACTTGGATGATCATACAAGTTAATCATACATGATTAAATTAACTGCTCTAAGCCTCAATTTCCTATAAAAATGATAATATTATCTCCCTTAGAGTATTATACAAAGATTCCATTTTCCAATATGTGAAAACCATTAAGCACAATTTCTGTTGCAGAATAAATTGTTAAATGTTATTTTCTGTTATCATTTATTATATAGATACTCACATTCAATGAAATTGTATACTATTTGAAGATTCACAGATTTATTTTAATCAGTGAATATAATTATATATAATATCAAAATATGACTATATGAATACCACGACGTTAAGGAATTTTCTTTGGTTTTTGTTTTTGTTTTTCAGACAAGGTCTTACTGTGTTACCCAGGCTGGAGTGCAGTGGAACAATCTCTGCTCACTGCAAACTCCACCTCCCGGGTTCAAGGAATTCTTATGCCTTAGCCTTTTATGTAGATGGGATTCCAGGCCTACACCCTCATGCCTGGCTAATTTTTAATTTTTTAGTAGAGACAGGATTTTGCCATGTGGCCAGGCTGGTCTGGAACTCCTGGCCTCAGGTGATCTGCCTCCCTCAATTTCCCAAAGTGCTGAGATTACAGGCATGAGGCACTGCACCCGATCATCATTAAGGAATTGCAAATAAATGATTATTTTCAGTAGAATTCAAAGGTCAGCATAGGCATAAATTTCTTTTAGGCCTTTAACATGTCAAAGTATTCTATAATCCTTTGTAATGACTGCCAAAGCAAAAATTGTGCTGGAAAGGTTAAACAGGTAAGGAAGACTCTATTCAAGTCTGTTACAATAGTAGAGAAAAGCCAAAGTACATTACGAACCCAACTGCATTGAAACAAGGAGCAGAATAGACTTTAAGAGATGGGGTAGAGGGTTCTATGGGTCGTCTGTTTGCTAACTGGCTTAACACATAGGCAAAATAAATTTGCTTTATTTTATGACAAGAGAAAGATTTTATACTTAGAGCAAGGTACTTACTTAAGTTAGGCCCCTACTCTCCCAAAAAACAAAACAACAACAACAACAAAAGGGGGGGATAGGGTTGCCATATTCCTATCTTCCTTGATGATTACATTTCAAAGAGATATTTCTCAGGTTTTGGATAGACACATTTCTAATTTTTAATACTAACAAGAGGCTTATTCAAAGGTTTTACCTACATTTCTCTCTCTCTCTCTCTCTCTCTCTCTCCTTTTTTCTTTTGAGACGGAGTTTCGCTCTTGTTACCCAGGCTGGAGTGCAATGGCACGATCTCGGCTCACCGCAACCTCCGGCTCCTAGGTTGAGGCAATTCTCCTGCCTCAGCCTCCTGAGTAGCTGGGATTACAGGCACGCATCACCATGTCCAGCTAATTTTTTGTATTTTTAGTAGAGACGGGGTTTCACCATGTTGACCAGGATGATCTTGATCTCTTCACCTTGTGATCCACCCGCCTCAGCCTCCCAACGTGCTGGGATTACAGGCGTGAGCCACCGCGCCCGGCCGGTTTTACCTACATTTCAAAGAGGCAGAGAAAGAACTGACTGACAAATTTTCTAAAGTCAATGCTTTAAGAAAAGGGAGTGAAGAGACTTCTGTGATTGGGCAATCTGGGTGTTGTAAGAGCCAGGATGAGAGGAAAGTCAGGGTGTCAGAGGCAGCAAGAAGCTTGCCTACAGTTTAGTCAAGCTGAGAGGAATATTAAGGCTGTCTTGAACACTATTTCTTGGAATTAATTTTAAATTTATAGATTTATTTTGGTACTCTGGTATCTCTTATCGTGAATAAAGAAAGAAGAAAACAGTCAATAATACAACTTAAAAGTAGCATCAAATATGTCTAAGATTTGAATGCTAAAGCAATCAAAGGAAAAAACCACCGTTATCATGTGCATAAAGTCTTTTATTTTGTATTCATTATTTGTTATTCATGGATTTATCATCTGCATTAAAGTCTGGAGAGTTTTTAGTTTGTTTTGCCTTTATCCATTTGCCCAATAGTAAGACACTTTTCATGTGTTTTACTATTACATTATATATGTGTAAAAGTATTTAATATGGAATGTGCATGACTGGCCAGTTAAATTACTGGGGGACAGCACTAAAGAGGCCAGAGCCAATTTTACTTCCTTATGCCTATGGTCTTCAATTAAATATATGTCATAAATCTCATCATTCCAGACATTTCCATGAAGTACCTGAGCAAGATGAGGGAAATGATGTAAATAAGTTACTACTAGACTAACCTATAAAGTATCAGTATTTGATGTATGGACTTTCTTGCCTCTGATTGCATCTTGTCCCTTTTCCTCCTTACTGTCATTCTTCTTCCTGAATATGTGTGTGTACATGTGTGTATGTGCCTGTGAATTATAATTGTGTAGCATGGCCACCAGTCTTTTATGGGGATGATTCTTATGAGGGCTCTCAAGAATATATAAAAGAATCATTTGTGAAGGCTTTGTTTTTTCCTAAATGGTAGTTCTTATCTCTTTCATGTTCCAATGTTAATTTCAGAATGCTTCATTCCCATCTGGAAATTCCTTCCATATGGGCACTGTAAAATGTTTCTGAAATTTGTCAGGTGGTGAAAAGAAATCTGAAGAGTGCTATGGTAATTTGTTCATTGATAATCCAGATGCTGCTTAGAATAATTTTCTCTTTTTGCATCTCAGCACAGTTACGTTATATTTTCTTCGAAGATATAAAGTGCATAATACTATTACTGTCTTTTTTTAGTAAATATTTTCTAATTATTTACTAAATAAATCTAAATATCTAAAAATTCACCTTAGAAAGTCTTAGAAATTATAAATACATTGGAGCTAGGTATAAATGTATTTATACCTAGCTCTAAATACAGGAGGTAAAGTGAATTAGCATAGGCAGTCTATCTAAAAGTCACTAAAGCCAATCATTAAGTAACCTATTAGATTTCTTGGGAGGTTGAGACAGGCGGATCACCTGAGGTCAGGAGTCCAGACCAGCGGGACCAACATGGAGAAACCCAGTCTCTACTAAAAATACAGAATTAGCTGGACGTGATGATGCATGCCGGTAATGCCAGCTCCTGGAGGTGGAGGCAGGAGAATTGCTAGAAGCAGGAAGGCAGAGGCTGCAGTGAGCTGAGATTGTGCCATTGCACTCCAGCCTGGGTGATAAAGCGAAACTCCATCTGAAAAATAAATAAATAAATAAATAAACAATAAAAAGAAAAATAAATCTATTAATTTCAACAGTTAGTTTTTCATCTGACATTGAAACAGACTGAAGTTTCTTAGTAATTAAAAATATTATTAGCAGCCAAGAAATATGAAAAGTCTGTATTGTACATTTGAACGTTAATTACACACTACTTTGTGAAATGCTCAAACCATTACAGGGCTTTGGGAATTTGAATTTAATAAATGAAAAACAGTTTTCTGTTTTCCACCTCACATCTGCCCACCTGCATAAGCCAGCTTGTGCACTCCATTTAAATATCTGTGTCCTTGTCCCCTCTATTTAGATATTTCACTCACTTAATATTTCTGTCTCCAAAATCATATAATCATAGTTGCCTAAATTAAATTTTCCTATGCACACCTATAATAAATTTCACTGTAAAGATACAGTGATTTCTGTATAATCTCAGCTATATTAATATATATCTATGCATATAAATGTACTGAGATAAAATTAAAAATATAATAAACATACAGATAATTTTTGATTAGTGAGAATAGTTATTCTTAATCACTACAGAATACTATATACTTATAAAGGACTATGTCATATATTGATACCTTGGAAGGTGTACTAAATGTCAAATTATTTATTAATGTATAAAATAATTACATTGAGAAAAACAAACAAAACAAAAAATCTTTATAAGTTGCCAGGATTTTTCTTATGCTTAATGAAAATTTCTCATATTAGTTACTTTGAGCCTGTTTTCCTCCATTTGAAAAAGAAATTTACCTGAATAATAATGAAGGAGTTCAATGAGGTGATGTGTTCCCCTAGAAAATACAATTGCCTTTTCAAATAATTTTATTTGGAAAACAATGTTTCCTTAACAATAATGTTTTCTTTGGCCCATATGAAAATAATAAGATAGAAATTAATGAGTTTAAACTTCTATGAAGCTGATACTAGACCTGATTCATTTATTTATTTATTTGATATGCAAATATTTATTGAGCCCCCACACATCATGCATTAAGCAATATAATACGTTGGACATTGTGGCTTACTCCTGTAATCCTAACATTTCGAGAGACTGAGGCAGGAGGGTTCCTTGAACTCAGGAATTCAAAACCAACCTGTCAACATAAGGAGACCCTGTCTCAAAAACAAACAAACAAAAAGCAATATGACAATGCTAATGTACAGTACTGAAAAACATAGATCTAGTGTATTAAATAATTTTATACTGTGTAAAATTCTGTTGCATTTAGATATGTCTATATCGATTAAGTCTCAATTAATTAACAACAGTTTTTGAGACATTAAAAGGAACAGTGGGGCTGTTTCTAAATTTTAAATGAGATTACATTGATCAGGTAAAATTAATTTTGTAATAATAAAAAAACAGAAGTATATCTGATTCTGACATTTGTATTGTAATCAATAGCACACATGCTACTTTCATGACAATATTTAATGTAACCATTAAATAAAATTTAAATACTTATGAAAATATGAATGAAATCTTAAAGTTAAAATCTGTAATCTCTTTAATAGATCTGAATTATACATGTTTTAAAGATTTTCATCTATTAAGTTGAGTAGCTAAAATTTTAGCTCCTCCAAGTAAATGTAGATATATATACACACACATATATATGTTATTTTATATTCAAGGAAATAAGACATAAAAAGCACATGCTTAAAACCTCATGAGCAAACTCTTGCCCTGAGGCTCTAATAAAGTAGATATAGCTTCTCTTCAGAACAAAGGAAATGCTTTCATTTCAGTATATAACAATCAAGAACTTATCTTTTCAGCAGCAATATATCAGTCAGTATAGGTAAAAGCAGCCATCTTAATGAAAAAGTACAAATAATTCTTATAAGACCAAGTACATGTTAATCGTTTTTTCGTTACTTAGAGGAAGAATGAAGTTAAAATGGGCAAGCGTATTTTTAGTATGCTTGAAGCTTTACATCTCCCCCACCACCACCACCACCTTTGGTTATATTTTCACCACAAATAGGTAAAGCTTATTCTTGCCAGTCTCTTTAGTGACATTTCCTGGAGAGAGCCAACACCATCATCCACAGTAATTGCTACTGAAGTATGACGCAGACATGCTTCTCCACTCCACACTTTTGCAATTTTTCTGTTGTTTGCTAAAGACAAAGAATGCTTTGTGGAGTTTTTTGTTTTGTTTGCATTGTGCTAGCATGAATTAAAACTTAAAAAAAAAATACTTACCCCCTCTTTAACATTGAGAAATGAAAGTTAACTGAATGGATTCTATCTCCTTGACAGATAAAAGTGTCAAAAATCAGAATTCTCTCTTTATCCATGTAAGTACTTGTGTGGATATTTTAGATCCCATTAAAATCAGAGGAAAAAGAGAAACTAAACAAGACTCAGGGAGACCCAACAACTCGGAGTAAAGCTGTGGCTTATTTCAGTGGTTACGCTTCTAAACTTTATGTACTGCACTTGTTCTCCATTCTGAATATTGGAATAAAGAATTAATCTTTACTTACAAACAGTAAAAGCAAAATACAACAGAGCATGAATATGGTTAAAAGGTAATATTCTGTCTCAATATATTTACCGCAGCAAGCTTAAGTTTTGGAATGTATGTTCACATTCATTCAGCACAGCAAATAACATATATTTCTAATTCAATAAATGTGAATATTTTCTGTTAGAATCTCTGTCTGCTAGGAAGTTCTGAGATATTAATACAATTACTAATCCTAATTGGTTATTAGATTTTAGAATCATCTCTAGAGTTGATACTTGGCATCTTTTTCTCTGTAAAGAGAGATATATAATGTATCTCCCAGTCGATTTTAATTTAATGGATAGGTTTACATCCTGGCTATAATTTGCTGAGTCTGTCTTCTTCTGTGACCCCCTCTATAGTCCCAGTATTAGTGTAATGATTGGCACCTAGAAAGAGATCAATGAGTTTTTATTAAATTGAATCACATGTACTAACTTAGGTATGTCAAACTGACCTTCAAGACTCTGCTGACTTCAGTAAAAAAGACCTGCATTTAGCATGCATTCATTATTCATATTATGTTGATACCATCTATTGCTACAAATAATTTTAAATGTACTACAACAATATGTTATTTGTGCAATAAGTTCATTGAATCAATTCTACATACTTTTCTGTTCAGAGAGAGAAAGAGAGAGAGGGAGAGCGCGCTTTAACTACGGACAGGGAGGCTCTGCCTTCCATGATCAAACAGCACTTCAGTAACACATGGGACATGTCCAGAGAGTTACAAGTCACTTGGTAACATTTCTTGTATAACTTGATATATTTCCTCCAAAAATAATATTCACATTATTACAGATAAACTTTTTAAATAGATGCCCTGGATTGAGATTTAATCTTCACTTCTGACAAATATTTCCCCAACAATATAAATGTCTAGAATATGCAACAACACATGTGTATACTCCCTAACTCACACTTGCAAGTTATTATGTTTGAATGACTCATACAGAAGTCCATCTTTTATAAGTATAAAACTTCTGTTCTCTAACTACAGTAAATATTTTGCTTCTTAATCCCACTGTTGCTATAGTTCTAAATTATTACCTCCCTCACCCAGTGACTGCTATGACTGCTTGAGCAGGTGCCTTGCCTCTATATTTCTGATGTCATTTATCTATAATCTGTCCTGAACTCTGCCTGTAAAATGGTCTTTCTAAAAATGTCAATTTGTTTATGTGAAGTTCTATTTAAATCCATTCTACAATACTCATTTCTATATAGAATTAAAGCTGAATTCTGAATATAACTCCCAATGTCCCCAATGTTCCAGCTCTTGTCTGTTTTTCTAGCTTCACATTTACTACTTTCCTATTATTGAGTCATAAACTTCCTTGCAATATACTGAAGAACTTTTTATTTCTGTCTGTAATAAAATTCACTTTCTCAAAAGCCCACCTCTTCTTTATGATCTCCTCTGAACCATCTTCTGAATGGTATCAGTGGTTATCATTCCATGAACATATGTCTCACAGACCGCATGGATAATCTTGCTTTTACACAAATCCTTTACAGACCTCTGCTATAGCATTTCCATTTGAAACGAACAGCTATGATGTGTTACTGTCTGTTTCACTAGGTAGATAGTGTAGAATGAACAAGCAAAGGTTTGAAATTGCACCACGTTCAGACTCTTATCTCCAGATTCCACCACAGACTCTGACACATGCTAAGCTAAGTTACATTAGTTTATTTAGCTGAACTTCAAGCTACATAGCTGTTAATACTTCATTTAAATATATCATAAGATGTAGAATAATGAGATATAGTCTGCACATGATAGCAATCTAGATTTGCAGATAGAACTTTTCATATTTTTACTTTGTAAGACAGTTTCTAATTCTCCATCTATTTCTCATGTTGTTCTTTCTCACCTTGCCACAAGATTTTCATGTTATTATTCTTTCTACTCCTCTTCCTCCAATTTCTTTTTCTTCTTCAAATTAAAGCATTTAAGTTCATTTCCTTGCTTTCTTCTCTTCTAGAACTCTTTCCAATTCTTATCAACCCCTCAAACTTCAAATGGCACCTGTATTAACCAACTCACAAAACTATCTATTTCGCTTTACACTTCTCCTAAATTCTAAGCTCTCAGTGATTACAACCTCATAGGTTGGTGCAAAAGTAATTTCGGTTTTTGCCTACTGATTCATTTATAAACTCCTCTGCCAGTCATTTTCAGAGGCTTCAATTTCTAGCCACAACCATCATTTCCAGTCTTGTATTCTACCAATTACATATATATAGACTATATTTCAGTCAAATTGATCTACCCAATTTTACTTCAAAATACCAACCTTCTCTAATAGACCTGTACAATTGTTTATGCTACTTCCCCTGCAAAAAATATACTTTTTGTCTCATCTTTCTACATATCTCTGCTTGTCACAATTATCTTGATCTCATCTGTAAAACAAAGGGGTGGAAACAGAAAATGTCAAAAAGCCCCATTCATCTATGAAATTCTATGGTTCTATGAAAAATCTACCCATTTTTAATACATCATTTTAAATACTACCAATCTCATTAGGCCTTTAATTCCTCCACTGCCTGGATGTGGAAGTAGATTCAAAAGTGTTTAAGAACGCAAGCTTTTAAGTTAGTCCAGGATATTTAGATGCTGCTCTGCCTTACACCAGCTGTGTGACTTTGGGCCAACTTTAGCTGTTCTCACTCTCAGTGATCTCATCTAGAAGAGAGAATAATAAAATTTACCCATCAGAACTGATGTAATACATTTACATGATCACGCAATTTAAGCCAAGTAATGTACTCCAAAAATTTTAGTCATTTTAACTTCTTGTCCTCTTAACATGCATAGCAATTTTAATTATCTCAGTGTATTATACCTTGCATTAAACTTAATGATGTACCTAGTTTTCTTCCCTTGCATGGTAAATTATTTAAGAATATAATCCTGTCTATAAATGGTGAAAGTGCACATATCAATAGTAAATATCAAATAAATACTTAATAAATCAATTCATATAGATTTAAGAAATATCAACTGTTAGATGAAGCATTGGTTTGCTGATCAATCAAATCAGACATTCAATCACCTTGACTCAAATTTCAATACCAACTATCCACTAGTTTCATGATATTAGAGTTGCTACCTTAGACACTCTGTACCATAGAATCTTTAACTGTATTCAGGACATCTTTCTCTCAGATTACCTAAATGTAGGAAGAAATAATTTTATACCTGGGATGATTAATATGGAATGTCAACTTGATTGCATTGAGGGATGCAAAGTATTGTTCCTGGTTGTGTCTGCAAGGGTGTTACAAAAGGAGATTAACACTTGATACAGTGGACTGGGAGAGGCAGACCCACCCTCAATCTGAGTGGGCACCATCTAATCAACTGCCAGTTCTGCTAGAATAAAAGCAGGTAGAGGAATGTGGAAGGATTAGACTGGCTGAGTCTTCTGGCCTTTATCTTTCTCCCGTGCTGGATGCTTCCTGTCCTCGAACATCAGACTCCAGGTTCTTCAGCTTCTGGACTCAGACTTCTTCCACCAGTGGCTTGCCAGGGGTGCTTGGACCTTCAGCCACAGACTGAAGGCTACACTGTCTGCTTCCCTACTTTTGAGGTTTGAGGACTCAGACTGACTTCCTTGCTCTTTAGCTTGTAGATGGCTTATTGTAGGACTTTACCTCATGAGCGTGAGGGTCAATACTCCTTAATTAGCTCATATATATAGTCAGGGTTCTCTGAAGGTACAAAACTAATAGGATATATAGAAATATACACTCCCCTTTATATATATAAGATATTTATATATATAAGAATATCTTTGGGCACCAGGTGGTTGTCCAAGGCCTCCTTTTCTAGGCTTGCTCTACCTCCTGAGATGCATTAGTTTTATCATATATTTGTAGAGCACACACTGCACTTGAGACCCTCCAAATCTGGATCAACACCATTTACCCAAACTTCAAACTAATTAACAAAATCCAGTTTCAAGTATTTCATAGGTGCCACACACTACACTAAGTGCTTTAATTAGAATATCTTAGCTCATTTTCGCAGCATCACTGTGAGATACTCTTTGTTTATTATTATGACACATAAATTAGTAATGAAGACAGATGGAGATAAATGGATTCTTTGCTCACTGTCACACAGTGCAACCTGAGATTGGGCAATCTACAAGTTAAGCCCAGGCACTTCAACGAGGAAAATTCTGCTAATAACCACCTCCTTGTCATGAGTGAAAGTACTTATCAAGGAGCCAAACAACTGTTGTTCCCAGTCTGTGATCAGAGAAGGGAAGAGAGCCAACCAGAGAAAGTGACATATGAGCTGAGTGTTTGTCTTTTATATCTCAGAATTTCCCGGTGTTCTAAAATATAAAAAGGACATGATTTAGCAAATAAATAAGAGCCTCGTGAGAACAATAGAACAGAGAAAAATAAAAATATAAAATATTGAAGAGGATTAATAAGTATGAATAGTGCAACACTAAAATAAAGAATATTTTACTAATTAGTACCCCTTGTGTAGTTGGAATCTTAACCTATATTTTTAATCAAGTTCCTGTTGCCATGCTCTTTGGAGGAATTTTAATAGGCAGAGCTCATTCTGCTTAGAAACTGGACAACAGGGCAGAAAGATAAAGAGAACACTGTGATAGATAGGATGATTCTAATCTGATTTAAAAATTTGACCTCTTTCTCCTTAGGTATGTCTGAGACATTCTCATTTGGAATTCAAGATCCCTTTCCTGTAAACATGTTTAATTTTATAAAAAGCCTTAATCATTAAAATTAGAACAACTTCTTTAACGAGACACAAAAGTTTAAGGGTAAAAGCCAGAGGGAATAAAGGTCAATCTGACTTCAGACTGGCAGAAAAATGAAAAAAAGAAAAATTCTATGTTGTACAGTCTTTGTCCTCAGTCAGCTCCTACAGTGTCTCAATGTCACACCTACCATTTTAGAAACTTGCTCTCAAAGTGAAACAGTACTCAATGTGAAATCGTCGAAAGCAGATCTGGAAAGACAAAACAGACATTTCTCTTTTTAATATGTCAACTTCATCTGTTTTCTTTTTCATCTGTTGCTAGTAGAGATCTTTGAGGAGGCAATTAGAGAAATTTGATTCTTAGACTCTAAGTTTTCTTTTAAAGAAAATTTCCAATAATTGAGCTTATAGAATATGCCTTCAATGGTAGTTGGAAAATGATTTCCCTTTCCAGGTAGTCCTCTCCAAGTTCAGATGGCTTCCATTTTATGACGGACTCTAATTAAATGGAGAAAGATTAATAATAATTTTAATAAAATAAAATGAGACTTTTTTCTAAATCCTTTTCTGTGAATGTAATTTTAAAGGTATCATCCCCAAGATACCACCTTTATCATATCACCATTATTGTTTTCTTGTCTATATATGAAGAAATAAAGGAAAAAAATACTTGGTGTGGCTCAGTTGTCAGGCAAAGTATTCATATTTGAAATACATTTTTTTTATATGAGATTCAATAGGAATGTAGGATCTTAGGTGAGATGGTCAAAGACAGGTGAAAAGTAAATGATCAGAGTTCAGCAAAAGCAAGGTTCAAGGGTAGGGTGTAAGAGCACATTTTGGCTGGGCGCAGTGGCTCACACCTGTAATCCCAGCACTTTGGGAGGTCAAAACAAGATGATCACAAGGTCAGGAGTTTGAGACCAGACTGGCCAGTATGGTGAAACCCTGTCTCTACTAAAAATGCAAAGAATTATCCAGGCATGGTGGTGCATGCCTGTAATGCCAACTACTCAGGAGGCTGAGACAAGAGAATTGCTTGAACACGAGAGGCAGAGATTGCAGTGAGCTGAGATCCCGACTCTGCATTCCAGCCTGGGCAACAAAGTGAAGCTCTGTCTCAAAAAAAAAAAAAAGTTTTATACTTTCATTCCCCTCAAAATATTGTCTAAGTGTGTAGTTCAGCAAAAGATAAAATGGAAAAGCATTCAAAGTTTAATTCTCTCTTACTCATTTGGTCCTCTGGAAATGTAGAAAACAATAGAAATTTTTTTTGTTGTACTTTAGGTTCTGGGGTACATGTGCAGATTATGCAGGATTGTTGCGTAGGTACATACATGGCAAGGTGGTTTGCTGCCTCCATCCCCCCATCACCTATATCTGGCATTTCCCCCAATGTTATCACTCCCCAACCTCCCCACCCCCCACTCTCCCCGCCAGCCCCCCTCAACAGACTCCCCTCCTTGTGTCCATGTGTTCTCATTGTTCAACACTCACCTATGAGTGAGAACGTGCATTGTTTGATTTTCTGTTCTTCTGTCAGTTTGCTGAAAATGATGCTTTCCAGATTCATCCATGTCCCTACAAAGGACACAAACTCATCCCTTTTTATGGCTGCATAGTATTCTATGATGCATATGTGCCACATTTTCCTTGTCCAGTCTATCACTGATGGGCATTGGGTTGGTTTCAGGTCTTATCTAGAATCTACAAAGAACTATTTACAAGAAAAAAACAAACCCATTCAAAAGTGGGCAAAGGATATGAAGAGACATTTTCAAAAAAAGACATGTATGAGGCCAACAAACATATTAAAAAATGCTCATTATCACTGGTCGTTAGAGAAAGGAAAATCAAAACCACATTGAGATATCTCAGGCCAGTTAGAATGGCGATCATCAAAAAATCCAGAGGGAACAGATGCTGGAGAGGATGTGGAGAAATAGGAACAATTTTACACTCTTGGTGGGTGTGTAGATTAGTTCAACCATTGTGGAAGACAGTGAGGCAATTCCTCAAGGATCTAGACATAGAAATAACATTTGACCCAGGAATCCCATTACTGGGTATATATCCAAAGGATTATAAATCGTTCTATTATAAACACACATGCAGCACTGTTTGTTTGTTGCAGCACTGTTTACAATAGAAAACAATAGAAATTTATGAGATGCTTTATCCATTTATGTTTTTTTCTGCCATAATTTCATAGTTTTAGTGCTATATGTTCCCATTTGAATTGGAACTCCATTGGAGCAGGAACAAGGTTTGGATCACAGGGTATCAGGGAGATTGAAGAGTCGGAGCTCCACAGAGAAGCTGCCTTTTGTAACAGTCGGGCTAGCCACTGTCCAGCTCCTTGCTTGCTCATTCTAAAGAGTTTAAGGTTAGATAAATGAAGCATTCAAGTGGCTGCTTTGCTAAAATTATTAAACAGAAACAAAAAATATTTAAAATTTTTGTACACAGTTGGATGGAAATAGCACTGAAACTGCTCAGGCAACTTGGTTTTAAAAATGAATATTTTGACACCAACAAACACAGCTAACATAAGAAAGATATGCACTACTTAAAACTTAGATAACCCAGAAAGTTATTTTCCAGGTGTAAGCATTCTATGCTTCTAAGCGCCTGTAGCTCTGGAATGCATGAGATCATTACTAGGGGCAGAAAAAGGAGCCTGTGGGCCTTGTATCCTCTTTGTCAGGAACTTTTCTGACATTAAAGCCCTGCCATGCAGAAAAATGGTGGATTTACTATTCTGTTTGATTCCTCATGTGTACAGTTTTTGCTGTGTCCTCGCTACAAGTTTTTTGCTTAGAAAGTCTCAATAAGAATCATCTAAAGTCTGTTTTGTGAGCTAAATAAACCGTTCTGTTGCTTTCTTACTTGATAGATTTTCCTCACTTCAAATTTTTGATGAAGTGGTCTTTAGACTCATAATCCCCCCAGGCCCTTTGTTCTGCTCTCTCCATTACTAGCCATGTATTAACTTCCCACCCTCTTCAGCTTCTGGAGTGTTTCTAATTTTCTTAGTCCTTAATCCTTCGCTAGAGATACATTCCTGCTTTGCAGAAATCTAAATTATGTCATTCATACTGAATCATTACCTGGAGAGGATAAAATAGATTTACAAAAAACATAAGAGTCTGGTACGTAGGGAACTTCTGTCCTCCAATTCCTACTTTGTATCACTGAGCCATTAACATTTCTAGATTTTGCCTTCCCTACTGTCCTGGGGTAGTACAGGGCTTCAAAGAGGACTTTGCCCTGGATATTTTGCTGCCATCAGCAAATGGTTTCTAGTTCAAGCAGAATAAGATTCTAGAGATAATTTTGCAGATATTAAAGACAGGCTTTTATACACTCACAGAAAGGAAGCCATACATCAGAACTTATCTATGAAAGAATATGATGGAAAAAATATAGGAAAACCCTTTGTCTATAGCATCTTATTCTACTTTCTATATCCTGATGTTACTCCGTGTACTCATGACTCCAGAAACCAAATGCCATGAATTTTTATTTAGTAAAGTTTGAACTCTTGCTAAATGCTAGGTGCTAGGAATTGAAGGATGTATCATGTGTTAGATAAAGATGAAAAAACATAGGTTCTGATGAAAAGAAGACTGGTGTCTCATGAGAGCCTCTGATTTCTAGTTACAAATAATTTATTAGAGTACGTTATTAGGTGGTGGTCTCTTATGCCATATGTTCTAGGTATTTTTTTTCCTTTTTCCTTTAAAATGTTCTTATCAGTGTCCCATTTTATTTTTTCTATAATAGTCTTAGGAATCTGATAATCTAATCTGATCCAAGGTGTTAATAAATAATTGCACATGGGTGCAATTTCAATAAAGTTGCTTCACCAAGTTCAATAAAGTTTTTGAAAAATTATGTAACTTAAAGAGGTTAAGTAATCTGAAGAAGTTACACAGTCAGTAGAGAAAGTATTGTTAACTCTTTGCCCTTTTGTTGTAAGACCTTATTTTGAAGCACTATTTATCTAACATTAAAGATGGAAAATCATTACTCACCATAAGGAACTGGTTTCTGGTAATAAAATATGAGTGTTTGTGCCTGAAAAATATTTTCCCTATGAGATTTTAAACTGGTTAAATATTAATATTGGAATTTTAGAGCTTTCTAGAAGAGTTCCCACCATTTACAAAATGGAAAAATAATTCAAAGTAACTTGATTCATTAATATAGATTACCAAACTATATGAACTGGGAAAAGGTGTTTCAGATATTTTAGATGTATTAAATCTAATATGATCTAGATCTGTTGTGGGGTTTTTTTCCTGTTGGTAGGAAAACCAACACACAAACAAAAATAATCAGCTTACAGACATGCCCTTGACTAGCTTTCAAAGAAAGGGATCAAGGGTTGAGTTTCAATATTTTTAATGAGAATCCTACATACTGTAAAAGCTACAAAACTGTTTAATCAAACTAAATCTGTAGAAAAGGAAGACAGTTTTTGATATTAAAGCTTTAACTTTTCTTGGAGGCTACCTAAAAAGTTATATAGCATGAAAATTTGGCACTAGGAAATGAAACTTGAAAAACATGATTCTGACAGGGTGCCAACATTTTATAGAGGCTAAAAGCAACCATTTTATTCAGAAGCTCAGCTTGGTGGTGAGCAACCTAGGACTTTGAAGACTAAATAGGAAGGCTCATCCTAGGTAGACTTCTTTTCTTTTCTCCAGGATCCAAATGGGCTACTTGAATTATCTACAAGTCGTTCATCTAAACAGCAGTGCATCATTACAAGAGCTAATTGCTCATTATTTTTGCAGCCTAGTTTAAAGGAAATACATGAAAGATTTCTCAGAGGGTTCATGTTTCAATTTTGAAGCCTGGGGTGAAAGGACTTAGACTGTGATCCATTGTGAAAGCTGACTAGCAAATAGGGCCTGTTGCAAACACCCACTGTGCCCCATGTTCTAAAAGAATACAAGCCCACTGTGTCAGCAGTTGTATCAAGCCCACATGAATGAACTTTCAGAATGACCATTTTATTATGTGTATCTAAAAATGAGACAAACCCATATGCCTGGGGTATGGGTCTGCAGAAATGAGGCGGCATCAAGGCCTGTGGTTTGATTAAGCATTTTACTTTATTTTAGAAGGGATGGTGTCTGTGAGATCAAACTACCACAGGTCCCTGCTTGTTCTCTATGAATCCCACATGCCTTCATACAGAGGGGATACTAATAGGCTGCTGAGCTATTAATGACATTCAATTTCAAACCATGTCTCATGGCCAACCGTGCTAGTAGGATGCAAGAACAACAAGCACAGCACTTTTAACAGCCCTTTCTGGTTGAATTAAATAAGGATGATAGAAAAATCCCATGTATAACAAATAAAAAGATACTGAATAACAGAATCAGACCAGGTGGCAAGGTAGTTCATTGTCAACATCTTACAATCACAGAATATAAGCATCAACAATGTTTGGGCATTCTGTGATTCATGAAATGATGAAAAAAAGGGGGTGAAATGCAGTACACTTTTTTAAAATTCATATAATTATCTGATAAAAATGAGGACACTGACAATTTTTTTGGTACCGTAAACTGTCTCAGCAGAATTTCACTAAATACTTAGCTACATCTTTGAGTTACTGATTTTCCTTCTTTTAATGTCCAAAAGCTTTCTCCTTTTCAATTAAATGTGATAGGTCATATGCATGTATATCATTATTTTACATGTAATATTTAGACTTTTAAATTTAAATAACAGCAATCCTTGTTTTTTATTTGGTAGGATTCAATACGTGCTTTTACTTCTTCCATTTCTACTACACATTTACAATTTTTACACAAATATTCTTATTTTACCCAATTAATATTTCAAATATTTATCTAGTTTTGATTTCTTTTCTGCCTGTATATTTTATATACTTATGTGTATATTACACATAATCACCCTTTAACTCCAACAGTATGATTGATTAGAGAATGCGTTAACTGAAAAATATTTTCTTAATGTAGGACTCTTTACTTTCAGTCACAATTTATATTTAATATGTGCATAGCTTTAATTTTTTTGTAACTTTCTTTTCTATCTGTGTTGCTTTTGTTAAAATTCAAGCCATACAATTATAGAACTTTCATATCAAAGACATGTCATGTTATTTATTCCTTAACCCTCATTTCACAGAATAGATAACTGGGGTTCAGAGATACATTCAAAGACTGGCAGTAGTAGTCAGCAGTATATTCCTAATAAATAGTACTGAGGATCTAATCTCCTTAGCTCTTATTTTTATAATTTAAGCCATAATACTGGCAATGAGCCAATAATAATCTTAAAATAAACCAAATTTTTTCTTCCAAGTTCAGTGCTCTAGTTTTTCAAACTGCTCATTGCCTCTCTGATGAACAGCCCTTTAAAAAGAGGTGACATGAAGTTAAGATACAAAAGAAGTCAGAATTAGTATATACATCTCCAAGCTATCTGTCACATCTCCCTTCTTAACCCAGACTAATTGATCGGTTGATTGATATAACCCAGTACTATGCATTCTTGATGCCTATTTGAATCAATCCCTGTTTCAGATTACTAATTGGCCTGCTTCCCTTCCCTAATTGCACTTTGTGAGGACTACTCTAGGCGACCAGCTTTGTGAGCTCATTAACAGCTTTGTTCAACCTCAGGGAGGTTAAGGCACTCACTCAAGGTCACATACCTAGTTAATAGGGAGTCTAGCTTCAAACCCACATCTGACTGAATCTAATTCCACCTACAGCTCTGAAGGCTCAGAAGACACAGCTGCTTGAAAAACTGAGTTAACTCTTTGAGTACCAGGACAAAAGCTTAGAATTTAGAAATGAATCAATGAATAAGTACATATTTTGTTCTTGTTTTATTATTTTTTACCTTATTTTCCAAATATGTTTAGGTAAAGAAAAGAAAGTGGGATTTGAAGTCAAACAGGCAGGTGTTTCGATTCTACCCTTGCTAACCCTGGGACCCTTGGTAAGTGTTTAAACTCTCATAGCTTCAGTATTTTCTCTACTCTGATATGCACATGGCTTCCTTGTACATAATAGGTTCTCCATAAATGTTACATAAATGGCTTCATAAGATAATAAATAATATACCTAATTATAGCTACAACAATGACAATCAACTTAAATAAGCACAAAGTAACCCTTCTTCAGAGTTTCTAATATATACTAGTTTGTAAGTACATATACTCTTTCTACTTATCAAGGCTTTCCACTTAAGTATTGAATTCTTAGTCTTTAATGCTATGACCCTTGGGCAATTAACAGATTTTGATAATTATAACCGTACCCCCACAATAGCTTTCATATTTACCTGCCCCTTGCTTTTCATTCTCATTACATTTCTGCTGATGTATTGCAGTGATTCTTATTATCATTTACAAAAGTTTACTGACTGTTCACTATGCTCTTCTTGAGAAAAATATTCCCCACCTGCACTTTTCTCATTTGTCTTGAGTTCTTAAATTTTGGAGGTTATAGTTTTTTGAAATAAGGATTCTCTTTTGCCATTCGTTGTTATGGTTTTTAGATAGTATTTGTCAGAAACTGATTTTATTTGAATAACTCTTCACTGACATTGGACTTTTTTCCTTCCTTCCTTCCTCCCTCCCTCCCTCCTTCTCTTCCTCCCTCCTTCCTTCCTTCCTTCTTTCCTTCTTTCCCTCCCTCCCTCCTCACTCCCTCCCTCCCTCTCTTCCTTCCTTTTTTCTGAGTCTCGCCTTGTCATCCAGGCAAAGTGGCATGATCTTGGCTCACTGCAACTGTCACCTCCTCTGTTCAAAAGCTTCTCCTGCCTCAGCCTTCCTAGTACCTGGGACTGCAGGTACTCACCACCATGCCTGGCTGATTTTTACATTTTTTTTTAGTAGAGGCAGAGTTTTGCCATGTTGACTTGGCTGGTCTCAAACACCTGACCTCAGGTGATCTGCCTGCCTCAGCTTCCCAAAATGCCGGGATTACAAGCATGAGCCACTGTGTCCAGCCTGATATAGGATTTCTATGTCTTATAAATATTTCTGTTCTTTGTCTTGTGGTTTAAAGACTATTCTATTCAAGATAAATATTCTGGATTAATTTTCCCTCAAAATTTTGTAAAGTTTGAGTCATATTTGGCTTAACCTTTATATAAAGTTTTGTTGTAGTCAGGTGCATTACTTTGCTAAGTGTTTCTACTCAGAGACAGTATCTTCTTCTTTGTCAACCTTCCACTGTGATCTATTACAGGATGGTTGCTATAATCATATTGCTTTTCATCACGTCTTCTTTACATCTTTATTTAATTAATTCATGATTATGAAGCCATGACTTTTCTTGGCAATTTCTTATTATACCTGAACTATTACTTTGTCCTTTCAAAGTCCCAGAGAACACTAGAAATACTGTGCTACTGTTGACTTTCCAGTACCTTCAGGAAATAAAGAACACACTGTTTCTTTTGTTGTTTTATAAGATAGGTATTTATCAAAATCATCAGTAAGCATAATTTGAACAAACATACATTTATGCTTACTCCTTTCTTTATCATTTTCCTATCATACCCCAATCTAAGTGGTCAGACTCTAGAACAAAGATTGTGCCTCTTTCATCATCTGGGTTCTTATTAAATAATTTGACCCATGAAATCTTCTCTTTTTTGCTCACAAACTTCCTAAGTGGAAAATGAACTTACGATTTTTTTTGAGATGGAGTGTCACTCTATCACCCAGATTAGAGTACAATGGTGCTATCTCAGCTTACTGCAACCTCCACTTCTGGGGTTCAAGTAATTCTCGTGCCTCAGTCTCTTGAGTAGCTGGGATTACAGGTCTGTGCAACCTTGCTGGGCTAATTTTTATATTTTTAGTAGAGAAGGGCTTTCACCATGTTGGTCAGGCTGGTCTGGACCTCCTGACCTCAAGGGATCTGCCTCCCAAAATGCCAGGATTATAGGCCTGAGCCACTGTGCCTGAAGGGATTTATGCTCTTTTACAAAGAGGGCCATACGCCCCTCTATTCTCTCCTGTGATCTGAGATACTTCTCTCTTAGGCCTTCAATAATGATTAGTTTTGAATGTAAGCTGAGGAGAAGAGGAAGTTACAGAAGGTTTGTGTCTAAGCCATGCATTCTCTGATTTTCCATTGTTTCTTATACTAATATTTTCGTTACAAACATAAATTATCAAATGCTACATTGCTTTTCTTTGTAACTCTCCCTTTTGTTTTTTTATTTCTCCAGGAATATTTCTAAATAATTGAGGGTTGTGGCCCACAATTCTGTTTTCCTAGTTTTTCCCCTGTTAATGTTATTTAATTACCATAATTAATAACTGCTTTGTTTTGACCAGTGCAATGGCCAGTATGATTCTGAATATATACATGGTTCCAAAACTGTGCATTAATAGCTGTTGGACCTTTAAATAATGAATCTCTTTTTTTTCTCATTCTCTTTTGAAGAGGCTGATAGACAAGTTGTAAAAGAGGTTCTGTGACAATCTCCTTGACAATACAATATGTTCAATGGATATCCTTGAGCCTAAGAAATATGCATCCTGGATTGTAGTTCTCAAAAAAATAAATAACCATGTTGACTAAAGCATTTAGTATACATATGCCCTGCTACTTTAATTATTTTGTGAGTTCTCATACCGTTTGTAAAGTTTCCTGTATTGTATGTATATAATACATTTTAAATGAAAACCTGAAGCAATGTTTGATTGTCCTAAATTTAGCCTTCCCAATGATCCAGGTTGTTCTTTGGATATTTATAATTCCGGAACTAGAATTTATAACACATGCATCAGTCTCAATCGTTTCTATTTTCTCCTTCTGTGCATCCTCTGAGTGCAAGAATACCAGTATCTAAATATAATCCTTAGTGTTCCATTTCAGCCAAGTCCTTTTGCAGAGAAATATTAGCTTTCACATAAGGCTTTTTTTTTTTAATCTTGTTCTTCTTCACAGTGTGACGATTCTCCCTGTCAGTGAACAGACCTTCTTCATTTAGGAGTTCACTGCGTTATGAGATTTTTGTCCATTAAATTTAGGCAAAGTTTATAATAACACTAAAGATGAGTTTATTCTTTAAAAGAAGAATGAAGCATAAAACTTTTATACACAATTTTCACATAACTGTACATGTGTCTGTCTTATGGGTTTATATTGTGTTATGTTTTTTCAAATGTTCCTATGTGTGTTCATGGGAAATGCAGAGCTGCCTGCTCTGTTTTAACTACAGAGCAAAGGTAAGAGCAAGTGCAAAAAAAGTAATTCCTAATTTTACATAAAACAGTGCTCATTATTCACAATGATTAAAAGGAGGGTTTTTCAGAGTTAGTTACTAAACATCACACAAATACACATGTGAATACAAGTATTTTCCTCCCTGTCTTAGATAACTGTCTTGTGTGAGACAGATAACATGATTCTTCAGCCCTCACTCTTTCAGTGTGCATGTTCTTAGGTCTGCCTTTTTGGTATTTATTTGAAGGTAGGCTAGGCCTTAGGCCAATTTAAGTCTGCTCTACTTGTTCTCCTTCTGGGACTCAGACTTAAGAAGTAGTGTCGCTATTGCAATGTATTTTTCTCATGGTGGAAAGTGAGCATGCAAAAAGTTCAGTAGAAACTTTTGATGTTTCTTAAAACATCAGCCTGAAACACTTGCACTGCCACTTTTCTTTCTTTCATATTCCAGTGGTCTAAGTAGGCTAAACCCCAAGTAAAGGGACCAGTGATAAATACTCAAGTGACTCTAATGGAAGTCAAAGCAATGCCACATGACAAAGGCATTGGACGTTCATTCGTTTTTCAAGTAAGGGGTAAAAGGTAGGAAACTACAATATAAGAGATAAATAGATAAGGTAGAGAGGCTTGCCATAGGTACTTAACCTGAACAAAATAAATGCCACTTAAATAGCACTCATTGTTATTTAAGGATGTTGCCTTTTCTTTTCTCTTGTTGAATTCTCCATTAGCAGTGAAGAGTTCTTTTATAATAATAGTGGAGGTAAAGAGATGAGGTTACTAAATGAAGGTGTCAGCTTTCCCACTTTGTTATACCACTTCTGGATTCAGAATATCCCATTCCTGTAACACATTACCCACTCTTAAGCAAAATGTGTATAGGATGAGGAATGACCTAATGCCTTTCTTGGCTTAAGGACACCTTAACTAAAGGACACAAATATGTTTAATTTTTCCCTTCATTTTGTATTCTAAGGTATTTAAAAACCAGTGGCAACTAATTTTATTCAAGAAAGATTAAAATTAAGATTTCATTTGGTTACATGCAAGAAGGACAATTGGGAAAGGGGAATGTGTGCATATTTTCAGACACATCTATATTAAGAAAAAACACAATTGGAATTGATTCTCCTAAAATCGTTGAAGCCTGTACAGTCCCTAGAAAAGTTCTGAACATTTTTAAGGATTCTAGTCTGAAAACCAATTAAATATGTATGCTGAGCAAATAATTGGAAAGTGAAAAATTATGGTCCTCACAAGTAGATGTCTAAAAATAGTTAACACATGTCAACATTTATTGGTGATTTAAAGAGATTGCAGGAAAAAGAAATAAAATATATTTAACTTACAAATGACATATATTGAAAATAAACAGTATATTTATCATTGAAGAGAACTGAAATTGAAATAAGAAGAAAGCAACCCTTTTCATCATGCATATTCAAACTTGAATTAGAGGTCTTGGGCTATGCAATAAAATCAAAAACAATGTAAATATCACAAGAATTCATATAAATGAATACAACATATTTAATTTTAAATGACTTGATTGACGACATAGAAAATCCTGGAACTCCCATATAAAAGCTATTTAAATTAGAACAATTATTAATCAAATGTCTTAGTTAAAAATTATCATATAAAATAAATGTTCCTCTTTTATTACAGACAATGATCCCATTCAAAATGGAAAACAACATCAGTAATAGCTAGGAATAAACCTGACGAAAGGCACACAAAGCTTCTTAGGAGATGGTTCCCAAATGATAAAAAGATAATCAAAGTCAGCCTTATTGTTCCCGGACTACAATACGCAATGAGTTGATACAGTCTCTCATCTCCTAGATTAATCTGCCAAAGTGTTAAGACTTTTCCTAGCAGAAATATACTATAAAAGTATAAAACTAGAGACAGTTTAATATTCCTGATGGGTAGAAACATCAGTCCATGCAACAGAAACTAAATTTTAAGTTAGACCAACTATATATAGAAAACCTGATAAAAGGCAGCAGAGGTATTACAAGTCATTAAGGAAGAGTTAATTAAACCAGAACAATTAGAATACCAAAATATTTACACAATAGGCAAGGTCTTAATGAAATTTTAAGAAAACACACTCTGGAAGATGATATAACACATGAAGTAACAAATATTAATATCTAAAATGTTAACACATCAAATTCATTTAAACCATTAAATTTTCAAGTATTTTTAAGACATGGAGTCTTTATGTGTATCCCAGGCTGGGGTACAGCGGCAAGATCACGCCTCATTGCAGCCCAAACTCCTGGGCCCAAGCCATCTCCCTGCCTCCACCTCTTGAATAACTGAAACTACAGGAGTGAGCCACCACATCCAGCTTTAAAAATATTGATTCGTAGCCAAGGTTACCCAGACAGTTTCCAAATCATAGCCAAGAAAGTGACTCAATTTCTCTGGTACATCATTTAAAAAAAAAAAAGAATGCAAAACCAAAATGACTAAAATCTACATTTGCCTTACAAAAAGGAAATAAGCATGGACCTATCAGTTTTATGTTTTATTCTGTCTACACTAGCATTAAAATATGACAATTTATAGACATAAATACCTTACTATAGTTTATATTAAAGCAAATTTAAATTATTGTCAAATAAGACACTGAAACTTAAACGTTTAAGCACATGACATAGAAATAAAAAGTTCTTAATTAAAAGACTTTTCCATTTTTTAATATTTTATAGATGTTATGCCAATATACTCTCTAAAAGGAAACAGTTTCATGTACTTTCACAATTGGTTTTCTATATGTCATCTTACTATTTCTCTCTTCAAAATACCTATGAGGGAGTTGAAAATATGGCAGAAACATTCTAAAAAATGATACTATAGAATTTTATTAATCATCCTGCCTTCCAGTAGCTTCTCATCTTAGAAGTTTAAAACTGCCATTGGACATCCCTCCAGATATGATTGCCTCAGAACCTCCCTGCCCTAAAGGAAGAAACCATTAATTCATGGCCATCGCCTTGCCTGGGTACTGGACAAATAAGCACCAAGAAATTCTTAGTATTTTGATTTGTATCTTTGCTGACAGGTGCGTCTTGAAAATATTCTGCAGCCTAGTCATATAATCTGAGGTGCCAGCATGAAGTTTACCGATGCTCCGTTATGGAATATGCTGCAGTATCTACCTGTACTCCATTCTTTATTTCATTTTTGTTTTCATCTATAATATTAGGATTTTGTTTGTAATTTACTCTGATTTCCTATTGTGTTTGTAACCCACCCTGAACCACAGTTCATTTTGTGAATTTCTACAACTGTCATTGACAGTAAAATTTGCATTTGATTGCTTGCCTCGGACACAAATTTAACCTGGACGGACATTCTTGCCAAACCACTTTTTGGAGAGGATTCCTTCTGAGACTGCTGTTCTCATGCAGTGGAAGGTCACCAAACTATATGAAGTGATTAAACCCAACTTTTGAAAACCGTGTTTGGTTTAGATCTTCCTCTGTAGACTTGAATATTTCCTCCCTTTCTCCCTTTTCTGGCTTATTCCTATCTCTACTAGGTAAACCAACATGAAGTTCTCATCCTATCTGACAAAAGGGTCCATGGAGTTTTGAATTAATGTTTTCTTGTGGCCAATAGATTACAAAACTGTGGTCAATAGTATCAAAGAATTCACCTAAAAATCACTAACTCTTATAATTTTCTAAGCAAATTGTTATGGAGATTAAGAGAGCTTTGTTCATAAATGCTTGTGTTTGTTAGTCCAGTGGAATAAGCATCAGTTTAAAACCTTCTGTTCTTCATCTGCTTAAACCCAGTTCGTGATCTTGTGGAAGTGACAGATTCTGAGTCCCATCTTTCTTTACTGTAAAATATAGTAATTAAGACACCATCTTTTTTATATTGTTACAGAAATCAAGAGCATTTATAGTGTTGTGGTAAGTTCTTTGCAAATGTTATAAAAATAATCCAGTACTTTGAGGAATTAAATGCAATATTCAGCCCACTTTCCTGGGATTTTTAAAAGATGAAGTAAAAATTCCAATCAAAAATTTCAACTGTATTTTGTAATACAATTTTATATGAAGTTAAATATTCTCATGTTCTGTTTAATACTTAGAGGAAGTCAGGTTACTTCACATACCAAACAGCTTGATGCAAGTGTATTACCAAAATGAATCAAATTAAAAACCTGAGCTGACTATAAGGATGAAACAAAGCTGCTGTCTTTCAACTATTCTTATCAGTGACGGTTAGCACAGAAATATTGAACACTCGCAGATTCTTGTGACTCTAGTGCATGTTATCAGCCTGTAGGCCAATGTGGAGAAAAATAAAAGACAGCATTTATTTTTTTATTTCACAAATATTTATTGGTAGTTGCTGTGTGCCATGTTCTAGACAATGGGAATAGAGCAGGAAACCAAGTAATGTTTCTGCCCTCAAGATATCTGAGTAACTCAGAAGACAGAAACACTTGGACAATTAAATACTGTGGTAGACCTTTGTTAAAGGGTCACCAATTCCATTTCCTTGTTCTGAGTACATATACAGCATAGAGACTGACATATTCCAGTCTTTCTTTCAGTTACAGTGGGGACATATGAGTGGATGTTGGCTAGTGGAAAGAATTGATGTATGCCACTCCTAAAGCTAGCCATGACAAGGCCTGCATTGTTTTCATCTCTCTCTCCCTTTCTCTCTCTCTGCTAATTTACTTGCTTACTGCTAAGGATACTCTAAAAATGGCAGTAGCAGGGCACATAACTGAAGGATTTATGAGCCAACGGTCACTGCTTGGAGAAAAACCCGCTAACCAGAGTCAGAAGTGTAACGTGAGCAAAAGTCTACTTTTAATGGACAAAACCAGCATATTTTTTTTTTTGGAGGAGATTGTTACAGAAGCTAGAGTTCATCACACTCACTAATGCAAACGTGTAATGTACCGAAAGGTAGTTATATATTCTTTAAAAATTAAGAGAAGAGGATATATAGAGGAAGGCCATGCTATTCTAGATAATACAATTAGGAAAGGCCTTTGTGTTTTGTTGAAGGTTGAACGAAGAGAAGAAAGAAATCATGTGAATATTTGGGGAAAGGACATTTGGTAGGTACAAATCACCTTCAAATGCTGTGAAGCAAAACTGTAATTCACATTTATTTCTTTTTACTTTAAGTTCTGGGATATGAAGGCTTGTTACATAGGCATAATTGTGCCATGGTGGTTTGCTGCACCTATCAACCTGTCACCTAGGTTTTAAGCACCGCATGCATTAGCTATCTGTCCTGATGCTCTCCCTCCCTCACTCCCAGCCCTCCAACTCTGGTGGGTGTGGTTCCCCTCCCTGTGTCCATGGGGTCACATGTTCAGCTCCCACTTATGACTGAGATCATGCAGTGCTTGTTTTTCTCTTCCTGTGTTAGTTTGCTGAGGATAAGGAACAGAGAAAGGGATATAGCTGGGAATGTTGGAGAGAAAGCTAGGGGCCAGCTCATTTGGAGGCCACAATAAGGACTTGAAACTAAGAGAATTCATCAAAAAACTTCCATTAAGATTATAATTACAGAAAACAAAACCGTGGTTCAATTAAAAAGAGTTACTTTGCAAATGCTAAGTCGAAGTACAGATATTCAGAGATTCTTTTCCTGACAGAGAAGAATATGCTACTTGCAGGCAGTGTCATCTTTAACACTAACTCTCCCATTCATATTGATTCACAAGGCTGTAATATCATTCAGACCTTCCTTACTTGGGCCATATGGTCCTTCTCCTTAGCAGTAATGTTGCCCTAGAATTTTCATGTATGCAATTCCTGAAGTCCTCATGCTTGCATTACATAACACTTTTTTTTTTTTTTAAGAAAGAATCTCACTCTGTCACCCAGGCTAGAGTGCAATGGCAAGATATTGGCTCATTGCAACCTCCACCTCCCGGGTTCAAGCAATTCTCCTGCCTGAGCCTCCCTAGTAGCTGGGACTACAGGATCCTACCACTACGCATATCTAATATTTTGTATTTTTAGTAGAGATGGGGTTTCACTGTGTTAGCCAGGATGGTCTCCATCTCCTGACCTCGTGATCCACCCACCTTGACCTCCCAAAGTGCAGGAATTACAGGTGTGAGCCACCACTCCCGGCTTACATAATATGTTTAGGTAATTTTCTGTAATGATCATTAGCCATTCTTTCATTATCTTGAAGACTTTGTTCTGTACTTTATATTGGATATTCTTATTCTATAATATCATATCAATAGCAACTAAGCAGTCAACACAAGTAAACTCACTGTCCTCCAAATCCTCTCTCTCTCTCTCTGTGTGTGTGTGTATACACACACATATACATATTTCTCTCTGTATACATATGTATATTTATTTTTAAAGCAAAAACAATAGCAAAAATTTGCTTTTTGAAGTTGTATTATTTGGTTGCTTTAAAAATCCTGAAGAACACTAAAAATAATAAGAATTGTTCAAGGTCACATATATTTTAAGTGCCTACATTGGCTCCAGATTCCATTTTTTCTGGTTCCAAACTACTCCGTTCTTTAGGACAATGCCACGAAAGATACTTTTTATGTGTGAAAGAAAATATATTTTTCTAATATGTATGGGTCATTTTAGATTTATAATTTTCTGTTGATTTTGATTATATATTCCTTTAAAAGAGAGCTGGTCAGAGTTTTTTAAAGCATAACTATATTTTACTACATAAATTTTGCAGTGAGAAGCGAGAGATATTATGTCTATGATATTAGTGCTGTTTATAAATGTTTCTCTTCATTTACAATTATACATCATGGTAAAAAACACTCCCATACGAATTGCTTTAAGAAACAAAGAAAAGTAAAAGTTTATCAATCGGGAGATTTAAAAAATAAAATATAAATAGTTATTCGAATATTATAGTTAAATTATAAATTACCTTTTCATATATTGAAGGATAAATCTGCCAATTAAATGCACACACCTACAGCAACATGATTTAACTTCTGCGCTGCAAAAATTTAAATTAAAAAGTATTAAGAAAACACCACCAAGTGATAATAATGACAAAATAGTTGGTATCTTCATGGGATGGTGCTTAAGATGTCACTGAAAACTTTCCATATCAAATACATTATATTACATCATATATTTTCGCGAAATTTGTAGTAAACAAGCATATATTCATTTACCCCATAAGCAATTCTTTTCTACTAAAAAGTAAGATAAGGCAAAAAGTTGAGCCTAAAATCAGTAATAACTATTCAATATTATATAGTAAATATTCCACTTATACTCTCTTATTTAACTTTAATATTATAAAACTAAGTAAGGAAAAACAATGATTTTAATATGCATTGAAAATAACTAATATTCATGTTTTTCAAATGCTTTTTAATATATTTATTATATATGACTTTTACTTATATTTAACAAAACAGTTTATTTACAATCTTCTTGTATTTCAGTTTTGTATTATGATTAAAATAATTCATTTTTGGTTGTCATCTTTCTTTTTCATTATAAAATGGACAAATGAACCCGTATGGCTCAATGTAAAGAGTTCAATTTGAAAACTACAGAATTTCTTAATGATTGTTTTTAATATCAGCATTCTTCAGTAGTTTTTGTTTACTTAACAAAGAACAGAAATGTAATTGGGTTTATTGCACCAAAACTCATCATTTGAAACAATTACCATTAAGAAAATAGTTTCCAATCTTGTGGGTTTTATTTTATTTTCTAGTGCTGTACATAGACAGTTCAGTGCCTTGGAAAGAGCAGGAAGATGGCATTATTTTTCAAAGGAATACATACGTTAACAAATAAAGCCATTTTTTTATGAGAGCAAGTAACTTTTACTGTGCATGGAATAGATTATGTTTTTGAAAACGACACAAGTTAGACAAGTTAGCAAACTGAGTGTTTGAGAATGTGTTTTTGTCTTTTATCTATCATCTATCTGTCTATCATCTATCCATCCATCCATCCATCCACACACACACATACACATATAAAATGAGCTATAAAAGGATATCCCTTAAAACTTAGGCTTCAAAAAGGTATGTTTTACAAAAAAACGGATAGACATTTATAGATAAAGAACAGTGAGAACAGTACCTGTCCCGACCCGCCGGACGAGCAACAGAGACCCTAGGGAGGGAGTGGGGATTAAAAGAGAGAGAGGAGACGCGGAGAATGGAGACAAGTCAAGAATCTGATCAAGTCTCATTTATTAGCTACAAGGCGGTTGCTTATAAACAAGTAAGGGTGGGAAGTTCTGAGGGCTGAGGTCAGAGAGTAACCATGGAGACGAGGCTGCAGGCTAGCCTCCTAACTAGGAGGAATTTGAAACTTAAACAATAAGGGAAGCCCACAAGATGGAGGTTTAGGTAAGAGGAACAAAAGCTTAAGCAACATAGTTACAAGATGGCTACTGCTCCCCACAAGTACCAATGTGTTCCCCCTCCCATGAGAGTTAGGTATCCTTGTAAAATAATCCCTTGCTTTGAAAAAACAGTCCAGGCTAAATCATAACACATTTCTATTACATATGTATTAATTCACAGTATTGCAAATTATTAATAAACGGCTAATAGAAACTGACGAACCAAATCAAGAGAATACCATGCTATAGTATTTCACACAGCGTATTTTTTGTATTGAGAGTTTTTGCCTAATTTTAGTGATAGAATATGGTCCAGTTAGCGTCTCAATTTAATTTTCATGACTGAAAAGAGTACTACATGTAAGGATGTCCCACAATTAAGAAGTAGGGTTTAGATGGCGCATTGATTGAACAAGTAGGTGTCCTTCCTCTCTCGCAGTTGCCAAAATTACCCTGAAACTTATGTCCTTAGCAAAAATGATAAATTCACAAGTATGAATGTTTTTGTTCTTTGAGAGAGTGACCATGGTTGGATTGTCAATCTTGAGTATATTTTTGAAATCTTGAAAGAAACACTTTATTAAAAAAACACATCACCACACAAATAATGAATTAAACATGGATATTTCAAAATTTTATTTATTTATTTATTCTTGAGTGGAGTCTGGCTCTGTCACCCAGGCTGGAGTGAAGTGGCTCGATCTTGGCTCACTGCAAACTCCACCTTGCAGGTTCAAGCGATTCTCCTGCCTCAGCTTCCCAAGTAGTTGGGACTACAAACATGTGACCCCACACCCTGCTAATTTTTTGTATTTTTAGTAGAGACAGGCTTTCACTGTGTTAGACAGGATGGTCTCATTTTCCTGACCTTGTGATCTGCTCGCCTCGACCTCCCAAAGTGCTGGGATTACAGATGTGAACCACTGTGCCCAGCCTTATTTTATTTTTAATTGACAAATAATAATTGTATATATTTATGAAGTGCAGTGTGATGTTTTGATACATATGTACATGTGGAATGATGAAATGAGGGTAAGCATATCTATCACCTCAAATATTTATCATATATTTTTATGAGAGCATTTAAAATTCTCTTTTAGCTAATTTGAAATATGTAACATATTACTATTAATTATAGCTACATTGTTGTGCAATAAAATACCAGAATATATTCCTCCTAACTAACTTAAAAGACTATTATGAAATAGCAGTTATATCATGTTCAAATTAACGGGTAAAGATTGAGATCTATTTTTCCACGATAAGCAAAAACAAACAACCAAAAAAAATCTTTTAAAGTTTATGCCCTAGAACTATCTTATAGAAAGCTAATGCAAGCCAAAATTGTTAACCAATGTAATGTCAGACTTTACAATAGGCACATAAAACATCAAAGGGAAACAGATTAAAATGGTTTAATTAATGTTTCATTTAATCAAAAATATCTAAATTATTATTTTTAACATAAAACCAATACATGACTATTAATGAAGTACTTTACACTCTTGTTTCTATGCTAATTCTTTGAAACCTGTTTTATATTTCAAACTTAAATACATTCAGTTCAGTATAATCATATTTTAGGCTCTTGATAGCCAAATCTTGCCATTTTATAAGTGAGAAAATTACATTCTAGAGTTGAAGTGATGGACCAAATTGTAAATGGTCAAGCCATGATTGCATTAGATTTTCTTTGACATACAATCAATTAAGTGTTTCTATCCTCTCTGACAAATGTAATGATACAGCATGTATGCAATAGGTCAGAGAAATGATGTCCAGCTTCTTTTGTTGGAGAAGTTTTCAATTGTTTTGTTATCTGTTATGTTTTGTTTGTTTAATTAGTTTATATGGTTAAATTAATTAAGAAGAAAATTAATTCTTAATTTATTTTAGAGGAGAGACAAAAGTTGTCCTGGATTAAAGAGCTAACTGTAAGTGATTGATCAAATAAAGAAATTATTTTTGTAAAGAATAAAGAATAACAATCCAAAAGTTTATTACTGGGAAAACAAGCCAAATGTGTTGTAGGTCTAAGAAATAGTTAATATTAACAGATTTGTGATAAAAGTTTTTATACTAGGCAGCCTAGTAGAATTTTCTTTAATTGGTTCTGAGTAGATCTTGCTAATGAGCATACCCCACATAAGCTCATTATGCTTTATATTACAGAAGGTGAATGATTGTGTTCCATTCCTATCAGTGGATTTTTAGAGTGTGGGTTTTCATAAGGATCTTTGCATGCATTTCAAAGTGGGTCAGTTTTTTCACTGACTACCTGCATTGTTACCAAAAGCATTTAAAATAATCAAAAGCATTAGTGCTCAAATCAAGTAGTATATGACCCCAAGATTGAATGGGCTTGTACTGTTACAAATAGGATTTGGGGTCATCCTTTGCCTTATCTTTAAAACAGTTGTTGTTCAAGAGAAGAATTAAGTGCTTATTTTTTTATCTGCATAGAAGCAGAATTTGGGGCCCTCGGGCTGCCTATTCTTCCATGTCAAAGATGTTAATACTGTATCTGCTTACCAATGTGACAAAGAGTATGTGTCGGCTGGGTTCTTTTCTTTGAAGTGAAGCAGAAACTAAAAACTTTCATTTTATCATTGAAAATCTTTTCCATATAACTTCGCCATCTCACACCCCCTGTAGAGCACTACAGTCTAGGTTAACTCTGGGCATAAGAAATTCATGGACTTGTCCCTGGTTAATAGATAATATAAAAATATGAATATATCATTGACATCATTCTCTTGTGTTTATGTGGCTGAAGAAATATGGGGTTGAATACTTCATAAATATTGTATAATGCATACATTTTTTAAAATTTTGAAACCTGAAGCTGAGCCAAGTAAAAAACACTGCCAAGTAAATATGAAAAACTGTGACCACTTCAGGAGAGCTTTCTTTTGAGAGAGCAAAAGGCTTCTGAAGGCAAGTTTTAACAATTATTATACAGAGTGTATGTCATTGAGTGATTTGTTTCTCACTGTCTGAAAGTAGTGTGACAACAACTATAATTGAACAGTTACTCATGTTTGTAGATGCATTTACTATTAATTTTGGTATAAACACATCAACTGCATGTTAAAAGACTTGCATTTCCATCAAGAACAGAATATTACAATTGAGTGGTCATCATGCCACATAAAAACATGAACGGTCATACAAAAACTTGTTTTTTTGGAGTATAAAAATAATGTGTGTAATTAAAGCGATCTTTTACACTGAAGCAGAGACGATTTAAAAATGAAATTAATAACCTCATTGTCAGTCTCCAATGCCATGAAATTTGTGTTAAAGATCTTGTTTCTCTTTGCTAGTTAGCAAGGACCCGAGCCATCAGTAGCAACCACTGTGCCTAATTTCCACTCTTTGTGTCAAAAGGAGAAATGAAAAATAGGGAATGACAGAGGTGAATGAAGCTGTCCTTCTCTTAATTTTATTTAACTCACTGTAACCAGCTTTCTCAACATATGTTCCAGGAATAATTTGGCTTTTATATTATCCACCAGCACCACCAAGTGGAAAAATTTTTATTTTTTCTTGTACAGTGATCATTGAAGACAAAACAAAATATAATACTGCAATAATATTAGGACTAATTAAATACGTCTGAGATATTAAAAAAAAGTGCATCTCAGAATCCTCAGGGTTTATCAAAGAACTGCTGAAAATATTACATTTCAGAAATTTAAAAAAAGATAATTTAAAAAATATATTTTATGTTTATGCTGATTTTTCTTGTTTAAAATTAATGCTGATAACATAAAACAAGTAAAATAAGAGATGATTTTACTATAGCAATTTATTTTTATTTTATTCCACATAATTTTACCCTAACAGCATAAATTATACTTTTTTATGTTCAATTTTTTTTATTTGCTGGTAGAAATTTGAAGAATTAAAAAGGAGGCTGTGAGCTAAAACATTCATTACTTGAGTGAAATAAAAATAAATAACAATAGAATATTTTTTTATAAATTCATGTAATAAAATCATTTTGTTTACTGATAACATAAAAACAACACATAAATTCTTTCTTTACTAGAAATAAAATTGTATACATATATATGTTTAAAATATTTGTTGAGCATAAAAAAAAATTTTAGGTGTCAGTATTTGGGGGGTTTATTTTAATGTATTTAGCTCTTTAATTTTCTAAAATATATGTCCTTTGCAAAAATAAGTAATGGGAAAACTCAAATTACACTACAAATTTATTCAAATTAGCCAGGTAGAAAGTGCCGTAATCCTAGCTGCAAATTGTATATAACTATCTAGGAAGTGAGGGGACTTGAGCTCAGATACATTTGAGTACTCAAGATGATTTAAAAATATAAATATATAATACTATTCTACCTTATAATAAAATATGAGGGCATTTTGTATTGGAAATGCAATGTGTCTTTCTTCAGTATTAGTCCAATTACTCCTAGGGATGCTTTATTCAAATATGGAATGTTTATCTCCCTCCACTTACGCTGTTAGGTTGTCTTGTCAAGTGATGATTATTTAGGGACAATTAATATGAAGTTTCAAAACCAATAGTAGTGAAGATTAACTTTATACAGTTATTTTGTTCTCATTTATACCTTTAGCATTCTTCCCGTTGATCAAACAAAGCTAACTTTATTATATTTACTGACATTAAACTGAACACCAGCCTGACAGAGCCTATCATGGCTTTCAAGGAGAAAACTTTGAGATGAATTTTAGCTCTGGTCTGTATAAATTTAAGAAGGGTATTTCGTGTAATCCCAGCACTTTGGAAGGCCGAGGCGGGTGGATCACGAGGTCAAGAGATCGAGACCATCCCGCTCAACATGGTGAAACCCCGTTTCTACTAAAAATACAAAAAAATTAGCTGGGCATGGTGGCGCGTGTCTGTAATCCCAGCTACTCAGGAGGCTGAGGCAGGAGAATTGCTTGAACCCAGGAGGCGTAGGTTGCGGTGAGCCGAGATCGCGCCATTGTACTCCAGCCTGGGTAACGAGGGAAACTCCGTCTCAAAAAAAAAAAAGAAGAAGAAGAAGAAGGGTTTTTACAAGTGGGGATCTATTCAGGATTCAATGTAGCTTATTATCTAATAATTTTGCATTGGTGGGCACAGGCAGTCACTTGTTTGACATGCATATTGGTGGTTGAGTCGTGTGTAAGTCTTGATAATGACGTTATTTTAGTTGGTTCACAGCTGATTCTTAAGAAGCAAGTATTTGTGCCACATATTCTTTGTCCAGTCTATCACTGATGGGCATTTGGGTTGGTTCCAGGTCTTTGCTATTGTAAACAGTGCCATGTACCCCAGAACATAAAGTACAATTAAAAAAAAAGCGAGTATTTTGGAGAATAGAAAATGAAAAATATATCTATCTATCTAAATATATTTTATTGCATTTTAGGTTCTGGGGTACATGTGAAGGACATGCAGGATTGTCGCATAGGTACATACATGGCAATGTGGTTTGCTGCCTCCATCCCCATCACCTATATCTGGCATTTTTCCCCATGTTATCCCTCCCCAACTTCCCACCCACCACTGTCCCTCCCTTAGCCGCCCTGCCGACAGACCTCAGTGTGTGATGCTCCCCTCCCTGTGTCCATGTGTTCTCATTGATATTGGTTAGTACAAACACAGCTAAGAATGCTTTATCAAATTATTATTTAGACAGGGATGGGGATATATGTTTGGCAGAGAATTGTTTAACATAAGAAAGCGTTAAATATGGTTTCCATTCTTCATTTCTGAAAACAAGAAGAAAAACATCAAAGAATTATGTTGCTACAACTGCTGAAAGAGAATTCATGTTGGATCACTTGCATTACTACACATCTTGCAAACAGAGGAACTCATTTTATTCTGAAGTATCTCTTCATAGATGTTTGCATCGTGAGCAGCCTTGGAAAGTAGAATAAGTGGCTTCTTCTGGAGCAGAGTCAAGGGATACCCAAGGCTAAACTGGTGTTAGCAATGAGATTCTCACTGTCCATTATGGAACACTGGATGAAAACACTAGAAGATTTATTTGGTTAAGCCATAGTTGTTACCAGGCCCTCAGCAGAAAAAGTAAATGCAAAGCCCTTTTTCTAGGAGACCTCACTCCCTTTTGTGACCTTATTAGTCCTTTTCCTTATATCCAGAATTCTGGGCCTTTATAGTGAAAGATATAAGGTGGGGATGAAAGATATAAGGTGAAAGATATAAAGGTAGGGTTAAGCAGACATTATCGTCAAGAGAATCAAAGTCCATATGTGTTCACCTCACTATGCTTCAGAATTTTGAAGGAAGAGATTCAAATAATTACAGATCTGTTGAATATGAAAAGCAAACTTGCCATCCTACCCTTGACTGTGGAAGAGAAAGGTATACTTATTCAATTGTCAGTGTTTGGACAGGGTTCATAGTGAGAAAAGAAATCTAGCATGACCACGTAGGTAGGGTCCTTTGGGTAAATTCATTTTATTATTATTGCTTTTATATAATAAGGTTTACTAGAAATGAATGTGTCGTATGCTCGTGCTTCCTGTCCTGTAGTGCCAGAGAGCATTCTCCCAGTCAGAAAAAACCACATGTATAGAAGTGCTAATGGGACAAATACATGGCTAGCCAATTTGCCTCCCTATAATCTCCTGGGGGAGTCAACATAATCAGTTTAGAATGCCAGGAGGAGAAAGGAGAAGTCATTAGCTTAATTAAAGATTAAAAGGCATTAGAAAGTAGTATGAGATGCAATATCTCAGTATGCCCTCTGTTCCCAGTGACACAGGAAGCTTGCAATGGATTAAGTTGTTGCTCCTACAGCTCTGGCTGTTCCATGTACTCAGAAATACCAGGATCAAGATCAGTTAACATGCATGTCACAAGGCTCCAAGGTATGTTTTTAGTACAGGACCATCTATACTTTCCAGCCAGCCTTGAGTGTGTCAAGATTTATCGTGAGTGCCTCTACCTTCTGATGTCAAAGCTTTGACTATGGAGATAACATTTTGTTGGATGGCAAAGACTCAGATGCAATGCCCCTGACCTTGGTGTTATCATACCTTCTCCGGAAGGCCGTAATGATAAAACCTGACAAATTGCACTGATTGACAAGTAAACCTTCTTGGAAGTATGTCCGCGTATTTACAATGATGAATTCCTCTGGCAGTCAGGAAACAACTTCTCAGCTGCCCTAACATAAAAATAGCTTCCCACCTATTATGCTCTTTATTATTGGAAAAAGCTTGTGCCTTGCTTGGGTATTCTACTTGTTCCTTAGTTCTTAAGCTAACTCACACATTAAATTTTTTTATTGTCATTCAAATCAGTAGACATGAAACAATAGAAACTGTCCAGCAAGGTGTAATGTACTCTATATTTAGGACACCACAAGGCTAGTAATTTATTTGAACCATGTGTCTCTGTGAATGATGATTCTGCTCATTGGAACTTTTGGCAAAGAGAAACAGCTTCCATTTAGAGGAACTCATTCTGTTTTGAGCTAGTCTTCCATACAGTCGTTAGTACTAATTGTACCATTTTTTAGAATGATCTGTTAGCTTGCTATTTTGTTCCTGTTGAAACTTAACTTCTGTCACATTGAAGTCTGTGACTCTCTGACATGATATTGTCATTTGGAGGTAGATCAACTTAAACCCAATAGTTGGCAAGTCAAGCAGTATCCAACAAGCCTTACTTGTTAAGTGGGTATAGATATTCAAGAATACAGACAACAGATTATCTCACTTATGCATGAAAAATTAATAGCTGTCACTTTAGAGGAAAATTTACTCCTGACTGTGCTACCTAATTCAAAGTTCTTGAATCACCTGGACTCTCAATTAACAGAGATTTCACTAAATTCTATGCCTGGTTCGATTATTATGTAATCTGAAAACTGATGGTGTCCACGAAATTGTTATAGCTGTAGATCCTCAAAACCAGCTAAGCAGAACCAAAAATTGATATGGTTGCTTTCCTCAAGATCATTTTCATAGCTTTTTGCAATACTTTTTTTTTGAGAGGGAGTTTCGCTCTTGTTACCCAGGCTGGAGTGCAATGGTGCGATCTCGGCTCACCGCAACCTCCGCCTCCTGGGTTCAGGCAATTCTCCTGCCTCAGCCTCCCAAGTAGCTGGGATTACAGGCACATGCCACCATGCCCAGCTAATTTTTTGTATTTTTAGTAGAGACGGAGTTTCACCATGTTGACCAGGATGATCTCGATCTGTTGACCCCGTGATCCACCCGCCTCGGCCTCCCAAAGTGCTGAGATTACAGGCTTGAGCCACCACGCCTGGCCCTTTCTTCAATACTTAATGAAATTTGTTGTCCTTCTACTGACCCTTGGGCCATTGCTAATTGTCTGGTTGTTTATCTGGCATACAGAAAACTATAGACTGGTAGATTTAAGACACATCTTTAGGATCACTTACTATAGAACAAATTGCAGCCTTTTAACAAACCGTCTGGGCTACACATGTAGGTGACAACTATAAAGGAACATTCTCTGATGACACTGACTGAAAGCAAATTGCTGATCAAATTACACCCAAGTTCCCACTATTTCTGCCTATATTTGTCATCATACCAGGCATGAAAATATATCATTCACGTAGATTGGGCTCTAAGTAAATAATTCTGTATTTCCAATGCAGAGGGTACAGCTACCACTGCTTGCCATATTATAGACATATGACAAAAGTTGACCCAGTTGGGATGTTGTTGTCCCACTTGTTACTGAAAATTTGAGTGCATATGATTTTTGAGCCCTTTCTGAGAGCTACCAGTGATGCCTCACAATTGATGATACCTTTTCAGGTTATGATGATGCTACTCCATTCTGATCAGCTGATTTTGGCTACATCACATTAACTCTTGAAACTATTGTTGTCGTAATTCCAGCATTTCAGGTCATTTCTCAACTAACAGTGGCGCACCTTTGATCTCAGAAGCCACTGAATGTTCATGTCAAGTTATTTAATGGGACTTCTACATTTCCACCATTCATTTATAACTGGTATGCTGAGCACTTGAATGATCTCCTAAACAATACATTTAAATATGCTGACTATCTCACTGACATCTTTGACCCTACTAAGGCATGTTGGTCACTAAATGTGCTGCCATCAGAAAGTGATTATTTCCTCTCTGTAGATATTGATGAAGATAAAGATATTTCTTGAAAATTTGGAATTCCATCCTGACTGTTCCTGGGTGTTATACTTTCTTCTTTCACCTACAGCATCTAGTTACCGTCCACTGAGTATCCTCCTTGCTGAGTCCCCCTTAGACTTAGTCAAAGTAAGAGATGTAATGAGATTTTATAAGTAATGTAAAATTACCTGGTCCCTTTTACATCTGACGTTCCGCAAGAAACATCTATGCATGAGAAGATTACTGGGCAAATAAAAAATGTCTAGCTACTGTAGTGATATACCATTATTTTGGCAGCGGTGGAGGGAAGGCAGCAACTAAGTACCTAGAGAAGAATCGCCTTAGAACACAGGACATCTGGGTCTGGGAGAGATGTTAGTGGTGTTTCTATTTTGAAGTCACTTCTGAATCCTTTTTCATGAAGGAAAACACTCCGGTGCGGGTCTTCACACCATTGCAAACCCCTTAAATTGGAATCAGACTCTCATCTATCAGAAACAACAGGAGATGTCCTAGATCCTGCACCTCTCATACAAAACAGCTGTAAACTACACTGTTGTTACTGTCACTTGTCATTCCACATGATAGATGATTGTCATCTGGCTGATGTCAAGGACAATAAGACAGATTGAACAGACCGCCCTTAGGCAGTTCTTGAAAAACAAAACTTGACTTGATTATTCAAAGTGGACTGTGAAACTTATGGCCTACCAAGTGGCTGGGAGACACACTGTCAACCTGTACCTACTAACTGATACATATACCATGTATGCATGTGGGGAAAGGGGAGTACCAATAATTTTAATAAACACTTTTTCTTTCTGGGGATATCAGACCACTGGGTTGTATTACTTATTTTAAGCCAGTCATTAAAATATTCTTTCTCTGAAAACATGGCCATTTGCACCTTAATGTTTAAGAGACCTTGAGGTACAAGTGTTTAAGAGGCCACTTGTACCTTGGTGTTTAAGAGACCTTGAAGAAACACAACAGCTCATCATGCCATTAGGTAACTTACAGGTGGCTATGGTTAGCCCTCCAAAATAAGGCTATCCTAGGTTTCTTAGTTTCTTGACCATACTGGAGGAACAATTGACCTGATAGTTATAAGATTTGTTAGGTGGGATCTGATCAGTTCTCATTTAGTGGTAATTATTTCCCAGTACTGAGACTGTACCCTTCTGTGTACTCACCCAGTGTCCTGTGAATCGTGAGTTTTCCAAACTGGCTAATGAGAAGAGGGCCTGTGAGTTCAGGGCACTGGTATTATTGCCACTAATCATTTAATGCTGATATTTCCCTGGTCTCATGTATTTTTCTCACACATACTGATCACTATTCAGCTGACTATTCAGTCAAACTAAAGCAAGACTCTAATCACAAATGCCATGGGGAGCTTTAAAAAGAATACTTTCAGATAGTAATGGATTCTGATTACATATTTTATTCTATTCCTTCTCAACTTTGAGCATAATTTATTTGCATCTTTACAAAAATTATGAAATCTTCATATTCCTTATTTGATGTTTCACAGGAGAGCCTACTTTGTCCCATGGAGGCAACCATCACATTCCATCTGATATCTGTGGGATGTCAGAGACCAAGAAGTGTTAAAATGCTGAGCTTGTGTGGGTGTTAAAGTACAAACAGGAGAAGAAGTGTATTCAGATGTGGTGGTGAGGGGGTATGGCTCTCCAGTCTGGAGCACTGGAGCTTGGATCAGGTGAACAGTAGGTCCAGGTGAACAGTGGGCAAGTCAGCGCCTGAACAGAATGAAAGGGCCACCCACAAAGATGAGGACTGAATTGAAGTTACAGATCCCAGATCCCAGCTGGTTGGAGAGACCATCTTCATGGAGGGATGACCCAGCCAGAGCTGGGATGAAAGATAATCCATGCTCTTTTGGATATAATATGTATTATAATTTCATTTTTCTCTCAACTAGTTTTAAAGTTTACACTGTTTTCATTAGTCACTATACAATAGTTTTCTGCATATAAAATATACAATAGTTTTCTGCATTCCATCAAGCTTAACATTAAGAGGTACATTTACTCATCTCCTGACATTGCAAATATCTTAGAATATTAACCTTTGTTAGTATTAGTTCTGTTCAAATGCATGTGTTTATTTTTCTGTGTAATTCTAAAATTGCATGATATTGATAATACTCTGTAAAGTTAGATTTTCTCAGATGTATCCACATTATTTACCATGTTCTTTGATCTTTAGACTAAAGCAGTTTTAAATACCAGGCTTACTTTTCTTTTTTCTAAACTGGGAAAGCATTTTTTGTAGATTTTGAGTAGTCCCTTGTTGTATCATTAACTCTTTGATCCATTTTAATGCACAGTTTTCATCCATCCCTTTTTTGTTGTTATCTTTGAGAGAATTGATCATGGTAACTAAGCTGCAATACTAAATTAGAAGAGTTTTCAATCTTAAACAATATAACTTTGACATAGTAAAATAATTTAAACAATAAAATGGGTTCATATTTGTATGCTTGCATCTTAACCTTTCTCGTTATTATTTTGATAATGAAACTTTACCTTGAAATGTCACTAGTATTTTTGTGTGTGTGTGTGTTTTGTTTCATTGATCTCTCCAGTAAACATCATTAAACATACTATTTCAAAAGTTAAAATATCTGCTGAAAGGCATCTGACAACTAAAAAGTCAGTGACAAATTACTGAGCTAGAATTAAAGAGTTGATATATAAAGTTGTAGAACGGAACCTAGAATTAGGGGCTGCTTTCGTTATCCTCTGAAAAGGGCCCTAGAATCCTGAGATGCTTAGCATCACTGACAACTTCAAGATGCTAGGGCTATAAAAAAAGGAATCCCATGTCTTGTCACTTTGAAGGCAGCTAGTAAACTTTCCATTTATTTTGAGTTAGGACTCAAAAGACTGCCCCATAAATCAGGTAAGTAGACTCATAAAAAAGGTAAGTAGACCAGCTCTCACTAGAGCCAATAGCAAGGCTTAAAATCATCCCATTTTGTGAAACTACATTAAAGCAAGTCTTGATTTCTGGTTATATTGTAGACATAACACAAAGGAACATAATCTGTTTCTGGAGGAGTAAGCATCATGAGAGGTCTTAAACTACTCCTGCAGTAATGATTGGATTACTAATATGCACATGCTTGATGGTGTCCTCTTGGTCTCCAAGGCTCTGATTTTTTTTTTTTTTTTGAGACGGAGTTTCGCTGTTGTTACCCAGGCTGTAGTGCAGTGGCACGATCCCGGCTCACCGCAACCTCTGCCTCCTGGGTTCAGCAATTCACCTGCCTCAGCCTCCCAAGTAGCTGGGACTATAGGCACACACCACCATGCCCAGTTGATTTTTGTATTTTTAGTAGAGACGGGGTTTCACCTTGTTGACCAGGATGGTCTCGATCTTTTGACCTCTGATCCACCTGCCTCAGCCTCCCAAAGTGCTGAGATTATAGGCGTGAGCCACCGCGCCTGGCTGACTTTTCTTTATTCTTTTTTGACTTTATTCTCCTCAGATCAGATGCTGAATATTTTGTCATCTCAAACATGCTTTTGAGTTTTTTTTTACAGATTTAAAACATTTTTCAGTTGTACTTTTCAACATCAGAATTTTGTTTTTCAAAACCAGAATTTTTGGTTCTGGGTTTATACACACACACACACACACACACACACACAGACACACACACTCTTATGGATATTCTCTCTTTAGTGGAAATCATTCTTACACTTTAATTCAACTGGCTCAATTTAGATATGGCTTCCTTTAGTTATTTGGGCACATTTAATGTTTATTTTAATTTTTATATAATACGAATTTATTAATTCTGTTAATTTCTAATTTATTAATTCTATCTTTCAATAATTGAAATAAAATGTTGAACAGATTGTTGCACGTCAGGAATGGAGAAATGACACTACTGGAATAAATCATGTGCTAAATTACTCACTTTGTTTAAATAAAGCTATATATTTTTGTTGGGCATATACATCCCATATGGACTAAAGATACAAACTGACATATGGAATCAATCTCAGAGCTCCCCTATTATTGGAATCCAGCAAAAAATTACCCATGTATTGACTAAAAGAAAAATTACAAGAAAATTTAAAGTAATTTAAGTCATAGTTAATAAATTCTGAAAAATATGATGAGGTTTTTTAAACCCATGATTCATAACTAGATGGAAGGTTGTTGACCTTCTCGTTAAAAGGAAAATAGGTATTGGCTATTTCAATTTAGTGATGATAAAGCAAAACACGCATGTATTGTAATATTGGGGTTCAGGGTGCCCTCAGCTCCCCTGAGAGGACGCTTCTCCAGGTTATTGGTCTCCTGCCCTCTCAAGAATGAGAGAGGGGACCACGGCACAGTGCACCGTGTGCAGTAAATGCTGGACTCAAAGGTGTTTGTAGAAAGTGATTTATTTAAATAGAGAGAAACAGGAGAATGAGAGAGAAAAAAACAGCTAACTCTCACACTGAGAGAATCCAGAAAGATGGAATCCAGGATAGGAAAGCAGCTTCCACACTGAGTGGAAGGGAATAGAGGGAGAGATGGAGTTTAAGAGGGGAAGACAGGCCTCCATGAGAAAGGGTGGAAGAGGACTCCAGAGGGGAAATCCAGGATAGAGAATAACAGCTTCCACGAAGGGAGTGTTCATGGAAAGGAATCCAAACATGGAAGCTGAAGGGGTGAGGAAGAAGGGGGTCTTTAACCTGGAAGGAATCCCCACCTTCTCTAAGACCCTTGGCCAATGAAAGGAGTTACTTAGAACTTCCGCCGGAGTGATTGACTCTTACTTTCTTCACCCGGCCTTGAAATTCAAACATAAACTCTTAAATCTCTGGAATGGAGAGAGATGGGATGGGCCATGGTGCTGGTAAGTTCTTGCCCTTATAACTATGCCCCCTTGTGGACCCAGAAAGAGAACACATTCCCTCAGTATGACTAAAACCTGAAGACAATAGGGACATCAAAATTAAAGAGCTTTTGTGTTTATATACAGGGAGACAAGGAATGGCTATTTAATGTATCACTTCTAAATATATGTATAGCCATATCTATTTGGTATCTTAGAAAATAGTATTACAATAACTAGTATAAGACATGATTAATACTATTTCCCATAGATTTCAATGATTAGCTTTAGTCCTTTTAGTTTTAGGTTTTTGAGGTAGTCCTTAAATTTGAGTAGAAATCAAATGGATCAATCTAAACCTTTATGGGTTCAGTTGCCTTATATTTGCCTGTATCACGGTAATTGGTAACATTCAAGTAGTGTTGACCTAGCGATCTAATTAGGGCTTATGTCAGACAATGTTCAATTTAGCAATGAATATGGGTTATCAGTATTCCAAGGAAATATATGTAAGAGGAACACTTGATTTAGAGATTATAATTGTATCAAATATTATCCCCTACAATTTATTGAATGTTACCAAAAAAATGAAATAATATATTTTGTTGAAAGATTCAGCGGCAATATCTGTGGCGTGGGTCTTAGTAACGACTGAGGGTTATTAGAGATACCTACCGAGTATTTTGTTGAGGAAGATGTTGAGTACTGTACTGTGGCTAAGGACACTACTGTTCCTAGAAATTAAATTAAACATTTATAATATTAAATTTTAAAAATCTATTTAACCGTCTGTGTTCTTCAGAAAAACTATATATTATCATTAGGATGACAGAAAAATTGATTAATTGATAAATATATATAGATATAGATAGAGAATGCAGAAAGAGATTGGCTATAAGCATTTGGATTATGCAGTTATGGAGGCCGAGAGGCCCCAATACTGTAGTTTCTTCCCTAAATACAGCAAATAATTCTTAAGCTTGAAAAGCATTACATATCGTTATGTGTTAGAATATGTGTTAGAATGGTGTGCGTATCTTAAAATGTTCAGTGAGTATTGTGGTAAGATAATTTCTGGTGAAATTGCCTTAATCACTAAACTTTGTTGTTGTTGTTTGCTTCTTTAAAAAGAAAAAATCTGTTCAATGCATTTTGGTGCTTATTACCTAGAGTAAAATATCACTCTTTAATACTAACAATGAACATTGAACATAAACAGCTGGAAACATATATTTTGGGCAACTCAGTTGATATATATATATGTGTGTGTGTGTGTGTATATTTCTGTCATTTTTAACCTTTTATGAAAGTTTTCATTTGCATCAATATGCTAGTCTATGGAGTACACAGATCGTTCTACAAACCATCTGGTGACTAAGCATCGCTATTGAATGCAGTTGACAAGGAAACAACTAGTCAACATCAAATAAATAGATTATTTTGTGCAAATAGCTGCCTCTTGGTGACAATAATAAATATTTTTATCAAGGAAATGTCTAACAATAATTCAATGACAATTTACAATACATTTATTGCCTTCAAATGCTTGTACAGTCTCTTTTTCTCTCACTTTCTATATATATATGCATGTGTGCGTATATATATATATACATATATATGTGTGTTTATATATACACACACATGCATATATAGAGATAGAGAATATGTATATATATACACACACATGCATATATATATACAGAGAGAGAAAGAGAATGTACATTTTATATATATATATACACACACACACACACACACACACACACACACACACACACACTGTATATATTATCCTGAACAATGTGAGAAACCTTTGGGATATTTTGAGTAGAGACATAAAATAACCTGCCCTTTGCTTTAACAGAGTATTCTAGATACTATGTTTGTGATAAACTAGAAGGGAAAGAGTGAAAGCAAGAAAAAAGAAAAATATTTTAGCAATATAGATCAGAGATAAGAATGTGGTGTGCCTCACTTACTGAAGAAATAATTTTCACGAAAAACAAAACAGATACCCTGTAAAGTATGGAATGAAGCATAATATAAAGAGGCAGGGTGTGGGGTGGAAACTAAGGAAAACGACTCTGGCAAACTCTGGCACTGACCAAATCAATAGGAGTAGGCACTGCGGCACAAATCCCATTTCAGAGTTGTTTGATGGCCCTGTCTGTAAGTATGAATTTGATTTGAACTAACTGAACATTTGGATGAGATCTAACTTGCTCTCACCCTCCAATATTTGTTTCTTTAGTCAACTGAGGGCAACATTCAAAAAAGCTAGAGTGTGGGAGTTTACTCCATAAAGGAAATCTGGGAGGGGTATCAAAATATCATCTACCATAAAATGGTTGAGAATTGGTTTGATTTTAAATTATATGTTGAAGGTACATAAACAGGACTTGTAATGGATTAAATGTTAGCACAAGATTAATAAAGGAATTAGTAATTATTTTTAAAAATTAATCTGGAATGGAGTCGCCATTTACTAAAATGTGAAGGATTGCAGGAATAGCATATTTGAAGGCAGGGGGATCAAGAGTTCAGGCTTTTACATTATAATTTTGAAATACCTACTAGATATCCAAGTGGTAACTGAGTATATAGGTCTGGGATACAGAATCATCCTAGAGTTGTAAATTGGAATGGTCTTTATTTAGACCATTTAGATAGTTTAACACTATCAGACTGTTTCTGAGACAACCAAAGGAGGGGGCATTGAAAAAATGGCCAAGGTCTAGGCCTTGGAGGTTTATATTATGAAAAAGTCTAGGAGCTGTGGATGAAGCAGCAAAGAAAACTTATCTGGACACAATGACTATAAACAAGTCTTGACAAATTTATGTCAAAATGGGGGAGTTTTAATATAAGGGAAAAAGTGAAATGAGCAATTATGTGAAGGTGAAAACAGGGTTAAAGAGCTTTACTTTTAAGATAGAATGACGGTCTGAATATTTGCCTCCTAGTGGTTAAAAATTCAGTAGAAAGTGCAGAGAACACAAAACGATTCCAGAGAGAGTACAGAGGATTGTGGGAGCAGTGTCATCAAGTAGGTGAGAGGGAATGGGATCTGGTAGTGTTGGTCTTTGCTAAACAACATGGAAAATGTATCTTATGTACTCGGAAAGAAACAGAGTATAGAGGCAAAGTAGACAGGTGGTTCAATGGGGCAATAGAAGCTGGGGCAGTTGTTTGTTTTCTGTGTTTGCTGAGAAATCTTTGAATTTTGTTCAGAGCATTATTTGGCTATTCATTACACATCAGAAAATAATCTATTTTCGGAATGTATCTTCTTAATGAATTACTGCTTATTCTATTGATGAAGAGCAGCCACAGAGACCAATTTCTGTTTGGGACCACAGCCAACTCTGAGAGAATTTGACTATTGAGATTATTGGGCAAGTTAGGAAAAATAGAAGAGGGCAAATAAGGGAACTCATTTTTCCTTGGAAGCATTGTTATGCTAATCTCTGTTTTATTCCATTTATATTTATATGCATAGGCTATGTATTCATAAACTTATATATTTTACCATCATTTTATAGACAACCGAAAGTTGTCTCTATATTAAAATTATATTAAAGTCTCTATAAAATAATTTTCTCAAAACTATAAAGCAAATAAAATATAAAACTTAGTTTTTAACACAAATTAGCATATTGGTACGCTGTTAAAACGCTATTGTTTAACATGTTTCTCTGACTCGTGAATTTCCAGTAAGCTTGCTGATATAATTAAATGTTTGAACAGATCCATAATTATTTTTTGAAAGAGTACTTTCTAAAGCATCATATCAAGAGGCATATGCTATATGATTGTCTCTTTGTACTCTTTGCTTATTCATTGTGAATAATTGAAAGTTTTTAGCTGTTGGAAGGCAACTTTCCACAATAGCCATAATATGAAAACAACTTAAATGTCCATTCACAGGTAAATACTTTAAAAAGTGTCATAAACATGGAATGGAGTATTATTGAACCTGAAAAAGAAGGAAATCCTGCCATATATAATAATATAAATGAACCTGAAGGATGTCAATGCTAAATAAAATAAGCCAATCACAAAATGACAGATACTGTATGCTATAATTTTCTTATAACTGGAGCAAGAAGATAATTTTTTGTCCCTATTAGCTACTTAATTTTGTGTGCATAATTGGCTTTTCAAATATAAAACTAATGATGGTTTTTAAAAAGTAAAATGTCTTAATTGGAACTAATAAAATGTGAAATAATCATATAATTTTTAAATAATATTTTTAGAAGTGATTTCTTTGACATTTTCACTTTTTCTGTCTTTTTTATGTAATGTTAATTTTCACGTAGTTTTAATAACTGTCTAGCAATTGTGAGATTACATATCCTCATTATATATAGCATTTTGTGACTTAGTGATGAAAATGAGTGTTTTCATGAATTGAACCTTTGCAACTCTGGCAAATAAAATATGGGCTCGATAAGGTCATATATATTGAGCTATAAAAATTTTAAAGATAATTTTTCAAATCAATAATTTTTTATTGAGTCATTGACATGCTTGCATACAACTAGTTCATTCTGATGCTGTCTACTAAAAATTGTAGAAAATATTGAATTTTAATAGTATCACGTTTTATGATGTTATTACCTGCTTTTATAGAAAATAACCTTCAAAGTCTGGATTCTGAGTTTGAAGACTTAAACGTAAGAAATCTAGTGTTATTAAGTAAATTAAAAATTATCAAAATTTAAGTTGTGGTGGAGGTCTGATTTTTCCTGAACAGAAATTTTATTACATCCAGAAGTAGATTCACCTAAATAATCTGTGATGCCAAATACAAATTTAAAATGTGGAGAACCTATCTTTTAAAAAATGTGTTTTTATTTTTCTGCAGCCTCTTTCCTTACCTGCCATGGTGTTAGTATTTGCTATTTCATGGCGAATTTCTTAGGGCATAGGACTACCCTTGGAATGAGTGCAGATCCTCACATGTTCCCAAGGTCCTGCCCCATGACTTGGTGCGTTGGATGGGTGTGCATAAGTATATGGAAGTACTCATGCTGTACATGAGTGCATCAGTGTATGAGTATATAGCATCACCATCACCTTCTTTGACTAGAGGAAACTATACTAAAAATAGATGATAGATGATAGATAGATAGATAGATAGATAGATAGATAGATAGATAGATAGATAATAGATAGAGGACAGATAGATGATAGATGATAGTTTAACACTATAGTTAATATTGCTGGTAAAGCATCTTTCTGCTTTACTTTCACAAGTCTTTCTTTAACAACAGCCAGAATTTGTCCGTAGAGTTAGGTGTTTGTGTTAAATGACCTTGTGACACTTTCCTCTGCTAAGCCTTGCTTCCAATGTGGTAAGTGCAAAGTCAGAGATAGACTGAAGGAAGTAAATAATCCCCAAAGCAAGGCACTTAACTCGTTTTTGGTGCATTATAAAAATTTTTTTTTAGAGGTTAGTTTTAAGTCAAGTTATAAAAGAAACTAATCCCATTGCTAGGTGAAGGGGTCACAAAGACAGATTAGGTAGAAGGGAGAACAGAAGTAAACACACAGAGGTTGAAAATCATAAGGTGAATGCAGAGAAACACAAAAGAATTAATATTTTTCCAACAAAAGGCAGGGAAAAGGAAAGATAATAAATAAAGTCACCACAGGCCTTCATATTCTGTTTAATAATTTCAACTTTATACTGTAAGTAAATAATTCTCAATTGGGAGCAATTTCGCCCACCAGGGAACATTTGGTAATGCCTGGAGAGAATTTGATTGTCATATCTTGAGATAGGAGCTGCTAATGAAGATAGCAATAGAACCAAAGATGCCACTAAACAGTGTTACCATGTTGAGCAAAATAGCCCTCGAAGTAAATATTATCTGACCCCAAATGTCCAGAGTACAACGTGCAGAAACTCTGCTGTAATTGAATGGATACACATCTAAAAGTTTTAAAACTTGGAGTGAACTAATCAGATATGCCCTTTAGATAGCCTATGATGATATCTATATGACTATATAAGATATAATTTACTAACATTTAATATAGAATTTTCAACATTGCACTAAATTTTATAGATAACGTATACTTTCAATCAAACTCATTTGACTTAGGAGGAAGCTGAAGTATTTCCATTAGTGAATTAAGTACTCCATAATAATACCTCTTGCAAAATTGAAACTGTAGCTCATAACTCATCAAGTGGTTCAGGATTAATTTTTATCCCCTATCCTGCCATCTGCTTTGTTGTATAATTGCACTGTTCTACAGAATATTGCATTTTAATTATAAAAGCTTGAGAGAACATTAATTTGGTATGGATCAAGGAAAAGATCTCAATTAGATTTTCCATAATTTTCAGTTTGACCTCTTGTATTTTCCATTTGTACTACTGACTGTAGACAACATTTGAGAGATGAATTGTAATTGGTTACATATTAAAGTGATCTGACTTTAAATATAATTACCCCAAACATGAAATGCTAATATATTTGGAGTCTAGATGAGCTACATTATTTTCTAAAGTTAAAAGTGTAATATTAAAAGTAATATATTGTTATTGGAAAAGAAAATGTCAACTGAATTTATGAAGCAGTTCTGCAAGTTGATAGAAACACAAAACCAGTGATTTTGTAGAATTTAATCAGACAAACTACCACCACAAAAACGTGTAAGTATCCGAATTTCAATTCTTCATCATGAATGCAATCGGATCTAGAAGATATACTCAAAATAAGGCAAAATTATAATTTCAAATATAATCTGAAGCTTTAAAACGACAAAGCCTTTACCAATGTACTCCTCTTGCAAATATATGATATTAATATATCAAATGTTATTTTTGATTGGTAATCAAATCTAGCTTTACATTAATCAGTGTGATAAAACCTCAAAAAGCAGATGGAAAGTTTTAACTATTTGAACCATTGTTCATCAATAAAAATGTGTACAAGCTTTTTAGAGCCCATACATATTTGTTATTAATTCGATTGAAATTGGATTATATCAATGGAAGAAATGTGAAAAGCTAGTATTCTTTCAAAATTAAATATTCCTGTTCATGAGTAAATGAAATATTTCTAGCAATTTATGTTTTCTTTGACCACTTTCAGAAAAGTTTTATAAATTTCTAGTTATGGTACTTTGCATCTTCTGTAAAATTTATTTTTAAACATATTGCTCAATAAGTAGAGAAAATGCTAAGTTATGTTTATTTTTTGCTAGTTAATAGTGCATTATTATTATTTTGACTTTTATATCTTTCTTTTTATTTTAAATAAATTATTTGTGGAGAATTTGGCATACTCTATCACCAATGACATAATCCAAAGGCAATTCTGGTTATATTATTCTGTTTTAGAAAAATTGTATTTTATTTTTAATGTTATAACATTTTGTTTAATTATAGTTGACATAGGAAGTTGATCGTCACATTTCTAGATTTCCCCTCATTTTATTTATTTATTTATTTATTTATTTATTTATTATTTATTTCAGGCAGAGTCTCACTCTATTCCCAGGCTGGAGGGCAGTGGCACAATCTTGGCTCATTGCAACGTCAGATTCACCAGTTCAAACGATTCTTCTGCCCCTGCCTCCCGAATAGCTGGGATTACAGGTGCCCACCACCATGCCCAACTAATTTTTTTGTATTTTTAGTAGAGACAGGGTTTTGCCATTTTGGTCAGGGTGGTCTAGAACTCCTGATCTCAGGTGATCTACCTGCCTTGGCTTCCCAAAGTGCTGTGCTTACCAGCATGAGGGACCGTGCTTGGCCAATTTTCTCTCATTTTAGAAGGAATATTTTATTTAGTTTGGACACTTCTAATGACCTGCCATCCTTTTGCTAATGCTGATTTCTATGTTCAGCCTGATGCTAAACCATATAGTTATTGGCTTTTCCATTTAGATAAGTGCCTTTGAGTTCTAGAATTTATTTGTGATTCTATTTTTATTTAAATTATTGGTAAAAACTCTTCATAATTTCATTTACTTTTTACATGTTTTTAAAAACATTTTCCCAATTATAATTATCACAAAGAATTCAGTGTTCATATATGCTATTTTCAATACTTTTGTTACTTATGTGTCTGCCTTTATTGTCTGTCTGTTCTCTTATACTGCTGTATCTATTTTTATAACACTTAGTTTTTAATTCAATAATTTTTTTTTTTATTTATCAAAATCTAGAGATTTGAGACAATATCTCCCACCAGTGAAAGTTTACTTCTTAAGCAGAGAGAGTGCAGGCAATCACAGATAGCTTAGTTCAACCTGGATTGCATTTTGGGAAGAACGAGCCCACCACTACTTTGCCCTTGTTTGTGAATGAACCTCCATGTGCTTTTCACTGTGATTTTTGCGTGTCTCAATGTTGAAAGAGTGAAAACATTTATGCTGCTTTTTAGAAGTTCTGGCCTAGCCTGACATGGGTTGAAAATACAGCAAGTATCTTTAATTTGTACCCTCGAGATTTCTTGTCTCCAATTTGACATTTCCATCCCTAACTTTCAGCTACTGAAATCTTAATTGATTTCCCTATTCCCCAGGAGGGTACCCAACCAGACCTCAAGCCTGCTGAAACAGGAAAACTCCTCCAAAGAGTGGAAAAATAAGAATTTTCAGTGCCAAGTTGGCACTCTCTCAAGGAATTTAATCCTTCACATGTAATCTCGGAGACCGCCTCTTATGTAGACATTTGTCTTCTAAGCCCAAGATGGATATTCTACTTGGTTTTTCTAAGGTTTTGATTTTCGTTCTTAAGCCTCTTGTCCAGCATAGCTATGAGATTCAGCATCTGTCTTGAAGAATAATCTAAACATGTACAGATTTCAGTGATGTCCAGTTTTGCCATTGCATACTCTGTTACTGCCAAAAGTTCTGCTTATTGCTCCACCCCCAAGCAGATTCCCTCTGTCTGTGCCCAGCCTAAATTCCCAGGTTCCAGCCTTCAACCAGCATTAGTAGATATCACCAATGAGTGCTTCAAATTTTCAGACCACCTATGCAAGATTAATCTTTTTTCAGAATCCTATTTTTTGTGGAATGTTTTACCTGTCATTGAACTACTGTATTCCCCTTTTAATGAGTATTTTTGCAAAAAGCATTAATGATTATTGAATTTCATGAAATAACTTCTTGTTGACTACAGAGACTTACCGCTTTTCTTCTTTAAATTATTAATGCAGTAAATGCCATTTAAAGATTGTTGTTATTTAAAACTTCTTGCATTTCTAGAAGGAACTCAAATACAATGCCATGTCTTGTCTACCTGCCACCATAGTTTTCTAGCTGCAAGAAAAGACGCTTTGACCCTTTTCATTGCCTGCAATCCCAGACCAGGTCCCATACCCATTGGCTTCTTTCCTTCAAGTGGGATGGCAGTAGTAGCAGGTGGGAAAGCAGTTTCACCTCCTGGAAGGTGGACAGCACATAGATTGTTTCACTGAGCAAAAATATCTTGGATAGTTTTTAGTTATTCATCATTCCGAAAGCAGAAATTTCCTCTACACTCAAATTAGGCAAGCGTTTGAAAAGTGAAGTGATTTGGGCTTACACTCATTCTTACATAGTCAAAGCAGTAATTTATCACTGCTAATTATATGCTAAATAGTCTCTGTGAGCTCCAACACTAATACATAATAATCTATTATCTAAAATGCTAAACTTTGACATTATATAAGGGTAAAGACATGTAGTGTTGAGAGAAACAACATATTAGTAAATTTTTGTGGTAACCTAGAGATTTTGGAGGCATTTGATTATGTTATAAGTAGCAGGGACTTTGGAATCAGACACACTGTAGTTCCTCAAGACTGGCTCCTAATCTCTCCGATGATATGATTTAAATGACCTTCCTAAATATGCTGAACTCCAGATTATTTATCTTTTTAGATGAGAATAATAGCACATATTGGACAGGAATAATTTTAGATTAAATGAGAGAATTTATGTAACTTAGTAGTATGTTTGTTCTCTACCTTGTCTCTTCAAATTAGTAGTAATGTTGAAAATTTATGTAGAAAAATGTAAACTCTTTCTAAAACATTGCATAAAAGTAGAATTTTTATGTTATTGAACGTGGGAGAAAAATGATACTGTCTAGTTTGTTCTAAATAATATATGGTAGCCAGAGGAAAGATGTGTAGAATCACATTGCAATAGATTTGGGACATATATGTTCTTTGACACAAAGCAAATAATTTATAAAATACATTTTTTACTTATAAAAATTTTTGTGTAATTGAAATGACTTACAGATTTATTAAACAGTAAAAGGAATCAATATTCCCTTTTTATTTTATTCTTTCTTCTTTCATAATATAATATTTTTAATTAGTGATTCTTAAAACTTTATAAGATACATTTTTTAAAAGTTTGCCAAAATTTTAAAATAGCTTAATAAATCCTCAATTCACAAATGACAAAAGTGATTGCTTGATTATATTAATAAATTAATAAATAAGACATAAATATATATTTATTAATAAAGAACATTTGACTTATAGTAAAGTGAGGAAAAATTACTTTAAGAACTGCCACGAAATCCTTACGTAGTTGTCAAGAAAAGATGTAAATGTATTTCATTTTACAAAATAAACATATTACAGTATTAGTTTAGAATTGAAGAGAGATTTAAAAAATGACAAAATAAGCTGGATGTGGTGACTCACGCCTGTAATCCAAGCACTTTGGAGGCCAAGGTGGGTTGATCATCTGAGGTCAGGAGTTCAAGACCAGCCTGATCAACATGGTGAAACCCTGTCTTTATAAAAATAAATAAATAAACAAATGACAAAATAGCAAAAGGAGCAGACACTACACAACTATGGATTGCTGGTTATGGCTAATAACCATTTTACTGGCTTACAAATTTCATGCTTTCAAAAAAATGGGATATACATATAATTTAAACATATAATTCTGAACATCATAGTTAAACATAAGTGGTATAAAGTATCCAAAATAAAATATCCTACTATCAGAGAGAAGCCTGATAGATCAAGTCAAAGGTTTAAAAATCAATAATTGGAAATTTAAAATAGCATTAAAACAATTGTTGGAAACAGTTGTCAATAAACATTAACCCAAATCAAAGGCCTCAGCAGCAGCCTCAGAAACAGGTTTTCTTCTGATCATTTCTGGCCCTCCTGTGTCGCAGTCCCATTCTTGCCAGAGCTAGCCGTGGAAACTAGAATCTCTCTTCCCAAAGGCGGGTAATGGAAACCATAATACCTGTTCCCAAAGCCAGACATAAACCTGAAAATATTACTTTAACTTCACCTTGGCCTTTCTGTATAAAAACCGGCCATGAGGGATGGCTCAGTAGGAGCAACTCAGGATTGCAGCTCTCAGTGAAGATGCAGAGGGTGAGTCCAAGCTGCATTTCCAGACGGATCTTTGTTGCCCACAGAAAGGGAAAATTCCCGGGTGTAGGAGAGACATGGGACACCAGTGCAGCTGTTTCAGCTGGCACTGCCATTTTGACCGGTGCCGCAGCGCAGTGGCACTCCGCACAAAACGCACTGGTCTGGGTGCCCTGTTAAACCGGCAATCTGAGATTTGTGAGGGCAGATTAGCATAACCATCTGATTAAATGGGACTTGGATGGTGAGCCAGACCAGGAGATTCCTGGGAAATGATTTTTGAGCCAGCGCAGTGGGTCGCTGCACGAGAAATCACACAGATCTCGGTGCCCTATCAGCAAGAGACGGAAACAGCTGGGAGAGAGTCAACCTTTCAACTCGAAAAGGGATAAAAAGGGCTCTGAGGCAGGGAGCCAGGTGATCAGGCTCGGCGGGTCTGGCCCCCAAAGGGACAAACAAAACAGCGATTCAAAACACTCAGGGTTGAGAGGTTCACTGCAGGCACAGCTGAACCCAGGATGGTGCAGATAGGTGGGGGAGGGGCCTCCGCCATTACCGAAGCATTCCGCTCCTACTGAGGTACACTCCCATTGCTGATGCAGCCTGCCATTGCCGAGGCAACCCGCTGTAACAGAGACTCCGCCAACAGGGTGGAGCCCACGACAGCAGGGCACAGCCCACGGGCAACAGGGCAGAGCCCACGGCAACAGGGTGGAGCTCACGACAGTAGGGCAGAGCCCACAGCAACAGGGCGGAGCCCAAGACAGCAGGGCTGAGCCCACGGCAGGCAAATAGTGACTAGACTGCCTCCTAGCTGGGCAGGAAGGTGCAATAGATACTCATAAAGAAAGCCCTCACTCCCTGAGACAGAGCATCTGAGGAAGAAAAGGGGTTTTATGAGTTCTGCTGCAGCAGACTTAAACGTAACTGCCTAACAGCCCTGAATGATCAACAGAGCTCACAGCTCAGCACTTGAGCTCCTATAAAGTACAGACTGCCTCCTCAAGTAGCTCCCTGACCTCTGTATATCCAAAGAGTCACCTCAAAAAGGACTGATCAGATTGACATTTGGCGGGCATCATTCTGGGACAAAGATAGCAGCAGAAGAAACTGGTAGAATCCTTCACTGTTCTGCAGCTGCTACAGGTATACCCCAGACAAGCAGGGCCTGGAGTGGACCTCAGCAGTTGTACAGCAGCGGGGCTAGGCTGTTAGAAGGAAAACTATGTAACAGAGATACTTCATCATCAATAATCTGGGCATCCACTCAGAGACCCAATCAGAAAGTCAGCAACTACTCAGCCGACAGGTGGAAAAACCCACAAAGATGGGAAGAAACCAGCGCAAAAAGGAGGAAAACAACCAAAACCAAAACACCTCGCCTCCTACAAAGGACCAAAACTCCTCACCAGCAAGGGAACAAAACTGGACAAAGAATGAGTGTGACGAAATGACAAAATCAGACTTCAGAAGGTGGGTAATGAGAAACTTCCATGAGCTAAAAAAACATGTTCTAAACCAATGCAAAGAAATTAAGAACCTTGAAAAAAGATTTGAGGAAATGATAACAAGAATGGACAACTTAAAGAGGAATATGAATGAATTGAAGGAGCTGAAAAACACAACACGAGAAGTTGGCGAAGCATGCACAAGTTTCAACAGCCAAATTGACCAAGCAGAAGAAAGAATATCAGAAGTCGAAGATCAACTCAATTAAATAAAACAAGAAACCAAGATTAGAGAAAAAAGCACAAAAAATGAATGAACAAAGTCTCCAAGAAGTGTTTGACTATGTGAAGAGAGAACAACCAAATAGATGCAATAAAAAAAGATAAAGGGGAAATCACCACAGATTCCACAGAAATTCAAACCATTATCAGAGAATATTACAAACAACTCTATGCACATAAACTAGTAAAACTGGAAGAAATGAATGAATTCCTGGACACCTGTTTCCTCCCAAGCCTAAATCAGGAGGAAGCCGAAACTATGAATAGACGAATAAAAAGGTCTGAAGCTGAGACAGTAGTTAAAAGCCTACCAAAAAAAAAAAAAGCCCGGGTCCAGATGGGTTCACAGCCGAATTCTACCAGACACACAAAAAGGAGCTGGTACCATTTCTTCTGAAACTATTCTAAATAATCCAAAAAGAGGGAAACCTTCCCAAATCATTTTATGAGACCAACATAATCCTGATACCAAAACACAGCAGAGACTTGACAAGAAAAGAAAACTTCAAGCCAATATCCATGATGAACATAGATGCAAAAATCTTCAATAAAATACTGGCAAGCCGTTTGCAACAGCACATCAAAAACTTTATCCATCATGATCAAGTAGGATTCATCCCAGGGATGCAAGTCTGGTTCAACATACGCAAGTCTATAAATGTAATTCACCACAGCAACAGAACCAAAAACAAAAGCCACATGATTATCTCAATTGATGAAGAGAAGGCATTTGACAAAATTCAACAGCCCTTTATGCTAAAAACCCTCAAAAACTCAGTATTGATGGAACGTATCTCAAAGTAATAAAAGCTATTTACGACAAACCAACAGCCAATATCATACTGAATGGGCAAAAACTGGAAGCATTCCCTTTGAAATCCGGCACTAGACAAGGATGCCCTCTCTCACCACTCCTATTCAATATAGTACTGGAAGTTCTAGCCAGAGCAATCAGGCAAGAAAAAGAAATAAAGGGTATTTAAATAGGAAAGGTGGAAGCCAAATTGTCTTTATTTGCAGAAGACATGATAGTGTATCTAGAAGACCCCATTGCATCAGGCCAAAAACTCCTGAAACTGATAAGCAATTTCAGCAAAATCTCAGGATATAAAATCAATGTGCAAAAATCACAAGCATTCCTATACACCAATAACAGACTTAAAGAGAGCCAAATCAAGAACAAACTGCCATTCACAATTGCTACAAAAACAATAAAATACCTAGGAATACGACTCGCAAGGAACATAAGGGACCTCTTCAAGGAAAACTACAAACCACTGCTCAGTGAAATAAGAGAGGGCACAAACAGATGGAGAAACATTCCATGTTCATGGTTAGGAAGAATCAGTATCGTGAAAATGGCTACACTGCCCAAAGTAATTTACAGAATAAACGCTATCCCCATCATGCTACCAATGACCTTCTTCACAGAACTAGAAACAACCACCTTAAACTTCATATGGAACCAAAAGAGAGCCCACATAGCTAAGTCAATTCTAAGCAAAAAGAACACAGTGGGAGGCATCACACTACCGGACTTCAAACTATACTACAAGGCTACAGTAATCAAAACAGCATGGTACTGGTACCAAAACAGAGATTTAGATCAATGGAACAGAACAGAGGCATCGGAGGCAACACAGCATATCTACAACCATACAATCTTTGATAAACCTGACAAAAACAAGCAATGGGGAAAGGATTCCCTGTTTAATAAATGGTGTTGGGAAAACTGGCTAGCCATGTGCAGAAAGCAGTAACTGGATCCCTTCCTAACACCTTACACTAAAATTAACTCCAGATGGACTAAAGACTTAAACATAAGACCTGGCACCATAAGAACCCTAGAAGAAAATCTAGGCAAAACCATGCAGGACATAGGAGTAGGCAAGAACTTCATGACCAAAACACCAAAAGCATTGGCAACAAAAGCCAAAATAGACAAATGGGACCTAATCAAACTCCACAGCTTCTGCACGGCAAAAGAAACAGTCACCAGAGTGAATTGGCAACCAACAGAATGGCAAAAAATTTTAGCAGTTTACCCATCTGACAAAGGGCTGATATCCAGAATTTACAAAGAACTCAAACAGATTTACAGGAAAAAAACAAACAAGCCCATTCAAAAATGGGCAAAGATATGAACAGACACTTTACAAAAGAAGACATACATGAGGCCAACAAACATATGAAAAAATGCTCATCATCACGGTCATTAGAGAGATGCAAATCAAAACCACATTGTGATACCATCTCATGACAGTTGGAATGGTGACCATTAAAAAAATTGGAGACAACAGATGCTGGAGAGGATGTGGAGAAATAGGAACACTTTTACACTGTTGGTGGGAGTGCAAATTAGTTCAACCATTGTGGAAGACTGTGGCGATTCCTCAAGGCCTTAGAAATAGAAATTCCATTTGACCCAGCAATCCCATTACTGGGTATATATCCAAAGGACTATAAATCGTTCTACTATAAGGACACATGCACACGAATGTTCATTGCAGCACTGTTTACAATAGCAAAGACCTGGAACCAACCCAAATGCCCATCGATGATGGACTGGACTGGGAAAATGTGGCACATATACACCATGGAATATTATGCAGCAATCAAAAATGATGAGTTTGTGTCCTTTGTAGGGACATGGTTGAATCTGGAGAACATCATTCTCAACAAACTGACACAAGAACAGAAATCAAATACCACATATTCTCACTCATAGGCGGGTGATGAAAAATGAGAACACATGGACACAGGGAAGGGAGTGCTACACACTGGGGTCTATTTGGGAGAATAAGGGAGGGACAGTGGTTGGGGAGCTGGGGAGGGATAGCATGGAAAGAAATGCCAAATGTGGGTGAAGGGGAGGAAGGCAGCAAAACACACTTCTATGTGTGTACCTATGCAACTATCTTGCATGTTCTGCACATGTACCCCAAAACCTAAAATACTATAAAAAAAATAATAGAAACTAAAAATGTGAGGTACATAAAAATAAATCTAACAAAAATAAAAAATAAAAAACTGGCCATGAGGAAATGATCTGACCTACCTTGCTTACGTGTAGGTCATAAGACTCCCACTCCAGCGAGGGTCCTGCCCGACACCCAGAAGGAAAGAATGCGTGCTTGGAGAGGCCAAGAAAAATCTGGAGAAACAGGCCTTCCTGGGCTCCCCACTTAGTCTATTAGTAGTAAAGCGTACCCTGTTTGTCAAGTTGTATTTCTTTATCACCATCCATAGTTTATTGAACCTAAGCATAAAAGGATCAATGTATTAGTCCATATTCATATAGCTATAAAGAAATGCCTGAGACTAGGTAATTTATAAAGGAAAGATGTTTAATCGACCCTCAATTTCACATGGCTGGGGATACCTGAGGAAACTTAAAATCACAGCAGAAAGCAAAGGGGAAGCAAGTACCTTCTTCACAAGGCAGCAAGAGAGAAAAGGGAGATCCGGGGAAACTGCCATTTATAAAACCATCAGATCTCCTGAGAATTCACTCACTGCCACATGAACAGCATATGGAAAGCTGTCCCCATGATCCAATCACTTCCCACCAGGTGCATTTCTGGATATGTGGGGATTACAATTCCAGATGAGATTTGGGTGGGGACACAGAGCCAAATCATATCAAGAAATTTCACCTGTAACTTAGGATCTTCCTTCTGAAGCCTCCCATGTATACATGTTAAACAAATTTATATGCTTTTTCACCATCTCCAATTAATCTGTCTTTTACAAGATGATTTTATAAGTGAACCTTCAGAGAGAACTTTTCCCTAGGACCCTACATAGTGCTCAGAATATAGTACCTAATATATATGTTTGTGTGTACTTATAAATAAACATAATAAAATATTTACTTTTGTTTAAACAATTTTATTGTGAAATAATCTACATTTTAATTGATTCATTTGCCATTCTGGATAATTTAGAAAACTATAAAATGAAGGGTATAATTTATGGACACAATCTTTACTTAATAATTATTTGAGGGAATACAGTTTTCTATTGCTATGTAATAAATCAGCAAATTTACATAAATAATTATATAACAAATCTAGAGGCTCAAAGAGTATTATTTCTAGGTTTATTAGAATTGTTGGCAGAATTTAGCTACTTGTAGTTCCAGGACTGAAGTTCCTGGTTTTGGTTTTGTTTTGTTTGAGACATAGTCACTCTCTGTTTCAACCCAGGCTGGAGTGCAATGGCGCACTCTCGGCTCACTGCAACCTCCACCTTCCAAGTTCAAGAGATTCTCCTGCCTCAGCCTCTGGAGCAGCTGAGATTACAAGCACCTGCCATCATACTCGGCTAATTTTTGTATTTTGTAGAGACAGGTTTCACCATATTTGCCAAGCTGGTCTTGAACTCCTGACCTCAGGTGATCTGCCTGCCTTTGCCTCCCAAAGTGCTGAGATTACAGGCTTGAGCCACCATGCCTAGTCAGGCTTTTTCATCTTTAAAACAGCAAGAGTACATCACATCCTTCTCATGTTTTAAATCTGTCTTTCCCTTCTGTCACATTTTTCCTGCATCCAGACAAAGAAAGTTTTGTAAGAGTTTATGTGATTATATTTGCCCTACCTCCATAATACAGAATAATACCATAATCTTAATTGCCACTAATCAACAAACTTAATTATATCTGCAAAGTCCATTTTGCCTGTAACTTAACTTAATTATAGGCATGGCACCAGGTGGCAAAGGCCATGGGGCCAAAACTCTGCCTCAAGGGAGATGCTTCAAAGTTAAATAATGTAATTATTATTGAGACATTATATGGACATGTCTGAGTGAATTTTCCCTTTGATATTAATATAATATGTAAATAATTACAATTTTAGTTATTTGCCTTAGGAAATGTTTTACACTGATTCAAAACAATAAAAATTGAAAAAATATTTTCTATATATGGCAAGACATAGCAGATTAATATATTCCAAATACTAGACTGGTACAAGTAGTTGGTGGAAACTGTCTAGATTTCAGCACCATTTCTCAGGGAGGTTATGATAATATTTGTGGATATAAAGTAGCTGAGCCTACTGATTAATAGAGTATAATACAAGTAGGTAAGTATGTAGTGGGTTAATGTAGAAACATTTTGAGAATGTAGCACATGATTTTTGCCTTCAGTCTTGTTTTAATAGTATAATCTAAGTGTAACTACCTAATGGGTTTGTCTTGCCCACTGCACAGAAAAAAACAATTAAGTGAGACCATGGCATTGCATTAAACAGAGTTTAATCAACATGAGGTGGGCCACACCACATGGGATGCAAAGTTATTACTCAAATCAATCTCCCTGAAAATTCAGGGGCTAGAGTTTCTCAAGGATAATTTGAGAGACAAGAGCATGGATGCTACTGATTGGTTGGGGATGCAGTCATAGGGATATAGAAAATGGTCCTTGTGTACCGAGTATGCTTCTGGGTGGGGGTCACAGGGCAAGTTGAGCCAAGATTGATGGGTTTGAGTGGGGCCATAGGTGTTCAGAAATCCAAAAGCCTGAAAGGACATCTCAAAAGGGTATTCATAGGTTCTACGATAGTGAATGGGGGAAATTACAAATATTGTGACTTCCTGAGTAATGGCTGGTATGATTTAACTAACCCTACATCTTAGCAGAATTCAGGCCCCTCTCATCTGGTTTTGTATTGGGAAAGGGCTATTATCATTTAAAATATAAATTAAATTCCTCCCAAAGTTAGTCCATTCTATGCTCAGAAGTGAACAAGGGGAGCTTGGGGGTGAGAAGCAGATGGAGTTGGTTAGAGCAGATCTCTTTCAGTGTCATAATTTTCTTGCTGTTATAAGTTTTGCAAAGGCAGTTTCATAAGGCATGAAAAAGGTATTGGCATCAAATTTTGTAAATGTTATATAAGAAGAAGAATAGTGATCACTCTATATGAACAAAAACCAAAAGACAATTTACATGTTGGAATGATGAGCTCATTAATACATTTAATATGGATAAATATTCTTGCGATTTTTTCCAAAATATTTACTGCTTATTTTAAACTGAGAGGAAAAAATCTGAACAAGTAAACATATAAAGATGATCTACAAGTGGTAGCTGACAATCAGGCAATGCTAATGAATAATGTAATATATTTCCAGGAAATCTAATGCAAAATGAGGGTTTATAGAAATATTGCCTCTAAAAAGAAACACAGGATTTTTCATTCTGCTCTGATATTTTTTAGAATTAATCTGGGTATTTAAATTTTAAAATGTAAGCAAAAATGCAATATTTACACCTTCAAAGAAAAGCCAACTGATGTGATTATTGTGGTCTTTAACTAATTTAGGCATTTTTCTTATAAAAAATTTATTAAACTTCACCTGGTAATAATGATGTCAATGAAAATAATAAAGCTGGCAATACAGACTATCACCTTTGTTTGACAACAGATAATGATTTAGAAAAGGAATTTATACAGAAATAATTTATTAAGTTCTTATTAAAATTGGATTTTTTTAGTAATCAAGAAGCAGTTACTGAGTAGTAAGGCATCCTTATTCATGTAAGCCCTGAACAGGGTGAGAAACCAATCATTATTCTGCATAATAATAGTACCTATTGATTCCAGAGAAAGGAAGACATTCAAATTAATAAATGTAAGACTGTTGAGATATTATTTGAATCTTCAGGATTTATTTAGTTGTAACCAACCCAGAAATTATATTGTTTGTAAGATGTGCGCATATGTTTTGTTTCCAAGAAATACCATAGATTACTAATAAAATAAGCATGCTGACAGTACACATTGGTGGCATCAACACACAGGATCCCTTACTGAGAGAATCTGAGTCCATCTTGGCTTTCAGGGCTTTTGCTTTCTCCTTTCCCCACTGCCATCAACTGGTGCCCTGAAAGACACCCTGATCAACTGGAAATTACTACAAATTTGGAAAATGTTTGTGAGTAGAATAGATCCCGACTTCGAACTGTGTGCAGAGATAGTAATTACTGATTTCATATGTTAGAAGTTGTTAAAAAAAAAAAAAAGCCTGATTTTGGTAAAACAAATGATTAACTTGAGGTAAGTAAAGCCTTCAGAGGATGTGGGTTGTGTATCTAAAGAGAATCCTTTGTGAAGACACTAACTAAGCACTTTGACTTTCAGGATCAAATTGGGAAGACTTGACATCTGTATTAGCCATTCTTGCATTGCTATAAGGAAATACCTCAGACTGAGTAATTCATAAAGAAAAATTTTATTGGCTCATGGTTCTGCAGGCTGTGCAGGAAGCATGGCACTGGGCATCTGCTTGGCTTCTGATGAGGAATCAGGAAGCTTAGAATCATGGCAGAAGGCAAAGGGTGAGCTGGCACATCACATAGCTAAAGCAGGAGTGAGAGAGAGAGAGGAAAAGAGAGAGTGAGTCAGAGAGACAGAGAGAGAGAGAGAGGAGAGAGAGACAGAGAGACAGATTTTAAAAAATCTCACATTTTAAACAATCTCAGGAGAACTCACTATCATGAAGATAGCACCAAGCCATGAGGGATCCACCTCTGTGATCCAAACACTTCCCACCAAACCCACCCCTCCTCCAGCATGGGGATTATAATTCAACATGAAATTTGGATGCGGTCAGATAACCAAACCATGTCAATATCTTGATAATATTTAGTCTGCTAGGCACGGTGGCTCAGGCCGGTAATCCCAGAACTTTGGGCGGCTGAGGTGGGTAGATCACCTCAGGTTGGATCACTTGAGGTCAGGAGTTCATGATTAGCCTGGCCAAAATAGAAAAACCCTGTCTTTACAAAAATACAAAAAAAAAAAAAAAATTAGGTGTGACAGTGGGCACTTGTAATCACAGCTACTCGGGAGGCTGAGACAGGAGAATCACTTGAACCCAGGAGGCGAGGGTTGCAGTGAGCCGAGATTAGGCTACTACACTCCAGCCTGGACAACAGAGCAAGACTTCATCTCAAAAAAAAAAGTAAAATAATAATTATTATAATAATGAGTCTCTGATCCATGAAGGTAGGAAACCTTTCCATTTAGTTAGAGCCTCTTAGATTATTTTTATTAGTGTTTTAACCTTTTGGGGATACAAATATTGTGCGTATTTTGTTAGATTTACAGCTAAATAATTCATTTTTCTGGGTGCTATTGTAAATGGTATGTTTTTAATTTCAAATTTGATTAATGACTGGTATACTTGGGAGCAGCTGGCATGTTTATATTAACGTGTCTTGCATTCTTTGGTACTAAATTCTTAGAATTATTTTTTTCAAATTCTTTGAGGTGTTCCGCACAGTCATGGCATTTATGAATGGAAATTTATTTCTGACTTCTTAACCTGAATACCATTTGTTTTGTTTCTTTGGTTACACTTGCATCGCTTTTAATATGATGTTGAATAAATGTTATGAGAGAAGGATTCATTGCCATTTTCCCCATCTTAGTGGAAAAGCATTCAGTTTCTCACAATGATCCTAGCTATTGGTTTTCTTTATCAAAATGTGTACCTTCTCCTTCACTCTCAACAAGGAAATAGCTTCTCCCCTGAAGCCTCTAGAAGGAAGGCAGCCCTGTTATCTCCGTAGACTTACGACCTCCAGAACTGTCGGCGAAAAATCATGCTGTTTTAAGCTACTAAGTCTACTCTTCATTTTTACAGCAGCAAAAGAAACAAAAACACTAGTCAAGCAGGAGACAACCTTCTCTGTCTATGTCTTGTGGTAATCAATATGATTTACACTATTTACAGACCTAAGTATGTAGACAAGGGGTTGCAAAACTGCACAATAATATTTGAAATGTGAAATACAATGATATACATTGAATATTGAAGAACACTTATTGATGTTCCTACTTCTTTTTCCACTACAGTCATGGCAATTATTACCCTATTTAACAGTAGCTCAGAACATCCTTTGGAGGCTTGTAGTAAGTAGTTAAGAATTGAGACATAAAGAGATTCTCATTCTAAATTAGTGAGCTGTTTCAATGAATAATTGCAGTGTGTGACGTTTACCTCCTCCATCTTCAGCATTTTACACATCCTTCCCACTCTATTAGAAACAGAGGGCCAAGACCTAATGGAGGCCTAAGAGGAAATGATGCATTCTCACTTCTCATTTAATTTAAATAATTGGTTACCACTGCTTCATTTGCAGAACTCTTACTGAAATCTTGCAATTTGGAACATTAAATGAGCTTGAAAAACAGATGGCTAAGTTCAAATATTTTTAAGAGCCAAAACAATTGAATTATATAAACTTATAAAAGGTAAAGACCAAATTCAATTATAATAGAAAGTAAAACATATGTATAAGCAGAGAATTTTCAATTCCAGACCACCCATGGAATAAGTGCTTTTTGTTCATCGAAATATATTCATTAAATGACTGAAAGATCCAAGTCAAGTTAGATTTAGTAGAAAAGTTTCCTAAATATTAGTCTTTTCTTTTACTAACTTATCTACTCAAGAAACAAGAATATTGTCCCGATACTGTGTTCGTCACTAAAGAAATAAAGGTGAACAAGACATACTCCTTGCTCTCAAGAGTCTTACACCTTACTGGGGAAGATAGACAATTAAAGTGCAATGTGACTGATGCTACTATAACAGTATACAGAAGTTCCTGTTAAAGCTGATAGCTGGCAGAAGAGAGAAAGTGAGTCTTAGGTAAAGATGTGTAGAGATAACTGAATTTACAGTAAAGTTTTCTAAAAATGCATGGGAACATCAATATTACCTTTACTCCATAAATTTACATGAAATGTCAATATTACCATTACTCCATAAAAGTAGCAGTGATAATTTAAAGACATGACAAGGTGTAAATATAAAACCTATAACTTAACTGTATAATCACAGAATTCCAAGTTTTGATGAAATAAGTACAAAATTAATGTAATATTCGAGATTAAAAAGTTTTTGAAAAAATGTAATATTCCAGGGGTGCCAATTGTACCTATTGAATAAAATGCACAATACTTATTTATCTGGATCAATGATATTTATTATAATATCCTTTTTGTGAAAACACATCAGAGTTTTTCTCATCTGATTCTTCCAAACTCTGCTGATTCTCTAGAAACTTTTCTTTCTTTCTTTTTTTTCTTTTTTTGAGAGTCCTAGATTAAGATTCCCCGAATATAGAGAAGAAAATAAAAAAAAAAAAACTTCATCTAATGCTAGCAGGAGAGTAAATCTGAGAAACAGGTCACCTTTCCTCTATTGTTAAACAGAAATTTTATGTAAAATAGTCAGTCTGGTGATTATAAGAACGGTGATTAGGCACAGGAATATGGGATAAGAGGAGGGCCAAACCAAAAATTAGTTAATGGTTTCCAGTCCACAGAAGCCAATGGTTTAAAAGTAATGTAGCCTAGGGAACTACTTCAAGCACAGTTGAATTTATCAAGGATAACTGGCAGTTTAAGTAAATTCAGGAGAGTACGTGTTAACAAGACATTCAGGTATTACATATGCAACTTTTTGTAGGTTGGCAACTTTCTGTTATGTAAAATTTATGCTTAAGATCTTTACACATTCTCATTCAGAAAATTATTTAGGAAATAAATTTAAACTAATATTTTTGCATACTGGAAATTAACTAAAAATTAAACAGGATCTCTGCCCATTTTTATTTTATAGGCATTAATAATCTAAATAGCTAGAGAAATTATTTAGCAAATTTATCAAAAATTAATGTTATTCACAACACTAGCTAATTCAAAATCATTCAAACACTTTACATATTGAAAACACAGTTTCAATGAAATGCCTGCATTCTAAGAAACTTTCATTTTGTTAAGAATGAACAACATCAGGGTCGGGCGCGGTGGCTCACGCCTGTAATCCCAGCACTTTGGGAGGCCGAGGCAGGTGGATCACGAGGTCAACAGATCGAGACCATCCTGCTCAACATGGTGAAACCCCGTCTTTCCCTAAAATACAAAAAATTAGCCGGGCACGGTGGCGCGTGCCTGTAATCCCAGCTACTCAGGAGGCTGAGGCAGAAGAATTGCCTGAACCTGGGAGGCGGAGGTTGCGGTGAGCAGAGATCGCGCCATTGCACTCCAGCCTGGGTAACGAGCGAAACTCAGTCTCAAAAAAAAAAAAAAAAAGAACAAACAACACCTAAGTTAACATCAATGAGGACAAATATGACACTGACATTTTTATAATTTTATACTAAACATCTTTAATTCCCAATATTCTAATTTTGGAAGTGCAGTGGATTATAAACCAAGAAATTAGAGAAATATCTGTACTAATGGAGTATTTCCCTTTCCACCATTCTTTCCCCAGTTGGTCTTCAGGATTATCAAGTGATCATATTTCTGAAACACAAGTTAGAGCTAGTTTAGAGGCTTGTTGCATGAGACTCACATTTTTTGTGTCTCTTTTAAGTTTCAAAGAGTTTAAAAATTAGTTGCTTTTGAGTAATTTAGGATGCGAGGCTTAGAAAATCTATTCAAAAAATGTCATCTCTCAGTTTTTAAAAAAGCACCCTAAAGGGCGTTATTGCTGTAAAAATACAGAACTAGCCATTTTTTTTTTCCAACAACAGCCTTCAGGCTAGAGCCATTAAGCTAATCCTTCTGGTGTTAATATTCGGGTATGGTAAGTATTCTTTCTTGGTTAACTAACAACGAAAAGGAGATACTTGACATCACTGTGAACTTCATCCATTGCCACTTAAAATTAACTTTGGACAGGGACGTCACCGGCAAAGATTTACATTATTCTTATTTATCCTCATCTTTTTCTTTATCAATAGTGTCAACATTTGAATTACGCTTTGCACAAAAAGTTCTATTTTCATTTAAACAATGTGAAGCATGATCCATTTACACTGGCAGAATGGGAATTTCCATTTAGGGACATGGGCTTTTTCTTATCCAGGACCTGCAGTTAAGTTTTCAGGCTGTTCTTGGTTTGAAGGAATATTACTGAGAAGCCATCCTAATGTCTGCTGGACCAGTTTCTTCCTTCCTCCTCTCTCACTCTTCACTTTGCCTTTGTTACAAACAACCCCCAAAAGTCATCTGTGACAAATAAGATGTTCGCTGTGCAGCTTGACAGACTATGTCTTGCTTGTTCAACTCTTGCTTTAAAGAAAAGGGTAATAATATTAAGTGTTTTGGATAAATGAGGAAAAGAAAGAAATTGAATAACTTTAAAAAATTACCTGGTATGTAAAAGACACCATATTTGGCATGTTCACATATTTATTACATGAGACAATTTAATCATCTCAACAGCTCTAAAAAATAAATACTGTTATTATTTTAGAGAGAAAGACACTGAATATCGGAAAGTTTAAATAATGTCCACAGTTATGTAACTAGAAAGTGAAAGAAACAGAACTTGTGCATGATTAATTCCAAATATTCTTTAGTTTGTACCACATGAAGCTGACCAATACATTTCAATCAAATTTAATTGACCATCAAGTAATTATACAATGTTTACTTCAAAAAATTTAAGGTAATTTTTGCCCAACATATGCTTTGGGATTTTGCACAATTTATACGCATTTCCTTTATTTCTAAGTATAGTTCTCCAGAGGGAAAAAAAAATCTATTTATCAGTTATTTAAAATGCATGCAGTTCCTGCTTTTTAACCAAGAAAATAAATAAAGATTAATGAATTGGTTAAGTTTTGTTTGAGCAAACAGAGGTACATTGCCAATAATTTAAAATAATACTAATCTTGATTTTCAGCTCATTAGAACAATGAATATTTAATTTCCCTAATGGAATAGCCATGTTCCTGATTTAAAACAATTTAATAAGTTACACTAAGAACTTGAAATATTGTCTTAAATGTACTTTATTATTTTCTATGTAAGGAAATTAATTATTTGAGCTTTTTCAGTGTGCTATTAAATATAAACACTATTTTCAATAAATATCAACTTAACCCTCTGAATATTAAAAAAAATATTTTTTTTTTTTTGAGACGGAGTTTCACTCTTGTTACCCAGGCTGGAGTGCAATGGCGCGATCTCGGCTCACCACAACCTCCGCCTCCTGGGTTCAGGCAATTCTCCTGCCTCAGTCTCCTGAGTAGCTGGGATTACAGGCATGCGCCACCATGCCCAGCTAATTTTTTGTATCTTTAGTAGAGACGGGGTTTCACCATGTTGAGCAGGATGGTCTTGATCTCTCGACCTCGTGATCCACCTGCCTCGGCCTCCCAAAGTGCTGGGATTACAGGCTTGAGCCACCGTGCCCGGCCTAAAAAAAATATTTAAATAGGTTACCACTACCAAGAAGATTATAATTTCCTAAAATATTGCTATCCAAGAACTACTGAACTGCTTCTCTGACTTTGTGTTTTTAACATTTCACTTGCTTTGAAGCTTCTCTTGCTTCTTATTTCTAAGGACCACATGAGCAACACCTTCCAGTAATTTTCTTTTTGTTTTATGGATCTTTGCACTTTATCCATGCCAATCAATAATCCATATTATTTTTAATGCAATGTATCAACTTCTGCATATTTCTGTTAGAGAAAGACACTATTCTAATTGGACAGCCTGGAAACCCATATTAATTAAACTCTATTTGGTTTTGTTTGTTGCCTCATCACATTTTTAGTAATTTCACTGGTTTTATTCCCCAGTCCTTAACATTACCTCCAGATTCTTTACTTCCAGCAGATGTCCTTCTATACTCAGGATGCTTTGTCTTGTGAAAACACCCTCACTATGTAACATAGTTCCTATTGTTGTGGCTATTTTTACTCCCACTCTTTGGTGAGTGGAAGGGATTAGCACCAGCAGCTTTTTCACTCCTGCAGTTTGTCAAGTGAGAGGGAGTGTTACAGCTCTTTTACTTCCACTACCCACACCTTGGTGAGCAGGAGCGTACAGTTCTTTTGCTCCAGCAGTTCAGTGAATTCTGGGTTCTTGTCCCACAACCAAGAAGAATAAGGCACATGGACACCAGAGAGTGAGTAAGGCAGACTTGGATTTATTAAATAACAGAAAAGCTCTTAGCAGCAAGAAGGGACCTGAAAGAGGGTTGCCAGAAATGAGACTGAGCACAGCGGTTTTTATGGGCTTAAGAGGAGGTAGGCTCAGATCGAAAAGTACCCCAAAATGTACCACTGAGAGAGACACCACAGTGCCGAGGGGTACAAAGAACCAATTGGGAGGCTGAGCAAAGTGGCGCCTGTAATCCGGCACATTGGGAGGCTGAGGCAGGGAGATCACCTGAGGTCAAGAGTTGGAGACCAGCTTCACCAACATGGCGAAACCCTGTCTCTATTAAAAGTACAAAAATTAGCTGGGCATGTTGGTAGGCACCTGTAATCCAACTATTAGGGAGGCTGAGGCAGGAGAATCCCTTGAACCCTGGAGACAGAGGTTGCAGTGATCCAAGATTGTGCCATTGCACTCAGCCTAGGCAACAGTTCTATCTCAAAAAAAGAGAGAGAGAACCAATTGAGAGAAGGCAGAGCAAGGGCCAATCGGGGCAAAGCACACCATAAAGGACAAAGGTGCACCAAAGCGGGAAAAAAGCATGCCCACAAAAGGAGTGGCATTTATTCAGCTGAGCTGGCAGAATGGGAGTTTCCATTTAGGGTCATGGTCTTTTTCTTATCTCAGGTCTGCAGCTAGGTTTTCCAGCTGTTCTTGGTTTGAAGGAGTTTTACTGAGGAGTCATCCTGTCTGTGTGATCAGCTTCTTCCTTCTGCCTCTCTCACTCTTCACTTTGCCTTTGTTACAAACAACCCCCCCCCCGCCAAAAATCATCTACAACAAATAAAAAGTTCGACAATCTGTTTATAAACTCTTTTCTTAGACAGATGTACTTTATCCATGCCAAATGTAACTTGAATACTGTGCTTTTATTTTTTTCCTAACTTAGATAACTTGCTCTGTGATCTTCCTATTTTCTTGTATTTTCATTCTATTTCTCTCTTTATTGATTATATCTTTGTTCTTTCTTTACTGGCTACATCTTTTTGCTTTAAAAATATTTATGCTGGTTAAAAACTAGAAAAATATATACAAATTTTTGCTTCAGTAAACCACCTCTCATCAGTAACAGTCTTATTTCTTCTTCCTCATCACTAGTTTCTCCCTATCCTTAACTGAATTACAGACTCTTGAGATCCAAAGAGTCTTGAGATCCCTACTTTATACCTGGAAACTTTACTGAAAGGAAGCAATTTTGGTGTTCTTTTAAAATTTGTTATTAGGGAACTAACTTCCTGATAAAGCACCTCATTTTCCCTTAATACATCCCTAAGTACTGGTCCACATTTACTGTAAGGTTCTACCTTTTCTTATCTAATATAGTCCTATCTAGTGAGAGTAACTCTAAAAGTATTTTTACTTGTATCACATTATTTCTTCTAAACCCTAACTACAGACATTCTTTCAAGTTTTATGTTGATATTTCATTTCTCTTCTCCGTCCATAGTCACTTTTAGTTAATTCATTCATTCTTAAAAATTTCTAATGGTTCTCCAGACCTTCATTTCACATATTCAACTTCTTAATAACATCACCATCTAAATATTCCACCAGCCCACCAACTCATAATTTAAAAAGTAGAACTCATAATCTGCTCTCTATGCCAAATCAGACTCCAATCTTGACTCCTTAAATTTCTATTTGTTATGTTAGTAGAGTGCTTTTATTTGGCTTTTTATTTTACTTTTAATTTTCAATCAGTTTGGAAGTGTTATTCTCTCATCCACCATTTTTTTTTATTCAAATAACAAGAAATAGAACAATAACCACCAACAGCCAGGACCTGGCTTGGCACTATCAAGTAGGATTAATGTTGCCAGAAAGTTGCCTCTCACAGCTAGGCCATGGTGTTCTTGTGCTGAACATTATAATTGCAGAGAACAAGGCCACTCTGTGATTGTGACAGGTCCAAACCGAAACTGGACTACTTTATAGTCATGCCTGTATACAGAGAATATGCAAAAACAAAGTCAAACCATTGTTCGTACCATAAAAATGACCCCACTTACCTCCAATCCTGGCTGTCATGAGTGCTGCTGTGCTACTTCTTTCCCAATTATATCTTTAACCTATTTTCATGCCTTCCACCTCCTAGATAAGAATTATTAGGTTACTGTTATGAGTTTAATTGTGGCCACCAGTAGATATACTGAAATCCTGTTCCCCAGTACCTCAGAATATAACCTTATTTGGAAATTTGGACCCTATTTCCTGTCATCACAGGTATAATTAAACATGCAGTTATACTGGAGTAGGCTGAGCCCTGAATCCAATATGACTGGTGGCATTTGTAGAAGATGAAACTTCCATGTGAGGACACAGACACCCAGGGAGAAGAGAACACTGAGTGATGGCAGTGGAGAGGTTTGGATGATACAGCTACAAGCCCAGGGGTACCAACTATTTACGGCCAACCCCAGAAGCTAAGGAGATGCAAACAAATATACTACCTACCCAGAGTGTCAGAGAGAGCATCGTCCTGGCTATAACTTGACTTTAGATTTCTAGCCTCCAAAACTGTGAAAGTATATATTTCTTTTAAGCCACTCAGGTTATGGTAGACTGTTATAGTATCTCTAGGAAACAAGTACAAATACCAATGGTAGCATTATCCTGGCTCCTGACAACATTCAGTCTGTATTTAAAGTTTCCATAAAATCACATTACATGAGACCAAATTCCATAATTAATCCTTCCTAACATTCTCTTACTGAGATGATACATGATTCTTCATGAAGTACATTCCCTGCTGCAAAAATCAATAAACCCAACTTTATTCAACTACTTCTTGGCCTTTAACTAAAACATAGTGAAACATCTCTTGCCTCATTTGGGATACTTTTTAGCTTATGATTAAAAAGTTAATATGAGCTTCTAATTATTATTATGCCTTAAGTTTTGACTTCCTTAATTTTCTGACCAAGTTATTCTACTCATCAATCTTCAGATGCATGTTCTGGAAGGTTTTGGTATCCCTGGATGAACCATAACTTGTGCCTTAGTATATAATCCCCTAACCTTGAATGACTGTTGGCTCTGTGATATGCTTTAATAGGATGTGGCAGAAGTTACACTGTGCTGGCTCCCAGGCTAAGCCTTACCAAGGTTTGGCATCTTCCAGTTTTGCACTCTGAGGGAAATTAGCCACCATTTATGAAGTCAGAATACTGCAAGGTCCTCATTGTTGTGAATGGGAGGTAAAAATAAGAAATAAAGGCTCATAAAATACATTTCTAAATATTTGAAAATTATTAAACTAAAAAATGTTCAATAAAATATCTATCCTCAAAAAATGTAAAAAATATAGCTTAATAATAGCCTGCAAGACCAATTTAAAAATTTCAAATTCTCAGAATTTTTTCATTTCTCTGCTAGAATCTGGCAATGTGGGGATAGCTTGGATCCAGGCCCTTCTTTGTCTTCTCTTCCCATTCCCACTTCTGTCCTGTTCTGCAAAAGGCCTCACACACATATTCAAGATCCATCCCCATCCTGGAAAAATTGGTACATCTGGCCAATGACTTACTAGTAGAAGGTAATGCAGGAGGCCCTTAGGAGGACAGATGGAAGGATTAGGTAGGTGCAGGCCTTCAAACAGACTCAAGATTATTTGGTTAAGAAACATTAGATTTCCATTGTCTCTATTTGCTTGAGGCCCAGAGGGTGGGCTTGATATTTATAGTCTCCTTCGCCTTGTTAATGCCTCATCCTATGGGACCATGCATCAAAGAAGAAGGGCAAGAACATGGCTCCCTGAATTTTGGGCCCCCTGGGCAAGACTCTGATCACAAGTCTCCCACAGTGCTGAGCGCCATTCTCAATATCTTACAAATGGTACCTCATATCACAACACAATGCAAACCATTATTTTTAGTGATTCGGAATAAATTTTTCTCTCTAATGTATATACAAGACTAATCCCAGCCTTAAAATTTTTAGGTGAAGTTTGTTCATGCTCTTTTCTTCTTTACCACGGGGACTTACTTTTATGGCTCATATTTCCTCAAGGAAATAGGCTGGCTACCTGTGTTCAAAGTTGGACCAGTACTTTAAAATGAAAATAGAAGATAGTAAAATAATTGAATTCATTGCAATGTAACTTAACCTTGCAGTGAGTTACTAAGTTACTCATAATATTTACATTTAATGGAAGTTTCTTGATGAGATACCCCCATTTTTTCATTCTTGTTTTTTGTTAAGAGTTGAGGGTTCCACTGTGTTTCCCAGGCTTAAGTGCAGTGAAGCAATCATAGTTCACTGCAGCCTTGAACTCCTGGGTTCAAGTCATCCTCCCTCCTCAGTCTCTGGGGTAAGTGAGATTATAGGCATGAGCCACTGCACCTAACTTTTTACAATTTTAACATTTCAGTAACTGAACAATTAGTGTGCATTTAGGCAATCAACTTTAGGTATTTGGAAATGATTTGTAATGTTAATAATAAATATAACAGAATATATTAAATTTATAAGCAATTATTTCAGTATAGTGCAAAAGATGCCATTGTGTAAGATATTCTCCAAGGCATGTATATTCATATTCAGTAAATAATAAATTGCTTGAAGCATGGGTTATTTCCATAATCACATCTTTGCTCATATGTTTAATATCTCAGAAAATATTACCTTAAAAATTACATGTTGTCAAGAATGGAAGGTAGCTGGCCTTTCGTGTTTCTGCTAGATTTTTCTACTTTTCAGGATTAATATATGTGTGAAAAGTGATGGAGAAAATTCTGACTTAAAGACCACTTTTGGCACTTCATCAGATATCGAATCAAAAATCATGATTTTATCATCAGCTGTAAGGAGAATCTAGAAATACTGAAAAATGGATTTAAAGTGTATATTTTAATTAACTTCAGATTTTGAAGGTTTTCCTTTTTTTAATTTAGTGTTTGGATGTAGAATATTGTCAATATGTCATTACTGTTATTTTCTTCATATATGTGAAAAAAATTATCCGTTGATGGAGTTAAATATCTGGAGTTAAATTCAGAGACTGAAAGATTGGACCTTAGGTCATATTAAATAACCTTAATGCTTTACTTTCAGGTTAAAAGTCAGTATATTCTGGCCATGATTTCTAGTTCACTCAAGTTTTTAGTCCATTTAGGATACAGAACATCTGTTGAAAAATACCAACTGTGAAAAGCCCAATTGAAGTATTGTTTTTCTTTTTTGTATTATCAATATCATGAAGAAATTATTATAATTGCATCCCCTAACTGAGATATTATTAAGAACATGTGTTTCATTACTATGAGAGCATTCTAAATTAGAAGAAACATTTTGGATATATCCATTTATTCAAACAGGTATTAAAAAATGTGGCCATGATACTTTGACTAGTAATTTGCACTATTTTTGTCTTCATTGCAAAGAAAGAGCATATTTTTGACTAACAATTATGTTTCAAATAGTACAGTTTTTTTCCATTTGTATTCAGATGTAAGATCTTTTATGACTATATTAAGTTTTTTCTACACACATAGTGGTTCCGTAAACATTGATAAAAAGTATTAGGAATTAAAGAACCCATGATTGTTCCTGCAGCATACATTCTCAATAATAAATGGAACAAAAAGTTATAAAGCACTTTTCTTTTCTATCTTAAAACATATTTGCCAAGAGGTACCATATATACTCTTTGTATTAATCTATTTGATCCATCGTAAGCCAAACTCTTGATAGTAATTACCCTAAATATCATAGGTTATTGCTTTGAAGAGTCAAGCATGTAATTTTGTAGTTATTTTTCCAGAATCTTATTTTGCTTTTTTCCTCCAAATCTGTTATGTGCCATTACCTTTTCAGGTGGCATATAAGCTTTTTAGTAATTATCTTAATCTTACATTTCCAATTTATAAAACATATATGAGAATAATTATTCTATCACTTCCTTCACTGAAAACACCAAGCAACCTATATACCATTTGTGTATTGAGAGTCACATTTTCAAACCATTTCCTTAAACTAAAGGAATGAGTATAAACTAGCAATATTTGAAACACATTAGAATCTTGATATGTTAGATACTTTTATGAAAGAATCAAAATATAAAATATATAGACGAAGCTGCACAGATTTACACCTGAGGCATTTGAATATTACATCTAAATATATTTTTACTGATGATGACATGTAGACATTTCCAACGAATACATTTTAGTCTAATTGCCAAATTTAAACTTTAATCAACATGAGGCTAAGTATAAATTAAAAGCCATAGTATCTAGCAAGCTTGTTAGTTTGCTAATATTGGAAAATTGGAAATCTATAGTTTTCATGACAATAATTTGCATACATGTGCCTTATAAGGAAAAAGATATTGTCCTTAGATGAGTTACTGTAAATCAGTATTTGCTAACATTATCAGATAGATACAAGTGAAAGTGTTAAATATAAATATTCTGTACTGGTTGTGTTGGTGTTCAGGAATTGGTATTATTAGCATTGTCTCACTTAAAGTGTGTAGAAGACTCACAGTAATTACTCTGTAAGCAATAGTATTACCACAACTACTACTGCTACTACTACTGTCGTGGTAAACTAATTATTCTAAAAAATGATATATTTAGATAATGGGTCTTATGATGACTTTGGAAAGTATACAATGAAATTTTCCCTGTAACTGTTTCTACAGCTAATCTGGTCAGACTGCAGAGAGCTTTGTGAGACAAATTTCTCCATGTAACCATCCTCTCATTCATTGTGAGAATGTCAGGAAAATAATGCTGGTCAGATAGGCATAGTTCATGTCCTTGTGGAATTTATACATGAGTATCCTTACATTTCTATTCAGTACAAGTTTTCATTACTTTTCACATGTTACTTATTGTAAAGACAGCATATTTTCTTAAAAGCAGAGATGTATTTAAATATTTATAAAATATCTAAAAAAACCATAATTAGCAAAGTAGTTAAGAAAATATTTGCATTTTTCTGAAATAAAAACAAAATTTTACTATTATGTTCACATTGTACAGATATGAGAAATATATATGTATGTATGTGTATATATAGATTAAAATTTATTTGTTAAAACTAATAAATCTAGTTTTTAACCATTCAGACGAGATAATATACCTGGCTTTTTAAAATATAGCAGGAAGAGAAGTGAAATCTACTCTGGAATATAAAATGTTTGATATTGTAATTTGGCTCTGGTAATGGAATATTATCAATGCAGTGTTAAAAGTTACATTAAGTGATATTTAATATGTTATTCATAATATATAAGTGAAAGTAAGCATAGTAAACCTTATACAGTGGTTATTCTATACAGACTGACTCTCTGCATTTTACTTCTGAGATATAACTTTCAACATAATGATTAAGCAAATTGTCTAAAATTATCAGTATATGTGGGATGATCTTTGGCAAAGATGATTATGGCAGTGCATTGAATCATGGGTTTGAAGCTATAATTATGAGAGCAGCATTCATCTTGATTATGTGCATCCTAGACATTAAATCCAATGTGGTAAAATGTATGTGATTTATGGAGACCGCGACATGATAAATGAACCTAAGATTCCAAGAATAGTGATTTTCATCATACAGAGAGATGTTTAAAGAGCTCAGGTATTATTAACATTTAACCATACGAGGAATAGTATAAAAATAGACATAAGGAGATTTTTAAAAATTTCAATTGCACCCAGAACCATGGTTATTGTAACTAGAGTTGTTACATATTGGTGGGCCATAGAAAATGGCCTAATTGTGGCTAAGCTGATTCTGAGTTGACTTTTGTAGCCCTTGTTATATCATTATATATATAATGTATAGTACTATTAGAGAAAATTAACCATATGGTTTGAAACACTCCTTTGGTATTCTAATAAAGGAAGCGATTTGAGAATCATCCAATTCAGACATCTCCACATTGTTTTATTTCTGATTGCTCTTACATGAAAGTATAGTGGATGGAATGAACACACTATATATTCATATGGAATAAACTAACACCTATGTGACATTGTACAATGTGCAACCATTAAACAGATTTTCTCTTCACAGCAAGACTAAACATTATTATGACAATTTCTTTGAAACTCATGAAGAAGTAGCAAATCAGCAGGTTGGAGTGCTCCATCTCTAGTTTCTAAGATATTAAGTGCTGGAGGTACCTGAGAGAATATTAATGGGTACCTTTTATAGGCCAATCCCGACACCAGGCTCTTTTAGAGTGATTACTTCTTTTAACATCTTCTATCCTATAAGAAGATGCAAAAGGCAGAAAGAGACCAGAGGCTATTTAAGGATTTAGACCAAAGAAATCTGATCAGTTTTTCCAACAGGCTTCATCAATCACAGAGTTGAGGTCCAGGGTCCACAGTGCAGAGCCTGACTGCTAAAACTGTCACTTTAGAAAATACACGTTCTTATCTGTGTTCCAGAGTTCACTGTATTTAATCAGGCTAACACTAAACTCACAAAAATTGAAATATACACTAACAGATCAATTAATATACTGATTTATGGTGAGCAACATAATTGTCACACAAACCAACATATTTGCTGATGTGGCTAAAAAAAATCAATTTGGAAGACCAAATCACAGTCAGAAATTTTCATTAGAATCACTCGATTATAATAAGGAGAGCAATTTGACATGGTTCAAATATGAGATGTCATCAGACTCTAATTGTTTCATTTACAAATTTCTGTTGTCGAAAAATATCTGTCATAAATAGCAACAAAATTAAGTTTTAAATAACTCTATTTTTCCTGCACAGTGCTGAAGCTAAATTGACAACTTTGCTTCTCTGTCATTCATTTTTAAAAACTAAATATACAAATAATATTGTATGTTTTTAACGTGTACAATATGATGTTTTAAAGCAGTCCTCCACCTCAAGACCACAAACCAGTACCAGTCCATGCACTGTTAGGAATCAGACTGACCAGCAGAAGATGGGTTGCAGGCAAGCTAGCTAAGCTTCATCTGTATTTGCAGCCAATCCCCACTGCTGGCATTACTGCCTGAGCTCCGCCTCCTGTCAGACCAGCAGTGCATTAGATTCTCATATGAGTGGGAACCCTATTGTGAGCTGTCCATGTGAGGGATCTAGATTGTGATTTCCTTATGATAATCTAATGCAAATCTTCAATGAGATTCATTTTGAGAATTTAATGAGAATCTGTCACTGTCTCTCATTACCCCCAGATGGGGCCCTCTAGTTGTAGGAAAACAAACTCAGGACTCCCACTGATTCTACATTATCATGAGTTGTACAATTATTTCATTGTATGTTTCAATGTAATTATAATAGAAATAAAGTGCACAGGCTGGTCACAGTGGCTCATACCTGTAAATCCAACACTTTGGGAGGCCAAGGTAGAAGGATCATGAGGTCAGAAGTTTGAGACCAGCCTGACCAACATGGTAAAACCCATCTCTACTAAAAATACAAAAATTAGCCAGGTGTGGTGGCTCATGTCTGTAATCCCAGCTCTGGGGAGACTGAGGCAGTAGAACTGCTTGAACCCGGGAGGCAGAGGTTGCAGTGAGCAGATATTGCGCCATTGTACTCCAGCCTGTGCAACAAGAGCAAAACTCCTTGCCCCACCCCCCCAAAAAAGAAAAGAAAACGAAAGAAAGTGAACAATAAATGTAATGCACTTGAATCATCTCAAAACCCTCCACCAACCACACCCCTGATTCGTAGAAAATTTGTCTTCCACAAAACCAGTCCCTGGTGCCAAAAAGGTTGGGGAGTGCTGTTTTAAAGTATATGCACTGTGCGTTGTGAAACGGTTAAACATAGCCAACTAGCGAATGCATTACCTTACACAGTTATTTTCTCTGGTGAGAGCACACAACATTTCTATGGAGCACATAACATTTTCTATGGTGAGAGCACATAACTCTGTTTATGTTTTTCAAGAATATAATATATTGTCATTAATTATAGTCACCATGCTGTACAATAGATCTTTTGAGATTTATTCCTTCTATTTAACTATAATTATGTATCCTTTGACTAACATCGCCTAAGCCCTTTGCCTACTAACTCCCTCAGCTTCTGGTAACCACCAATATACAGGCATACATTACTTTATTACACTTCACTTTATTGTGCTTCGCAGATACTGTTTGTTTGTGTTACCAACTGAAGGTCTCTGGCAACCCTAAACGGAGCAAGTTATTGCTTCTACTTTTCTAACAGCATGTGTTCAGTTCATGTCTCTGTCACATTTTGGTAATTGTCACAATATTTCAAACCTTTTCATTATGATTTTATTTGTTATAGTGATCTGTAATCAGTAATTTTTGATATTATAGTTGTTTTGAGGTACCAACCAACCATGTCCTCATAAGACAGCAAATTTAATTGATACACGTCATGTGTGTTCTGACTACTCCACTGACTGACCATTCCCGTATCTTGCTCCCTCTCCTTGGGCCTCCCTATTCTCTCCCTATTCTATCACAATATTAAAATTAGGCCAGTTACTAACACTATCTCTACAATGGTCTAAATGTTCATCAAAAGGAAGAGTTGCACGTCTCTCACTTTAAATCAAAAACTAAAAATGATTAAGCTTAGTGAGGAAGGCATGTTAAAAGCCAACATAGGCCTCCTGTGTCAAGCAGTTAGCTAAGTCATAAATGCAAAGAAAAAGTTCCTGAAGAAAATTAAGTACTAATCCAGTGAACAAGTGTATCCCAAGAAAGGAAAATAGCCTTATTGCTAATACTGGTGTCTAAATAGAAGATAAAACCAGCCACACATTCCCTTACAACAAAGCATAATCTAGAGCAAAGCCCTAACTCTCTTCAATTTCATGAGGGATAAGAGAAAGTTGCAGAAAGAAGTTTGAAGGTAGCAGAGGTTGGTTTATGGGATTTAAGGAAAGAATCCATCTACGTAACATAAAAGTACACAGTAAAGAAGCAAGCGCTGATTTAGAAACTTCAGCAAGTTATGCAGATCTCGCTAAAGTGATTGATGCAGGTGGCTACACTAAACATTAGATTTCCAGTGTAGATACAACAGTCTTCTAATGGAAGAATAAGACATCTAGGACTTTTAAAGCTGGAGAGAAGTCAATACCCGAATGACTTTTTTTTGAGACGGAGTTTCGCTCTTGTTACCCAGGCTGGAGTGCAATGGCGCAATCTCGGCTCACCACAACCTCCGCCTCCTGGGTTCAGGCAATTCTCCTGCCTCAGCCTCCTGAGTAGCTGGGATTACAGGCGCGCACCACCATGCCCAGCTAATTTTTTGTATTTTGAGTAGAGACGGGGTTTCACCATGTTGACCAGGATGGTCTGGATCTCTTGACCTCGTGATCCACCCGCCTTGGCCTCCCAAAGTGCTGGGATTACAGGTGTGGGCCAACGCGCCCGGCCCCGAATGACTTCTTTTAAAACTTCAAAGGACAGGCTGACTGCCTTGTTAGGGGCTAATGTAGCTGGTGACTTTAAATTGAAATTAATGCACATTTACCATTCTGAAAATCCTAGATTCCTTAAAAATTATCCTAAATCTTCTCTGTCTGTGCTCTATAAATTAAACAACAAATCCTGAATGACAGTACATGTCTTTACAACATGGTTTACTGAATATTTTAAGTCCACTTTGTGGCCTACTGCTCAGGAAAAAATATTTCTTTCAAAATATTACTTCTCATTGACAATGCACCTCACCACCCACAGGCTCTGATGGAGATGCACAAGGAGATTAATGTTGTTTTCATGTCTGTTAACACAGTACCCATTCTGCAGCCAATACAGAAAATAGTATGGAAGTCCCTTAAGAAATTAAAAATAGATCTACCAGGAGTTATTTCAACTTTTAAGTCTTATAACTTATGAAATACCCTTCGTAAGGGTTATATGCCCTTCATAATTTATATAAAGGTATATACCTAGTAACAGAGTTGCTGGATCATATACCATAGACAGTGAGTCCTCTGATAGACCTGGGCAAAGTAAATTGAAAATCTTCTGGAAAGGATTCATCATTTGAGATGTCATTAAGAATATTTATGATTTATGGGAGACGGTAAAAATATCAATATTAATAGAAGATTGGAAAACTGATCCCAACCCTCATGAATGACTTTGAGGGGTTCACAAATTCAATGTGGAAAGTAACTGTGCATGTGGTAGAAACAGCAAAAGAACTAGAATTAGAGCCTAAAGATATGACTGAATTGCTGCAATCCCATAATAAAACTTAAACAGACGAAGAGTTGTTTCTTATGAATTAGCAAATAAAGTGGTTTCTTGAGGTGGAATCTACACCTAATGAAGATGATGTGAACTTTGTTGAAATGACAGCAAAGGATATAGAATATTACATCATCTTAGTTGATAAAGCAGTGACAGAGTTTAATAGAATTTGCTTTAATTTAATCTTTAAAAGATTCTGCTGTGTGTAAAATGCTGTTAAACAGCATTGCATGCTACAGAGAATCTTTCATGAAAGAATGAATCAATCAATGTGGGAAACCTCATTGCTCTTTGATTTTTAAGAAATTGCCACAGGCTTTCAGCTACCCTAAACTTCAGCAACCACCACCCTGACTTGATCAGTCTTCAGCTATAAACATTGAAGTCAGTTGTAATTTTTCTCTGGTAGAGCAAGACTATCTACCAGAAAAAAAAAAAAAAATTACACTGACTGGAGGCTCCGATGATTGTTACCATGTTTTTTTAGCAACAAACTAAATTAATTACATTATGTACATTTTTTTAGACATAATGCTACTGCACAGTTAATACACACAATATTAGTGTAAATGTAACTTTTATATGCACAGAGAAAGCAAAAATTTTGTGTGATGGATACTTAGGTGGATTTTACACCTTGGCTATTATGAATAGTATTGCAGTAGACTTGAAAGTGCAGCTATCTCTTTGACAGATTGATTTTATTTCCTTTGGATATATATCTAGTAGCAAAGTTGCTGGATCATGTGACAGTTCTTTTTTTACCTTTTTGAGTGACCTTCATGCTATTTTATATAATGGCTGCACTAATGAACATTCCCACCAACAGGGTGTAAGTCTTTTATTTTCTCCACATTCCAACAACACTTGTCATCTTTTGTATTTTTGATAATAGATGTTCTAACTGGATGAGGTGGAATTTCATTCTTGTTTTAATTGGCATTTCCCAGATGTGTAGGGATGTTGAACACTTTTTAATATGACTTTTGGTCTTTTTTATGTTTGATGTCTCTTCCTATCTTCTTTCTCTTATTTGTCTTTTTCAGCCTTGTGTAGATTTACTCTTTTTTAACCTTTAAGATATGTTAAGGTCATCTATTTAATTATTCTCACATCTTACACTGTCCTATGGGATGGTCTCTTTATTCATAAAAAAATTATTTATTTCCATGTTATAGTTTACATTTTTTAAGTTGTATGAATTAGTTTGTTCTCTCACTATTATAAATACCTAAGACTGGGTAATTTATAAAGAAAAGAGGGTTAATTGGCTCACAGTACCACTCACTGTAGAGGAAGCATGATGCTGGCATCTGGTCAGCTTCTGGGGAGGCCTTAGGAAACTTACAATGGCAGAGGTGAAGGGGAATCAGGCTCATCTTACATGGCCGGAGCAGGAGCAAAAGACAGAGGGTGGAAGTGCTGCACTTTTTCACAACCAGATCTCATAAGAAGTCATTCACTGTCATGAGAACAGCATCGGGGCAATGGTGCTAAACCATTATGAAGCATCCACCTTTATGATCCAATCACCTCCCACCAGGCCCCGCCTCCAACACTGAGCATTACAATTAAACATGAGATTCGGGTGGGAACACAGAGCCAAACCGTGTCACTGTATAAAGTAGAATTAGTTTCACTTTCTGTAAAAGTAAAAACCGTAAAAAATGTGGTATACCTATTACAGAATTTTCTGGCTACAAGTAGCCCACAGTGATAGTGTCTTTATGGGGAAATTAAAAAACATTGTATTTCTAATTTATTCTCTTTGGTGACAGTTTTCACTATCAATGTTACTTTAGCGTCCAAGATGACTATGAGAGGACTACCCAGAGCGGTTTTTTAAAAACTCTGTGGAGCTTTACTACCAATTATGTGTTATATACATAGAAAAGGTGACTTGATTTTACTCACCTCATCTTGTCTAATAAATGTATGGATCACAGGCATATTTCTGGCAAGGTCTTGAAAGGTTATCAGGAAAAGTGAAATTTAGTTCATTCTCCTCCATGTACTGCCTATTTTATACTACTTCCATAGCCTTTATAACCTTCCGTTTCTTTTACTTGTTATAAATCTAATCTAGCTGTTTAATGAGAAACACTGACACAGAAAGTATGAAATTATTCTGAGAAGTATGAAGCACAGAACAAATAAACTGAGTGAGCTTTTAAACCACACCTGAAGTGTAAAGGGAAAATTTCACTTAAAAAAAAATCTCAGTTAGTTTTCTATTCACAGCCTATTCCATCTGAGGTAGATGGAGGAACTCATTATAAATTCAGCATAGACTTAGTCAATTTCATAACTGAAACAAGTCAATTAAAAATGTTCCTCTTTTTTACTCTACAGTTATGACTAAGATAACGCCATTACATTATAGATTTGCCATTCTACATTTTCAGATCTCTAAGCTTTGGTGAATATCCAACTTTGCAATTACCACTGTAATTTTTACCAACTTTGGAATTACCACTGTTAAAGGATCTCCTTCAAAATTATTCCAGTATCTATTTTCTTGCCTCTTCATATGGCTTTTTTTGAAAGTACTCCTTATTATCTATGCAATCTTTATGTAGTCTAGAAAAGTCAGAAAACTCATCTGATCACACGTATTTCTAAATTCTTTGAATCAGGATGTTGGATTGAACTTGCAATTCAAAAGAAAATCTTTCAAAGCTGTTGTCTGTACCATTAGCTTCCAAAATGCATTTTTAAACTTAAAGTCTGCGAAAGGACCAATAAGAATATGGCAGTCAAAATTTAATTTGTAATGCTTTATGGGCGGGGAGAGCAGTCTTGAAGGGTGACCAAATAAATGACCTTGTAAGTATGACTTTAAAAGTTCATACATTGGACTTCAGATAGCATTACACCACAGAAATGTATGACACTAATACAGAAGCAGCAGTAGCACAGTATTGGACAATTCAGTATGTCTATTAAGGTCTCACTTTTCCATAACTTCCAAACAATGGTTAATCCCACTAAGCAGGGATACAAGAAATCAGAAGTTGTGTTCATGTTTCTAACAGTGTAGTATATAAATGGTGTTATAGATACATCTGGTTGTCTATCAATAAAATGGAGAATGTTCATAATATTGGCACAAATACAAGTAAAAATTACGGGTTAACCATAAATTTTAGTGAAAACAGAAATTTTAGAAGTTTTTAACTTACACATTTTTCATCCTATAATTCAAGTGTGAATGATCCAAAAACACCTTAGTTCTATAATAGCCCGGTTATTTATCACCGCGAAAATAGCTGACATTGTCCAGTTAGTCCAAATGTTAGGAAAGAAAAAGAGTACTGGATAAATTGTTTTCATCCTTAATACTTAGACACAGAGAATCAATTTTTCCCATGCCATGTTATGTTCTGTGATGTACGAGCAACTCGGGAAAAGCAACTAAAGATAAAGAAATATTTTCTCTGTTCCCCATTCAAGACAGGGTGCCTGCTGTCACTTCTATTCGGCATTGCATCGGAAGTCCTAGTCAGAGCAATGAGACAAGATAAATAAATAAAAGGCATCTAAATAAGAAAGTAAGTGAAATTGTCCCTATTTCCTGATGACATGGTTTATATAGAGAAAAGCCTAAATATTCCACAAAAAGTGTTCAAACTGATAAATGAATGCAGTAAAGTTTCTGGATACAAAATCAACACAAAATGCAGTACTATTTCTGTACATCAAAAACTTTCTAAGAGATGCTTATCTGATTATTTAAAGAGAATATGCTATATTTGGAATTATTTTCAAAAATAATCCAACGTAATGGTAGCAGAGAAATGGGTTATATTATGGACTAACACTCTTAAAGTTTAAGATGTGTAAGAATCATCTGAGAATCTTGACGAAATGCAGATTCTAATTCAGCGCTTCTGTGGTGGGACCTAAAATTCTACTTGTCCAACAAGCTCCCAGACAAGCCAGTTGTTGGTTCCCAGAGTCCACCTGAGGTAGTAAGGTCGTAGATTTGATGAATGGTCATAAATACATAATTGTATATCTAAGTATGAAGATTCATGGAATCATTGTCCCTACTTTTGTGCATTTAAAAAATTTTTATAATAAAATTATTTAGAATAATACTTCTAATTTAGCTGAGCAGATACATTGCCACTGGAAAAGTGAGGACCTAAATTCTATGGGTTTTCTTTTTCACTGACTTTAAAAACAATAACTATTTTCAAACGCTGAACCATTGTGACCTAAAGGAGTTCAGGAAATTTTTGTGGAGGAAGTATTATTTATAGTTTGACCTTGATGAGTGGACAAATATCAAAAATGTGGAATGAAGGAATGAAACTGGAACATTCTAGGAGACAAATACTGGCTTGGTAAATTAATAAAAACAAAAACGGACATGGGATGATTACACAAAAGACAACCGCCTTGCATGCAATTGGAAATGTATTTACAAATTTTCAGAGTTGGAATGGAATTTAAGAATTTAAGATAGATGTTGGTGTTGACTTTAATTGTGGAGCTTAGTGATCAAGCGGGAAAGCGAAACAAACCAGAACATAATTTAATGAACCACAAGATGGCGACAAAGCCCCTTCGGAACACATGTCAAAGTTTGCCCATTACCCACCATAGGATAAAATGCTGGTGTAGAATTCGAGAAGGAAATAGGAAGTCAAGTTGTTAAAGTAATTAAAATTTGAACCTCGCTATTACCAAGAATGATTTAATCATCAGGGAACTCATGCATTTTAATCAGAGATATTAAATGCATTTATTAGCTCACATTAACTGATAGAAAAAGTACACATTTATATTTGATAAGTTTATTCTTCCTTAAATATCTTGGGCAAACGGCAGATAAAGGTTTACTGGAAGCACTAATAATACCACTAAAATGAATTCTGCATGTTTATTTATTATATTCATTATTGTGGATGTTTTTGAATACCTATTCAAAACTGATGATCCAGATTAAAAACAACAACAAAAACCTGGTGAACTTTTTCTTCCTAAAAACGTTTATACATAGTTAAATTAATATTGTTATTAAAAATAACATGATTTAAGTATCCCTATATTTCTGACAAATGTAACATATTTTAAATTGAATTTATTATTATTATTTTTTAGATGAAGTCTCCCTCTATAGCCAGGCTGGAGTGCGGTGGCGCCATCTCAGCTCACTGCAACCTCTTCCTCTATTTCCCTGCCTCAGCCTGTGGAGTAGCTGGGACTACAGGTGTGCGAAACCAATACTGGCTATTTTTTTTTTTTTTGTATTTTAGTAGAGACGAGGTTTCACCATGTTGGCCAGGATGATCTCAGTCTCCTGACCTCATGATCCACCTGCCTTGGCCTCCCAAATTGCTGGGATTACAGGTATAAGCCACAGTGAGCAGCCGGGATTTCTTACATAATGTTTAGACATACAAGGATCATGCTGGCCCTGTTTTTAGTTGTTCACTCTTTTCATGCTAAATTTTTAAAGACACTGGAGACAAGGAAGTTGATGATTGTATTAAGACATTGCTATTAATGAGCTCTATGTATAATTTGTCAAAAATTTCAGAGTCAACACATACATTTAAAAAGGAATTTGTTGTGAATTTACCATGTTCTATACAATGTGTAACTTAAACAATAGTGAAAAAAAATAAGGCAAATTTGAAGGAATGCATGAAAGAACATTCTAACAAAGCTAAAAATTTTTCCTTGGTAATTCATTAATTAGTGATTGAGAGTTTCATCATCAATGATTTGATAAAATAAGACATCAGAAGTCACAACATGGGCTTGAGAGTAAATATAGACAGTAATTAGGTACTACTCTTTCAAGAAACTGGGCACAGAAAGGAAACGAAAAGCTAGGCCAATATCCTAAGTGAGAATTCAAAATACAGACAGTTTAGAATAAAGCACTTGGATTTACTATGTAGGAGTGTCAGAGTGACATGATTTCCAAGTTTGGGCTCTACTTATATATTGTAGATTAGATTTAAAATGTTTTATGTAGAAAACAATATATAGTAGAGTGTTTAATTAGTGTGGCGATATTATGGTTTTATATTATGTCGGTGCAAAAGTAATTGCAAGTTTTGCCAGTACTTTCAATTTCAAAAACTGCAATTACTTTTGCACCAACCTAGTAGATTTTAAAATATATCATTTATTCTCAGAGCTAAGTCTATGTTTCAAGTTAAACTGTTTGTGGTTACAAAGTAAAAGTTATGCAACTGGGAATGATAGGAGACAAGTTTTATTAAGGAAGACCAATCAGAAACGATATTGAAACATTCAGAAAGAAATATTGTTTATAGTTTATTGTTTTATATAGAAGAAAAGACTTCTAAACATTGCATAGTAAAGACTTTCAGAGTCAAGTCTTTAATAAAGCATTATTAATGTTTAGTAATCACAATAAAAATTGTAGGCAATTGAATGTCTCTAATTAATGATAATTTTTAAGTAAGTTAAATATTTTATTTATCTCACTAAACTGTTTAACAAACAGGCTTCATTAAAAAACATTAAGGTAATCAGTTTGTGCCTCCAGTACTAACTCTAAATTAAAGGAGACCAATTAATACAGAATTTTTTCATAGAAATTAACACATATTATTCTTCTATGAGCGGTAAACCTTTGTGTAGTATGGGTATTTGAAAATTAAATATGAGAAAATAAATTTAAAATATGTGAAATACAAAAAATTAAATTACTATTGTGCACAATTAATTATTGAACTAATTACACTCTTGAAACTTAGAGCTCAGAAAGCTATTTAACGCAATAGCATAGAAGGCTTACGTCTTTTTTTAGCCAAAGTTACTCGATATTTTTTATTCATTACTGAACAAATGTTAACACTCCTGGTATCATGACAATATTGTTCAGGAACATCTAAGTCCTGTTTTGGCTAACACAAAACCCCTCTTAACGGCTTAGGTGAGATTCATTGAAAAGTGATCTCTTAAACAGAATGAGGTCTTAGCATTTATTACTTTATGATTGGTTAGAAGAGAATGTAGGAACTCTTTAGAATCTGAATAGTTAATAAATAACTTGGCATAAAATGAGATGTGTGTTGTTCAGAGAAGCAACATCAATACAGAACATTTTAGTCAAAGGAATTTTATTTTACTATGTTTGTTAAAACAAAATTATTATGACAGAAGGAACATTTAGATAATGTAGATATTCAGTGTTATTTGCCCCAAAATAAAATATTCATTTATATTTGGTTTAATAACTGGCAAAATGTGCGACTGAGCACATTGTCCTAAAACCACATTTTTGTAATCCATCATTTTTGACGATTGAAAGTTGACTCTTGTTCCTAAGTAGATAATTTATCTGTGTGGTATTTTCTGTTGCTATTCAGTAAACATTGCTTGGGGAAAGCGTGGGGTGGTAATTCCCATTTTAAATAAGTTATCTATTTTTTAAAACATTCAGAAGATATTGTATTCTAGCATTTGTTTAATATTATTGTCCTTCAAGCTATGGATTTAATTTTGTTTCTTGAGATTTTTTATTATATTTGTAATCCTTATAAAGTTATTTTCCTTTATGCAAATTAAATTATACATGGGCCAAACTAATTTATACCATCAGACTTTCATTCTTATAATTCCAAATGTGGGTTGAGTTTCCCTTATCTGAAATGCTTGGGACAAGAAGTGTTTCAGATTTCAGGTGTTTTTAGATTTTGGAATATTTGCATATACACAATTAGAAACCTTGGGGACGGGACCCAAGTCTAAATACCAAATTCATTTACACTTCATGTGTGCCTTATACACATAGCTAAAGGTATTGGATTTCATATTTCACTTGACTCTCTTCAATTGATATTGAAATATATCAATATTTTAGTAATTTTGTGCATACAACAAAGTTTGTATACATTGAACCATCAGAAAGCAAAGGTGTCAGATGTGGAATTTTCCACTTCTGATGTCATGTTGGCACTCAAATAGTTTTGAATTTTAGAGGATTTCAAATTTCAGATTTTTTATTAGATGTGGAAAACATAGATTATGAATGCAAGGCATTTGTTGGACCCCTTTATTAGCTAAAAGATAAGCTAGTTCAAAAATACAAATCAAGGCCAAATGTCTTTCCCTGCTTTGCAGATCAATTGAAGAGAGTCAAGTGAAATATGAAATCCAATACCTTAGAACCTGACAGAGATGTAGTTTATTACAGCTGTATTTTATTACACTACTTACATGTGATAGGAAAAGGAGGAGGAATGAGAGGATCTGACAATATAAGTTTATAGTTCTTATATACAAATAGAAATCTATGTGAAAGAGAAAAAAAGATGAAACTTTCATCTAACTGTATTTGTTCTCCTGTAAATTTGAATCTGCAAAATAGACAGGAAAGCTGCATAATGGCAACATGTGCTCTGTCATTCATGTTCATCTTCTTTATTACTACTTACATAATTTAATTATATATTTTTTCCTATTTAGCTATGGCATTTTATAATTTTAGTTTCAGAGAGAAAACTTTATTTGCATTGGTAAGTAGTTAACTTAAACAATTGCAATGCTTTTACTAAAATTGTCATTTACTGTGCTTTCAGAAGTATAGATAAGGTAATTATGTGTATTTAGTTTTTCAAAATGACAATAATTAAAAGAAAATTGCACTGCTAGATATCATGTAGATAAAAATACTGAGGTTTATTTGAATTATTTTAAACCAATTTATATATTTGATCTTAGAAATACAATAATATAATGTATCATTTAACTATTCGATGCTAATGAGATAATTTAAGATTAAATAATTATAATTATTTCTATCATTCTGGTAAATATTTTAAGAAAGAAATGTAAATTAGAGGTTTGTAGCTCTACTCAACATGCATTTTTATCTTTTAATAAACTGGACAGATTTCATAATACTATGAAAATCATTCAAATTTTAGAATTATAAATAAGTCTTGAAAGGAGCATGATCCTTTTGTAAAGATCCTTAGGGAAAGAAAAAAATTAAATGCTTTTCTCATCAATGTCATTAGATATCTATAAGATGGCAAGTAAATTAAAAATGTTTCATCTTATCCTCCCGTGATAGAAAACACTTTTCATGACTGTCAAGACTTTCATTTAAAACACTAGAATTCATGCCCTTTATACTCATAAAATTACATTCTCCTACTAATGATATTTGTTTATTTCTCATTAGTTTTACTTATAAAAAACAATTTTAAGATTATATAATTATATTTATTTTAGCTAAAAATAATACAAAACTAATGATGGGTATGTTAAACCAATAATATTAGGTTACTAGTGAAAGGTACTAGTGACTCAAATATGTTTTCCATGAACCAATATGCCAGGTTTATACTTAAGTAATTAGATTTTTCTTCTTTTGAAATGGAGTTTCCCTCTTGTTACCCAGACTGCAGTGCAATGGCGTGATCTCGGCTCACCACAACCCCTGCCTCCTGGGTTCAAGCAATTCTCCTGCCTCAGCCTCCTGAGTAGCTGGGACTACAGGCGTGCGCCACCATGCCCAGCTAATTTTTGTATTTTTAGTAGAGATGGGGTTTCACCATGTTGACCAGGATGGTCTCAATCTCTTGACCTCATGATCCACCCACCACGGCCTCCCAAAGTAATTGGTTTTTTAATCTGTCTTTCTAGATTGGCAGAGTATAATGACAATCAAGCCCACAACTATTTACTGAGTACTCAGTATATTCCAGGCATTAACACAGATTCGCAGAATATGATCCATCAGTTAAGAAACAACAACAAAACACAAGAAAACAAAAAACTAAAAAACTTACCATGTGGAAAATGCCATTAACCATTTTGTTGTTAAATAAAAATGACAAGAAAAATATTAACACAACATGCTCAACTATTTTGTCTTTGGATTATGCTAGTACTTACAAGGAACATACTAACGGAACTTCCAGCCAATAACCAAATAACCACAGTGATTAACATCTAAGTGTACAAATAACAACAAAAAGATGTGAAAGACTATTGAAATATCGTTGAGAGTATAGTTTCATTCACAATATATTGTTCACAGAAACCAAATAATTATTGATGTGTTCTGGAAAATAACTGTGCTGCTCTGTTATACATAGTAAAAACTAATTATTTCAAAATTATGTTACTGCATATTTTGGGAATTTAATATGTAATGCTTTAAAGACAATATCTTTCTGCTAATAGTTACATGCTCTCAGTAGTACAATTTAATATTAGTAAGGCATTAAAGCATAAAAACTAGCCACAAAATGTTCAACTGTGCATGTATTTAACAGGAATATTGAGTTGTAAAATTCACTGTAGAGCTGGGTGTGGTGGCATGTCCCTATAGATCCAGCTATTCAGAAGTCTGAGGCAGGAGAATCATTTGAGTACTAGAGTTCAAGAATAGCCTGGGCAAGATAGCAGGACCCTGTCTCTAAAACATGCAAACAAAAAACCTCATTGTACCTTTGTCTACTTAATCGATATTTTCTAATCCAGAATTAGTGCACTTTCTTTTTCTCAAAATTAATTATATGCTGATAGCCTATATCATTGATACCCAAATGTTACTATCCCTCAATAAGCATGCAAAACACTGATGATTTCATCTGGCTATATCAATTAAATTTGGCTTTATTTCTCCAGAGTGCCAAAAGAGACAATCTAGGAGGCAATGTAGCAGGACCCCTAACAATGCCAAATTCAATTCTCTAGACAACTAACTAAAAAATCAAAGAACTATATGTATTTTTATTAAGAATGGGATTATTACTCATTTTGGAATGAGTTAAATGAATCCAGTTGAAGCAACTACCTCAGAATCAAAGGACTACATATATTTTTATTAATAATAGGATTGTTGGCCATTTTGGAAAGGGTCAAATGAATATATTTACACATTCATTACCTTTTGATATCTGAAAATGTCATGTTTATCATTCACCATAATTGTGAAGTTCTTAAAAACACAAATTCATCAATGACTATTTTTGCAATGATATGGAGAATTAACACAAAATACATATTTGTAGCAGTAAAAGCATCAACATAGACAAGTGGTGCCATTGGCATCATTTTGGAATCTCTCCAATTTCCATACAAATATTACATGTCTATACCATACACAAAAATTCACTCAGAGACTTAAATATAAGAGCTAAAACTATAAACTCAGAAAGGCACCCAAGCATCTAGATAAAAAATTAAAATTACAATCACTATAATAACAAATTGACCATTTGGATGTCACCAAAATTAAAAACTTTTGAGCTTCAAAACATATTATTAAGAAGTAAAAATGCAAACCAGATTGGGAAAAATATTTTCAAATCATATATGTGATAAAGGACGTATATTCATGAAACAGCAAATTCTTACAACTCAATTTTAAGACAACAACCCAATTTTAAAAAAATGGGAAAAGTATTTGAATTAAAATTTCTCCAGAGTAGGAAGATACACAAATTATCAGCAAACAAATTAAAAATTTCATATAATGAGTTTCTAATAAAATGCAAATTAAAATTATGAGACACCATCTCACACCTACAAGCATGGCTATAACAAAAAATGTTGGTGAATATGATGGGAAACTGTAACCTCATATTTTTTATAGGAATGTAAAATATACATTCACTTTAAATAACAGTTTGTCAGTTTCTTAAATTGCTAAGCATAAATTTACCATATGGCCCAGCAATTTCAGTCTTAGATGTCTAATCAGAAGAAATGAGACTTGCATGAATGTTGATAGAGCACTATTTATAACAGTCGTAAAGGGTAAACAAACCAAATGTCCTTCAATTAGTAAAATACTATTCATTCATCATAACATAAGGTACTATTTGGCAATTAAAGAAAAAAGATTACTGATGTAAGTCACAGTGTGGTTTGACTTCAAAACTTTATGCTATGAGGGGAGGTGGTCACAAATGATCACATATTGTATTATTTCATTTTTCTTAAATACCCAGGAAAGGCAAATATATGGAGACAGAAAATAAAATAGAAGTTACTGAGGGCTGGGTTTCTTAAACCTGAATGATAACAAGTGGGCACAACATTCCTTTTCTGGTAGTGCTAATGTTCTAAAATTAGATTGTGGGGTAGGTTATAACAACTGTACATTTAGCAAAATGTATTGAATTGCACACTTGTATGAATGCATTTATAGTAAATTATATGTCACGAAATCTTTTAAATATAGAAAAAAATATTGATGATAAATGGGATTTTCATATGTCACTAAAGTACCATTTTTTCTCTGATCTTTCTCATGACCAACTGGGGAGAAGCAATGTCCCTATTAAGTGCAAAGATTGTAAAATCACAACACTACTCCAGTGCCCAATCTCAGCATCACTCACAGGGCCAATCTAATGTTATACACCTCCTGATGTGATACAAGGAAATTAATGATTGAAACGTAAATACTTTGAGAAAAACACCGACCTGGTAGATAGTAGAAGATACTCTTCAGAGAATGATGGACTAGGAATCAATCTGATGAATTTCCCAGCAGAAAACTCTACAACAGAATATAATAAAAAACAAACAGAGGGGAGGACTCAAGATGGCGCTGTGAGAACAACCCAGGATTGGAGCTCTCGTTGAATCCGCAAAGAGGTGAGTCGGAGCTGCATTTCCAGACTGATCTTTGTTGCCCACAGAACAGGGAAACTCCCAAGTATAAAAAAGACATGGGACGCCAGGCAGTAGGTCTGCCTGGCGAAGCCGGCAGCCAGGGCGGTGGTGGCCGGCCCTACCCAGCAATCCCCACAGGGCACGCTTGTCCGGGTGCCCTGTTGAACCGGCAACCTGAGACTTGAGAGGGCTGGACTTGAGACTGAATGAGACTTGGACAGTAGGCCAGCCCAGGGGATCGCAGGGACAGAGCGTTTGGGGTACCCAGTGAGACGAACAAAACTGCGATTTCAAACTATCCCAAGCAGACGGTCCGAGACGCTCAGTGGGGGAGGGGCGTCCACTACTACTGAGGCAACCCGCCCCAACTGAGATACACACCCACTGCTGACGAAGCCAGCCGTTGCCGAGGCAACCCGTCCCTACTGAGATACACACCCACTGCTGATGCAGCCTGCCGTTGCCGAGGCAACCCATCCCTACTGAGATACACGCCCACTGCTGACGCAGCCTGCCATTGCCGAGGCAACACGCTACAATGAAGGGACTCTGCCGCAGGGCGTGGCGGAGACCACAGCAGAGCCTGCAGGAACAGGGCGAATCACACAACAGCAGGGCAGAGCCTCGGCAGGCAAACAGTGGCAAGTCTGCCTTCTAGCTGGGCAGGACACCTCAATGGACATCGAAAAATAAAGCCCGAACCCCCCAACACAGAGCATTTGAGAAAAAAAGGGTTTTTTTTAATGAGCTCAGTTGCAGCAGAATCAAACATAGCAGCCTAACAGCCCTGAATGAACAACAGAGCTCACAGCTCAGCAATTGAGCTCCTAAAAAGTACAGACTGTCTCCTCAAGCAGCTCCCTGACCCCTCTATATCCAAAAGTCTGACATTTGGCAGGCATCATCCTGGGACAAAGATAGCAGAAAGAGAAACGGGTAGCATCCCTCACTGTGCCACAGCTGCTAGAGGTGCACCCCAGACAAGCAGGACCTGGAGTGGACCTCAGCAGTCGTACAGTGAAGGTGCTAGGCTGGTAGAAGGAAAACCAAGTAACAGAAATACTTCATCATCAACAATCTGGGTGTCCACTCAGAGACCCAATCGAAAAGTCAGCAACTACGCAGACGACAAGCAGATAAACCCACAAAGATGGGAAGAAACCAGCGAAAAAAGGAGGAAAACACCCGAAACCAGAACACTTCGCCTCCTAGAAAGGACCAAAACTCCTCACCAGCAAGGGAACAAAGCTCGATGGAGAATGACTGTGATGAAATGACGAAATTAGACTTCAGAAGGTGGATAATGAGAAACTTTTGTGAGCTAAAAGAACATGTATTAAATCAATGCAAAGAAACTAAGGAACTTAAAAAAAGATATGAGGAAATCATAACAAGAATGGATAACTTAGAGAGGTATATGAATGAATTAAAGGAGCTGAAAAACACAATACGAGAACTTCGTGAAGCATGCACAAATTTCAATAGCCGAATTGACCAAGCAGAAGAAAGAATATCTGAAGTCGAAGACCAACTCAATGAAATTAAACGAGAAACCAAGATTAGAGAAAAAAGCGCAAAAAGGAATGAACAAAGTCTCCAAGAAATGTGGGACTATGTGAAAAGACCTAACCTACATTTGATAGGTGTACCAGAAGGGGACAAAGAGAATGAATCCAACTGGAAAATACTCTTCAGGACATCATCCAGGAAAACTTCCCCCACCTACCAAGACAGGCCAACACTCAAATGCAGGAAATACAGAGAACACCACAAAGATATTCCGCAATAAGAGCACCCCAAGGCACATAATTGTCAGATTCAACAAGGTTGAAATAAAGGAGAAAATACTAAGGGCAGCCAGAGAGAAAGGTCGAGTTACCCACAAAGGGAAGCCCATCAGACTCACACCAGATCTCTCGACAGAAACACTACAAGCCAGAAGAGAGTGGGGGCCAATATTCAACATTCTTAAAGAAAAGAACTTTCAACCCAGAATTTCATATCCAGCCAAACTGAGCTTCAGAAGTGAAGGAAAAATAAAATCCTTTGCGAACAAGCAAGTACTCAGAGATTTTGTCACCACCAGGCCTGCTTTACAAGAGCTCCTAAAAGAGCCACTACACATAGAAAGAAACAACCAGTACCAGCCATTCCAAAATCACACTGAATGCTAAAGAGCATCAACATAATGAAGAATCTACAACAACTAACGGGCAAAATGGCCACTTAGCATCAAAATGGCAGTATCAAATTCACACATAACAATATTAACCCTAAATGTAAATGGACTAAATGCACCAATCAAAAGACACAGACTGGCAAATTGGATAAAAATCCAAAACCCATCAGTGTGCTGTATCCAGGAAACCCATCTCACATGCAAGGATACACAAAGCTCAAAATAAAGGGATGGAGGAAGATTTACCAAGCAAATGGAGAGCAAAAAAAAGCAGGAGTTGCAATTCTCATCTCTGATAAAATAGACTTTAAAGCAACAAAGATCAAAAGAGACAAAGAAGGCCATTACATAATGGTAAAAGGATCGATACAACAAGAAGAGCTAACGATCCTAAACATATATGGACCCAATGCAGGAGCACCCAGATACATAAGGCAAGTTCTTAATGACTTACAAAAGGACTTAGACTCCCACACAATAATAGTGGGAGACTTTAACACTCCACTGTCAATATTAGACAGATCAACCAGACAGAAAATCAACAAGGATATCCAGGGCTTGAACTCAGACCTGGAGCAAGCAAACCTGATAGACATTTACAGAACTCTCCACCCCAAATCCACAGAATATACATTCTTCTCAGCACCACATTACACCTACTCAAAAATTGACCACATAATTGGAAGTAAAGCACTGCTCAACAAATGCAAAACAACTGAAACCATAACAAACAGCCTCTCAGACCATAGTGCAATCAAGTTAGAACTCAGAATACAGACACCAACCCAGAACCGCACAGCTTCATGGAAACTGAACAACTGGCTCTTGAATGTTGACTGGGTAAACAATGAAATGAAGTCAGAAATAAAGAAGTTCTTCGAAACCAATGAGAACGAAGACACAACGTGCCAGAAACTCTGGGACACATTAAAAGCAATCTCTAGAGGAAAGTATATAGCAATAAGTGCCCATATGAGGAGAATGGAGAGATCCAAAATTGACACCCTATCGTCAAAATTGAAAGAGCTAGAGGAGCAAGATCAAAAAAACTCAAAACCCAGCAGAAGACAAGAAATAACTAAGATCAGAGCTGAACTGAAGGAGATAGAGACACAAAAAACACTTCAAAAAATCAATAAATCCAAGAGCTGGTTTTTTGAAAAGATCAACAATATAGACAGACCACTAGCCAGATTGATTAAAAATAAAAGAGAGAACAACCAAATAGATGCAATAAAAAGTGATAAAGGGGAAATCACCACAGATTCCACAGAAATTCAAACCATCATCAGAGAATATTACAAACAACTCTATGCACATAAACTAGTAAACCTGGAAGAAATGGATAAATTCCTGGACTCCTGTGTCCTCCCAAGCCTAAACCAGGAGGAAGCTGAAACTATGAATAGACCAATAACAAGGTCAGAAGTCGAAGCAGCATTAAGAGCCTACCACACAAAAAAAGTCCAGGTCCAGACGGGTTCACAGCCGAATTCTACCAGACACACAAAGAGGAGCTGGTACCATTCCTTCTAAAACTATTTCAAACAATCCAAAAAGAGGGAATACTTCCCAAATCATTTTACGAGACCAACATCATTCTGATACCAAAACCCGGCAGAGACCCAACAAGAAAAGAAAACTTCAGGCCAATATCTATGATGAACATAGATGCAAAAATCTTCAATAAAATATTGGCAAGCCGAATGCAACAGCAAATCAAAAAACTTATTCACCATGATCAAGTAGGATTCATCCCGGGGATGCAAGGCTGGTTCAACATATGCAAGTCTATAAACGTAATTCACCACATAAACAGAACCAAAAACAAAAACCACATGATTATCTCAATTGACGCAGAGAAGGCATTCGACAAAATTCAACAGCCCTTTATGCTAAAAACCCTCAATAAACTCGGTATCGATGGAACGTATCTCAAAGTAATAAAAGCTATTTATGACAAACCAACAGCCAATATCATACTGAATGGGCAAAAACTGGAAGCATTCCCTTTGAAATCTGGCACTAGACAGGATGCCCTCTTTCAGCACTCCTATTCAATATAGTTCTGGAAGTTCTAGCCAGAGCAATCAGGCAAGAAAAACAAATAAAGGATATTCAAATAGGAAAGGTGGAAGCCAAATTGTCTCTATTTGCAGACGACATGATAGTATACCTGGAAGACCCCATCACCTCAGCCAAAAACTCCTGAAACTGCTAAGCAACTTCAGCAAAGTCTCAGGATATAAAATCAATGTGCAAAAATCATAAGCATTCGTCTACACCAATAACAGACTTAAAGAAAGCCAAACCAAGAACGAACTGCCATTCACAATTGCTACAAAAAGAATAAAATACCTTGGAATACAACTCACAAGGAACGTAAGGGACCTCTTCAAGGAGAACTACAAACCACTGCTCAACGAAATCAGAGAGGACACAAACAGATGGAGAAACATTCCATGTTCATGGTTAGGAAGAATTAATATCGTGAAAATGGCTATACTGCCCAAAGTTGATTTACAGAATCAACGCTATCCCCATCAAGCTACCATTGACTTTCTTCACAGAACTGGAAAAAACCATCATGAACTTCATATGGAACCAAAAGACAGCCCGCATAGCCAAGTCAATTCTAAGCAAAAAGAACACAGCGGGGGGGCATCACACTACCGGATTTCAAACTATACTACAAGGCTACAATAATCAAAACAGCATGGTACTGGTACCAAAACAGAGATATAGACCAATGGAACAAAACAGAGGCACCGGAGGCAACACAACATATCTACAACTATACAATCTTTGATAAACCTGACAAAACCAAGCAAGGGGGAAAGGATTTCCTGTTCAACAAATGGTGTTGGGAAAACTGGCTAGCCATGTGCAGAAAGCAGAAACTGGACCCCTTCCTGACACCTTACACTAAAATTAACTCCAGATGGATTAAAGACTTAAACATAAGACCTGGCACCATAAAAACCCTAGAAGGAAATCTAGGCAAAACTATCCAGGACATAGGAGTAGGCAAGGACTTCATGAACAAAACACCAAAAGCATTGGCAACAAAAGCCAAAATAGACAAATGGGACCTAATGAAACTCCACAGCTTCTGCATGGCAAAAGAAACAGTCACTAGAGTGGAGAGGCAACCAACAGAATGGGAAAAAATTTTTGCAGTTTACCCATCTGACAAAGGGCTGATATCCAGAATTTACAAAGAACTCAAACGGATTTACAGGAAAAAAACAAACAAGCCCATTCAAAAGTGGGCAAAGGATATGAACAGACACTTTACGAAAGAAGACATATATGAGGCCAACAATCATATGAAAAAATGCTCATCGTCACTGGTCATCAGAAAGATGCAAATCAAAACCACATTGAGATACCATCTCACGCCAGTTAGAATGGCGATCATTAAAAAATCTGGAGACAACAGATGCTGGAGAGGATGTGGAGAAAAAGGAACACTTTTACACTGTTGGTGGGAGTGTAAATTAGTTCAGCCATTGTGGAAGACAGTGTGGCAATTCCTCAAGGCCTTAGAAATAGAAATTCCATTTGACCCAGCAATCCCATTACTGGGTATATATCCAAAGGACTATAAATCGTTCTACTATAAGGGCACATGTACACGAATGTTCATTGCAGCACTGTTTACAATAGCAAAGACCTGGAACCAACCCAAATGCCCATTGATAATAGACTGGATTGGAAAAATGTGGCACATATACACCATGGAATATTATGCAGCAATCAGAAATGATGAGTTTGTGTCATTTGTAGGGACATGGATGAATCTGGAGAACGTCATCCTCAGCAAACTGACACAAGAACAGAAAATGAAACACCACATATTCTCACTCATAGGCGGGTGATGAAAAATGAGATCACAAGGACACAGAAAGGGGAGTACTAAACACTGGGGTCTATTGGGGGGAAAAGGGGAGGGCCAGTGGGAGGGGAAGGTGGGGAGGGATAGCCTGGGGAGAAATGCCAAATGTGGGTGAAGGGGAGAAAGAAAGAAAAGCACTCTGCCATGTGTGTTCCTACGCAACTGTCTTGCATGCTCTGCTCATGTACCCTCAAACCTAAAATCCAATAAAATATTAAAAAAAAACAAACAAACAGAATATCTGAAGGTGTTGGATGGTGAGAAAACAGATGTTGGTAGTGACTCCACACTCGTTGGAAGAGGAGTGATGTGAAGCTACACAAGAAATTTCTTTCTCCTTGGCTTTTACCTGGAGTATGTTTGGTCTGTGTAGTGTGCACAGGGAGCAGGATGTATTCATGAAATTAACTATTTCTATTTCTGGAAACCAAAACAATGAAACCCCAGAGATTGTGAATGAACAGTGTGCAGAAATTCCTAAAGGGGTTGAGTTAAAAAAGGAATACACACACTGTCCACAACTATGATCTCTGAACCACAGTTGTGGGGAACAGACTCAAAGAAGGTCAGATGAAGGCATTAATCTGTCTGGAGTCTTGAGACAGTCACCTGAAAAAACTGATGCATGGTGAGAAGCAGACAGACAACAATGTAAGTATGCATAGAAAAGAGACATGGGAAAGATCTCCTTTATATGGCTTTCAGCTTGGGGCTGAGTTCTGTTCGTGGTGTGCACACTGAAGGGTGAGATGTCTGTGGTAAACATCACAGTCCTTCTACCTTGGGGAATGATAAAGTTGAAGCCAAGACACAATGAATGCTAAAAAGATTCGGGGAATTTGGCAAGAAGAGATGGTGAGGAGATTCCTCAACGTGGTCTGCCCACATCTCTGAGCACACTCAGAGCTTGTGGGTATGAAAGAGACATAAAAAAGTCCAGATGAACATGAAGACACAAACGGGCACAAAAACTGCTATACAAGAAAAACAGATTGCAGTTTTGCATGGTCTGAATGTTTTTGATCTCCCCAAATTTTTGTGTTACAATATTAACTTTTAAGGTGGGTGGTATTGGGGGTAGGCTTTGGGAGGTAACTAGTTAATGAGGATGACCTTCATGAATGCCCTTATAAGGGACTGGGGAAGCCAGAATTCTCCTCTTACAACACATTGCGGACAGAGCTAAAAGCCATCATCTCTGAACCAGAGAATGAGTACTCACCAGACACCAAATCTTGGATTTTCCAGCTTCAGAACTGTAAAAAATAAATTTCTATTATTTAGAAACCAGTTTATGGTATTTTGTCATAGCAACCTCAACAGACTAACGTGCAGTTCAAGCCCACCAACACCAACAAAAAACAAACAAAAAACCTACCTGCTAAAGCAAAAGAAACCCTTCAAATTGGATACAGATAACTAAGTCCACATGTTAATTTTCACAATGTCTGGGATAGAACTAAATATAACCCAAAATATAAAGAACCAAGGACATAAAACACATTCTTAAAATAAACCCGGTGATGGAACTAAGAGACAAAATTTTTAAACTGTGACAACTATCTTCAATAAAATAAAATAAAATATTTTTTTAGGGCGTGAAAATAGCAGAAAAAATTGTCAGTCTCAGGTAGGAAAGAAATTAAAATATTAAAAAAATGGAATTAAAATTGAAATTTCAGAAATAAATTTTCAGTGCCTAGGATAAAAGTACTAACATGGATGACAAGGGAAGAAGTCAGCAAACTTGAAGACAAATTGAGAGAAATGACCCAAGGTGAACAACAGAGAGAAAAAGAAAAGTGTATTTAGGAAAGGAAAAAGAAATAATTCCTTCTTTTAAAAGAAACATGCACTCATGTGTTTATCACAGTACTATTCCCAATAGGGAAGTCATGGAGCCCAACTAACTGTCCATCAGCAATTGATTGGATAAAGAAAATGTGGGGCATATACAATGTAGAATACTAAGCAGTCATAAAAAATAATAAAATAATGTTATTTGCAGCAACATGGATGTAGCTGGAGGCCATTATCCTAAGAGAAATAACTCCCAAACAGAAAATGAAATACTGCATTTTCACTACGTGGAAGCTAAACAGTGATACACATGGACATGAAGATGAAAATAATAGACACTTGGAATTCCAAAAGTGGGGAGGGTGGAAGCATGGTGAGGGCTGAAAAATTATCTATTGGGTACTATGTTCACTCTTTGGGATGATTACAATGGCAGCCCAAACCCCAGTATTGCACTGTATAGCCATGTAATGGACCTGCACATGTATTCCTGAATCTAAAATAATTTTTGAAAGGTATAAAAATGAAGAGAGCTCCAGCATCATGTTAGATTACATGAGAGAATCAAACATACATGTAATTTGAAGGAGAGGAGATGAATAATGCTGCAGAAAATAATATTTGAAATAATAATGCCTTATTTGAGAAAATAATTGCAGAGATTTATAGATACAAGATGCTAATCAAGCACCAAAACATCCAAGGCCCAAATGTTGAAAGCCACATATAAGCAGAAAATCTTGAAAATAGCAAGAGAAAAAATGATACGTATATGGTACAATGATGTGATGGGAGGCTGATTTCTCTTTGAAAACATGGAGACCGGAGGAGAAAAAAGCAGAAACTCTAAAATGCTGAATGGAAAACCTATTAACACAGAAATCATTTTGTAATAAAAATGTATTTTTATGAATGAACATAAAATGAAGATACTTGTATATAAAAATGAAAAACTAAGGTAATGCATTGTCACCAAATATGCACTTTAAGAAATGTGAAAGGAATTTCACTTCATCAGGATAAAACTAAACAATACCACATGGAAACTCAGATCCTCAAAAAGAATAATTAAGAATAATCAGAAATGACAAACGTCTGGATACATGTAAAAGAGAATATAATTTGTTTTTACTTTTTAATTCATTTAATAAATTATAGAACTATTTATAACCAAATATGAACAATATAGCAAAAATCGTGCTCAGAGGAAAATCTATAGCTTTAGAAGCCAATATAAGAAAGGAAGAAATGTCTGAAATAAGTAAGCTTCGTCATATACAAACCAGAAGGGCAAATAAATTTCAAATCAAAATGAAGGAAGTATGTAATATGATGAAAGCAGGAAATCAAATGGAAAACAGAAAAAAAAGTGGAAAAATCAGTGAAACTAGTTCTTGTTCTAATCTAGTTCTTAGGAAAACATATTAATAAATTGGCCAACCATCTAGCCAGGTTTATCAAGAATAAAAAGTGATACAAACTAGCAATATCAGAAATAAAAAAGAGAAGTCAATTCTACAGATCCTTCAGAAATTAACAAAAAGAAGAAAATTTGGTTAAGCATGGGCAGATTTTGAACAAGCATTTTGCGAAAAAGTGACTTTATAAATGTCCAGTAAACACAAGATACTTACCACCATTGGTCATCAAAAAAAATCAAAATTAAAAGTGTGACTACAAGTACTGAAAAAGCTATAGAGGGATGGGAACTTTCATGTGTTACTTGGAGGAATGCAAATTGGTGCAGCCATTTTAGAAAACATTATGGTAACACTACATAAAGTTAAGAATACATTTACCATACAGCCTATGGACTTCATTTCTATTTGTCACTCATGAGAAATAGACACATATATCTGTACAAAATCAAGTATATGAATGGCGATAGCATAAAACATTCATAGTAGCCTAAAGCATTCATCAGCTGGTGAATGGATAAATTCATTGTTGGTATATTCTTATTATGGACTATTATTTCAGCAACAAAAAGAGCAAACAATTACTGTATATTCATATTATGATATGCATGTATATCTAGTACCTTATGCTTACTGCAAGTATTCAAACTCTACATAATATATACTATATGATTACATTTGTATGAAATTTTAGAAAAACAAAAGTGTGTTGACAGAGAGAAGATCAATGGTTGCCTGGTTTCTGGGGTGTGGGGAGAAGATCAAGTACAATGAGGCATGAGAAAACTTATGTTGAGGGCAATGGTGTGTATCTTGATTAAACTAGAGTTTACTCAATTGTAAAAAGTTACAAAAAATCACTAAATTGTACATTTTAACTTGGTGAACTGAATTGTATGTAAATAATACCTTAATAAATAAACTGGAGATATATAGATAGAGTCAAAAGAACACTTAGCTTTTGATTGTTGGTATATGAAGCTATGCTTTCTGGAGCTACTGCCAACATTCTGAAGCAAGGGATAAATAAACCTAAAACAGCAAACATGAGAACCATAGCCAAAATGCTAAAAATATCACACGAAAAAGGTGAGAAGAATCTTCCTTGTTCCATCATGATATTATTTTGGTGTTAAATTATTCTAACTCATAGCCATATTTTCCCTAATTTTCTTTTTATTAAAATAGGAAGGAAGAGAGGAAGGAAGGGAGGGAGGGAGGGAGGGAGGGAGAGAGGGAGGGAGGGAGGGAGGGAGGGAGGGAGGAAGGAAGGAAGGAAGGAAGGAAGGAAGGAAGGAAGGAAGGCAAAATTGCTAGTGATTATTTGGATGATGATGGTTTTAACATTTTATACACAGTATGGTGTTTGTATTATGTGAGATAAAGCAGAGAGAGATTGTGGCATATATCCATGAGAATTAGAATCTTGGTGTACAAAGTAGGAGAAATAAATGTAATATGGAAGAGGTGCAGTAATATCACTGCAGCCTCAAATCGAATTGAAGATAATATTTCTTTCTCTCTCCCTGTATCTATTTCTCTCTCTCTCTCTCTCTCTCTCTCTCTCTCTCTCTCTCTCTCACACACACACACACACACACACACACACACACACACAAATGAATATTATTCAGCCTTGGAGAAGGAGATTCTGCCATTTTCCACAACACTGGATGAACATAAAGAACATTATGGTAAGTGAAATATGCCAGAAACGAAAAAAAATATTGCACAGTCTAACTTCTTTGTGGAATTTTAAAAATAAAATCAAAAAGTCCTATTTGCAGAGACAGACAATGAAACAGTGTTTACCAGGGTTTGGGGGAGGGAAGAAATAAGGAGATGTAGTTAAGAATGTACCAAGTAGCAGGCATATAGGACGAACAAGTCTCCAGACTAGTGTACGTCGTGACTATAGTTAGTAAAATTGTCTTGTGTTAAGGATTTCTGCTAAATGTGTAAATTTTAGCTGACATCTTGCTACACACACCCACACAGAGTCACTATGTAAGGTAATGGATATATTAATTTGCCTCACAATAGTAGCAATTTTACTACTTACATGAATCACATAACCTGCATATCTTAGATATATATTATGAGAACTAACGGCTCATGTGATCCCACCTCAGCCTCCCAAGTAGCTGGACAGGTACACACCTCCATGCCCAGCTATTAAAAAAATATATTGTACAGACAGGGTCTCACTTCGTTGCCTAGGCTGATCTCAAACTTCTGGGCTCAAGCAATCCTTCCTTACCTTGGCCTTGCAAATTGCTGGTATTACAAGTGTGAGCCACCATGTCCTGCCTTATATACAAAGTTCATATATATATATATATATAAACTTATATATAAAGTTTAACATATAAACTGACATATAAAGTATATATATACATGTGGAATGTCCCTTAAATGTGGTGTTGTTGCTATCTTTTCGGTTTATTAATTCATTAGACTATGTCATAATCTCATACCATTTATCAAAATAGTCATCCATAACTAAGAATGCTCAGATCTACATATGCTTAAATATGTGGTATGGTATGGTAGTATGCTTACTTTGCAACTGAAAATTTTCAAAGACATAGTTTATTTTTCTCATAATATATATCTTTGCAGCACAAAAATTATGGAAAACACTAAAGTAAAAACAGTGTGTTCAACACATCATTTTACTTTACGATTTTTTAAATTTAATTTTTGGGAATACAACATTACAAATTAAAATAAAGCTTATTACATATTAACTTCATGATTTTATTCTCTCACTGGCTTGCTCTCATTGTATGTTATTATGTATATATTGTAAAATACACTATATCTGAGTTTATATGAGTGTTTATATATATATATATATATAGTAGGTAGTTAGGGCAGGGCCCTGCCACTGTGCATGCGGACAGCTCGCACCAAAGGAAGAATCTGGGGAGAAGAGAGGCAACCCCCCAGAAGCATGACAACATATGAAACCCAAGTCAAAGGTTAAACCACTCACTTGAATCTCTCAAGTTGCCTACTTGACCCTCTTCCAAGTGTACTTTAGATCCTTTCATTCCTGCCTTAAAACTTTTTAATAAACTTTCACTCCTTTAAAAACTGCCTTGGTCTCTCACTCTGCCTTTTGCCCCTAGGCCAAATTCTTTCTTCTGAGGCGGGAAGAACTGAGATTGTTGCACACCTGCATGGATTTGTCACTGCTAATAGATGCCTATAATATCTGTAAAGAAAAAATATTATACTTACAGTCACTTGTGAGTAAACATATATTTATATATATATATATATATATATATATATATATATATATATATATATATCTTTCTTTTTTTTTTTTGAGGCAGAGTCTGTCTCCTGGTTCCAGCAATTCTCCTGCCTCAGCCTCCTGAGTAGCTGGGATTTCAGGGGCCCACCACCTTGCCCTGCTAATTTTATATTTTTTAGTACAGATGAGGTTTCACCATGTTGGCCAGGCTGGTCACAAACTCCTTACCTCAGATGATCCGCCCACCTTGGCCTCCCAACGTGCTGGGATTACAGGCATAAGCCCCTGGCCCAAAAATATATTTTATATACAAATCCCACTCAATCCTTGCCATACAAAACAGTAAATAATAAATATTTAGTGAGACTGGGTGCCGTGGCTCACACTTCTAATCCTAGCACTTTGGGAGGCCGAGGCAGGCAGATCACCTGAGGTCAGGAGTTCGAGATCAGCCTAGCCAACATGGCAAAACCCTGTCTGTACTGAAAATACAAAAATTAGCTGGGCATGGTAGTGCATGCTTGTAATCCCAGCTACTCAGGAGGCTGAGGCAGGAGAATCAATTGAACTGGGAAGGCAGAGGTTGCAGTGAGTGGAGATTGCACCACTACACTCCAGCCTGGTGACAGAGCAAGACGTGGTCTCAAAAATAAATAAATAAGTAAATAAATATTTAGTGAGGCAATTGTCCTCATATGAAAACTCTCACAAGAATTCCAAATTTGTTACATGTTCAGATTGTCTTTAGTGGCCTAACTGTTGAGCATTGTGTAACCTGTAGAAACCCTCTGTGTTTGATTCTACCATCAAGTAATAACATAATCATATATCTTTCGGTTAGCTTGTACCAAACATCTACAGAAAATGATGTGTCATAGGATTCTTTAACACTACACAAAAGGACATTTAATAATGACTCATCTTACACTTTTAAAATAATACATATATTAATTAAATTATGCACTACAATTTTCATCTAAGAAATGACTTTTCAGGCATTTTTTTATAGCAACTTATGTTGCTATAAAAATTTTAGCTCTTCTGTGTTAACAAACTAATGAGAACTCTAAATAGTATTTTTAAATATTTGTACCAGAATGATAATTTCTCTCTTCATGGGCACTATTCTAGATATTGACTCATATATAAGTTTCATAAGACATCATTGTTAAATGAGTTTATTTCTAAATAAATTTTGTGGCATTCTATCTACTAGCTTTCTCTTACTAAAGGAACTGTATTTCTACTTTGTTTCATGACCTTGCTCTATCCATGTCTTTTAAATCACAAGCTTCAGTTTCTGTTTTTTAGGTGCACTATTCTTTCCCATTAGAGTGATAAGCTTGTTTTATTTCATCCCAAAGGCAGAGAGAGAACTGTACTGGTAGCAGGTACTAATAAATTCTTGATTTGTACACATTAACTCACAGGTAAAAAATGAAGATTAGAATGGAAATATATAAAATTTAATCAATTTTCTTACTTTTAATATAAATTTGACATATACTGAGAATTAGTAGAATATTGTTTTATATTACCTATTGATGTCACTATTCTTATTTATACTTGTCTGCATAATTATTGGTAATCAAAAGCCAATTGGTGACTTGAAAGTTTATACTATCTTTTTGTTTTTTAACAAGAAAGCAAGAGATAATTTATCACTATATTAAATTACCTATGTAAATTTTAAATACTGTAATGTATCAGTATAAATTAACCATAGTATTTAAAAATATTTATTGATTTTTTTGGATATTTTCTTCATGTGCTGTAACTATTTATCATTTTCTCACTTAGATAGCTAGGGAATTCTGAACTTAAATATTTCAAAGACATTGTTCCATAGACAAAGCAGTACCAAAGAGAAAGGCACTGGTTTGTGTGTCTCAGAAGCCTAGTTCTTGAAGAGATTCAAGTATAGAGTATGTCTGAAAGTATCCCTGCCTCAGACAGAAGAAAAAGTTCCCAAGGTAGGAAGGAAATAAGTGAAAGAAAAAGAAATCAAAACGTAAATGCCTGCCTGAGATATAGAGCTTAATTTATTCTCTGGGCAAATGCTGGAATGTAGTTGAAAGCAATGCATATACACAATAGATTTGAGGGATGTAAGGGTGGAAATACCTGATGACCTCAATGTCTAAATTAAGCAAAACCCATAGTAGAGATAGTATGCCATGCCTAATATATTCGACCTGTTTGTTCATTTTGGTCAGCAATGGAAGCCCAGGAATCCCAAGGTAATCTCTTATTTCCCACATTCTCATTTCCATACAGTTGTATGGGAAGAAAAAGCAAACTCTACTCTCCACATACATGGAGCACCCTCCACATCATATTACATTGATTACTTTTTCCTTTCCACGCAGCACTTATAAATATCTGTGACTCTATAAATGTAACTTCTCATCTCTCTCAACCTCCTATTGCCATTGGATTAGAAGCTCCCAAGGAGTAGGTTGTTGTCGATGTTACTCTTGTTGATGTCAGTTTATTGTTGTATTCCCAGCATCTAGAATATTGTTTGGTAAGCAATGAGTGCCCAGGAAACCTCTATTGAATGAATACATGAATGAATATAAGTAAATGTGAGACAAATGCAAAACGATGTTTGTATAAAAAGAACTATGGAAATTTAGAAGTCTTAAATATCATCTAATAATAATTAAAGTTTTACTGAATAAAGTTTTACTGAATAAGAATTAAAGTATTAACTCAAATCGGATTTGAGTTATTCTCCTGGAGGATAGGTGGAGTTTTGACAGCTGAAGAAATAGAAGAAACAAGTTGTCCAATATGTGCTTGTATATACCTAATGGATTGGAAGAAGGAATATACATGTAGACACACATAATAATGTAGCTATTTTTGCCTGGAGGAAGGGCTTTACTTTATGAAGTTGAAAATGAGCATGGACTGTGGAATTTAATTGACAAACAAAGGGATACACTTAAATTACTTTAGCAAAACATAGACATTATCATAAATTTAAAAGAAATAAACTGTGACCAAAATACTGACAAATGAGATATAAAGACTAGAAGTAAGGGGAAAAAATGGGAGTATATTTGTTGAAAAGAAAAGATGCAAAAAGAAGCTCAGGCATTAATAGCTATCATATTATTTTGATGATAAAAAGAAAGACATAATGAAAAATTATATTGGCAGTTTATAAATACTTACATTTACTTTATTCCACCTAATTCCAATGACACTAGTGTAAGAAAGGAAGGACATGTGTTTTCATTCAAATTTTTAACAAGTAATAAAACTGAGGTTTGGAAGATGGGATTTGGAAGATGAATGCTACTCCCAAAATGATGTATTGGTATGCCTGGAAAATAATTTTATTCTTCTGGTACAAAACCTAGTGGTATTCCTTTACATTATTCCTTTATTCACACTGGTTTAACATCAATATACAGTGATATGCAAATGAAATGGAATCCTGGGTAAAGTTACTAATGGGTAGCTGAGATTTTTGCAGGCTGTCATTTATGGCAATCATGGTGTTATTTAGTCGGTTATCTGTTACCTAAAATTTTCAGTATACAACACTTTATTAATCATTTGTATCTGAAAATGCTGCCCTTTCCAATTTGCTGAACCCGAGTTTCCTCGTCCCATAAGTGTGATGAAGACATAGAAATATTTGTTTTTACCAATGTGTAAATAAGTAAGCTCTAAGTTACCAATTGAATTTTAAAATAAATGAACCCCTCCCTAAAGTGTCTGTGAAGTGGTATAACAAACCTCAAACTGAAGTCAATACTGGAGAAAATAGTATCATTTATGAAGATGAACTTTATGTGCTAAGTGAAACTAACTAAAAGTAATAATTTTGAAAAATTCATTTTCTCAAATACAAATATACAGCCTCACTGCGTAACTAAAAATGGGTAATGTTCAGTGACCTACGATACTATGGCCATTGATATTTTTGCATTAATATTTTTGGAAATAAATGCATAATAAGTAGAAAATGTGAGGAAATTATACTTTGATGCTACAATACTTGAAATGTATTATAGTAGTTCATTTTATCCTAGGTTCCACATTTATAGTTAAACCTGTAAAGTACTTGTAGCAAAGCAATACAGATATTTAAGACTTGGGTAACATATTGCTTGAATTAGAATAATGGAGTATAGAAAATAAACAATATATTAGTTATTACTACATTTACCACATTAATTTGGTATGTACTCAGAAGTGAAGGAGTATCCAATGACACAGCTCTTTCTGCCTCTTCTTTGTCTACGCTAATAGCCAGTCATTATTGCCAGACACAACATTGAGATTATGATGCTTCATTTCTCCTTATTTCTGTTTTCCTCCTTTTCTGCTTGTTTTCTTTTTTATTGTTTTATATGAAAACTTCACTGAGCCAGGTACTTGTTTATACATTTCTACTTTAATATATTTAATATATTAGTTTGTACTAGCATATAATTCATTAGTTGACACTCTTTCAAATTTCTTTTGTCTTGAAAGTGAGATTACCCATAAGAATAAAATTTTTAAAAACCATTAGTAATACAATTGGAATAGCTAAGTATTTAAAGATTTGAAAAGAGCATTCATTCAGTTTAGTTTCTGAGAAAATATCATGCACAGTACTTTTTTAATATACCTGGAAAAAAAAGAGAAATGTCAGGAGATAAGAATGGAGGGAAGGAGAGAATGAAAGAGAAGAGACTCATTTAATTCCTCACTTCAAGCGACTTGTAATTTAGTTGGGAGTATAACTGGTGACCCAAAACTAACTTGTTACATTGTGGACCCTCCATTTTTATAACAGGACAACAATCAGAGCATGGTGGAACTGGCAACAGGATATTAATAATTGGCCATAGAAATACAACACTAAATATGTAATGGGTGAAGAAGGCAAGCTACAAAGACATTTAAGATAGAGTAGTAGATTGGGTGTAAGATGTGACAAATTGTGTTGAATAAGCCATGCTGTGAGTTAATACCATTTACATAATTTGGAGAGACAGTTAATGGAGTAGAACTGAGTATTTATTAAAGTACTTGAATTAAAAAGAACATTGGAACATATAAACATCTTGAAAACAGGAGAAAAATGATAAATAATATACTAGGAAAGTTCTTGAATGTGGCAAAGAGATTGTAACATACAATAAATATGTGTGTGACTGGCATCAAATGTTTAAATTGGAGTTTGATCTATTTGAATCTCATCTCTGTAAAAAATGATCAATATTGAAAATGTGGACTACTCTAATTGTGTCATCTCTAGTTGGTGACAAAGATTAAGTAATTATTTTAAGTTCATTGATTCATCTAAGAAAATATACATAAAAATTTAAACTTAGGTATGCAATTCTACTGGCATATTCTAGAGTATATATTTTAAAAATTATTTAAGGGGGTATCTGTATGAATGGTCTTAGTGTAACTTTATATTGGGTCTCTGAAAAAAATGTTCTTTTTTCAAAAAAAAAAGCATGAAAGATTATGTATGAGAATATGAAAATAAAGACAATTAAAATGTTTAAAAACATTTCTAAACATTAAATTTGGGAAATATGTAAAAATATTTTGCTTTTGACTATTTCTTCAAATTTATGCATTATTTTAAAAAATACATATAATCCATTTTACATTATTAAACTGAGGTTATAAAATATAAACTGTTTAATAAATATATAATTTAAATATAACTTTTATTAAACTTAAAGTAGCTTCTATTTTTATTATTAATATGTCAATATAAAATATATATAACAGCTTAATTTTGAGAATTTGAAGTCCATTTTGTTAAGGCATACATTAAAAAATTTGTAAAATCAATGTATTTGTAACAATTTAAAGATATTTGTAAAAAAAATTATTTCTGAACATAATATATATCTTATATTACAGGCAACATTCATTTTATAAAGTTAATTGATTAAAGTGTTATCCTGACCAAATTACACTATGCGTAATGAAAATTAAAACAGATAATGAAACATTTTGGGTAAGAATTTTACCCATTAGTTTCCCAATGCTTGAATTACAGAAAATACCTTTAAATAATACAAAGTGTTGCAGAAATATTTGAAAATGTTAAATGTTTGGGTCAACTTTACACGACTGGATTTTAATAAGTATTCGAATAAATCATTGGTTCTCTTTATTTGTTGATGGTTTGTCATTTATAAGAATATATACAAGCACAATAAGCATATTTAAACTCATGTTGATTTTTTTCCAGCTGGATCTAAGCAGTGTTTGGTGCTCTCAAATGCTAATTATTGAGGGATATAAAGATCTTTATGATCACAATAAAGCTATTAAAATAATTCACAAGGTTTTTAATGCTAGATTGTCTACAAATAATATTAGCTCTATTAATTTTCAGGGCCACTGAATACAAGTGATTACAGAGGAATTGCCCTGTCATGACCATGAGTAAATCATGTTCTATGCTCCACGGGTCAATACCTCTTAAAATTATATTAAAATCTATAAGCGTGATCTGGACAAAGGTAAGGTCATGACAGTGTGAAAATAAAGCAAAAATACCTGAATTTTAAGTGATGAAATTGGTGGCTTCACTGTCACTTTACTGGTTGTATGTTTGTGAAGATACACCACTTACTTGGCTTTCAGTTTCCTCATTTGTAATGCTGAGGGTTACACAGCATTTTCTAACAGCCTTTCCAATTCTAAAAACAATTTGTGGTTTTAAAATTATATTTTGTATGCAAATATAACAGTATAGGTTAATTCTATTAATTATACTTGCATGTTAACTTACTAAAATTTTAAATTGGAACAGTTAACTTTGTGAAAAAATATAACAATAATAATAATAATCTAGTGGCTTAATAGGATGTAACTTACACTGTATTTCCTCATAAGGGGAATTACCTCTGAGTTGATAGTTTGACCTTACTTTCATGATATTATATGCCCTAGTTTGGCTGGGTTTTGACCTATCTACTTATCAATGTACTTGATCTTGTGGGTGTATAATTTTTACATAAAAGCAGACTCACTGAAAGTTTAAGTAAGTATCGTTCACATGAAACCAGTTACTGGAATGTGATTTTTATGAATACTAATCACAGTGCAATTGGGATATATAGTCCTTGCAGAAAAATTTTATTGCAAAAGATTATGTACACACAATAGATATAATGCACATAATACCAAATGTATTTTATTCTTTTGGAATTTGAGAACTAGGATTTCTACTTGTTTAAAATTTAATTGAAAGCTGTAATAAATGCCACATTTCCTTAAATTTAATTATGAATACCTGTCTTGTACATACACATATATAGTGATTATCTATCTATCTGTAAATATACTTACATACATATCCATGCATCTGCTATTTATACAAATATCATTTTTATTTGATACTTCCCATTGTCACAATATTTTTCCATGTTCTTTATGAGAATTTCTCATAACAGGCCTAAAATATATGCTGAAATTGTGTCTTGCAGGAAGTCTATCTTTTTAGTTTAATTTTAAAAGATCCTAAGTCTCCTTAGTAAAAGAAATATAGAATCTAATCTGATTATTACCAACTTTTAGCTATAGGACTAAACACCAATCTCTCAACTGCCAAACTTCAAGTGTCTCACTTATATCATGGTGTTTATAATAATATCTTAATAAATGTTATCCTTGGTCATGAGGATACTAAGAAACTAAGTATACAAATGAACAATGGTCAGACCACATATAAAAGTAGAATTTTGACCTGTAATCTGTGTCAAGTGTTCATAAAACCAAGCTCCTATCTAAAATAACCAAGAAGCCAGCCTGCTAAAAGTTAGACTTGCAGAAACTCAGGCTACTGTCTCTAGTAATCAAGCAAACTAAATAATAACTTTTGTAACAATTGGCACAAAATGTTTAGAATGCCTAACTTTTGATTCCACTTCCAATTCTCTGGAGTAACCAGAGAAAGCAAAATATGTTCTCCTCACCAATAGCATAGTATGTCCACCTTTTACTTAATATCTACAACTTCCCCATGCCAACAGCCTCCAATCGTATCTACCTGAAACCCTGTCTGTTTTTTAACTATAATATTTTCCCATTCCTCTGCCTGCCTTTGAGTCTCTGCCAAAATGCAAGTGAAAGTTGCTGATTCCCTTACTAGAGAGCAAGCTCTGAATAAATCTGTTTTGCTCTTCTCATTTCCTTAGTCTTTGGTTTTGCTTTGCATAAAAAGATAATAGTAAAAATCTTGACATCATTGTGGATTACACAGTACATGACAATATATACATTGAACGTATTGTAGATAAACATTTTTACATATGCCTAGTTTTAAAAATTTGAACCTATTTGCTTCTATAAGTGGCAAATATACTTAACTGCATCAATAGATAGTGAGATTTACCTAATGTTTTTAAAAACACTTTAGTCCAATTAATCACCTATATAGTCCTGTAATTAATCACCTAGATTGTCCTGTAATTTACCTGGAATTATACTCAGAAATTACAACTGGTGTTCTGACCAGTATAATACAATTAATAAATTGCCTTTGATTTTTCCATAGAATATTCAAAATCCTTTATTTTTTTTTATTTGGAAACAAAAAAAAGGAGTGAAGGAGAGGAAGAAAGAGAAAGAAAAAGAGGGAGAGAGAACAGGAATGTAGCTTTATTCTAAAAATGGGTATTAATAATGGCCGATCAATATTTTGTGTATTTAAGGTGGAGAATGTATATTTTGTGTATTTAAAATGAAGAGCTCTATAAATATTTATTGAGTTTACTTGTTCCAAATCTGAGTTCAAGTCCTGGATATCCTTAATATTTTCTGTCTCATTGAGTCTAAATCTCTTTATGGGTCTTATGTATCTGGGTGTTAGGATCATTAGCTCTTATTGTTGCATTGATCCTTTTACCACTATATCTTTGTTGCTTTGAAATCTATTTTATCAGCTGCGAGAATTGCAACTCCTGCTTTTTATTTATTTATATATTTTTTCTCTCCATTTGGCTGGTAAATCTTTCTCTGTCCCTTTGTTTTGAGTCTTTGTGTATCTCAGGTGTGAAATGGGTCTGGATGTAGCATACCATTAGGTTTTGGCTGTATCTTTTGATTTGGGGATTTGGTCGACTTAAATTTAGGGTTACTGCCATTTGATGTTAACTGGCGATTTTATCCATTCGTTGATGTAAATTCTTCTTTATGTTGATGCTCTTTACCTTTTGGTATATTTTTAGAAAGGCTAATACTGGTTGTTCCTTTCTATGTAAATGCTTCTTTCAGAAGCTCTTGTAAAGCAGGTCTGGTGGTAATAAAATCTCTGAGTACTTGCTTGTTCATAAAAGATTTTATTTTTCCTTCAATTGTGAAGCTTAGTTTGGCAGGATATGAAATTCTGGGCGGAAAGTTCTGTTCTTTAAGGATGTTAAATATTGGCCCCCACTCTCTTCTGGCTTGTAGGGTTTCTGCTGAGAGATCTGCTGTAAGTCTAATAGGCTTCCCTTTGTGGGTAACCTGACCGTTCTCTCTGGCTGCCCTTAGTATTTTCTCCTTCATTTCAACCCTGGTGAATCTAATGATTATGTGCCTTGGGGTTTCTCTTCTTGAGGAATATCTTTGTGGTGTTCTCTGTTTTACCTGGAGTTGAATATTGCCCTGCTTTGCTAGATTGGGAAAGTTTTTCTGAATAATACCCTGAAGAGTATTTTTCAGCTTGGATTCATTCCCTTCATCATATTCAGGTACACCTATCAAACGTAAATTAGGTCTTTCCACATAGTCCCATATTTCTTGGAGACTTTGCTCATTCCTTTTTTTTTTTCTTTTTTCTCTATTCTTGTCTTCTCATTTTATTTCATTAAGTAGTTCTTTGACCTCTGATATCCTTTCTTCTGCTTGATCAATTTGGCTATTCAAACTTGTGCATATTTTGCTAAGTTCTTGTGTTGTGTTTTTCAACTCCGTTAGTTCATTTATATTCCTCTCTATATTGTCTATTCTTGTTAGCATTTCATCAAACCTTTTTTCAAAGTTCTTAGTTTCTTTACATTGGGTTAGAACAAGTTCTTTTAACTCCCAGAAGTTTCTTATCATCCACCTTCTGAAGCCTACTTCTGTTAATGGCACACAGTCCTTTTCCATCAGGGCTCGTTCCATTGCTGATGAGGAACTGTAATCCCCTGGAGAGGGACAGGGGTTCTGATTTTGGGTATTCTCAGCTTTTTTAGGCTGTTTTTTTTCCCTTTGTTATAAATTTATTCATCTGTCATCTTTACGATTACCACCTTTCTAGTTGGGTTTCTGAGTGGACGTCCAGTTTATTGATTCCTAGTGCTGGAATCCAAGCAACCCACTGTGCCAGCCAAAATAGTGGCATTAAGACTGATGGTCCTCTTCTTCCTGGGAATCTCCTCCCATTTACTCTGCACAAAGAGCGGCCGCACCAAGGTGCTGGCAAAACCACTGCGCCGGCCACAAGAGTCATGCTGGTGACCCATGGGGCTCCTCCACTTGAAATCTTCTGGTCCGTCAGCAACAAAAATTCATCTGAAAGTGTGGAATCCTCTTGTTTTCTGCACTTTCACTGGGAGCTACAATCCCAAGCTGTTAGCGATCAGCCATCTTGGAATGCTTTTTAAATGCTTCAATATCCAGCACCACAGGCTTGTCTGCATGGTTTTCATGTAGCTGCTCCTTACTTGTTAATTTACAGGGTAATATTTTTGAATGGCTGCTACCTGTGTGCTAGATACTTTGGTAAGTACCTGGTATTGTCAATAACACAGGAAACTGGGAAAATAGCCCACTCCCCAAAGCAAACTTGGGGGCTGCTGGGTCCCATAAAAGAGATCAGAACCACCTACTGAGGGAGCAAGAGTGAGATGGAGAGGTTAAAACATGACATAATTGATGCTAGAAGACTGGTTCTGGAGAGGTTGATGGAAACAAATGAAAGCGAATGTCACATTGTAGCTGCCTTGTTGGTTTTGAAGATTTTCCGTCTTTTTACAAGATAAGAAGTTACAGTTCATCTCACAGATAAAACCATTGTTTTCAAAATGGTGAAAGTTGATTTTCCTCCCATGGTTCACTTGGCTCTGAACTTACAGTCTCAAAAATTGAGAAAAGATTCTGTGATTAATTAGGATTTATATTTTAAGTAGTTATGAACTATCCAGACTTTTTGTAAAAGCACTGATTTAAATGATGTCTGTAAAGTTATTTTACAGCAAACTACAGTTTGACTCAAAGACACCAGTGTCTCCCTTTAATTTTCTCTTTTGAATACATTTATATGATCCACCCTGTTCATTTTTCTTTTCATACACTAAGATGACAATAAGCATTTTGTTTTTAATGCATAGCTGTGGCACCCTTTACTTAGTAGTTGATCCTTATTTGCCATACACTATAAATTATGCTTGATGTAATTTCTTTTTTCTTAAGTGTTCACATGATTATTAGTGCTTTGAAATCAATGTTTAACATAAACAAGGCTGAGCATGGTGGCTCACACCTGTAATCCCAGTACTTTGGGAGGCCGAGGTAGGCTGATCACTTGAGGACAAGAGTTCAAAACCAATCTGGCCAATATGGTGAAACTCTGTCTCTACTGAAAAAAATAAAAATTAGCTGGGCATGGTGGTACATGCCTATAATCACAGGTACTTGGGAGGCTGGATAATCCCTTGAACCCAGGGAGCAGTAGTTGGAGTGAGCCAAGATTGCACCACTGAACTCCAGCCTGGACAACAGAGCAAGACGCTGTCTCAAAAAAAAAAAAGTCCTAAATTTAACAAGGACCCCTGAAAATTTTTACACTAAGACTGTAAGTGGATTTTAGTTCTATATTTACTGAGGTTGATTGAACCATCTGGAGTAAATTGGTGTGTTGAGCATAGATATCTATACTTGTCAAAGGATCAGCTCATCCTCCTTCCCCAAAAAGAGCAAAACACCTATGAAGAATTTTTACTATGTTACATTTCCATTTCTTACCTTCATGCTGGTTATCATAATAATGTTCACATGTTAAAATTTAAATTAAAATACAATTTATTTTCTTCCTTTTTATAATTTACAATAATTTAATGAGCCTAAATCTCTGATATTATTTTCAGACTACCAAGATTCAAATCTGACGTGCAGCTGAGCTGAAATTAAACTAATAACAGTGTCGGGGCCAAAACAGAACTTTTTTTTTAATATTGCATGGATATTAAGGAAAAAAGAAATTTAAAAATTATAGAAAGAAATTTACATTAAGTATCAGTGAAGTGGAACATATATGTTGCTCAAATATATTGAGATTGTAGCTAGAGGATATAAAACAAAACAAAATGGGGAAGAAAAGCCAAGAGTTAGGATTAAAGCACTGATGCTTTATTTCAAGCAAAATTTAAATGTCCCCAGGGCATGTCAGAGGCCTTCACAGCAGCTCTTCCCATCACAGGCCTGGAGGCCTAGGAGGAAAAAGGGGTTTTGTGGACTGGGACCAGGGGCCCCTCTGCTGTTTGTAGCTTAGGGAATTGGTTCCCTATATCTCAGCCACTCCAGCTGTGGTTGAAAGGGGCAAATGTACAGCTCAGGCTGTGGCTTCAGAGGGGGCAAGCCTCAAGCCTTAGCAGCTCCCATATGGTGCTGAGCCTGCCAGTGCACCAAAGTCAAGAAGTGGGGTTTGGGAACCTCTGCCTAGATTTCAGAGGATAGATCGAAACACCTGAATGTCCAGGCAGAAGTTTGCTGCGGGGTAGGGCTCTCATGGAGAATCTCTGCTAGGGCAGTCAGTAGGGAAGTGTGGAGTCAGAGTCCCCACCCAGAGTTCCTTCTAGAGCATTGCTGAGTGGAGCTATGAGAAGACGGCCACTGTCCTCCAGACTCCAGAATGGTAGATCCAGTGACAGCTTATACCATGAACCTGGAAAAGCCACAGACACTCAATGCCAGTCCATAAAAGCAGCTGAGAAGGAGGCTATACCCTGCAAAGCCACAAGGGTGGAACTGCCCAAGAACATGAGAACTCACCTCTTCCAGATATGACATATGGAGTTAAAGGAGATCATTTTAGAGCTTTGCAATTTGACTAAATTGCTGGATTTCAGACTTGCATGGGGCCTGTAGCCCCTTTGTTTTGCCCAGTTTCTCCCATTTGGAATGCCTGTATTTACTGAATGCCTGTACCCCAATTGTATCTAGGAAGTAATTATCTTGCTTTAGATTTTACAGGCTTATAGGCAGAAGGGACTTGCCTTATCTAAAATGAGACCATGGACTGTAGACTTTTGAGTTAATGCTAAAATGAGTTAAAACTTTGAGGGATTATTAGGAAGGCATGATTGGTTTTGAAATGCGAAGACATGAGATTTGGGAGTCACCAGGGGCAGAATGACAGGTTTTGCTTCTGTCCCCTGATTACCCATGAAGAACACTAAAAATACTATTTTATTTATTTCATCCAACTTTTCTCAAGAACCGTATTTTCCTTACTCCTAATGTTTTTTACATTGTTATTGGCATTTGGCACATACTTAGAAAATTTGACAAACTGAAGTTTTACACAAAGCTATCTTAATAGAAAAATACTTCACCTTAAAAAATAAATATGAGTATTGGTTTTACTGATGCAATAGCTAAAACATCTTTGCAAATATTACAATATCAAATAGGAGTTCATGTTTTAAATTCAGTTTAAAACATGATTACTTCCTGGGTTTCTAGCCGTTTATTTTCATTCTGTGTTAAAAATAATAATAATAAGGATCAAAACGTGCTTTTCTTCCTGGAATATTCCTGAAAACCTGTTTTAAAAAGTGATTCACTCCTAAGCAGCAAATCAATTTAATACTTTCCAAAAAAGTATCACCAGCCAAGCAGTAAAATTACATTTCAACCATGATCAAACAAATGTGGCATAATCAATTAGGTGTTCAAACATCTAAACACAATTTCCAAGCTCATAATTGAATACAGAAAGTGAACTTCGAACTTAAAATAAAGATGGTAACATTTTCATGCTTATAAAGTGCATAACAAAGCACTCATGAATAGGGGCAAAACTACACCAATTTTAAAGAGACATATTTACTCTCCATCTTTACATTTATAATTTAGCTATGTGTTAGCTGAATATATAGATCAATAACTTTATGTAATGATTTATAAAGCCACAAACATATACTGGGTATGTAACAATATTATAGAATTCTTTAGTCTATGTCACTATTTCAAAAATATGTTGCATTAAATATCAGGGATAGCAATTCATTGTCAAAGTCAACTATAACAATTTTAATAAATGTATGAGTGTCATGGATATTCAGTTACCAATGCAAAAAAATCAGGTACACTGCTTATTTGGGACAATTAAATTTACATTTCCAAAATATTTACTTATTGAGGCTTATATAGTAGTCAATAACTTTTTTGAGGAACTTGGAATAAAAGGATGAATAAGATACTGTTTCAACTATGAGTAGCTCAAAGCAGATCAGTTACATTCACACTCTACTGTACTAAATGAGTTAGTAGTGCCTAGAACAAGATTAACATAATGTAGGGTCCAATAATCGCCTCGTTTTATTGTCATAGTTTTATTATTGTATGTCCTCCCTTTTGTGAAAGAATATTTATTTGTCTGTCTCAGTTCGTGACACATAAGCATTTAGTAATAATCAAGAGGCAATTGGTGTTGATTTAGCTCATACAAGTTTACCTATAATAGTTGATAAAAATATTTTCAAAATTAGCTTTTATAATATCAAATATGATAAAAGAAATTATGTAACTTTGCATAGGATATGTTATAAAGGCTATGTAATAATACAAAATGGAATATCTACCAACGGTGCCTGCTTGTTTTGTTGGTTGTTTATTTAGACATCCAGTTTGTCCCAGTGATGGTAAGGAAAAATAATCGTCTTTGTCATGCTCGTGAAGTGCTCACAGGGAAGCTCAGTTGTTACACCTGCCTCACTGAGGCTGATCCCTACATAGTTATGAGGAAGGAAGGAACAAATATCAAAATTGTTTGTTGGTAGAGGATTGTAAAATTTATTTTGGAACATGTCCTCAGGGTTTTTTTTATGTTACAACGAAATGGAAAGATCATGTACTATCCCATTTCTTTTTGGCATTTAAAGTGAGATGATGTTTATTAAACTAAAATTTTAAAAGTATAACTGCATTTGCATTGTAATTTTTAAAACAAAATTTTAAAACAAAATTCGAATGTTGGAATGGGGCATTTATTAAAGCATTGTGAAATGTTAATGTTCAAAGGAAATTACTAGTTATGTTATGACAGTCCAACACTAATTTAAATATAAATGATAATAGTGAATGTCATTAACAAGTGGGATTTTTAAATGTTATTTTAACCTGGTTGGCATTTATGAAAACAAAGAAGGTATAAAGAGAGCTTCATTGTATTATAAACTAGCAAGATGATAGTTTTTTTCTGAAGAGTGCTTAAGTAAGTCTTGTAGCAGATATTCCCAGTAGCTCAGATAATCTTTTGTAAGAAAATCTGAATCAACAGCTTATATAAGAAGCTTATGAATTGAAATAAATAAAAAAATTCACTTATCTTACTCTTGACAACAGAAAATTGACATGTTTTCTTTTGTTAACACAATCATCATTAAGGATTTACCAGTGTAGGCTGGACGCAGTGGCTCCCACCTGTAATCTCAGCATTTTGGGAGGCCAAGGCAGGCATTGAGACCAGCCTGACTAAAATGGTGAAACCCTGTCTCTACTAAAAATACAAAATTAGCCAGGCTTGGTGGTGGATGCCTGTAATACCAGCTACTTGGGAGGCTGAGGCAGGAGAATCACTTGAACCCAGCAGGTGGAGGTTGTGGTGAGCTGAGATCTCTCTATGGGTCACCCAGCCTGGATGACAGAGCTGGGTGACAGAGCAAAGCTCTGTCTCAAAAAAAAAAAAAAATATGCAACTACGTCACCAATTTTCCAAAAAAACATGGAAAGTCATTCTTAAACTTCAAATTTCAGGGTTTTAAAAATATGAGAACAATATAACTAACTTATTCATACTTGCACACATGAGGGGAACACACATTAAGCTATTTTTCCTGAGAAAGCCATGATATTATTCTTAATAACTCCATACATTTCAAAAAGATACTTTTCTCATTAATTGAATTAACCACTTCAGGTCAATAAGCAAGTGTTTATAAATTGAAACAGTTTTATTATATAAAAGCAGTATAAATGTTTTGTTTTGTTTTTCTTTTATTGTTTTTCATCATATTCATAGTTTTTTGTACCAAAATTGCTCAATGAAAATAGTACCATTTTATAACTACAAATTTTATGTCCATCTATCCCTCATCCATAGTCCTATTTGAGAAAAATATTGTTCTTTAGGGGAGAAACAATGCTTTAAATAATGATACAACTCAAGTTATCTTATTTCTCTTCCGAATTGATTCTAATACTCAGGTTAACTCTGTCACCTCTTTCCAGTGGCTCCTTTACCTGATAGGTTAGGTATGTTAGTCTAAACCTGTAATTATCTTATTTCTTGTGAAACATATGGAATTTAAATTTTACAACTCACAGCACCTTATAAAACAGAAAATAGGCCAATCTAATCTTTCCCAGTAAATTTTTAATTGCAATAGGAGATATACATATACCTTTTTGTTCAAATAAGTCAAGGAAAAAATTCATGGTAGAGACACATTTGACAAAAAATTATTGAAAAACATGGGATGATGTGCTAAATACAATTTCTCAGTCAATTGGATATAAAGACCAGAATTGTGTGGGAAAGGAATTCTAGGATAGAAGACTAAACATAAAAACATATTTGACCATTGTAAAATAGCAATATTGGAAGAGTGCTCACATTGATCTATTTTCTCTCCTTTGACACCTACAGAAACTCCCAAAGCATTGCCGTCTGTTTGACCTGGGAACAAGGTGGATTCACAGCTATATGTATTTCAACAGAAGATAGTTCCTGCTGTCAACTTTAATATGCATTTGATAATGAATATGAATTATTAATAACTTGTTTGGTAGGAAATGAAAATGGTGACATCTAGAAAATAGTTTGTCAGTACTTGAATCTGAAGTGAATTCTTCAAAGTTAAACAATTATTCACTTTCTGCTTAGATTAGATAATGTCTTTGTTATCCAACACTTATCAATATGTCACTTTAAAGAGGATGGTGTAAACACACACTACTTTATACCATCCTTTTTAAAGTGACATATTAATAAGTGTTGCTCTAGGTTTCTATTTCAAGAACATAGAGGAGTCAATGTTGACCTGAAATATTCATCAGAATCACCTATTATGGCTTAAACAAAACACATGTTGTCTGGGCCTTGCTTTAAAGTCCTGATGAATTATGTTCAATAGCTTAAAAGCAAACAACGAACCAACCTCTATTTATGGTTCTAAAATACAACTTCTACTGTATGCTTTAGAATGATATCATCATTATGCAGACTGAAAAACTGTTAATGACCCAGTAGTATTAATTCACTTATTGGAATAAAATCATAGACAAATGAAGAAAACAAAAAGGCACACATTTAATCATATTACTTTTTAAAAATTTTTAAACAATAGCTAACTTCTCAAGAGACATTAAGCATAGTAAGAATTGGAACTTTTTCTTATCTTGGTCATCACTATATTCGTTCACCTCAAAGAATACATGGTACATAGTAGGCTCTATGCAATTTTGTTCATAATCACACAAAACTGGAAACAACTCAAATTTTCTTTAATGGGAGGATAAGTAAATAGTGTCAAATTCATACAATGCAATGCTTTTTGGAGACAAAGAATGAATAAACTATTGATACATAAAACAGCTTTTATGAATCACAGAAGCATCATGTTAAGTGAAAGAAACCAGACTCAAACGGTTTGACTACACGTGGATAGCACGAAGAAATACTTTGTAGTGATGACATTAGTCTGTATACCGATTGTGGTGGAGGTTAAGTGAATCTATATGTATGTTAAATTTATAGAACTTTACACCAAAAATAGTCAAGTAAACTGTATGCTATTTAAAATATTGTATAACATTTTGGAAGTATATTTTACCATAAAATCCATGTAAATGTATAGATTATCTATTTGTCTACAAAGTGCAAAATCACACACACAGAATATTCGTTTTAATCTGGAGAATGGTGAACTCTACAAACATAGAGTTAGCATGACCTAGAAAATTACTAGGATTATTCTTCTGATGTTCATATTCAAAAATCGGTGACTACTTGTTAGCAGTTTTGAGGTGGCACAAGAAGGAGACAGGCATGGTGTAATCCTCATTTTATATTAACTCCCAAGCGTTGTTTTCTTGCAGCTTTGTACATTGCTTTCATTACATTTACAAATAAAACTAATATATTTTATAGTCCACATGATAGCATTTGCTGTTTTCTGATATTTTGACTGAGTAATCAAGAGTAGAGATTATTCGATTTAACGCCACAAATATCAAGTGCCGACTACCTCTTGTTGTAGTCACTTGTACATATCAGAGATCCTTTGAATGAGTCATTTTTTTCAATCATTCATTTAACAAATATCCAGTTATCAGTTAATACGTGTTATGCACTGTTTGTTAGTCATAAGATAATCAATAGGTATCAAAATAAGCAATATCATTGCCATCCTGGTGTTCACACCCTACTGGGGAATAAACAATAAAAATTTATAAGAATTTTAAAAAGTCATAAAGGGGGAAATAGAGAATGTTATGGTGATACATAACAAGGACCATAAATTTGGTTTGCAGATCACAAAAGGTCTTGAAATACAGGACTCTTTCTAGAATATTAATTTTAAAAAGTATTTAATACACAGATATGCTAATTTGTGCTAAACAGTGTTGTAATTATTAAACCACATCATACTTATAACCAACCTATGAGATAAGATAAAAATATTTTTATTTCTCTTTGGGGCCTGAGGGAAATAAGGTGCAGAATTTACCTGTTATACTATAGTCAAAATAGAAGAGGCAGGCATTAATCTCAGGAAGTCTAGCTCCAGTGTCTGTTTGTTACCATTACACTATACTGCTGTTGCTTTCAGCTGTTCTTACATTAGGCAATGAATAATATCATGTTCGGAGGTTTTAAAATTTATGTCATTACAATTTTCCAAATTGCAACATATCAACACAGTGCTAAGTTAGGTCAGTAATAACAGAACATTAGACTAGTTTTAAAGTGAGAGACATACTGAACACAAAGCTCATAAAAGAGCCATGACATTTTTTCAGAATGTTGTATTTTGGAGAGCTAAAGTCAATTTTACCACAAACTTCCAGATTATATATTTTATCAGCCTAGTTTTCTAGCTATCTTATAACCTTGTTATATCTTGTGTGTGACACAGATCTGACCTCACACTTATCCCTGAACATATAATACTTTGCCCCAATTTGGAGCCATTACAGAAAAATTATCTTCATAGCAGTGGAAAAGATATACAGAGGACAGTAATCAAAAGACTGACTACCTTTGTTACCTGCTGTACTTTCTTTATGAGTCCTATCTTAAACCTTCTGAATTGCCTCCGGTGTTTGTCATAAACTTTTCTACATTAACAGGTGGACTGCTTCCCCTTCTGCAAAACACTTAGCATGGATATTGCCCCTGCACTGTCCATTAACATTAGGGTGTCATATTGTGCAAATGTGTCAGCATGGATGTAGAAGTAAGGAAACCTACTATATTGCTAAAGATTTGTCATTGAACCTTATGGCATTGGTGCTTAAATAGAGAGAATGGTATTTCCAGGAAATTACACTGATTCAAATTGTAAGCCCGATTTCCAGTGACTTCCCGCCAGGGTTGGTTTATTTCTTCATTTCAGCTCCTTATTGCATTTTACCACTTTTTTTGTTTTGCTTCTGGCCTTTACAATAGGTTCTCTCTGATGAGATTGCCATCATGTTCCTGTGCAAGTTTTATCCTTAGCATTTCCTTTGGTAACCCTATAATTTTTTTTGAAGTTTAATGACTCAAAGGAATAATGTACCTAAATAAAAAGCACTGCACAAACCCACTTATATCTACAGTAGGGGTGTTTGTCTATGTGTATGTGCACATGTATGGGTCCTTACTTTTCCAATCCTTTATGGTATGGTTAAAAATATCACACATTATCTATATTTTAACTGTAGTCTTCAGCATAAAAATATGTTCCATCTTCTGAATTAGACCCAATAAAATATCCATTCTCTGTCCATATTCGAATAAGTTGACTTAAAAAACCTAGAAAAGATAGAGGCTGATATATCACCTTTATTACAAATAAAGACCGGGTTGGAAGACATTGTTTATATCTGTCAACCACCATGCATAATTAGAACAATTTATTACTGAGTAATAGGTAGCATTTCCCGGTGAGACTTCTTGATTTGGAGAGTTACCCCAGTGAGACTTACCACATGGAGGATCCAGGGAGAATACACTAAGCAGATTTCCTCTCAAAAGGAAGAAAAAAATAGCTGAGCTCATCATACCCAAATATTTTTTGCTGATTTTTCAATCAGATAAGTGACTGGTTTTCTGCCAGTTTCCCAAACATCGCTTCTTTCAGATCTTCAGGGACTCTCGTAAGTTTTTCACATTTTGTTTCCAGCACTCTCTGTAATGGATCAGAACTGTATCTAATTAAGTTCATGCCCTGGCAAAGCTGCATTCAAACCTTCTAGTAGTTTCTTCTCACATTGTTCAACATGTAAGAATACATGGTGCACAGAAGGCTATGTACACATATTTAGGAAAAAATGTAAAAAAGTCTTCTGCAAATGTATGTTGTCATAATGCATGCAATTCTGTGGATTATTGAATTGGTCTACAGTGCCTGAATTCACAGAACAAGTTATCTGAAGAATGGGAAGTTATAGAAACATAAAATGCAAGTCCACCAAGTTTTGTGTCTGCGATTGAACACAATTTGAAACAGCAGTTACCACATTTTCCATGTTAGGCAGCTATAGAGGGTGGGTACAGGCATTATCCAGAACTTACCCCATAAGATACACTCATTTTCTTGCAGTTGTAAGAAACGGCTTACATAAAATTGAGAATAAAAGGCCACATTAAAATGAAATCTATAAAGACACTTCAACAACTGAATGCAAACAACATATAGATGAGCCAAATTTGAATATGAATTCATCTTCATATAAATTTCCTAAGGAGAAATGGAAGTTAAAATAGTAAATCTATTTGAAAATTAAAATGCAAAGATCAAAGGAATAGAAGTCTAAGATCATTTACTTTAAAACTTGAGTATCAAAAACCCCATATCAACAATCCTAAATTGAATAAAATCCAAGACAATAGAGCTCAATTTCTTGTGTAGCCTACACTGCCAGGGGTTTCTTGATGCCTGAATAGAACTGAGGCTACCAACAGTGTCACTAGCCTGGGCTCTTTCTCCTAATGATAGATATAGTTCTTTTGAAACCTGAGAGTTGTATTAATTTAATTGCAAATTCTGAGTTGCCCTCACTTTTGGAGTCTAAAACTTTAAAAGGACATACTGGATTGTCACAGCAATGAGCCAAGACCTGTGTAATTTAGAAGTCAGTTCAATCCTTACATCCTAAGATAATTATCTCAGGAAAAAATATGTTTACAAAATCCAGCATGCAGTATTTTTAAAGATCATAGCACAGACTAAGTGGTATTAATTACAACAGAAGGCCAGATGGTCTGCACCTGCTATTCAGCATCCAAGGCGTGTAAAATAAAATGAATCAGAAAGTCCTTAAGCAAGATGTTAATTTGGGTATTTGAATATACTTATTGGATTCCTATTGTTGCTATAACCAGTTACCCAAACTTAGTGGCTTAACACAACACAGCTTTATTATCTTATGAATCTGGTTGCCAATGCTCTAAAATAGGTCTTATAGTCCTCAAATGAAGGTCTCAGTAGGGCTGTGTTCCTTCTGGAGGTTCTAGAGGAGACTCCGCTTTTTTAGCTTCTATAGACTGAACACATTCCTTGGCTCATGGCCGCCTGCTATCTAACCAGTCCCTCTGGATGGTGGTGAACTTGAAGCATGCTTTAACCTCTAAGACTGTCTAACATGCGTTTCATTCAGTGTCTTCACAGACCGGGTAGCAAAAAAAAAAAAAAAAATCACCTTTTACTTTTAGTTTTGACTCTAAAGATGTTAGACAGATGCTAAGTGTGCTTTTTCTAAACCGCTTCATTTTCTCAACAGCTTCACCGTTTTAAGCAATGTATATGCTTTGGTTGACAGGAAGCTGCTTCTCCAAGCAGGTCCCGTTGCCACCTCCTGCTCACTCAGTCCCGGGCTCTGCCGAGTGGTCCTGGGAATGGCAACAGGCCCGTCCAGCGTGGGCCACCACTGGGGTTGGGACCATATGCTGGGCCAGGCCCTCCAGAGAAGGACACAGACATGTATTGTAAGCCCAGGCACCAATGGGAATGGACCAAAGAGTTTCAGGGAAACTCCAGTATATTCCAGAGTCAGATCTAAGCTCCTGGCACCCCTGAAGATGTGTTGCTACAATGATGCCCCGAGTTTCTGTCCACACATTGCATGCATGGCGCCCCCCACATTGGATACTCTTGTTCACGACCATTTCTCCCGCTTCTAAGAGCATTTAACATAGCTTGGAGGCGTAAGATGACTGTGTTTTTTGTTTTTTTTTTTGAGATGGAGTTTTGCTCTTGTTACACAGGCTGGAGTGCAATGGTGCGATCTTGGCTCACCACCACCTCTGCCTCCTGGGTTCAAGCAGTTCTTTTGCCTCGGCCTCCTGAGTAGCTGGGATTACAGGCACGCGCCACCATGCCCAGCTAATTGTTTGTATTTTGAGTAGAGACAGGTTTTCACCATGTTGACCAAGGTGGTCTCCATCTCTTGACCTCGTGATCCACCCGCCTCGGCCTCCCAAAGTACTGGGATTACAGGCGTGAGCCACCGTGCCCGGCCCGGCTCTATTTTTTAATAACACAGAAATATTCGAGCATTGTATTTCTCGCATCCCTTCTCATGAGCGCTTAGACCTTTTTCTATTTTAATCGGATTTTGTTTTGAAATTTTGCTTTTGTATGAACACTCAGCAGAAAAGTGCTTACTTCTTGCCAGTTATCTATTAACCAAAACCTTTTATTTGTAGTTTTAAAGAGTAACCCTCAAAGTTCTCTTCATAACTGCCTTGACATTTTGGGTTGTTCTGTTCTGCTAATTTTCTTTTGCTTTTTTTGTTTTTGCTTTTGCATTTAAGACCATTAAATTTGATTTTGTTTTGCTCGGAAAAAAAAAAAAAAAAGATTGAAACCCCATCACTCTGACCTCTATTTCTATCACTTCTCCATATGACTTTGATTTTCCTGCCTCCCTCTTGGTAGGCCCAATTAATCCTTGTAATTCTTTGGATCCACCTTGATAATCCAGGTTAATCTCCCGTATCAAGATCCTAACATAATCACATCTGCAAAGTCCCTTTGTCATGTCAAGCAACATATTCACAGTTTCCAGGACATCTTTAGAGGTCATTGTTCTGCCTGCTTCAATATTTCTTATCTCATTGAAAAGATATCTGTGATTGGTGTCCCCTCGCATAGGATGTTAAGACATTGCTTTCTTCATTCAAAGTATAATTTTCAGTGGAAACAACTTGTTGCCAGGTCTTCTTTGTGGTGTTTTGTCTAACTCAGAATTTTTAAAACCCTAATTTTCCACTTTTTATTTGATGCCCATGATTCTGGAGCCACATTATTATAGTAGGAAACATAACAATGTTGACATCAAACAGAGGATTTAAATTGAGACTATAGGAGTAAATAATTCTCATTTTTACTCTCTAATTGTGTGTGGTTTAAGTCAAACAATACTGTGTGACTTAATGTTCTTATTTCTATAAACTGTTATGAGTTTAAATAACCTAATCCTTACAAAAACATCTGGAATACTACTAAAAACAGGAGGAGTTCAGCAAGATCAAAAAGTTGTCAAAAACATTATTATTGATTTTATTCTATCTCCAATAATTACAAAAAGTGTTAAAAACCTTACACAGTAAACAAAATGTTCCTTTTACTATTCCTAGCCTTCCCACTGCATCCCACTCATGGGTCCTGCTGCTAGCTACTGAGATTTCTGTATCCCAGCTTGCCCTGGATTCCTGTACCATGCTTAGAAATCAATATGTTATTGTGTTGTTTTTAGATATCATGTGCTATCTGTCATAATAAACTTTATCTCAGAACAAACACCTATTCTTTCCTCTAATTATTTCCTCCCTCCTCAGGTAGGGCTTGGTTTACTTATATCACTTCCTAATCTAATTTACTTAGCATAAATACAAAGGTATGGTCAATCATGTTTCAAGATATGATAGAAAACTCAAAACTTACTGTAACTGGATTTATGTCACATCACATATGGGATGTCCCAGAATCGGTTCATTTGTGTATGAGTGTGTGGAAAGAATTAGAGAGTGTTTTGTTGAGACATGTGCTTCAAAATTAGTATTAAGTAATATATTACTCTAATCTCCACTCTTCCTTAGAAAAACCAAATAATAGTTCAGCATTCTTTTGAAACTCATTTCCTGCCACATTCCAAAGGCGTGCACTTTAAATGAACTGGCCTGTCTTAAGTTGTCCCAGTAGGAGTGGATGCAAGTGTGTGTGAATGCACACTGTGATAGAAAGGCTGCCTGGCCAGGGTTGGCTTCTACCTGATGCCCTGAGTAGCTGGGATTGATTCTGGCCACCCCAGACTCTGAACTGAATAATTGGGTAAATAATTATCTTACTTGCTTTTATTATGCTTTCTTAAACATATGTATATCTCACATTTACGTCAGTGGTTAATGTGGAAGTGTTTGGGGTCTTTATTTAGAAGTTTTGTGATGTTTTGTGATCAGAAATATTCTGTAGAAACTTATTCTTTTATTTATATCAATTAGCATGTAGCAAAATTGGTTTTGTTACATGTCATTTAGCTTAAGGACTTAAAGTTGCAGTTTCCAAGAATCTTATCAATGAGGTTAAGAGAGAACTTACAGTAATAGATTGCTCTAGGGTAACACTTCAAATCTGAGCATTTCACACTACTTTTAACCTTCCATTCTCAGAGCACTCTGTGGAACCATTAGCATCATTTCCATTTGATAAAAAAGGACATTAAAGTAAATGGTGCCAAGCCCTGGTCAACTTACTCGTCCTTGATAGTGAATATAGAATTTACAACCCCCAGTTGTCAAGTCTGTCAACTAACAGCCGGTATATGATTCTACTCTAATGCTTGTTGCTTTTATTTCTGTTACTGAAGCTTAAAGAAAAAAATAATAACAAATTTAAAAAATAGTTAGCACTAATAGGTATTTTATATTAGAAAACTAGTAATTTAAATACCCTAAAGGCAGATATTTTGTAGCTGGGATTGCTACATGCAGCTCATATTTGCTTATAATAAAATTGTAAATAAAACATTTAAGGCTTTCTTGATATAATGGATAATACTGTAACATTTGCTCATATTTAGATGGAATTCAAGAATCCTTATATGTATCATTCTCAAGCAATTCTTCTCATGTAAGGGGGTGTAGTAAAAATTATTGTAATGAAGAAAAACAAAATAAAAAAATATATAGTAGTGTGAACCATCATTCAACACCAGATTTTATGCTAAACACTTTCTTTCAACAATCCTGCTAAATCTGTAGTCTTGTTACCTCTATCTGGCTAAGTGTTCTGAAAGAAAAATAAATCTTGGAACCCAAAACTCATTATGTCAAAGGGAAAAGTTAAACTTGGGAATAGAGTGACAAAACACAAACAAAATGAAACAAAAAAGGTGCCTTCCTTTTGTTCCTAAACAGGTAATTGTAGTTTCATAAGCTTCCATTATCTTCTATAAAATTCAGATCCACCTAGTGCAAGACAATTGTATAACTGACAATTATCAAAGCCTCATAAGAATGTAAGCACTTGCCTCACAGCCTATACTCCCCACCTTTTTTTCCTTCCTTCTCTTTCTGCCCACCTTTCCCCTTTAAATCCGTCCTTAAAACCCTCTTTGGAAAAAGAATAGACCACAGCTCCTATTGTAACTTATGCTTTTTCTTTCCCCCCACTGAGTGCATCCTCAATATTAGCAAAATAAACCTCTACATTGATTGAGATCTATCTCAGACAATTTTTGGCAACCACGAAAGGATTCTGAGTGGAGTTTGGCCTTTTGGCTTGCAGCAACTCTCCTATTGGGGTCTTGGTACTACCTAGAAGCTCTTTATCACTCTGACCAATTGGACAATGTGCTGAGGTGTGGAAGCTTCTTCCTCCAGAGATCCCTGATTTCTCACATTTTTTGGTTGAAGTCTGAGGTTTATTCTTTGGTAGAACTCCTTTTTCTGGGAGTTTGCTAATTCCATGGAAGCAGAGAGTGGTCTTTAGCTGGGTCTCCTCTCCAAGGTAGGAGCTGGTTTGGGATATCATTTGGGGATTTGGCAACTGAAGGTTAATGTTTATTGTCAGCTGGCTATAACTTATGCTTAGAGATCTTGGCTATATGAAAATTGTGCGATGGGCATTTTTCTGATTTTGTTTTATTTTGTTTTGTTCTATCTTCCATTATATTTGATGAACTCCTGGTCCCTTCTAATGTTTACTAAAAATCCTAAGCTAGAAAAGTTAAATTCCATCTCTAAAAACCAACCAGTTAAGAACAATAAAAAAATTAACTAACCTGAAAAGTTTCATCAAGGCCATCTTTTTATAGCCAACCCTTTTACTTTCTTCCTCACATATTCTGTCTTGCCTCTAAAATCTGTTTTGGTTAGTTATACCCTGATTCTTCATTCTTTCTGTAATTTCAAGATAGTCTATGAGCTTCTGTTACTTAGAAAGTTGGGTCTTCATCCTGAAGGCTGTGCTGTATACATGTTACATAAATATCTATGCCTTTTATTTTATTAATTACTCTAATCTCCAGTGTTTGTTTCTGGCTTGTCTCATGTCAGTGATTTTTCAATCCTTATGGAGTCAAGAGCCTGTGGCCCACACAGGATGGTGAAGCAAGCAGGATGATCAAAGTTGCTTTTCTCTTCTAGAAACCACAGTTGAAGAGAACACAGGAACCTACTCTCCTGCCAAACAGGTAAGAATTTCTTACCATCCAGACTCCTCACCTCTCTCATCGCACTCTAGTTAAGTGGGTGGTAAAAATCAGTCTAATATGCCAAGTTTTTATTAATGAAGAAGAAAGGATTTGCGTGACTATTCTTGGTATAGTGACTCTGGCATACTTTGGTGACTTGTTATGAGTATTAGCTATTGAAATAAAGTACACTATTGAAAATTCTAATTGTCAATGTTTAAAGGATATACAAAAAAATTATAGAGGTCTCTTATCCTAAACAATTGATGAGAAGGTTAAATTAAAAGAAGGCTCTATGGTAGTAGTGGTATAGCTGGCTTTGAGAAGTCTCTGATGAAAACAATGGTAAAGTTTTGATCCTTTGCTAGATCGAAACTTTAAGCTCTAGATTCCTTGCTGAGAACCAATGGAGACTGCCCATGCTGCAGTCTGGTAGCTAAGACTCTTCTCTTTTACCATGGCAGCCTAAGATTAATTCCAAGCCAAGGATTAAGTCTTGTCTTTTTTGATATTTGTGTGGCTTGGCCATTTATTGATTCTTTTCCCTTCCATTGACAGCTTCTGATTCCCTGCCTTAAATTTTTTCTTTCTCTGAATTTTGAAAAATGAAAACACCTGCTTGCCACCTTGTTGAAGGCACTGTGCATCTACGGTTAAATCATAACCTTGTTTCAGACACTTGGAAGAACACCTTTGACAAAGAATTTCAAAAGCCAATAATATCAACTGTTTTCCCTGGCTAATATGTGATGATAATAGGTTTTAAAGGATTTTTTAAAAAGCTCTATGGTTAAAAGTCTGCTTAATTAAAAGCTGATATCCAATATATATATATATATATATATATATATATATGCATATAATTAAATTAAATCTGATATTAAATTTTCATAATTAATTAAAGCTGATATTAAATATAAATTAAATTAAATATATATTAATATATATTATATATATCTTGGATATCAGCTTTTAATTAAGTTCATACACATATATATAGAGAGATTATTAGACATATATGTATATATATTTTATGTATACATATTTAAAGACCTTAATGCATTGTTTTTGAATCTTATTTTTGAGGATTTTTTTTTCAGTTGCCTGAAAAATGTGCTTCTATGTGTATGCCTTTTTGTTTATGCATGTCATGTATATGTGATATTCCACTACCAAAATATATAAAAGAGATTTAATGAATTGCTTTAAAAAGCAAGTGCTTAAATAAAATATTTTATCAGAAAATAAAAACGATAACTCAAATGTCCTTTAGTTCACATGACTTTAGTAATTTTTAGTAAATAAAGCTAATTTAATGTTACTGGTAACATAACATAATACTATCTTCAAGACTTAATTTAGACAGTTGGTCCGAACTGCTCAGGAAAGTCAGAAACTGTTTTTGCTAAATGTTTTAATGTCATAAACCACTACTGTGCCATTTTTAATAATTGTTTTACTTGTCTGTCTCATAGTCATGGTAAGGCCTGGGGGCATGTACAGTTCTCCCCAGCACAACTATGCCCTCTGATGTTGCTGGTATGGATTGGACATAATCTGCACCTCTGTCATTTATTCTGTGCTCTGCATCTGATACCTAATTAAAATTGCTTACCTTCTAAGCTTTTCAGTTAAAAGAAAGTGTTATTAAGAGTTAACATTGTAATTAATATAGGTAATTAAAACTACTAGCATACAGAAAACATTTCTATATATGAAGAATACAAATGCAAGTAGAATGTGTTTGGAAAAAGGGTTATAAGAAGGCATGGCAATACAGTTTTGACTATATGGTTATAGCTAGTTTAGATATTTTAAGGATGGATTTGTTTATACGATTTTATTAAAATAAGCTTTAGTGTTAATAATACACTGCAAAAGTAAAAGCTAGTTTCCTATTTGGAATAAAATATTTGTGTAAAATTAAGTGACATTAAAGATTTTTATTTGCTTTTGGAATAAACTGAAAAAAAAGAGGAGAGTGAGAGAGAGACAAATGCAGTTGGATTTATGCTGCCTGTATTAGGTCTTATTGTTTTCCAAATTAAGTGCCCTATTTATCAAATAATAAAGCCTTTTGTTTTTCAAAAATCTTTGAATTATCATTGTGACTAAATTAATCACTGTTTTACACTGACCTGGGTGCTTATTCTGTGATATCAAGTGTTTTAAACTTTTGATATTTGACAAACATTCTAAAATCAAACTCTAAATTCAGTCTTTTTTACCTCATTAACTTTTAGACTAGTAGGTGCCCTAAAGTCCAAATGAAACCTATATGGCTGATTTAATATATGTTAAAATCATATAGGAAGCATCATGAATTAGAAAATTATTTTATTGTTTTGGTTTTATTTATATAAGTACATTATTAATATGTGTTCCAAAATTGTATGAGATTTCTGTTATCATGATGTGTAAGTATATGTTATCAATATTGACACAGGATTTTACTTGGTCACTTTGCCAGCTCGGGACCTCCTTGGCTGGTTACATCCCCACCTGGGTCTTGTTCAGCCCTTGGCCTGCCACAGGAGATGCCTTGTGTACTCAACCCACCAGGTCACACTTTGCTCTGTCCTCCAGCTTAGAACCCACAACTGCTGATACCGTGTACTGAGTCTTCAGTTGGAGGGCCTGTGTGGGTGAATGAGTGTGGGGTACATCCAGCCCTTCTAAGTATAGGCACAGAAGCAGGCTTTGTGTGATGCTTATGGCTGGACCAAGTGTGTTGCAAGCCACTCCCATGGTGGACTCTGATGTCCAGAGGAGAACATGGTGGTACTGAGGCAGGGGTGCCCATGACCCTGAAGCCTTAGAGGGGCTGTTACAGCATGCTAATTAATTCTTTTAGTCCCACTGTCCACTGCCCACCAGACAGTGGCATGTTAACAGCTCTGTCAGCCCCTTGCCCCACTCTGGTCTGCAGCTCTGAAGCTGCCTCAGACCCACCACTGCTTCCTGTCATGCAGGGTGGCTGCCCTCCACTGGTAGAGGGCAGAGGGTCATAATGTTACAGCCTTCTGTGTACCCATGTTCAGTGGGTACCAAGTTCTCATTCTGTGTCCAAGATGAATGAGATAATGCTGACAATCAAAGGGTGAGGAGGGTAAAGAAGAATTTCATTGAACAACAAAATAGCTCTCAGCAAACGGGACATGAGGGTGGTTCTCACACCCAAAGTTGGGTGGTTTCTCTTTCAGTGTGGCTGGGTGTGGGGCTTTTATGGGCTCAGAATGGGAGAGTGTAGGCTGATTGGTTTGTGAGCATGTAAAAATGGTTAAAACAAAGGCCGTATTCACAGGTGGACATGCCAGTGTGAAAAACCATTCAGGGAAGAATAAGTAAAATAGGTGAAAGGTAGAGACCAGTCAGAGGAAAGCACACCAAATTGGAAGACAGGTTCTCAATCTCATCCATGGATTTGACTTGTAGGTTGGCTTTCAGGCTTTAAATTATCTTTGACTTGAAGGTGGGGTTTCACTGGGGACCCACCCTGCCTGCCTAGGAATTGTCTGCCTCCTACTACTATCAATATTAATTATGATTATTATGTTAAATTGTTGTATGCCAAAGAAATAATCAAATTTTCTTGCCATGTATCTTTAACCATTGCAATCCCAAGACTTTTGTCATTCACAATTATTGTTTTATTTTGATTCTTCTCAAAATCTGGTTTATAAAAATTACAGTTCAAAACTTGCTTCTTTAGAGGACTTAATGAAAGGAACTCTGACACATGATGTTTGAATACAAGTTGCTTATAACTGTGGAAACTGTGTCATTGAATTAGAGAAAATCAAAACCAAAAACCAAAACTACTTCCTGGACTCTTATTAAAAAGCTAATGTGTTTGTGAGGATTACTAACTCCAGTATCAAATGCATCAAATTGACTATATGGGACTGAAGTAATAGAAAACTGAAATAATTTTTATAACTTTTTTTTTAAACATTGCTGATTTCTTTTAAACAACTGTGTAAAATATACTCCTGTGAGCAAAATTTGAAGCACATTTCTTTCTCTGTACCTAATTTATCCAGAATTTGGAAACTATTTTTGAGTATTCTTATTTTATGGCAGTATAGTTATTTGCATAAGCTCAATAGAAATCTGTTTTCTTTTGTTACAGGACACAATTGGAGACATGGGTTATTTTACCAAGGCTTGGACTGAACTAGAATGTTTATAGACACGAGTAGGTGGCGTTGAAGAATTGAAGTTGACTCATAGAGTGGATAAAAGATCTTTGAAGAAACTGGCCTCATACCTTGTCTATTTGGTTCCTTTACAGGCTTCCTGACCTGTGTAACTAAAGAATATCAGTTTCTGACACACCTAGAAACCCCCAGTAATCTTGGGATTTTGGGAAAAGAATAATTTGCCCAAACTCATATAAGTACCTGCAGGCATAGATATATCCTTTTCTGGGATCAAGAGGCTTTTCAAAAGTCAAATCTGAGATCCCTTATAAAAAAGATTCCAACAAAGCCAGGGTAAAAGCAGTCTATATGGCATACAATTGTTTTTGCTCCACTTTATGCAAATAACTGGACCAGGTATAATAAGACTAAAGTTTATTTTCAAATAAATGTGTCCTATTATGATTTTGTCTTTGGTTACATTGAAGGGCTGGAGAGAGAATAGTTATCTTTCAAAGGATATTCTAGTACTCCTGTCAGTAGACTCTGACCCTGTGCATGTTTCTTTTTTTGTTTTTTATTATTTGTCTACAGTTTAACTGGACTGAGTCCTGAATTCTTTCCAAGCTACAGGTCTCCAAACTAATGTTTTAAAGTGTATCTTTCTCCCATTTTTCTGACTGGAAATCACTACACTGTGTTTTTTTAAAACCCTGCAGACTGAAGCTAGACAACTTAAAATTTAAAAGAAATAGCAACAAACACACACAACATATATATATATAGTGTATATATTGTGTATATATGTGTGTGTATGTGTGTGTCACACATATATCATGTGGGGTGGCTGCCCTCCACTGGTAGAGGGCAGAGGGTGATAATGTTATATATATACACATATGTACACACACACACACATATATAGTATATATATATGTGTGTGTGTGTATATATATATAGTGTATATATAGTACATATATAGTGTATATATATAGTATATATGTGTAGTGTATATATATAATATATATAGTGTATATAGTATATATATAGTATATATAAAGTACATATATAGTACATATATAGTGTATATATAGTACATATATAGTGTATATATATATAGTATATATGTGTAGTGTATATATATAATATATATAGTGTATATAGTATATATATAGTATATATAAAGTACATATATAGTGTATATATAGTATATATATAGTGTATATATATAGTATATATATAGTGTATATAGTATATATAGTGTATATATATATATATATACACACACATACGTACGCACACACACACACACACATACACAAACACTGCTTTTTTGCCTGCCTACTAATATATGGACTTGAGGTAATAAAGCCTGAATCAGTTCTCTAAGATAGTTTTCTACTTCATTGCTATGGCCTGGCCATGGACCTTTTTGTTATTCATTCTTCTATTATATTTCTTTTGTTTCTTTCTTCTTCCTCCTTCCTTTCTCTGTGGGATGTAAGACTTCACATCCTATTAGGAATAAGCTTTCCTAGCTGTGTGCGACCTAACCTTATAGTAATAAACCATCCTAGCAGTGAGGGATCAGAGCATACCCCTGACCAGAGACTCATTTTCATCTGCAGTGTTATCTCCAAGAGATTTTGAGGAATAGGGTGAGGGGGAAATGTGAAAAGAAAATAAAACCTCACTGTAAGTTTGGGAGCTGAGTTTTGGGAACAACTGCCTTCTTTTCATTTCTAAACAGATAGCTGTAATTCCGCAAGCTTATATTATCTTATAATGTTGATCTACCAAACATTTTGCAAAGTTAAGTAATGCATAGTTAACTTTTCTCCACACTCTTCTCTTTTCACATGTAGAATATGGATCCACTGAGCACTAATCAAAGCCTCACAAGAATGCAACTATTTGTCTCACAGCCTATCCCCATCTTTTATTCTTTCCTCCTTTCTCTCCAGCCTGCTCTTTCCCCTTTAAACATTGAAGCCCTCAAAACCCTCTCTAGAAAAAGCACAGGCTGCAGATCCTACTGTAACTTGTGTTTCTTTTTCCTGGGCACATCCTTAACTTTGACTAAATAAACCTCTAACTTGATTCAGATATGGCTTAGACACTTTTTGACTTACTGTATGTGTTAATTTTATGTATAATTGTAACATTTTTATTATAGTACTTGTCAAATACTTTGGTCTCACAGCAATTATTGAAGACCCACTGCACACTCCTAGAAATTATTGAAGACTCAAATAGATATTGTTTATGTGGAATATATTTATTATTAGTAACTGTGTAAGCAATTAAAACTAAGAAAATACCTTTCCTTAATTCACATTGTTAGATTTTTAAATGAAAGAAGTGAGAGAGAAGGCAACTCAATGGCCAAACATGTTTATTTACAAGAATAAGCCTGCAAAGGGTCCTAGTCAGGAATCTGACTGAGACCGTGATTGCTTGCAAGCTGAGGTTTTTAATAATAAAATTTTGATAGAGGAGGTGTTGGGAAAGTGCTGGCAGATTGGATCTGTAAGGGGTTGGCGAGAGATTTGGTAAGGGCCAGTCAGGCTTTGTTGTGGTCAGGGTTGTTATGCTCTCTTAAAGATATAGACAGACTTGACCTTAGCTTTGTTTGGGGAACACCATCACCAAGGTAGGAACACACAGTCACCAGGATAGAAAAATGGCATCACTATCGTTAATTCTCACAGACGTGAATTTTTTTTATTGCATTTTAGGTTTTGGGGTACATGTGCAGAACATGCAATATAGTTGCATAGGTACACACATGGCAGTGTGATTTGCTGCCTTCCTCTTCTTCACCCACATTTGGCATTTCTCCCCATGCTATCCCTCCCCAGCTCCTCCCCCCCTGCTGTCCCTACCCTATTCTCCCCAATAGACACCAGTGTGTAGTGCTCCCCTCCCTGTGTCCATGTGTTCTTATTGTTCATCACCCACCTATGAGTGAGAACATGCAGTATTTTATTACCTGTTTTTGTGTCAGTTTGCTGAGAATGATGTTCTCCAGATTCATTTATGTCTCTACAAAGGACACGAACTCATCATTTTTTATTGCTGCATAATATTCTATGGTGTATATGTGCCACATTTTCCCAGTCCAGTCTATCATTGATGGGCATTTGGGTTGGTTTCAGGTCTTTGCTATTGTAAACAGTGCTGCAATGAACATTGGTGTGCATGTGTCCTTATAGTAGAACGATTTATTGTCCTTTGGATAAATACCCAGTAATGGGATTGCTGAGTCAAATGGAATTTCTATTTCTAGGTCCTTGAGGACCTAGGTCCACTGTCTTCCACAATGGTTGAACTAATTTACACTCCCTCCAGCAGTGTAAAAGTGTTCCTATTTCTCCACATCCTCTCCAGCATCTGTTGTCTCCAGATTTTTTAATGATTGCCATTCTAACTGGCATGAGATGGTATCTCAATGTAGTTTTGATTTGCATTTCTCTGATGACTAGTAATGATGAGCATTTTTTTATATGTTTGTTGGCCTCATGTATGTCTTCTTTTGTAAAGTGTCTGTTCATATCCTTTGCCCATTTCTGAATGGGCTTGTTTCTTTTTTTCCTGTAAATCTGTTTGAGTTCTTTATAAATTCTGGATATCAGCCCTTTGTCAGATAGGTAAACTGCAAAAATTTTTTCCCATTCTGTTGGTTGCTGATTCACTCTAGTGACTGTTTCTTTTGCTGTGCAGAAGCTGTGGAGTTTCATTAGGTCCCATTTGTCTATTTTGGCTTTTGTTGCCAATGCTTTTGGTGTTTTGGTCATGAAGTCTTTGCCTACTCCTATGTCCTGAATGGTTTTGCCTAGATTGTCTTCTAGGGTTTTTATGGTGCCAGGTCTTATGTTTAAGTCTTTAATCCATCTGGAGTTAATTTTAGTGTAAGGTGTCAGGAAGGGGTCCAGTTTCTGCTTTCTGCACATGGCTAGCCAGTTTTCCCAACACCATTTATTAAACATGGAGTCCTTTCCCCATTGCTTGTTTTTGCTGGGTTTGTCAAAGATCAGATGGCTGTAGATGTGTGGTGCTTCTCTTGGGGTCTCTGTTCTGTTCCATTGGCCTATGTCTCTGTTTTGGTACCAGTCCCATGCTGTTTTGATTACCGTAGCCTTGAAGTATAGTTTGAAGTCTGGTAGTGTGATGCCTCCTGTTGTGTTCTTTTAGCTTAGAATTAACTTGGCTATGCAGGCTCTCTTTTGGTTCCGTATGAAGTTCAAGGTGGTTTTTTCCAGTTCTGTGAAGAAAGTCGATGGTAGCTTTATGGGGATAGCATTGAGTCTGTAAATTACTTTGGGCAGTATAGCCATTTTCATGATATTAATTCTTCCTAACCATGAACATGGAATGTTTCTCCATCTGTTTGTGTCCTCTCTTATTTTGTTGAGCAGTGGTTTGTAGTTCTCCTTGAAGAGGTCCCTTAAATTCCTTGTTAGTTGTATTTCTAGGTATTTTTTTCTCTTTGTAGCAATTGTGAATGGCAATTCGTTCTTGATTTGGCTCTCTTTAAGTCTGTTATTTGTGTATAGAAATGCTTGTAATTTTTGCACATTGATTTTATATTCTGAGACTTTGCTGAAGTTGTTTATCAGTTTTAGGAGTTTTGAGGCTGAGACGATGGGGTCTTCTAGATATACTATCATGTCATCTGCAAATGGAGACAGTTTGGCGTCCTCCTTTCCTATTTGAATACGTTTTATTTCTTTTTTCTTGCCTGATTGCTCTGGCTAGAACTTCCAGTACTATATTGAATAGGAGTGGTGAAAGAGGGCATCCTTGTCTAGTGCTGGCTTTCCAAGGGAATGCTTCCAGTTTTTTTCCATTCAGTATGATATTGGCTGTTGGTTTGTTGTAAACAGCTTTTATTATTTTGAGATACATTCCATCAATACCGAGTTTATTGAGGGTGTTTAGCATAAAGGGCTGTTAAATTTTGTCAAAGGCCTTCTCTGCGTCAATTGAGATAATCATGTGGTTTTTGTTTTTGGTTCTGTTTATGTGGTGAATTACATTTATAGACTTGTGTATGTTGAACCAGGCTTGCATCCCCAGGATGTATCCTACTTGATCATGGTGGATAAGCTTTTTGATGTGCTGTTGCAATCAGCTTGCCAGTATTTTACTGAAGATTTTTGTGTCTATGTTCATCATGGATATTGGCAGGAAGTTTTCTTTTCTTGTTGAGTCTCTGCCGGGTTTTGGTATCAGGATGATGTTGATCTCATGAAATGATTTGGGAAGGATTCCCTCTTTTTGGATTATTTGGAATAGTTTCAGAAGGAATGGTAAACGGTTCTTCTTTGTGGGTCTGATAGAATTCGGCTGTGAACCCATCTGGACCTGGGCTTTTTTGTGTGTGGTAGGCTCTTTGCTGCCTCAACTTCAGACCTTGTTATTGGTCTATTCATAGTTTCGACTTCCTCCTGATTTAGGCTTGGGAGGACACAGGTGTCCAGGAATTTATCCATTTCTTCCAGGTTTACTAGTTTATGTGCATAGAGTTGTTTGTAGTATTCTCTGATGATGGTTTGAATTTCTGTGGAATCTGTGGTGATTTCCCCTTTATCATTTTTTATTGCATCTATTTGGTTATTCTCTCTTTTCTTTTTTATCAGTCTGGCTAATGGTCTGTATATTTTGTTGATCTTTTCAAAAAACCAGCTCTTGGATTTATTGATTTATTGAAGGGGTTTTTGTGTCTCTATCTCCTTCAGTTCTGCTCTGATCTTAGTTATTTCTTGTCTTCTGCTAGGTTTTGAGTTTTTTTTTTATCTTGCTCCTCCAGCTTTTTCAATTTTGACAATAGAGTGTCAATTTTGGATCTCTCCACTCTTCTAATGTGGGCCTTTATTGCTATATATTTTCCTCTAGAGACTGCTTTAAATGTGTCCCAGAGATTCTGGTATGTTGTGTTTTCATTCTCATTGGTTTCAAAGAACTTCTTTATTTCTGCTTTCATTTCATTGTTTATCCAGTCAACATTCAAGAGCCAGTTGTTCAGTTTCCATGAAGCTGTGCGATTCTGAGTTAGTTTCTGAATTCTGAGTTCTAACTTGATTGCACTATGGTCTGAGAGACTGTTTGCTATGATTTCAGTTGTTTTGCATTTGCTGAGGAGTGACTTACTTCCAATTATGTGGTCAATTTTCGAGTAAGAGTGATGTGGTGCTGAGTTGAATGTTTATTCAGTGGATTTGTGGTGAAGAGTTCTGTAAATATCCATCAGGTTTGCTTGTTCCAGGTCTGAGTTCAAGTCCTGAATATCCGTGTTAATTTTCTGTCTGGTTGATCTGTCTAATATTGACAGTGGAGTGTTAAAGTCTCCCACTATTATTGTGTGGGAGTCTACATCTCTTTGTAAGTCATTAAGAACTTGCCTTATATATCTGGGTGCTCCTGTATTAGGTCCATATATATTTAGGATCGTTAGCTCTTTTTGCTTTATCAATCCTTTTACCATTATGTAATGTCCTTCTTTGTCTCTTTTCATCTTTGTTGCTTTAAAGTCTATTTTATCAGAGACGAGAATTGCAACTCCTGCTTTTTTTTTTTTTTTGGTCTCCATTTGCTTGGTAAATCTTCCTCCATCCCTTTATTTTGAGCCTTTTTATGTATCCTTGCCTGTGAGATGGGTTTCCTGGATACAGCACACCGATGGGTTTTGGCTTTTTATCCAATTTGCCAGTCTGTGTCTTTTGATTGGTGCATTTAGCCCATTTACATTTAGGGTTAATATTGTTATGTGTGAATTTGATACTGCCATTTTGATGATAGCTGGCTGTTTTGCCCATTAGTTGATGCAGATTCTTCATTTTGTTGATGCTTTTTAGCATTTGGTATGTTTTTGGAATGGCTGTTACTGATTGTTTCTTTCTATGTGTAGTGCCTCTTCCAGGAGCTCTTGTAAAGCAGGCCTGGTGGTGACAAAATCTCTGAGTACTTGCTTGTTTGCAAAGGATTTTATTTTTTCTTCACTTATGAAACTCAGTTTGGCTGGATATGAAATTCTGGGTTGAAAGTTCTTTTCTTTAAGGATGTTGAATATTGGCCCCCACTCTCTTTTGGCCTGTAGAGTTTCTGCTGAGAGATCTGCTGTGAGTCTGATGGGCTTCCCTTTGTGGGTGACCTGACCTTTCTCTCTGGCTGCCCTTAGTATTTTCTCCTTTATTTCAACCCTGGTGAATCTGACTATTATGTGCCTTGGGGTTTCTCTTCTTGAGGAATAACTTTGTGGTGTACTCTATATTTCCTGATCTTGAATATTGGCCTGCCTTGCTAGATTGGGGAAGTTTCCTGGATAATATCCTGAAGAGTATTTTCCAGCTTGGATTCATTCTCTTCATCACATTCAGGTACACCTATCAAATGTAGATTAGGTCTCTTCACATAGTCCCACATTTCTTGGAGACTTTGTTCATTCCTTTTTGCACTTTTTTCTCTAATCTTGGCTTCTTGCTTTATTTCATTGAGTTGATCTTTGACTTCTGATATCCTTTCTTTTGCTTGGTTAATTCAGCTGTTGAAAATTGTGCATGCATCGCGAAGTTCTTGTGTTGTGTTTTTCAGCTCCTTCAATTCACTCGTATTCCTCTCTAAGTTGTCCATTCTTGTTATCATTTTCTCATATCTTTTTTCAAGGTTCTTAGTTTCTTTGCATTGATTTAGAACATGTTCTTTTAGCTCATGGAAGTTTCTCATTACCCACCTTCTGAAGTCTGATTCTGTCATCTCATCACAGTCATTCTCCATCCAGCTTTGTTCTCTTGCTGGTGAGGAGTTGTGGTTCCCTTTAGGAGGCGAGGTGTCCTGGTTTTGGGTGTTTTCCTCCTTTTTGCACTGGTTTCTTTCCATCTTTGCAGATTTATCCACCTGTCGGCTGATTAGTTGCTGATTTTCTGATTGGGTCTCTGAGTGGACATCCAGATTGTTGATGATGAAGTATTTCTGTTTCTTAGTTCTCCTTCTAACAGTCTGGCCCCTCTGCTGTAGTACTGCTGAGGTCCACTCCAGGCCCTGCTTGCCTGGGGAACACCTGTGGCAGCTGCGGAACCATGAGCGTTGCTCACCAGTTTCTTCTTCTGCTATCTTTGTCCCTGAATGATGCCCGCCAAATGTCAGTTTGATCAGTTTTTTGTGAGGTGACTCTTTGGATATACAGGGGTCAGGGAGCTGCTTGAGGGGACAGTCTGTACTTTTTACTTGAGGACATAGTCTGTACTTTATAAGAGCCCAAGTGCTGAGGTGTAAACTCCATTATTCAGGCAGGTACGTTTAAGTCTGCTGCAGCAGAAGTGATAAAGCCCCTTTTTTTCCTCAGGTGCTCTGTCCCAGGGAGTTAGGGCTTTATTTATCAGTGTCCATTGCACTGTCCTGTCCAGCAATGAGGCAGTCTAATCACTGCCTGCCTGTAGTGGCTATGCTGAGCTGCTGTGGGCTCCACCCTGTTGCTGTGGGTTCCACCCTGCTGTCATGTCCATGTAGTCCTGTTTATATGGGTGTGGTTAGAACTGCCATGGTGATGGTGGCCCACCTCTGTAATGGCAGACTCTCTGTTATGGCGGGTTGTCTCAGCAACAGCAGGCTGCATCAGCAATGGCAGAATACCTCCATAGCGGTCAAGTGCCTCGGTAATGGTGGACGCCTCTTCCCCACCGAGCTGCACGGTCCTGGGTTTAGCTGTGCTTGCTGCGAAACTCTCAACCCCGAGCATTTCCAATTGCTGTTTTGTTTGTTTTTGTGGGGGTGGAACCTGCTGCTGAGCCTGATCACCTGGCTCCCTACCTCGGAGCCCTTTTTTTTTTAAGTTGAACGGTTGACTCTCTCCCAGGTGTTCACGTCACCTGCTGAAATTGTGCTGGGATCTGTGTAATTTCCTGTGTGGCAACCCACTGCCCCAGCTGAAACAATGTTGCTGCCCGGGAATCTGCTGGCCTGGCTTTCTGTTTAAGTCCTGTTTAATCAGATGAATGTGCTAATCTGCCTTCTGAAATCTCCAATTGCTGGTTTATCAGGTCAACCAAACCAGTGTATTTTGTACGGAGTGCCGCTGTGCTGCAGCACCGCCCCAAACAGCCATGCCGGTCCAAACAGCTGCACTGGCCACCCGTGGGGTTCCTACACCTGGGAATCTCCTGGTCTGTAGGCAATAAAGATCCGTCTTGAAATGCAGCGTCCACTCACCCTCTGCACTTTCACTGGGAGCTGCAATCCTGAGTTGGTTCTATAGCACCATCTTGAGAGTTCCCCCCAAATTTTTTTTAATTTTTACAAAATTATTATTATTTTTTGTTTGTTTGTTAGTTTGTTTGAGTTGGAATCTCTCCCTGTTGCCCAGGCTAGAGTGCAGCAGTGCAATCAGCTCACTGCAATCTCTGCTTCCCTGGTTCAAGCAATTCTCCTACCTTGGCCTCCTAAGTAGATGGGACTACAGGCATGGGATTACAGGTATGTGCCACCATGCCTGGCTAATTTTTTGTATTTTTAGTAGAGATGGGGTTTCTCCATGTTGGTCAGGCTGTTCTTGGACTACCTACCTCAGATGATCCACCTGGTTTGGCCTCTCAAAGTGCTGAGATTATAGGCGTGAGCTGAAGTGCCTGGCCTGTTTGTTTTAATTAACAGATATCTTGTATATTTTATCATGTACAATAATAAACTAATAATATGTTAATACAAATTACATAGTTATATAACATAATTATATTTTAAAAATCAAAATAAATTAGTGATAAGAATGGCATTGCTTTACATTTTTGAAAAACTTTATTATCAACTCCAATGACAAACTCCTGGGTTCTTATATTTGCTTTTGCATTCAGTTTATTGTGATATGTTGTTGTGTTTGTGGTACACAAGACATTCTTGACTCAGTCAAATATCTGAAAAGAAGGGAAAGAAGTATGTTAATATTCTAAGAATTGTGGATATTCTTCTTAGATACTTTTAGGTGTTGTATCTAATAAGAGTATCCACAATTCTTTATCAGTTTCTTGATTAAATAGTTACATTATGATTATTATAATACAAATCTAAAAGCAAATCAATCAACTTCTGTGTACTATTTTATTAAAATATATTGGCCTACTTTTTACTTTTAATCAACTTATGTTGCTTTACTAATATTTATATATACAAATATTTTAACTTTTTGACAGTCTTCATTACACAAAATTTAAAGATTACATTTGCTACTAATGCAATAATCCTCATCAGAAACACTTTAGGTATTAGGGAGGTGTCAAGTTTCTGTTATCACATGCAAGTTTTACCAGATTATTTTTACACACAAGATAGCTATATATTTTCATAATATTATTGACTATTCAACTGTTTAAGTCAATACCATAGTGAGTGTTTTACATGTATTATTTAATTAAATCTTCAAATTCACTTCATTCCATTAGAAAAAATGTCTGCTAATATCAAATTTGAATGACCGTATCTTGTTTACTACTTCCTTTCTAAAGTAGAAACCAGGTTGTATGATTAAAAAAGGGCTCATTTCACTAAAAATGTAAACCATTGTATGACTTTTTCTCAAGACAATTCCCATATTTGAAATGCAGAAGTGCATTGTAGGTACTCATTTAACAAAGAGAAGATTAAAATGATGTATTCAAAGGCCATATCTGAAGAATATTGTAAATCTTTAGCGCATCATCAAGGACCATTTTAAATGAAATAGCACAGGCCCCTTTTTGATGACTGAGAATGCATTGAATTGAAGAAGGCAATAATGGTACAGTTTGTTGCCACTTCTTTTATTTCAACTAAGACTCTAGCATATTTAACCTATCATTTCTTTCAGGCCATTGTTGCCAATTTCAATACTTTAAGCAAGCGAATAAAAGCTTAATATTCTTTTGAAAATAGTCCTGACCTCAAGGAGCCAATGTTTGCATCTACAAATACCTAATCGTAGAATGAACTTGGAGAAATGCTGTTTTAGAAGGTCACTGAGGCTTGAAGATCAAAGTGTGAGTATTGGTTCCCCTTACATACTAAGTGGTAGGATCCATCTGATTCAAAAGTCTCTTACTTCTGTTCCACTGCTGACTCTCTCCATTTATTGCTGAAAAAAGAATGTGAAAAACAAATTCACCAGAATATATGCTTTTCACTCTATCAAAAATCAATTCATACTATTTTATTTTTGAAGTCTGTTTTCTTCAATAACTACAAGGATCAGTATAAATTATATAATAAAAACATTGTTTTGCTAGAAAAATGTAGTGACTTAATTTATGTCAGAAAATATAACAATAAATATTTCAATAGACTAACATATATATTTTAGTTAAGTTATCACAAAATGAATTTGGTATATGTAATAAGATGCTGAAAATAAAATTTTACTGTAGAAGTGATGGAAAGGTAATATTAAATACCAAAGATTACACACACACACACACACACACACACACACACACATTGTTAGAATGCCAGAAGGGTTTTAAGTTATTTACATAGCAACAAAAAATACAGACAGACAGGAAAAGGAAGGAAGGAAGGAAGGAAAGAAGGAAAGAAGGAAGGGAAGAAGGGAAGAAGGATAAAGAAAGAGAAATTTTAGTTATCTCAAATTTAAAATGATACTGCTTAGTCACTCATCCAGTTCATTATTCACAGTCACGAATAATCTCACAATTTCCATGTTCATCCCCATTCTACCATTAGTAATTATAAACTTGATTGAGTTTAAATTGTGTGCAGACTAAGGAAATATGGTTAAAAATCTTTGTAGAACCCTTGTTATTACACATTAATTTAAATTACTGTTGAAATAATCAATTTCTATTTTAATTGAAACCCTACATTTGTTATACATTTATGAATATACAGTACTAGAACTATTTTTAAACTTTAATTTCTTTTATCCTTATATATGTGTCTATTCTCAACCCAATTTTAGTAACTTGATACTAAATGTTTGTAAGTCTCTCTTGTATTTTTCAGAGATTTTTCATTCAAAATACAGTTTAATTATCTCTTACACAATAAAAATAAAGTATATTTCGAAAGAAAGTATAGACATATAAATTATAATTTAAATGACATTATAAATATATTCACTTTGGATAATTATTCACGTTAAACATAATATTTTCCCAACCAAATCAATTGTATTATTTACATTATTCAAATATTTTTATGTCCTTAAATATACAATTTGGAATTTTTATTTACATAATATCTTTCTTATCAAATATATTTCTTATTACTTTTAGGAAGTTTTAATGCTGTGAATTTAATATACATATGTCAAATTTGTATTTGTTATTGTAAAAACAGAAAATAACTTGATTTGTTTTTGTGTGTATCTTGTATCCAATCATCTTATCACCTTCCTTCATAAATTGAGTTTCATTTTTGTTTTTTTAACTCAACTCTACTATTCCTTTTAGATTCATAATCATATAAAATATGCTATAATTATTTTATTTTTGTCTCTTTGTAATCCCTAGAAATGTTTTTTAAGAATTGAAGAATAATTTTGCTTTTGGCGTCCTATCTTGTTCTTTGCGTTAATGAAATTGATATTTATGTTCCATATTAAGACTAATTTCTGCTATTTTTTCTTCTAGAAAGGCTTTTTATATTTACATTTTAAACATTTACTTAGAAATTTGAATAAAATTACTAATAAATTTTCTTAAATATCTTTTTAAAATCCCTTGATATGATCATAATTTTCTCCTTTTAGTTGCTGATGTAACGAATCAGCACAGTGTCTGATCTGCACTATCTTTGCATTCTTTGATAGTTTCCTCTTTAATTATAGTGTATTATTTTTATACAGATCTGTATTTGTATGTATTTTTTCTTTATCAGCATGTGTCTTAATTCCTAGATGGTCTCATAACACCAGTAGGAAAGTTTCAAATGTTGTTTTTGTTAGGAATCACTGTGAAGGTTTTCCTATAATTTCACAACATATTCTTAAATATAAACCCATATTTTAATAGTAACAATAAAATAATGTATTTTAATTTTAAATCTGTATTAGACTAGTTGTTTTGCATTTATATCATTAAATTATTGTATGCACAGAGATGCAACACAAGTCCTGGAGTATAATAGTTGTTTTCTATGTGTAGATCAAATTGTTCAAATAGATCCCAGTATATATGTACAAACAGACAAAAATGACAGCCAGACAGACAGAAAAAGAAAATGAAGAAGGGAAGGAAGAAAGGAAAGGAAGGAAGAAGGAAGAAAGGAAGAAACAAAGGAATGAAGGAAGGAAGGAAAGAAGGAAGGAAGGAGGGAGGGAGGGATGGAGGAAGAGGGAAGGAAAGAAGAAAGGAATAAAAGAAGGGAAATTTTAGTTATGTCAAATACAAAATGATGTTTCATATATATATGAAAATAAACTGCAGAAAGATAACTATTCAATATTAAAGAATTTGTTGCTTAGGAGAGCTCAATCTGACCTCATGCATATCTGATTCTCGCACACAGAAACATTGTTGTGCATCATTAACAAGCATCAGAGAGATGTTAACTGTCTTTAATCATTTTTTATCTTCTCTTATTTTCTTTTTTCAGGAAGCTTCCATTGTGCCCCCCTAGAACTCATCCTATTTTACTTCTAAAATTCTCTGTTACTTCTATGTTATATGAATGTTATCATATTACATTTCTGTTTGGAAACAACAATTAACATCTAATATATTCAGTTCGGACAACACTATTTGTTGACATATGCTGTTTAATTTATTTAAAAAGATGGCTTTTGTACCTTTTGCTACAATAATTCCATCAGCTTGATTTTTGATATATTTGTTTCTTTGTACTGATTTTTGTCTGAAGATAAATTCACTAAGTACAAAGTTTTAAAATAAACCAATTTGAAGGATTGTTTTTGTACCCTTCACTATACATATAGGTTCTGGCAAGGTTCTTTTTGAGTATGTAAAGTTCAGGATTTTCTAAAACTTTCTCCTTCTATTTATACCTCACAACAGGCATTCGTTTAGTTCAGAGTAGCTGGTTTTTATAAAACTATTCTCTTGTTGTGAGTGGCAGATTTTCTAGGAAGAATTTTGCATATGAAACACAATGCTTGCCAGCATATAGTCTTCCAAATCCTGTTCCTGTCTGTACCAAGTTTATAATGCTTTCATAAGTAATTGTGGTTCATAAATGAAATGCCTTTCTATTATCTTTCTGCCCAGTTATTTTCTGGGACTTGCATTTCCTATTTTAATGAAGTAAGGGAATATTTGATAAGTATTTAAATAAATCTGAAAGAGCTATACTTCTTCTACATCTGAAGGTGGTGATATTAACAAACACCTGTTTTTGTGGTTAGCTCAGCCCCTGGATATGTAGAACAGATGCATAAAAGAAACTGTAAAATATAACTTTTTCTGTCAGTGTCTGTGTATTTTTTTTCTGTTCTTTTCCAGTTGAATTCATTAACCACTAGTAATGTTGTCAGACAGCAATATGCCCAGATTTTTATTTATGGTCTTCTCTTTGATTTAACTTTTGATTTCATTCCAATTCGGGGCATATTTTATATGAATTTGTTTAAAAAGTTAAAAGAAGCACATCAAACATGTTTCCCTTGTCAAATTTAACTTTTGACTCTTTCAAATATATTTTCTAAATTGTACTTGTCACATTATAAATAATTTAGAGCACAATTGTGTCAAATGCCTTATACTTTATTGTATATTTTTAGACTATTTTGTTTACTTTTTATAATTTCCTAGGTAAATATTCAAATATTCTACAATAGGAATAATTCTGATCTATATTACTCAACTGTATCTCTCATTTCCTTAATAAAACACTATAGAATATACTGTCATATTCCAGATTTTAATTAAAGAGTCTAACACTTTCATTGTTGAGTAATATATGAGTAATACAATATCTTGTTAACACTGCATTCTATTTCTAGTCTGCTGTGATATTTTATCAGAAATATGTGTTCAATTTTTATCATATGTCTTTCAGCATAATTTTCCAATATATATTTTTTCAGTGTGTTTGATTAATAGATATCTATTATCAAGACACTTTTACATTGATGGGCAATATTTTGTCTTATAATGAATTGTTTTAAAATACAGCATTGAGAAGACTTCTTGCTTAAGCTGTAGCCTATAAGATAGTTTTCAGTTGTTTAAACATTACTTTTTGAAAAATACAGTTTATTCTCACATTTCAAAGTATATTTATATTTCCCAAATAAAATATTAGCTAATCAGTTTCAACAACATGCTAAAGAAGCCAGTTTCTGAGTGGCTATAACAAGAGTAAATGTAATGGTGTGTTTCAGGTACACACAGTCAGTTGTTTGGTTTCCTGTAACTCTGTGCTGTATCATGAAAATGATCATCTTTATTATCAAGTCAGAACAGGTAGGATACAGACATAAATAATATTTAGTAATGCATAATTTCAAATATTCTTCAACTATCAGATTCAAGCATTAAAATGATAGCAATATTATCTAGTGTCTGATTTGTGAAGAATAAAATGTAGATATACCATAGAGCACTTTGAATCAATCCTTAGTTGTTTTAAACAAGAAAACAGAAATTTCTGCTTGTAAATTAACAAGGATGGTTGTTAACCTCTTATTAAAAAAAGAAGGGAAAAAGCAAATGTTTAAAAGACATAGTATACATTAATATACAGAAAAGCATAATTTTCAGATAATAGATATTAAGAAGCAAATAATACAAACTCTGTAAGAAAGGAAAGAAGCAAAGTAAACTTCACAATTGCCCTAGCCCACTGCCTAAAATAAATTAACAGTACATGATATTATAAAGGAGGAATCAAACCAGAGCTGACAGAACTGTTGGATTGAGGAGAAATAAACTAGAATTCAGAGAAGTCTAGATATATAGACTTTGTAAGGTAGAATACTATGTAGAAGTGAGAGAACTCAGACAATCTGGAAAACAATACCAAGCAATGTATTTGAGTGCTAAGCTAATCAATTCATGTTTAAAACAAAATTATTCAAGGCTAGGAAAAGAACTGAAGGAAAGCAATAGGCAGGAAAAAAAAGTATGGAGCTCCTAGGAGCTAAAAAGTGTTGGATTTATGTTTGTTTCTACTATCCAGAATGCAAATAAATAATAATACGTAAGGCATCATATATAATACATAGTTACTACCTTGTTGGCATGTAGAATCTTTGAGCCTTTTGTGGTTCTCCATATGTTTCTGGATGATCCAATCAAAGCTCCCACCACTCTCTTACCTGGGTCATTTTTCAGAGTTTTTTATATAGATGATGCTCTTGAGAGAGGTAAGGTAACATTTCTATCTGCGCCAATTCTTTCTGCATGTATAAAAGGATGGATATCTCAAACTCACTGGTTCAGAGCTGCTATGCAAATCCACTGGCTATGTAGAAATTCAACTGGGAACATCACATTACTGCCATCAGTCTTGGCACTATCCCAGGACTTCACACATAAATATGCTGATGTTCATGTTATTTCGTGCCATTGAACTCATGTCCTTTGTAATTTGCATCTTATCCAGGAATTTCCTGTCTTTTGACAGCATGCAAGAAACAGTCACAGACTAATTTACTGGAATGTATCTTAGTTAGTTTTTCATGGCTGTAACACAACAGACTGGAAAATTTATAATGAACGGAAATTTATTTCTTGTAGTTGTTGGAGACTGAGAAGTTTAACATACTGGCATCTGGTGAGGGCCTTCATTCTGTGTCACAACACGGTGGACGTCATCACATGCTGGAAGATGAAGCAGCAAGAGAGAGAGCAAGAGAGGAGGGCACACTCCTGATCACAGTGTAAGTCCATTCACAAGGGTGCAGCTCTCATGACTTAAACACCTCCTAAAGGTCTCACTGCCCAATACTATCACAATAGAAATTAAATTTCAACATGAGTTTTGAAGAAGACAAATATACAAACCATACCAGAATGTAGCCTTCACAATTTTTGTCAGTTTTGATGAGGACCATTGTCTGGTGACAGAGACATAGCTTTCTGGAAGAAGACCAAATTCAGGAATATGGGATGACTCCCTGAGATCCAGTAGCACATGCTACACATGTGGGGAGGGTAAGTAACCTGCATGATCCTTCTTGTTAGTAAGCAAGAGTTGAGCTAATGAGTGGGAGTTGGGTGGCAAATGATAGGATTAAAATAGCTCCAAAGACAATGCTTTTTTTTATATGGAAAGGTGGGAGGGGGTGAAGGATGAAATAGCACTGATTCGATTTGGTACAATGTGCACTATTTATGTGATCAGTACACTAAAAATCAAACCTTCAGCACTGTGTAATATACCCATGTAACACAGCTGCACTTGGACCCTTAAATCTACATTTAAAAAATAAGACAACTGGACAAACACACAGCCTGCTGACAGATAATAAAGAAAGATAAACCAAATTCAAGCCAAAAATTACCCTAGTTGCATGCTAACAATGTAGTTAATGGACTTGACTAATGATATTTAACTTTGCTTTTGTATTAATAGCAATTCAAAAAAATTATTCTCTGATGGGCAAAAATCTGGGAACTCAACCAAAAATATGCCCAATTATACTGCTCAGTGAAGAAAGTAAATCTCAGAGTAACCGAGTGTAATGTTAAAAACTAAGTAGTTTTAGTTTGTAAATTTGTTATGTAAAAGTAGTCCCACTTTTACATAACAAATGCAGCAGAATGAATATATACCTAGGGTTGTGTGTGTGTGTGTATGTGTGTGTGTGTGTGTGTGTGTGTGTGTGTATTCCATGATGCATGGATGTATCACAGGTTATTCAATCAATATTCTCTATAGGTATTTTCTTGTTTGGTATTAAAAATAAAACTCATTAATTAAAAAAAATTAATGCCTTTTTTTGTAGCTCATTCTCCTCCATACAAGAGGGTTCTTGTGGAAGCTAAAAGTCTAACTTATAGAAACCTTGTGACTCTCCGGCCTGACATTCTCATTTTATATTTGGTCAACTTGGAATTGATCATTCACTAATTTAGAAGGCCCTGACAGATCTCCTAATAGAGAAGAAACATCGTATTCAAAATCACTACCAAAAATGAATTTAATAGCATTTTGGCTTCACATCAAAATTTGAATTTTTTGGCTGTTGCTACTGCAACAAAGTGTTTAGGAATTTAATGGTGCAAATAATTCAGAGCAAAACAAAAATAGTAGAATAGGGGGCAGCAACATCAAGAAACTTGCATTCCATTGGGAAACATGAATAAATAATATTTTTAACTTGAAAGCAATAATAAAGATAGGCCCTGTATGGTGAAGCAGTAGAGGGAAGGTATACCTAACTAAACTCCTGACATAGTTTAATTAAGATGAGATTCTGTGATAGCTGAAATGAGTATCTTAGGTTTACTAAGATACTGAATTAGTTTTAACCTAATTCAGTATCTTAGTAAACCTGTTGCTTTTGACCAAAAAAGGAAAGATGAAAAGATGTTGAGAGTATACATAAGCATAATATAATAAAAATAGCATTTTGTCTGCAAAACCATATGCAATTTAATGCTGGTGGATTTTTTTTTAAATGATGCTTTTTTGAGCTGGGGAGAGATAAAATGTTGCCAAACTTTTGTCCTAGTAATCAATTTTTCTATAATGAAGTGCTCAAAGTGTTTGTAGCTTAAAAAGCAATCATTTTCACGACATCTCAGAATTTTGTGGGTTAGATTTCCAGGCAGAGATTATTTAGGCAATTATTGTGTTTCTTGTGACATTGATGGATGCCACCAATGTTATTCTACTGGCAGAAGAGACATTTTTTAGAGTTCAATACAGCTTCACAAAGATGTCTTTAGTCTTGATGAAGTTGGCTGAAGGGATTAGCTCTGCTGAAACTGTCAAATAGAGTGCCTAAACTGTCCCTCCATGAGGGTGACCTCAGAGAAGTCAAGCTTCTTACAATCTAGCTCTTGACTCCCAGAGATAAGGTTTAAAGAGACCTATGCAGTAGCAAGATGCTGTCTTATGACCTAGCATTGAAATTACCACAACATCTTATCCACCATATTATAATAACCAAGAATGTCACCAAGTCTAGCTAAGATTCAAAGCGAGAGAAATTAGAGTCCACCTCTCAAGAGGAAGAGCAGCAAAAAGTTTGCTATTTTTCTAATTTGCCTACTAGAAAAAATTTACATTTTTTCATTTATTATAATGAAAATTTACATAATTATAATGAATAATATACATCTATTATGGTCACTGATACATTGTAAAATTATTACAATATACTATATATTATAATGTGTGTAATATATAATTATAATAATGTATAATATATAAAATTTAATAATTTATAATATAATATACAATGTTCCATATATAATTGAAATTTCTTCCACTTGAAAAGATACTATCATCTTTTCTTAAGGACCTTAAAATTCATACCTAATTATGGAATCAGATGCAAGACCAGGATCTCAAAACTTTTAAACAGATTCAGGTTTTCTCACTGTTTTCATCTCAACTTGAAGTCCTGTGAACAAGGAAGCAGTTATCTTTCCCTCATATACTCAATATAAAAAGATGTGACAGAGACAGAGTGAACACAATAAATCCTCCTGTTCAAAAAAGAAAGGAGTAGGAAGCAAGCAATAGTAAGTGATCCATCACATTTCTGAAATCTAGCAAGAGACATGTTTCTAGTGCCTTGAATGATAGGAATTGGAAGCTCAGGGCTGCTTCCTAGGAATGCTCCTTTACAACTCTTGCTCCTGCCCTCCGAGATCTCGGTTTCTCCAGAGTCCCACTTTTACATAACAAATCACTCAAGTTTACAGATGCATGGTATTTTCAGCCTAGACTTGCCCGTAGAATAAGGGCTGTTTTTATTTTGAACTGTCTTTGTGCTTCTCCCAGGAGAAGTATTTTTAAAAATATTAGTCTTTCTGTGACTCTTATTTGGGTTTGGTTTATTAAACAAATGCCGTACCACAAAACTCTAAATTTAGTGCTTATTTGCCTTGGGCTAAGTATCATGAGATTGTAGGTGTGCTTAAAAGTTTTAGGAAACTTGTTATCTAATTAAGAGTATCTATGGGACACACACTTCAACGTTTCCGAATTCTTAGTTTTAAAGCCTCAAAGTTAAGATCACTTTGCCCCAAAGCTAGTTCTCCATTTAATAACATTTTTGGGGGCATGTCAAAACAGGCTGTGAATAAGAAATAATTTTATTTTCAAAATCTTCAACTCTTGATTCTATTATATTTCTTTTCCTGGTGCTTGAAAACTAAACAGTTGCATCAAAGCTCATTTCTTTGTCCTGGCTGTTTCATTATTCCTGGCTAAAAGAAAATGGCCAGCACTTCTGACATTCTGACTGAAAATTTCATCCAGAAAATATATGAGGTTCATTTCTATATTTTCTACACTACCTTAAGTGACAGTGCTGACCCTACAAAATAAAGATTGTTGACAGAGTGCCTAGCTGTGGCCTCTTTAACATGGCCTTCTCAGGACAGTTGAATTCAGGGCCCTCAGGGCAAGTATTCCTATTGGTTTGCTTGCGTGTTCCACAGCTTTTTTGGAACTAACCTGGAAAGTCCCCAAATTCTAACTTTCACTACATCAAATGTTTCAAATAAGTAATTAAATTGTGCCTATGCTCAATGGGAGGGAATTTAGAGTTCACCTAATAGATGGGAAAAGAATCAAAGAAGTGCAAGTAAGCCTCTGGGTAAGAGCAGATCTTCCTCCAAGTATCCAGAAACAGATGAGTGCCACCACACCCAGCACCTCAGAAGCCCGGCCCAGTCAGTACCATAATTCAACAATGTACATCTTGGACTAATTCCAAAATATATTTTTAGTTGAGGCATCCATAGAGATTTCCAACCAAGCAATGTTTGTGAGAAATAGGTACCAATTTATATTTCACACAAGTTAAAATTGATTAACTCTCTACAGCATTAAACATTAAATATGGACTACTTTGGTGAGCACGACTCTAGCAATTTTAGCTTATATGAAAGTGAATCTCTTATTTCCTCATTTCACATAAATGTTATTTTAAATTTAAATTAATTTTTTGCTCATAATAAAATACTCATACAGGGTGAATATTCTTTGCCTTAATTGCTTGGGACCAGAAGTGTTTTCAAGTTTTTAGATTTTGAAATATTTATATACACATAATGTAATATCTTGGGAATGGGACCCAGGTCTAAACACAGAATTCATGTATGTCTTATATACACATAGCCTGAAGTTAGTATTATAAAATAATTGTGTGCATGAAACCTAGCATGTAAGTACAAGTTTTGACTGCAACCCAGCACATGAAGTGTGGTATAGAATTTTCCACTTGTGGCATCATGTTGGCGCACAAAAGTTTTCAGATTTTGGAGAATATCAGAGTTACATTTTTGAATAAGGAATGGTCAACCTGTATACAGCCAGATGCTGTCTGAAGGTTTCACAATATTAGCTCATGTAGTCTTCACATATGGGTTGGTAGAATTAGTGTATACATCATACAATTCATGAAAATGAGGAACAAAAAAAAGTGCATCATAAATATTTTATATCTGTGCAAAGATTGATGAATTGTAAGGACAGCATTTTTGTGGAAAGCAATATTATAACAAAATATACTTTGCACTTGCCCTATGTAACATATGTTTATGGGTATTGGAATTTAAAGTAATTTTTACTTAAAATTTAATTCCTAGAGATATTAAATAAGAACAATTATAGAAGCATAAGCCCTCTTGTTTTTTCTTTCAGATCTAATTCAGTTCCATTAAAACTACTATTTAGTCTCTTAGTAAGCCAAAATTTCTAAGATTTATTTCAATTTAGCAGAGCTTATAAGATAATTTAAGATATACAGGATATTGTGAGTCATGGTAAAATGTACAATGCTTTGAATAGCTAATAGTTTTCTTGCAGAAATGAAGTGTACTGGAGTTTGTTGAGAAAGACAATTTAATCTAAAATAATGCAAGTATGAATTTAACTGGGAAATACAACATCAATATAGTTCACCATCTAATTTTTTGTATGCAAGCTTAAGGTCTAAGCCTATTTAATAAGCTTAAAGTCTAGGTTCTATTTAATATTAGCATGTTTTCCCATTGACTAATAGTATATTTTGTCCTCATTAAATAATTTGGCAAGGTTGAAGTTTTTACAATAAACAATATATCTTTCTTTTAGAGGTAGCTTTTATTTCTGGGTCTATTATTGTGACAGCAAATCTGTTGCTGTATACACATCTTAGTGGGTGGAGAGCTGAATTAGCTTCATTTGGACCATGCTTTCATTTACATAATATTTTTCTAACAAAATGTTTGATGGCACTGAGAATAATAGCAGACTTCCATATAAATGCGATAAGAATATTTTATAAAGTATAATTATTATAATTTTTTTTTTTGAGACGGAGTTTCGCTCTTGTTACCCAGGCTGGAGTGCAATGGCGCAATCTTGGCCCACTGCAACTTCCGCCTCCTGGGTTCAGGCAATTCTCCTGCCTCAGCCTCCTGAGTAGCTGGGATTACAGGCACGCACCACCATGCCAGCTAATATTACAATTATTTTTAAGCTATCTAGGATTTTATATATATATATATATATATATATATATATATATATATTAGTGTGTGTATACATGTATGTGTGTGTGTATATATGTGTGTATGTATATGTATGTGTATATTTAATTCCTGGAGATATTAAATAAGAACAATTATAGAAGCATAAGCCCTCCTGTTTTTCTTTTAGGTCTAATTCAGTTCCATTAAAACTGCTATTTAGTCTTTTAGTAAGCCAAGATTTCTAAGATTTATTTCAATTTAGCAGAGCTTATAAGATAATTTAAGATATATTTATCTTATAGCAGAGCTTATAAGATAACCTAAGGTATATAATATCTCTAATATCCTAGAAATATTAAATGTATAAGACATTGTATACCACATATATGTATGAATAAACACACATATATACACATACACACATACATTTATGCATATAAAATCCTAGAGATAGCTAAAAAATAATTGGAATAACATGATATTACACATACATACACAAACACACACACACACACACACACACACACTCTTAGAATCCCACCAGATTCTAAATAATGCCTTTTGGGGGCAGGTAGTTTATATGGGACATGGCCTCAGGAAGTAAAACTGAGGAAGCCAAGGAATTGAGGCATGGGAAGGAGAAAAGCAAACAAAAGTGCATGACTGAAGTAATGGACATACTACTGTAATGGGCTACTGGGACTTAATCCTTTTGGGGATAAGCAAAACCATATGGAATATTCTTCAGATCACTGTGGAAAAAGAACAGGAAGGCTGGGCCATTTTTTAAAATAATTATCTTAAGCATTGGTTCAGAGTCAACCCAGGGGATATTTACTCCTGGGATACTGACCTCAGTCTTTTTATTTTGTAGCTGAATATGGTTAAGGAAGCCTGTAAAAGTAGCAGGTGGGAAACTGAAATTAGGCTGAGAAAAAATATCTTGGAGAGCATGTGGGCTGAAAGGATATGGGGCAGGATACTAATGACAGAGTTGGCTATAGTGAAAGCCCCAGATCTCATTCTTCTCATTCTCTGCACTGAACCCACTCTCTTGGTGATGCTTCTAGGCAAAGGCTTGCCATAATCTTTAAAAAAAAATTAAAAATAAAGGGTCAGAAGAACAAGCTATTTTACTGATTTACCATTTTTCCTTCTATATCACTTATTTTAGATTCTCCTCACCCTCAACAAAGAAATTCCATTTGTCTGTATTTCCTGCTCAGTGGGGTGACACGAACCTTCATTAACACTGAGTCTGACGTCTTTACTTTTCAAAATACAATTTTTGCAATTGTCTATTTATGATTTGTTTTTTCTTAGCATAGAGGCACTCAAAGATGTCCTAGTAAACTCATCAGTTTCCAGATACTGCCTCCATTATGTAGCAGTAAACATATTGATCCCCTATGATCAAGGTTTATTACCCTAGAAATATGGTAATTTATTATTCTGTTAGTCTAATAATATGAGTAGTTCAAAATAATCAGATGACATACGTAGTTTTAAAATTGAGTGGAATTCTTATTGTACCCCATCTATACCAGAAGGCCTAATTATGATTGGGTTTAAATTCCGGAGACAAGAAAAACATATTCTCCAATTGGGTCACTGCAAAGGTTGGTGACAGAGGTCAATCCTCCTCTCCATAATCCTGATACTCATGAATTAAGAACTTGGGATCATTAGATGGCCATTGGTTCGACAGTATGCCATGTTTTAGAAGACACTTTATTCATATAGATTGTTTTCACCAAGTTGCTGCTTTAGTTAGGCCTTAAACAAGTGATTTCAATATCCCTACTTTGCTTAGTAAAAGCACTGTGACTGGGTTTGGAGGTGTAGAAGAGGCACAGCTCCCCCAAGAGAATAATTTTTGGGTTCTTGGTTTCTCACTCACCCAAAAATGGGAGAAGGAACCATGCCAGATGTGGTGCACTTGTAAAGTAAATATTGGAAAAGCTTTTGCAGAAAAGTGATTTATTTAGGCAGAGAAAGAGAAAAAGGAGAAGAGAGAAAGCTTCCATCAAGAGTGTGGAAGGGAATCCCAGAGAGGAAATCCAGGAGAGAGAAAGACAGCTTCCACGAGAGAGTTCATGGAAAAGCATTTAAACATGGAGTCCAAAGCGGTGTAAAAGAAAGGAACTTTTAACCTGAGAGGAATTCCCACCTTCTCCAAGACCCCTGGGCAATGAAAGGAGTTCCTTAGAACTTCCGCTGGAGTGACTGACTTTTTGATCCTTTCACACATGCACAAAGATAAAAACAGAAACCATTAAATCTCCTTGATGGAGAGGCATGGGAGGAGGGCCTGGCACTGGCAAGTTCTTGCCCTTGAAACTACACCCTCTTATGGACCAGAAAGAGAACACATTCCCTCATTCCCCCCAACTTTAACTTTTGTTGGAACACGAATGTTGATTGCTTTTTAACTGCTTCCCACTGAAATGGGGAGTAGAAGGGGCCCTGCAGTTGAGGTTTTCTGCAGAGGGGTGCCTTTTAGGGATGCAGGTTGATTTAGAGATTTATGAGTGAGCTCATGAGCCAAGGACATCTGGGGTTCCAGTGGCAGGATTATTTTTGACCTTATGGTTTTAGAAGAAACAAATGTGACAAGGAGGTTAAAGATGAAAAGCCCAGAAGCCAACAAATATAGAATGGTTATAAACGAACCTAGGAAAGAATGGAGCCAGGAGAGTTAGTTGTTGAACAAGATGTACCATATTGTTTTTTGAAGGTTTTTAGCCCTGTGTTTGATTGATTTCTGAGTTCTTTAACTATGTTTAAAACAACACTCAACTGGTTTCCAAGATAGCAGCATGATCCTAGAAAAAGACAGGTTTCCTTCCCACAATGAAAATGATAATAGGAGTCTGAGAGTTATTTTGGTTAGGCCAACTTTTTCTCCTACTAACTGTAGCGGGCAGAGTTGAGGCCTGCTGGTAGTGTGAGATACCCTAGCCATTTTGGCCCTCCCCGGCTCCTGTTGGGGTACAGAGCTGAGGAGTCCTGGTTGGCATTGGTGGAGGAAGTTGCCGCAGGGAGTCCCACATGTGGAGGATTGTGGAGGTAGTCCTGAGGAGGGCTGAATAGGGTATGGGGTACAGGCCCGACAGGGCTGAGGCTTATTCCTTAGGGAAAAGAAAAGTTGCACATAGGGGACCTTAAACCATTTACCCTCACTTTTACTATACAGATTTAATTATAGAATAGTGTTATAATTTATACTTTCCTTTGGAGGCCAGGTTTTTCCACTTGGCAGGGGGTAATTTGGCCACACCGTTTGGCAGAGGAAAATGAGCCACTTCTTTTTTAAAGATTTTGAGTTCAGTTGGCCCCAGTTCTCCAGGATACATTTTAATGGGTACTTGAGCTTGGGAAGATTAGCACCCATCTAAAATTGAACACAAGGGACACCAGCATCCCCAGTTAATAATTACAGTTGCCTGATCTGAGGAGTTCCTCAGGTAAAGGTACTGGAAATGGAGCATTTTCCAGTCAGTATCTCGAAATTTCCAGGTGCCCAAGATGCGTGATGATCTTTTTAGGGAGACCTCCCATGTACTGGATTTGAATTATGCCTACAGCATTATGGGACACTCACTGTGTGCCTGACCTCCAGTGACTACCATAGAGGCATGAAGGGCTGCTGGGTTGGGTAGTTTGTACCAGCGAGTCCATGATGAGGCAGCGAGGCTCAGGAGATGGGTACTAATATTCCCCAGCCAAAGTCCAGTTTACACAAGCCAGATTATAAAACTGCCTGAGAAGGGTAAACTTCTAGGGAGGGACCATTAGAGCACACAATTTAAAGAAGGCAGGCTAGGCACGGCTGAGGCTGGAACAATACCCTCAGTACCTGGGCCACCTCCCCCAACCACATTTCCCATAATAGGAAAATGCCCTTAGGGTTGGGAGACCTGCAATTAGCTATTCAGGCCCTAGACTTGGTTCTAGAGAGTTCCGTGCTGGGGAAAGAGCCAATCCCAAGCAAGACAAATTATACACCAAAGAAAGTCCCATAGCCTTTACCTTCTAAAGATTTCCTCAACCCAAGACTGCCTCCACTGGGGATTTGAACCAGCAGCCTCACAGCTGCCAGCCCTACAACTTAGCCAACTGTGCTAACAGACCACTTGTACCAAGGAGGGGGGAAAAGCTTTCTTAAACCTCATCAGAGAGAGAGAGAGAGAGCTCCAAGATGGCCGATTACTAGCAGCTCAGTGGCTGGTTTTTTTTTTACCTTCACCGCTGCCTTCTCACGGCGCCCCAAGAGAAAAAAAAAATTGCTTGCGTCTGTAATTTTAAAAGCCGCTGGGATGGCTGTGAGTCCCAGGAACCGCCCCTCAGCATTCCTTCCATAAAGCAGACCCCAGCAGAACCACTTGTGTGCTTGGGCCACTACCTTAGCTGCTGTTTCCCAGGCTGCCGCCCATACAGGGACCCGTGGCCAGCAGGCAAACGCCCCGGGCGAGCCTTTTTACATTGCTCTGTGCGGGAGTGGAAGGATTGCCCTGCCCCTTGTGGGTTTCCATCCGCCTTGATGCCAGGACCATGCAGGCCCGTCCTCTGGGACAGAGCGGCAGTTTCACTGTCCCAAGTGAGCAAGGGGTTTCCAGGGTCCCAGTTCCCAGTCCCGGAAAGGTGGAAAGTGCTCGCCCTCTCGCCCTGCTTGCTCAGTTCATGGCCAGAACACATGGCCAAGATGCCTAGTAACTGCAGATAGCATCTGCCTGCCCCATCTCCCACAGGTTTTTGCCTAGAGAAGCAGCTGAGAGAGAGAGAGAGAGGAGAGAGGGAGAGAGAGAGGAGAGAGGAGAGGAGAGAGGAGAGAGAAGAGAGGAGAGAGGGAGAGAGGGAGAGAAAGCAGAGAGACTTTGGAGGAAAGAAATGCACCTTTATTTAAACCTGGCTGGCCACGCCTCTTCTGGTTTCCCACAGCTCTGCCTGGCTGCAGCCACTTCAGGTGTTTTTAAAGTGACAGGACAGAAAGCAAGTGAGAAAGGTTCTGTATTCTCACTTACCCCTCCAAAGCAATAGTTTTCTTACGCTGCACTCCTGGCTTCGTCCCTTTGTGGTCGCCAGTCTTGTGACAGGCTTTTGGGGTGCAGTGGAGGCACAGCTCCCTGAGGGAATGTTTTTTCGGGTTCTTGGTCTCTCACCCAAGAATGGGGGGGGGGGACCACGCCTGACACAGTGCACTTGTAAAGTAAATATTGAAGCCAAAAAGCTTTTGCAGAGAAGTGATTTATTTAGGTAGAGAAAGAGAAAAAGGAGAAGAGAGAAAGCTTCCACAGAAGTGTGAAAGGAATCCCAGAGGGAAATCAGGGAGAGAGGAAGACAGCTTCCACAAGAAAGTTCCTGGAAAAGGATTTAAACACGGAGTACGAAGGGCTGTGGAAGAAGGGGACTTTTAACCCGGGAGGAATCCCCCCTTCTCCAAGACCCATGGCCAATGAAAGGAGGTCCTTAGAACTTCCACTGGGCTGACTGACTTTCTGATCCTTTCCCACATGCACGAAAATTAAAACAGAAACCGTTAAATCTCCTGGATGGAGAGGCATGGGAGGGGGACATGGCACTGGGAAGTTCTTGCCCTTGAAACTACACCCCCTTGTGAACCCGGAAAGAGAACACATTCCCTCAGTAACAGCAACAGAACCACCCATTGGTCCATATGCATGCCACTTCCTCAGGACCACTGTCCTGTCCGGAGCTTGCCCACAGTTCTGAAAAACCATGTCATTTGTCACTCCCACAAGTTTATGAATATCCTAGCTCAATAAATTTGGTTCACCTAAATGACATGATTAAGTGTGCTCCTCAAAGAGCAGAATTTCCTTTAACCACTAACGTATAGTGTCACCTTCAGTGGAGATGTAATGAACTAAAACTTCAGCCATGAAAACATATCAAACTAACCTGTCTGTGAAACAGATCTAGGGTGTTTCTTACTCCCTTAGCCACAGCTGATGATAAGAAACTGTACTTGAAATCTATACATAGATGTGAGCTGAGGAAGAAGTGTCAGTTCAAAAGAGATAAACAAGGGAATCTGGGCCCCTGTGCATTTAGCTTAATTATGTTATCTTAATTCTTAACGCTAGCTATTGTGGCCCTAATTCTATATACAATATTTCTATCATATGAGAGATTTATGCTGCACCTGCCTAAATATTTAAGTTGTTTGCTCTGAAAATTTCCAGTTCATAACAAGCATCTCCAACTACACATTCAGTATTCAAGGTTAAGTGTTTAGCTTCTATTAGCATTCAACATTTTTAGGAGCTATTCCTCAAATGGGGAGTATGTCTATGCCACAAAAGACACAGAACTCCAAGGACCTGTCCTGCAGCTCTCCAACTGGGGCATTCTAGAGACCCAATACATGATCTTTACCCTTAATTCTCTGGCATCAGTAGATCTGCGTAGGGGCAAAGTAACTTTAAAAACAACCTGAACTTGCTACAGAACTGTAGTGCATTGTGGCCCTAGTATTTCAATTCCCTGATAAACAGGTCAGAGCAGAATGGCTAAATGAGGCAGATCTGTCTCCAAAATCCAAAGTGGTTCATCAGCTACTGTGCATCTCGAGTAGTGATGGGAAATGTAAGGTGCAATAAGTTGTTATCTCAGAATGAATGTTGAAAAACACCCAGACTGCCAGAATTCTGCAAGCTTCACTAATTACCATTCACTGTCAGCTCTGGCTCACAGAAGACAGGAAGTGCTGAGCTTCCCGCTGCACTCAGTAGTGCTTTTCTTATTGTTTTATTGATGCAAGTCAACTGAATGTCCTTCTCGCTTAAGTCTGACACAGTAAATTCATTCTTTTCTTCCCAGTTTCCTGAGCCTCCTTATCCTTTCTGCATTTATATGCCAAATGTAATTCATGTCTTCACTATTTCCAAGTTTAAGAAGAAATCCCAGAAATGGCTGGCTTTAGTAGTTTATATTTTTTTAATGTTTTCTTCCTACCAATAGAATTCAATTTCACTGTATAGGCTATGCTGAGATTTTCTCAGTTATATATTAATAGGTAATCAGCAGAGCTATGCACAGATATTGAGGAGCACAAGATTCATCTTGTAAGACTTCCATTTCAGGTGAGCTCTTTCGTGATCTCTATGTGACTTAAGCCACTGTCCTCTAGCAAGAAGGTAGAGATCAATTCTGCCTTCCTGGAGGCTTTGGGAAAATCTAAGTTTCAATATTCTCATGTACATCAATTCAAATATGTATACAAAGAAAGTAAAGTATAACAAAAATGAAAAAAAAAGGTTAAGAGATGGGAGTTAAAGTGTTGGATAAGGAAGACAAAATATCCCTCAATATATTATCAAGTAAATATGCAAATTGATAAAGTCTAACATGTTTTAGGTAGAATGTTCAATACTGGAAGAAAATGGGGCAATATCTATATACCTGTAGTGTTCTCAGAGAAAGAAAATGAGATAGAAGTATGATTTCAACTGTTATTAAGTTTTAAAAAATAGATACACTAATGTTGCTTAAAGTCAAAAAGTATACTTTCTTTGAGCTTCAGCCAATCATTAGCTGAAAGCAGAACTTTACCTAAAAGGGCAGAAAATTGAAATCTGTTTAAAAAGTAAAGAGTAAATATTGAGAGTGATTTTAAATGTAAAATTTTAATGCTATAAATATTTACGATTAGGAAAAGCTGCAAACATAACTAATACACATCAAAATGCATTATTTAAATAGAAACTAAATGAAATGAAGATATCAAAGTAATCAACCAAATCGATAATTGGTCGGTAGAGGAGACATAGAGAAGGAAAATAAATTGGTACTAATTTTTCTACTCAGTACAACGAGTCGTTAGACAGTTACTAAAGTTGCTGAATCAAGGATATATATATTTAACTTTATATTTAAACATAGGTTTTCAAATAAATTGTCTTAAAGGCAAACATTGCCACAAGTAAAACAAATTCAAACCTTCCAAATTATAAAAAGACAAATTTTAATCTTCAAAACCTCTAAATACAGGTAATACTCTACATGTAAACTATTGTACAGTAAAGATTACAAAGACAATGTATCCTAAATACTATGGGAAATCTAAGTCCAAACATATCTAATTTAGGTATATGTGTATCAAATAACTCATCTATCAAAATACATAGGCCTTAAAACAAACCAGATATGTATCTAAAACACAGATTGAAGCATTACATATTCTCTTGTTTTTAAGATAAAAGCCATCCATTCTTTCCCTTCTGTATGTTAAGTCTGTTTCTATTGAAAGATGTTCATTAATGCCCTCCCTTTTACTGTGCATATTTTGATGAATAAAACAGAGCAGATGTGATGCTGGAGGACTTTTGAGGCTAGGTTTTAATGCACTTGGCAACTTCTATTTGAATCTTTTGGTATGTGCACACTGAGGAAGCCAGTCATCATGTAAAATGCTTTAATGTTTGGAGACTTCTGCTCTGTGAGAAAGCGCATGATAGTTACATGAGGAAGCTAAGTGGAGCAAAACCTTGGTGTTTGACCAACTCTCTACTCACTCATCATTTCAGACCAAATAGCAGACACGTGAGTGATGAACACTTCTATAGTTCTTTGAGTTTTGCTCACTTCTGTATACCTAATGTTTAAAACTCCTACATAGACCATTTACTTAATAACAATTTTAGAAATTGTAACTCACTTCTATATACCTAATGTTTAAAATGACTACAATGGCCATTTAGTAACTTAATTTTAGAAATTGTAAGTGCTCAACTATAGAAATTTTAATTGTATAAAATGAATATAGATAATCAAAATAGTCAAAGAAAATGATTAATCCACAGTTAGAGATATTAATAATTTCCTGTTCATTTGTATGTTGTGCCTATACACGTTTTACATAGCTAATTTACTTTTTTAATTTTGTAACTTTTTTTTACTTATAATTCAGATTACTAACATGCATTATATCAGTATCTACCCTACAACTCATTTTAATAGTTGCATAATATGAAGTTACATTTATTGAGAGCCTGCCAGCTACTACCTACTGTTCTGGGACTGATTATATACTGTTACAGAAAACAGAAACGGTCCCTGCTGTTGCAGACTTTTAATCCAGTGTGAGATACAATCAATAAATGTTACTTGGTTTTCCTGGAAGCAGTCTTCAAGATAGAACTTATTTTACAGGTAGGCTTATCAATAGAGTGTACTGGGATCAATACTTGTAGAAGACAGTAAGAAAGCAGGGTTAGGCAGGGACAAACCAAGCCCTGGTATTTTACAGAAAAAAACTAAAAACCATGGTTTAATACCTCTTATTTACTTTAAATGTAATTATTAGGGAAGTTTGATTAATCTGTAAAAGTTGATATATCAAAACATATTATAAAATCCAATCACAAAATAAAAATATAACCACATGAATCCTGTGTAATCTCTATTAGTGTTTTATAACACTTTTGTGGACTTTTTTTTTCCATGCAGTTTATATAGTGGAGATCACTTCATTAATCAATAAATATTTACTGGAGTCCTACTATATATTAGGAAATTTTCTAGAACTTGTAAAACAGTGAACAAAACCAAAAAGTTATTGGTCTCATGAAACTTAAAATATAAGGAAGAATTTTCTAGTATCTTAATGATAATATTTTACAAATGATTATGTCTTCAATTTATTTAACCATTTCTTTTTTGGAAATACTACTTGTTTTCAAGTTCTGTTATTATAAAGAGCTCTAAAATTAGATGTCTTGAAAATAAATCTTTTCTTAATTTTAACTTTCTCCATAAGATCTTGTTATTAAAACTGGAATTATAAGTTTAAAGGACTTAGGCTTTCAATAAGATATAACTGGTAAATCAATATTCAAACCATTTTAATGCAGTTATATATCTATAATAGAAGCAGTGTATAAGGGTTAGCTTAAAGTCTATCTAGGACAAACATCTTAATATAAAAATAACGAGTTTTTCTTAAAAAACTTATAATCTTACGGATATGACAAAAAATTGTTTAGAGTATCTGATGCTGCACTGTAATAAGACTTAGATGAGAGAGAGAGAGAGAGAAATGGAAGGAAGAAAGGAGATAAGGAAGGAGGGGAAAGGGAGGGAGGGAGGAGAGAGGGAGGGAAGGAGAGAAAGACAGAAAAAGAAAGAAAGGAAGGAAGAGGAAAGAAAGAAACAAAAGAAAAAGAAACAAAGGAAAGAAACATGTGCATGTTCTATAAATGATCCAGAGATGGGCTCTGTGTATTGGGCCTTATAGTGCTACACTGCAGGCCGAGATTCATTAGTGCACTAGCCCACTGCACCAAACTCAAATTTGTACACATCTGACACTATTTTAAAAATAACCAAAAGGAGCAGATGTTTAGCCATTTATGCTTTGCATAAAACATAGAACTGCCCACCAAATCGGCTAGCTAGCTATTTTTAGCTCTGAGGCCATTAAAACTCCACGCCACAACTGTCCTTCAGAGCTCTTTGACTCAGAGACTCCTGCTATGCTGCTGAACTGTATCACTTTGACACTTAAGTCCCATCTCTAATGCCTCTCTCCCCTGGACTTCCTTAGCCCACCTCCCACCCGGAGCAGCCTCTTTACCGCCTTCTGCAGTGACTTCCCCAGCAAGCAACTCTCAAATTAGCCACCAATGAGACCTGCTTGTGATACCGCCACCTGGTGGTTACAGCTTTTCTCATACTCAGGGCCCAGCTACCTCAAAGTTCCTATAGTATGTGTACATAATTATATGTATATGTAAATAAATCTGTACAAATTTTGTATATGGATATGTACAGTTTGGATATGTATCCAAATGTATATTTGAATTATGTCCGTATGTATACACACATATAGACACACACACGAGAGAAAGAAGGAAAGAGACACAGAGATTGTAAAGTACAGCTGAGACAACTCAGCTTTCTCTTCACTAAGGAAATCATAATAACCTTTAGTTTCTGTTATTTTCTTGTATATATTCTTTCTTTGAATTCTGATGTTTTCTTTATAAAATAGAATATGAAAAAGAATGATTCATTTTCCAGAATTACTTTTACAAAAATATGATTGGAGAAATCTTCATCTTTGGTTATGTTCTTGCTTAAGGCATTATTTAGGTAACATTGATTTCTAAAGGACATATTTTTTCTCCATTATCTTCTGGAAAAATATGTACTGAACAACTTATTAGATAATAGGACTGACCCTGGGCTACCGTAGCTTTCTGTTTATTTCTCTAAGCACTGGCATTTGTCTTGGTTTTATGGCTATATTATTTTTGCCATTATCAATGTTCTCTGCTAGGCATGCTTTTTTTGTGTGTGTGTTGGTAAATAGAGGAATATTTGATGCTGCTTCCTATGGCAGAATAAAGAACTTCTTAATAAAGATCCCAGAAAAAAAATAGATTCCTAAAGTTGTGATACTTCTCATAGAGAAATTATCACCAGCAATATTTTCCATTGTTATCTAGAATAATAAGTTCTTGATGAACTACATATAATAATTGCAACAAATATTATGAAATGTATTAGGCCATTTAAAAACAAATGACAAACTACATGCAAGGCATTTTTGTCTGTTTTCCTTCTATTAGTCCTCATATATTTAAGTATTTCTAATGATATATTTGCAGAACAAATCATACCAATTTGAAGAAACTTTGGTATTCTTTGCTATTAAGAAAGTAAAAATAATTCAAATACAATTTACTACTTAAATTACTATATAATTTACTTACATTAAATAGAAAAATCATCAAATAAAAGACAATTACTCTCTAACCACATTCAAAAAATGTGATGTGTATATATTAGTTTGTTTTCATGCTGCTGATACAGACATACCTAAAACTGAACAATTTATGAAAGAAAGAAGTTTACTGGACTTACAGTTCCACATGGCTGGGGAAGCCTCACAATCATGGCAGAAGGTGAAAGGCATGTCTCATATGGCAGCAGACAAGAGAAGAGGGCTTGTGCAGGCAAACTCCCCTTTTTAAAACCATCACATCTAATGAGACTTATTCACTATCATGAGAACAACATGAGAAAGACTTGCCCCCATGATTCAATTACCTCCAACTGAGTACCTCCCATGGTACATGGTGATTCAAGATGAGATTTGAGTGGAGACAAAGCCAAAGCATATCATTCTATCCTGTCCTCTCCCAAATCTCATGTACTCACATTTCATAACCAATCATGCCTTCTCAACAGTCCCCCAAAATCTTAACTCATTTTAACATTAACTCAAAGGTTCACAGTCTAAAGTTTCATTTGAGACAAGGCAATTCCCTTCTGCCTAAGAGCCTGTAAAATCAAAAGTAAGTCAGTTACTTCCTAGATACAATGGGATACAGGCATTGGGTAGATACAACCATTCCAAATGAGAGATGCTGGCCAAAACAAAGGGGTTACAGGCCCCATACAAGTGTAAAATCCAATGAGGCAGCCAAATCTTAAGGCTTTAAAATGATCTCTTTTGATCTCATCAAGGTTATGCTCTTGAAAGAGATGAGTTTCCATGGTATTGGGCAGCTCCACCCCTGTTGCTCTGCAGGTCACAGCCTCCATCCTGGCTGCTTTCACAGGCTGGCATTGAGTTTTTGTGGCTTTTCCAGGTGAACTATGCAAGCAGTCAGTGGGTCTATCATACTGGGATGTGGAGGATGGTGGCCCTCTTTTCATAACTTCACTAGACAGTGCTCCAGTAGGGATCCTATGTGGGGGCTTTGATCCCTCATTTCTGTTCTGGACTGCCCTAGCAGAGGTTCTCCATGAGAGCCCCATCTGTGCAGCAACCTTCTGCATGGATATCCAGACATTTCCATCCATCATTTAAAATCCAGGCAGAGGTTTCAAACCCCAATTCTTAACTTCTGTGCACTGGCAGGTTCAACCCCATGTGGAAGCTGGCGAGTCTTGAGGCTTGCACCCTCTGAAGCCATGGCCTGAGCCCTATGTTGGCTCCTTTCAGCCATTGCTGGAGTCAATGAGAAGCAGGGCACCAAGTCCCTAGGCTGCACACAGCATGGGGACCCCTGGGCCTGACCCATGAAATGATTTTTTTCCTCCTAGGCCTTCTGGCCTATGATTGGAAGGGCTGCTGTGAAGGCCGTTGACATGCCCTGGAAATGTTTTTCCCATTGTCTTGGGGATTAACATTCAGCTCCTCATTATTTATGCAAATTTCTGCAGCTAACTTGAATTTCTCCTCAGAAAATATGATTTTCTTTCCTATCACATTGTTAGGCTGCAGATTTTCTGAACTTTTATCTTTGCTTCCCTTATAAAACAGAATGCCTTTAACAGCACCCAAATCACCTCTTTGATGCTTTGCTGCTTAGAAACTTCTTCTGCCAGATACCCTAAATTATATCTCTCAACTTCAAAGTTCCACAGATCTATAGGGAAGGGGCAAAATGCCATGAGTCTGTTTGCTAAAACATAAGAAAATCACCTTTGCTCTAGTTTTCAACAGATTCCTCATCTCCATCTGAACCCACCTCTGCTTGGACTTTATTGTCCATATTGTTATCAGCATTTTGATCAAAGTTATTCAACAAGACTCTAGGAATCTCCAAACTTTCCCACATTTCCCTGTCTTCTTCCGAGCCCTCCAAACTGTTCCATCCTCTGCCTGTTACCTAGTTCCAAAGTGGCTTCCATATTTTCAGGTATCTTTGCAGCAGCACCTTATTCCCAGTACAAATTTACTGTATTAATTCCGTTTTTTCACTGCTGATAAAGACATACCAGAAGCTTGTAAATTTACAAAAGAAAGAGGTTTATTGGACCTGCAGTTCCACATGGCTTGGAGGTCTCATAATCATGGCAGAAGGTGAAAGACACATCTCACGTGACAGCAGACAAGAGAAGAAGGCTTGTGGAGGGAAACTCCTCTTTTTAAAGCCATCAGATCTGGTGAGATTTATTCACAATCACAAGAACAGCACTGGAAAGACCTGACTGCATGATTCAATTAACTCCCTTGAAGTCTCTCCCACAAAACATTGTGATTCAAGATGAGATTTGGGTGGGGACACAATCCAAACCATATCAGCGTATATACTGATATGGCTTGGCTGTGGTTTGAAACTGTTAAGCTAACAGTGGCAAATACAGAAGATTTGTTTCTTCTCTCATTAACCTGCAAAATAAAATAAAACTAAATAACCAGATAATTTCACTTAGTGGTGAAATTACAGAGAGCTTCTTAGAATGGGTGGAAGGGAGAAGAAGTCCCATTTAAGGGGAAATTTCATTAGAGAAGTAAGTGATAAAAAGGAGAGTCATGCAACAATTTGTGGACATAGCATTCTAGGTAAAGAAATACCTAGCACAAGGTCAGGAGTGGTGGCTCACATCTCTAATCCCAGCACTTTGGGAAGCCTAAGTGGGCAGATCACGAGGTCAGGGGATCAAGACCATCCTGCCTAACACGGTGAAACCACGACTCTACTAAAAATACAAAAAAATTAACTAGGCGTGTTGGCAGATGCCTGTAAGCCCAGCTACTCAGGAGGCTGAGGCAGAAGAATTACTTGAACCCAGGAGGTGGAAGTTGCAGTGAGCCGAGATTGTACCACTGCACTGAAGCTTGGGCAATAGAGCAAGACTCCATCTCAAAAAAAGAAAATAAATCCCTAGTGCATCAGCTTAAATAAGATAGAAATTTGTTTCTGGCCCACCTCCAAGAATCGTAGTACAGATCTTGCTGTGTGGCTCTGTCATTCTCAGTACCAGACCCCCAGCGTTGTTCCAGTTTTCACCATTTCATAGCTAGGGTAAAAAAGAGCTCAGAAGAGCTGTCTTTATGGAAATGACAGACACAAAAGTGATCTATATTATCTCCGTTCACATGAAACTGGTCTGGATTTGATCAAAATTCATTAAAGAGGCCAGGAGTATAGTTTGCAGTTTCCAGGCATGTTATCAGCAACAATTCAGTTGGTTATATTACAGAAAGGAAGAAGGAAAGGATGGATACTGAGATACTGTTATCAGTCTCTGCACAGGTTTCAAGTAGAATACAAACTTGCATTTTTATGGAATATAAAAAATGCTGGAAAAGCTAAAATGTCAGTCTTAAAAAGTCAAGTTTAGTGAGTCCAGCAGAGTATAGATAATATAGGGTCATGTAAGCCGTCGTAAAATGTGGATTTTATTCAAAGGCAAAGAGGAAGTATTGAAGTGTTAAGCAGGAGAGTGACAGATATCAGTTAAAAATATCAAATTGGTTCTGTTGTAAGGAATAGATTCCTGGTGTAAATGACTGGATGGATGAAACACAGTTTGAATCTCAGTCCATGCTTCTGGAACAAGGACAATGGTGGATGTGAGAATTATTATGATTTGGTTCCATTTTGGAGATAGAGCTGACAGTTCTTCCTAATGAATTGGGTACAGAGAACAAAGGAGAGAGGAGGAATCAAGGATGGCATACTTGACTTTGAGAATGAGAAACTGAAGACAGTTGATGCCATTTATTAAGATGGAGAATATTGTCCTTAAAACAGGTTTTACTGAGGCCTGACAGTGGTGAGAAAATCACATAGTATGTGTTGAGCATGTTGAGTTCAGTATACCTATCAGACATACAAATAGGATTGTCATAACAGTTGGATATAGGGGTCTGAGCTGAGAAAGGATGTTAGTATATGCAGTAATTGGAAATTCTCAATACATCCATTATCTATAAAGAAAGATAACATAGAAGAGAGAAGAGAGGTAAGGATGGAATCCCACAATATGTCAAAATTAGCATTTTGTCAAATATAGAAGCATCAGTAAGACAGACAAAGAGGAAGTACCAGTCAGGAGGAAGGAATTCCAGAACGTGTTGGTGTTATGGAAAGGGAAAAATGCCAAGACAGATAGTGTTAAATCATGTATCAGAACCACTGCTTATATATAATCTCTGACAAATCACAGAAAATTTGAAATTTATAAGAAGACAAGTATATCCAGTCAGTCTCCCTGGAAACAGAACAGGCACTGAGACTCCAAGATCTGTATATAGGGTTTTTTGGGTGGTGTTCTCTTAGGAATCACATCTATGAGTAAATGGACAGAGGGAGCAGTTGGACTGTGATTCAGTGGCCACAGAGACCTCAGGCAGCCTCACAGGGAAACTTGGAACTGGAACGGATTCACAAAGTTATTTCAGTTGTGGTGATGGGACCATCTTTTTCTTTCCTTGAGTAATATTGATCAGATATTTGTTACAGGCCGCCCTGAGGGAGGGCATAAACTTGAGAAAGGCAATTGTCTTTAGGGTAGAACAATTTCTTGAAGAGGGACTCACTTGTAGAATTGTCAGAAGCCAATATACCCAACATATAGTTGAAATACTTTCTTCATTATGAAGGGGAAGCAGGTGGGGAATTTAGACCCACATTTTCCTTTGAGGAAGAAATTGTTGTTCCAGTTGCTTGGAATGCTTTCAGAAGAAAGCAGACAATCTAAGCTTTCAATATCAGCAGGGATTAACTTAGCTTCAGGAAGTTTTACCACCTCAATTCTTACCATTCCAGAGATACCCATAGCCAATAATTGAATGTGGTTGTGGTAGAGAGTCAGTATTTCTAGTAGAGTATGGGAAATCTCAGCTGGGTCATTTCAGTTCCAGATCTGCCTGTGCAGTGTATGTGACTGTCAGGATTGCATTCCAACCTCACTTTTTCCATTACCCAATCTGGCTTCTTTCTTCCTTCTGCTTCTTAAAAAACATTCTGCACTCATCTCCGACTCAAAAACCCTTTCCTACACAGATCATAAATTGGTGCCAGGAATTGTCAAAGAGCACAGGCAATGAGACAAGCCTTTGGAATGGGATCACTCACCATCTGGCTGGAATCAAAGACCCACTCACTGGTGTCAATGAAACACATACAGTCCCTGAGATGATGTAGCGGTACAATTGTTGAAATATTCACAGGTGTTGAATTAGAATATTTTACTATACTGACAGAAAAGAATGTGCTATCTGGTGCAATGTATCAAGCATTTTAAAATTATTTATTAAAGATAAACTATGCAAACTGAAAAGATTCTTGGAGGACTGCCATTACCCTCACATCCTATCGTTCACATCCTTGTGTTATCCCTTCCCTTTTAGTGCAGATGGGAGCTGTCACTTGCTTCTAATTAATAGAATGTGGAAAAGGTGAGAGTTTGCACATGATGACATGTATGTAATAATGTGGATATGTTTCATAAGATTGTAGTTGTCAGATTGCTGGAGTCTTTCGCTTTTGTGATGTGAGGAAGCAAGTGGCTATATTAGTAAAAGTCATACAGCAAGGTCTGCAGATGAGCTCTAGGAAATGAAGGCATCCTTCTTGCAGGAGACAGTAAACATATTTGAAGCTCTCAGTACTACATCTATAAGGAACTGAGTGCTACTAATAACCATGCAAAGAGGGAAATAGATCCTCTCCAAGTCAAACTTCCAGCTGAGATTAAAGTGGAGATTATATTTTGACTGCTAGCCTTGGAATACCCTAAAAAGGGAAATAAGCTAAACCGTGGCTAAACCTGACTCACAGCAGCTGTAATAAAAAAAAAATATTGTTTTAAACTACATACTAAGTCTGAGTTAATATTGCCACACAGAAATAGAAAATTAATGCAGACAAAGGGATCAGGGTGTTATTGCAAATCTAGATTAGATTGACACATTAGGGAAAGATAATACAACTCTCAGAGAGATGAGTTGTTAATCAAAAGCCTACTGTGAAAGCCAAGTTTTCTCATTGGTAACCCAGTGAGCCTATTATATCTTTCAAGAGGAGGGCAGAGAAAGTTGAGTATGAAAACAAATACCCAGATCAGAAAAGCTAGTCTCCAAGGAAGGTTAATATCATAACCAAAGCAGATTACTATTTCAATAACAGAGTTTTGAATTGGAAAGAATGGGACTCTGATGCCTGAATGGAAAAATATGGGTTTATGACCCTGAATTCTTAATTTTTTTATATTTTAATAAAACCTCTGAATCTGCCAAAGAAGACCATAACTCCCTACTAAGAACTAGAATTGGCAGAGCACTGTGCCTGTAACCCAAGCACATGGGAAGGCCAAAGTGAGCCGATTGCTTGAGCTCAGGAGTTCAAGAACGGCCTGTGAAACATGGCAAAACCCCATCTCTACAAAAAGAATAGAAAAATTAGCGGGTCATGGTGGCCTGTGCCTGTAGTCCCAGCTACCAAGAAAGTTAAGGTGGGAGGATCGCCTGAGCCCAGGAGTTTTGGGCTGCAGTGAGCTGTGATTGTTTCACTGAACTCATGCCTGGGTGTTAGACTGAAACCCAGTCTCAATTAAAAAAAAAAAAAGAACTATAATTACCACTTCACTTGAATGTGAGAGTAAATGATTTGTAGCACTGTCCCATGATCGATAAATTAACACCTAACAATTATCTTAGGGAATAATCCAAACTTGCTGTCATTATGACTCCATGAAACATGGAGAAAATATTCATCTCTACACTATGGAGGGTCTAAATGTCAGAAACTCTCTGCTGGCAGGTAATGATTGGAATAAAGGACACAGAAAGGGAAAGAACCAGAATGGATATCATAATTAACACAAAAAACCCACCAGATGATTGTGTTCCCATTAAGGTCCAGAGCATATACTACGTCAGAAAGCCATAAAAGGTCTGGTGAGAGAAACACCAGCATCACTGATAAGTTCAGGAGTGGTTTTACTGTGCTAAAATTTGACACAATTGTCAAATGAAAGATTAAAGTAAATATGGGCATCACAGGCGTATCCTGCCATTTCTCCAGAATTTGGTCACTCATTCTGACTGGCCTTATTGTCTTGTAATGACTTAAAATATTGTTTGTTGCTGTCACTTGAGTTTATTCAGCACTTAGGTTTTTGGTGAGAAGTTTAACATGATAAAAAGCTACTATAACAAGAGAAAATTAAGTTCTTAATTGATTATTTAAATACAGCATTTGTCTCATGATGTAAGGGTTTTATAAATTTGCTTCATTCAGAAAGTTGCATCTGGATCAATCAATCATTGGTTTTGTATATTGTTTATCTCACATGTTCTGTTTCTTTTTCTGCTACCTTTTCCCATTACTAACACAAAATCCAATTTTTATTATTTTACCATGGAAATAAAAGTATACACTAATACTTTAACAAAATGTAATGTTAATTCTAACAAGCTAATTGTAGTCATTCTTTTCCAACTTGTGTTATTATTTGTATTTATTTGTAATGCCGTAAATTATAACATAATTTATTATTAATTTTAGACTGGTAATATTTATCAGCATTTCCGGACTTCCTTCTTGAATTATTTCCTTTCCTCTTAAATATTTTTCTATAATTGCTAGTTTACTGTAAATATGTGCTTGTTGAGAAACATCATTATTTAGTACCATTCTTTAAAAATAGTTTCACTAGGTATAGCAGTTTTTTATTATATTTTTCAACATTTTGAAGATACTGTTTCAAGGACTTCTGTGTTATAATTTCTTTTGAGACGTCATTTGTGAGTCCAATTATTATCCCATGTTCCGTCTTCGACTTTTTTTTTTTCGCTTGAGCTTTGGTATTGTTATTTTTATTTTTTTCCCTACATATTTAGATGTATCTCTTCCTGAGTCTGTCTCTCTCTGTCTCATTTTGTGTTCTCTAATTTAAATGATTAATATTGTTCATCGATCTTGCAATTGCAATATTTTTAGGTCTTGAATGTCTAAATTTTTTCTTTAACCACTTATTATCCTTTTCTCCATTCTCTCCTGTTTCTGCAATTAGGACTTACTCAGTTTTTTATGTCTCTTAACATTTTTCATATGTTCCATCTCTTTTCTGAGTTATCAATCTGCTTATTGTTATTTAATGTTAAATTCCAGATCAGTTAAGCTCTCTTTACTTGTGCTTAATATAGTGTGTATATAGTTTTTAATCTTTATTTTGAGCATTATTTAGGTTTTGATTTAAAATCTTACATTTTAATTACTAGAAATTAAATTACTTTAAACAGTACATTGGGTAATTTTTAATATATAATTTATTTTATTTTATGATATTTTATATCTGAAGATTTCAATACATGCAGCCTTTGTGAAGCTATTTTTCAGTTTGTTTTTCTCCTGAATTTTGTTCATAAAAGTTTATTTCTGTATGGGTTTTATGAATTTTGATTGGAAACTTATGTTCCTCAGAACTTTGGCTAGGAATATGCATTTGAGATTGGCCGAGAATTCCATCTTTATTTTAAGGGTTCTTCCTTTATGTGAATGTATTTCAGCAAACTTCAATTTGTTCTTTTATTTTTTGTTCACAGGTCTTAACACTTGCATTTTAATATGTACTAATTATAGGCCTAACTTTAAGCAACCGGTGAAAGAATAAGAAATTATAAAGGATAGGTGCAGTGGCTTACATGTTTAATCCCAATACTTTGGGAGGCTGAGGTGGAAGGATGTGTGAGGTTAGAAATTTGAGACCAGCCTGGGCAATATATGAATATCCTGTCTTTACCAAAATAAGTCTTAAAAATATATATAAAAAATTATTTTAACTCCTTCGTTTTGAGGCCCATTAGGACTGGCAATTGACAGCAAACAATTAAGGGAGCCCAGCTGAAATCAATAAACAGTACACCTGTATCAAACCCAAGATGCCATCCTATAGCATTGTGACTAAATAAATGCTTCTTTTAAGCCCCTAAGTTTTGGGATTATAAGTTATGCAGCAAATGCTATAAGATGACAAAAAAAGTATCATGACATAAGAAAAACCCAAAATATATAAAATTTCCTTTGGGCCTGGGCTTTGGACAGGTACACAATAAGTAGCAGAAAAACTGTCAGTAAAGCCTGGAAAAGGAGTGGACAATCATTTAGGGGAGCCTGAGTACATGGTAAGAAAAGTGCTATAGCAGGTAGAAAAAGTGCTGACCCTGACAGTTTTAACTGATGCTGGCAAATGAACAATTTGTATTCACTGCATTTCAAAATTAACTCTTAGGCCTGCAAAATGGTGGAGCAGGAAACTCTAAACTCTTATTCTTCCAGTAACAACACTGACAACAGTAGACACAGTAAGAATCAACTTTGTCAGAATTCTAGAAGCAGTTAAGGGTTTTCAGGAAGAAGTCGAATCCCTGAATAAAGCAATTACAAGCCCCTAATTTGAGACAGTAATAAATACTCTACCAACAAAAAAAGACCCTGGATCAGATGCATTTATAGCTGAATTCTACCAGAAACACAAAAAGGAGCTGATACCGTATCTTCTGAAACAATGCCAAAGAATTGAAAAAGAGGGACTCCTCTCTAACATATTCTGTAAGGCCAGTATCATTGTAATACCAAAACCTGGCAGAAATACAACAAATAGGAAAACTTCAGGCCAATACCCCGACTGATGAACATCAATGCATAACATCTCAATTAAATATTGACAAACTGAATCCAGCAGCACATCAAGAAGCTTATCCAGCAAGATCAAGTTGATTTCATTTTCATGATGCAAGGTTGGTTCAACATACACAAATCAATAAACATAATTCATCACAGAAACAGATCTAAAGACAGAAACTACATGATTATCTCAATAGATGCAGAAAAGGCCTTCGATAAAATTCAACATACCTTCATGCTGAAAATTCTCAACAAACTAGATATCGAAAAACATACCTCAAAATAATGAGCCATTGATGATAAACCCACAGCCAATATCATACTGAATGGGAAAATGCTGGAAGCATTCCCTTGAAAAGCAGCACAAGACAAGGATGCCCTCTCTTATCACTCCTATTCAACATAATATTAGAAATTCTGGCCAGGGCAATTAGGCAAGAGAAAAGAATGAAGGGTATTCAAATAGAAAGGAAGAAATAATAATGTCTTTGTTTGCAGGTGACATTATCAAATATCTAGAAAACCTCATCATCTCAGCCCAAAAGCTTTTAAGCCAATAAACAACTTAAGCCAATAAGCCAAAGCCTCAGGATACAAAATCTATGTGCAGAAGTGACAGGCATTCCTATATACCAATAACAGGCAAGCAGAGAGCCAAATCATGAATGAACTACCATTTATAATTGCTAAAAAGAGAATAAAATAACTAGAAATACAGCTAACAAGGGAAGCGAAGGACATCTTCAATCAGAACTACAAACCTCTGCTCAAGGAAACCAGAGAGGACGCAAACAAATGGAAAAACATTCTATGCTCACAGATAGGAAGAATCAACATTGTGAAGATGGCCATATGGCCCAAAGTATTTTATAGGTTGAATGCTATTCCCATTGACATTCTTCACACCATTAGAAAAAAAAAAAAACTATTTTAAAATTTAGATGGAATCACAAAAGAACTTGCATAGCCCAATCTTAACCAAAAAGAAAAAAGCTGGAGGCATCACCCTACAGGACTTAAAAACTATATTATAAGGCTATAATAAATAAAACAGCCTTGGCAACAATATACAGTTACTATGTATGACATTTTATACTTAAGATAATTTTTAAACAATGCCATTTTCTGACAATGTTAGGCACATAGACACAGAAATTCTTCATGAATACCAGTACATATGCTATGCTTTGCTGATGCTTTTTTCAAAGCTCAATAAGGGCTTGAAAAAACCTTTTAGAAAAAAATTATACTGTATTGTTATCCATCCTTTTGTCCTTATCCACTGTAGTAGCTTTAGGGCATTCTATTAGTCTCTTTTCATTATTTGTAATGTAAACAAAACAATTGAGGTCTGAATATCAGCTCCCTATTTTATGAAACCTTACTCGAAAAGTAAATGTTACAGTTTCATATTTAGTTGAATTGTTTACACAAATATATGTATTAAGATGACTCTAAATAGTGTAAGTATCTAAAAAAATACTCAACAAACAATGGATAATACTGTACTTTTTATTTATTTCTTGTAGAATAAGTCTACCCAATTTAGTTACCATACAGTGAAAATCCACATGTAAGAATTAAGTAGGTATTTATGTGAATAAACCTTCATGAGACACATGTAGGTTGTTACTTTAGTCTTTTACAAACAAATACAAAACCTGAAGCAAAATAATGCTCAATAATTACTTAAAGTTAATTTCTCATTAAGTAAATAGATCGAAAATATTAAAAAGTAAAACAGAAAAGTGAAGTCACACAGGTAACAATTTCAACTATTTAAAATTAATAATAGTTAAAATAGTTTCTTTTCTTCTGGTATTCTGCCTACAAACTTAGTTTATGCTATTGCAATAATATAGTTAAAGCTTATTTTTAACATTATATAAGAAAGCATACATTTTATCAGCCACTTAATATCAAATTAATGTTTCATGTTTTAGGTTGCATTTATTAATAATGTAGATATTCTGTAACTTAATTTTTAAGGGTAATATTATTATATCTGGGCTCTACTTAGCACTTACTTTTCTGTTGTACACTACTTTCTCCATTTCCTCCAAAAGAGTATATTAAAATAAGTGTCTGTGGACATCTGACCATTTTTACTTCTGATAATGTTTTCCAGAGTGAAATTGTAAGAAATTGTTATGGCTGTATGAAAAATAAAATCAGCATTTTTTGTATTTAACTTCTAATCATTATGATGTTTTCTGAAGAAAGCAGTTTACGTCTGGAACAAAAATGAATAGGTAGAAGAGGCACTTAAGTCAGAATTTGTGAATGTCATTAGCTCTGCCCCAAAGAGAGGATAACCAAACCAGTTGATGCCGTCTTGTGAGATGGGTCCGTTGCCCTCCAATAAATTAATCAAAATTATATTATGATAACTGAAGCTGGCTTTGCTTTGATTCCACAGCCATCTAACTATAACTTAACCTAGCTTTAACTTTGAATATCATATTCAATTTAGTGCATATAGTTCCTTAACTAGTCAATAGAAGTATTCTGATCTACATTTTTCAATTAAATTATTGGACTACATTTCTCTTTTATTCACTATCTGTCACGATCATGTTGGTCTGGATTATTTTCACGCCTTGATCAATTTAAGGGTCATGAAAAAGCAAATTCTTTGTTTGTAAAACATCAACTTTCTTCTACATTGCTAGGCAGAGATCAGGATTATTTAGTGAACAATGAAACAGTTTTTCTGAAGTAAAGTTATTTGCTTCTGATATAGACTGGGAGAAAAAAAGAAATAACTTTGAAAGTTTTTAAAACAGTGAGTCAAAAGCCAAAGCATTACCTTTTTAAGTGTTTTTTGAGAATGTATCTCTAAAGTGTCTGATTATATCTTCACTACCTAACTTGGTCTTCTCATTCTTAACTTACTCCTTCCAGTTCTAAATGGATTAATGAATGTGGATCCTATGGCACAACTCGCTTGTATTAGGCAGACTTTGTATATGATGCTTATAAGATCAAATCTCTTACTATCCACCAAATTATTCTTCAGATAGCCAGAAGTTCAGTAGGTAAGAAGTTTACTATTTGTTAGAATTTTGCCAAGTTACTTTCAGTCTGATAGGATTGAAAACTGGCCACATCATTTAAAATGTTTTAACTTCACAATTACTTTTGATAATTGTAACCAGTCACAAATATTGAACATAACATTTACTGATAAAATAAGTCACTTACAGGGGAGCATTTAAGAAAAAAAAAACCTCTGCTTCATTTAATGTACATTTTTCTTAGGAACACATTTTTTTTTTCTTAAAACATAAGAGGCTGCCAAGCATGATTTACATTAGAATTCCACAAACCTCATAATTATAGCAGTTTTAGAACGTACTGTTAAAACATGGCTTCATAGTTTAGCAAAGCATATCTTTTAAAATGTCAAACATTTGCTAAAATTACTGAAAGCTATTTATATGCCCTCAGGCACTGCTGCTTTTGGATAAAACTAGCATTGAAACAAGCCAATGCAGACAGTAATATCTGAATGTACTTTGTATCTGTAGTGTTGAAAATGAGTTAAATAGCTTCATGTTTTCCAAAAGTGACCTTTGGGATTCAGGGGAAATGAGTTATTTTTGCTGCATTCTGCCAGTTGGTAATATTTGTGTACAGGAGACTAGGTGCCACTTAAGGCTTCAGAAGGATACCTTAATACGCATAACTTTCTTAAGGCCACAAATGTATGGCAAGCTGATCGTCAAGTGATTCTTATTCAAAAATTCTCTTTGTTCTATTCTTACCTACTAGAATCATTTGTGAACCTTGACCTATATCAACAAAGCAACATTGCAGCTTAGCTCATCATAACATAAAACATTTACAAATAAGTCTCCAGTGTAGGCAACATAAATATAGAGAAAATGTTTTACCCTCCTGGCAATGTTTCTCCAAATGTTGAAAATCTTCATTTAATTTGATGAATACATTGAAAAGGTCTTTTCCAGTTAAGACATCAAATAACTCAATGTGAATTCAGTAATTCACTTACATTTTCTGAACATGTTTTTCTCTTGTGAGTTTAGGAATATAAGAACTTAGATGCTGCATTGTTGCTTTGAGATCAGCAGTGAGTACATAGAATATTTAAGTTTATTTTTCTCTAAGCAAAAAGAACATATTTATGATGCACAACTAATTATATGTGGTAGAAACATGTGTCTTCTCAAATTCCCTTTTAGGATATCCATATTTTCCACATGTGAAAATTTGTAGCCACACAATAAAAAAATAACTCAAGGGAAGATGTGAAAATTGGACCTGAAGCTGCAATATCATGTATCTTCTTTATTGAAGGAAGGAAGGTAGAAAAGAAGGATTATTTCATTCTATTTTTTTTTTACTGTTATTAGACTGTTATTTGTACTGCTATTCTGTAAAATGACACATATGCTAAGAAAGAATGATTATTTTTTTCTATTACCTGATTCTAGTGCACGGCTTCATTGACAATGTCACATCACTGTAGCAGAATAACGGCCGACTTTATGAAACAAAACCAACATAACATCTGTGATCAGCATCTGGACATTTATAAATGTAGGTCTTGATTTCAAACGTCTTTATCCATGGTTGATTATATAGCTCCTAATTTTCAATTAGAGAAAGATGATCTTGT